>NW_027045451.1:2524606-3786909 GCF_025399875.1 Dalotia coriaria
GAATTTGAATCGACGCCGGCGTGTTCGAAACATAATTCCACTTGCGCGTCCCAAGAGAAATGCCAATGCTGCTACTGCTGCTGCAGCGCAAGCCACCGAGGTCGTTAAATAATAAAAAACGAAATAAAATCTGTTCACACCGAAGTCAACTTTAATCAACCTCGGCTTTTACTCGCGGGTAAAATGAGTTTTCGGTGCAATTAGATCAAAAAATTCACTTCTAATCATCGAATTAAACTTTTTAAATGATTTTAAATTATATCACCAGATAAGTATATAAAATATTTTGTGAATTAAAGTCACAGCGACGGATTCCGATCACGACAGGTGATCGAAATCGATAGGATCAACTATTTCTGAGTGAAATTAAAAAGAAAGTCAGTCACAGGCTGTGTTTTTAAGTGTATTTAATTTTATTTTTTAAACTCCGCCTTTTAATTAGCTGGAGGATTGTTTCAGATGGTATTAAAATTTGGGGTAGCATATGGTCAGTTATTTTCTTTTTTTTTTCGTTAAATTTTCTGTGCGAAATTTGCACCGTATGTCAGAGAAAGTTTGATTGATATAAGTCAATTAAATTCTGAAACACAAGGAAAGTTTCTAGTGTTTTATCAATCAATTTGTCAATTATTAGAAAAAAATATATATTTTACGTTATTTTTAGCGAGTCGCAGTCTTTGCAGCGACTTTTGTGTTGCACCGTTGGCAAATGCGCAGGCGCAAGCTCCAACCCGTGACAAAAACCTGTGACTAAAGTATTTTTTGTCACGGCTTTGGTCGCCCGTGTGTAAAGTACCACTTTTTGTGCCTCAAAACTGTTAAAAACCAAGTGGAAGTTAAAAAATACATTTTTTACGTTTTTTACAGCTTAAACAGAATATTTTAATTAAAAAATACAAAATATGATTCTGACGTGTCCAGATAAATCCAAGAAATTACCTGAAAGCGCATGTAAATTTATAGCAACATCCATACATTCAATAAATTATAAAATACGAAGAATGTGCAATAGTAGCAGTTGAGAAAACAAGCAAGTGCAAGTACTCGTACATTTGCCTTCTAATACTCGTATTCCTCGCCCGCCGGCGTTCCGATTTTACTTCAGTCTTACACTTATAATCTACGAACGCACGCAGTGAAAGAAAACAAGCGTATGTGGGGATATGATATAATTTTCCAGCCCACGAATCGCATAAATTATTCCCGCTCGACATTGGCAGTGGCAACGCGCGACTAACACGTCGTATCGATGCAAATTAATTCTGTAATTCTACATGAGCACATGAACATGAACATTGGCACGTAAATATCATGTGTGCGCGCATGATGCCTGCCGGTTGAATTTAATATTTGAAATTAATTCAGCGTTTAATTGGTTTAGTTTTTAGAACTATCTTTCCACAAGCGTCAAGAGAAATATGTAACAGTACCTAACTCTAATGTGTTCATCAAAATTTGTTTTTCTCCTTCTTGAAGGTAACATTTCGACATTTGGACAATGAATAGTACCATTTCATGCTTGGTACATAAACAAATCGCAATTTAATTTCAGTTGTGTGAAATTGCAAAATTATTAAACTAGTTTACATCGAATTTCTTAAGCATACATAACGCGCTTAAACGAAATGTAAATGATACAGTTTTTGGTCGGTGTTGTGTTGGTTTTTATTTTTTGTTATGATTGTTACTGTGTTTGTGTCGAAATCGTTAATTCGCTATGGTTAACTGCATTCGCGTAAACTTGAAATACTTTACACTAGTCACAATTACGCTCTTACGTTGGTTGCACCATGAGCACAAGTACGCGCCTGTTACGCTAGACCGGCAGGAATTAATTTCAACACGGCACAAAAATCCACGCGATGTGATTCCGACGACCGTTAGCTCATCCTCATTAGATTGCCGTGGATGATATGCGCGACGTCCGCACTCCTTGGTTATTATCATTACTTATTGTTGTTGATATGCGTATAGGCATTGTGTAAATTATTCAAAATTAAAAGGTTTAACCTTAACTTTGCGCTGCGTTACAATGCCAAACTTTTATTGCCCTCTGTGAATGAAATTAGAACTCTAATTTGCTACGGTGGTGATATTTCAGTAGAAAATACATAGTATCCTCATACCACGTTAGATGTCGCACAAGAGACACTTATTCAACGTTGCCACATCTGCATTTTGCACATAATAAGCTACCACAGCGCATTTTGAACTAATTTCGATCCTGAGCACTAAAAAAATCAAAGAAATAAAAATAGCAGCAAATTGTGAACTACAATCCGCGACGATTGTGCTATTTCTACTGAAATTCCTACTGCAAATATCGATATCTCGCAAAAAATTAAGGTATCCTACCCAAATGACACTTACTCAACGTTGCCACATCTTAATTTTACTACAACACCGCATATTGAACTGATTTTTACACTTAACACTCAAAAAACCCAAGAAATAAAGATAGTAGCTAAACGAGTATTTAACGTGTGGCTAGTGCGAAGCCTCAAAACCAACAATTACTTTCTTGCACTTACGCGCCTGCCTCCGTACATGACTTACTGCTGCGCCCGCGAACGTGATCAAGATGGGCGCATACGCGCCGCGCAACGCAGATGCGATGTTTATTTATTTTTCATTTTCTCATCTTCATCTTCATCTCCATGCGGCGACCACGACCGTAACTTGCGGTGGGTGTCATAACATCGATGGTTTAACAACCGCGTGCGCGCGGTTGCATCGCAAACTCGCGCGGCGGCGGCTTCTTTTCATTTGGCGCTCGTGCGCTACGTACTTAACTTAACGAACAATTATTTATCTCTTTATCTGTGACTGCTCACACTACTCACACCAATCCGCATTGTACCTGTCTAATCGTATCATGATACACCAACAACCAAAGCTTATTAAAAGTTTATTTTTGAAAGGTTTTAATATTTTCACACATAAAACGCATAAAAAGATGAGTTTTATTAGATTTTATTCAAATCAAATTAAATTTTCAATTAGACATATGAATGACTGCATCTTGTGCGTACGGTAATGTCACGCGCCATGTCCAAACAGATTTGAGAATTATGAAACATGTCCCTGTCGTTTTTTCATCAGCATACGGTATGTCTTGTTTAATGTTGTCAACGGTCGTGACCACCACGTTCCATGTGTTTGATGGGCCTTACTAGTCGCGCGCCATTAATAGTCGTTGAATTAACGGCAGGTGCGACCAACTACTTGTTCATCCTTTTTTTCATCATCATCCAACAACGTCATTTATACTTACAATTGTAAAATTAACAGTTTTACTTGTTAATCAGCTATTAATGTAAAGTTTATCATTTTTTTTTACTAAAATAGCGGATTCTGCGATTAATTCGTATAAATGCACATTTCGCATGCAAGAAATCAGCGTGAACTTTCCAGCAGTCACTCACGTCACATTTTGGCAAGAAAAAACACTGACGGCGAAATTTTTCCGATGCCCTTTGAGTTTGCCGCCGTGGACCCGTCTCATATCGCCTGACAAGTTGATAGCACGATATCACATCAGTTCCGAAATGCCGTGTGCGCGCATAACAGATGCCACCGAAGCGTTTTTCGCCCGCCAGCGGATTGAGATTTAAAAGTTTCTCAAAACTTCACGAAACTTTAATCAAATCGGATCCCATCATTGAGATGAATGCATTAATTAATCGCCGCATAATTATAGGCATTATAATGGAACTGTATTAAAGACCAATATTATATAACAATCTTATTATAAAGTAATTAAGAATCGCCAGCGGGTCCAAAATTCAAATTGCTAAATAATAAATTACACGTTTGGGAAATTAGGAATCTAATAGTTTCAGAGGACCTCCCATTGAGTATAATGTAGAATATTTTTTCTGAGAAGCAATTTTATATGCTGACGAATATAAAAATACGTTTGGCGGATAGATATGCGTAAAATTGACACCTTGGACAAACGCATTAAATCATAGTGCATACCATATGTCATTACAGGCTGGTCAGAGGTTCGCCGCATGCATTAACAGGCGGTTATTATTGTATTAAGAGCGCACGAGCGGCAGCACTAAACGTGATCATACTCCTCAGGTACTTATTACCTGTGGTGTAGCTTGAAAAAACCACGAGGCACTTTTGTTCTTCATTTTCATCTGCATTATCTACATCACTGATAGAAGCGCCTTCATGTACGAGTATGAGTATTATTTATGCTTGGAGTCTAATCGCGTAATCTTGCGATTCGTGCTGGCGTACATCTGTGAGCAGTATTGTTATTGAAGAGGCTTAAATTTTCTTCGAAGTAGCCTGAAATTAAAACGCACATATGTGCAAACAGAATAAGCTTGATTTTGTAGGTGTTATTAACGATTTTATGGGAAACGAAAAAATTGCTTTTTTTATGTATTTCCGAGTTAAGTTAAGTTACTGAGTTGAAGGTACCTAGGCAAGACATCAAAAATTAATATCACTTGCCAAGCCGCCTGTCGGCTGACGATTTAAAAATGTATCTCTTTAAATATTCCACTCGTGTTGCTTTTTTAATTATAAAAATCAATCGCCGCGTCGCGTCTGCTTAAATTTTAACGAAATTAAATGAAGACTGCGTCCAGCGTTTCAGTTTTACGAGTATATTGAAGTTTTTTACCTTTGCGGGAGATGGCATTCACTATAAATTAACCATCGTGAAGGAGCAGGCACGTACGTGCTTTAACTTCAAGCGCTCCATATGCAAAACGCTTGGAATATTCACCGTAAATTGAGAAATGTGAGGGACACTGAAATTGACGGTGAAAAACGACTTAAGGCCAAGATATGTACCCACACAAATTACCTCTGACAGTTTATATAAACCCGGTCTAATTAATTCCTTGGTGGTAATCACATTATAAGAATAAGATTAGATCGTCATTTGTTGCTAATAAATTTTTATGACACCACCGAGAAATATTTGAGGTCTGATCTACTTTAAATATTCATTTAGTGTTAAAATGGTAAATTAATAAGTCGTAAACTTAAGAATGTTAAATAACATCGAACGCGTCACACTGGTACACATTTGATGGTCAGTAACCGATTAATTGCAATTTGGGTCGTTATCGACAACAATGATCCGAAATTTTGGAAATAAAACAACAGTTATCACTTAAACCAATCAATAGGAGTATCATTAATAGATTAGGGTACAAACTGGTTTTAATTTAACTAATTAGAACGAAAAAAAAAAAACAAAAAATTAAGTTTTGAGGTAAAAAATTAGCAAAATGTTAAAATAAAATTTTACAAGTAAATTTTGGTTGTTTATAAGCGTGTATATTGGGATTGCGAATGTGTCAAACATATTTGTTAACATGTAACAAAACATGACGAGATTTATTTGTATCCTGCCCGCAAATAAAATATCAGTGCTGAATGTTTTACAAGTTTCGAATGTTCGAAATGATCGCCGTTCGCATGTCGCAGCTGTTCGCAGCTGGAATAATTTAATAAATATTTAACACGAGATTCATGTTGTGTACATAACACAAATGTCATTAATATTAATGGCGCCATCTTCAATTCTTCAATTCTTCAATATTCTAACAAGTTGCAATAAAATTTAAAAAACAATTCCAATATATTTTTTTATTTTTTAGTATCGATAAATATTTATTGCTATGCAAAATTTATATTTCTGCAAGTATAATTAAATAAGTAAATTTACAAGCGTGATTAACCATGACAAGCCATAAACTGGACAAAAACTTTTTTAAAACATCGAGGGTTCATCGAATGCACCAATTTCGAGTCCCGAAATTTTGCGGACATCAGCACAATCAACATAAAATTTTTACCGCCCGTCATTAAATATATTTTATACAATTTTATACGTATTTCTGTAATAACTTATTGCGCATGTCCGAAATGTAACCGAAAACCTTCCCGATTATAATTAGCGTCCGCGGAATAAAAATGTTAATTACAACTCCACTTAACGGACGCGCAAGTTGAATGCGCGCGCGCGATTCATGCAGAGAAGAAAAAACATCATTACTTATTGCCTTGTTTACTTAAGTCAAGTCATAACTACGCATCTGCCGCCGTAGCGTCGTCCCGAGAGATTCAAATATATAATAATCCTGATCCTTGACCGGCCTAAAACGTGTTTGGCTTAAATGCAGCGTGATGTGCCAATACGCAAAACACGTGTCTGTGCTCATTTGCATAAAAGTGCAGTTAAATCTTCTATGTTTGTTTATTTGTCGTGCGTGTTTGGGGATTTTTCCGCGTCGCAAGGGAACATTATGGACATCGGCGGTGAACACAGTGTGCGAATAAACATTGCGGTGATTGTGCACGTATAACATATCGGCAGATGTCACATAAAGTAATATACCAAGTGTCAAGTGTTTTACACCAACGCCATCTGGTGTAATATTTAAAAAAATATATTATGACATCAGTCAAAGCGCCACCTAGCCGTAAAACAATACAAAATTAACCTAAAAATTTCCAGTACACGTAAAATTTGTCAGAAGCTTCACAGTTGATTATTATAATTCCGCAACGTGTGTCTTTGGTAAAACAAAAAGGAATAACTGAGATAAAAGAATGCGCTACGCGTTAATGCGCATTGCATGTGCGCATCTGCATCGAATGTGGAAATAGGAAAAGGAACATATGCGCACATTTATCGCCAAGTCTAGAGTGGCTCCCTTGCGCATTGCGCATCTTTACAGCTTTCTATAAAAAAAAATCTTCGCGCGCGGCCGTCGCCAGTCGTAATCGGCGACGTTTACTGCCAAATGCACGACGACTACTAGCGTCAAATGCTGCTGATATCGATATTCCAGCGCGCTACTTGACATTGAAATGCGTGAAATTAATTATTCGATAATTTGTCAGCTATAAACACGCATATGTTACTTGGTATGTGCTTGGATATATTTCTAGAAGTGTTACTCGTTTATTACGGTTATTAATGTGTCACCTTGATTTCGTCATTTGATGTCTTATTTACGCTTCCGTAAAAGTAAAATGGTTAATTTTATGTTATTGGTTAATTATTATGCAACCCAATGTGTTTTATTAGGTGGATCAGTTGTGTAACAACGCCATCTAGTGTCTAAACATTTAAATCATTAAAAAAAGGTTAAATTTGGTCAAATTTATTAAATTTCACTAAAAATTTATAAATCAACATTAAAATACGACTTGTATAATAAATAAGCAGCTTCCGTCTTGTTATTTTAGTGTCAACACTTCATTATTTACTGATAAGCAATATTTAAATAAACTACTGAAACCACTAAAACGAATTTGTTGTATCCTAGCCTCGACAACTTTACGAGTAGGTATTCATGGAAAGCGTTGGTCAAGAATAAGAGAAACTCCACGTTGAAAAAATAAGGTCCGCATACCAATTTAGAAAAGCGAAGTAAAAAATACCGCACACGTATCGAAAACAGGTGCACTTAAGTCACTTGTTTGTGTTATTTTTTTCGCACAAACTTTACGCACGCGCATAAAATCGTTCAAAATGTAAAAACGTTAGAAAGTGGCCGCGAAATTTTTATTCACGTTGTGCGTTTTAGCATTTAAATTGCAAATGATTAAGTGCGTTACTCATACAAATGAATTTATTTATTTAACAAAGTTAAATTTCTCTATTTTCTGTCAGGTACGAATAACTAATGGAAAATCGAAAGTGAATTAAACAATAAATTACTTATATCTACATTTTCCTTGAATTTACAAGTCTTTTAATTGATTAACGTAGTGTTGTAGCATGTAATGAATTAATTAATTAATTCGTTCAGATTTTATGTCATAGCGCTATGCTTTTGATGAGAGTTATCAAACGTGTATTTTCGCAAATTTCGCGCTTTCTCTTCTTGTGACGATGCGTGATGCTCTTAATATTTCCGTCTGTCAAGATCAAGAGTGTAGGTAATTAAAAATTTTTATGACTTATTAAGTTAAGGTTATTAGAAGGATATTAACTACAAGTTGTTGCTTTGTATGAGAATCTTCAAGAGAATTTCTCGTGGATATAGAAAAGTGCATGGTATTTGCATTGGATTAAGTGTAAGTGTTGGAAGTGTAAAGGACGTCAAATAAAACTAAACGGAAGTTAATAGGCTGCAAGACGACCATTTGCATTTGATACACTTTCAGTTTTATGAGTTTCTCTTAGTTTAAGTACACATATGTGTACTATGTCAATACTAGACCAGACAGTTTATGTTAATTTATATATTGAGTGTTTTACAACTGAAAAAAAAATCAGTTTTAGAAACAAAATTCAATAAAAAATGATTAAATATTTAGAATTTTAAGATAAAAGCTATAAAAACTAACTAATAACATCGCAGGTTAATAAAAAAGAAGATTAAATAAATTAGTCGCGTGTTATAATAAGTTATACGACACATTTTTAGAAGAAATTTGATACTTACAGTAAATTTTTGACTATAAATCACACAAAAACAAATAAAATATATTTAAACATTTTATAGTAACTTAATGAATTGTAAATCTTTACTAAATAACTAAAGACTAAGAATGTAGTATTTAGATTTTCCATTAGGTTGCAATTTGTAAAGAATGCTTCACCGTTTTGCTCGCACCAGAATTTTTACTACAATTCTATGTAAATGCATTACCTGTAAGCTTAACTCATGAAAATTGCTACATTGAAAACCAATTCTAATTATTTTCTAAAGCATATAAAATATTTTCCTGTAGATAAAATATATAATTCTAAAATCATAATAAACTACTCGTACTACAAATAAGAGATTAATAGCTTTGATATTTTATTAAAAATAACAGTGCTCCAAATTGGTTCAAACGTCATAGTTAATCATTTTTTCATCTCGTGATATAAAGATATATCAATATATTTGAATTTACAGATAGATATCAGAATATTAATTACAAATTAACATTAATTAACACGTCGTAAAAAGTAAACAATAAAAAATATATTTCTATGAATAAAAACTTACTTTAGATTTATTTATGAATGCAAAACGCAAAAACTAAATATTACGCAACGGAGGTTAAGTAAAGAATTTTTTCTTTCACCTGATCTCAGCTCTCGACGCGTAAGAAGCGAAAGAACTCTTGATCAGTGAACTGAACTTTACACTGCGACTCAAATTAGAATTGTTCTCTTGCCATTCTATTCATCGCGGTTCGCATCGCACGAAGCGCACGAATATGAAAATTGATTAGAATTATAATAATCCACTACGATGTCTGCATCTATGTTATAATCACTTTCTTCTTTCTTCAATCCGAACGATCTGATGCTCGACGCGCGCAGAATATGAACATGGAAGCGTACTTCACTTCAACTTACAGCCATACAAGGCGCACAAAAGAAGACGTTCATTATTAAAATATTAAATTATATGCATACAGCTTACTCAGCTAATTACTAAACACAGTGGCGAAAATTTGCATTCGCTGATTGTTTGCGTATTTCATTTTTTTTCACATGGAAGGAAAAAGTGCAATCGTAAAGAAGTCGTACTATTATAATTAATAGGCTAATGTGCATCATTAAGACGTACAAAATACAGTCATAAAAATTAGACATATTGCTTATTTAAATTCAGGATAATAATTTTCCTTTTTTTTAATTTTTAATTAGACAACTTTCTGTTTTATGGTGAATCTATGCTGACAAAATGATTTTTATTGAAAATTATAGATTTAAGATAGTTTTATTTTTCCCAGAGATTTTTGTAGATTATTTCTTTGTTTATAATTAATAATAATTAATTTAATAATATAATTGCGTTGATTTGAGTATGCTATGCAACCAACCTGCGTCAGATGTACCCAAAGTTGCCTAAGGTATTAAATTAGGTTATAGTATTGGAATAAAATAAAGTAAAGATGTTTTAAAACAATTTCCTCTGAAAAAAACTAATGGAACTGTTAAATATACTTCCCACATCTGATTGTGATGATAAAAAATGAGATATTTAATTATTCATGATTTCTATCGCATTATTAACGATAAAATATGACAGATATTAATGTATTTGACATATAAATGACATTAAAGAGACATTGACGATGACATTAACAAGTAAACCAAAGAAAAAGCCTTTTTCTTTTCTTCTTTTCTTTTTCTGAACTCAATAAATTTTAATGCGACTGTCTCTGTGTACTTTACCGTTTAGAATCCGTAATTCTGTATCTATATGGTGTGCTCTGCTTCACCGAAGCAAAGTGCCATCTGCATATCATAAATTCTCAATTTTTTATCGCGCCTTAATGGACATGCCCGCTTTTTATTTGCGCGAATCCAGCAAAAACAAACAAGACGCATCGACTGCACAACGTTTGCGTAATGAAGGCGATTTCTTCGCTTCTTT
This sequence comes from Dalotia coriaria, assembly GCF_025399875.1. Lineage (NCBI taxonomy): Eukaryota > Metazoa > Arthropoda > Insecta > Coleoptera > Staphylinidae > Dalotia > Dalotia coriaria. The sequence goes on from NW_027045451.1 coordinate 2,534,977, forward strand.
CTTCTTCGTTAATTCGCAGATTCGGCGCTTTCAGCGCATGGGACATTCATTTACGCCGTCGGACTTCGAGGTATTTACATATTTTAATTGCATTAAGCATTTCTGATGTATTTTCGGTAATTGCGGCGCAGCGCCAGGCTAAATGAGTATTAATTACGGCAGGGCGCTTCATAATTTACTCTTGGTGCATACAAAAACCAGAAAAATTTAAATTTTTTTGTTGGGTGGGCTAAATAGGGATGCAAATATTTTATAAACTTAAAATTAAAGTTTTTGAGGCAAAAATAAGCTTATATTTATAAATAAACAGTAAAATTTATGAAAATAAACTTGAAATAAGTGTGATAAGTCCACAAAAGTCTTATTTTTGTATTTGCAAAAAAAGAAATGATTTCAGTCCAATGGCTTTATTTTATTCGCCAATAAAACGAAGTCTTTTCACGGTAACATGCGGCCAAAACCCCAAATGAACGCATTAATAACACCATTAAGGATTCACATAATAAAGCGATCCGGTGTCGAACGATCGAAGGACCACGAAGTCATTACGACGAAAAAATCCCAAAAAAATGTAACGGTCCACGTTTTCAAAATAAATTTTTTCATATTATATATAATACTATATACTATAGACACACTCTTCAATTTCGTCTTTTATTATATTCCACACCACGTGTACTCATTGGTGTATTCAATATTCCATGGCGTTGGACGATAATCACGCTCCACTGGCAGTTGTCTTGCAGCAATCTTGCAGGAGAGGCGTCGAGCGTATCGCTTTTAATTAATACGTCATTAGAATTTCGATGTGAATCAATCACAATTTGTTTTGTTGTGCGCGCACACGCGCGGTGCGCTGACGCGTGTTGCGTAATTTAATTGCTCCATTCCACTAATTAATCAAACATATAAATCATGCCTTTAATAAAGCGCCGATTGTCTAGCTACCACGAACGATGACTTCTTATTTTCGAAATTTTATTATATTCGGCGGTGTGGTGGCTTTGGAGTTCAAATATGCGTGCGCGTCTCGCGGGCATGATTAATTATTATTGTAGCAGCGCAGGCGATTCGAATTAATTGCGTCAATTCGGAAGCTCATCAATGCTTCGGCGTGCGGAGGGCGGGGCGCACGAAAAATTAGTTGCTGAGATTTATTCAACGCCTACGGGTTGTTTGATTTTTTAATCAGTTTAATCAGATAATTATCGTAAATAGGCAATGAGAAAATAAATTTTATTACTTATTAATATAAAATTTTATTTTTTTGACCTTTAGCTTTGAAAATGCAATTTTTCATGTTTAAAAATCAATAAATCAGTAAATATACTCTCTGATAACAACGGTAGACTTGATTTATCTTTATGCGCTTCGCCTATATTTGGCAGTTGTGAAGAAAAATGCCAGAAGAGTTTATCGCGTTTATGCATCGCCAATGTGATGCTGAAACAAGTGTTAAAACGAACGCTATCTGCTATGTCATAGTCAAGTTTGTGTGGTGAATCTACGAGTCCGTAGAAGAAATTCGCTAAAAAATCAAATGGACATTCGCAATCGCGCCAAATGGACATTAGTATGCAACGACGCACGAGTCTTTCTCGCGCAGCGCACGAACATATAAATTATTCATTTTTTGAGCCTTCTTATCGCCATAACTGTAGATAACAATGTCACAAACGTCCTTTAATATGTTTTAATAACAAAAACACTATACATAACCAATTTCTAACCTCAAAAATACAAAAAATATTTTTTTCTTCTCGAGGCGTTAAAATAAAATTTAAATTTTAAATTAAACGTTTCAACTGTTCAACAAACTAGTATTTTACAACCAGATTGGTGATGCTAATGATATGTGTGTTTGATGTTTAATATTTAATGAATATACGATCTTATATCAAGTCTATTATTTAAGCTTTAAATCATACGCATAATTAAGTTTGCTATAGTTTCTAATTCAAAGCCATTCAAATTCCGCTTGATGTATAAGTGTGAAGAGCTGGAATTTCTGCCAAAATACATTTAAATTAATCATTAGAAATTCCTCAACAAGTTGTATTAATTAATATATTCATAAATGTTCTTCAACGCGATGAATCTTTGTTTATTGAAAATATTTCTATCGGTAATTAGTCAGTTTTCATTTAAAATTCGGGTGGTATGTAGCTAAGCGCCTCAAAATAAAAAAATAAAAAAAAATTAAAAAAATAGTTGAATGTCCAAATGGTAAAGTATCTATTAGACATTAGACAACTAAAGGCACTGCGTTCCTTTGCGCTACTTCTTTTATCCCGGTTTGGTATTTTTTGCTTCCTAAGAAGGAGTTCCGCAGAATAAACTCGGCGGCTTTAACATAAAAGCTCCCAAAGGTTTTAAATCTCCTCGTAGAAAGTGATAAGAAACTTAACGCACGCACAAGACGCGAATCGATAATTGGACATATTTCTGAACGCATCACCGCCAGCTGTCAACCAAACAGAAGGACTTGAAGAGAGCCAACGGAACGGACAAGTACTCTCTAAAAGTGCCTGTCGTCACAAGATAATGTTATCTGTTTGGTATCCAGTTACCAGCAGCGAATCAGAGAATCATCGCACTGAAAGTGAATTCTCAACTCGCCAGCGCCCACAAAGCAACAAGTGCGTACTTAACGCACCGTGGATAAGAGATGACGAGATGCCACTCGACGATGAAAAGATATCACTTGGACGATAGTATAACCAGAGTTGACAGAGGTGGTTACCGCAAAAAAAAAGATGCACCGATGGATCTCCAGTCTGCTGAAGACTGAAGTATTCTCATCCAGCATCCGTATTACACATGCGGCGTCGCTACACGCGTAACACACGTTCCTTTGCAAAGAATACAGCAATGCGGTAACATACAACTGAAATCGAAGATCACTTCATATCCTACTGAGGTATTCATGGTTCAATGTAACCGCGTTGCTTTAGTGGTTGTCATCTGTGCGCTAATCTAACTGTGCGTGCTCACACAGTCAGGCTTACCATATGTCGCAGTGCCTCGGGTCACTACTCCGCTAATAGTCCGTCTCAATTGAAGATTACGCGCAATCGAGTCGAAACTTATTGCGCAAATCGATCGCCGTTTATTGGCCGCGCGCTCGCCGCCATTACCGGTCTGGCACGCTCGCGAGGATTACAACTGTCGCATCAATAATAATTCGCAATTACGATAAGTACATACTTTTAATAGTAATTCACATGTATTTCAATGAATGAATGAATAAATTTTAAAGGAATGCGAGTTTTGAAATGTTTTATTCCATCGTACACGCAGTTGCAACTTGAAAACACGTGCTGAGCAGCAATGATGATTTGTTTAACTTTGTGTTACGTGTTGTAAATATACATTGACATGTCAACAATGCATGGAAATGTTTGATTTGCGTAGGTTACAAACATGAACACACAATGGTACAAGGTATCTAAACATTTTATCTGTATTTTGTGTTGAAATTTCTTCAAAAATCATTTTACACACTCCAAAACTCAAATTTAAGTTTTGCAAGTTGTAAAATGAAGAAATTATTATGAAATTCTTTGAGTAATAATTTTAATTTTCACTGGTAACACAGCAATAGATCATTATTTCCTTACAAGTAAACAGCGTGTGCGCTCGATTATCAAACAAGTAAAAAAATCAAGCAGAAGATGAAAACCAGTAATGATCCCGACGCCACTAACGAGGTGCCCAACGCATCACAACCGAAAATTTATTAATAGTAAAGCACGCACGGTGAGGTAATGGTAATGAATCTAATAAACTCCAAGTTCCCGAATTTCTGCTACGATAAATAACTCCAACACAAAAAAAAAACAAACATAAGCTTCGACTCGTTGAGCACCTGCGTTTAATTCCAAAATTTCCAAAGCTCAAAATATTTGACTTGAATTAATTGCCAGCCAACACTCGCGGCGCTCGCAGCATGTCGAATTTACATAAATACTCTTTAAACCTAGCATTTAGTGGTAAACGAGCAGTGAGGATTAGAAATTGCCGCCGGCTAGTTCGTAATATATCCATGTACAATTAGAAATTAATTGAGTTAATTGAAAAGCGCTAAAAAATTAATAATTACTACTTGTTGGTTTATTTTGAAGAGAAAAAATTATTAAAATATTAAAAGTATGCCTTGTAAGGTTTGAAAAGTGTGAATAAGTTATTATGCTAAGCGATGAGACTCGATTACTATTATTATAGTGATGGTTCGATATTTGGATCGTGCCACATCCTTAATTTCTAAACGCACAATTTGATTAAATTAGCTTTTTACGTTTTGGCGGTGCCTTATTCGGCAGATAAACACAGTTTTATTCTAGGTCGTTAATTATAGAGAGTTTATATCACTATTCTACTTTTTTTTATATAAAAATATTTTTAATATTTTGATGTTAGAAAAAATGGCGGGGGTAATTTTTCCAACGTAACGGTGATTAAAATATTAAAATTCATAATGATTAAGATTTTTGGTAGCACATCATCATCATCATCAGTCCATCAACAGCATTATCACGTCGAATAAAAAATGAAGAAAACCATTAACGCTGCGTTGCAATGCGTTGCGGTACTCCTCATATCTAAATTTAATATTTATGTAGCAAGATGTGTTATATATTATAATGCAACCCAAAATGCTCGAGTTTATTCACTGGGGAATGCGTAATGTGTAATGTGTAATGTGTAATGCGTAGTTTATTACTGTTGATTCATTTTGTTGATTCTATGCGCTGATTCTAACCTATAAGAAATTCTCGTTGTAGAGATTTATTAACGACGACAAGCAACTGAGTAATGCGCGCATTGAAAGTTTTCTATAAGTGATTCTAATGAACGAGCTTTGATTGCCGATAAAATATCACCGGCGCAATCATCATGGGCTTTGGTTTGGCAAATGCGCGTGATAAACACCCGATGTTTTCATCGGAATCGCTCGTCGCTTCTAATTGTTTTAACGAGAACTATAAGGAAGTACTAAAATGGTAATGAATCCAGCGTCGCTGTCATAACAGTCATACAGGGAATGCGCGTCGCATGAACGTGTCGCAGGCGCAAGGACATTCGTACGCATGCGCACGCGTCTTACTATTGTGCGCGCGCGCGCGTTAAGCAAAGAAGCTGCGAGATGCACGATGAAAAACTCGCATTGTCGTTGTACAGACGACACAATCGATCGATGAAGAACCGAATGCTATTGAAATATCAATTGGCGTGCCCACAGCCAACAAGTCGTTGACAATATTGTCCTACAGCCGTTAAACTTTTATTGCCAGCTACGAGAGAGGACAATCGACAATTTAATGTTAATACTTAATCCTGACTCAAATTCAGTGGAAAAACAACTACTAAATATCAATTTTATATCTTATTCTTTCTTTGAGGTTATTTCCATGTTAATACCCTGTATATTTACACAAATTTACAATAAATTTGCACCTTGCTGTCGAAGGCATGTCAAAAAGTCAATTAATTAAAACCTAATTGTCGCGCTGCGGCTTGCATAAGATCAAACCGTCGGATCAGCGCATAATGCTTAATTTAAGTCGGCTAATCGGTAGCTGCGTCTGCGCCACACGCTCCACTGCGTTCGTTAAGCCAACCGCGCGCATTCAATGCAATTGGCGGAATTAAGTCGTGACTTACATGCCACTTACCGGCAAGTAAGTTACTTTACGCACAATGATGCACATGCGCATGCGCACTGATCTAATCGCGATAGTTTCTAATTGATATTACGAAGAAAAACTAGTTACTTAAAATTCATCAACGTCACATCGATTAACTTAAGTTAAGTAACTTTATACTTATGCAAGTACTTAGAAATATACATTAGACATACGTATCTGCTATTATTCCAGATGAATTTATTACTCTAGACCGAATAAATCTTGCTTTATAAAAGCATCTTTATAAGTTAATAGCATATAATTTACTTATCTCACTAATTCGCCGCCGATGCAGCATGCGCCGCGCGACTCGCGAGCCTCTAATTGAATAATTATACATTTACACACTGTCCGCGAGCAAGAAACTCGCGCTGGCGCAGTGCACGCCTTCGAAACACTTACATTACTGTAACAAACGTATTATAAATCATTTATGTCGCGAATGAATGGCAAACCCACACGCGGCGTGACTGAGACGAATAGAAATTGATTTTCTCCAAACTCGTACAACATATTTGAAGAGTTTATCACTTTAAATATGACATTTTGTCATATGCAAAACTAAATTTTAATGATTCATTAATTTTCGTGCAAAATAATTAATTTTTGTTGGGTGGTCCGTTAAAACATTAATATTTCTAAGAAAAAATCATTTTATTATATAGTAAAAGCGGAAAACAATGAATTTTAGACTGTGTGTAAGTTTGGTTGTATATGTAATTGAGTATTATACACGATTACTGCATAATGAAGTATTATAATGGTTTTTAGATGTAAATTTTTGTCGATTTGTAAACATATCGCACCTTTACGCAAGATTGCACATCGATGAACGCGGAAAAACATCATTTTACGACGTGTAATAACTTTCCATCCAATAAATCAATATAAATCAAAAGCGCACGCGTTCGCAAACAGTGCGCGTTACTTATACGATTCATTGACGAAACTACACAGACCATAAAATAAATAAATGGTTAATGATCCGACGTGCAGCGTAATTATAACGCCATAAGAAGATGCGCTATAATCAGAAGATAAATAAATAGATACGCGGCGAATGCGTGCGCCGCAAGTGAAAAACGGTCTGCGCTCTTTTCGGTGTGCTAATGACACGCACATAAACATTCATTAAAAGTGGACGAGGTCCGTCTGCCTGTACTTATCTATTTGCACGTCTGTGTGTGTTGGTGTGGTGTATACTTGGAAGCTTCATGGAATAATTCAAACGAAGATGTGCACGATTGCGTGGAAAAAATCGATTCTATTTGGTCATTAGAATTAATGAAACGAAAATTACCCAATGGTATTTTGTTTGCCGACGAGAAGAACCAGCAGCGAAAAAAAACTTGATTCAGTTGTTGGATGAGAGACACGCGCCTATCAAACGTGCAAAGAGACGAATTGTGTCTTCACTTCAATACAAATAAGTTTTGCTTTTGTGTGTGTTTCTGTGATTGCATGTGTGTGTGTTGGTTGTTGAGTTGTGGATTGAAAAGAGTAGCGTTGCTTGTTTCATTGCTTGGTCATTTGTAAGTGGATTGGAAGCTGTTAGCTGCAGCCGCGTGGCTTGTTCGTTGAGATCGTTACATATTATTGCTATTCAGAATGTCGATCGGGAAGATTTCAAGTGATTAGGAAACAAATCTTGGATTGTCACTGCCCTACCCAATGTTTTCTTACACATTCAGATTCTGATTGAGAGATTTATTTATTGAGGATTTTAATGTTGTGTTATGTTAATGTGGTTTTAAAATATATATGTATTTATATATTTATTTATAATAAATAATAAATAAGAATGCACAGAATCAAAACAAATATTTGATAAAAACAAAGAAATACAACATGAATTGTGATCCGAATTTAATGCAAATAACTACATTCTAGTGCCATCTGTGTTCAGCATAGAGTTGAATATTGATATGAAATATTTAAGAATACAACGTATTTTATTTCGTCGCAACTTGTGTGTTTACATAGAACGCAGATTCACCGATGCCTACAAAAAACATGTCGATAAGAACCATCCGCTACGTAAAATCGCGTGATCTTACACGTACACCGATGTCTCCATTTATTTCATTCTACCTGCACTACTACAAACACAAACCAAAACAAACGATTCTTTGGTAAACACACAATCCTAGTGCAGGTAGAATTGCGATCTGAATTTAATGCATATAGTGCATTGTTGCGGCATCTATTGTCAATTCATAGAGTTATATTTAGATAAGGTGCATCCAGTGCGTGTTATCACACGAACACGATGCTGATATATAATTCCTTTAACAAACACTCACTCTAACACATTTCAAATACGCAAATAAATCTTGTTGTATCAGAATCACGCTTCAAATGTACCTACTGCAATTAAAAGTTAGAAACTGTTAAGAACTTTATCTACTTTGAAATTTACTGCAGTTAAATCAAAATAATTTAATTATAAATTAAAATTTATTGCTATTTAATAAATTAAAATTCATCATTTTTACAATCGTTTGTTAGCTCGAATAATAAAGCAATATTCACGAATTCAACGCATAGGTACATGAAATGCACGCCAAGATTATAAAAGTAAACAAACAAACGCAATCCGCGGTACAAAATTGCTGCGTGATGTCACATGAACTTGTACGTTTCGATCCATAAAAACACAAGAATACTGCACGAATTGTTATCCGAATTTAATGCAAATAACTACATTCTAGTGCCATCTGTGTTCAACATAGGGTTAAATATTGATACGGAATATTTAAGAATACGAGTACAACGTATTTTATTTCGTCGCAACTTGTGTGTTTACATCGAACGCAGATTAACCGATGCCTACAAAAAACATGTCGATAAGAACCATCCGCTACGTAAAATCGCGTGATCTTACATGTACACCACTGTCTGCATTACTACAAACCCAAACCAAAACAAACGATTCTTTGGTAAACTCAAAAATAACGCAGGTAGAATTGCAATCCGAATTTAATGCAAATAAGTACATACGAACGACATCTATTGCCAAATCAGAAAGTTAGATTTAAGTAAGAGATTAAAGCTATGCATTGGGGGCACTCCATTTATATTTAATTGTTGATAATTATGTCATCACATCCTAAAAACCAACAAATCCAGAAAAACTAAAGAAATTGAAATAAATCCATTCCGACGTGTGAGTAATTAGTATATCTTTCATCCCAGTCTAAAAAAATGAATAATAGTCTTGTCAAAACATTTACCTCTCCGAACAATTAATTACCAAAAGTAAAACTGCGTGGGATACCAAAATCCGAACCAAAACACACAACACCGCCGTTATAAACACATGTATTCTCAAAAATACACAACACAACGTGCTCAATTCGTTGCTTAATTAGTACCATCAGCTCGCGTCCACTCAACACCTTTCATTTACATATTTAATTGTCAATATTATCATCACATTGAATTTTAATTATTCCCAATCTATGCATGCCGCAGCGACGCGCATCACACAAATTGGATGATTGATCTCGGCGATGAAGACGCAAGCAATTATCGGAAATTTTCTCTGAAGACACGTCGTGTTTCCAGCAAAACGCTAACAAGCAACGCAATTTAAATAAATACTTTAAATTACTTCACAAAACCTGCACGATGTGTTCGATGTATTCACCAAAATCGAATTTTGAGCACGAAATTTTTTAGTTTAACCGAAATTGAGTGAGCCATAAATTAACTCGTAACATTACGACGTGCAAACATTAAGTCGTTGCGAATAATTTCGGGTATTGTGCCCCAAGCAGATAATTTAACGGTTAGCGCCTGGAATGAGTTAATTATAGAAGGATTTAAGTATCCAACATCTTAATTTCATCTTTAGAATAATAACAAACAAAAAAATAAAATAAAAGGAAGAAAAAAAGTTCATAGTTTATTAAATAACTAATTAATTTAAAGTTATTTTTGAATTTAATTAATTTGTCGCTTAAAATGGCAAGAATCAATTATGTTTTGCATCAACAAAATTTAAAATATTAAAATTTTAATAGTAAAATATGACGTTTTGTTTTTTAATGGGCAATTAATTATTATTTACTGTAGAATCATAATGAATCAATTACAATTTAAAAAATATTTACAGTTAAATATTAAATTTCTGATTAAATCACAACTAAATACAATAATCATGCTTGAACACGCACAAAGTCACAAAATATTAATTTTGAATTAATTGCTCGCTGGAACGTACAGCAATAAATCAGTTTCGAAAATGTAAAGTATCACAAGTTAAAGGCTTAACATGTTTTCGATTAGTTGAGGATTAACCAAAAAGTTTCAAATCAAATTACAACAATTTATGACGTTGTTGGCATTGGCACGCATAGATATCATGTCCTGGTGTTATAAGTTAGGTTATGACAGCATTTCTGCGATTTGAATCTTTTAATCTAAATTACAGATTTCTACTTTTCCACATCCACACACACACACACAGCACATAACCATGCATAGAAAGAGAATTTATCATCTATCATGTTTTGCGTGGTGTGTAAATTACAACTGCATAGCTTCTGGATCATAAACAATCTCTTCAATTATAGATTTAAATTTGAATAAATCTTACAACGCATAAATGAATGTGATTCATGCAGGTTTTCAATTTTTTTCGCATTCCAAGAGGTGACATCTGTTAAGGATGAAGAAAACGAAACCTGGCGGATGCTAACAAGAAGCAAAGGTTAAAAATCTCTTCAAGGTGGTGCATCTGCTGGCAAGCTTGTAATTGAGTGCTCACTTACAGTAGCAAACAAATCACTCAACAATATGCTTTATGTTTGATCGCAGCGTTGAATGCGTCCGGCGATGGGCGATGAATAATGAATGAAAATGAAAATCCGCTGGCGTTTAGCGTCGTTTTCATAGACCGCGCATATTCAGTCGGCGTTGATGCGAATCAAACACTTGATCTTTGAGATCGTTGAGAGCTTGAGACGTTACGCCGTTACGGTATGTTAAAGTCTAAGTTACCTTCAGCTACCTGCGGCAACAATATGTTTAATTATTAGCGCCGAGCGTTCGCTACCCGGCTGTTTGCAGCGTGTTAACAATTTTCATCACCATGAGCATCCGGATGCTTAATTAGGAATCGCGGAAGTGACTTCTCAAGTATCCCTCGAAAACCTAACCTTAAAAGACACAATTGTAGAGACTGATTGATGTTCACTGCCAAATAGAGAGCTTTTCTTCTTCACGTAGAATATAATTATCGTCTCAGCGTGTACAATGCATGTAAGAATGCCGAAGATTTTCCTTTTTCTCAACGTGTCATGTTCTTTTTTTTTCTCCTGGCGTGCCAGGCAGAGACATGTCATAAAAAGATAAATCAATCAATACAGTTACATACATAATGCATTAACTTATAAGGTTTTGTGTGAAATTACGCTCGGTTTTTCACGACGACGTAACAAGGTCGTTAGGCGTCTAGCGCGTGAAGAAGCCGCCATCAGGATTGGGCATCGTGTGCATCGTATACATCGATTCGATATGGAATTTCGTGCGTATTAACGTGCCGCCATCTCGACAGCCAATAATGCAATCTGTGCACGGACTGCATATAAATACATAATGTGCCTAACTACGTAACTACCGCACCGACCTAGGCCAATAGAGAAAAACGCAGCGATGGAATCAAAGCGTTGAAGAAGTTCAACAAAAAGCTCCGCACGGCTTTTGCGCTAACAAGTGCCGAGCATGTCGAATGTCGACAGCGATGATGGTCGAGTTTTATCTCTGCTTCAGGCACTACTCTACTAACTAACTAGACGTCATTATTTTCGACTTTTTGTCGATAAAAACGTTGAAAAATTGATTTAAAAACATCGAAAAGAAAATTTACAATCTAACTGTTTATGAATACAAAAACTAATATTTATAATATTGACAGGTGCACGCATCTGTTACTTACGGCTTCCATATTATTCAGAATATATAATATTTTTTGTGCGCAACAATTGAACGCGGAACCGTAATGTTCGCGATGTTCACACTGCGGACGGAAATAAAAATAGAAAAACTGCGATGATCGACAAGCGATCGCAATTGTGTACGTTCTATTGAATATTATCACATCTATTTCATGTGAACCACACACAACACGCACGCAGACAATTCTGTGAACTGCAATACACAATCTTCAATAACCGTTAACGTGACAAACACACGTAGTGGGGATTTCGTGCTATACTTCCAACATCACATAACCAAAAATTAAAAAACGTTATTTGATAATTTCTTTTACTTCTCATGACGCTACAGCACTTTACCAATATGATTAATAATAATCACGGCGTGTGTTGTATGTAATTACATCATTTTTTAAATAAACATTGCGAAGCGTGTCATTAGATACAATTAATACAACACAATGTGTTTCACTGGACGCGTGATAAATGCGTCATGCTTGTTCGAACACACAAACGCCGTGCTGTTATTGCTTAATCTTGAAATCTTCACTCGAAGTTAATTTATTCAGACACCTCGTTACCGGCGGGGGTTCCAGGCGTCTTGTGTTTGATGTCAATGCGCGGCGCGTAGTTTTATTTGATCAGCCATCGATAAATGAAGAGCTCGGAATAATTAATGCGTTTAACCCGCATAAACTGAAGCGACTTAAGTGAAGTTTCACATTAAAGACACACACTTCCTATTTGTGCGATAAGTTGTACTTAAAACTAGATTTATTTCTGTTTAATGAAGAAAAATGAAGAATATGAACATGTTTCTGATGCTGGCAACTGTTGCGCTGGAAATTACATCTATTTAACTATACTGTGCATTATCAAAAGGTATTTTTACTGACAATACGCAGGAATGCAGCGCAAACAGAGTCTAGTTATGTTTGAATACACATTGTTGGATGTTGTACATGCGAATATTATGACGTGAGCTTTCAAGATGGCGCGCGGTCATTCCGGTGGCAAGCTTTTGTTCACTTTTGTCTCTGCACCACCTTGCCATGTACTTCTTTGTGCACACACACCGCACATACCAGACGTGTCAATGGGAATTTCTATGTCATCACCTGGTGTGAACATATTGGTAATGCAACTTTATCCATTGAATCCATTGTGAGGTGTATCACTGAAAAGCATAAAATTCCAGTGCTCGCATTTTAATGATTCGGTTTTTATCGGCAGCTGGCAGTTAAAAAATATGTGATCTTAGTGGTTCGAGCATTTAAACCGTGAAAATAATAAAATAAAGATTAGAAACTAATCAAATACAATATGATAATTTTTCAGCGCTCGCTGAGTAGAGAAAATGCGTGATCGTATTTTGCCGCGTGCTGAGAGAGAATAAACTAGATATCTATTATTAATTATCAATAAAATGTAAATCAGCATATTCAGGTGCTATAATTAACTTGTGGCTTAGAGTGTTTTCTGTAATCTATACGGCGCTCTGCGGTTGCTCTTAGAAGTAATAATTTGGCTTCGTAATATTATTAGAAGCCTGCGTCATAAAAGTGGCCCGCTCCACGTCAATAAATAAATTTATTAGTTTATTGAATATTTATAATACCCGGGCTTTTATGCGGAGAGATTTACAAGTAATATTCTACTTCTACGAAGACTCCAATCAACCGGTGGAAAGATTTCGCGTATACATGATATTTTAATTTATTATACTCTATGGTGAGTTGAAATTACATATTATCGAATTGACTTGTTTATTAGGTACCTACCTACATCGTTACAAAATGAACAATTTCAAGTTAATTAATAAATAGTTCTATATAAAGGTTAATTTCTGTTGATATATGCAACCAAGTATACATAAAATAAAATTGAGACAAAAATTAATTAATTTGTGATTTGTTTCCACCTGTTGTTTGTAACAAATTGAAATTTTATTACTCAAACAGATGACGTTGATGCCTAATGGATTTTGTGACACGTGCGGGGCGTGGCAATAAAATAAACAACCACTAATGGGATTAATTTAATTCCGAATCGATCGCTACGCATCATCAATCCTCAAGCTTTGCATCATTTGTTTTCTACCATCTACATTTCTAATCGAGGTGATTCTGAATGTCAGCGTTTCCCATTAGGCCATCACCATTACCATTAAATATCAACCATGCACTCGGTTTTTATTCCATGTTTATTTTGATTTTCCGTGTCAGTCGTCCGCATATGACCAACGTGTAAATTTACGACAATACTCTCTTTCCACCACATTAATTCCATGCTGTTGTGTGGCTAAACGAGCGCAACATTTCAAGATCAACATAAATTAAACTGTAACAAATATAAAAACTTACCCACCGTGCTCGCAAATTGCAAGTCTAGTTGGTTCTCACGTTGGTAGCCATCATCTTGGTCTATGAACTTGGTAATTAGTGTAAAGCACAGCGAATCGATTTCACTTATGGAGTAAAGAATGCATCAAATTAATTTGTACATTACTGTAACGCCATGTAATGTTTTATGCAATTTTAACACTTATGACACTGAATCTACATGTGAAAAAAGTAATGTGCGTTGTGGAAAAATTTATCGCTGTTTGAATGAGGCATAAAAAAATGTCTTGAAATGGCGTCTGGCGTCTGCAGACGTGTAGCTAAAGCTTGTTTAATGGACCTTGCGATTGATACAGCAGGCACGAGTCGCACTTCAACAACCGTTTGAGTTACGCTCCTAACGCGCCGATTCATATCGTCTTTTAGTATTTCATGCCGCGTCCATCATGTCGATAAATGATAATCGTATCAGTGTTCTTATACCGTATATGTCTCCGTTTTGCAGATGCTGAGAGCCTGATCGAGCATGCCGCTGTAAATTCGCCGTCCACCGATGCGACGCATGCGGCGCCTTCTCTTCGCGCTGACTCTGATTTTCCAATGGAAAGTCGGGGTGGCGTTGCACCATCTTGGCCAGCAGGGCGGCGCGATTATCACTACCATCACACGCCAGAATAACGGTGATTTATTTGCCGCCCAAGGTAAAAACATAGAAGAAAATAAAATAGAAATATGAATTTATTTTAATATTGTTTATGTGATTTATTGTGACTACGCACGAAAGTAATTAATTATTTAATTAAGAAATAAATTAGAAACGCTTAGCAAAAATCATGTGTACAGTTCACACGCGGTAGAAGTGAAACCTTCAGAACACTGCACTGCCAGAGAATCAGACAAAAATAGCATTAGTAGTGGAATAATTATTGGGTTTATTTATTATTATATTGGAGTCAAGTGCAATAGTATATTAAGCAACTATCTCTTTTAGTTCACGAGATATTCGCAATTGTCAGAAAAGAGCAAAATTGGAAAAATGTCACTTTTTAGCACTTTTAGTCGCGTTTTTCAACCTTTTATTATAGGAAATATAATTATTTAATATTTTTATCTGATAGGGAATTTTCCAGTCTATCATAATCAGCAATTCGTTGGTGGCTGTCGCTTTTAGTTTAAAAGATATTAAATATCA
Organism: Dalotia coriaria; assembly: GCF_025399875.1. Lineage (NCBI taxonomy): Eukaryota > Metazoa > Arthropoda > Insecta > Coleoptera > Staphylinidae > Dalotia > Dalotia coriaria. The sequence continues at coordinate 2,550,137 of NW_027045451.1, forward strand.
AAAATCGTCGAAAAAAAGTATCAAGCACCCCCCCCTTGGCAATTTTTTCTTAAGAATAAAAATTTCATCTCTTAGATTCACGTTTTAACCAGCGTATCTTATAGAGATTGGTTCGTAGAATAATCCCTGAGATTTGTACCTATTTATCTCTTCTAGTTTACGAGATATTCGCGATTGAAAAAAATGGGCAAAAATTGAAAAATGTCACTTTTTAGCACTTTTAGTCGCGTTTTTCAAACTTTTATTGTAGGAAATATAATTATTTTATATTTTTATCTGATAGAGAATTTTCCAGTCTATCACAATCAGCAATTCGTTGGTGGCTGTCGCTGTTAGTTTAAAAGATATTAAATATCAAAAATCGTCGAAAAAAAGTATCAAGCACCCCCCCTTGGCAATTTTTTCTTAAGAATAAAAATTTCATCTCTTAGATTTACGTTTTAACCAGCGTATCTTATAGAGATTGGTTCGTAGAATAATTCCTGAGATTTGTACCTATTTATCTCTTTTAGTTTAGGAGATATTCGTGATTGAAAAAAAATCATGTGTGCAGTTCACACAAGGTAGAAGTGAAACCATCAGAACCCTGCACTGCGAGAGAATGAGACGGAAATAGTATCAGAAGTGAAAATGTTTAATAACGCATTTAAATCAATGTAAACTCCGTACAATATATAACAACTCGATCAGATTTTAATGCAAATAAGTGCATTCTAGTGCCATCTGTGTTCAATGTAGAGTTGAATTTTAATAAGAAATATTTAAGACTACAGCGTATTTTTATTTCACGGTAACTTGTGTGTTTACATCGAACGCAGATTCACCGATGACTACAAAAAACATGTCGATAAGAACCATCCGCTACGTAAAATCGCGTGATCTTACATGTACACGACTGTCTCCTTTTATTTCATTCTACCTGCACTACTACAAACAAAAACCAAAACAAACAATTCTTTGGTAAACACACAAAACTAGTGCAGGTAGAATCGCGATCCGAATTTAATGCAAATAGTGCATTGTTGCGGCATCTATTGTCAAATCAGAGAGTTATATTTAGATAAGGTGCATCCAGTGCGAGTTATCAGACGAGCACGATGCTGATATATAACTCCTTTCACAAACACTCACTCTAACACATTTCATATACGCAAATAAATCTTGTTGTATCAGAATCGCGTTTCAAATGTACCTACTGCAATTAAAAGTTAGAAACTGTTGAGAACTTTATCTACTTTGAAATTTACTATAGTTAAATCAAAAGTAAATCAAAAAATTTACTAGTTTTTAATTAATTGAAATTCATCATATGTATAATCGCGTATTGGTAGGAATAATAAAGAAATATTTAAGAATGCAATACGAAAATTAAATTCCCGCAACGTGTAAATAAACAAGAACGCATGATATTTTGCACGAAACCGCGTGATATCACACGAACTTGCGAATCTCGCGAATCTTGCGAATCTTGCAGATACAAACACCTCTCTGATAAACAAACCGTTGTAATGCCGCGAGAATTGCAACCCGAATTTAATGCAAATATCTGCATTCTAACGTCATCTAGATCCAATTATACGTACATTCACTACTACCAAAAAACAACTTCACAACCCAAATAAACCATTATTAAAAATTAATAAGCACACTAACTAGAACTATTTTGCAATAATTTAAATAAAAACAACCAGAATATATCCTTCCAAACATTTTCATTTCATCATTCATCTCTTTAACAATAAAATACTCATAAAATATACATTAATCTACATGCAAACTAAAATTTATCTCAAAACCATAAGTTTTTATGTTTATAGATGATGATTATGATTACAGGTGTAAAATGCAGCGCGGAGACTTGCATCGGCCTCAGCAGTGGCACGGCGGACGTATCCAGTGACACGCCGTGTACCTGTCAATGCCATTCGCATTTACCAGCGTTCCGCGAAGATCTGCAGATCTGCGTGGACGACATTCACGGTTCGTACCTACTTACTTACACACAACATGCGTGCTGATCGCTATCGACTGCTAAACATTTACTAATTGACTTTCATAAACAACTAACAGGTTTTTCTAAGAAAATAAATTAATATTTTGCTTCATATCACAAAAAACACCAAATTATTGAATATAAATAATCATGGGAGTTCAAAATGGCAAATATGCATTTTTTTACATATGATGCATACTGTTATATTTGCTAATGCAATTTATAACACCCGCAGTTATATTTCGCCAATTTGTTTTTGTTCATATTCATACATTTGTACAGTTGTAGCGGGCATAGTAAAACAACTTTCTGTTTTATACCCAGTATTCACCAGGACAAGGAATTCCTGTTTTCCTAGCGTGCATAAATCACCCAAAGTTTCCATACATAGTTTTACAGCGTGATGATTAGCACCTCTCGCCTGCAGTTTTTCGCCGTTTACAAATTAACATAATTACACATTCAGATGCGTGGCGTCGCTGCGATTTCTAATAAATCATCAAAGACCACACACAAATGCGTTGTAAAACGTGTTGCGTCTTGTAACTTTGCACTCTTTGCTGCCACACACATATAACTCGTCGTATTCGCTAATTGAAGTCTTGACACTGACCCCTTCGTCAAGTCCGCGTAAAAGAGTAAAGAATTCAGCACTTGCACATTACGAGTATTGACAGTTCATTGTTGCGCCCGTTGCTTGTTAGTTCTTGCAAGATTTTCGTCTTTTTTGTGTTGGCTGAGTTGGGTGCGCATGCGTAGTCGACGCGGACGCAAATGGTGAATGGCTACTTTTGTCGTATTTATTACACCGGATTCTCGACGCTGTTCTTTCCATAATATGCGCTTTACTCTTTATTTCTATCGGTGCACAACAAGTTACAAAGTAGCACTTGCGCATCAACACCTGCCAGTGGTCTTCAGTGTGCTTTTAAGGCCAAACGGGACCAATGCATTTAATCTACTTCTTGAAATAACAAAAAATATAAAATATTTTTTTCCTTGTGGAATTTTTGCCTGCATAATGAACTCATCGGGCTTGAATGCTCAACCTGTGGGCAATGTTTGCTCACCAGCGTGATTAATGACGAATCAGACCCGAAAGTGCAGAGTGCACTTAAATACCGATTAGCTTGATTTTTATACATATTAATAACGTGATAACCAACCTGGACGACGAAATTACAGGGCGATGCACGCCAACTTTTCACCAAGCAACGAAAAAGTATTTTTCGCTGCGCCAATGAGGAATCAATTCTGTTTCGTTGGGCACTTAAACAACCATTACGCCCATTTATTCAGCGGAACATTAATAACGCGCTAAGTAAGTTAAGCAGCACCGGCACGAGATAACAACTCTCAGATTCGGACCGTGGATGGCATTCATTAAAAAGAAATTTGCATTCAGCCATCACCTTCGACATTAATCTCCAAAAGTTACACGATTTGCATTCCAAAAATTAAGTCAAGTGCAAAATAATTGCAATTAATTTAAATTTAAACCAGCTTTAAGTTGTGATTCGTTGAAATCGCAATGGGATGTATAAAGCTAGATAAGTAATGTTCTCATTGGTAAATTACAACAACTTAAACGCCAATGAGATTCAAGTGGCGCACCTAGGTATACACTCGTGTCGGATGTGTGCTACTGCTCGCCGTGTAGTAGTAGTGCATTATCTCTCTATTCTATATTCGCTATCGACTTTCGCCGCGTGCGCCGCGCGCCTACGCGTCTTCCTGCTGTCCTGCTCGCGGCGAACGAACGGAACGCTGCGAATTGTTTGAAGTCGGAAACATCACAGCGAATTTAATGCGCGCTAATTAATTAAATCAAGGCGGGCGCACAGTCCTGTGTGCTTGCTGTGATCCTAATAATTAAATATGAAAGTGACGTTATGATTTTGCGTACTACGAGGCTACTGCGTTTGGGTGGGAACCATTGAAGCTCTGATTGATGACAACGAATGGAGGGAAACAGAGTGTACGTGGGTACTGTCAACACTTTCTGGTTTCCTAGTACGATTATCGAAATTTTAAGTTTTCGATCGGCTGCTTTCACGAGCGTGACTCGTTCGTTGAATTCGTCTATCGGGTTTTCTTGTTGTCATTTCTGAGCGCCTATTAGGAAAATCAAAAAATGGCGTCTCATGACCTGTCCTCCCGGTAGAAGCAGTCTAGAAATATTTAACACTATGATATCCTGTTACAAATGCTAGAGAATTCGTTTTACTTTGTATTTGATCAATAATTAAACACATTTTAGTAGTGTTGTTTGTGGATGTTCTAGTATGGCGAGTTAAGTAGATCAGTTAAATTAAATTGAAGAAGTTGATTACATTGACCAATGAAAGCACGCCGGAGAAGTTGTCGGCAAGCGACCTTAACCAGTCGCTGGCTCTGCGGTCCTGATAATTAAAATCAAGTTTTTACCGTTTAAATAAACTCTCGGTTAATGGCGGTTTGGACGAACTTGTTTGGTTCGTTTGGCTTGTTGTTGAGGTTCTTGTACTTCTTAATAAAGCGACAACGAACACGACAAGACAACAAACTACAAACAACAAGCACAGCAATAGGAACAACAAGCAAATCAATTAAATACTACTGTTAGATATAAATGAAGAATGAAATAAAGAAAGCTGCAATGCAATTTTAATATTTTAAGAAATATAAATGATTATATGATTAGTTTATGTTCTCCTTGTAACTGACATCAAACGGGAACGTTGTTTTAATGCATGACGTGATACGGTTTTAAAAATATAGGTGCCTTGTTATTTTAGACACTGAATGCGCTACGGGAGGATTATGAAAGAAAGTATTGTGTATTTTTATTGAACGGTGGACTGCACACTCCACGTGATACAATCCTGATAATTTCGTGTGCAATTTGAAGATTTAAACGCCTAGTCCCGCACATCTAGGACATCAAAACACCAAACCTTCTGCGATTTATGCTTTCCTAATGAATATGATGAAAGATTCGAACAGATGTTTGTCTGCTTGATGTCATTCATTCATTCATTCTTTACTAGACTGACTGTGTTGCCTGCTCGATTAAATTTTAATACTTTTTACACATTAAATAAAAAAATCTTGTTAATATAACAACAATTAAAATTTTATACAAAATCTCATTAGTTTTTTTACTTTTATTTAATTTTGGTATTATATTCGTAATCCAATCACGTGTGCTTGCCTGAGAGTGACTTTTATTGATAGAATTTGATGATGAAACAAGGCGGGCAGAAGCAAAGCGAGCGAGGAGAGAGAGAATCACGAGAACCAACCGTATTTAAACCAGACTGTTACATGTATCTTTACCAGCTGCTTATTCTGTGCTCCTAGCACTCAAAATCGGATTTTACCGTTCAAAAGTTGAGTGAAACCGGTGAAACCGTCCCCGAGTCGTACTACGTATCTCTGGCCGAATGTCATACGAATACGAGGAGTGAATCTCATAGTAATGACCAGGAGAACATAAAAACTACAAAGAAAATATATATTATTCTGTAGAGACAAACTATGTGTGTTTAATATTAATTATTTAAATTTTTAACGTCCTTGACGCAACTTCATTACGATTACGACTGGAAAACATAATAAAAGGCATGATTTAAAGACAATTAAAGTCACTTATAGCCAAATTAAGAAATTATCTCTATAACTGTTCAATTATTGTCGTTAAAATTACCTGCTAACGGACTTTTCACATTTTCGCATTTTGCATCATAACGCGTTTATATTAATTTTTACTTTTTCAAAACGCCTGATCATGGACCTACATTCACATAGAATTTTCTTAACCCTTCAGCCGGTTCGGCGACGCAGTAAATTATACTTACTTATACGCGTGCATTTGGAAAGTCTCCACTGCGAATTCTACGCAGAACGCAGAGAAGAAGAAAAAAACTCAGCTGCACGTTGCGTATATACACTATGCGAATTAGAGATGGTCAGCGCATTGATAAATGCACATTTTATACGAATACGGTAATTTTTCATCGACTTAGCGCAGACGCCGTAAACTAAAGAATTGAAGACCGCGTTAGTGCACTCATGGGAAAGCGGCGTGGATCCGTGGATGACTCGCAATTTACTTCTCTGCGCGCGACTGCCATATGGAACGTGCAGAATGTGTTTTCTCCGCGGTAACTACGGGAACGGTTAGAACGGTGAGCGCCGCTTTGACAAACTGGCTACGATGGATGTTTGACCTGTCCCCGTGGATACTGACCCGCGACAAGATTGGCTTCAATGCGGGCATAATAAACTTACATCTTTGCCCCATCACTTCGACTACTTGTGCTTCGGCTACTTTCTCCGATTCTCGTCGCCGACGCACGCGGCTGAATACTGAATATAATCGATAGCGGTGCGCGCTGCTGAACAAATGACGCGAAAAGCGCTATTCGGCTATTTGTCGGTTTATTTATTGGCATTGGGTGTGCGAGAGTATGTGGTAATAATTTAGTTGATGTCTTGCTCGACGGATTAAATTTGCAGTAAAATTTTGTAGGTCGCGATGGGAAATAAAGAGAAACAGCGAAAAAGTTGTATTTATAGGGAAAATATATTTACGAGTGGAGGATCAGATAACTTTATGTGATCCTAATAATTGAAATCGTGTTTTACAGTACGGCTGGGTTTTAAGGATACAGGTTTTGATATTTTTCATACTGTACACAAGTAAATAAAAAGATAAAGTAATAAAAAACAGAAATAAATAAACCCAGGTGAAGTAAAAATAGAAAAACGTTTTATTTCAATTTTTACCGTTGTTAAAAACATTTTCAACAATTAAAAACCATAAAAATTAATTTTTTACTTTAATAATTCAAGAATTGTTGACTTGTTGACAATATAAATACGATTAACGATTTGCATTTCAACGTCACACTTCACACTTTGAATGTGGGAGTATAGCGTACTGTTGGCATTGATTGGCCCCCCTGCTGGCTACCGCACTTTCTGTGCTCCTGCTATATAGAAAGGTAATTTCGGGACCTGACTTTACTCGGTTGACGCAAGCAAAGCGTGGACGTGACGCTCGATATCCACGTCCGCTGCGACGCAATGGAAATGAATGAATGCGAGAGACGCTCGCAGCCAGAAAGGACACATGGAATGCTCTCCTTTGCGGACTTGGGAGGTTGAGAGGACATGCGTAGTGTGGTTTTATGCTGTGCTGGCAGCAAATCAAAACTTTATAGCTTCCAGTGTGCGGAAATGGAGAAATTTCGACGAGGATGATTGAAATCATTTCATTTACTTTCAAATTAAACTTATTCGGATTCTAAAAGTTTATGATATATAAAGAAATTATTTTAATTTTTGCATTTTTAGTAATTTTAAATTTTATGCGTAGAGTAAATTTAAAAATGCAGAAAATAAATAAAATTATTGCGGAAATAAAGAAAAAACAGTTAATTTTATAAATTTAAGTAAAAACCAAAAGAAAATTAATTTTCATCTTAAAAAAGGTCTTAAAATAACATAATAAACTGATATTACATAATATTTTCCATTGGGTGATGTGATCCTCTGATTTCTGTGTTCTTGATACTTAAAATGGAGACTTAGATTTAACAGGAAACAGTTTATCAGTGATATTCTATATCTTCCCTAGTTAGTACCATAACAGACCCACAGATGTCGCTCTATATACCAATTCGCCTAATTTTACAATTGAATGAATATTGAATATTGTGCACGCACCTGTTCTCTTTTTTATGCTGTACGAATACGTTGCATGTTTCTAGAGCAAACCAAATTGTACAAAAATCAACAAAGTACTCGTAATTTGAACTCAATTGAAATCTTTCAATAAATAATTTACAGTACATGCTCTAGAAACGATTCAATTCATTTTTTTTTTGATAAAACCATTCAGGATATACATTTTCCATTGAATATAGACATGTAGTCATCTAGTGCAAATGAATAGTCATTAAATTATGATTACTTGATTGTTTGCTTATTAGTTTTTTAATGGTAACACATTTTTATTTTATTTTTTCACAGTTAAAATTTATTGCCGACTATAAAACTATAAAATTACCATAAGTATCACATGTTTGGATTGCTTACTTCCAGATGCTTTAAACAGCAATTAGATTTCCATCCGCATTAAAATACAAAAAGCTCTCTTGGCGTGCGCGACATCCAAAAACAGAACGCATTGCATTTACTTTGCATTGACTTTACCAGACCGCATTCCGTTTCGGAAGCGACAGCCAGCGACAATGGACCCCATTAATTAACCAAAAATTCACATTAATTAGCGATCGATGACTCTCCTGGTGAATATGGCAGTCGCACTATGCGCTAACGAGGAGCGTCCAGTTCGGCGACGCGAATGGACACAAAAAATAAACGTTTTCTCTTTTAGCGTCCACACGATGCGTCGTCCACCGTTACTGCCGGGATCACATTCACATTCGCAATAAGCTACACACCAATCACCAAGCTGGCGATAACGTACGTGCGTGGACGCAGGGTTATAATTTTCTGCTTCACGTCGAAATCGCATCTTGCGACTCGTCTCAAGCCGGGATAAAATGAGTTCCTCGGAAAGGCATGCGCTGATTCAATCTATTGTTTATAATCGCACGAAACACATGAATCTCTACCGAAGGTTTTCAAAACAAAAAAATAATCAAAATAAAAAACACGTCGCTATGATAAACGATAAACAAACAGAATTCCAGCTATTTTCGGAACTTATACTGCAACTCAAAACATAGGCAATATGTGGGTATGACAGTTTCACATTTTTTCAACACAACATAACCTAAATTTTCTCCCAGAGAAAAAAAAAAACAAAAATAAAAAACATTGCTATGACAACGGTAAACAAACAGCTGGAATTCTGTGTGTTCGGCACTTATACCGTAACTCAATACATAGGTAATATGTGGGTATGCCACTCAATTCGACATAACCTAACTTTTCTCGCACGTTAGAAAAGATTCCCGTGCGAAACAATTGAACGCATCTAAACAACCACTAAGCGAACCTATACGAGTTCAATAGAATCCGCCAGACAATGACAAACGCGAAGCAAGGAGCAAAAAAAACATTGCTCACTGCTTGCAGCAAGTACAATTGCTTCAAGTAGCGCGGCACGACGCGGCGCAGCACACAATGTAATCGAAATCGTTGAACTTTAAAAAACTGAGCAATCACCGCGTTTAATTAACTCACAACTTGCGCGCACCGCACAGAAGTAAGCATTCAGCATGAGCGACTAATTGCAATCAAGAGCCATCGTTTCTAAATGTATTAACATTAACGGCCCGACGAGCGCAAGCGCATTTTTGTTAATTGCAATTATTCATGACGCGCTAATCGGCGCACAGATAGAGCTAGAATGCGCGCGGGTAATAAAGCTGTAAAATCGTAATTTATTTCATTGAAAATTTTCATTCGTATGGCATCACGGCGTCAAACTATCAAAGCGCTGCGCCGCGCGGCGGCGGGTGGTTAGGAGCGATGCTATTACGCACGATTAAAAACGGATAACTTAAGACGTCAACGGAACTATTCGCGGTGGCTGCGATTTTAATGCGGGCCGTAAATTTTACGCTTATATTAATTGCCGCACGCAAGTGGATGTAATTTGTCGCGAGGCAAATATTTATAATCGTGTTTCATGTTCCAATTTGCACACTTGTCAACTAAATGGGATACTTTACTGCCTAGGTAATAAATATTATAGAAAAAAATGTTATTTATTTAATATCGGATGTTTTATTAGAGATATATTAGTTTAATTAGATTTAAAAAATAAAAATAGATAAAATGTATGTTTGTTGCACTTTCACGCCTAAAGTACTTAATTAATTTAATCAAAATTTGATATAGAGATAGATTTTATATTGAGAAATTACATAGACTACTTTTTGTTATAAATATCAAACTGAAAGGTAATAAAATATTGATTTTAATAATAAAAATAAAAATTTCATAAATATTTTCGTAAACAAATGCATAATTTAATAATTTTATGCACAAATTGATTCACTTCTTATTAACTAGTAATTCTTAGGTTGAGAAGTCAATTTTGAAGTCAACGAGGTAATTTATCTGACGTAATGAGCTTTGTATCATTACGTTCCAATGAATTAAGGTTAAGTTAACGTAATACCTTTACAAGATATCGTCGTAAGCAGAATTTGTCACGACTGTGAAAAGGACAATAAACCTTGGCAATAGCCAACGACAATTTACCTGAAAGCAAGATTTTAAATTAAATTATTACTATTTATTTAACGATCTATTGTTTAATAAACTCTAATACCTGACGTTTAGTACCCGTATTGGTAATTTATCAATTTTTATGCACGCAAAAAGAAAATTTCCAACTTAAAGAAATTGAAAATTATTTGTGACTAATAATTCATGCATAACATAACAAGCACTATAATTTCCAATTCGTTCTTTTGCAGAATGCGTCTTGTCACCGTTTGTATCTGGATCGACATCACAACAAATTCCTTTTGTTTTTCTGCCGCTCAAAGGACAAATTATACATCCAAGCAAAGAAATCAGTTTTGCCGGTAAGTCTGCATGAATATTTCGTTGTTTCAGCATGAAATGATCATGAAAACAACTTTGCATAACTGTAAACACAGACAAAATCGTAAAAATGATTTTAGAATTACGCACGGGTCATTATCGCCCGCGCTGCAAGCCGTCCGACGTAAAGTAAGAAGGTTAATCATCGACGCGTGCCCATTGTGGCCAGACAATGCAACTAATTGTAATACAAGAAGCGATCATTATATAAACGCGGCACAGGAAGTTACGCTTCGTGGGAATTATGAATTGTGAAATTTATTCCGTTTTGCGCGTCGACGAGCGCCAGATTAAAACCTAGAACCTACAATCCCTCTCGTCTTCGAAGTGTAATATTTAGTTTGTTGTATAGTTTGCGCCTTGCATTAGTTATTAAAGTTTCATTTACGTACTGTGCGCGCGCGCGTGATTATTATTAAAGTTTTATCTTTCTGCGAGAGTGCTTTGAACTCATCGCTTAACTGATTTAATGATCGCACGCATCGACTGATACAAAGACACAACACGCAGAGAATTCTCTTTGACTTTTACTTTCCGATGCTGATGCGTAGATGAGAATGAAAGCCACGGATTACGCATTAATACGCTATTAAATACTTAAACGTGTGTAATGCAATCAAAAGGAAATGATTCATAATTCAATACGCGTATCGGCTTGCAACGATTGTTTTCAGAGGCAACAAAAGCTCGGAAAAGACACGTGCATTGAAAAGACACCATTATTTCGTATAACCTCACAACATCTGCGTACTTTTCATGTTCATTTGTCTATTTTGAATAAATCCGAGTCTACATTCGTGTAATTGAAAGCCGACAGTTATCCACACGGCATGTGCGCTGCGAGAAGTCATAATTAACAACACAATTCATGATTTTTTTACTTTTAATGAATGACATAAAATAAAGTGTATATTGAGTTGCCTATACTATAACTTCATAACCATATTTGCCTTCGATTTGGTTCTCGCATAATTTTCGCATCAAAACATTCGTTGGTTGTTTTGTTTTGAAGTTTCGCTGCGAAATGGCACAGCGAATTTATTTCTGTACACAAAAGCTTTTGCCGAATTTTAAATCCGCATGCCTGGACTCGACCTCATAAAAATGCATAATAAGTGCTTCCAGCGTTCGCTGCGCGCTTGTAACACAAACACTGACTCACCGAAAGAGGAAAAAAAACGCGAGTCAACGTAATAAACCCACTGATTTAGTATTGCGTTTTGCGACCGCGGGAAGAGATTAAATTGTTCACAAATGTATCTCGTTTTATTGCAGGCATCCAGACGCCATTATGCGCTGTGTCCGGAGCCAAGTTTCTAACCGATGGCGGATGGATAGATCTACGAAATCCTATCGACACCGATGTCCCCTTCAGATTATTCCGCGACGAAGGACGAACGTTTCTACAAGTACGTGCGATAAGTGAGTGTGTGTCAATTATGAATGTTACACATTTTTTTGTCACAGTGGGTTGGCGAACCGGAACTTCGCAATCGCATGGGAGGTCGCCTCGTCCTCGTCCACCTGATGTGCAGGGAAATTGCCAGCAGCCTTGACCCAACGCCGGATCCACCAACGATATTCACGCCGTGTGTTGCATTTCGCGTTGTTGGCACTCCAATGAAATATTTAAACAGTAATAATTTCATCGTAATTAATTACTATTGCAAATATTTAATTTATTTTATTTATTTACTAGATGTTAGTGAAGTTGTGTTTGCTCCTGATACTACAACGGATAACGAATCGTCATCCGGTCTTTCCGTTTCTGAATATGTCGCAATCGGAATCTGTTCAGTTCTTTTGGGTCTCATTTATGTGGCGTCCGTTTTTCTATACTTGCACATTCGACGACGGCGGAAGGAAGTCGATAAAACTAATGAAAGAAATGATAATCAAGGATTGGCTGAGGAGGGAGTGGTCAAAAATAATCCATTGTTAAATTTGGTGCGCCATTTTCCTACACCGGAAAACACTTTCAGTGATTCTAATAGTTCTGATACTGAACCTAATATGGATGTTATGCAACAACATGAAGAACGCAAGAAAAACGTACGTCATATTAAAAACTTTTATATTAGGAATTTAATTATTTATTTATTATGTAGATCCAATTAACTTCCGTTATGATACATCCGCAATACCAACACAAATACGAAGCGCAAGCGGCAAATCAAACAATGCTCCAGGAATCTATTGAAAGACTTCCGGAAGAAAATGTTTCAATTGTGGAGACTGTAGAAGGACGAGAAGATCGACCTGATTCCGTTAAAATTATCGGCACGGCACGAAGAAAACTTTATTTCAATCCAGCTTACTTTGAACCTCATTTACTAATTGTAAGAATTTTTATTTTATTATTTGAAAATTTTAAGTTTTAATATTTTATTTCTCTAATTAGGCTCCTCCACCGGCTGCTATTGAATTTCTAACAAAAATCCGCGAAGTTATTTGCATTGCAAAACAAAAAATGGCGGCCAAGAAGTTCACTCCTAACCTAATTGGTATTCCGGAAGAAGATCCCAGTTATCTGGTGGAAGTAGGTTCGGAATTCTCTAAAACCGTAATCAATAGACGCGGGAGTTCAGTAAGTCTAAAACGGGAGAACAGTCGCAGAAAAACGTGCACCGGATGTCCGGGCTGTGAACCGCAAGAGTTCAACTCGCTGACCGGAAAGTTGCCCCAATATTCCACCCTAGGCGCTTGTGAAAACTGCGCACTGAGTTCAGACAGCAAGCAGCAAAGTATTCGCAAGTGGTTGGAAGATGTTCCTGTTATCAAACAATCCGATGGTCCCAAATCACTACAATTGCAATCAAAAAGTCGAAAACTACGTTCTCCAACCCGATCATTATCACCTGATCATCTGATTACACCCCACATACGTAAAATTGCACCGCGACCTGCAGCTGAACCAACAATCGACTGCGAAACAAAATCCGCGTCTTCAAATCGCTCAAATAGGTCACGAAAGAGCAGCAGTACAATTAAAACCGTACGTAGTACAACCAGACCAAAGGCACCGCCTCCCCTACCACCTACCCAAGTAAAAACAAAGCAATCCACAGTTAAAGTACAAAAAACACAAAAAACACATAACATCTACGACGTGGTGGCAGCGCCCAAAGGTAAAGCACCACTCCCGCCCCCGGATATGATCCATGAAGCCATCATGCTTGCGCGCACAAAGCAACACACGTCGACGAGCAGCTCGTCCACGTCAACATCAAAGGCGACCACAGTTGCTAAGCCGATTATCAATAAAATAGACAATCTAAAATTAGCATCCAAGGCGGTCTACGAAGCGGACAGCTTGGAACGCACCAAAAAGGGTTTCAGCACACCTCCTGAATACGTAGACGTGTCTTCATCACAACCCAGTCCTAGTTTGAGTGGTGCCTTGCCCATGGATGAAGAAATGACCATGCAAAATGCGATAATTAACACCAAAACCGGTAACATGACAATATCCAAACTGAATATGAGCAACGTGATGCCATCTGACGATCATGACTACGAGTTGATTGTTTTAAAGAAAGGCAACAACGCTGGGAGTATATTTAAACTTCCTGAGTTGTTACAGAGGAAAAACACTGGGTATAGTTTAGTTAGTGAGGTGTATGTTAATAACGGGTACAATTACAGCAGTCAACCATCAACACCAACTGATTCTGATTGTTCAACGTTGGAGAGAGCTCCAAAAATTATTTATGAACCTAATAAACCAGGACATTTACTTATAGAAGTTGAAGATTGTCCGGATAATTACATCAGAGCTGAGGAATCGGATGCTTTTGAACCTGACACTCTTGATAGGAAACCCAAAATGAAATTGTACAAACGTATTGATGGCGAATTCATTGATTCTTTAGAAAGGCCCAAGCCTATTATGTTGAGGACAAATGGAACCTTCAAAAAAGATGCTTCTGCTTTGACCCAAGAGGGTATTAATGAAGCTTTCGAGAAAAGTTTTAGTAGTTTACGAGAAATCTACGAAGCAAAAATTAAGAAACCTTTAAATGATGTAGAAGCACAAACAACATGGCCGCATCATGAAGAAGAAGAAGATTACGAAGGACGAATTCTAACCTTAGAGGAACGTCATTCCAAAAGACAACGAAAGTCACCAATATCCATACCACCAGATATAATACCACCTGATATGAAGGAACCGGAAGTACCAATCTATGAACACCCTAAACCACCGAGACCTGTCGAAAATACAAAACCGCCTCTACCGCCAAAAAACGGTACGCTTAAAGGCACTGGACCTGTGAAATACACAGATGTAAGCATCCTCAACAATTTCATACATTCAGAGGATGTCATTTTCAAAAACGGAATCAATAATCAACTGATTTTACAAGCGTCCATTACAAACAACGTAGACTGTCCAGTTGACCTCGTGAGTAAACCGAAAAAGATCTGGAAGAAGGTTATCAAAGTGAAACAAGATGACAGTGGATATCTAAGCACAGATTCCAATGAATCTCATCACAAAAAGAAGCGGGAATTGTGCAGTGGTGGTAGTGAAACAGACGAAAGTCTCGGTGATGGTCAAAGTGAATCAGGCGCGGAAAGTATCGAAACACATTCTGTATTCTTCGGTAGTTTTAGAAAAACTACAAATGTCACTAGTTCATTAGACAGTGGCGTTGGTTCTGATTCAAAACATCACTGATCGGGTTCCTAGTTTATATAAATATATTAGCCATACAATTATTTAAAACAAATATGATTAATTTAGTTGTAGAAATATTTCGAGTGTAATTTTTGTACATAAACTCACACACAGCATGTGAGATTAATTGATAACAGGCCGGACGTGCAATATCGTAGTGTATAAGCTACAGCAATATTAATATTAATTTATTTCCTAGTGTAAGTCACATTAGCTTAATATATTTAATGTTTATTGTGTACAATTAATTAATTAACGGCTAAATAAGCCAAATTACTGTTAATGAAACGTCGTGCAATTTCCGTGCAATATTTTTCTGTTTTATTGTTTTGATTCTGCTCAAGTAAACACGAATTTTGTGATAATGTTGTGCAATATATTGAAATTTGTGCAATATTCGTAAGCCAGTAACACGCGTAGCAAACAATTAGTGTTATAGATATTATTAAATAAGGGGAAGTTGAATTTTAAAATGGGAAGTAGTTTCAGTTCGTATCGGAGGAAGTAGTTAAGTATCGGTAGGAACAGAACGGCAGTCGCTTCAAAGTACCTGCAAAACAAAACGTTGTACATAGAAACACAAGGGCTAAGGGTTACGTAAACGTTTGGGGCGCGGTGATGGCTTTTTGTATTTTTTGCAGAATATTTAACACGTATGTAGGGCAAGACTGAAAGATTTCGAAACAGATTTAATATATTTTGTTATCTATAGTATCTTTCCAATGTCACGATCGATTATTTTAGTTATTTATTAATAATTCATAAACTATTCAACGTACATTCAAAATTTTTTTACAAACACTTTCAGTATTAAATTGTCTATATATTTATGCAAAAGTATATAGTAATCATGATTTTATAAAAAGTTACCGCACAATATGTGTCAATTTTATATTTTTTACTAAATTGAAGTTTAATTGTTTATAACTTTTTATGGAAAATTATGATTGGCAAAAATTTAGCATAATTAATGTAGAAATTAATGCTAAATAGATTTATGAAAGAATTTTGTTAAAATATCAAATAGTTTTTGAGTTATTATTGAAAAACTGGAACTAATGGCGTCGTGACAATGCAACCACAATAAAAGTAATTTAAATTAAAAATAGTTACTTAATAATCGATAATTATTAATTTTTATATCTTTACGACATGTTGTATTTTGTATTTGATGTATATAATAAATGTTTTCCATTTTTGTAAGTACTTCGTGTTTGTTTATTTTTATTTCGAAAGGTGTTGGTAGAGCAAATCAGTAGTCGATTCGTGCTGTGTTAGGGAATTTCGCATGGCGTGATATTGCTCGGTCACGTCGCATTCCGGCGAAATTTCCTTATTGCCGACAACATTCCGATGAAAATCGATAACGCTATCAATTTGTCGATGGAGGGATTCGGCGAATTTTTCCACGCTCGCATCGACGCGTTTCGGCGCCTGCGATTGCAAGTATGCCTGCGACGAGAAAATCTCATCCTCACAATCGCGGTTTGGTTTCACCAACTGCGATTTGCATTTCAAAGACATTATTGTTACGCCTTTCATGCTCGAATGCAAATGGTGGAGGACGCTGTGTAAATGTACTTTGTCCCTAAAAAAAATATATAAATAGTTTTTGTGATTAAATACAGGGTTTTAAAATAGGGTTAGTTTTAGTGTATGCAACCAATTATACCTGACATATAACTTCACCAAATTAATTTCATCTTGTTCATCAAAGTGATAAACTAAAAGACATCCATTCAAGTGTTCTGCGTTAGCATTGAGCAGAAACCATTTGTTAGTGTCAAGCACAACCTCTCGGAACATGCAGTCAATGACTAAGTAATCTCTGAGGACGCCCATTGGCAGTGTCATCGCGAGTTCTATCTCGACGCTGCAGGCCACCGCCGCGAGCATATCCTCTCGGCGGCCGTTAATTAAATGTATGTTTTTAATTTCGTGCGCGCCGCTGTTCATCTCCGCGGCGCTGATGCAAAACGCGCCTAGCTGCAGGCTGCATATGTTATCATCCGCCGCGTAGAACAGGACGACTTCTGCGGTGTACTTTTTCTGTCGCGCAAACGCTATCGATTCAAATGCGACGATTACGCGTATTTCGGTCGCTATTTTCGCTGGCGGTACGAACTTTTTCACATCGTTCGAGTAGATCGTTAGCGTGTACTGTGGTGCAATTATCGGCGACCATTTCAATGACATGTCGAAGTCCTTGTACATTCTGTGAACACACAAACAGAATTATATAAACAGGTAACGTTCTGGTACTTGTGTCACATAAATATTCATATTTTTGTTCTAAATTGAATAAATTACGTATTTTTAAAATTTAAATTATGCTATTCCGCAGTTTTAATTTATTAACTCAAAAACTATTTGAGATATTGTAGTTATTTTTTCAGTAGTTGGTTAACAATTAAATTCTACGTCTAATTGAAAAATATTATAAATATCTGATTGTTACAACAAAAGTTATAAACAATTAAAGTTATATTTTGTAAAAATTAAGAAAATTACCATAACTTTTTAGAAAAATGATCTAAAAACATTTCTGGAATATAATAAGATGCAGAATTTTCCACTGAATAAATTCCTGAAGAGATAAATCTAATAAGTTAATTAGTTTCCCAGATATTAACAAAAAACTGAAATTATTTCAAGACTCGCGCAAGAAGAATCCACCCATTAATTTACAACAGCGTTAATACTACTTTTACTCTAATTTCCTTCAAGATTTTCATATTACTTTTATAGTTAAAGAAAATAATCATAATAAATAAAATAATCTCTTAAATAAAACGAGTATAAAACGTTGCGCAGCATAGCGTTTAGCGAGAAAGGATGCAGAGCAGGAGCCGCGGCGAGCACAATAACGAGCGCATGCCCTCCGCAGTCCTGTGGCAGGATCGACCCGCTGCAGGACGGGACGGCGACGCACCGCAGTCACGCTCCCGCTGCGCCGCCGCCACGCCAGTCACGGGAAAACGCGCGAGCCCGCATCGGCTTTCTGCTCCTGCAGCCGCACATAACCTCGCGCCTCGAAAGTGCGCGATGTAGCCGCTCATCTCGCACGAGATCGCAGGCGAAAAGTCACACGGCCACGCGACACATCAACAATTACTAAACAATTAGTGAACGCGCGCGTAATGTAAACACCCGCAGTCCAACTAGCGGCACTGCGACAAGCTTATAATCAAAAATAACAAAGTTTCGCAATTCAATTAACACAAGTCTTCCAAAGTTACCTACTTGACGTTTTCAAAATTAATAATATTAATAACGTAATAGTAAATAAATATTTAAGCTCCGAGCCATTGCTGTAATCATAAGATAAAATTCCAAAAGAGCTAAAAACAAAAAATTAAAAATTAAAATAAAAAACAATCGTAAAATCAATTATATATAAATAAAAATATATAAAAGGTGCATTTTTATAACTAACCAAAGCTTCAACGTGCAATTATCATAGAATAGACATAAAACTAGAATATTTACATCATATACATCCCGGATAATAATAATACAATAATAAATATTACAACATTATCTAGTTTTACGCCTACAGCACAAGGTATTGCATTTATTTGTATTGGTTTAACAGTTCTAACCTCAATTGTTATCTAGTTAAATGTACACACGAGGGAGTACGCACGCGTGAGTGACGGCCGATGTCCGAGTGCATCACCCGAGGTGCGCGGACGAGTGATGCGATACAAAAAGCGTAAGCGAGTGGCCACGTGGAAAGTGATACGAAGATGCGTGATTTTCTTCACGGCGATCTGCGTGATACCGGTGCTACTGGTGCTGCTCGTTACGACAGATCAATATATGCGGCCGGTGCGCGCTGGAAAGTCCACATTCGATAGATCCGAGGTAAATGTTATAAACAATCATTCGAATTAAAAACAATAAAAAGCACATCTGGAGGTTTAATTGGGCTTAATTTGTCCTTGACATACAAATAGATTTAGATTCATCAGCAAATACGTTGATTGAAATTTATTTTGAAATAAAGTTTGAAGTTGCGGTTAAAATTTAATGTTTTTCATGATAATTTTTTGATAATTTGTTGGATTTTTATTAAATTAAGTTATTTATTTAATTAATCACTCAGTATATTAATTTATTTTCATTTAATAACGTTTTTTGTTAAAAAACAAAAATTTTGATTTAAAATGGAAATAAATAAATATTTCTGATAACTGTGGAGATATTAATAGATTTTGTGCAACTCATGTTTTATTACAATATATTCTCTATGTCATTTTGTGTTTTTGTGAACAATGTGCGTCTATGTGCTTGGACGACATCCAAATAATCACAAAGCGCTGCCTCCATCAAGCGTTCAATCTCAGCCTTTTGTTAAAGTTTATATTGAAAGCAGACGAAAGCAGAGCGAGGAAAATGCAGGACGGCACGCTATCGTGTTTTCCGATGCCGATCATATCTTAATACAACCATATATATATACAACATTCATGCATGTTTCAACTACCGAATTAATCGATAAGTAGGGCGGATATGTAAACCACGTGGAGTGCGTTTCAGCCTGCGAGTAGGTGTAACGCAGGGTACCAACACAAACTTCCACCAGCAAATGGTAATACTCGGGTATCTAAGGTCGAGATTAGTGCTTGGAACAAAGGGCAATTCTAAAATTAAATTCGCTTTTGCTTTCAATCGATATTTTCGCTTTTCTCGCCACGGAAGGCTTTATTCTGCACGATTAAAACCGGAAGTGACCATTTCTCAACGTCGGCAACATCTTCGCCGATTTATTGCTGCAATTTTTTACTACGGGCTCTTCAAATGCCTGCGCGCAAAGTGCTTTATGACAAATTTTCAGATTTATAGTTGTTTTTATATAGTCGCCAAACTTTCCTGCTGTGAGACGCCATTAAGACACATAATAAAACATACAAAAGAAAAAAGAAAAGAAAAAGAACCACGCAACATAAATTTCTATTAAACGTTTACACAGAAAAAAGTTTTTAACTAAATCATAATTAAATCACTTTAGCACGGCCGTTTGGATGTATTATCACACCGAGTCGCGAAAAATATGACCGCAGTTGAGGAGCGTCTATTGCAACGTAAAGCGTACCTGCGTAGGATGTGCTCTCACATGGGTCTTGACATTGAAGCGAATGATACCCTGCATAAACCTAATCCATGGGAGTTCCTCATTAACAAGCAACACCATCTCATCTGGTGTAACGTGTTCAAAGCAGCCAGTACTTCATGGATGTACAATTTTAATGTACTGGCGGGGTGAGTGAAGTGCAGCAGAGAAAAAAGAATTTTTTTATTTTTTGAACGCGCGTTCCATTTCTAGATATAATCCACAATTTTTGAAGAAAACCAAACAAGTGCCTCTAAATCTCGCCAGGCAGAGATACCCCCGTCCCAGCCTTGCAGAACTGCGCAGCGCGTTCAGGACTTCGATCTCCTTCCTCATCGTGCGCCATCCGCTCGAACGGCTGTTATCCGGTTACAACGACAAAATTCAATACTCCCTGCCGCACACTTATCACCGAAAATTGGGCAACGAAATTATACAAAAGTATCGCTCCACTAAGACAAAATTAACAGTAAATTACCTTCAATTCCTTCAAAAAACCCACAAAAATCATAAAAATATTTTTGTTTAGGGAAAATTAAAAGTTCAACGGTATCCATCATTCCCCGAATTCGTCGCTTATATATTAGATCAGGCGAAAAACGAGCAGCCAATGGACATGCATTGGACGCCGATTACGAAATTCTGCACGCCGTGTCAATTCGACTTTGATGTCATTGCGCACACGGAAACCCTGCAGGTAAAATAAAATAAATAAAATGTTTGTATTCCACCACGCGCGCGTGTATGTATGCTGCAGGAGGATCAAGAATATCTCATCCAAAAAGCGGGTCTTCAGGACGTCATAAAACCCGAGTGGAGAAACGTCGGCCATGGTTATACTGCCAAGAAGGTCGAGCAGCAGTATTCCCAGCTGACGCGTTCACAAATTTTACAACTATATCACATTTATAGGTAAGCCAAGTAAAAGCGCATAATTCACCGTGTAACATGTAAAATTCATTAAATTTCTGCCATTCTTTACGTGTATGTTACAATTTTAAAAAACAGATACGACTTTGAGCTCTTCAATTATTCACTGCAAGGATATTTAGACGTCGCGCAACCCGACAAGGATCCCTCCGACCTGCTCGCCGCCATTACGATGAAGAAGCTATGAGGCAGGCAACCAACATGACATGTATGCAATGTAGTACAGCTACCAAGTAATAAAAAACGCAATAAAACTACATATAAACCAGAAAAACTAATAAAATACCGTGAAATATTTTGTTGGGAACTAAGCTATTCGTAATAAAAGTTAACTTGCTCATTGAATAGTCGATAGGGTTATGTTTTGCAAGAAATTGTGATACTTAGAGTGAGTACAATCCTAATTACTATATTAACGTAGCCATTAAGCGACTATCAAACTTTTTAAACCTCAATATCGAGATAAATAAACAAGTTGTTATAAGTTACGCATGTTTTTCTTTCGATACGAACCCTTTTAATACTTACATTGTGGAATCTAGAGTGGCGACATCTACAATAAAGCACCACTTTCCATTGTGGTATCGCTTACACACCGAGCGTACAATTAACCTATCTTTGTCGCTTTTCATGGCCTCCGCGTCGACAATGGAACACTTTGCGTCGGCGATTGTAGTGCGTAGCTGTTGATTCGCATCTTGAACACTCTTCAACTTGCACGATAGGAAGTTATTCAATGGATTGTCCTTCAAAATGTCATCACAATCGATATCCATTGACATATCCATCATTAAACTGAAATAACCAGCAAAGAACACAATTTAATTATAATTAGAAGTTCGTATCGCTCTTCCAACATCAATAAACACTCATTAAAATATGTTTACCAAATTGGTCTGCGATACAAACAATATTAACTTATTGTAGACTTAACCAGCATTAAACTAAGACGTTTTTTGAAGTTCCGGATAAAAATGACGAGTAAATATATTAAAAGTTCGGAATATTTTGTTTGGTTTGGTAAAGTTTTCGGAATTTCCATGTTTGATTTAACAAGTCATGGTAATGATTACTTTGATTGTTTATACGCGGTGCCTTCACTTGCATTCTACGCGTATGTTTGTTATCGTGCTTTTCTTGATCTGCAAGGATACAAATCGTCTGAGATTGACTCTGATATGCCATCGACAGCTATCAGTCTTCTCATGTTGCAACATTTTCTATCGTTGTACTTCAAAGTGGTTTATTTTTATCTACGGCGGAAGACATTCAAGGCCGCGTTTTTCAAAGTGCACAAACTAAACGAATTCTTGAAGCTGCGTGAAGAGGACTACACAATGGAGATTTTGAGAGTTGTTGGGACTTTGTGCATTGCAATCGCTTTGAATTCCTATGTGGAATTGTATACGGCTTCATCAATATGGATTATTCTTGTGCATCAATTGTTTTATTTCGTGAACTATGTTGAAATTACTTTGACGTATAAAATGTTGAATGAATTGTCGAAACAATGCCGGAGTATTAATGAGCATCTACAGAAGAGAATCAGTTTTCTGGCGTTGGATAAAATTCAACCGAAAGGTAAAATCTGGAATGAATTGTTGGATGTGAAGAAGTTACGCGAGAGCGAGAAAGATTCCTTTTTTGATAGCGCGTATGAAATGGCCGAAGCTCATTTGGCTATCGGGCAAATTGCGACTGAAATCAACACGGTTTTCGGCGTGTCTGTTCTGGTTGCAGTGTTGAGTGATTTTACGATGTTGACCTGCACCACTGTCACGTTCTGCCAAGACATTCGCCAGCTTTTAAACCTTGGAAAGGTTAACTATGGAATTATGCTGAAAGCTTTCAATAATGCATTTCACGATGCGCTTATTTTAACCAAAGAATGTTATAGTATTTATTATTGGACCAAACTTAAGAAAACTGTAAGTATATTCCTCTAAATAACTAAATTTGAAGGTTTTATTAATTTTGCAAATACGTAAAGTCAAATCATAGGGAATATTTTATAATATGCAACCAACTATACATAAACATGACGTCGGTTAGTTTTTATAATACAAAAATAGATTCTTGATGCAAATATTAACTTTAACTTTGTCTGTTTACATAATTTTGATTAATAGCTAAAGGCCACAATAACATGTTTGCATAAAATGTGGAATACGCTCGCAAAGCACAACGAGATCGACGAGAAATCCAATTATTTACAATTGCTCATCGTGCAATTATTCAACGGCATGCCGAATTTTTCAACCTTCGGTATCATCATCATTGATTGGCCGTTAATTATCTACGTGAGTCTTGATAATCATGTTGATGCTCATATCATGTTTGCTATTGTTGTGCATCGCACAGAATCAATACGGGTTTAAATTATTAATGCTGATATAACATTCTAGGTCATCTCATCTGCCGCCACGTATGTTGTTATTATAATGCAATTCGAATTAGCTACTGAAGTTCAACCGAATCCTATTCGGAACGCTACAATAACACATTAATCACACAGCGAAAAAAAACAGAGAAATACTATATTTTATTCACTAGAGTGAAAAACTATGATTAATCATTTTAAATGTTTGTTTAATTTGATGATGAACGTAAAATAATTAATTTCTGGCGTAAACACGGTGGTAAATGAAAATATTGTAAAATTAATGCATTAAACGTCAATTTGTTTGTTGTCGTTCACAAGAAACACAATAATAACAACTTGATACGTTCATATTAATAGCAAGTAGATACATAAATATTCTATTGTGAGTTAAACATGTCAAAGCGAAGTTGTTACGTGAAAAGTTTCGATTCAATACTATTTCTGGGCGCATTCATCGGCGTCTCGCAATTTTCGCTCGCCAATTCAAAATGTCTGAGCCGATTCAGTTCGATTCTATTCATACCCTTTCTGGCGTCATTTATCTACTTGAGTTTGGCCAGTTACCACTTCAACACCAGCGAAATGCTGCAGGAGGAAGTGGTGATTCTGTCGTACGGCATCTGGACTGTATTCTGCGTCAATTTGCTCGCAACGCTGAGCAGATTTCCCTATTATTTCGCTGTGCGTTGCCTCTTCAAGCGCGTAATTCTAGACGTGAATGAAATCAATAAGCGGCTCCGCATGCAACCGAAATACACGAAGAATACGTTGAAAATGTGGATGGTTTTCTTCGTTTTTACCAGCGCCAATGCAATGGTGCGATGGTGTGCCGATATGCATTGGTCCATCAAATTGGCTATCTTCGCTGGGAATTTGATGTATTATTGTGAGAACATGTTCGCGTACAAGATACTCAATGAAATGGCATTACAATGTGAGCGAATACACGCACTCATGTTCGAAGGGTTGCAATTCGTACAAGATGAACATAATAGGCAACTCAAAGTACAAGCACAGCATGCACAACAGAAGGTACACAGAGTTGCCTATCTTGAAAAGTTTCAGGACTTGACTCAAATACATCTGGAGATTTGTCAATGTGCAAAGAAAGCGAATAATTTATTTGGTGCACCGATTATGTCACTGTTTATTTTGGATTTTGCAGTGGTAACTCTCACATTGTACGACGTGTGTAATGGTATTGTCGATTTAGATTTAACTACTTATGATCAACTACAATTGCTTATGATTCTTGGGAATTGTCTGCAGATTGTGATAATATTCGCTAGAATAATTATTTCTATTTATTCATGGACACATCTAGATAAAAAGGTACCATTAAAAACAGTAAATAATAAAAATAATAAAAAATAATTTTTAGTTGAAAGAAACAGTACTCAACGTTCATAAACTCTGGAACATCTTATCGATTAATAATCAAATCGGGAAGTGGGCCGGATGCATTCAGTTGACGACGATACAACTGTCAAACGCGATTCCGCAGTTCAGCGCGTCCGGCATAGTCGATATCGATTGGCCGGCCATCATTTCGGTGAGCAGGGAATATTAATAAAACGCTTAACACTCTTTAATACTGCATTGTTTCAGATTATATCGGCCGCATCCACATACGTGGTGATATTAATACAATTCGGTTCGATTAAGCGCCATATTGTGAGTGGTGAAGCTGGTGGAGGCGCGCCGCCATCACAAACAATATTATTCCCTGCATAAACAAGCAACAAAAAATTTTATGTGTGTAATATTTATTATAATGTCTGTTATTTTATTAATGTTAACTCTAGATGATCATATAAAGAGTGTAGAGTGTAATTAAATGTTTGTATAACATTTGTGGTAGTCTTTAAAACAACATCTTTGTAAAAATGGCTGCATTTTATTCTATTCACTTTATTAAAAAATATTTCAACGAATGGTTAATTACAAGTAAATTTTCGAGTGGTGGACGATTTCATGTTGCATTTAACGTTATTTCAATAATTATATTTTTTATTTTATTTGTTTATGGTTTTATAAGTGAAAATTCAATTATTGGTGGACGGTACGTAGGAAAAAATAATTAAAAAAATATTTGCTATTTTTTTACTAATTTGACATAAATCCACTAAATCCAATTCCAGATACAATTTTATTTCATCAATGCGTTTCTACGTGCAAGCATTCGTGTGCCCAATACTCTTCATTCAAGTATCAATAACCACAACACTCTTCCGTGGCCAGTACCTCTCCGCATTTGAAATTCTACGCGAGAACGACGCGAAACTAAAACTAATCGAAGTTGTGCCCCGGATCAAATACCAGCCAACAATCGCAATTTACATGCTACTCTTCTTGAGCGCCTCCGCTGCACTCACCGCCGACATTCATTACTTCAGCGACAAGTACGTATGGCCCTACTTTGCATGCCAGTATATTCCATCGCTGGTGATCGCTGTTTATGTGCTAACAATCGCAATGCTTATGGATATGTGCGGTGATAAGTTCGAAGCGATTAATGTTTACCTGCAGCAGTTTACCATGAATGATGAGAAGATAATTAAGAAGTATTATCTCAATAAACGGTCGGAATATCCGCCGAAATTGCTTGAATTGTTTCCGAATCATCGTGTTACTATATTCCAGATGGTTTTTAATATTTTTGATGCGTATGTTGATAATGTGCGGTTGTTGAATTCGTTGTTTGGGTTTGATCTGGTTGTGTTTTTGGTGATTGTCACTGTGGATATTTTATCATTTGTTTATGATGTCTGTATGGATATTGGGCAGTATATCAATGGCTATTCCATGCCGATGAGGTCTATTTATGCAATTGAGTATTGGTCGGTTGTGTGGATGTTTGCTTTGATTGTTCTAATCGATTCTTCGTCAGAATTGATGCGCAAATCGAATCAAACACGGTATTTTTTACATCAACTTAGAAATTTGTATCCTAAGTTGGAGAAACATGTAAATTGTCTTTAAAACAATTTTAAACTGGGTAATAAATATAAATTTTCAGACGGAAATGTTTTCTTTGCAACTTTTACATTCGACGTTGGATATTACTGCAGCAAGATTTCTTACTATACACTGGGGAATTATTTATAAGGTAATAATTAAACTATTTTTAAATATTTTGTTAATTTTGTTGCATTTTTTTAGCTTGTGAGTACCTGGATTACTTATATCATTATATTTGTTCAGTTAGATAATGAAGCAGATATAAATAGCAATTTTGCTGATACTACAGAGCTAACTAACGAACTATATTAATTATGATCCTAATCTTTTTCAAATTTAGTATTAACATTGAATGATATTCAATGTTACAGTTTTATTTGCGGATTGAAGTTTAAAACGTAAATTTAAGCGGCAATTATTCATTTATTATCAGAAATTTAACTAGTATTAGATATATTTTATTACCATTGCACACTGTCTTGAATTTGATACGGATTGATTAAGTTGTTTAGGAGATATTAACGAAAAACTAAACTTGTAGTTCGTTAATTTCAAACTGCCGGTAACGCTGTATTCTAACCTTCACGCATCAAGTTTCACCGCCAAATCACATGTGCTTTGCGTTTGCCGCAACTTTTGAACATGAACACCGTTTGAGAATCATATAATATCTCTACACACTAAATAAATAGTTTAATTGTTTAAAAATCTATTCATACCTTCAAAGTACAGCACTGGGAAGATGTGTACAATGGAAATTTACTCACAAAACCAAGAACACGAACTTGTAGGTTAAAAGGTTCTTTTTTTAATGCTAACAAATTGCAATCATTTCATAAGTTTTATAAATAAGATATGTATTTCGTAAATAATTGACTGTATTGTACACATGTAAAACTTTATTTATTTATTCAGTAATATATAACAGCCACAAATGCTAAACCTTATCTTATAGATACATATTAGATAAAACTAAAATAGTTACATCAACTTCTCACTTACATTAACAAAAACATCTGCAGATCATTTTGAAAGCCAGCTATCATGATGAATTAGCAATAGACAGGCATAAACTGTCCAGTATACAGAATAAAATAAAAGTAAGGCACAATTACTAATGCTACTAGTGACTGTGGTATAAAATTGCAACAATAGCATCAACTACAAATTAAATAGACAATTGTCATATGCAAGAATAAAGTGCTAAGAAATATTTGAGAGGTTTTGATTAAATAGATATATACAACATTATTGAACAGACAACCTATTCATGTGGTGGAGGAGTAGTAATTTTACGCTTGAAGAGTAGAATATGTGGCTCTGGTGAATGTGTCATGTAGTGGATCCAGCCGCGACTCTGCTGAACCCCAATGCTTCGCCATTCTGTCTCGGACATTAGGTGAGTCTTTGGAATCAGCTTCACCAATTCACGGGGTAAAACTACATGTCTGTTGAAGATTAAGATTAATGTTATACACTGATGCAGAAGCAAACAAAGTGGAAATTAACACTTACCGGTATTCGTACTCCTCATCGTAATACTTATCGGAATAATAAATATTCTTGTTCATACTTTCGACTAGTTCTTGACGTTCTAAGTTCATGGATGATGGTTTAAGAGTGCGGAGGATCTTATCCTCCAATGGCAGTTACACAAAGAAAAATAATACAATGCTGCCGGCTGGAATGCTGACTGTGCTGACTCGTGTGTGGATTTGACCGTTATATTTTCGGAAATTTGATCTGTCACGCATGCGCCCCGAGTTTATACGAAAGCGTTTTTTGTTTAAATCTTGTTTTTTACAAACGTTCTTATAAATTAGTGCATTTTATACTATTTAATAAACAAAATATTGTTTCAATTTTGTTTAAATACATAGCAATAAATAAATAGAATAAATAATAACGCTTTTAATTTCAGTGGTTCGGGTTCGCTCGTCTTTTTAAAACGATTCGGTAAACGAACTGCTCCGAACACTTGTTGGCGAAAGATTGAAGGCCGCATAACCTAAAATAAATCGTTTGTTATACGAGTGTGTTTGTGGTGATTTATTTATAAAATAACATTGTTAATAATAAATACAATGCCCAGAACAAGGTATGTTTATTATTAACATTTATATATAAATGATTTTATTCTAATTTCAATGTTCTTGTAACATTTTAGAGAAAGAAGTGTAAGTCCACAATACAAATCATCAAGCAGAAGAGATAAAACGAAATCACGACCTTCTCGGCGCTCAAGATCAACTTCCCGCAACAAAAAAGACACCTATAAATCTCGTGACGATAAGCGTTCGTATTCACGTAAGTCAAAAAACGATTCAAAAGAAAAATCTAAATCTAGAAGTAAAGACCACAAAAGCAGAAGAAAACATGATTCAAGTAGTAGTTCAAGTAGATCAAACTCCAGCAGCAGCTCAAATAGTTCCAAGAGTTCATCATCTAATAGTTCCTTAGAATTGCTAGAAAAATTAAAAGCAGAAAGATTAAGAGTAGAAGAGGAAAAGAAAAAACGTAAAGAATTAATGAAGCTAAATGAAACGCCAGAAGAGAAACGTTTGCGTCGTTTAAAGAAAAAAGAAGCAAAAGAACGCTCACGGAAAGAGCGCATGGGCTGGGATAATGAATACCTACACTACACAAACACAGACAATCCTTTTGGGGATGGCAATCTACTGAGTACATTTGTCTGGACAAAGAAATTAAGCAAAGAAGGCTTGATTGATGCCAGTCATGAAGAGTTAGAATTACGCAATCGTCATAAACAGGAAGAAAACAAACGTGAACTTGAGAAGGTGAAGAAACGTCGTCAGGAACGCGAACTTGAACGTCAACAACGCGAAGATGAAATGCAATTGATGCAGCGTAATAAAGAAGCAGCACAATTTGAGGAATGGGAACGACAGGAAGACCAGTTTCATTTGGAACAAGCTCGTCTACGTTCACACATTCGTATTCAAGATGGTCGCGCCAAACCGATTGATCTGCTCGCGAAATATATCAACACTGAAGAGGAAGTGGACGCAGTGGAAATGCATGAACCTTACACCTACTTAAATGGCTTACAGGTGAAAGATTTAGAAGATTTAGTCGAGGATATCAAGGTTTATAAGGAATTAGAACGTGGTAAGAATTTAGATTATTGGAATGATATTACTGTTATTGTGCAAGATGAGTTGCATAAGTTACGGAAACTAATTCGGCAAAATGAGTATGAAATGATGATTAGAAGGGAGGGTATTCATCAAGCGGTTGAAAAAGATGTCACGAATGTTTTTAAAGGCAAAACGACAGCACAACTAGCGCAGCTGCAGAAGAGTATTGAGGATAAGATTAATAGCAAGTCAGATGGGCTGGATATTGGGTATTGGGAGTCGCTGTTGTCGCAATTGAAAGGTAAGCACAAAACAAAATGGCGTCGTTAAGAAATTTACTTAATAAACTATTAATTTTACAGCTCACATGGCTAGAGCACGTCTTCGTGATCGTCACCAAGAAAACCTACGCAAAAAACTGGAACTTCTCAAAGCTGAACAAGCGGTAACTATTCCTATACCAACAGAAATTCCAAGATCCCCCAAAAATCCACTTCCTACTTCCGAAACAACCGAACCAGGTCCAAGTTCCAGTGCTGTCCAACCCGATGAAGAATCACCCATTCACAATGAATCCTCCCAACACGGCAGTACAACCAGCGTCGATAATGATAACGAGAACGAAACAAACGATGATCCTAGTGAATCCTACCTTCGAGAAAGTTTTGATTCCTACGAATCAGGCGGTTACAGTCCGAAATATTTATCTCCAAATGATTTAGACCCTGGTACAATAGTCGTGTCAGAAAGTGACGACTATAAACGTTTAGAATACGCTCGTGGAAGAGTACAAGGCACAGCAAATCAAAACGAAAATGTTGTGTCAAAGGAAGAGTTGTTACTTATCCGAGAGGCTCGTAAAGGAATGGACAATGACGAGGCACAATTTTCAGTTGAGACTTCATTGGACAGTCAAGTATATCTATGGTCGGATAAGTACAGACCTCGAAAACCTAGGTACTTCAATCGTGTACACACAGGCTTCGAATGGAATAAGTACAATCAAACACATTATGATATGGATAATCCGCCGCCGAAAATTGTACAGGGATATAAGTTTAATATTTTCTATCCGGATTTGATTGATAAGAATAAGACACCGGAGTATTTCTTGGTAAGTTTTTCATAATTTTGTCATTGTGGAATAAATATTAATGTTTTTTGTTGTTTTTACAGACACCTTGCCCTGAAAATCGTGAATTTGCTATTTTACGGTTTCATGCTGGTCCGCCTTACGAAGATATTGCTTTCAAAATAGTCAGCAGGGAATGGGAATATTCCTACAAACGAGGATTCAGGTGTCAGTTTCATAACAACATATTTCAGCTGTGGTTCCATTTCAAACGCTACAGATACAGGAGATGATCATTGTATATGATCACTGTAAGTATCCGGCGTTTTATTTTTATTTAAATGGAATTTAATACAATTGTATATAAAATATATCTTTTGAAAATTGAGTTTTTGAGGTAGATTTAAGTACTTAAGTAGCAGTTTCGTGGTTTTCCTGAGGAGCAGCCGCTGGAATGGTGTCCAAGAAGTTTCCTTCGCTTTTGTGAAGAAACTTTGGGCCCAAACGCATGATAAGAATAGCGCCGATTGGTGATGTGATTAAAATTGACATCACCGCTACGATTACCATAGTATTCGCGAATGTTGTAAATGTGGGGTCGTCGTTGTCCCTTGCGAGGTCTAAAGCCATTGGTCCCAACGCGGCCTAATGAAAAATAGTGAATATTTTGTTTTTAATTTAATTTTATTACGATATGTTTACCTGAACCGTAGCTTTTGGTATCCAACACGTCGCGACGAATATATGTTCCTTCAAATTGAAGTTAGTGCATTGCGTGCATGCAAACGAAACAACCATTCGTATTATCAGTGCGGCGGTCATTGCGATCGTGCCGTACAAGACTGTATCACCTTCAAGGACAGAAAAGTTGATTTCCATGCCGATTAAACCGAATGATATCGGTTCGAAGAACTTCCACAGCAAGATAAAGTTCATTCTCACAGGATTCTGCAATAATTTTGTGTTTTAACATTTTAGACATTGTTTTTTTAGTGATAGATACGAATTAACTTACATTATTGTCCCAACCTTCGGACCGCCATTTTAAACTTGCAACAAACGCAGCTACGATACATCCGAGAGCACCTGCTCCACCGTAACCGATAGCATCACTTCCCAAAGCGGATAGTACACACCCAGAACTCAAAAGTAAAGTTCTCAGGGTTACGGCATATTCGTGTTTTACATTCGGTACGTAGGAACACACCAAACCCCAAATAATTCCGTAAGTCAACCCGAGAGCCAACACAATCGGTCCGTGTAATACCTGCATTAACAGAGTACCTACACAAATAATTATAGGTAGTATGCTTTACTTTTTAAAAACATGTTAAGAGTTTTTTGAAAGTGATTTACCGGTGCTAAAGATCACCCCAATAAGTATTCCGAACAACGCGATGCAAATGATGTCGTTGAAGGTAGACGCCGCGATGACCAACGTGTGGATACCCTTGTCGACCCCGTATCCTTCATCTTGCAGTTGGAAGAGGCATGGAATGATCACCGCCGGTGAGACCGCTGCCAACAATAGTCTGCCCGGGAACCAGGCATACTATTTTTCAACATCTTGTTGTTCTTAGTTAACTTACACGTAGGCCCTACCCAAGAAGTGCCGACCAGATGAGTGGTAAGTCCAGGAGGTAGTACCCTGTCAGCGTGAGAGCTCCTACTTCAGCAGCGACGGGAACAATCGATAAGTTGAGAATCATCCCGGTAAGTTTCTTCAGCGCCTTGGGATCTAGCCCTAAACCGGCTGGAAGCATTATGTTTACCAGTGCTAATTGTCGAAGAACGGCTGCAAACTTTCGATATCCGCCGGAAATTTCAAGAAAGTTTACATTTCTTAAGAGAACTCCCATTAACAACATGCCAATCATGGGTGGTAAGCGTGCTTGGCCAAAAATATACCCAACTATTTTTGCTGATATAAACAGCACCTAAAGCATAGCATATTTAATCAGTTATTGACGCCAAAATAGTTTTTATATAATTACTTACCGCTAAACTAAATAGTTGGCTATGAATTCCAATAATTTCATTGCCGAATAACGCATAACCAACTGCCCAAAGCATTAAAACTATCAGGGCTAATGCGGGTACGTGCGAAAATTCTTTCCAAATGTTACTGAGGCGATCCTTGTGCGAAGGACGCGCATCAAACGTACCATATGCCAACGATGCAGAATTCGACATGATTGCGATAAATTGGTATAAGTAAACACTTTTCGATCAAGTCTCGTGGTTTGTTGGAGCACGCACTATCGACAATCAATGAACAAGCACTAATCACGCACTTATAGTGCGATGCGCACGAGCCACAAGTCGGACAACAACTGAACGCGTCGACTATAAATAGATAAGTATGTTTATTCACGACATGAAACGCAATCTGGAAAAAATGCCGCGATAATGAGCCTGAAAATTAAACGTCTGCATGTTAATTTTCATTATGGCCACAAACTACGTATGCGGCAGACAGAATTTTATTATTAGTATTATTATTATTGTGCAACATTGGGTAACGATTCAACAATTCAATTGAATGTTAATTGATACAATTTGATGGTCAACTTTTATGAACATGGGGAATGTAGATTACCAACGAAAAATATTTATTTGCGTATATAATTAATTCATAAGTCATAACAATGTCACCCATTCCGTATAAGTTGGTGCTAATTAAAATCATCACATGGTAATATACGTATTTTTTATTTGTCGGATGAGCTAACGTTTATTTGTGAGTAATTATCTTTTTAAATCAAGGACGCGCGCGATTTTGTCTGTTTTAAACAATGCGTTGGCTATTTTTGAAATTTTTTCGTCGCCGACATGCGGTGATAAAAAACCTATTAGAGATTATGCGTACATTAATGTACGCTGCATGCCTGGATGTTGATCAGACGCAGTAAATAAACAAATGCGGGAATGTGCGTGGAATAATTTACGCACTGTTGTTAAATAAAATGTTATTCCAGTAAAATATCACGACTATAACGGTACTTACGCAATTCGGAAAAATTTCCTTTATTTGTGCTTTATTTGTGCACATTAAACAATTGTATAAGCACGAACAATATTTACTTGTTAGAGGAACAAAAAAAAACAGCGTACAGTTAACCTGAGCGTATCAAATGATTAATGAATTGCAGGTGCAATTTTACGCAGTCCGTATAATTATACTCGTAATTAACAGGGAAATGCATTTAGTGTTTTCCGGCGTGGCGATAGCGCAAATGTGGAACAAGGTTGTTATTGTTTTCGGTATTAATCGATATTAAACAATGAATTTACTTACTTATATCTTCGTTACGTTGAGCAAAAGAGAGGTTATTTTATTTTTGAGCGTCATTTTAGTTTTACCTTTTTTATTTTCAAAAAAGAAAATTAAAGTATTCTTTGTTTGAAATTGCAAAATTACGAAACATTTGTTTATACCGGTTGTCACTTTCAATGATTAACTTATTATTGTTACGCTCAACACATTCCACATTCTCATAGACCAGCATGTTTGTAAATTTACCGGAAATTTATTTTATAGAATGTGCATATTAATATGCAATATCAGTTAATATAAGCATACGAATGTGGCACATAAAATTTAACTTTAATCCTCAAATAGAAATAAAGGTTATAGGTAAATAAAAAGCACAATAATGTAAATGAACAATCAATGATTGATTTTTTATTCAAATCAAACTGTCTATTTCACTTTCAAAATTGACATTCGAAACATCATCGCCATCATTTTCATATAATTTTTGGACCAATTTTGAACTACTACTAAATTATTATCCACGTGTCATCTCAATTCACCGAGGCGGGTCTTTTATTACATCGGAAGTTCACGGTTGATCTTATTATAACCGAACACGTAATAGAAAAACAAACAAAACTCGATTACTCCATAAATGCAACTTCGATCCGAGTTTGTCAGCGCTCAATGACGTCATTATATACCACAGCTTATTTGCATCGAAACATGGTTGAATGATTTTTATTTCCTCGTTGATACGTTGATACAGAGACAGAAGAAGACCAAATGCCTTTTACAGTAAGTAGTCCTCTGGCATTAGTCATGAATCGCGTGCGCGTCGCCATAGGTGGTGGGATTGTGACTACACCGTGTGACTACGTCCACCCCCTTGTGCTGGTTACCATCGGTTACCGTTTGTATGGATATTGTAAGTTTACCAGCGGCAAACGCACGCCGAAGTCGGTTGGTGCCGCACGTCGGTGGTCCGCGGTAATAATCGAAATATTCACGCGAAGCGTGATCACAGTAACCTCGAATGCAAATGCTCGCGTGATCTTGATTTGATTCAATTTTTTTCTACATCTAATCCAAATGCGTTGGCGAAATTACAAGCGAGCGCTGGACAATTCCCCGAAAACTTTCTTAGTGCTCCCGTTGTTACAGAAAAGTGATAAGAGTGCATCAAGTGATCGCAACGAGGACGAAATGAAAACCAATCATGGCCTACGTCTTTTCACCAAGACCTGGCCGAAGAAAACTAGTGATATTAATATTAATAATGAATTAAACAGTGAACACGATGATAACGATGATGAGTATAATCGAGAGCGGCCATTGACTGCGACATTAGAGCGTCCACAAGTCCTAGATGCGAAATATATGGACCAAATTGATATGTCGCTAATTCGGAAAGAATTTTTGGCGGTTGCGACAATATGTCGCGTGCCTTTAAGTAATATCAACCGTGCGGCGACCACTGTGCGCAAATCTCGCCATCGCACCGCGATTATAGAACGCCGGCGACCTTTACCGGTCACAAAATCCCCGGGGGAAAAGTCGAAGAAACAGCGCAAGCATGAAACACTCAGCGAAGCCGAAGCAAGCTGGGAGGACGAATCTTTATCGTCGGGACGCGAGACCGGCAAGCGCACAGCAGCGACACTCCTGCGGCCACCTCGGATCGTCACATCAGTCACATCGAAAAGCAAATTGCGAAAGCCGGCCGTGAGCGCCACCGCCGTCAACGCCGAGATCAACAATAACGCGAGTATTAGCAACAGCGTCAAACCGATATCGACAAAACTATTGCCGGAGCCGTGCACGACGTGCGGACGTCCCGACGCGCCAGAACGATTTCACAGCCATCCCACAACACCGCTCAAGCCTATTAGAAAATTAGAAATTAAGATTCCGACGAAAAATACGGTACAGAAACCTGTGGCGATTCGTTATAAATCAAAACTGGAGCCTAAGACGCCCGAAATTCCTGTAGAAATGGCGCCGATTGAGAGTAAAGTAAAATCGGCGAAAGGACCAAGGACTTTGACGTGTTACATCTGCGGGAGGGAATTTGGCACGGCGTCGTTACCATTGCACGAGCCCAAATGTTTAGAGGTGAGTAATTGATTTTTTTTAAACTTGCTATTTACGTGGGCAATGGTGCATTACAACAGGGGTTGTATTTTAATGGTGGGTGTATCGATTATATAATTAAGCGGTCGATGAGTCGCCCTTGCAATGTCATTATGGAATTTAATATTTATACTTCGATTATATCTATGTTGATACAAGCTGATTTTTTAAAATTTCTAGTTTTCACAGAAAAATTTCAAAATTCAAACAGAAAAACGTTAAAAAGATAGAAAAATATTAATTTTAAAGGTTCCCACTAAATTTTAAAACCATATTTTTTAATATATTTAAAATTTTGAAAATATTGGCAACCAGGATACTTTTTTTAGTTCTGCTACTGAATTTTGTCTTTTTTGGCCCTTTTTGGTCACCGAATATATATATTATGCCCAATTGTTACCTCAATACATTAAAATGATTTATACATGTTTATATTTGAACATTAACTCCAAAACAACAATTGGTAACGTTTTGCATTAGTAATATTTCTATTTTTAGACTTCTTAAATCATCAGCTGGTCCCATGTATAAATAATTAGCATATTCTTATATCGCCGTATTTTCTCACTTATAGAATCAATAACCTCTCTCGAATACGAATTTTCCTTCTTATTATTTATTAATTAGAGCAAATGCGGTTGTCTTTTTTTTAATGTCAACATGATGAATTCGAATTGTGTGAATATGCTTGATCCATTTTTAGCATGCTAACAAACAGTAGTCAAATCAAGGCATTCAGTCAAAGTAAGGATATTAAAAAAGAGTAATCGACTTTTACGTAACGCTACCTTTAATTATGGCTTTTGATGGATTCGTCTTTTGTAGTTTGGAGTGTTTTTTTTACATGGGTCATTATTGTAGCAAACAGCATTGTGCATATTGTTAGGATATAATAGATCTTTGAAAATTGTATAGAGAGGTTTTCAGACTATTGATTCTATTGGTTTTAGTTTAATTTTAGTGTTATATAAACGCGGTACTGAATTTAAATTGCTCGGTGTACTTTACTAATGCAGGTGTTGTTTGTGCATGATTTCGGGAATTGTAGAACATAAATATTTCTATTT
This sequence comes from Dalotia coriaria, assembly GCF_025399875.1. NCBI lineage: Eukaryota > Metazoa > Arthropoda > Insecta > Coleoptera > Staphylinidae > Dalotia > Dalotia coriaria. The sequence continues at coordinate 2,587,401 of NW_027045451.1, forward strand.
TTAGTTTACTTTGCTGCAGTTAGATGTTGCTAGCTATATTGTTTTGGTATTATATTAGTTGAAACCTAATCTGAACACAACAACTTTCTTTACTATAATACGTATAAGATAAAATCAATAAAATGCATAAACAGCACTAAATTGCAACGCAAATAATAATTCCACACTTAAAACGTCAACGTGAATTAATTTTTTTTGCAATCTTTAAGTTTTGTGCTCATTACTTTTTTTTTTCAATTTGACCTATGACCTAGTGAACTACAAACATTTGCACCCTTTTCAACAATCTATCCGATTTTCCACAACTGAATAGAACCCAGGCCACGGGGCCGGAAGGAACCGCACATCTACTTCCGTTCTATCTAACTTTGTAACTCTGCTCAATTTACAAATACTTTTCAACTTGCAAACGTCAAAGGTTGTTTATTTCTTGACTTCTGGTACTTTAAACTAGTTGGTATAACATTTGCATAGTTCTCCTTATTTGTTTGTAGAAATGGGAGCGTGAAAATCGAAAATTACCGCGACAGTTGCAGAAGAAGCGGCCGATCAAACCTGACACGCCAATGACGAAGGAGGAATGGAATAAATTTGCATGGGAATCCGCACAGGTACTTGTAAACTAACGTATCACTCGTTTTATTCCAGAGTGACAGCATATTACACAATAATAAATATATTGGGGCAAATAAATATAAGGTGCTCATATAAGGTTTATACTCATACGCGTACTTAAAATCGATTAACGATTACCTACATGCGACCTTATCTAATGTCGCTTTTTTTATCACAACAAAAGTGTGAGTTTAATGGAGAAACATAAAAAATATACCAAGAGTTTTTATTAAAATAGAAATTGTTTATTTTAAATAGTTACGGTGGGTTTACTGCGATAGTTCAGTTATTATATAATTAATCGAAAAGTATTAAACTTTTATTAATGAAACTTTACAAATTCATCTGGAATTAAATTCTTTATCTAAGTATGTTTAGATTTTATTTATTGGATGATTTTATCAAAAGTTATCGAGGAAATTAGGTCAAGATAAAAAATATTTTCAAAATCAATTTGTTTTGTTTATAACATTTAGTATAACAATCTAAATATTATTGTTTAAGCACATTCTGATTAAGAATTTATATCTGATTCAATTACTGAAAGATTTATTAAAATATCACAAATATTTTTAGAGTAATTAATAAAAAAAACTGACATTTTATAAGGTTGCGTTGACTATAGAATGAATAGAATCCTATTCATAGTGTATACTTGTATACTGAATGTCAATGATATGATAATGAAAGCAGTCCACGTGCATGCGATGCACAAAGGACAAAGAAATAATGAGCCCGACAAATTGTCTAATAAAAAAGAGCGCCGTCTATGCGAATAATCAATTTTTGTTCGATTAACTTTGAACTTAACCGTCGCTTCACATTAGTTTCACTGCCATTTGTTTATAATTTAGTCTTTATTGCTTTTAAAATTTCTCTTCAATTGATGTGTGTGGATATAGTGAATTGAAAAGCACTAATGCATTGTCTATGTGAATAATTTATTCTTGCGTGAGACGCCGAATGCTACGAAAATAAAAGACGTTTAATGTGCGTCATACGACAATTTAAACAACAGGATAGTGGACAGGAAAAAAGAAGGCATTATTTATTGAGAAGGGGTGAATGTGGAATTGATCGGGGAGGGTGCGACAATGGACAATATTTTGGTCGTTATCGCGCTGTATGTTTGTTTGTTTCTTATAGATGACCGACATTATACTTTTAGACAAGGTTTTATGACCAGGGCTAGGTCATTATTGTTTGACTGTCAGTGTGATTCTAATCAGAAAATTAGTTTTTGGTGTATCACTTATTTTTGGGGAAAAGTATGCGTTTTTACGAGAAATTTTTACGTTTTATGCTGGGTTTCGATAATGTATGATAATTAAAGCGATTTGTAGGTTGCACATTCGAGGTTGCACCTAAGATTGATAACCAACAAGGTTATTATAGTGCTATGAATATGGTAAATCAAAGAAATCAATAAATTATTCCCACGTTAGGGTAATATGTTGAAGTTGAAAGGGCATATTTGCATAAATATATAGTATTATCTTTTGTGTTACAAGGAAAAATGCGCACATAATGAAAATCGTAATTAAATAAGGTCATAAATTGCTTTTATATTTGATTAGGCAAAGGGAAACCATAATATTTTGATATGGCAAATGGATTAAGTAATTTTTTCTTTCCCTGCAGGCTCAATTAATTTCGTGTAAAAATTGCCAACGAACATTCCTTCCCGATCGGCTGGAAGTTCACCTTCGCAGCTGTAAAGAACCCCAAAGAGGTCCTGTTGTAAGTATTAAGTATTGATTAACTAGATTATGGTTTATTTAATTATTATTTTATCAGGAACGTCGGTGGCGTTGAGAAATATTAACTTTCTTGAAACTTTTGTACATTTCCTTTTAATATATTTTATATTTTTATAAACTTTTCAGTATATGCATCAAATATTAATAGTAGTTATACATATTTATTAATATTACGTGTAAAATATTGAACGATGCACTTTTTATGATGGATGTTTATTGTTGTGTTTTACATTCTCTGAGGGTGGAACTAGAAGTAGTAATTTCATCTCTTGGCCTTTGTTCATTGCTTCTTCTCGTTCGTCGCGTTTATGTTCGTTGTATAACCAACTAAAAAGTAAAATAATATTAATATTATCGCGACAAAAGAAATAATGAACTAAAAACGTCTATTAATAATTACTTACATGAAAATAAGAACAGATGGAATGGTTAAAAATCCACCAGCCAAGAAAAATGCGCCTGGAAGGAAGCTTATCGTATGTTTATAGATAAAACTGTACATTGGACCGTACAGCAGTGGCATTAAAGCTTCCGAAACACCAAATAAGGAATAAATTTTCCCTTCAAGAAAAAATGATATTAAAAATTAATCAATAGGAAACATTAATTTCCTACCTAGTTCATCACCCGGTACAAGTTTTGATATAATTGATCTCATAGCAATAAACGACGTTCCATTAAGCATCTCCACAATGGCACCCAAATAAAATATAGAAGGAGTTGGCGCGAAGGCATAAACAAAACAAGAAAGAATTTTACTCATGCTGGAAATCATTCCTAGGAGCGCATCGTCCATTTTGAGGTGTTTAGATAAAATTACCAATGAGAATATTGTCCCTAAAATATATGATTCAATTTAAAAATAAGTAATTATTACTTATAATAATTACCAGCTAAATGTGCCAAAAATGTGAATGTACTGTAGATACTGTAATCAATTTCGTCCCATTGAAACTTATACCGTACAAACAGGTACATGACGTTTAATTCACCTGGAAAAAGATCAAACAGTTTGAAGAGTGTAAACATAAACACGAATATACGCAGTTGCTGATAATAATATAGACCAGTGGAACATAAGTCGAAAGAAAGAATAATAATAAGAAAGAACTGGATTTCCTTTTGTTTCTTAGTAAATATCCATGTTTACAAACAGTAATTATCTGTAAACATGGATAAAATGACCAATAAACAATATGTCAAGATAAAACTAGAATAATTAAGTATTGACACTTGATAAGGTACATACCATGCAGAGGTCCTATGATGACCATAACCAAAATCATAATAATACCGATACGCTTTTTTCTATTTCGGGCACCTTCTTTGAATGCAACTGCAAATGTGTCCTTGATATGTTTAATATCAAAGAAATCTGCTAAAAAGCCTCTTTGTTTCACATTTTTAACGTTTTCTTCATTTTTTTTAACAAATTCGATATCTTCTACTTGCTCAGCTGGTAATTCAACTTCTTTCACTCTTAACATTCCATACAAAAAGCCGATTATGTAAGCAGAAAGAGCTAAACTAAAAACTCCATAAAAACCGATTTGTTTGTACAGGATCCCGCTCAAAGCGATACCAATGGTAACGCTGACATTACTAAACAAATTCACGGCTCCTATGCGTAACGTTCTTGTCTCCAGGGTGGAAACACCACTTATATAAGCAAAAACTCCCATAAACATTGAAAACCATCCACCGGTCAATGCAGGTGGTACTGCCTCAGCAATCACATTGAAAACAATCGACAATTCGTTGAAATAATACGTGCAAATTAAAAACCCAGTCGCTGTTACCATTTCTCCGACAATCGGTAACATGATACACGGTTTCCGGCGATTATTTCGATCACTCCATGACCCAAGAAACATTAATAACAAAGAAGGCAAGAGACTTTGTATGATATTCTTGCAGGCCATTGCAGTGGCGACCAATTTCTGCACGGATTCTTCTTCTTCCTTAGAATAACCTGTTTTGTTACGCGCCGCCATTGCGTCACATATATCCGTATCATACCCCAGATCAACCCGGCAGGCTTTCTCCAGATTTAAATTCTGCATCGCCAGGGAAGCCATTACATTCGGTAGGACATAACAGACCATGATTGGTTCCACTGTGATGTTACTGAAAACCAAGCGGAATTTTTGGCACGCGGTCAAACCTGGTTCCGGTACAGCTGGCTCAGCGTCCATATCCTTGGAGGGTATTGCCTCCATGCTTATACTCTTCGCCAAATCCATTTTAATTGAGTTTTTATTAAGTTATTGGATGGTTTTAGTGGCTTTGTGTGCGCACGTGCATTTGTTTAATGGATGAGCGCACAGTGATCGCTGTTTGAGCTCAGTTCATTCAAAAACGCGAGACGCTACAAAGAAATTATCGCCTCTCAGCGGAGAGATAGCTCACTATCAATTGTTTGTTAATATTGTTTTTTCATTTGTTTATTGGCATCGGGTGTTGATAGCGACCGGCAAGAAAACGCGCGCTCAGAAATTAACTGTGTGTCTTTCACATGTACCCGAGAAGAACGAATAATGGCGTCGTGAGTCCGACGAAATTCGTAAGTTGCCTTGAATTTCGCGCTTATCATGTGTGTGCAGGAGCTTTTCGATTTTTTCTGAAGCAAACGGTTTTCAAATTCAATGCCAGCAAGTACTTATAATCCGGTAAAGCCAGAGGTGTATATTTTCGTAGAATGAGTAAAGGATTTTGATTTACATGGGGATTATGTTATTTTGTGGTAAAATATTGTGTAATATATTATATTCAAGGTACTGTATAACATATTGTCATTATGACATGTTATCGCATCGTGATGTTTACTCAATTTGTACGTTTGTCGAGCTTAGATGGAGTTAATCCAAGAAGTTGGTGTTTTTCCATGATGCGCTATTTTCTACTACTTTCAAGGATGAAATATTAGAATGTAATTTGTAATGTTGACATTATTGATATTTCAGAAATCGTCGAGTGTATCGGCAATCAGTGATTTATCACATAAGACTACCTTACCGCAGCCGATACCTGGACTGGTGCCATGTCCACATTGTGGAAAAATGTTTGGATCAAAATCTGTGAAAATTCACGAACCACAGTGCCTTAAAAATTACAAAAGGTGCAAAAATCCTTTTAAACAAATTTTATTTTATTTCTATGAAATTTACAGAAAAAGAAATGAAAGAAGCTGCGACATCTGAAGAGCGTCCATCATCTACCGATAAAAAACCTCACATGTTTCCTTGTTACCTTTGTGGTCGGTTATTTGGCGTCGCATCGATATACATCCACGAACCACAGTGTCTTAAAAATGGCGCGCCGAAAACGATAAACTACCGATTGAGAAGCGGCGGCCAACACCACCGAAACCAGATATTAAATTCACACGTAAGTTGCGCTTGGTTGAGCCGCTTTCCATCATGACGAAAACTTCATCCTCATCATCAACATCATCTACATCTATAAAAACAGGTGCTTACACACTTACACTAAAGAATAAACTGCACAAGCGGGTGAAAACTAATCGGGTCGTATTAAAATCGCTCAAGTCGTAATAATTACTAGTATTTCCACCAAATTGCAGCAATCATAAAACCAGGTCGTACGTTGTAAGGAAATACATCGTAAAGTTTTCTTACAAGCCGAAAGAAAGCGTGGTGAAATTATGATAGGGTCAACGTACTTAAATATTACACATACGTATAGAAAATGTTTATTCAGCGCAATAAAAAAGCGTAAATGAAGCATTTTTTGACCATCAACTTGAATTATCCGACACTGAATAATACAAAAGTATTGATTTTATTTTTCTATAAACACTGTCGAAAATAATCAATATTTCAAACATAGTTATGACGTTTATTGCCAGGGTGCAAGGATACACCCTCAAGGATTGCTGATCGATGAAGGTCATTGAACTCACAATCACTAATGATAAGTTCATACTCATAAGCACACTTATGCTTTAATTATTGAGGATGTGTTAGATTAGATGGCAAAAGAAAAATGCGTTTTTGCAGCCGATGGTAAAATCGACTTTCTCGCAACCGAGGAAGCCAACTGGCAATCGCATCTCGACCAACTGGTGCCGTGCCACCTGTGCAAACGCACTTTCAACCCTGATCGTGTCGATGTGCACGAGCGTAGCTGCAAGGGGCCGCCAACATAAACCACATCAATTTTCATCGACATGCGATTAACATGCACCACTACCACAACCACGCCACGTGATATCCTACATTGTGACTATTGACTATCAATACAAAACTAAGACGACGTTAACGTTTATTATAAATAGGCAATATTACTACTACAACTAATAATACTAATACTACATAATACAACAGTTAATTAAACAATAAGTTTGCTGTGAATGTAATCTGGTTAATACTCGTATGTGGTGTCGAAGCGATAAGACTTTTTTTTTTGTTTCCGAAGACGAAAAAATTGATTCGGTTGTGTTTGTATGTAGTTTTATCAGCGGGTGATTAAAATATATATTTTTCATAACATGAACTTGAAATTTTAAGTAAACAATAATAATAATAAGGTATTAATAAACTAATAACATGTTTTAGGTTTTTTTTCTGGTAGTAAATGATAACTGTTTGTTTTGTTTGTTAGCGTCTGGTGGTGTTGATTTTGTTGGCACGTTTCATCGCATTTGGGAAAACCATCTCAACGAGTTAATTCCGTGCGAAAAGTGCGGCAGGACTTTCTTTCCAAATCGTATTGAGACGCATCGAAAAGTATGCCGGGAATCATCCACATCCAAGTTTTTAAAGCCTTTTACATGATTTTATTTTGATTATATTTATTAATTGCTTTTTTCATTGGCAATTGGAGTTAATTCTGTATTATTAACTTTTTTATTTTCTGTAGTTTTAGGAATGGCACCAGTTTTAATATCATGTTGATTTTCTAGATGTAACCAACTAAAATGTGATTTTTAGTAATTTTTTATAGTTTTTATGTTGATTTTAATTTACTTACTAAAATATTAGAACAGATGGTATTGTAAGTAGGCCACCAGCAAGGAAAAAGGCCCCCGGAACAACATCAATGGTTAGTTTGTAAATAGATGTGTACATTGGACCGTAAAGCAAAGGAGTTATCGCTTCACACACGCTGAATATCGAATAAATTTTCCCTAGCTCGTTTGCTGGTACCAGCTTCGAGATGATTGTACGCATGGCTATAAATGATGAGCCATTAAACATTTCCACGATTGCTCCGATATAGAACACTGTAGGCGATGGAGCAAAAGCGAATACTAGCGATGCAAGGATTTTACTTGTGCTGGACAACATTCCAAGCATGGCGTCGTCGAATTTTAAGTATTTTGAGAATAACATCAATGAAAAATTCCTCCTGCAACATAAATCATTATTAAAATAGTTAATAGTTAATTTATTAGCATTTTTAATAATAATTACCTGCTATATGGACTACTGCATAAAAAGTATTATAGATACTATAGTCAATTTCATCCCATTCATATCGATATCTTGTAAACATATACAAAACATTATGTTCTCCAATCATAGGCCCGATAATAACCACAACTAGCAACATAATAGCTAAGATTCGTTTGCGTCGATTACGTTCACCCTCTTTAAACGCCACCTGAAAGGTATCCTTGACAATTTCAGGATTAAAAAAGTCAACCAAAAGGATTTTTGGTTCAGCGTTAATATCCTCCTCAATTTTGTATCTTTGATGCGTATCATGGTGTAAAAATTCCGAAGGTGTACGCGGATATTGTTAATACATAACAACCGTAAAAACCAAGTTTGTAGTAGAGTACACCGCAAATTGCCGAACCAATTGTCCCAGCGACGGTAATGATTAAATTCACAGCGCCTACACGCACTGTACGCTCTTCCAAGGTGGTTACACTGCTGATGTAAGCAAAAACGGCCATGTCTATTGAATGCACACCTCCTGTCAAAGCAGGTGGCAGCCCTTCGATGAACACATTGTAGATAATTGGCATTTCATAAAAGAAGTATGTGCTTATTGTTAATCCAAGTACTAATACAACTTCTCCGAATAATGGTAGGATTATACATGGTTTACGTTTCTGATGGCGATCACTCCATGATCCTAAGAATAAAACTAGGATTGTTGGTATGACGCTTTGCAGGATACTACGATATGCCATTGCGGATGCGACGTATTTTTGCACAATGGCTTCGTCTTCTTTGGCATAACCTGTCTCGTTGTGCACTGCCATCGCATCACAAATCGATGTTGTATAATTGAGATCAACACGGCAGGCTTTCTCAAGATTTAAGTGTTGCATTGCCAAGGATGCCACCACATGCGGAATATCGTAGCAGAGCATGATCGGCTCCACGGTGATGTTTGTCGCCACCATTTTGAATTTTTCACTGAATGTGTAAACTCTTTCCGGTTTGTTGTCATTTTCGACGGTTTCACTCTTCACTTGATTTAAATGCGATAATTCACTGGTTTCCATGATTGCTTAATACACAAGTTGTGTGCGATTAAAATCTATTCATTTTTCGAGTGCTGATAAACAAGTTACGCAGTTATCAAATGATAAGCTGGTAAGAAGCGCAGATCGCAGAGGCGGGCGCGACGCCAGACTCGAAATTAGATTACGGCTTAACATGGTTTAAAGTTGGCACATGCCTGGCTTAACTACTGCTTTTCGGTCAAAGCAAACAGTAATTTGTCATTACGGCGGATACACATTGTTATGAAAAAAACACATGATGCGCATTTTTTAAAAGTTGATTCGCAGAAACATCTTGGTAATTGACCATTAACAATAATTATTATTATATAACCGTGATGATGGCGCGTAAATGCAAAAAATAGACAAGTCGTTATCTTAAACAATTTTAATGCATTTAATAAATAAATAAAATATTTTTACGCAAATATATGAATTAATAATAAAATAACATTCTGGTAGGTATCATGTAGATGTTGGTTTCGCAATGCCATTCGAGGTGCCATTTGTTTTACCGTTATTTGATGTTTTCTCTAACATTGCCGTCGCTTCGTCGTTTTTCTTCTCTGCATCGAGCCGCAAATCCCTTTTGTGCTCGAAGTACAACCAACTGAAAGTGACCAATTAGTCGCGCTGATCAGCAATTGATGCACAATGAAAAACGTGAAAAGGATGTCCCACATACCCGAACATTATTACTGATGGCACGGTTAGGATGCCGCCGGCGATGAAAAACATGCCCGGCATGAAGTTTATCGTATTCTTATAGATGTAGCTGTACATAGGGCCGTAGACCAATGGCATTAGGGCTTCACACAAGCCAAACAACGAATAGATTTTGCCTAATTCATCAACCGGCACTAGTTTTGATATTATCGAACGCATGGCAATGAATGATGTGCCATTAAACATTTCAATTATTGCACCTTGAATTATGTCATTATTTTGATGGTTATTGCTTTGAGGTTAGGTTATGAGCGCTACTTACCGCAGTAAAATATTGTTGAATTTGGTGCGAATGCATAGACGAACGATGAGAGGATTTTACTCATGCTCGAAATCATGCCTAAGAGTGAATCGTCTAACTTCAAGTATTTCGAGAAGAACATCAACGCAAACACGGTTCCTAAATTACACCACAGTAATACTAATTTACAGATATCTGTAAAAGTTTTTGGTTGTCACTTACCAACAATATGTACGATGGAATAGTACGTGCAGAAAATGCTATACTCAATTTCGTTCCAATGAAAAGTGTAACGTACGAACATGTACCACACAACAAATTCACCTAAAATTTTAATCACATAAAACAACTTATTGCAGTTTCTAGCACAAAATGCACACCGTGAAGGGGTCCTATGATAACCATAACCAAAACCATAATAGCTAAAATCCTAGCCTTTCTGTTACGCTCACCAGTTTTGAATGCAACGTTAAAAGTGTCTTTTACTAGACTCCAATTGAAAAAATCCAAACAAAAGTTTTTCTTCTTTTGATTTTTCCTAGTTTCTACTTCGTCTTGGGATTTTTCTGGCCATGGTGCTTCCTCTACACACGTGTGCCCATAGTACAACCCGGTTAGATATATAACAATTGAAATAATGTACACCCCGTAGAAACCTAGTTGAATATACACAACTCCACTTAAAGCCATTCCCAAAGTATAACAAAGACTCCACAACATATTCGCCGCCCCAATTCGTACGGTCCTAGTCGCTTCCGTGGTAATACAACTGATGTGTGCATACAATGCCATTCCAAACGCATATCCACCCCCGGACATCACAGGTGCAATGCCATCGATGATCACGTTGTAAATCACGGTCATTTCATAGAAGAAATATGTTGTTAACCAGAATCCCATTACGGTTGTAAGCTCACAGACTAATGGTAGCATGATCCATGGTTTACGCCGGTTGTATCTGTCACTCCACGATCCAATAAACAGCAACAACACTGATGGTATCACTGATTGAAGAACATTTTTGTATGAAAACATAGTAGCGACGTATTTCTGCACTTCTGCTTCGTCTTCCTTTTGATATCCGCTTGAGTTATGCACGGAAATGGCGTCGCAGATGGTCTCGTTCATTGCGAGATCGACTCGACAGGCTTTTTCGAGGTAAAGTTGTTGCATGGCGAGGCTGCCCAAGACGCCTGGAATCACATAGCATATGATTATCGGCTCGACGGTGATGTTGGTCAAGACGATGCGCAGTTTCTCCGCCAATGTGTAATTCGGCTGCTCGTCTTCATTCTTCGCCGACGCCATGTTGCAGGATCAAATGGACACGGATACCATGGACACGCGCACTTTTTTCGATTCAAGTTTTATTGCAATCGCGCCACGCTCGTCTGAGTGCATTCGGCGAGCGCTTTAATTCGTTTAACTTGATAAACGGTGCGATGCGACACGCCAGACTCGCGCCTGATGACGCCGTCAGGACTTAAAAAGTCCAAACTCACAACAAACGAGTAATCACCGCGTGTGTTCACACTTGAAGAGAGGCGAGACGATGCTTTCAGTAATCTTCAAAATAACAACCGCTTTTAAGTGCTCCAGATTAGAGTGGTGAATTTCCCAATCCACATTAAAACAGTATTGAAAAAAAAAATTGTTTATTTACTTAGTTAATTGAACAGCTTTATTTTGTAATTTTTGGTTTTTAAACTGTTTCGGGGAATACAAAATTGTAATTTTTGCGTTAGGGTAAATGCGCTAATAAGTTTTAAATGCGAAAATTATCGTCATCCTCAATTTTACATTTTAGGCTACTTTAGGAATTAATGTGTGTGCTTGTACAGCAAAAGCTAATGCGAATTAATTCGGATAATTTGATATGACAAAACTTTAACTCGTAACTTTGAATATTTTTGAATTCTCATTTATTTGCTTATCTTACTGTGTACCCCCTCTATCGGTGGTACTTTGATGCCATTCGTTGATAACAACTTATGTCAATATTTATTATTACATTTTTTGCCCATGTTTTGTGTTTGTTGCTATTCTTATCAAAATGGCGGATGATATTAACAAATAAGCTTATTTTGAAAGCATTTTGAAATTCTTATCTACAAACTGACAAAACTGCGGATTTTTTAACAATTACAAACAAAAAGACTGACATAAGTTTCAAATTACGTCAAATTATAAATCATCTTTCATTTTGACGCAAAACTTTTCCTGTTTTGTAATCTTCATCTTCTGCTCCTTCCTTATTCTCATATTGACAGCCTAGTCAAGTGAAAGTAAAGAGGTTATGTTATGGTTGACTGTAGAACAACACGCAATATTGCAAGTTTGAAAAATGGAACACAGTGTTTTCCATCGAAATATCAACTAATTAATGTGACGTGATAAACCGTGTCGTCAATTTCAATTTGCAGCATTCGTAACGATGTCCGACCGGGTGACGGTCACCCGATTTCATCCATACCACGGTGAAAACATCCTCCTCACACACGACAACACAGTCGCATATCGTAAGAAAAGTTTCGCAAATGCGCTCACATTCAGCGAGAAACCACTCTTGCCTGGTGAAATATTTGTGATCGAAATCGAACAAATCGAGAGCGGCTGGAGTGGTCATCTGCGTATTGGTCTTACCCAATTAGACCCCGATACGGTATTCACAGACAAAGTGGAGCCGCGGTTCGCTCTGCCAGATTTATCCTCCAGAGGCACAACATGGATATATGGTATATCAAAGGCTTGGAATCATTTTTTCACGTATGACCCCGGCTTTAAACTAAGCCCGCATGATAATCGAATCAGGACATCCAGAGGCACAGTACCACTGAGTTTATTGAAACCTTCAAAACAAATTCTACCAACAGATATCTACAGTAGGATTGGTGTTATGTACATTCCAACATCTGATAGTCTAGCAAACATGCATTATATTATCAATGGAGAGGATCAGGGAGCTTGTGTAACAAAGATTCCCTACAGAGAAGCACCACTTTATGTTGTGGTGGACGTGTATGGGGCCACGAAAAAAGTGCGGATAATTCAGTTGTACGGAGTGCGAAGTTTGCAATCCGCGTGCAGGGAAGCTATTTTGTTGCGCATCACGCAGAAAGATGTGCCCAACCTGCCTCTTCCTAATGTTCTTAAAGAGTATTTATTAGAAGACCTGTAAGATATGTCGTTATTAATGTTTAACTTAAACAAGACTGTAAAATATTTGTTCTACATACATATGATATAATTTTAAAACTATTGTTTTTTACAATACTCAACTAGTTATAACTGCATACTTATTTCAATATTTTTCTTGATATTATATGTACAAATTTATATTTTGATGAAAAAGAAAATAATTAGTGTATAAATGAATTTTTATCAATATAAATGAGTGAATCCTCAACAAAGTGCAATGATTTGTAGATGTTAACATTGTTAATCAATGAATTATAAACATTTTGTATTCCTTTATAAAATTAAGATTCCAGTTACATTTTCTATTTCCCGATTGAGGTATATTTGGTTGCCTACTTCGCATCAACGCACAAATATTTATTTTTTATTACTTTTGTATAACTTTAGTTTAACGGATATTTTTACTCCATAATTATTTCTCGTTGGTAGTTAGAATAAAAATTGCATGTTGTTATGCAATTTTACTTGTGATAATATAACACTAAAAGTATATTTCAACATGTTGCATTGTTTGCAGCAATGAGGCATTGCACATGCGTGAAATAAATACCCTACAAAGTTTGGAAGGGAAGATATAAAAGGCCGCACAACAATTTTCAAACCCTCTTTATCTAAGATCCGTCCGTACTGAAGGTAAGATTAGTGCATAACGCCGCTCAGTTAATTTTAACCGATTTCGTTGCATCTTGCAAACGATTGCTTTTCTTATTCCCACTCTAAAAGTCGTGTGTTTCGTTTGCTTCGTAGGTCATCGAATCTCGGTCGCTCATTGGTCGAGACATTGCGACTAGTGGCGACCTCATCCAGCTAGTCCACTTCGTGGCAAGAGTTCTAGCTTGGCTCTTCCTTTTCACGGGCTGTGCGCCATAACTGGCGTTCGTGTTTTTGACTGTGCTAAACGAATCAAGGAACATCCAAGATGGCAAGTATTTTTTTCAATATATAACACAACAGAAATGTGCGGCGTGTTTCACTGCGTCGATACGTGTGCGTATTTGAACCAGATGGCTTTTTGTTTCGCGAAAAATCGACGCGTTGTGTGATGTTGCACAAGAATGCGAAACTCGTTGAAGGCTATAAATATGGAACTGCATCGGCATCGCGCTGTTTATCATATTCGAGTCGTCTGTGAACGATATACTTTCGAACGTCAGCTTTACTCGTGGCACTTGAAATTTTAACACGGTTTATATTTTGTGTCTGATATATTTTACATTTAATTCATAAATATGGTGAGTTACTATGTGGAGAGTTTTCTATGGACGCATACGATAAGCTGCAACCGCACACATGCTGCATGCTCCGTCGACATGTCGATATTATCAACCATATTGTTGAACCAACGCTAATATGTAGTTTCTAATTGCAGGTTAACTTTACCGTCGACGAAATCCGTGGCATGATGGACAAGAAGCGGAACATCCGTAACATGTCCGTCATTGCTCACGTGGACCACGGCAAATCCACGCTGACTGACTCTTTGGTCTCCAAAGCTGGTATCATTGCTGGTGCCAAGGCTGGTGAGACCCGTTTTACCGACACACGTAAGGATGAGCAGGAAAGATGTATTACCATCAAGTCGACGTAAGTTTCATTTTATATTCACTTAATTCATAAAATGATGATTTGTTCACAGACCTGTTCTGTAAAAGTATTGAAGATAAAATAACAACAAACTGATTATTACTTTTTCATAATTTTTAATTTGTGTAGATATCAAATCTGAAATCTAATGGTTTCAATTTTATTTTAGCGCTATCTCCATGTACTTTGAACTGGAAGATAAGGATTTGGTGTTCATCACCAACGCTGACCAGCGCGAAAAGGACGTGAAGGGTTTCTTGATCAACTTGATCGATTCTCCCGGACACGTTGACTTCTCTTCTGAGGTAACTGCTGCTCTGCGTGTGACTGACGGTGCTTTGGTCGTCGTTGACTGCGTTTCTGGTAATTTTGATTTTATTTAACATTTCTTGTGGAAATTAGAACATACCTTCCAGCACATTTGAGTTTTTCTGTAGCACGCGTTAAGTACGATTTTTTTGCACTTGCGTTTGCGAAGACAGAAAGGCAGTGCGCTATGGAAGAAGATTATATTTGCGATTGTGGATAAACGCTGCCACAGGACCTCTATCTTTATGTTCGGTTGGGGCATTTGCTACGACATGATCGCTACACTCGCAAAATATTTTTCTTTTAATTTATTTTGTTAATAGACAGATGTTTAATTGCTGTTTTTTATTTAAGGTGTGTGCGTACAGACCGAAACTGTACTGCGCCAGGCCATCGCCGAACGTATCAAGCCAATTTTGTTCATGAACAAGATGGACCGTGCTCTTCTTGAGCTGCAATTGGACTCTGAGGAATTGTACCAGACTTTCCAGCGTATTGTGGAAAATGTTAACGTAATCATCGCCACCTACTCTGACGACAGCGGTCCAATGGGTGAAGTTCGCGTAAGTTATTTACTTTACTTGCCAGCATGCACCGAGTTCATACAGGTTGTTCAAACATTCCATGTTTTTGCAATTAAGAAAGGGCTCGAATAGTGAACGTTCAACATTTGCCTTGCATTGGACGATTTATGTTCAATGCGATTTCCTAGTTTGAAGACAATCATAATAATTCTAGTGAGTTTTTATTATTTAGTTATGATTTCAAGTGTATTGCTTTTATTAGGTTGACCCCAGCAAGGGTTCAGTTGGTTTTGGTTCCGGTCTGCACGGCTGGGCCTTTACCCTGAAACAATTCGCCGAGATGTACGCCGAGAAATTCAAGATCGACGTCGTTAAGCTAATGAACCGTCTTTGGGGTGAGAACTTCTTCAACGCCAAGACCAAGAAGTGGGCCAAGCAGAAGGAAGACGATAACAAACGTTCTTTCTGCATGTACATCTTGGACCCCGTCTACAAGGTGTTTGACTCCATCATGAACTACAAGTATGTATTGCGTTTTAAAATTATTTATTTTCTTGAATTAGATTTTATATGATGATTGTTCAATCACAGACCTGTTCTGAAAAAAATTGATGACAAATAAGAACGGCCAACTGATGTATTTTAAGACCGTTCTCAGTCTTTATGTCTTCTAGAACCCTTAACTAATTTGAGCTGTATTCTTTTAGGAAAGAAGAGTACGAAGCGTTGCTCCCGAAATTGGGCATCACTCTGAAACACGAAGATAAGGACAAGGATGGCAAGCAACTGTTAAAGGTTGTAATGAGGACATGGTTGCCTGCTGGTGAAGCTTTGCTTCAGATGATTGCCATTCATTTGCCGTCGCCGGTCGTCGCGCAAAAGTACCGTATGGAGATGTTGTACGAAGGCCCTCATGACGATGAGGCCGCCGTCGGTGTCAAGACCTGTGACCCGAACGGTCCCCTTATGATGTACGTGTCCAAGATGGTACCGACATCCGATAAGGGTAGATTCTACGCTTTTGGTCGTGTCTTCTCTGGCAAGGTCGCCACCGGTCAGAAGGCTCGCATCATGGGCCCCAACTACGTTCCCGGTAAGAAGGAAGATCTCTACGAGAAGGCCATTCAGCGTACCATCCTGATGATGGGACGTTACGTTGAAGCCATTGAAGATGTGCCATGCGGTAACATCTGTGGTCTTGTCGGTGTTGATCAGTTCTTGGTGAAGACCGGAACCATCTCCACTTTCAAGGACGCCCACAACATGAAGGTCATGAAGTTCTCTGTATCACCTGTTGTGCGTGTTGCTGTCGAACCCAAGAACCCAGCTGATTTGCCCAAACTTGTGGAGGGTTTGAAGCGTTTGGCTAAATCCGATCCTATGGTGCAATGTATCATTGAAGAGTCTGGTGAGCACATTATTGCCGGTGCTGGTGAGTTGCACTTGGAAATTTGCTTGAAGGATTTGGAAGAAGACCACGCCTGCATTCCAATTAAGAAATCCGACCCTGTTGTCTCTTACCGTGAGACAGTCAGCGAGGAGTCCGACCAAATGTGCCTGTCGAAATCGCCCAACAAGCATAACAGGTTGTTCATGAAGGCTTGCCCCATGCCCGATGGCTTAGCCGAAGATATTGACAATGGCGAGGTCAACCCACGTGATGACTTCAAGGTGCGCGCTCGTTACTTGTGCGACAAGTACGACTACGATATCACCGAAGCTCGTAAGATCTGGTGTTTCGGCCCTGACGGCACAGGTCCCAACATCTTGCTTGATTGTACCAAGGGTGTGCAATACCTTAACGAAATCAAGGACTCTGTCGTCGCTGGTTTCCAATGGGCGTCCAAGGAAGGTGTCCTCTCTGAGGAGAACTTGCGTGCGGTGCGTTTCAACATCTACGACGTTACCCTGCACGCTGACGCCATCCATAGAGGCGGTGGCCAGATCATTCCAACCACTCGTCGTTGTTTGTACGCTTGTCTGATGACTGCTCAGCCCAGGCTTATGGAGCCCGTCTACCTTTGCGAAATTCAGGTATGTTTTTCTTTGTTAATTCTTGAATACCCCACACAACTAAGCCGGCCGTGCTCGCATCATAGAGTGGGCAAGGTGTGCTCGTAGTGGGAACATTAAACTCTTTTCATGTGTATGGTTACGTTTTTTCCATGGACGATAACCAAAGGACGATCAGAGACAATTTCACTCACAAAGTTCTTCTCTGCGTTTTACTAAAGTTCATTTTTATTCTTAGTGCCCCGAAGTCGCCGTTGGTGGCATCTACGGTGTATTGAACAGACGTCGTGGACACGTTTTCGAGGAACAACAGGTCACAGGTACCCCATGTTCGTCGTCAAGGCATACTTGCCCGTCAATGAGTCCTTCGGATTCACCGCTGATCTTCGCTCCAACACTGGCGGACAAGCCTTCCCGCAATGCGTCTTCGATCATTGGCAAGTGCTGCCTGGTAATCCCATGGAACTTGGAACGAAGCCATACCAAATTGTGCAGGTATGTTGGAAAATCAAAAATAACTTAATTGAGCCACAAACAGACAACGCTGATTGATTTTTTATGCAATCACTGTTCGCGTTTGTTGGCAGATCAACCGTCCTTAAAGTTTCGGTATTAGAGTTTATCTCTTTTGCCTGAATAGGGAGACGAACAGTTTCTTTTAGCTTTATTTAATTTTTTGTGTGCTCTCGTTCTAGCGAGTTCCTATATCTTGCGTTTTCTTTTGCAGGACACGCGTAAACGAAAGGGTCTTAAGGAAGGTCTGCCCGACCTTGCTTCCTACTTGGACAAAATGTAAACATCGGGGTGTTAGGATCTGTACAAAGTTTGAAAGATTCAAAATAAACTACAAAATCGATAAATTAACAGCGAAAAGTATCGAACTCAGCAATTACTCACATTTTAAACGCAGATCAAAATTACGGTACCGGCTGAACAACATTACCATACTTTTTATTATTTTAACTCTGAACACAATGCGGAAGATAATTACGGGATTATTAATTTAGCTGCAAGGGTAAATGAAGCTTGATTTTGATTTCCAGTGAATAGAGTGAACTTATATTTTTTATCTATTCAATTTAATTAAGCCTAGCACAAGTCGTGATCGATAGAAGAGGGAGATATACTTCAGAAACTATGAACTTTAATATAAACATAAAACACAGTTACTTTTTAATTTATTTAACATGAAAACAATTTGAAATTTGAAGTGACTCGATATGTTAATTTGTTTTTAAGGCAATAAATTTCACATTTTTATTGTTTATTTTTATATTTGATTGCAATTTCATTCAGCGAATGCAAGGATTTTTTTACAACAATATTAGGAGGGGCAGTTACATCTGAAGAATTGTGAGTATAAATTTATATCTTATTCTTAACTATCTCTAATATGATGATTGTTCAATCACAGACCTGTTCTGAAAAAAATTGATGACAAATAAGAACGGCCAACTGATTAATACTCATCGCTTATTTTGTAATAATTTAAATGTGCAATATTTTGATCTTTAAGTATTGTTTCAGGTTCTCCCATAGATTGGATTTGTTTTTGGTTAATTCTTCCCATCTACGAGTGCTACAATCGCAAACAGGTAAATAACAATTATATTAAATTAAACGATCTTTTGATGATGATATAGTTAAGCCGGAAATTACTTTGATGGTGTCTTAAAGCTCAACAGGACTGATGGTCTTTATCCTGTTCGTTTTTTTAATGGAGAAACTCTGTAATATTAATTGTTTCTTCCTGTTGCAGATGTTAATGTGTTCTATCAATTGTGATTTCCGCCACCATCAAACCTAATTAAAATAATAGGTAATTTCTTCTTCTAATACTATTTAAAAAAAAATCGATTAACTGATGATACAATTAACTCCATAAAGAACTTTGATGGCAGTTAAAGCTCAACAGGACTGAAGTTCATTTTTATAATTCAAATTTAAAATTGTTATGATTCTGTTATTAATGAAGTTGATCTTTCAGATGACTACTTTTGAGGATAATAACATTCCTGCCTCATCGTTGTTTTTTTAGGTAAGTCATCGGAATTAAATATTTTATTTGAGATTGCAAGAACAGTTTTTGTTTTGAGTATTAATGATGACAAACTTCAGACTGAAGTGATTTACAAATAGTATTTTACAATGTTTCTTACCAAAAGGATGCTGATAGCAATATTCACCTAATTTTTTGTGTTTAGTTAAAAGCAAATTAATATCATTTTGTGTTACTTTCAGGTGTTTTCGTTTCCTATTCAAGATGTTACAATTGGGATGACCAGAATTCTAAATGGTAATTATAATTTTTTAAATTAATCAGTTCACGATGAAAACTATTACCATTGTTTTTGGTAATCATACTAGATTTTTAAAGTTCAATAATTTACTGATGAAAATATTTTAAATTGAAGTAATTTACAAAGAGTATTTTACAATGTTTCTTTCCAAAAGGATGCTGATAACAATTCATAACCAAATTAATGTTGTTGGTGTAATACCAAATTTTATAGTTTTTTGTTCTAATTTCAGATGCTTTGATTTTCTCTTCACCAGAATCTCTCAATTGAGGTTGCCAGGATTATAAATGGTAATTATTATATTTTTTACTTAGAATAATAGGTTCATGATGGCAAATATTGTCACTGATTTTTATGAATTGTACAAGGATTTATAAAGATTAATAATTTAATGATGAAAATATTTTAAATTGAAGTAATTTACAAAGCGTATTTTACAATGTTTCTTTCCAAAAGGATGCTGATAACAATACATAACTAAATTTATGTTTTTAGTTTGATAACAATTTTATACCATTTTGTTTCACTTTCAGATGTTTTGGTTCCCTCTTTTCGGTCCGGTTCCCGGCCAAGGTGATTCGAAAGCACAGAAGAATGAAGATGATAAATATCGCCATTATATCCTGCCATTTTTGTCTTTGAGCTTAATTATACAAAAAAAATATGCGAAACTTCTGTTTTAAATTAAATTCAGCTGACGTGCATTGATATTGGCTGGGATACAAATATAAATTAATTATGTATTTTTCTTGTATAACTTTTAGGGGGGTGTGTAAAACCGTATTTTGTGTAGAATTGTTGAATTATCGTGTCCTGGGTTGTGTCCACAACCTTATTTTCTGGTGTAAGTGGCGTAGAATATTTTATTAAAACTTTGATTTGAATGTTAATCGTCCTGTGTCACGATTTATAAATGTTGTTTTAATACAGTTTCTACTTCGAGTCCGAAATAATAACTATTTACTTTACCTATTTCTTGCTTTCTTTTGCAATATTTTTTAGTTTAGACGATATTCACTTACGAAAATCGTGGAAATAAGTTATCAAGCCCATTTTTTCATATGAATTAAAATTTCATCTCTTAGATTTCCAATTTAACTGTCTTATTTTATTGAGTGTTGTTAGTAGATTAAGACTGCGATTTGTCCCTTTCTCACAGTTTTTAGTTTTTAATCTATAATATGTTCTAGAATCTAGATTTGACCATGTGTTAAGTTTGTGTAAAAGTTGATCATGACGGGAAATATCACTTTGCCTGGAAAACACACCATATATCTTGTACCAATGGAGCAAATCACAACATTTTGGATTCCTATGATACTTAAGAGTTCCTTAATAACTTACGCGTCTTCCCTACCCTTTCAACCTTCTACGTGTTCTAAAAATGGCTTTATTAATGACATTATTTTCACATTTCAAAAAGTTGGTTTAGATATCGGCCTGTATCTCGTGAACTAATATACATTTTGTGCGTTTCTAAAGGTCATGTTATAGTTTAAGAGAAGATCTACTTGTTAATTGTTAATATGTATTGCATACAAATGGAAACACGTGGAAACATTAATTATTAATTATAATAGTCTAAATTGTGGGACTAGTATCTGTCGCATTCTTAGATGGCACTAGCATGCACTAAAAATCATAAAATCGAGTTATACGGCTTATTTTTGTATTTATCGACAAACGTGGGCACGAGAATAGTTTTGTATACAATGCTGTTATCTGCGATTCGGTGTCAACAATGTTTTTAACGCATGTGTCCCGCGCGCTGTCTCCTAGCGCCGCATCAACTTGCTGCATGCAGTTTAGTTTAGATCACAGGTAATGTGCCTATTGCAAATTCGCGCACGAGGTCGCGTGCCATCGACGCGCAGTCGACTTTGCGCATCTATTGCAACTCGCTCACAAGGTCGCGTGCCTTCGACGCGTCGTCTTTGCGCACCTCTTGCTTTCTTATCATATACTGTCCCGTCGTTGTTTACGCAGTTTCGGCATGCACTATCGGTGGATTGCAGCCAGTTTCGTGCCGGTCGCTGGTTGATTCAGTAGTGTTTTGAGAGACTTATATCGTTTATTCGGACTTTAATATTCTAAAGTGTTATATTCGAATATCAATCGACAATCGACTATTTATTTGTACTTTGCGACTATAGTAATTTGTTTAATGTTCGGAAATGCCGGTTTTTGATCGCGTTTGTTATGTATATTACAAGTCACGTGATAGTGGATTTGATAACATTCTTCACTCGGCGTTGTGTTTGGTGTCAGTTACTAAATTAATCGAATATATATCGCTCCCATGTTGATTCTTACCATCAAGAAACATTCATCAGGCTCGTGTAAGTCTTTTTAACTAAACAGCACAGATTGTTTATTTTGTGTTGATTGTTAATTATAACATAATTCAATTGTATGAAATATTTTTGTTGTAATTTATGTTTTCGCTTAGTTACAGCACTCGTTGTGCCTGGCAGCCCGATAAGCTATACACTGGTAAGTTTATATTTTAATTCAATTATATTTTTCGGTAAAATTTACATTTGCTTATTATAAACAAGTTTTCTATATATCACGTACTATCTACGTGCAGGGTGGTTAAGAGGGCGGGGGGACAACCGGGATAAATTCCCCGTGCCCCGGCTGATCGCGCTTAAATCGCAAACACAAAAAAATTAGCAAGAGATAATTCCATAACGCGAGTTATATTGAAAGTTGTGTGTGTGCGCCGTAGTACTCGTTGTGATAGGAATTGTAGTTTTTTAGTATAACACGCGAAAGCGGTATTACAATTAGTTCGAAATAATTTTCCTAGATTGTGAATTTAATTCTGTATCTCACAGTATAGAAATTTATTGCGAGAAAATTCCGTAACGCGAGTTATATTGAAAGTTGTGTGTGTGCGCCGTAGTACTCGTTGCGCTAGGTATTATAGTTTTTTTAGTATAACACGCGAACGCGGAATTACAATTAGTTCGAAATAATTTTCGTAGATGGTGAATTTAATTCTGTATCCCCCTGTATAGAAATTTATTGCGAGAAAATTCCGTAACGCGAGTTATATTGGAAGTTGTGTGGGTGCGCCGTAGTACTCGTTGCGCTAGAAATTATAGTTATTTTTAGTATAATAAGAGAACGCGGTGTCACACTAATCACACTAATTCTGTATCTCCCTGCATTGAAGTTTATTGCAAGACACCGTACAAGGGTAGCGGTAGAAGTGACTCATGTTCAGGGCACTGAACAAGGGTTGCGATAGAAGTGACTTGTGTTCAGGACACCGTATAAGGGTAGCGGTAGAAGTGACTCGTGTTGAAGGCACCGTATGAGGGTAGCGGTAGAAGTGACTCGTGTTCAGGGCACCGTACAAGGTTAGCGGTAGAAGTGACTCGTGGTCAGGGTACCGTACAAAGGTAGCGGTAGAAGTGACTCGTATTTTTAGCACTTTTAATCGCATTTCTCGACTTTCTCCTTTACGATATTTAATGACTTTATATTATAATCCCATAGAGAATTTTCCAATCTTTCATAATCTGCAATTTGTTGATTGTTATCGCTTTTAGTTTAAGAGATATTAATTGTCAAAAATCCTCGAAATAAATTATCAAACACCCCCCCTTGGCAATTTTTTCTTAAGAATTAAAATTTCATCTCTCAGATTTACGTTTTAACTATCTATATTAGAGAGAATAGTCCGTAGATTAAGACGCTGCGATCAGATCCTATTTATCTCTTTTAGTTTCCGAGATATTCGCAATCGAAAAAAATGGGCAAAAGTTGAAAAATGTCACTTTTTAGCACTTTTGGTCGCGTTTTTCAACGTTTTATTGTAGAAAATATAATTATTTTATATATTTATCTGATAGAGAATTTTCCAGTCTATTATAATCAGCAATTCGTTGGTGGCTATCGCTTTTAGTTTAAGAGATATTAATTTTCAAAAATCGTCGAAAAAAAGTATCAAGCACCCCCCCTTGGCAATTTTTTCTTAAGAATTAAAATTTCATCTCTTAGATTTACGTTTTAACTAGCGTATCTTATAGAGATTGGTCCGTAGAATAATCCCTGAGAGTTGTACCTACTTATCTCTTCTAGTTTACAAGATATTCGCAATTGAAAAAAATGGGCAAAAATTGAAAAATGTCACTTTTTAGCACTTTTGGTCGCGTTTTTCAACCTTTTATTGTAGAAAATATAATTATTTTATATATTTATCTGATAGAGAATTTTCCAGTCTTTCATAATCAGCGATTCGTTGGTGGCTATCGCTTTTAGTTTAAGAGATATTAATTATCAAAAATCGTCGAAAAAAAGTATCAAGCACCCCCCCTTGGCAATTTTTTCTTAAGAATTAAAATTTCATCTCTTAGATTTACGTTTTAACTAGCGTATCTTATAGAGATTGGTCCGTAGAATAATCCCTGAGAGTTGTACCTATTTATCTCTTCTAGTTTACGAGATATTCGCAATTGAAAAAAATGGGCAAAAATTGAAAAATGTCACTTTTTAGCACTTTCGGTCGCGTTTTTCAACCTTTTATTGTAGGGAATATAATTATTTTATATATTTATCTGATAGAGAATTTTCCAGTCTATTATAATCAGCAATTCGTTGGTGGCTATCGCTTTTACTTTAAGGGTTATTAATTTTCAAAAATCGTCGAAAAAAATTATCAAGCACCCCCCCTTGGCAATTTTTTCTTAAGAATTAAAATTCCATCTCTTAGATTTACGTTTTAACTAGCGTATCTTATAGAGATTGGTCCGTAGAATAATCCCTGAGAGTTGTACCTATTTATCTCTTCTAGTTTACGAGATATTCGCAATTGAAAAAAATGGGCAAAAATTGAAAAATGTCACTTTTTAGCACTTTCGGTCGCGTTTTTCAACCTTTTATTGTAGGGAATATAATTATTTTATATATTTATCTGATAGAGAATTTTCCAGTCTATTATAATCAGCGATTCGTTGGTGGCTATCGCTTTTAGTTTAAGAGATATTAATTATCAAAAATCGTCGAAAAAAAGTATCAAGCACCCCCCCTTGGCAATTTTTTCTTAAGAATTAAAATTTCATCTATTAGATTTACGTTTTAACTAGCGTATCTTATAGAGATTGGTTCGTAGAATAACCCCTGAGAGTTGTACCTATTTATCTCTTCTAGTTTACGAGATATTCGCAATTGAAAAAAATGAGCAAAAATTGAAAAATGTCACTTTTTAGCACTTTTGGTCGCGTTTTTCAACCTTTTATTGTAGAGAATATAATTATTTTATATATTTATCTGATAGAGAATTTTCCAGTCTTTCATAATCAGTGACTCGTTGGTGGCTATCGCTTTTAGTTTAAGAGATATTAATTTAAATTTGGCAATTTTTTCTTAAGAATTAAAATTTCATCTCTCAGATTTCCATTTTAACTATTCTATCTGATAGAGAATAGTCCGTAGATTAAGACGCTGCGATCAGATCTTAATTATCTCTTTTAGTTTACGAGATATTCGCGATTGAATAAAATGGGCAAAAATTTAAAAATGTCACTTTTCAGCACTTTTAGTCGCATTTTTCGACCTTTTACTGTAGGAAATATAATTATTTTATATTTTTATCTTATAGAAAGTTTCCCAATCTTTCATAATCAACGATTCTTTGGTAGCTATCGCTTTTAGTTTAAGAGATATTAATGATCGAAAATCGTTGATAAAAATTATCAAGGGTACTTGACAATTTTTTTTTAATAATTAAAATTTGATCTCTTAAATTTCCAATTGAACTAATTTATTCTTTTCGTATGCCGAGAAATATTGAAAGTAAAAGTAAATTTCGTGTATGTGTATTCCCAACTACGTGTTTATCAGTACGTTTGTGTATAAACAACTTTTTTTGTTCGACTGACGCGTGTTATCGCTGCATACCCGCCCTGTACCCGGCTACGCGCAGCGCACACGGCAGTTGTTTCACCGCGTGGTCCTCTGGCGTGTCTCGCTAATCGCCACGCGTTTTGAGGTTTTAATTGGATTAATCGTCGTGTATTCTTTCGGCCATCGGCAAAATATTTGAAATGAGCATGTGTGCCTGTTTTGTTTAATGATTTATGGCGGTTAGAGTCTTCGTAAGTGAGAAATAAGTGTCCGTTAATCCCTTCGTGAGTTTTCACTTGATATAATATATTACAGGATAGAAAATCTCATCAATGCACAGGTAGGTGAATAATTAAAATTTTTCGCGGAAAGTTAAGGCGGTTTAACTTAAATTGATTATTCAATTTGAGGGATATCAATTTTGTAGATTACAAACACGTGGTGGCACACGAACGCGGTGTCACAATAAGTTCTGAGTAATTTTTCTATATGCAGAATTTAATTGTGAATCTCCCTATGTTCAAATTTATCGCGAGAAAATTCCATAACGCGAGTTATATTGAAAGTTGTATGTGTGCGTCGAAGTACTCGTAGCGCTAGGAATTGTAGTTTTTTTTTGTGTTACATGCGAACGCGGTGTCACAATAACTTCGGAATAATTTTTCCAGATGCAGAATTTAATTTTGCATCTCCCTGTTTCGAAATTTATTGCAAGAAAATTCCATAACGCGAGTTATATTGAAAGTTGTGTGTGTGTGTGCGCCGTAGTACTCGTTGCGCTAGGAATTGTAGTTCTTTTAGTATAACACACGAACGCGGTGTCGCAATAAGTTCGGAATAATTTTTCCAGATGCAGAATTTAATTTTGTATCTTGTTGTATTGAAATTTATTGCAAGAAAATTCCACAACGCGAGTTATATTGATAGTTGTGTGTGTGCGCCGTACTACTCGTTATAACTCGCGAACGCCGTCTCAAACTAAGTTCGGAATAATTTTTCCAGTTGCGGAATTTAATTATTTCCCTGTATCGAAATTTATTGCGAGAAGATTCCGTAACGCGAGTTATAATGATAGTTGTGTGTATACGCACTTGTATTAGTACTCGTTGCGCTAGGAATTGTAGTTTTCTTGTTATAACTCGCGAACGCGGTCTCAAACTTAGTTCGGAATTTTTTTTCAGATGCGGAATTTAATTCTTTATTTCCCTGTATCGAAATTTATTGCGAGAAAATTCCGTAACGCGAGTTATAATGATAGTTGTGTGTATACGCACTTGTACTCGTTGCGCTAGGAATTGTAGTTTTTTTTATTATAACACGCGCACGCGATCTTAAACTTAGCTCATAATAATTTTCCTAGATGCGGAATTTAATTCTTTATTTCCCTGTATCAAAAATTATTGCGAGAAAATTCCGTAACGCGATTTATAATGATATTTGTGTATATACGCACTTGTGTACTCGTACTCGTACACTTGTACTCGTGTATGTTGGTTATTTCAACATTGTGAAATTTTAGTTTGGTCTTTTCAACTACGGGTTTACCACTACGTTTGTTATAAACAACTTTTTTGTTCGATTGACGCGTATTATCGCGACGTACCTGCCTTGTACCTGGCAACGCGCAGCGCACACGGCAGTCGTTACACCGCGTGGTCTGCAGTCGTTACACCGCGTGGTCCGCAGTCGTGTCCCTCTAATCGCCACGCGTTTTGAGGTTTTAATTGAATTAATCGACGTGTATTCTTTCGGCCATCATCAAAATATTAGGGACGGGCATGTGCGGCTGTTTTGTTTAATGATTTGTCGCGGTTAGAATCTTCTTAACTAAGAAATAAGTGTTTGTCAATTCCTACGCGAGTTTTTAGTTGGTAGAATATATTACAGGATAGGTATAGAATTTCCTCATCAATGCAAAGGTACGTGTGTAATAAATTTTTTTCACGGAAACTTAAGGCGGTGTAACTTAAGTTGATTATTCCATTTGAGTGATATTAATTTTGCTTGTATTATCTTGCAAATTACAAACACGTTGTTCCATTCCTATCAGAATTATTAGTCCCGTTTCCGAAAATAACATGCATGATTTAATTATTACCATGACGGTTTTAAAAATAATCTGTAGATTATTAAAATGACAATATTCATGTGGTCGATCGCGCTCAGTTTGCTGTCGGCCGTCGGCTCGGTCAACCTTTCGCTGAACACGTGAACGTTTTTAATCGAATTGCACTTGTTAGCATCATTAAATTAAGAAGTCTCTTGTTGACATAATAAAATCTTGTACGGTGAATAGTTCTTCGTTTTTGTAGTCTCCGTATATCTTAATATTTACAAAGAATTACTTAGTTATTTTTATCGTATTTTAAGACAGTAATGCCACGCGCCGTCGCTTGCCGTCTGTTGATTTAGATGTTTTCCACCGGATATTCTATCAATTTATGATGATATTTTACCCGTCGGTTTAATTAATTAATAAATATATATTCACAATATATTGAAATGTAATTGTTTTCTTTTCTAGCACCTTTTTGCTTAATTTCCCGATCATTTTCATGTGAAATCTTTTAATTTATATTAAAATAATGTTGTTTCCATATAAATTTCCCGTGTCATGATGTGAATATTGATTATCTTTGTAGTCTCGAAAATTTTCTTTTTGTAACACCCTGTCTATTAGTTTTCCTAACCGCACGTAGAAGATTGTCTTTATTTGTGAGTTTTGAATGTTCATTGTTTTGAACTTGGGATTTTCTTTCTGGTACACCCTGTATATTAGTTTTCTTTTGTGTCCGTGAAAATTTTGCTTCAATTGTTGTTTTTAGGATTTTCCATTTTGCACTTTTAATTTTCTTTCTGGAACACCCTGTATATTAGTTTCCCTGATCGTCGAGTGAAAACGAGCGGCGTTTGTAGTGTCCAGAGTTTTTTGTTTGCACTTTAAATTTTCTTTTTGTAACACCCTGTATATTTATTTTCATTGTCAATAACAAGAAAATGAACTATTTGCTAATTTCATTATTCCGGTAGAACTGTACCAAGTGCTACTTGCTTATATGTGCGCGGCTTAGCAGGTCGTAAGTCCTGTTTCAATATGGCGACATGTATTCTGTTGACTTGCAAAGTCTAAACTTGTATTCTATTGTTAATAAAGAAATAGTAAGATATATTGACATCTTTGATTTGTGTGTTCGCCTTCTATCATTTCAGGAACAGGTCTCTAAGAGAGTTCCCTCTCTCAGAAATATTTAAAGAAGGCCTCCTAAGGATTGTCCTTATAAGGAGTTCCCTCTCTCTGGGGGTGATCCCCCACCATAAAAATTGTTGATATGCCTGATAATTTCGGGGATGAAGCGCAGAGACATCGTAGCTGTAGGATGGGCCGGGAGCAATGGACGGATCGAAGCAGTGGGCGATCGACCAGAGCGCCAGAGGCGCTCTGGGAGATCGACCTGTGACTGTCTTATAACGACACGTGCCAAAAAATTTAAAAATCTGATCCTCCCCTGTTCTCTTTCCTCTATCTCTTCCTCTTCTCTACTCTGTTCTCTGTTCTCTTCCTTCAATCTTCTCCTATTCTTTACTACTCACTCACTCCTTCTTCTATTTCTCTGTTCTCGTTTCTCCACTTACTTTCTTACTTCTCGTATTGCCTTCACTTGTATTTCAATTTCTCTTATATTTCGTTGCAATTCATATATGCAACCCAAATTACACCTGATATTTTTATATTTGAGAAAAATGCCTTCCATACCTGAGATTCGATCCGTGTCTGCTAGCATGCCAGCAGGTGCACGTCTCCACTCGACCACAGAGTGTTTTTATCATTAATATTTGATTCTTCTATTTATGTTTCTCCTTTATTCAACTTTTTTAAAAACAACAACACAAGCCTTAGCTATGTTGCACTCACATAAACTTCATCTGAAATATGATTTAAGACGCATATCCTGAAAACGACAAAGAGGTTATCACAAAGAAGTATGAATAAGATTCTAATATTAAATTGAGTTTTATTAATTGCATTTAACAATACATTCTTCATTTTTTTTAATAAAACGAACGTACGTACGATTCAAGTTATATCCTACGTACTATCAAGTCACAACGCTCTCTTATCAAACGTTTCACCCAAAGTAGAACTGTTAGTAGAATTGATGTTACTACTCACGTGATTTATCCCCTCTAATTAACAATACCATTTTGGCCTATAAATCCAATTCGAATCCGTAGTCCAACGAAAGAGATCCGCCGGCCGGCGGCTGATGGCTTAAGTTTCGAGTTGATTTGAGATAAATCACGTGTTCAATAGTTGATAGCAATCGATGACTAAACGATTCTAAGGCTCGCACCGTATTAAAGTATCCCGAAATGCTAACAGTCGCGATGAAGACCGGCGGTGAAACAGAACACGTGCACACAGCACAATTGCGTAGCACCCACTGACTAATCAGGAAAGAACAATAGCTAACACGACAGCGCAAAATGTACTGAGCAGTATAGCGAATTGTCACTTGAAGCCGGCGATAGACGGCGGCCAGTGCAGTACTGTTCAAATTTCAAATGGCAGCGCACAGCGTGCTGCGCATGCCAAGGTCGAATTGAAGGCATAAACAAAGTGTAGAAAATTCTGCGGAACATATAAAGAACATAGATTGAACATGATCAAAGTTTCATAAAAGTATCATCATCCTGGTATATTAATAAAACACAATCCATGTTATATATAATCCATATACTATTCAAAATGACTAAATGTAAACCTATACTTCGTGATAAACAAACAGATACAAGTTATCGACATAACGACGTACGAAACGTACAATTTATCTAACAATACACGTTCTACAGGTACATCTCCTACGACATTAGAATATAACGCAATGATGAATTAAATTTTACATCTTTAGGGACCTCGCTGATATTACGCGTTCATGTGCTAAATCCCGAAAACCAGCAAAATCAGTGCTTCGAAACACAAAAAAGGAATTTTTTTTCGCTAATTCATAAGTTGTTCATATAAATTATGTGTGAAAATGATAAAGAAATTAATTACTTACAATCTGATGCAAGAATGGTTCTCCTACGACATCAGGCTCGGGTGCAGAACACCTAAAACAAGCAAAAAGTGGTCCTATGCAACACAGAAATGCAATTTTCGTCACTAATTCATGAGCAACTCACAAAAATTAGTTATGAAAACGATAATGAAATTAAATACTTACAATCTGATGCAAGAATGGTTATCCTACGATGTCAGACTCAGGTGCAATGTCCATAAAACCAGCAAAAATTAGCCCTTTGAACATATAAATGCAATTTTGGGGGTCAATTTGTGAGATAATCTCAAAAGTTATTTAGGAAAATGATAAAGAAATTAAATACTCACAATCTGATGCAAGAATGGTCATTTTACGATGCTAGACCCAGGTGCAATACCACTAAAACAAGCAAAAATTAATCCTTCGAACATAAAAATGCAATTTTGGAGGTCAATTTGTGAGATAATCGCAAAAGTTATTTCGGAAAATGATAATGAAATTAAATACTTACAATCTCATGCAAGAATGGTCCTTCTACGATGTCAGACTTAGGTGTAAACTCCTATAAGTGCAGATTGATGACCCGCTTCCACATCCACCTGAGGTGAAAACAAAACTTCATTAGCATAATAACGAACCAGAAGTAATACAAAAGCGAAGTATTGCTGAAGTTTAGAGGTGTTTTTAGAGTAGTTTAAGTTGTATTTCTTATTTACCTCTTCTAAGGCTCATTCAACACAAACATTTTTGTAAAGGTTACTCACACTTTATATGTATGTAGGTCAGTAAAATACAACTTATTTCCATTTCAGTGCTACAGTGATACATTTATAACACTAGACATCGTAAAATTGAAATTAATAATTATATAAGTTATTACATTAATTTAATAAAAACAAATGTAAAACTTTATATATTTATGTTTTATGTAATATATTTTATGTATAATTGTGTCGATTGTGTCAACCTACACCGAGGCTTAGTTAACACACATGTTGTTTGTAAAGCATATTTTACACTTTATAAACACGTTAATGTCAGTAAACTTATACTTATTTCCATTTCAGTGTAGTGTTATAATTGCAACACTACAGCTGGCAAAAGAAAAATAAATAAATACCTCTTGGCCTGTCAATATTTGATAGAATCATTGAAATCGTTGAAGAAGCATGCGGTTCACAGCTGGTCCAAGATATCCATAAGGTCTCGTTAAAAGTTTAACCCAAAAAATAATAATTTAAAAGATAAGATAATAAAATTTGGAAAATAAGATGGAAAATAATTAATAACTAAAAAATATTGCTGCATCATGCTCTTTGAATAATTTCGGTAACAAATATCATCTAAACTAAAAGCGCTAGCAGTCAAAGGATTCAACATTATAAAAATTTGGAAAATTCTTTATAAGATAAGACAAGAAAATAAGTAAAATTCAGGGTGTAAAAGTTCAGAAATCGTATTCCAATTAATAATTTAATGAATACACAGGACAAAACCACTAGGAATTCTTAGCCCACGGAAGATATCCGCCGGCCGACGGGAAATACCTGCGTATTTTACAATTCCGGACGCACGATATCTCAATAACTATACGCCGCACTTGTCTGGTAATTCAAATTCTTTTTTTGCTGGCAGAATCTAATTCAACTACCGACTTAAAATCACAAGAAATGCGATAAATCATCACGAAAATCGCCGCTCAACTAGACGCGTTCAAACCACGCCGCAGCACACGATCGACTAAGTAAGAAATAGAACAAACACTGCTGAGCGCGCCGGACGAGCAGCAACGCAATAAAAAAAACCAGTTGTTTGTACACAAACACCGATAAGAGTCAAGAATGAGAACTATGAACAATTCATGTTGTGGATGCAGTCCAATGCAATGAAAAGATGGTGGACGTTCTCTCTTATTCGTATAAACAACATACGAAGGTACCGGTAGAAGTGACTCCCATTCAGGGCACCGTACGAAGGTAGCGGTAGAAGTAACTTAGCGGAACTTAAGGAATCATTGTATCATTATGTATTCAATCAAATGATAAAATAAATTCATAAACCACACTGGTTTCAACATTACAAAGCATGCGGTATTACAGTTAGATAATTAAATTACCTTCGTATTGATAATAATTTAATTGGCGGGGTTTCTCTCTCACGTTCAGAGCACTCACTTAATTACCACACACGGTTACAAGCCAGTTTTCTTTCGTTCAATATGGGGTGCTGGAACACATCGCGAGCAGAACAAGACTGACTAAAGTCAACATACAGAAAGCGCTGAGTGAGTGCAGCGCAATCTGCGCATGGCGGGATATTCAAATTCATACCCTCGAAGCATTAATTTACATATGTGAATGTTACATTACAGTTTCAGTACATAATTGCTAAATCCGTCATTTTATAATACTTGCACTTATAAATATTATAATTAAAACGAACGTTGTCGAATTTTCAAGTCCTCAGATTTTTACAATTATTATCTTAAAGCAATCAGATTTCTTTCTAATTCTCGCAATTTTCCCTTTAGGGCAGCACATAATTTGGTTTAATGCGGTCATTACTAAGTAAAATATAATACCGTTTATAAATCGACATTTTTCAAATTGGAGGAAGAAAAATTTGGTATATGTTCATTCTTCGGCGGTACAAAGACACCTATCGGTTTGATCGCATCGCGTTTATCCTTCAACTTGCCCAACTCTAACTTAAGCTTATTCAAAATTGCAAAATTCGGCGAATTCACCGCCGCCTTGCTCTGTAACAAGGTAATTTCTTGTTCCTCGAGCTTTTTCTCCTTGAAGGTTTTGATCGATCGATTTCCGTACAATCTAAGAATACTACCCCAATTATTGATATGGGGATGCAGTGCTTGTAGAATACTTTGTGACGCACGTTGCTTTCCATCTCGTTTGTTCTTGCAGATTACTGTGGCAGTGTGTTTACCGACAGTCATAGTAAACTCGTTCTTTTGATGCTTTAGGGTTTGACCCTGATAATTGATTTCCAAATCGCCCACCCCAAAATTCCGCTGAAGACAGGTGAGAAGAATGTCATGCGGAGATGGTTCGGTGGTTTTCGCACAGAATTCAGCTACACGCGGATCTTCAATCCGGATTTCGTCAAAAAACTGTTGTAAAAATAAATAAAAAAACAATTAATTCCACTACACTTTGAAAAATTTTTACTACTCACTGATAAATCTTGATCTTGAGATTTCGAAGTACTCGCCCCGCCTGTTTTAGCATCCGTAAGAATCTTAAACCTCATTTCTGGAATAAGAATTTCGAGGGTAGCTTTAGCCGCTTCCGATTTAGCCTGCTTTTTACTCGTCCCATAACCAACACCATACTGCATTTCGTTAATAGATACTATTGCTGCATATGGCATTGCAGCATTCTCCAATTCGTTGAATTTATACGTGGGCTGTTTTTTCAGCGCATGCTGCACATATTCATGCAGAATACAAACGTATGACTTTCCGTTGGGGTTCATTATCCATTCTTTTTTCGTTGCGCCCGGCTCACCATCATTGTCTTGTATCGGAAATGTTATTAGCTTTGTTCCTATTAAAATAATAAAAAACAATCACACTGTCATCAACAATTTTAAAATTTAATTTTACCATCAGGTAAAGTCGGTCGTTGTAATTGTTTCTCTTGTTTCTTTTTCTTGCTGAATTGTCGCCTCTCACTCCAAGATTTAAAACGCGTTACTTTAATCGTACGGAATTGGAAAAGTTTCTCACAATACGCTCGAACCTGTTCCGGATTCAAATTATTCCATTTGTTATTCTCGCTGACGGTTTCAATCTTCGCGTTGGGGAGTTCCTGTGCGGCTTTGTCCTTTTTTGCGGCTTGTTCATCCTCCAGAGCACGTTTGTAATTTAAACAAGGTATGGCACTTATTGGTAAGTCGTGTTTCTGGAAATAAACACAATGTATTCATATTATATAAATGTAGGTAAATAGTAATAATTACCCTGGCACTGCCCGGACCCAAAAAATACGGTTTCGATAAGGTGCACACGCGTGATTGTTGATGTAAGTAAATATTCATGCCACTGTTGTGTGTTACTTTTACCCACCCCTCTGGGAGAATGTCAAAATGATTGCTTCCTTTGTCTATAAGGACGGTTTTTTCTTTTTCATTGTATGGTGCAGGTGTTTCATCTAATAGTAAAATAAATATTTATTTTTAGTTATAATAACAAATCTAAATTAAATTGTGAGATTTTATAGCTACCTAAACCAGCTTCATTTGCTTTCCTTTTCTTTGTAAGTGCATCCTCCAACATTTGTTCAATTTCATCATCAGGCACATCCATATCAGAAGAATCACAATCTTCATTGTCAGATTCATTCTCAATTTCATCCAGAACATGGAATGAATTAAGATTAACTGCATGTCCATTTTGATTACCACCCATTGCAAATGAAGAACTGTCCTCTTCAGTTTTCATAGAACCATAGCTCTCTTCACTGACTGGTGAATGTAACACATTCTTCTTGATCCCATTGCTAACCACCTCTGGTAATGAATCATCTTCATTATCTTGTGGTGGTGGAGGTTTAACCACCTCATCAGGTAAAGGTGCAGCTGGTAATGGAGGATTTATCCCATTTTTAAATGGGCAACCAGCTGGTTCAGCACCAGTGTTATTGGTAGCAAAGTTTTTATTAAACTCCTCCATAAATTGTTCCATTATTGCACAACACAACTATATCCAACCGCAATTCAGTTCACTTCAGTCGCGCAGTTGCATAAATATCTGCTGCAATGTGGTAGTTTCTCCACGGCAAATCTGTAAATTAGCATTTCAATTGAACATGTGTGGGAGCCACAATTGAAATGCTCTTTTAGAAATAGCCGTAAAAAAACCGACGGTTTTTCAGTCGATGTAACTACAACACTACCAAAAACCAAAGAATCTCGACAACGTACTAACGAGTAGTTATCGTCAACGCGGTGTTAGGTATATGGATGTAAATAATGCTGAGTTATCGTTACAACCGAACTCACCACTCCTTATAACTTACAGCCATTTGCTAGGAGGTTATTGTCACAATCGATAACATTGTTACGGTTTTACTTCACTTTACACTTTGAGGAACTTCATAGAAGTAAAATTTGATTTATTTGTTATTTAAAATTCAGATTATGTGAGGCCGAAGTTGGAGAGCACTACCGATCGGCAACAAGACTCGATGCAGGGCAGTAAAACAATGGCTGCAAAGTTGTCATTGTCCACTATATACTACTGATCGGGAACTCTCGTTGAGCAAACAGCGTCGATCGGCTCAATGAATTCTAACGCTACCTTCACACATGTTAAAACCAGAACAACGTTCCAGAACAAATTATTAGAAAGAAACATATTTTCAATATTTTTTATCTGAATCAATTTTTATAAAATTAGTACATTCATGAAATTATCTTCTTTACATAATATACATCAATTATATATCAGATATTTATCGCCTTGGTCTCTATTAAACTTTAAGAACTAATTAAACGCTAGACTATTTAGCCGGGAACAGAAGTTATCTATACAACATACAATTATCTTTTATAAATAGTTTAAAATAGAATTAATTAAATCTAAAATTTCGTCACTTGAAATGTTAGTATCGCCTGTTTTCGCAACAATCGACGATATTTACGATATTCTCTTTAAGAATACTTAATGATTATTAACATTTGCAACGTTCTCTTAAACGTTCGATGTTAAGTCCCGTTAACGAAACAGTGAGTGTGAATGCCATCGATAAGTACGCGCAAATAAGACACAGATAATCGAAAATTCAACATGCGCCGTCACTTACATATCATAAATTACAGTATTATCAATATGGAATAGCTAAATTTCTATAAATCTGTCGCGACGTATCGCGCAATCAATTAATAATCTCTTAATATATACATATGTACAATTGTCGCTTAACTTAGTACAGTATCACTATAAATATAACTCTGTTCTACATTTCGACGATTGCATTTGCCAATGAAGTCGCAATAGTTTCCATTCGACGTCGAGATGTAAAACAGTTACAACTTTACAGATTTTCTTTACGTTTCATAGAACTTCTTTCTTTCTCCGGCAAAAATTATAATAAACTACAATAGTTTACATGTATATCAGGAACAAATTATAAATAAATACATACGCAAAAACATAAAATACTATAAAAAATCAAAAAACAAAAATATTTACACCAATCATCGCGTTCAACATTCATCATGATTGCCGTATTTTAATTAAATAAGTTGGTTCCTGCATTTATGTGCTCTCTCCACAAGTTTAAGTTCAACAGAAATGCATGAACCTTGCAAAAATAGTAGAACTATAGAGATTTGCTAACAAAATTGCGCAGGAAAGAAAAACAAACTCAAGTATTAAATAATATCACACTAAAGAGACAAACCGATCGTGATTTGTGACGTCCATCAGATATATCAGATACATCGATAAATACATACATAATCTTGTCGTCATTTAATTTTCTTTCATCATATCATCACGAGATCATAAATAGCTTGCTTACAGCTTGCAGCTAGCACTTATCAAAATATTCTGGCGAGAAAGTGACATTCTAAAATGTGAGGAAGAAAATATTGTGTCACATTATCGATATTATCGGTTCGGCTCGACTACACATTGCCTCGATTTACATTGTTTAGATTTGCCTAACATTGGCTTGACATTACTTTACTATTTATTACACTGGCCCCTCCGTGAGCGGTGCTACTCTAGCAAATTTAAACTAGCACCGTGAGCACATCCGCGCTTGCACTGCCGCAACCGTGCGTATGTTGCGACGATGTCCGTGGTTTGTTCACATTGATCACACTCTTACTGAAGTCCTTGTGGCCGGAAGAGTCGTCAAAGGCGGCTGTGTTTTTCCGTACGTCAGGATTCTGCGCCTTGTAGAGCATGATCTGACTGCTGCGGTGCGCCGGTTTAAGGCCGTCATGGAAGGCAATGTCGTTGATCTTCAGCGAATGCTCTGAGCTGGTACCGGGTGCAACAAGCATTCCCTTGCGTGATCCAGCGCACTCCGTTTCAGAGATCATCTCGAGCATCTCACTGGATGATTCATGCGGCAGTATTGAAGAAATTGGCCGCACTACACTTACTTTAGGCATATCCAGCCCACAACCCGCCACAGTGTTGATGCTAGCTAAACTTCCAACATCATCCTTTAAAGGATTCGCATATCTTCGGAGGTTTTCTTCATTCTGTAGATTATTCTTTTCATCTTCATGATTCCTATGGCAAGATTCCGAGCTTGGTGATAGATTCATTCCACTAAGGCCTAAATTCCGTCTGCGTTGACGCAAAAAGTATAGAACTGAAAGCCCAGCAGCGCAGAGAAGTATGATGAGGAAGAAAACTAACGTTATTAGGTATTTATTGCTGGATGGTTCTTCAGATACCAAAGCAGTCTCAACTTTAACTTCTACTATAGACGTGAGAGCTAATAACGAAGTTTGCTTGCGTGAAATTGCTTCCCCAAGGATACGAATTCCATCGATAACACCATCATTTCCACTTAAAGTAACTTCAACTGAATCGTTATACTCCAGTTTTAAGTCGCAAAGCAAAACTAAATCATTGAGAGAATCATTGGCTAGTTCATAATTTGCCAATAAACGTCGAAGATCATTACAGAGCCCTTCAACGGTAACACCTCTGGGAAGTTTACTCCTGTCCACCAAAAGAGTAAGACGTGCGCATGTGTTACTCAAAATTGCTTGATTAGGCCAACAGGAACTCGGCGCAGGAAGTGAAGGAGGTTTCACACGTCGCCCACTTTCCAAATCACGACATTCGCCATATGGATGGCACGGTGGTGTGAGACATGTTTCCGTCATCGGTACGCAAACTTGATTGTTATTACAGAGATAGTTAGGGTTGTTGTGTCCAGCGCGGCAATTACCCAGCCCACACCAGATGCGCGTGCATTTTACAGCTCCGTTGATGCAAACGCACGTGTTGCACTCGTGCTGCCATGTTGAATTGTTCTCCAGAAAATGTCCTTGCCAGTTGCAGCTTCCCGGAAGTGGTAAGTACGAGATATCATCAACTAAAATAAGAAATAATGTAAAAATTAATAAAACGTAACAAAATAAAAAGTTTTGTAAAACCTACATTGACAACGTTTACCACGTTTTCCAGGGGGACAGATGCATTGAAAATCTGCAATACCATCCACACACGTTGCACCATACCCGCAAGGATTAGAGGCGCAATCGTTAACGTTGATTCGGCAATCAGGACCAGTGAAACCATTGACGCACTGACACCAGAACCAGTTGACTCCATCGATGCATTTTCCGCCATTGTAGCAGGGTTGTGGATTGCAATCGTTGACGTCTTCCTGACAATGGTTACCTTCAAATCCTTCTCGACACAAACACTGATAATAATCGCCATTGTTAACGCAAGTACCACCATTGAGACAAGGATTTGAACGACACGCGGTTCTCTTGGATAGGTGGCATGTTGTTCCGTCAAAACCAGCAGGGCATCGACACACAAAAGTGTTGCCTAAATCTTGGCACGTGCCACCATTTTTGCACGTAGAATGATCGCAATGGCTGTCTTTCAATTGACATGTTTTACCTTTCCAGCCATTACGGCAGTCGCATTGGAAGTCAGCCACTTTGTCAATACAAGTTCCATTGTTATGGCAAGGAGTTGCACTGCATTCGTCTGTATCTATAATAATTTATTATTTTTGTTAATTGTTAATCCTTTGATTATTGTTTTTAATTTTTAACGCGTTTAAATAATTAAGATATTAGTTAACTTACTTATATTGCACAGAGCTCCCTCCCAGCCATCTTTACAAATACATTGAAAGTCGTTGATTTTGTCAATACAAGTGCCGCCATTTTCGCAAGGATTCGCCTTGCAGTCATTAATATCTAATAAAAAAAGAAAATTCAATAAAATAATTATGATTTACTCTAGAATAAATCAAATCACACATATTCTAAAATGATTACTCACTCTCATGACAGTATTTCCCTGTATAGCCCGGTTTACAGGAACACCGGTACCCGAAGCCTAGATGATTGACGCACTGGCCATGTTCCCCGCACATGTCAACGTCAGAGAGTCGGCCGCCAACCAGTGACGACAACATACAGTCGAATCCTGCAAATGCACCAAAAATTTAGGAATTTCAACAACGAACGCAGAAGTACGGTGCGGTAATGTTCCGACACGCACACACAGGTTTGCGGTAACGTTTTCTCCGTTTGCTCGTTTCTTCACGTGGGCTCTATTTCGAGGCGCAGCGGGACGCGTCCGCAAGGGACCGCCAACCGCGCGCCGGCATCGCGAGGAAGACCAAGAAATTGCCTGTCAACCGGCGCGTCACGGCGGTCGCGAATGTGCGTTCAGCACGAGTAATTCCAAAATTTATTTCGTTTTTAACGAAGAGCTTAACGAATCCTACTAACACTCCACAACGCCGCCTAGCGGCCATGCAAAACAACCCAAACCGGAAAATCAAACCGGAAAATCAAACCGGAAATCCACATACTACTGTACTTACCATCGTCGCATGGTGGATTATCGCAGACAATCCGCGGAGTACTGCAGTTCTTTCCCTGCCAACGCTCGTGGCAATGGCAGTAGTAATCGCTTTGTGTGTTAAGGCACGGGGCGTCGTTCTCGCAAGGATTGGGGCTGCAGTGGTCATGGTCGTTCTGCACAACAAGCAAACCCATGTAACATTGTACAACATGCGGCAAGCATGTAGAAGACAATAAACAATAAAATAATGAAGAGATGAATGCGATGATTGTGGCGCGCCGTGCGCTTGTGTATCATTATGATGATGAAGCTGCGCGCACGCTGCTTCTTATAAATTGTCCCTGCAGGCTGACCACGCAGTCGTTTAGACGTTTAAACACAAGCGCCAACGCGTAAAACGTAAACGCCGCCTTCAGCCTCAAGGAAATCACTAAACACCCAGTCATTATAGATAATTCAGGTGGTTTCTCTTCGGTGTAATCTTGGCACCTCGTTGACAATCATCGCCTTCATGCGGTAAAAAAAACACCGAAATGACATTATCCAATCATTCTGGACTTCTGAACTTCATTAAAAATAAATTCAGCTTTTTCTTAACACGAAACTTTTTCTTACCTCGCATTCGTGGCCGGTGAATCCCACGGGACAGATGCATCGAAAGGCGTTGACTTGATCATCGCATTCGCCGCCATTTTTGCACGGATTCGAGGCACAGTCGTTGATGTCCGTGGCGCAGTCGCGGCCTACAAAAATTAATTGCGTTATATTTTTCGCCGGTCCTCAGCCCGACCGCCGCATTAAATCTGCATGCGACGCAGCATAAGCCGGCAGCGACCAAGTCGCGATAGGGTCGCGCTCCGCTTTTGCTTTATCGCATCATTCACACGTCGGCGCGGCGATTTTAATGACACATTCACTTATTCCGCCTCGCGCGTTTCGCACGAAGTGTTTCGGCAGATGCGATCAATGTTTATTTGCTCGCCGCGCGGAGGCAAAACGAGTGTGGTGCCCCCAGTGGGAGAGATAGATCCGAATCAAAGGGTCGTAAAATATCATCTCGCGAGCGATTGCTATCCAAATTTTTTACATTTGCGTGCGCGTTCAATTTCAGAGGCGCGCGAAGCCGATGCCGCCGGGATAAGTGATTTTTGCGCGGCTTTTATTGGCATCCGCAGATAAAATGGTACCAAAAATTAAATAAAAAATTGTACCTGTATATCCAGGTGGGCAGGCGCAATGATAGTCGTTGACGAGATCGATGCACGTCGCGCCGTGCTGGCACTGGCCGACGCAATCGTTGATGTTCTGATTGCAATTGTGGCCGGCCCAGCCAACG
Source organism: Dalotia coriaria (assembly GCF_025399875.1). Classification (NCBI taxonomy): domain Eukaryota; kingdom Metazoa; phylum Arthropoda; class Insecta; order Coleoptera; family Staphylinidae; genus Dalotia; species Dalotia coriaria. Next base: position 2,628,933 of record NW_027045451.1, read on the forward strand.
CGACACTGGCAGTGATAGTCGCCGACACGATTAGTGCACGCCACTGCGTTGATGCACGGATCCAGCAGACACTCGTTGGCGTCTGAACATTAATCATGCAACAAACACAACCAAATTAATATCAAACATCAAAAAAACAAGATTTTTGCGAGTTACTTGAGTTTGACAACCCCAATTTGTAAATCAAACAAAACAAGCAGAAAACAAGACAAAACCAGTGAAAACAAACTCGCATAAAATCAGGAATGCACGTGCAAAACGGCAAGAAACAAGAAAGCGCCATTGTGGCTTTTATTAACTTACCAAATTGGCACAGGTTGCCCTCCCATGCAGGAGAACAGTCGCACCTGAAGGCATCCTCGAGATTAATGCAGGTACCGCCATTCTGGCACGGAGACGAGGCGCATTCATCAATATCTGCGAAGGCAAACAAAGAGCATGATTTTTTGCGTTAATATCGCCATCGACGTGGCCGCAACGGAGCGCCACTGCCGCGAGACGTGCATACTCCGACGCGCAGTCACCGGTTAATTAATAAAGACTTGATTGACGGCGATCTCTCTGCGACCCGGACTCTTTCTTTGTACCGCAGGATATCTCCGAGTATATCGTCCGATCGCTGAAAGATCTGGTATGTCCATAATCCCGAGCGCATTCGTAACGCACCCTACCGTGTGTTTCAAACATATTTAACACCATTATAAAATCAAAAGATACAGCGTATAATTACTTAGCCATAGTTCTTTACACGGTATTCAAAGTTCGGTGGAGAGGATGTAAAAAAAAAAGCATTAGGTTCAGTTCATTCATTTTCTGGTATAATTGTCATTCCAAATGAGGCACAATAAATTCCCCAAGCTGACAAGTCTCCCGGTACAGCTTGCTTTCGGACATTTAGATAAACATCTCGCTAGTAAAACGCAAGCTGACGGGAGAACGACAAGACGCACTAAACCGTGTTGCTCTCGTAAAGGTACAACGCGCATTTCCTATCCATATTTTCTATAACGAAATTAAATGTTATCGAAATGTTTTAACTTTCACCTGTTGCGCGTATACGCGTACCGTACGCAAATAGTTCGCAATCGATTATACTGCGTGCACAACGTGCACGGCGCAAATAAATGGTGCACACGTACAATTTGGCGACATGTAATCATGCTGCGCATGCGGGAAGCGCACGTCACGCGCGCCCCCAACGGATCGACATTTTATGGCGTCATTTAACAAATAACTCCGGGCGCACCGAGCTAAACTTTGGTCTCTCTTAACTCCATGACACTTCCCTCGCGTTTGACTTTACAAAAGCAGCGCGCGCGTGTGTGGCATTAGTAAAATAATCACGTGCATGAAACGAGAAGGCTGTAAAATGTAAACGCGCGTGAGCGCGCGCGCTTCGAAAAAGTCACAAAATGGAAGACACGACGTCCGTACATGCGACAAACGCACCGAGCTTTCTAAATGTTCGAATAAATAAAGACACAAATCAAATAAAAATCCAAGGCATACAGTGTGAAAATCACAGCGGCGAAAAATCACATCTGTCACAATCACAAATGTATCCCGCTGACTTGTTGATAGAATGGAAGACAAAATGTATATTTGGTAAAACAAATGTTTTGTGTGTGTATGCGAAGAGTTTATGGCGTTTCCCACGAGTGGCTTATGCATCAAGTGTTCTGTGTGCCAACTACGTAACAAAATAATCCAAAATTTCAAAAATCCGAATGCAATAAATTAAGTTTTCACAACTTTTTATTCGCACCGCGTGTGTGCGACTTAAGGGCAAACGGTAAAACGCGCCGCGCCGCATCGATCATGATTCGATCACGCGCATGCATCGCACGCAGTCGTCCTGCGCAGCCCGCCGCTGCCACAAAGTGATAATCCAGTTCGTACGTGTTCATCTCATTCAGCGGCGCGCGAGCGCGTGTAAATAAATTACCGAAACGTTCCGTTGCGCCAAAGCTAATTTATTAACGATCAATTGCGTGCGCGGCGCGCAGCGTGCACGAACGTTTTAATAAATCGATCCGCGCCGCATCGGGCTGCGCGAGCGCATTATCACTCCGCATGCGCGAAGAGCGCAAAAGTAATGCCTTCAAATTACCAGATTACACGCTGGGAACGTATAAATGTTCCATTTTCAGCTGCACAAAGCGCAAGAAATTTGCAAACATTTTTCCCAGGTTGTGATTAATAGACGCAAACAATTAAAAATTTGTCATTCTGCGTCTTAGAGCAACGCAAGCCACGGACGAACACAGCAACGTGCGCTGTATGATTCTTGCATAGTATAGGCGGAGAGAGAAAAAATCGAGTCTGCTTCGGACCGAGAGCACTAAGTTGCATGCGATGTGAGAGGTAACTTCGTGTCGGATAAGGTGGCAGGAGAGGAATGCGAGGTCAGAGGTGAAGAGCAACTCCGCGAGTTGAAAAGCGCTCCACGAAGAGCGCGTACCACACCACGCACGCTCCTATAACATGCCGGATGCAAAATCTCAAAAAATCAAAAATTAACTTAATTAATAAAAAAATATCTCACGCAACATTATATCTAATAGGCGATAAAATTAATTAAAATTTATTTTTTTTAATCTAAACACGCTGTATGTGAGGAAAGGATTAACGAAGAAGGCAAAGTGCGCGGCGCAATAATTAAGTCTCCCCGATGCACTTTGGGTGAGAGAGTCTAGTCGAGCAAATAGATATAATAACGGGGGGGCTGCTGCAGCGCTTACTTAAGTCGTGCGCTGAGCGCGGCTTACGAGGGGGGGACGATCGACGGTAATTGCTAGGTAAAGCCGCTGATTTATACCGAACGAAACACACAACCCGAACACGCCGACCGAAGAAGAGCTGCCTTCTATTTTTATTTACGCTCGCTATTAATTTCTCGATGACGCCGCCCCCCAATAATCGGCGACGGTGCGTACGCAGCGAGATCAGTAAGCAACCGACGACGCAGCAACAACCAGGATATGCGCACATTCAAAGATAATCAATGAAATATTTGTTATAAAGTTTTCCTACTCTTGCTGGTGCATCATGAAGCCAACCCTCTTGTGCGCATTCGTGTATTTGAAATTAATTAAGTTTTAATCAGGAAGGATGCGCGCCGCGATCACGACCGTTGGCCGCAGCGTTCGCTATCGATCGCAATTAAGATTTTACGTAACTTCATAATTAATCGTTCGTTTTTCAGGTTCCAGAGCGCACAGAAAAGTGAGCATTTGTTGGAATGGCTCCAACTTTGACTCGCTTTTAATTAAAAAAAAAGCCAAGCGTGTGTTGTTAATAACATGAAACCTGGTAACAAGCAGACAGGCAACACGCACAAAAAGCTAACATCTTTCTTGCGCACTGGTAAAAATCACAATACACACGCTACGCTTACGCACACGCGCTACGCTTACGCACACGCTTACGCTCGTGTAATTATACGCAGAGTCTGGAATTTTAATTGTAAAATGGTAAAAATGCAATGCCACATTTGTGCCGTTAGATTAACGCACTTGGGAGACGAATAAAACTCGAAGGACAATAATTAGGCGCGCATTTTAATTAATCCCGAGTAGCGCGTTAAGCGTCCGCAGGTGGTCAGACAAAGAAATACCGCAGATGCTTACCTATCTCGCACGTGGGTCCCGTCCATCCAGGCACGCATTCGCACGTGAAGCTGCCAGCCGCCTCCATACATGTGCCACCATGTTGACACGGCGCAGGCGCACAAGGGTTGTCCACCACCTCACAATTGGTTCCAGAGAATCCCTCGGGGCAGGTGCAACGGTAATTATCAGGGGCGGTATTTTCGCAAGTTCCGCCATTTTGACACGGTTCACGTGTCCCGCATGAATTTAAATCTGAAACAAAAATATTAACAATTAATTTTATTGACAATTAAACAACCGTAAGATGTTAAAAACTGCAATTGTTTCTCTCTATGAAGATAAACGCGCTGGGCTTTCGTGCTTTCAATTTTAATTGTTTGCTTTCGAACGTGTGTTGAGTGCTGGAGAATACAAGAGGCGCACAGGGGGACAGCTGTCAAGGAAAATATTAAGTAGTACGAACCGAGTGTGTTTGTGCGCACGCCGTACGAGAATCGAGGATGGATGTAAGCAAAATACCGTGGGATCTTCTTACAGGTGCGCGAGCGCTTACTAAACACGGAGAGGACCTCAAAAACGCACACCGGACCCGGCTGTGTGCTGCTGCTGCTGCTCTCGCGGTGCGGACGCGGCGATGCATCATTTTCATCATCATGCATCATCATACGTGCACGACACCTGAGATGAAGAGCTTCGTTTCGTGCTTTTCACGTCCATTCACACACGTTTCTAGATTTTGGCACTTTCAACGCATTACATAACACATTTCATCTCATCGCATATCAAAATTTAAATTTTCATTGCTTAAATCAAAGATTTCTTTCAAATTTAACCAGGTAACCAACATTTATTATCTCCGGCCGTTATTCTACGCACATGTTCAAAGAGACTAATGAAGCGTTGTTATGTTGTTGCGTTGTTGGTAACTGTGACTCTTCTGGCGCGACAATAAAAAGTGACGACATTAATTTATAATGTAAGTACCTCCTTTCTTCGTTTGCATTCGTTTTATTATGTGTTCTCAGTTCCAGCGAGGTGCTGTTCACAAAGGTGGCTTTATGTTAATAAATAAAATTAATTTCCGACGATGTACTTTCATGTTGCATTTCCTCGTTTGTCAGAAGCAAATGCATCCACTCGAGAACAGTTATTACTTAATTGGTTGCATAAGAGTAATTATTATTTATTTTTTGTTGGAATTAATTTTGGGCTCAACCAGAAGCTAAAAAATGTGTCAAAAGTGGTTGTTTAACCCTCTTGAATGCATGATGGTATAAAATAAAACCTGAGCTATTCGAGTTTCCCATAGATATCAAACTATTCCTAAAAACGGAAGCATTATCGAAGAACACACAAAAAAAGAACTTCAGAAGCTTAAGTAGCACTCGAATGGGAGGCTTTAAAGCCGCTTTACGATGCAGCTTCACGACGCTTCCAGCCATACAACTATAATATCTTTAATCATTTTAGCGTTTTTTTTGACTCGAGCCCCTTTTGTAGCCGCTGGTATGTAATGTGATTATATCACGTTTGCGTTAAAACATAAATTCGTAATTTATGCGCAATTCGTTAACGTTCGACGGCGTGTGCAAAAATAGAAAACTCGCGGATTTTTTGTCAGCCCGCCTAGGTTCACAAACTTTTCCTAACGAAAAGATTAACACACACGTGGAACGTGTTTCGTGGCGCAAACATTAACGGCCATTAGTCCTTGGCTGGCCGTACACGCTGCTGGCGTACAAATAAAACGCGCTTTTATGGTTTCGATAAATTTATAGTTTTGCGCGTGGCGCGCGCGCGGCCCGGCGAAAGCTCACGTTATCGTCGCGACACGATAAACACAAAATAAGAAAAACGCAGCGCATCACACCACAAGCGTTAGGTAATTCACAGCGCTAATTGAAATTAATTTTGAATAATTTGTTGCGTGTTAATGCCATCGTTGGCATTCGCATTAAAATTAAATATTCATAGCACAATTTTAATGTTTCCTGAGGTGTCGGTTTCTTCTTCGGGGAAATCTACACGTATAGAAGTTAGAGAAGTGATTATATGGAAATAATAAATCGTGAATATTAACGTTAAAAAAAAACATTACACCCCAATGACATGACGCATTGCCCCTACGACTTAATTTAGTGGCGAGTCGTGCTTGAATGCGCCGGTGACACTACGTGCCGTACAAAAATAGCCAACTGTACTCGTATAATATCTAAAAAAACATACGAATTCAACAGATGGATTAATGAAATTAATATGCGTGACCATGCAAGCACGCACTTGCCCAAATGTTCAATTTCCCTTCGCAATGAACGATTGAGACATTAAATACATAAAAAACTGCTCGAATTGATTCAATTGTAATTCAGGCCACTCTAGGGGATGCGTTACATTAAACTGCGTTAAAATAAAAAAAAACGGTCTATTGTGTTTATTTTGGGGTAACGTTGAGGTCGGATACGGGTAATAAACATGGGGCGCATTAAGTGTAGTGTACTTGATCGTATGTGTCGCGGATATACGATGACTAATTCAACCCTTTCGGTTTAGTTATTTTGATTGTCGGTAAAAAACGATCGGAAATGTAACATGTGCGTTAAATATTGTGTAATTCGCTTCGCGCACAAGTGCGCCGCGCGTCGCAAGTGTCGAGTGTGGGTTAATTTAATTCCTATTGTTGTGTGAAACTTACCCTGATCGCAGAGGATGCCACCCCAATTGGTATCACATATGCACTGCCATGAGGAACCATTGCAGTAGCCGTGCTTACATCCTGGATACGGTTCACACTGATCGCAGAATTCGCCACGCCATCCAATTCGACAACTAAGAAAAAATTAAAATTTTTAATAAAAAAAATATAAAAATATTAAATAATTGTAAGTTGGGTTGCATTATTCTGTGATTCCTAAAAGAAAATTACTAGATTTATGCCCGGCTAGCACCGAAAATTACGTGTTTGCTTTCATATGCACATCGAATGCGTTTATTTATTGTATGTGCGTCGTCTCTCATATGTTGGCCGGTTTTTTTCTCGATTCCATCCGTCGTGTGCTGCTAGCCTGTGGCTGCTTGGGTGGCTGCCACCGCGCCGGATCGCGGATGAGATTCTCCACGATCGTGACTCGATGTATGCCGGCCAGGTTCACCACACAGCCGTCCGGTGTCAGCCATTGGTCGCTGCAAACAAACGGCCCAAACGACCGCCGGACGAAGGCAGCAATTTTTGCTCCTCGATAACAGCGCACAAATCAAATTAAGCGCAATTATTCCTCGACGCGACGCCATATTCAAAAGGAAACGGCGAAACAGTAACAACACGTCACACCACGCACCGAACAACTGCACTCCGGCTGCTTTCTTTTCACAGCTTTTTGTGTTTTGCATCGCGGTGGCTGAATAGCACCAGGTATAATTTACTAGGGTGCGCAATTCCGGCTTTTTATGCTACTATTTCGTAATATTGTCTTACAGAAAACTGTAAATATGCATGCGGTTAATTTTTCTTGTGATACAAAAGACTTTCGACGAAAAAGAAACAAAAAATGCTAAACCCACTTTACATTTTACAATTACCAACATATTGAATATATTTTTTTAAAGATTTTAAGTAAGAAGATGAATACTTACTTGCATTCCCATGGATTATCGCACTTTCCATGCTCTGAATGGCATCCATCTTTACATTTAGCTGTAACAAAGAAATAAAAATATATAATAAATATTTATTGAAAAGAAGAAAGCAAAAAAAATTTTTTCAAAAAATTTTATTTTAATTGAATCACGATGTTTTTTAATTATGCGAAAAATTGAACAATGAAAGTTTTAAACTCAGCATCCAAACGTGCTGAGAAAATGGCGTGTTTACAGCCATTTCAACTCGTTGCACCGCCGCTTAATTGTCATTAACCGAACGTCCCTCCTTAGAGAGTTTCCACGTTGTTGTTGAGCTGTTATTTGGCGCTGTTGCACTCGTCGATCACGAAATGCAAAAGCTTAATAAAAGCGCGCAGTTGTTAAGTTAACAGCATGGCGCGCTGCATCACGAGTACATCACGAAAAAGCGATTCTACGAAATTAGCTCGATGCCTCACACACACCGGATAAGTAGTCAAACACGCCATTGTGCGCGATGATGTGAACTTACCCGTCTCACAATTGTTGCCCTTCCATCCATCGATGCACACCTTGTCGCCGTTTGAATCACACATGTAGTGTCCAAACTTGTCATCTCGCGGACGGCAGAATTTCGTACACGTTGCATTATAATAATGTGTATTGCACTGTACTCGTACTCGATAAGTCAACCTCGCCTGCCTCCCTTTGAAGTCCAACGTATGCCAATCTGCACTCGGATCGATGATCCCTGAATACGTGGCTTCTTCTATCAGGTTGTTACTCACTATAAACAAACAGAAAACATCGTTTAGAGATAGTTAAATCACAATCATTATTAGAATGGTTTCTGAAGCATCACTTGAGAGCGATTTTTAAAACTGTTTACATTTTCTTTTAAAGTGCGTAGGTTTCGAAAGGTGGCAGAACGCACCACTCGTAAGCATCATCATCATCAACCAGAAGTGCCCGGCAGGAGCACCCAAGTCAAGAGTACATCCTCTCGAGTGAACAGAAGACAAGAAAAGCAACGAGTTGTGTGCTGTAAACACGATGAAGATATGTTTCGAAGCGTTTCAACGATTGTCTCGACTGGTGTCGCAAGCACGTGTGATTTTTACCGTTTACACTGCCTCGGATGGACTGAAATTGACTTGTAAGATGCTGGGGCTGCACCCACGCGCCCATACTCAACAAGAGAATATCCATGTTCTACCACGAAGGCACAATGAAACGGCAATATTCATTCACGTTTAAATTCGCAATAATATGACAAGGTGTTGTTAAAACACAAAAAAAATTAAAAATTTTCAAGTTGAAAGAAAACAAATCACGGAAATGTAGTTATAACTCCTAATAAATAATGATTTTTCATCCAAGTAGATAATTTGAACGTCTAAACACTTTGTGAATGTACCCACGTGGGCGAAACGTAATCGCATTGTGCACGTCGCAAGAAGCAGGCGAAGAAGAAGTCGTTGCGGACGTCGTAAGTCGAAGATTGTTAACGTTGAAGAAGGCGCGCGCATGTAACACGGTAGCGTACCGCTTCGAGGTCTTTATCAAGCCGGTACAACCAACAGCCAGCACGAGATAAACGAATGATAAACGCTGCGCGAGACACGAGACACTCGCAGGCATTGCGGACGGTAATATATGTTCGGATGAAAATGTGGAGCACGTTTCTCCTAAGGGTGTTCTTCGCTTAATGCGTATTCATTACAAATGCCGCCCATGCTTTGGCACACGCCACGTTGGAAACAAATGAAGGTAGAAATCCAACATCCAACTACCCTTAGTAGCCGCAGGCGAAACGGTACGCGCGCACAGTGTCTCGATTTCAATCTTTATAAACGTTGAGCATGAAGAAGCTGGTAGCTGGCAGCCCCGAGCGGGGAATAAATTTAAATAATCACCCACTCGTTTGCACACCTCATCACATTCATCATGTAATTTAATAAATCAACCTGGTGATTGTTATTTGTGAAATTAAGTAATTCACTAACCTGGATCTGAATAGTTATTGTGGTCCACTGCTTGTAAGATGAGTGTGAAAGATCTCTGTAACATTAAAAGACAAAAAAATTAATATTTCGCAACACACAAAGAAAGACATTGAAAAAAAAAGTATCGCAGCAACAGGATTTCATAATAATTAAAAATATTACATTTAAAGTGCTTTTAAAATGTTGATTCGCGTGTAGTCATTTTTCGCTCTTAATAAATATAAGGTTTGTCATAATTGTAGATGTTGCAAACTCCATTCTTGTGTCACTGGCGAGCGCAATCAAAGACAATGTATGGAATGACTTTGGATTTTATGTCTTTGTGCTTTTTGCGTTTCAAGAACAAAAAGTCGCGTGGAGTTTAATAGAATAAATTATTATGTACCAGTTAAGTCTCGTCCGTTCGTTGCTTCGAACAATCACAATAATTGCGATTGAGTAATTTGAGCGGTTTGCATAACGCACACGCCCCTATATGCTGCACAAGTTATGAGAGCGTTCTTCATTTGCATTTACATATAAATCAACCGCATGGCCTGGGCTCGAACGACTCTGACATCGACTGGAATCGTTTAGGTTTCAGCTTTTTAGTTTCATATGTTTATGACGCTGTGCAAAACATTTATATATGATTTTTATACCTGCAGGTTAATATAATTATTAATAATAACTAATTACATTTATGATTTATACATGGGAATAAATTTCATCGCACAATATGACTTACAGCGGAATAAAAAAATATCGGCGATGCTTCCCTGCGCCGGCGGGCATGGGTCGATCGGTCGATATCTTCGGCATTTAATGAAAAGCGCACGCGAAATTCCAACGGTATATTTTTTGTGTGTACACACACGCGGCGCGGTTCCTTGCGAAGCTGGCCCCGCGGATGCCAACTTGCAAATTCGCGCACGTTACCTACGATACCGTTGGCTTTCGGGCGTCCGATTAACATGTATTAATCGAAGCAAGTTAATAACACCTACAGGGCGCTACGCAACCAGCTGAAACTTACTCAATCACACATGCAATACAATACGCTGTTTCATAACACTCTGTTTTATTTAATCGCTTGTAATCGAACGAAATTTCAATTAGCGGTTTTTTATTACGCACACTATGCGCACAGCTTTATACCTACTTGATAATTCAAGACTTCGTGAAGATGGAACAATTTCTACCGGCAGAGTTCACGAGAAAATTAAAACACTCAGAGGCATTGAAGGCGCACTGGAAGGCACTGCAGTTGTTGATGGTTATGTTCCGATCGGCGGACACGCGCATGCGAAGCGGAATAAGTTCATTTCGTATTTCGCAGACGCGCGATAACTTTCGGGTATTTTAAATATGAGCGCGCATAAAAATAAAAACTACATTTCATTAAATGCCTTGGTGGTCTCATGCTGCTTTAGCACTCGACGAGTTTAACGCAAGCGTATTGAATTTTTATTCAATTTTATTGATATGATTATTGCACTCGCCAGATTCATCGCAGTTAAAATCTAAATGATTGCTTATTATGCAATTAACTGTATAATCAATTATCGTTGTTGAAATAAGCAATTTTCTGCTTAATTGTGTATTAAATTAATGTCATGGGGAAAGTTTGACAATCAGAAACTGTATTTTAAGTAAATTTCCTTTAAAATACCGAAAAATAAGAGAAACAAACATAGAAATATAAAAATATTCTATTAGCGTATTACAAGCGTGCTATGCAACCCACCTTACACATTTTCACATCGAACTAGATGACAATCTCGTTATATACTTGATGCGTTGAAACAAAGAAATATGAAACCAATCTATTAGTATGTTACATGCGTGCTATGCAACCCTCCTTACACATTTTGACATCAAACTAGATGTCAAACTCGTTCACCTACTTGACGAGTTAAAACAAAGTTAAATATATGCACCTAGATTACTATTATTCGTATGTCTGACGAAATATCCTTTGATAATAATCGTGCAATAATATCTTCAGCAGTTCAGCACTCGACGGTATTGTTACATTGTACGCTGAAAGCCAATTACAACTACCGTTTGGTGGCGCGTCCGAGTTGCGCGCCATTATCAAACTATCGACCGGATCGCTCAATCCAAACGCCGCGCGAATTCAATCAGAATTATTGTGTGCTCGCAACGAAAACGCCATTAACTCTGCATTGAACGGCGCGAGGAGCTCGCACGACGTTGTTGGCAATCTGTTATCCTCGCCGCGGTCACCGCTGACTGCTTAATTTTTCATTAAGCCTCGTTAAATGCACACAGCTGAATCCTCATACATTCATATCGTATCTTTTCTTGCTGTTCAAGCTTCACATCAAAAGCAAAAAGACTGACATGTGTGAAGATGTAAAAAGCTTTGATGAAAATTTCAATTTCGATTAAATCGTCAATGAGTACAAATGATTTACTGCTGTACAAAGTAAGAAAAAAAAAACAGAGTTATATCTGTAGAAATATTTTATGATTTGTTTCTCACCTAATATAAACAAATTAATTACGTTTTTGCGCGCACCACGACCAGATTGAAAGCACGCTTTGTTTGTGGACGCGCTGAGCGCTCTCACAGCTCCGCCGGGCTCGAAGAAGCAGCAGAAGAAGAAGAGCGAGCAAAGTGTTAGCACCTGTTGACGGCGGATAGGCCGTTGACCAGCCATTATCATACGCAACTCGTCTTTCCAGTTTCTATTACGCTCGCCACTCCGCCGCGCGGCGTTTATTTCATAGGGAGTGCTGTTTCTTTCGCTGTCCTTGCAAGAGATGCGCCATCGGCCCATCAGCCCATCATCTCCGGTTACGATATTACCCAAATGCGCGCCAGTGGTTTTCTACCACATTTTCGGAAGCACTCTGTACACGCACTGCAGGCTTGCAGTTTTATGACTAACGCGGATTTTAATTCAATAAGCTTAATTAATTGTCATTTTATTATATGACCAGTGTCGTTAAATAAACAAAAAGGTCCTAAGGTAATAAACGACAGTTGGTGCATGTTAACAAATTAATAATTAATAGATAAATCAATAATTTTAATTTTCACCCTGTTAATTGAGCTGTTAATTGTTTTGTAGGAATGTACAATGCAAACAATTGTCTGTCGCACCGACTGTGAATTATCATCGATTCACTACTTTACACACTTTAAACACTGCTTCCCGGCGTCGATTGCGCATCGAATACAATGCATGTTTGCTCGCGATTGTTCGCAGTGTAATTATCAAAATAATTGCCATTCCTGTGCACTGCGCACTCAAGAAAAGTCTTCATAAACTCGACGTGGCTTCGCAAAACACAAAAAAAAAACAAATGTTTGTGTCTTGCCCTTTTGAATTCAATGCACATTCTATAAATTTATATTCCGCGATGGTCTAGATCCCTAGCAGATCTACGAACGGTACCGAACCTGTGTGTGTCAGGCTGAAAAGAAAGTGCAGCAGGATTCTCAGCGATCGAGGCGTTCGATAAATATGTATATTCAAACGGAGACAATCTTAGCGGTAGAGAGTCATAATTCATAACGTGTATTCACTGTATTCACGTTGGGTTTTTATTTTCGCTGGGCGTTCGCGTTGCATGTGTGACCATATTTAATAAGAGACTGTTCAAGCCGACGACGACGCTGACTGACTCTGTTGGCGAGCAGCGATTTCTATTTGAATTGCGTTCACCGACGACGCGCAGTACGGCCGGCCATTCAATGCGGGGACTTTTAAAAATTCATTAAAATAAAAATTTACTATACACACAGAGCGCGGGTACGGATCGCGGCGATGTGCCGAAAGCACACACGTCGTAAATCGACGCAAACACATTCCGATGGCCTCGCACCTGAGTACACACAATTCACCGCCATGATGGAATGGATGACGTTTGCGGGTTAAAGTGTTTTCGTTTTCTACAAACGTAGAAAATTTAATGATTGTATTTAAGGAGAAATTGCATGAAGTATTGATTGCAAGAGCTTAAAATAAATTTTCATGCAAGTTATGTTTGTTTTGTTTGTTCAAATATTGCAAAATCTGATCATTAAAAGAGTTGATGTGGAAAAGCGTTAAAAATCAAAACCATCGTGTGAATCCTCTTACTTTAACGCTTGATCATCGACTTTTAATTGCAATCTCCGATGGCGCATTACTTTCGATAATACAGTTCGATATTTTGCACATGTACGCAACGACGAAGCGTGATTTTCTGATTTTCGCTCGCTTTCGAATTGCATCAGAATCTTTCACGTCGCGAAGATGAAGAAGACGCTCCTCCATGGGCGCACTCTGCGCAGCGCTCTTAATACGCGTTTAATGACTTTTCACATTAACGACTAATTGAATTGTACGTAGGTACGTACTACCTGCTTCTTCTCAAGCATCTTTCGATACGATTTTTTCCACATTTCCGCAAAACATTTTTACACCGTCTGACAGCTCGATTCATACGATGAGAAGCACTACGCCACGACGCGCAAAAGTCATAAAACAATATTTTACGTATCGGGTGAAAGTGTTCGTGCTGAGTCCGTCGCTCACCACTTACTTAGCAGGAACAGCAGCCTGCAATGCAAACGGCAGGAACAAAGTGCGCACACACTCATTAAATGCGATGCAATAATGCATTTATTAAAAGCCGGCGAATGTCGACACCATGCACAAAAAGATAAAAAAACTTCTTCCGCGTGTTATAACCACGCGTAGAGATTGCGAGCGTTCGTGGAAAGTGATAAAGTGATGAAATTTATTATGCCCAAATTGAGTCATTAGATAAAATCATCGAAACGCGCACAGAATTACATTGTACAGCGTCATCTGGCGTTTATAGAAATTTGACAGCTGCCACTTAAACTTTTCATGTTATTGTTCCACCCATCGAAATCAATAATAATGATCGTACTGATATATTACATTCGTGATTACATTAAAAATCCACGTACCGTTTGTGCCGTGGCCATAAAAATCGCGTAAAAAGAAACTAATATAAATTACACATCATAACAGCATAAATTAATCATTAATAATCAATGAGTGATCAATCATTTCAATCATTTTCGTTTGCGCTTGTTATTGACGTGCGTTGTCCGTGTATCAAGTTTTCTTTCCGCCGCATCGCGATCTTCAATCCGTCTAGCACACAATGTGAGTCTATCATTACGTTCATAAATCAAAAATTACACATGCGCGCCGTGTTTCGACCCATCTAGGCATACGGAACTAGCGCGCACTCGCAAGTTACTAAGCTGAACAAACTCGGATTTGCGTTGATCTGATTGAATGACAAAAGGCGCGACGGCGCATAAATAACGGTAGCGCTTGTAATCTCGGCTCTTCTCATGATCCGCGCGTGATTTGCATTTATATTTAGATTCGTTCATTCGCTTTAATTCGGGGCGTGACTTTTGACTTTATACACACACACAGGAAATTTCTAGGTATTCATCTGAATGGCGAAGAAAAGACACAATTTACCAGTGATATAATAATATAAATTATTTGTGCCGCCCTGTATGATTCATTCATGATGCATGGTCAGTCTGTAAGCTTATGATCTACATTTTATTTGTGCGTGTTGTACTTAAGTCGAGTAGCTGATGCACTTAACCGAGCGTAAAGTGCCCTTGAGGTACTTTGAAATTACAACATCCCGCACGCGCAATAAAACCATGCGCAAAAATGTATTTTTCTACTTTTACGTCTAATCATAATTAAACAGTTGTTGGTAATTAACGTGAAACAATTTCGAGTCGAGTTTAAAAGCATCTTTCACCACAGATGCAAAGAAAGCAAATTGTTGATCGTTTACACAGCGATTACACACCGGCCAGCTATTAACTATTAGCCGCATTAGATTAGAATGTTTTTTCACCGCGCGCTGCGTGTCACGTCAAAGAGCTAATGATAAAATCGCGTTCCGTCTTCGATAAGTATAGAGAAATAAAACGGCGAGTAGGCCAGCAATTAAAAATTAAAAAGCGATTAGCCCAAACACCTTCATTAAATGACTGCGCATATTATTGGAATTGGAATTACAAAGTAAAATGTGTTCAATATTTTCGTCTCATTCTATAAATAAACGCAATAAAAATAAATTTGCAGATTCACAGGCTGTGAATCACAGCTTGCAGAACGTCGATATTCCACACGCAAACGCCATAAACAAAAACTCTTCGTATATTTATTTGATGCAGCCATTAATTAAACTACACGCGATGCGCTTGCAAAAAGTATTATATTGAAATAAATATGAATTTATCGGTGGAAAAATTGAATTCCACGTATTTACAATTCGGTAGCGAGTGTCAATGCGCAAATGGTTGGCAGGCATGCGGTGGATCAAAATAAATAAATTATTGTTTCGATTCGAAACGATGTATTACTCGCTCGGCGTGCGCGCGCCCCGGGTCGGTGTTCATTTGTTCGTGTGTACATCTTACGACGCCCGCGAGAGCATCTTCCGCAGCATCCGCACACACTCTCTGATTATTTGTTGCGGCTTGTAATGTGTGCATGTCTACAGATCTTCTCGACGACGTGCACGTCACGCAGAGCGAGCGGCTTTTCATGCCGGACGATAATCGAACCAGATCATTCACTGCGCGCAGCGCGCAATTAATTTAATTTGGTTTGAATGTTTAATAATGCGCTGGCGCCCTGCTAAGTCACATGCAAACAATCATTTGTTTGTTTGTCTTCGGCTAAAAGCATGGATTATATTCATTTGCAGTGCGCTTTTGTTCACTACACACTGTAGGTATATGTATGTAATTTTAAAACACCACAAAGTGAGCTAAACGCAGTTGTGGGTAAAGTTTTTCGTTGTGGTGCGAAGGGAAGGAAAGAAAAAGCCACGGCTGCGCCGCCATCGATGGGAACTCGACGCGACGCGCAACAACATGAGAGAAGAATTTGTGGCTTTCAATATGATGGCGTCAATGTGCCGTGACATTGCTCATACTCTCGATCGATTTCGATCATAATAAACCACTATAAATAACTATCAATAATACTACAAGGAGACGTTGCATGTCGGTGTACAATGGATCTCAAGACGAGCGGAAAACAATCTCAAGTTTTTTTTTAAATGAAAATTTTAAAAATCGCATAGCGCACGCAATATGGAATTTTGAATATATTTTAAAATTTAACATATTGCAAGTCACGTCATCTTATTTCATAAGATTTTGCAATCAGATACACACAGTGTGTTCCAGTGGGTCAAAAAATACACTTTTTACCATTCATGACCGTCGGACATTATATTTTACGAGTTTCTTCAGCGCTCACGACCAGTCGACTCATTCTGGTTTCCACTCGTATACGCATATTTACTTGAATGAAATTAATACGTTGCGCCCGACGGGCAATCGAAAATTACAGGTTTGGCCACCATCGATACCGGCTGGGATCGATATCGTATTAAAAAAATGCACACAACCCAAAATAATCATACGTATACAATAAAACATCAAAAAGCAGATTTACAATGCAAAAAAAGAAAAATAAAAAATCAAAACGCAGAAAACAGAAAGAAAAGATTGAGTCAGGTTTAGTGGATGAACAGTTAGACACTTTAAGTTATAGACGAGAAAAAAGCTTTTAGCATTAAATGATGTGGAATTATCAGACATTCAGGCGACACTTGCGCGATGAGACGACATTACGTCGCAAAAGTAGCCACAGCGGTCATAAAATACAACTCATTCATTCGTCTTGCTTTTTCTAATCACATAAAATAAATTTTCATAAAATATATTAACAAGGTTTATTATTAACGCGCAAAATAAGTAAGAATCTCCAAGATTCAAGATCCATCTCGCGCCGACAAACAGAGAAAACTAAAATAAATATAAATACCGTTAGTAGTGATATATAGTAATATCCCAACATCATCTAACAGTATAGATACAAGATACGCGAAGGAAAATTGATTATGCAGTAGAATGCGAAGCGTAATAAAGTAAATCAGAGCTCTCGCAAACGAAGCCAACAACTTAGCAAAGTGGAAAGACACAAACTCAGCACGCTGTGCGAAAATAGCATTAGACGTTGATGCAGACAAATGGTCTTCAGGTGCGTTTTGTGCATTCTGTTATTGCGCTATTCCAGTGGCATCATTGAATCGCATGCACGTAGAGCCGTACGAACGCAGAAGGAATACGAATCGATGTTATGTGTGTGGGGATGTGGATAGAGATGACTTTTAAAAGACGAAGAGATGAAAAGCACGTTCCGTCAGTGTATAGCTATAGTTGGAGGTTGTTGTGTGTTGTTATTCCGCCTCTGGGCGCTTTTTATATTAATTTATAAATTATTTCCGCTCGTTTTACAGTTTGTTTCTTTCGAACGCAGTGACTTAAACATGCAAACGCGTAATTGCGACTCATTTCACACTTCTTCACTGCGCTTACGTTTTTTCATTGATAATGTGTTTTTTTTTTGCTTTCACAAGTGATATAATTCAATGTCACAGCGTCGGAGAGTTTTCACACACAGATTAATCGATTTAACGCAGCAATTATTTTTCGATCGCGCACAATCGATCGTTGCGACTACAAATATAAGAAACTTTGTGTTGGGCTGTGTGTATAATCGAAATACGCGAGCGGACAAACATGTTTGAAAAATTAATGGAAATCGTGCCGTCGTGTTATTAGTTCTTTGGAGCGCAAAGTATGCGAAGTGTATCGATAACAATAACGTGGCTAATCGCGTTCGAAGATCAAATTATAATTTTTACAGTAATGGAGGAGGAGGCTGGAGAGGCACAACAATACGTGTGGTGTTGTTTCAAGATTTTTATCAAAATATCTCGAATATACAGTGTGTTTAAACAGTCAATGAGATAAAATTTAGCGCAGCATTCAAAAATATTCATATTTTTCAGTGTTTTAACTCGTCATGTTTGAGTTCGGTGCACATAAGTACCGAGTATGAAACAGGTATGAGCCGACAAGGCCACACCGGTAAGTTGAGGCGTCGCAGAGATTTCTCGGGCGCGGTAGCCGCAGAAGTAGCGAGAAACCCTCGGGCTCGGGGCCGATCGCTAGCCGGTGGAAGTTCTCACGCCACATTAATCATCGGAGTTTAAAACTACCATTCAACTACCCAGAGAGCGAAACAGAAAGCTCAAAACAAGAAAAGCTGAAACAACAACACCCAAAACAACAACCAGTAGTACAAGTACAACTACAAGTTGAAGAATGACTGGTGATTGACTTAAGTCACTCTTTAGCAGATTTTCTGTAATTTTGTTTCAATTGATAAGCAAGATAAAAGTTTACAGTCACGAAATGGGTCTGGAAATAGAAAGGAAAACCGATTTAATTAACTATCATTTTAAACGATGTGCGCTTAAGTCGCTTAACTTAACTTCAACTGAACTTGCTAACTAAAGAGGCTAGGTTCTCGCAAACAAAAATTATATCATATTCAAATATGCTAGGGAACTTCCTGAATAATTTAATTTTAGGGACGATTTTTTGTATATCAAACGCCTTGTATACACAAACCGCGTTATTTTAATCAGATGTAACCATGACTACGAATTTAAGTGCTAATTAAGAGTTTAAAAATGTAAATGAAGCAAACTAATTAAAAATGCAATTTATATGAAAGCACAGCGTACGTCAAGCCCTAGAAACGTTGTGAAAACATTTTAAAATAATTTTAATAAATTAATTTCAGCACAAAATTTATCACAATATAATTTTCTATTAATAAATTGGTGGTTAAATAAAGTAAAGCAAATTTGTTAACAAATCCATCATCAATTATTAAACACACACATATGTTGATGCAACGCCGGTGCGCCGCGAAGATAATTACCGCATCTGTATCGGCATCGCGGGCCGCGAGTGCGTTTTGATTGCAATTACGATAATAAGCAAATTACATAATTGAGCGTTTACGCGCTGCTCACATGCGTGTGCGCACACATAAAACGCACGTACGAGACGACGCATACACGTCGACGACGGCGTCGAGATGTTAATCATAATAACTAGTGTTGCTTCCACATCTACATCAAAGTCTTTCTCCAAGGTGTGAGTCGAGATACAAGAATTAAACTCAAACAAGAAATCATATTCGTTTCACTTTTATATCACGTCACAGAAAAAAAGGCTACACAGATAAAGAAGTGTATAAAACTAAAACTAGTTTCTTTCATATTTTAATGTGATTATTAAAGGAAATAAAAATTGTATTTTATTAAGAAGATGTCTACTGGTGTGAAGACGACGCAAGGAGGTACAAAGACACAACAGAACACAAAGACGCGCTTGTCTTTTCTTTTAGTAGTTTGGTGCTTCAATAGGAGCACCTGGAGAACGAAGCTGATGGATCGTGAAGGAAAACCGCCATGTTTTAACAGCTCCACATAATTACTCGTACTTGCTACAACTGCGAGTGCAATACAACAAAGGATAACTCAAGAAAATAAACAAGAAGAGCAAAAAAATAAAAAAATGCAAAAAAATAAAATAAAATAAACTACTGATGATTGTCTAAATCTATTATCTTAATAAGTTTCGTGACCTTAACTCCTAAGGCATTATTAAGACATCAATTGAACATTGAACATAACCTCGAAAATATTCTACTCCAGAGATTAAACTAGATTAGTCCGAATGAAATATCATTATATTGTTTTGACGATTGGAATCTCAAAGTCAAACCTCACGTCAAATCTCAACCAAAACATAACCTAACCTCATACATTGAAAATCATAGGTTATGCAGTCGATACATCTTCACAATGCGTAAAAATGTTCTATTAGATCTAAGTAACTTATGTGTATGCCTTGGCATGTCGAAAGTCGTAAGCTATATTGACTCGCATGCTATGGCAAGGTATGATACGATGGTATGATAGCTGTGATGTGTGGTTAGACGGCGCAGGTAACGAAAAGTAACGCGAACCGAGCCCCGCTGAAGAGGTAACGTTATGGGCGTTCGCGTTCGTTCGCTGTGTACGCAATTTGTCCGCGTGGAACTTCGTCTTCCATGTTCCGCTCGATCGTTATTTATTTATAATGAAATACCGACGGGAAATTATAGTGTACCAACCGGTAGGCACGGAATATACCGACTATGATCACGACGACGAGGCGTTTTATTTTCTCGAGCTTATGAGTGACTTAAGGGGATATCTTACAGTACTCGTACATATCTTACTTACTGGTACCTAATATTGTCAAAATATAGTTGATATTACTTTTAAAAACAACAAAAAAGCAAAAAAATCTTTTTTAATTTTTTTTTCAAATTTTTAAAGTAAATTCATTAGCAAATCTGTGTATTAATTAATCTCCTGATACGCACTGATAAGTAAAACGTAATACCGAAGAACGTGGCTTCTGCATTAAATTAGTATTAATTAAACAGTCCCTTTAGCGACATTTA
The DNA here is from genome assembly GCF_025399875.1 of Dalotia coriaria. Lineage (NCBI taxonomy): Eukaryota > Metazoa > Arthropoda > Insecta > Coleoptera > Staphylinidae > Dalotia > Dalotia coriaria. The sequence continues at coordinate 2,649,564 of NW_027045451.1, forward strand.
TAAATTCACTTTTAACTTGTCGGTTGATTTTTTCTCCTCTCGTTGTTTTATTTTCTTTTGTTTTTGTTTTGCGTATAACCAAAGTCTACAGCCGCAGTCAAGAAGACTCCTCTTGTCCTCTTATTAGATATACAATCTCGAATATTGTCCCACTCATAAAGATTCCATTAATGACGACATTGCGGAGCGGACGCACGACGCACACGAGCAAAGAGGAGCATCATGGACACCACCGCCGAAGAGAAGGCGCATCACGTCGGCGCAACAACATTAATTACTTAATCTATCTTCGAGATAATATCCCCGCCATGGGACATCCAAACTCTCTCATACTTCAACAGGATTCAGCACGCAGATTGCTTTTTTCTGCTTGTTTTTTGTTTTCTTTTAAAATAAAAAATTTAAAAATTCAAATAAATTTTTAAAAATTTACGCTAATATTGTGCAATACTAGATTATTTTTATTTCTGTAATTCATTGAGGAATTGCGCGGATTTAAACAAGTTTTAACGACCGATACGTTTCCGAATCGTTGATGAATAATTCATGACGCAGGAGATTCTCGGAAGAATCTGGTTTCACTGAACTCGCCGATGGCACCGTTCAAAAACAGTTCTTACTACGCCACTTAATTCGATGTGTTACATCAAGCATGCACGAAATATCTAACTGAATGTGACACAAATCGATTCATATCAATTAATATTCAAAAATGCCGAAACTTACAAATTCTGAAGTGAATAAAACTTCTATGCATTTGAGCGCGACTTCCTTTTAAACCCGCGCTGTTAATTAAAAACTAAATATACATACGAAATGTGTTGCTGCGTTACCTTGTACGAATAAATTTGATTTATTATATGCGTGTGACTCACCTGAAACAAAAAAGAAGAAGATAAAAATTGATATTCGCCATAAAATTAGATTTACAATGCTATTCTAGTTTTTTTTCGTGCGCTGCGACTAAATTAAATGCGAGCGTATTTAATATGCAAAAGTAAAATAATAAACATCGCTACAAAGCTTCATAAAAATGGTTTCACACATAAGTTAACCGTGAAATTTATTAGGAATGCGTTCAGTTGAAATTTTTTGACAAGTAAAGAGGAAATAAAATTACCAATTCCAAGAATTCCGGCACATTCCCAAAATTATAGTTTATATTTTCATGACATTCATTGATGCTCGCATTGTAAGCGAATAAGGCAAAAAAATGAACTAATTTGTCGTCGATTTATTTTCAATTACATCGCGTTTGCGCGCATGTAAACTACGATTATTCGCATTAACGTACATTATCCTATTGTAATGCGGTGTGACATTGCCGCTCATCGAAAGCTTCGTGAAATTTTTTCCGTCATTTTTCACGCCGGCAGCGCGTTTTTTCTGCCGGTTTTTGAGGCGCTAGAAATGCTCTATTATCCTCGGCGAGCGCTAGCACTTAGTCGGCTAATCAGTCGATGTTATGCTAGGATTTCTTGCGCGATGTATACCGTGGTTCAAGGCATTCGTTCGAGTAAGAAGAAATTAAACGGTGCTTTTGTGATTTTCACGGTTTGAATTTTCAATGCAGTCAATGCAGTCAATATCATTGAAAATTTTAAATGAGTGTTTATCTACAGCGCCCACTGGTGATTTTCTGAGGATAATCACATTCCTATACTTTTAGCACCTGCTAAACACAAATTTTAATTAAAAAACAGAAAATTTATGTTTTTAAACTCTTAAAAATTACTTATTTAACTAGTTTCTAAGTCAAAATTATTGTGATTATATTGTACCTACTTCTAGTGCTTTGTAAATGTCAACTGTCAAGCGCCATGAAAGCCAAACACAAAAACGCTGAATATATCGTGGGATAATAACGAAAAATTGTGCCTTTTTCATTCGGCATTCCGCGCACGACGAGTCGCGCGCCGCGCGCTTCGCATAGTATAACAAATAAATTAAATGCACATGCACACATTGAAAGTACGCTTTACATATGCAGGTGCCTACGCGCCATGTACGTCTTCTTCTTTTCGCCGTATCGTCGCTACCGAATCGGAATAACAATACATTTTCGTTGCTTTAGATGTTGGCTGCGCTTGTTGATGGACTCACCAGCGACAAGTGAACTTTTACGACTTATCTACATGCAATACATTTGTATTTCAATTTGAATAAATAAGAGAAGAAAAATTACATAAATATTTAATCTAATTATGGAAATCAGCAGCGTGGAAATTAAAACGGAATTTCAATTAGGAGCAAATGTTGTAATTACTGCGTAATGCATGCAAATCACCAGCAAACGTGACAGTCGGTGGTAAATGAGTGCAATTTCTATTCAAATAGGAAAACATATAACTAATTATTAGTAGAGGAGTGTTGACACGGAAATTTAGTTTTTTTCGAGTTCAAAATGACAATAAAACGATATTTATCTTGAATATTTTTTAAAAAAGCTATCAAATTATTTGATCAGGTCATTACCTCATTACCCAGTACCTAACTGAGCGATTCCGTATTTATTTAACATTAATTACGTACAATAAACATCTGCAAAGCGACACACACAAAAAGACCGAAACTGGAATCGATTATATTATTTTATTAATTTACTAGCCATTTATTGTGCGTTTCGGCAGTGCTTCGGTTAGGTAAATTACTAACCGTTAACGACGACACGGCCAACAAGGCAACAATGAGTCAATGAGCAAATATAAAAGGCGCTGATGATCATGAAGCGCGCCCGATGAAGATCATAAACCATAAAAATGTCTTGTACGAGCAGTGCGTTGGACGAGGCAGCGAACAATTTTACGATTTGCTTGAAGAATGAATGCGTCCTTTTTGTGTGGAATTTTCTCTTTTAGCGTTTGCCATATGAGCACTGGGACAAGCTGTTAACAACGCAGCAGAAATTAACGACGCCACTCATAAAATCCACACTGAGAAAACTGAGAATGGAAAAATGCCAGCAGGGAAAAAATGTGGAACTTTTATGCGCGCATCAGGATCATATATATATCTACTACATATTTGTATAGTGCTCTGCAAAACCAATAAATCACATATCGCTTGCCGATTTTAGGTCAGATCAATGATAGAAACCATTTATGGATGAGCTTTTTACAACAAATAAAGAAACATGCTGTAAACATGTTTGTGTTTATTCATAAACTGTTTCTTTGCTCGCCTGCAACAAAATGGTAAGCGCCATTTCCATATAGGTTATGTCTCGTTATGGTACACAGTCCGGAACAGTGCTAGGCGTTTATACACAGAGTTTTCGCGTGGAAATATGATCGAAATGTTGTACAGAACGCATTAATTGCAAATTAACATGGAAATTGCCTGTTCACGTTCGCGCGCGTCCCGAGAATAGCAAACCGACGAAGAGGTTGTGATTTAATTGCTTGTTCCGATCCAATATGTCAGCAATGCGCATCGTCGGCCGGTCTAACGAGATAACGAGAAACGAAACGACCGGCGGGGAACGTGCAGAAATGCAAAAAAGTGCCACAGCGACGTGCAAATCGAGGATAAACATGCTCCCATGCAAAATTAAATTAATTAAACCGTACACAATTGGGCAAAACACGCATAATGACGGCAATTCGTAAAATTCAAGTGATTTGTACTTGTTACAAGTGGCGCCATCTACGATCTAATAGCCTACAAGTAAGTTTTAATTGCTACAATAAGTTATTACGTGCCACGGGACATAAATAAACATTTTGTGCTTATCTAATTGAATATACAGATTGAAAGTGATCGGGAAAAAATGCGCGCAACAATTAAAACCGAAGCTTTGCATAATAAACTCGGTCGCGGGCGCGTTCGCGTCGCATCGCGCGTCCGGTGGTGATTATTCTCAACCTAGACAACATTCCAGCTTGTCTTTCACCGGCCTCTTCTTCGCTTTGTGCGCGCACTCGACTCCCTGAGTCTCCAGCCTCAACTTCAACCTCAACCGCATATCTTCGAATTGTGCGCTTGGTCGCGGGCCGCGAGATAAAAATCAAACTGGTCGTCCCAGAGCAGTCGATGAGCGGCGAAGGTATTTTAAATAAAAAGTATGCGTTTCGGATTTGGAGGCACAGGCACGAAGGGACAGCGCGCCACCAAAAATATTCGGGGCAGCCATTAGTTTTTCGATGGAATCGAAATTTAAGCGACATATGAGGACATTAAATCGCGCGGTGCGCTAACGAAGGCGAAATTACAACAACAAAGCGCGCTGCGATTGAGAATTAAACGGCGACGGGCAAAATGGCAGCGCAGAGAGAATGCGCACGCGTGTTTGAGGTTAGAGTGCGATGCACAGAAGTGAGCGCAGAAAGTTGGTTCGGTTGTGTTGGTGCACCACCCGTCGGCATTCGGGTGGTGTGTGCGGTGCGCGCTGTGTTGCAGACTCATCGGTTCCCATCCAATTAAACCAACTGATATTTTAGTTTATTATTGCTTGACTCGTCTAAAATCCTACAGCTTGTTGCATCAAATTCATCGACATAAACAATATCAACAATATTATACACCAAAACTTAATTTTTAAACATTTTATGTAGAAAAAATTAAATTTTATACAAAATAATCATAAAAATAGGTTATGTTTATACATAACCTGTTTTACAATTGACATATTCGTCCTGTATACGATTGCGGTTGTTCATACGTTTAATGGAAAGCGATTTTATGCGCTTTCGGTTTTAAGAGCTTTAAATGTTCAACCGCAAGTCATGTGAGGCAATTTTTACACTTTTTGCATACTCGCGTCGACTTCTTGCGGTGCGCGCATAAAATCACTTCATTTAACGCCGAACGCCATGGCAATAACCGCAGCGTTTATTAACAATTATTTATCACCGTCAATAAAACGTAATAATATTTATTTTCGTATAATCTTATTGATATTGCACCGTCTTAATAAGAATATTTATGCATCGGCTCGATAACGTTATAATTATAATGTTATCTAATTGGATGCAATACAATTGATAAAAGATTGTGCTGCGGCATTGTGGCAGCGCGCATTGTGAAAATTATAATCTCATAATCGACGTGTAATATAATAATCGACATCGGCGAGACGGTGTGCGTCCGACGGCGCGATAATATAATATATTCATGATGAATGTGTTGAATATGGCGAAGAGTCTTAATCATCTTTTTCACGGCGATAATTATTAAGTCAGCGGCGACGAGATTGAACGCAGCCGACAGGTTCGATTGTTACATTTTTGTTTTGCTTTTTTGCATCCCGATATATCGCGATATATCTCAATACAGCCATGCGAGGATGTCTTGAGATGAAAAAGAAGCCGTCAACAAAGAGGCACGACAAGGAAAGTTACATAACAAACGCTCGAAAACTCTATCAAGGATAACAAAAGGCGACGCTCAAATGCAATATCTACAGGGTGGTTGTTGTAGGTATCCGATGGAAAAACCGAAGGAAAAAAATCGATGATACTTTTTGTTCTGGCGGCGCTGATTGGTCGAAAGGTAAATGAGTAAATTGCCATTACATGCAAGCGTGGTCGCGATCGATCTCTTCGGTTATATTCCCCTGCGTTCGCTCTCTGCCCTTGTCGAAATCTCATTCGTGTGATCTTTTCACAACAACAAAGTCTCATCTCGAAGCGAATGGAGTATTTTCGATCGGGCCGATCGATCGTTCTTGGCCGCGCGAGATGACGATGACGCCACGAATGCACGTCGCACATAAAACAGTGACAAGAAAGATTCGAAAATATATATAACGCGCGTTGATTTTTACCACCCGGCCGTGGGGCGCTTATCGCGATCGAAATTTGGGCGATCATCGTCTCGGAGTTTATTTAGTTTTAAATACGTGAAACAAAGGCGTCTTTTATGAGCCGTACAAACATACAAAAACATTTTAAATCACCATGGCAACGCTTAATAAATGATGACATGAACAAATTGCCCGGTGTAGATGTTAATTGTCGAATATCTGCATTAAAAAAAAAACGTGACACGTTAAACTGACGCAAGTACCAAAATAGGTAATGTTGCTGCGCATGCCAATTATGCTCGCGCCGCAGAGCGAGAAAAGTCGTCCGATGTGCACAGCGACAAAATTTGAAAGTAGCACGTGAGAGATTGAAATCAAATAGCATCCAGTATCGAAATAAATAAATGTGCAAACAAATTCAATTTCGTTTGCAATACACCACAATGCACATTATAAACAACAGTGCACGATTTTATTTTGCTGCAAATTTGATCCATTAATCGAAATTTCAAGTTGATTTCTATAGTAAACTGAAAGTTGTAATTTCGTGTGGTGTGGTCTGTGATCGGCACTTGAGTAGACTCAATAGATGTATGTAATACGATGGAAAATCGTGCGCAACTTTTCGTGTTTTCACGTTTTTCGCGGCGTTGATGCCTGCCGTTTTCTTCTAATTATCCGCTTTTTGTTTTTGGCGAGCGCACGTCGAACATGATCGCGTTTAATTAACAAACTTATGTTAAATGGAAATCGATGTTTTTTCCTTTTGCGGAACGCCATGTTGAGCAATAATTTACGATCTAATTTGATGTTTACATGACATCAATGAGATCTCCGTGATCTCCAACTTTTGTTGTCATAGTTCAGTGCATATACCGCAAGTCAAAGCATGCGATTTTTGTTTTTATGTTTTCATTAGTCTAAAGACTCAAAGAATAAATATATATTTTGGTCTCGTGCTAGGGTGATATGGTGATACTAGTGATACTTAAGGCTTCGGGCGCTTGGTGGAACGAAATACTTCTTCAAAGGTGATATAAATTACAATTCCGCCGACTGTAACTTTATACCGAACACGGGCGACACTCGATATATACGCGCGCGACCAACAAAACGCACAGACCAGACAAACTTCTTGTGCGTTTGTCTCCGTACGAATACTGGAGACCTTTAGAGGTATTCAACTTTCAACCTGCAGAATACAGGATCTTGTGAAACGCGCCGCTTTTACACCGCAAGCCGTAATTATGAAAAATTTTCATTTGCATTTATCAACGATTTGAATTCGAAGCGGTGTATAATTCCAGGTTCACCAGTCTTTTATTTCCTTTTTCTGGCTCGGTGCACGAAGGAAGAGTTTTGATGTTCGAATGGTCGAAAGTAACATTAGAAAAGCATCAAATTGAAAATTATAGAGCGAGCCAGCGAAGATGTATCCGAAACGTGAGCATTTTCGTCGACGAAATAGACGAGCGCATTTCACATTTGGTAGTCTTTAATTAATAGGCAGAGTCAACATTTTCCAAAGTCTCGTGTGAGGTTGTACATAAGTTAAACACAGTCATTCCGAGATTTGTGTGCAAGTGCAAGTCGTGTTTCGTTCTCTTGCATACATACAGTGTGTTTTAACAAAAAATAAGGAATAAAACTTTGAACAACACTTCTGAAGCTTTTAAGCATCAAAAATCAAATTCTAAATAATTATGTTTGTTAAAATTTCTATCTACATGATTTTATAGTTTTATCACGTTGTTTGCATCATGTTTTCCTCATTATTTCTAACCCGATGGTTCGATGTGAAGCAAATCGCAAATTGTTATTGAATATTTGAAATATTTCACACAATTTACCGCCAGCAAATTGTTTATAGTATGCTGTGCATACACACAACGGATAATGCCCATAATTTTCGCTGATTTAGATAAGAGATACGAAAATTTCTGATACTTGAAGCATTTTAAGGTCACATTTAATATAATCAATGTCAAATGTTTGAAATTCTATGATCCTACAAGCACAAAACTGAAATTTGTTTTTAATTCCCGCACGACTGTCGTAAACCGAAAAGAATTTGTTTAATTAGTGTGAGGCTTTTAAACCTATATGCAAATTTAACAAGTTGTCAACGAAAAAACACTAATATAGACCGTGTAAATGGAACCAATCCTTAAGTTAATATTTATAATTAAGCAATTAATTCATTCCTCACTTGTGATACGCCCAAAAGAAATATTTTAATGAAATAACATTAAAAACTTTAAATGCTGAATTAGTTTTTCGATAGAAACTAATTCACAAAATGTGAAAATGCAAATGTTCCATTATCGAAATGTCACGAATGTATTTTAATAATATGTTAATATTGATAATGGTCGAAATATTAATTAGAAAGCGATGCAATAGTAATATTTAAATTTTTATTTTCACACTGCAATGGCTGAAAATATCGACGCAAAATTTACATGGACTTTTTTATATTTTATTTTACATTCCAGTCTTGCAGCGCCAATTAAAAACTTTTCAATCTTTTTGTATTGCCGGTTAAAACCATATATCGTTTGACGATAGGACGAACGATTCATTAACGCGTTTTGTTTGGCACATAATACACTAAAATATACAGTGTGTTCAAAATGATAACAAAAATTAAAAATTTTATTCAAAAGTTTGAGTTTTTCTAAAGTTTAAACCCAAGATATATTTTTGAATTTTGAAACAATTTTTACTTTTTAAAATTTTTAATTTCTATAAAATAACTAGTATAAAACCAGTGCATACTTGTACGGCTCGACATAATACACGACCTTCAAAAGAGGCAGAAGGAAGATGAAAGAACGTATCGGATGCAAGTAAGTAACGAGTGTGAGTCGGCGGCGATTAATTTTCAACGTCCTTTTGTGTCTTGCGCGCGTCCATGAAAATAAAAACGTTTTACAAATCATGCGAAGACAAAAACCAAAAAAAGCGCAATCCCCGATGACACATTCCCACTTTATTTCTTCCACATCGGCCCGTAGGATTCAAAAATTGTCGTTCTGTAACTTTAAAAAACGATTATCGCATTCTATCGATAACTCTCGGTCTGCTTGTTATTTTCGTCCAATTAATTTTAATATAATTGACTCTTCAGCCCGCGACGGGTTTCAGTTTGGTTCATTTCCAGATTTTTTTGTAGCGCTCAAATTTGACTGCACTCGCGAGAGAGGGTTGCGAGGTTTCGGAGCGCGACGAATGGTTTGAATATTTGAGCCGCGCAGTTCTAATTAAAAGAGCGCACCGCAGTCACAAACCGAGAAAATGTAATAACGAAGCCGAAACTGTTTAACACAAGGATTTAAGACGTTTCAACGGTGGAACAAAAACGCAAGCGGAAAAAAACAACGAAAATTTTTCGATGCGCCATCGATACGTTGTCGACCGAAATGCGCACTAATTAATGACGTCATGTCCGGCATATTTGTTTTTCGTTGTATACAAATAATAAACTCACAAAGTAATTAAACGATATTAATTAGGATCTTTCACATCAAGCAATACAAGTCAATTTAAAACCGTAGTGCTTTTGTTGTAGAATTGTTGATTTTTTCGCATTTTGAATTTAATTTCCAAAACAAAAAGTAGTCTATGTTCCAATCGGATTAATAATCTATAATATTGCAAAGTTTCATTCAAATTTGATGAGTAGTTTTTGAGTTATCGAGTAACAAACATACATTTACCAATAAATATGTAAATTTTGACTTCATACGACGTATAAATAAATAGTATGATAATAATTGTCAGTCTTATTAATCCCTTATTAGTTCAATCAAAAAATTTCCGTAATAAATCCCGTAAATTCATCTTTTTCTCCACCAACACGATTTATTACAATTATTACCACACCGTCCACAGTAAATTACAATAATCAACAAAATCCGCATCGCAGCGCGTATTAAATCATATTCGAAACAGATTGCCTTGTAGATTAAAAGCTAAAATGAAAAAATACGCGTTTATATCGGTTCAGTGGGTTATTAGTTAATTTCACCATTAATTCTAATTAATAACATAAATCTTCGGGCGCTGTCCGCGCTCGACGTGCGCACTGGCTCTCGAACACGCTGCGGTCCCGGTGATGCACCGTGCACTTATTAGTTGGTTAATATTTATTAGCCCGTGGTGTTGCGTAGTGCGTCGCGTACATGCGAATGAATGTCTAATTAGTGTACTCGACAGCGGTCTGCTCGCCCGCTCGTGCTCTCTGGAACGAGATGAGTAATTAAACTTCTTCGGCGCGCGATGGGACAGGACACACTTGGTGACCCGGCGCGTGCATTTTTCTATTGTTTTGACCTTTAATCTTTCGAAGGAGCAGTCATACGGGGCAGATGTAAGGCGAAATGAAAATTTTCTTTGTCAGCGTCTTCTAATCACTAATATAATTATTATGTGCGTCACGAGAATATCATAATTATCAAATTATTTAATATTTTGTTATTTTTTCCTTTTGTTGATGAAATAAATAACAAAAATCTTCAAAAAATTTTCTTTACATAAATTTGTTTAATTTTCTCTTGTAAAATTGTAAAAAATAAATTATTTTCTAATTTTATTATCTATTTATCAACAAAAACAAAGAAAAATGACTAAATTGTCTTCTAAATGTTTAAACAGAAAATTTCCCTTTGAAAACCTCTAATTTTCTAATTTTTACTCATCTAAAACTCAATTTATCCAATTTCAATTAAGATAAATTGAATTTCCCTACCGCACGATTTCTAACCACCTAATTAAAAAGCTAAATTTCTTCTCAGCGTTTGTTTGCACAAACAACTCGAATGCAATTACGCGATTTACGTTCATATTAACACAAATTTGTTAACTTAACACCGACAACTAATTTCTATTTTGTCTACATCCAGAGAGTGCGCAGCCAGTAGTATTGGAAAGTTTTTATTTTCATTGCAAATTTTATAGCCAATTGAAACGAACCGAAAGGAAATAAAACGAATACGTTCAGTGCACACATCAAATTGATTGGATTTTCTCTTAAAAATAAAGAGCTAAAGCCCAAGATAATCGCACACGTACGCGGTGAACGCAATTGAATTAATTATCAATTAACCGTATTATAATATTGACCTCGGCGCGATCGATAGAAAACGCATACCTGAGCTACACATTAGATGTGGATTACGGCACCGCGAGCTGGTCGGACAAGGAAAGGTGGTTCTCATGCATGCCAAGCATGGCGTCTTTCTTTCGTATGCAGACTTGTTGTAGTACGTGCAGTATGCTATCACCAGTGTATGCCCGCGTTAACTCAACCCGTCCGGAATGATGTCGCCGACAATCTCCGCTTATATGGAAGCGCGTAATGCACCTGAGCGTGCGGAATGCGCGCGCCGCAAATTTTTCGCAATTCGGTTTTCCAATCATCTAAATATCCGTAACGAGCGCGAAAACCGACGAAATCAATGCTGTACCATAGATACAACTAAATTTAAGACGCTGTAAACTCTTCGTAATTTAGTGTTTACAAAAACAATTAAGTTTCGGTACTAAACAGAGCAAGACCATCGTGAAATCCTACTACAATCTCAAAGGTTGATTGAAGCACTTCGCAAAGTCGGGTTCGTTTTAATCACCATCGTCGGAAAACATCATTTTCGTTTCGTTACGTTTCGTCAAACTCAGTAATTCGGTAATTAACTGCAGCGGAGAGTGTTTTTTGTCGGGTGCGAAAGGATCCTTAAGGACCTAGTTCAACATGGCCGCTAATTACGCAGAAATTGCGTGGAGAAAACGAGAAGGTAAAATTTTACAGAGGAATAACGAGGAATGCAAATACGCCGATCGGTGAACACATGAGCCAGCTTAGATGTAACCGAAAAGGTTATTATAATAATAACGCCGATAATGCGCCGGCGCGAATGGTTCAATCTCGGTGCCTCGCCGGGGTGTGGGTATGTGCGCGCACGACGCACGGTTCGTAAATTAAGAGATATGCAAAAAAGCATTTAAGCTTTTAATGTTTTCTCATTAGTTTTATAGGCGAGCGGGCGCGTTAAACTCCGCAGAAATACTACGGGAATGCTGCCTGACCACCACAAATTGACCAAACCCTTTAGACCTATGTCTAAACCTGTTAAATATGAATTTTTAAAAGTCCCTTCAGTGGGAACAATAGCAACAGTAAACAAACAGCTATTTTCTCCATAAAATATTTGTGTTTGTAGTAAAAACAAAAATTTATCAAATCTTTAAGTTAAGTTTAAGCGTGACTTAAGTGGACAATTTATTAGCAAATTTATTAGTTACTAAGCCGTGTAAAACAACGTCGCTTTCATAAATGCATTAGCCATACGATTGGGAAGACCTCAGCATAACTAATTCCTGACTATGCGATAACCGTTATAGAATTTTTGTATAATTTTCAATTACTGACTTTTTTTTCTTCTTTTCCTTCCTATATTCGCTATCCACAAATGTTTCTTCATTTCCTCTACTTCAAAAGAATCAATGACACTGTCACACTGGCATGCCTACAAGACAGCTGAATAATTGTCGACGGATTCGAAATGCAAATTTCAAATTCATCAAATTAGGAGAGGAAAAAACAAGTGTCACGGCGTGTAAAGCAACAATTTGTCATTAGAAATTTTATCTCTTCGCATGGCGCGCGCGGATATCGGCGCGTCAATCGCATCCGTATTCAAACATCACAAGCGCTTCAATCTCTAAACTAACACATAACATAACACAGCACACAACACTGAAATTGCGTGTGGTGGACGCGAGTTCAAATCAACTTGATTGATTGCTCGTGTGCTCGAGCAAAAAACTTCTAATTCATTTTGACTGGCGTCCTTCCACGAAAACAACGTATTAAACTGTTTAAACAACCAAAACGACCAATTTGAGTGTACCTAGGTACGTGTGCACGTAAAGTGACATAAAATGAGATGTAAATTTGTAAAAGAAGTGAATAATAAAATGTCTCTCCAGCCTGACGCATTGTTCATTTCGGCGCAGTTCAAAAGTGTCCGCTTTCTTTTCACGTCTGTGGATGGGACAGGAATGAAAAATGATTTTTGATGAGGTTCATAAACCTCCAGCGACGTTTATAGAGTTTCTCAAAAATTCTCAAAAAAAGTTAATTCCGCGTGATGTACGCGGTTGACGAAAAATAACAATAAATTAACGCCAAACAAGACAATTTAACGGCGGAAGATAAAACAACATTTTTCATCAAATAAAAGACTGTTAAAATTAATTTGACATGCGCCAGAGCAGTTGGCAGGCAGGAAATAAAAAGAGCACTAATTAAAACAACAATTTTATGCAAATTTATCGCCAATGACGCGTTTTAATTACCGGGACCATCGTTTGCGGCTTCACACCACGTTATTCTGTCCGCTGACCAAAAGATGAATATTCGATTATTAATTTACTCATAAATTTAGTTGCGGTGCGTATGTACAGCCGTGACTAATTGCGATTTTACGTGTCGTTATTTAAGTGACAGGTGGTTTAATAATATTTAATTACTTTTTCCAAAATCGGTTTTGCGCTCCAAAATGTACAATAGATTAACAATTAACGTAACTTTGCGGGGAATAATAAATATTTATAATTCAGTTTCTTAAATTCCCTTTCAATTCGATTTCTATGTGCTCAGCTTTCGATGCAAATATGCACGCATGCATAATACATGAGAATATCTGAAACCGAGCAATATGCGATGGAAAGTAATGCAAAAAGCGCATGCCGCGAAAAGTACGCACCGAAAAGCAATAAACACGTTGTAATAATAAGTGCGGTGAGTGTGGGGGCACGCACTCAACTTATATTCGGAGAGTAAGCACACACTCACTCGATGCGATCTTGTAATTAACAAGAGAGCAATTAATTCACGGCGCCGCTTAACGAACTGACAACTTGTTTCTTACCACTCGGGATAAATAAAATCGGAGAGAAGCTATTATTACGATTATGAAGTATTGAAGAAAATGTCAATGTTAGATTCGTCTGTCACACAACAATGCAAACAATTTGCAATTTGTTACTCATGTCGCTGATTAGTTTATTTACGATATATACACACAACATGGCTATCGCACAAGTGCACAATGGCTGTGCGCGCTCTCGGCATATTGACGAAAGGAATGAATTTCTGCGCGTTTACCTGCGCGCCGTTAGCAGGTTGTTATTTGCGCGCGCGGAATGGAACGCGTACGACGCGAAATGAAATGTTATTGTTGAATACTTTTACGGAGGCACACACACCCATAAATCCCATTGGAATATTATTACGCTGCGAATGACTTGACATGAGTAGTATGTCAGACACGGCAAGTGGGTAAGTGCTAGATATATAAATATCTACCATGTGGATAAGTAAAAAAATATTTTTTATTAATAATTTATTTACAAGCCAATAAAAATTATGTGTCTTGTGAAAAATATGAAAAATTTTTATCGGAAAACAATTTAAAAATTGGAAAATTTTCATACAATTTTGCAAATAATGTTTTGATTGATGCATGAATGATCAATAAATCAAGTTTATTACTGCACTCTAGAAAATAAATTGCCTACTGTGCTGATTTCATTTTCTATGATTTCTAACCTTCATTTTTATTTATTTATACATTTTTCTACAATTCCGATTGCGTTCGGTATCGAATGAAGAAAATTCTATTAGCGCTCGCATTAAATTTATGCGCACTTAACCGATGGAAGGTTTTTAAAGAGCATAAAAAGCGCAACTCTATGGAATTAAGATTAATTAATATGTAAAGGAAACGAGCGTAACATGCCGCAAAACGTAACATGCGTTGGGCGAGGTGGTACGCGTGTGGGGCGTTTTTCAAGGTTTCCGCTACGTCAATTAATAAATATTATTCGAGAAGTCAAGAAACACGTTTCCAATAATATGTAATTTTACGGATGTCAAGCATTTTAACAATTAAATCAAATACATAAAAAAAAATATTAAATTTACCAGCTTGATTAACCACACTATTTTTAATTCAACAAAAAAATTAGTTTGCTTTCGATTTAAATCGATTACTATGATTAAAAAAAATGTTGCGTTTTATAAACTTTTAAAACTGTGATGTGAGTGTGTGAAAAAGTTCAAGGTAACGTATGCCACCGCCCGTTTAGTCATAAATAAATCTCACACGTTTTGTTTTAGTCCATTTTTTCTTGGGACTTCGCCCAATGCAACAATGCCGCCACTCGGGTCATAAATAACGAATTAAGTAACCGCCACAGCAAACATTTAAGCGCGCGAACGCGAATCGAGTGAGAACTGCATGTGAATGACATTCAATTTGCATAATGTAATGTATTAACACTTCAATGAAAAAATCACACGAAATAATAAAACAAAAAAAACTAGGCAAAACCTTGACATATGCACTAGTTTTTTTTCGACAAGTTCTCAATGGTTATAGGTAGTAATATTATGTTCAACATTCACCAAAATTTATAAAATATAATAAAATAAAAGAATAAAATTTTATTGGAGGTCAAAATTTCAAACGCCAAAAATTAAAATTTTCAAATTATGAATTTTCTTTTTGTGTTTTTTCTGTGTCTATGAAAATAGATAGATATTCGTAAATGTGAAGATCATGTTCTTGATCATGATCATCATGAAGATCACGGCAAAGAGCGTCGTTATTCACAATTGATTAAGCCGACGTAGAGTCTCCGTCCGGCAAACGCTAATAACACGCGTTTAATAGCTGAAGTAAATACGCTCGACGTCGACAATGGGGCCGTACGAGACGATGCGCACTTTTCGACTCAATTAGTCGATAACTCGTCCCGCTAACAACTGCCGTTCGACTTCGGGCCGTTTTGTCGCTTCGCAACGCGGCAATAATCAACGTAATCGACCCGACTGCGAAATGCAAACCGTAGGCAAATAGATGCGACGCATTATACAAGAATTCCGGACAGATACGGACAGACAAGAGAAGATTAACAAACTTACAAGTTAAGCACTAGTTTAAAACATAATCTCCAAGCGTATATTAAATTTTATTAAAATCATAAGCTAATATTTAATAGATGATACTCTACAGGTTAAAAATGTAATAAATTTCCATTTTGTAGAGTTACATTTACCATGAACCTGTAAATTGGTACTTTGTGGCTTGAGTACATCGGATTAAAACGATTTTAATTAAGCATTGCACTCCGACCCGGTCTACTCGAGGATAATGTCCCAAAGAAACAAGTCTTGGATGTGCATAGTCAGACGCCGCATAAAAACGGGCGTAAACTGGCAGCGCGTTCTGTAAAATGTCGCACGCTTCATATACAAACACTCTTTGCACGACGCGACGACACATTTGATGTTTAAAGCGCTAAACACTACAAAAACGAAGACGCCGAGGTCGCTTTAAGGAGCGATCATTAATTAGAACTAATTGGTAAGAGAGTTCATGCTTGTCAAATGTAGGTATCGCTAAGTAACAAGATTTTAAAGTTCAAATACTTAAAATGTTGATTTTTAAAATTTAAATTTAAAAAAATAAATTTCTGCAAAATTAAATGATTTTCTTATAATCCAATAATAATATCACATAGCTACCGAAAAAAAAGTAGAACGCGTCGTCAAGACCCACACGCCAACACACAATTGAAAACAATCTGTCATTAAGTCCTTTTCCAACGTGCTGTGCCCAAAGTGCTATTATTATACGTTTACCATGCGTTTTCGTGTTTTCTTCGACCAGCACAAAAATGTAACTACTACTTCCACCGACGATGTATTTATTTGACGTTTTTATTTTCTTCATTTGTGGCCATTCTTCGCCGCTGCGCCCGCAGCCAACGTCCTAATAGACTAAACGACTACTCAAAGAAATTAGATAGAGGAAGAAGATGCCTTCGAGGGCCTTTTTGTTACGATTATTATCGCCATCATCTACAAACATGAACACACGAGACACTTGACTTAAAGCACGACGACAAAAAATAATGCGCAAGCCAGCGGGATTGAAGAATGAAGAAAAACTAAACGAGATGAACGACTCGAAGGCCTTTTTTATTCACCTAGGTACTACTGAAGTTTAAAGACATGACGAATAATTGAAAAGCACACTGTTTTTTTGTTTCTGTATGCATAAAAACAAAATGTCTATTGTTCACACACATTTTATTACGAGTACAGCGCGTTAACTTTGACACTTGAAATGCAAGTTTTTCTGTATTTATTTTAATGTTCGGACTTTGTGTTTGCAGTTAGTGGTTTTTCCGTTACGTTAAGTTTATTGAATTAAATTTAGTCGCGAGTGTATAAAGCTGGGTTAATCGTTTGCTCCGGTTGTAGGCCCTGGGATAGATTTAGATTTAGATCGTCGGTGCTTACATAGGTTTTAGAGAAGAGAAAAGCGGATCGTAACGACGGCATTAAATCGATCTGAAACGTACACGCACTTAAGACTACTTGCGGAACGCGAAACGAAGAAGAGACGAGGAAGCGGCGAAATTTATTTCGATTGCGCGCATTCGCCCCGTGCTTAACTAACAACATGCCGAGCATGTCTAAACTAAATCTAAGTAGAAATTCGTAAAATAATTCACCACTGAATTTAGTTATTTATTTATTTTGAAAAAATATTGAGTCGATTGGCGACATTCCAGCGTCATAATCCGATAGCTTCGTTACGATGACAATTAGTATGCAAACGAGACAATTAGGCATCTACTGAATTAGGTTTCGCGGCGCAGACTAATAACGAACGTTCGTCGACCGCATCCTTGCGTTGTGGACTATGTCCTTTGGGCCTAGCGCGTTGTAAAACTTGTATTTTTATTAATTAAAGCCGTTTTAATCACGGCAATCATTAAAATATTTTATCCAGGGCATTTGAACATTAAACACACACACACACACACACTCGAAACTTTGTTTAGCCGAGCGCGCTCCAAGTTCATTAGCATAGGAGCTAATTAATATCGACGAAAAAAAACGGTTAATCTATATATTTCACGTTTTTAATTCGTGTTTTATGTTATTATTTCACAATAACTATTGGTTAATATTTTCGGCTTAAGTTTTCGAGTTTCAGACTTAAGACGCAAGACAATTAAGCAAGCGATGCGGGCATTTATTATTTGTGCAATGCTCGCACGCCGAGAGATACCAGTGTCGATAAGTATAGTTGATATTATAAGTAGGAAGGCAATAAAAAGTTCGTAATTTATCGTCGTTGACATAATCGAACGTGTGAAAATGTAATCGCCTCATTACTATTCCTTCCTGTCGCCGGGCTTGCGTGTCTCGTCTGCACGTATTTCGCATGACTCGCCAATGCGCTTACAACTAATGTGTCAAGAGTCTAATCGATGCTTTTCGAAGAATTATTAACTATTCTGATTTATTACTGCTTTTAAGAAGTCAAAATTAAAGTTTGCGTTATTTTGACTGAAATAAGTAAAGCTACTTCACCTAATGTCACTTAAGTCATCCGAATAAATGACTTAAGTCATGTACGCATATTAAACGCATTAATGCCACGCTGACGATGAGGTTATTACTAATTGAAAGCAGTAACAATTTTAATGTTTCCGCAACAATGAACTAAATGAGTCAGGCAGTCGCGACGTTCCGATGTTTGCATCAATTTTCGCTAATTAAGCTTAATTAACCATTGTTCTCGTCCCATGAAGACCGCATTCCAACTTATCGCTGCGTGCTGCTCCCGACACACACACACATCACAGAAAATTTTGAATATTTCACGTTTCTCCAGCGAGTGAATCAAAGATTTCATTACGTTCTATTCATATTCCGTTTTCTTTTTTGGTCGTTGTTTTGTGGTGAGGCGCAAAGCGTTCATTTTCTCGCGAGAATCTTCGTCGGCGACTATCGGTCGTTAACCAGTTTCGTTAAAAACGCTCATTTCGTGCCCGTTTGCGATCGGCGGCGAGCGATGCGCGCTTCGGACGGGCCCCGACCGACGGGCGGTCTATGCGCGAAGAAGCGCAAAGATGGGGCGCGCAAGAGTCAGCGGTGGTAAGCTGGTAACTAACGCAAAGTACACCGGCAACACATGTACGCCGAGAAGAAAGACGCTGCGCGCTTGTGTGCGCGCAGCATAATGACGTGATAAGTCCCTCTTATTACGAAAAACAGGTTTACGGACATTCACGCCGCAGACGGGTTGAAAAACCATGAAAGACCACGAAATACTAACTAATCGCGCACGGCATTATCACACCAATACAAAAAATTTAAAAAAAATAACCGAAATTATTTAAATATATAAAAATTACTCACCGTCCATCGAAAGCTGAATGGCAAGACGAGTTTTCCGCGTTCAGGATCAGCGAGAGTGAAGGTATCACGACCTAACACCGGACTGGATGTGTTCCCGAAGGAACACGACCCGGTGCTGGTCACATTGCTCTGATACTCTTTGAGACAAAGCCGGAAGAAAGTATTGCACGGCGTCGTACAGCGCGATGCCAGCGAGGCACGCTGCATGATGCCGATGCCGTTTCCGACGCCAGCGCCGCCGGCATTTCCACAACACTCCCGGTTCGTCAGCTCCCCAAGCGGGTTGACCATCTCCAGCACCTGCAGTTCAAAGAAACCGGAGCCATGCGCGCACTGAAACAGATTCAACAAACACATTCATTACCAAAAAATATCAACGCATAAAAACAACTTTATTTGATTAAGGTTTTCTTTAAACTTAAGTTAAGTCCTAAGTAAATAGAGGTTCTAATAGGATTTATGACAAACTTCCTCTGTGTAGTCATGGAAATTCTCAAAGCAAATTGTCTTTCAATTAAGTTTAACGTGACTTAAATGAGAAATGAAATAAAAACGCAATAATCCAGCGCACGGATTACAAGAAACGCGATGATGATTCGGTCGGTCGCGTATTTAATAAAGGATTCAATTAAACTTTCCGCGAATCGAAGTCGAGAAAACGAGCCAAGAAAATGTTAATCACGATGCGGTTTAAATTGCTAAACGAGTCCAAATGGCTGAATTAAAATTAAACTGCCGTGTATAAAGTTTAGTTTTTCTACGAAGCGGCATTAAATTAAAAGCTCTGGAATTTTATCAAACAATTTCCAGAGTATTTAATTTCTACGCATAAAATAACATCAATAAAACAATAATTAAAATATTAAAACACTCTGTATTATATAAACAACTACGGAATTATATGTCAACCAAATGCGCAGCGTGCAGAAACGAGATAAAGACGACTGGGGAATGTAAACAAATCCGTTCAGGTGTTCAATGCGCGCTATGTGAAAAGAATACCTATTATTGCACGATATCTGCGAAGTGCATAGAGCGTCAGGTAGGTACACCATTCGAAATTCGAAGAGAGGTGCTACTTTACCGCGCATCGGCATAAAAGCGCTTTTATTGTGCGGCGCAACGACGCAGAAGGGATTCATTTCAAAGGCAGGAAATATCCGTGCGGTTTTCCGGTTAATAAAGCGATATAAGTGCACTAGAAACTCTATGTACACGTATATTACACGTGTAAATCACAATTCTAACACAAATAACACAAGTTAAAAAACAGGATTGTTTTTGAATCGTAAAAATTAAATCGTGAGCATGTTATCAATAAATAATTAATAATTATAACAACAAGAACTGTTTTATAGAATGTTGGGCGTTTTAATATGGCAATAACAATAGCAATTCATTGTTTTACTAATCAATTAATATTACTCGTTAAGTTTAGCTATAAAAATGTTGCATTTTTTTTAATAATCGTGTAAGTATTGCTTAATGCATTGTTAAAAAACATTAAAAATGAACTTTCAGAAATTTTTAAAATATTTTTTAAAGTAAAACTGCAAAAAATACAAAATTTCGGCTTAAATTCTTAGAATTCAACAGAGTAATTGATATTTAAGCAAGTTCCAGTTTTCATTTTATATAAAAAATTACTCATTGATATCACCCGTGGGAATTTGTAGAGTAAATTAAATATTTGATAACCTTTATTGCCAAGTGCGAATATATTGATAAGTAACATAGGTACAGTTCCGCTGACTGCGTGTAGTTTTTAATATTCCCACACATGATCAATCTGAATATTTAACAAGTCCTGCAGTGTAAAACATTCCGCATTGTTAGTCAATTAGGTTCAATTTTTACAATTCATAATTCATTACGTACTTAGGTTCCTACAACACCAAGCAACCACAAAAGTTGAAAAGAAATCATAATCGGAAGCCGACGGAGACTACTTCACAATGTAAACGTTATAAACATACATGAACACAATATTTTTTATCTTAATTGCCGTTAATCTAATTCGTTTACGGACGTTTAAATGTGCGAAAATTCACACGCATCAATTAATTTATACGGGGCGCTATTAAGCGTAAAGTATTTGTTTTGTAAGCGAGCCACGAAGCGTCTTAATTTAATTAAATTAATTTGAGTCGAAACAATGTCCGGCCCAACTGGCGTTTCACAAGCGCATGACATGTGGAGAATGTAAATTTCCTCCCAATTCACTTAAAACACTCGAAACGACGCTAAAGTGTTTGCATGTAATTTATAGCTACGAATGTTAACCACAACAACCGAAAATTGGAGGTAATCGTTTTCCGGTTTGTTTAAATTTCTTTTATTCCCCTTATCATCCGAGCGCAAGTGCATCCGAAAAGTTAATCTGCTTGAACGCTGAAGATACGGAACGCGGAACGAAACAAGTTTCGGAAACTCGCACCGCATGCGGTCTCAAAACACGCTGCTTTGCCTCAAGAAACAAATTTGCATACGAAAATACTTTAATTATCTTTCCATTGCATAAGTTACAAAATGCAAACATTTTAACAACACATAAACAGTATTGTGTTGAAAGACACGGAAATCTGTTTTTAAAAATAAATTCTAATATGCACTTCTGTTTTGCTTCCAATCTTATCTTAATAACGGCGTGATAGACCGCAAAATTTTCGACATTTTAAATGTTTCAGGAGAAGATTAATAGCGGACGCAACCGTAAACAATTCTTAAGCGTTTTTCGTTTAATTTCTCGTTTCTGCTGCTGCCCCGCTGACGTTTTAATATCGTGCTCTAGATATACCCAAAGTGGCCTAAGCGCCAGTCAGCTCCAAAGATGTAATTAGGCTTTTCGTGTCGGCATGAAATTATCGTTTCATTCGCAATTTTAAACTGCGACCGCTTACATAGTAGTAGTGTTTAAACCCTTTTCGGTTAAAAAAAATCTATTTCTAAGAAACAATTATTACGCAAAATTTTTACCTGTAATAAGTTGAGCAACAGAAGGAAAAAGTGTAATAAATATCCATGTGACATGCTCCTACACAAAAGTCGCCACACGACACTGCACATCTTCACCGCGAACAACAACAACCGCGAGCCGCGTTCGAATCACCAAACCTCCTCGAAAGAGCGACTAAAACAGCGACGGCCGCGACGACGTTGCAATGCGACGCTGCATCATCGTCCTCTGCGTCCTGTGCGTGCCTGCGTTATCAACAAAACAACACACAACACTCACACGCACACACACCGGCAGATAATAAACAAAAAACCGAAACAAGTTCACACAAAATTCGCACGATGTAGCAGTAACATTCCACTGATATTATCTAGACAAGTCCACAAGTACAAAATCACCAATAATGTTAATAATGAATTGAGTTTTAAGTAACGCACATTGTGTTTTAATGTTTTCGTTGGCTGCGTGTTGAATTTTCGATGGTGTGTTACCACTGATAGGAGGACACTGTGATACGTTTAGAGAGTATGCTGAAGGAGACGTGATTGTGATATGCGTGTGCGCTGCGAACGTACGCGTAAACGGACCGAACGCGCACGAACTCTGCATGCACGATGCAACGGCTCAGCAGATACTGAAGCTGGTGCACAGTCGCGGTCGCGGTTGGGGGACGACCGGCGTGAGAGACACTGGGAAAGAATTGCGTGTGGAAGAGAGAACGCCAACTCGGCGATGGATGGTGATGGCCGTGATGGGGGAAATCGTGGAACGCGAGTTGTACTTTCGTACGAAGAGAGAGAACTGAAGAAGTTGCGAGGCTGTCTGGTTGTTCGGTGGTTGCTAAACTAAAATTCTGTATTTGCTGAATTCTTACGTCCGGTCAAAAATTATTTTTAATATAAATTCAATAGAAAACATTTTTATCTTCATTTATCAATTTAATTTGGTGAAATTAAAAAATCGCGATTTTTTTAACGATTAAATACTGTTAGATTAGTAATTAATATAAAAACTCCTCTCTAATTAACTCACAATGTTGCGGTTTTGACAATGCGTACATTCGCCCGATTTGAAAATCAATTAGTTCGTGAATTTAATTTCACGAATTAATAACAATTAATTTGCGAGAAAGAGAAATTGTTCGCCACGCTACAGTTACGTCTCGAACTGACCGATGCGGAGTCTATAATTACAAGCAACTAGTAAGAATGTTACTTTGTTACTTACTGGTTATTTGCTTCTTCGCGGCGTGTTTTTTTTTTGTTGGCTCCTCAAACGGTCAGCGATATTCTCGTAAATCGAAAACAACAATTTGTTACTTGCCCTGGTATTACGTTATTATTTGCTGTGCGGATGAAATTTCTGTTTTATGCTTACAATTCTCGAGTTTATCGGAATTATTGCTGGACGGCACTTAATAATGCAATAAAAGTAGGTACGCATTTGAAATTGGAGTGACGTTCAATTCCCAGAAATAAGCAAAACACTAAGGGCTAATGACCAGAGAAGGCAAGAAATGAAGTTGGAAGTGAAAATGCATGAACTTTATGTTTACAAACTTCAAAAATCGATGTAATTTGCTTGTAAACTGTAAATTTTTAGTAAAAAAACGCAAAAAACGATTTTTAACTGATTAATTTTTTGTTTTAAAATTATTAATATTGTTTTGAGTCTTTTTTATGCACAACCCATGTTTCCCATGCTTTATTTTGTGGGATATGAGCATGTTTGATGAATAGTAATGTGTAGGTGAGTGCGTACACAAAAGAATCCATGCGTTTTCGATTAGAATCGGAATTCTGCGTTAGGAGTACAAACACGAGTGAAATTCGAGCGATTCCATTACACGATCAAATGGCGATTCTACCGGTTTATCCAATTATTTGTTAAATAACTAGACGCGCATCGGCCAAAAGCTCCAAAACACGCCAATGTTTAAATCCAACGCGATCCCAAGACGTTCGAAGCCGATACGATGTGTAATTATAGAATTACTTACCAATCGAATTGGAATGCTAGAAGTTCTCGCCCGAAATGCCAACAATTAAATGTTTTTACTCCATTTCGTTGGAGTAAGTGATGCTGTAACTGCCGCGAATGAGGAAAGAGCAAAGAATTTGCTCAGAAAACAACAGAAAATTTAGTTGAAGTGAGTGTACAACTTGCACGCAACTTGTGAAGGGTTCATCTAACTTAAGTATTTAATTACGCCTAGAATTTCACTTAAATCTGGTTTCTTTGACTTAATTTAAGTCAAATAGAATGCAATTTGATTACTTAGGTAATTTGCTTAGTAAATATTTAGGTGTATGGAGAATATAACATCTAAAGTAGAGAATATTACGCAAAACACACCAAACTGTTCGAAAAATTTCGTTTTTGGCAAGTTTTACACCGCCTAGGCCCCGGGGAGATTCGAACTCCCGATCTCCTGTTTACTAGACAGGCGCTTTAACCAACTAAGCCACGGCGCCAATATCCTTAATTATATTAGCTGAAAAAATGTTTAAAAATTTAATTTTCCTTCAAAGAAATAAACATTTGCTTATTTTGACGCCAGCCTAATATTTTAAAGTATTTTTATGAAATTTTCCTAGAATTTTACTTAGATCTAGAAAATATCAATAAAACACTGAGTTATTTTAAAAGAAACGCCCTCTATAGGACGATAGGCCCCGGGGAGATTCGAACTCCCGATCTCCTGTTTACTAGACAGGCGCTTTAACCAACTAAGCCACGGCGCCGATGAATATTAACATTTCTAAAAAATTTTGTCAAAATCTAAGATATCTTGACCATAAAATATAAATTTTAAAAGTAAAAATTTAAAAATATTGCAATATCGACTACACTAGTTAAAATGTTCATTAAAATAAGACGTAGTGTACTTAAGTCATGTTTCAAACATTCAACCGTAAGTTGAAAGTGTAACAAACAAATGTTTTACATTTGTAACCTCTTGTTAGCGTCACCAGGACTCCCTACTTAGTCGATTATTATCCACTATCCTCCTCAACTCCCGATAATGATGTATTCATTTTGGACGCAACTTCCACCTCGCCGAACAGCGTTTATTTGTTCTTCATTAGCGTGCCTCTGCCGTTGTGTGTGCTTTGGTGTGCTTCACGTCGCGCCGGCAACAGCGGCAAGTCCATCTCGCACACCGTACGCACGCCACGTGGTGCGTTTCGTTTTAATTGTTCGCCGTTTATTATTTAAACATGAACAACACACTCATCCACACGCATACACGCGCGCGCCCAACAAGCAACGAGTAACAAAACGCCAGCGTCGGTTTTCAGAAAAAACGCGCACCAAGCACGCACCTCGCATATATCCCGACACTTAATTTAATACTAATAAATATTTCACCAAACTCATTTGTATTGAAATGGGTTAAAGTAGCAGGGGGTATGTGGCCGTGTGTGCTCGGTGGAGAGACTATAAGATTGTTCGAAGGTGGGAACAACGACTTCAACACTTTTTTCGTTTTCGACGAGTGCTGCTGCGTTGTTGAGTGCTGTTTCGGAGCGCTTTTTTTCGTCGAGGGCACAACATAAATACGAAATCATTATGAGTAACGATCGGCGATCAGGCCACTTTTTTCGCTTTGCGATGCCTCGCAGCCCTTGCAGGTTGGAGGCATTCTTCGATATAATATCGTATTATGTTAAAATATAAAACGCGCGCCGGTTAACAACGTCAACAACATCGGCAAGTCGGCATTGATTTTTATTTATAAATTCGTGCACTTTCCATCGTTTATGATTGTGCACTCGGCTTAATTCTAATTGACAATCAGAGGGGAAGACGTGAAAAACTTGGCAGACGGTTTATCGTTCGATTGAATTGCGCTAATTGGTCATTCGTATGCATTCGATCACTTATTTTAAATCTCAGTGCACACGGAGCATCAACATTTTAAATTTTTAAATGTAAAACATTAAAAGCTGGTTTTTAATGCTAATTTTATTCATCTACTCTGTTAAACCACCTACGCTTTTATTTTTAAGCTGTAAAATTGCAAAATCTTGCTGCTGGGCTTTAACTTGTATTGTAGTGCATTTAATATGGGTACTTCTTTCCACTTTTCAATTGATACATCTTCCCGACACTTGCGTATCTTTCTAAACATCTTACAGCGTGTTACATGTGTTAATTAGCGCGCTTAGCAGCACGTTTAGTAAATTTGCGATTGCTGTACGCTTAAACTTTGAATGTGTTTCTTAGTCGTGCACATTTGGTTGCCTAACTATTATTTTTCTTAAATTACATGAAACATGAATTTATTCATTTAAAATTAATAAATATTCCAATTGTAAATATTTACTACTCTGTAATTTGTATTTGCTATACTACACGCATAATTTACATGTAATTGAAGCACTCCGCCATCGACGTTTACGCATCTTCTGCTTCAACTTCATTCTGCACTACTTAATAATGTTATTAGCAAGCTGCAGAAATTACACCGCTTGTTGAACGCGTATTAATTAGTTAATTACAAACTAGTATGTTAATGCAACTGCTGTGTATACAACACACACTAATCTAATGTGTTCTTATCATTACACAACAACATTATTAAAATAACAAAGAATTTTTGTTTGTTTTTTCGTTAATAATGCAGGAAGTGTTTTTAATCGAGTCCTGAAAATATATAAAACGTGCGAAATGCCTCGTAAAACAAGTCTGACTACACAAACGCAGTGTTGTAAAAAGACTGCAAATAACTTAATAACTTAGGAGTATATACAAGCGAAATTAAACAATAAGAAATTCCGTGGCGCCTCCGCAACCGCCGTAGGCGTATTGCGAAACGTGTTCGGATGATGTACGAAGCAATTGTCTTCGCTTCGAGCGCGCTCTTCGGCGGGCGACACACAATTAAAAGCAGATAATGTACTCCCGCACAGAGGACATTTTCATTCACACACCCGGACGTTAAATATGACAATAACATGATACTCATCAATGTCACCTATGTTATCAGAAGTTAATCAATGATTGTTAATGTTTGCTTGTGCTATGAGACTTGGGAGAATTGAGTTATGACTCGAAATATTTCCTTATTCGATTCTCTTCGCTGGTTAATTGCTCGCTGCGCTGCAATGCAAAGATGGCGGCCGATTGAAGAAAAAAAGATTGAAATTTATCTACGCGCATTCCTGAAATTACCATCGTGCCGGAGCCACCTTCGGCAAGCCACATTCTTATTAGTTAAACGCTGCTTAACGAACGTACGCACAACGCACCAGCACAGGCAGTGAAGAAGGAATGAAGAACCACACGTGAATCCAACCACAATGTAAGTAAGTATAAGTACCTACATACAAGCGTATGTTCAAACTGTGTGCTCATATGTTAGTCTAGCTCCAGCACATCCCGAAGAGTGAAGATGCAAAGTGCATAAACCGTGAAAACGACTGCGGAGGATGTTTCCTAGATCCAACAACATCGACATTAGTTTCATTGGATGCATTTCCTTCTCATCCTCCAGCAGTATCAGTGAATGCATAATTAAATTACGAGTATTATGAGATATCGCCGTTTCTCTAATTGGGTGTCTAATTGGAATTCTTGACTCTGAATTTCTTCTGTTGTGATGTACTTGTATGTAAGTAGTTATAACAAAAACAGAAGCGTGCAGCACCCACAAAAACCCCGCAAGAGATTTTACTTCATTTGTGGTATAATTAAAGTTTGCGTTAATTAGACAACACAGGTGTAATGAGCTGCAGCGTTTTGGGTTGAAAAATCAGATAGGTAGGATCATGACCAGCTCCATTGGGCCATGAAAAATGATTAATTTCTTTCGTGACGGCGTGTCCCTCCTAATAATCAAGTTTTTCGGTTGATGCAAGATGCACCTTCTTCTGTTCTCCTCCTTTATTTTTGCCGTGATCATCAGGTTTGAAGATGTCTAGATTACTATCGCTTCCGCTACGCTCCAAGGCATAGAACAACAACCCCCGAAGCACACTATATAATTATATACATTTATCAGTAAACAGTCGCCTGATAACAATCAGTAATCATATTAATTGTTAATTGTCATTTTCATTATTTCTCACCGGAGAAATCCATAGAGTACTGAAATATTTACCTGAGAAGAAAAAAAATCTACTGGTCTTTGGTCTGTGATGAAGGCGAGGAAAAAATCGCAGCCGGGCGAAGAAGAAGAAAAAAATCGAAGAAAGACGTACGACGTTATAATGACGCCGTCGAACCACGAGCGTGATAAAGGCCACGAAGAAAAGGAGAGATTATGAAACCTTCGCGGTGGTGCCTCGGCTAGTTGCTTGACTGACCATCGCATGCATCCACACGCAGTGGTGGTGGTAGTAATGTAGTAAAGGACGTCGATGCGTGTGAGCAGCGGCCGACTGGAGACTGAAGCAACTGAAGAAGAAGCGAGTTTGACTTCTTATTATAGCGCACCCTATCATTATACGGTCTCCGGAGTTAATAGGCGCTTTATTTGGTTTCGCTTTTTCACTCCTTCCCAAAGCTGCGCGTCTCGCGGTGGTCAAGCGGCCTTCGTATGGTTCCTAAACACCTTCCAACGAAAATTATTCATACAATGTGTTAGCATAACACGAGAATAATGAACGTAATAAAATATTATCGATGTACGTGTTGAAATGTATTATACTATTTCAGACATTGTAAACGTCAATTTTTTACTGCATCTATACTAAACTAGTTGAAAGTAATAAATCTTTTTAAGTATATTTATTATATGCGCGTTTAAATTGATTTAATTCTTTGTGATTTTCAAGTGTTAATTTACGTAGTCACGCCGCAAATTGTTTCTTAGAAGTTCGAGTTAAAAATTCACGCGAACAAAACGACCACTAGAAGGCAGCAAGCGCCGACAATCTGCAATCATAACAATAATAAGAAAAGAACATATTCGAGTGTCTTGAAGAAACGAAAACCACAAAACGCCAACAATAATAAAGATGACTATATGAATGCATCACATTTCAACAGGCGCAGAGAGAAGCGCTATTAGAAATGTAATTGAAAATAATTGGGATCTAAAGATGACCAGTTTTCAAGTGTTTATAATGAATTGTACATTTTTGAAACAAGTTTGGAATTTTTTCAAAGGTTTTTCACCGTTTCATTCAGAAGAAGAAGAACAAACTCTAAATACTCGAAAATAACAAGTTCAAGCAATGCGCTGTGGGCAAGGTTGTCTGGATTTCAAAATCGACGCGAACGGAAGGTGAATCCATCTTGCTGCAGGCATGCAGGGTCTTCGGTCTTCCCTTTTCAAAACCTTTCTTCGTTGACCGCACAGGCGTGCTTAATACAAACACAAACAACCTGAGGCACGGAATGATTTTTTTCGAAAAAATCGTTGTATTCAAGTTATACTACCAAATATACATCTAGAGAGACAATTATTTTTAAAAATTATTTCCAATGTCAAAATGGAGTCCGTCAAAATTTTCAGTCATAAATTATTTTATTATCAATATAAAACCTATGGAAGTGAAAGAGCGAAGCGTACACCAAGCATTAAATTCCGACACGGTTACAACAAATCAAGCGCTGGCAGTGGAGGCGGGCTGAATTTAGACGTGTGTCCTGTGCATTTTGCACCGGGGGCAGCAGTTGAACCGCTCATAGAAGACGACGCCCCTCCACACATCAAAGGCCGCCTTCTGCCCTCGGAAATAGAAATAGCTCTGGTAAACAGTGGGGGTGCAATTTCCCAAAAGAACTCGACGATGAAAGAAAACGAGCAAAAGCTGGCAAACAACCACCGAAAAGTAAATTTTAATATAAAATTTAATAAAATATGACTGCGTGAAATTCGGCTTTTATTCGCCAAGCTCATGTGAGGTGATGAAATAATAATATTAAAGAATGCGCCACCCTTTACGACTTTTGACGTGTGCATTTTCCACCTTGTCATCGTGCGGTTTTGTGCCCAGCTTTACGTCTCAATCCTCCTCGGACAGTGGAGTTGCGAGTCAGCGCGCGCATGCGGGGGTTATTAACGATGGTTTTGTGTTATAATCGGTCATGTTTAAAACAGTTTTGTTGTCTCGGTGGCCGCCGCCGCCGCCGCCGAAAGACGGGTCAAACTGCTGCTAAACTGTGCGCTTATGACGCGCCCGCAGAGAAAAGAAACGCATTTTATTAATCCGGTCGTTAGGCACCATGACTTTACGCTTTTTCACTTTTCGACTGAAGATGAGTCCAGTGGCCTTGCATACATACACTATGTTCAATATTACTAATAACAATTATAACTATAGTTTAATTAATAAATTAAATAAAAATTATGATGATAAATATTGATTTAAACTCAAAATTAATAAAAAGAAGTAAAATCATGAATAAAAGTGTTTTTGATAGTTTTTAATGATTTAATGTACACACTGTGTGTATAATGTTGGCACCTAAATTGTGAAGGCGTTGAAGGCTCTAATTTCCGCCGTTTGCCGCCCAATTATCAAAAAACTCGACATTTTTTTCGCCCGATCATTTCGTTGCATTTTATTATGCTCACCAGCGATAATAAGGCACGCACAGAACGCGCGTCATTGTGGTCAGCAAATCTTCGTATCAGGAAAATCTTCACACCCAGCGGAATGTTTAATAAATAACTAATTGTGACGAATAAACTCGCATGCTTCTTGTTATCGGATTTTCTCGTGGATTATGCCTCATTCAGCATCGGCTATAAATCGACTTATGTCACAAGCACTAAAAAGCCTATTTTAACAATACCAATAAAATGGTTAATGACAGCCATTTTGAATGCGTTTGCAAACCATTCTCGCATCGTACGGAAAATTTAATTATTCGCATAAACTAAACCGGCAATAAACAATTTATTTTATTGCTTAATTAAGCTTGTTTGCAAAACAAAGCACAGGCAGCCGATCGGCAGGATTATTTACGTTCATTCATCACGCACTCTCCTCTCTCGCGGCATGAGGAGAGAACTTTTGTATTTGTTCTGTTCACCACTTCGCTCCACATATTTCTCTCATCAGGAGCCATGGACTGCCCGCGTACATTCAATCCGATCTATCGACTTTTCCTTCATTCCGTCTGTGCGCGAAAATAAAACGAATGAATTTATAAGTGGAAAAGTGTTCTCATAGTAAAACACTAAAAGCAAAGTTTTCTAACGTTTGCAGAAACTTAGAACACTTAAAACTAAGAAGTTGTTGCTTGGTTCTTGGTTGGAAGCAATGGAGAGGCTTTTGCGATGCCGGAGGCGACTGGGAAGAGGGACGATATCGTGAATCGCGATCGTAAATCGCTCAAACGAGTCCGGCGAGATATATCCGCGACGGCCCGGAGCAGGAGGGCAAGCGCTGACGTGCGGATCCCGCGGATTCCGGCGTTTCATGCATGAATGATCCGCGTGGCTTTTTTCGCCGCGTTGGCGACTTCTTCGAGAGCTTGCAACTCCTGCATCACATGCACAATCGCTTACGTGTACGTCTGTGCGTTGAATTTTAAATAATGCGGATGTTTTTTCAAGCATTTCGTATTCATAACTAACCAGTTATGAACAAGAATACATTTTGTATCAGGAAGTTTAAAATTTTGACGAAATTATTCAGAAATATGCAAATTCAACGGCGCCGTGGCTTAGTTGGTTAAAGCGCCTGTCTAGTAAACAGGAGATCGGGAGTTCGAATCTCCCCGGGGCCTAAGTGTTAGTTACCAATCATTTTTTGTTTATTTTTAAGGAATAATTTTGATTAAAAACTTAAAACACTGCGATGGCCGGGAATCGAACCCGGATCAACTGCTTGGAAGGCAACTATGCTGACCATTACACCACCATCGCACATTGCACTACGCAAATTTCAATTTTCTAGCGATAAATCTTATTTAAAAGCACTTTTAAGTTCAATAACATTAAATTCAATAACCATTATATTCATAATGATTTAACACCATCCCACATGTTCTATTTTATACTCATATAATCTTCATCCCTATTTTTTAAATGTTTTGCTTTGATATGTTCAATGAACTAAAATCAAGCACCCTAATTTACAACTGGAGTGGATAGGCTGTTCTATTCAATCGGATAGTTTCCTAGACAAACTCACCCCTTATGTTACAATTTTACAGTGCAGTTGAGCAGTTGCAATAAATAGATTTAAAGGGTGTGGTGAACGCTCACACTCCCGGGAGAATCAGCAATAAACAGATCAAGTGCTACTGTACACACGTTTGCACGCTCGTGCCAACATCAGCCCCTTTTCGTTGGACAAGTGTCCAACCCCAGTGAGTTGGATACAATTGATCCAATTTAAATATATTTTAGGGGTGGGGGTTCAAAGTATTTCAAAAATGCTTCCTTCTTTTCTTTTACAATAAAACAGAAAATATTAACATATCCTAATAAACTAATTATTAGTTTATTTTTAAGTTAAAAAATTAATTTTTAGTTTTTATACTTTAAATTTCGAAAATTTCTTTTTTTGTCATCGGGGAGGGTAAAATATTCACCCTACTGGCTCACAACTCACAACGACTTGATCAATTGCCAATTCGCACCCTTCTCACCCTACTTGCAACCGCAATGATTACGCAATGTGGTCCACAGTTGGTAGAATGGGTAATTGTTTCCGTATTTCATCCTACTATACAGCATATGATCATGATCAACTACTTGCCCAGAGAACTGCACAGATGCACTTTACTTGAATGCGCTTGAATGCGGTTCATTATCGACTGAAGGTATAATCCGTCTAACTAATCGAGGACACAAAGTGCAACCGCCAACGCGGACAGAGCGGACAGAATCAACAAACCGCCAACAACTGTTTAGTTTACAAATTCGAATGTGCAACCTTTGCACATTCAACCCCCGTATCACCGTGGTCAAACGGTAGATGAATGACAGAATGACATAGATTTGTAGATTAGGGGGCGTTCATGCTTGATTGTGCAGATTTAAGATGAATAGACAAGAATTTGTTTGTGTAGAGCAGAATTTATTCGAAACATATTGTTAGGATTAAAGTACTAAAATTAAACGGATTTTCGAAAATTTTGATCTAAATTTATAACGCAACGGCGCCGTGGCTTAGTTGGTTAAAGCGCCTGTCTAGTAAACAGGAGATCGGGAGTTCGAATCTCCCCGGGGCCTAGTGTATATAAGACACAAAAGTTTTTGTGTTAAAAATCGTCAATTAGAAGAATTTCCTGCAAAAATTCCGGATTTTGTCGCAGAGTGGGACAGAATAAACTGTATTATGTACTGCAACAGTTGAAAACATAGATTTCTGAGTAATAAGTTTCTTTTAAAAGCAAGCCAAAAGATCCTATGAAAGAGTGTCTTGCTCCTTCACGTAATGCACTATTTTCTACTCTAACTATGTAATGTACCATTTTGTGAAAATGAGCGAATTATATTTTAACAACCTGCTATATTAACAAAGTAGTTTTCAAAACTTTTAAACTATAGTAACCTAAATTTACTTACACTCCTTATCTTAATCATTTCAATGTCATTACTTATCACTTGTTTTGAACTTATCAACAAAACGCAAAATTTGTTATTAAATTAGTTATGTCACCGGCGCCGTGGCTTAGTTGGTTAAAGCGCCTGTCTAGTAAACAGGAGATCGGGAGTTCGAATCTCCCCGGGGCCTAACGTCCAGTAAAGAACGTTAATTTTTAAAGAAATCAATATTGAAAATACTTATACTCTTTAAATGCAAGAAAACCTAGCAAAATGTCATAAAAACCTAGTTTTGAATAGTTTGTAACAAATTGTTAGTGCTAAAAAGGAACGGCGCCACTGTTTCTTCCTTTTTTTCCCTGCCATCTTCAAAGGCAGTGCCCACCAGGCGGTTATACCATGTACGTACAATGTACATATCCTAAACGTCACCAAACGCAGTCGACGTTATTAATAACGCCCAAAAATGGTGGCCATAACTTTTTACGATCGCATTTCGTCGGGCAGCGACAAGCGACGAATGAAATCATGAATGAACTGCAACAACACTGTCCGGTACACAAACATCGCACAAACAGCGCACGATCTCAATCCAATAATGCGCCATCGTGAGACAATGGTGAATAACAAAATGACAAAAACCCCGGCCGGGAATGTCACCAATGTCGGGGACCATAACGTGCGTCCACGCTCGCCAATCATTACCGCGCGCAAGAACGCTGGAAAGTATTAAATCAGCCACAAGACAATAACAGAAAGAAAAAAATTAACACCTGCATTCAATTTTTATGTACATATGTACAAGCTATCAGATTGACTGCATTATGTCGTGTCCGTTATACCATCGGAGATTTAGTTACAGTGTATCTCTTTTGTCTTCGTATTGTTTTCCAAGAGGTCTACGTGCGAATCGCACGTAATTGCAATCATGCACGTACCGAATGCACGCGGGCATCGAGTTATGGACGGTGTAATATTCTCATTATTTAAATATTTATTGCCTATTTATGAGTAAACGATGCGCGCGCATACGTGTCTTATTCATCAATGTGTTATGGACATTGTATTGTTATATTCTGGTATTTGTAAGCAAAAAATTTGATTTTGAATTAAAAAAAAGCAAAAAAGCTCCGTTTTCCGTTTTTGTTGATTTTTGATCCTTTAGAAAACAATTTAACTTTTAAAAATTATTTTTTTGGCTTAAATCCATGCAGGATATCGGCGCCGTGGCTTAGTTGGTTAAAGCGCCTGTCTAGTAAACAGGAGATCGGGAGTTCGAATCTCCCCGGGGCCTACCGTCCTATAAAGGACCTACATTTTTGAATAAATCAGTGCTATATTGATGTTTTCTTGATCTAAGTAAAAATCTAGCAAAATTCCATAAAAATACAGTAAAAATAAGAGTTTCTAACCAATTGTTGGTGGTAAAAAGTTGTGGTAAGAGTTTTTGTTGCTGTTGTTCGTAAAAAGAATAGGAAGCTTTAAAATTTTGCAAGCGGTTGTTTCGGTGAAGGAAAATTATAGTTTAAAACGTTTTTACTAATAAAATATTAAAGGATATCGGCGCCGTGGCTTAGTTGGTTAAAGCGCCTGTCTAGTAAACAGGAGATCGGGAGTTCGAATCTCCCCGGGGCCTGAGAGTTGATAATAACTCAATATTTTTATTCAGGTTTTTAAAAATCCATTTATTTACTGGTTGAGCAAATATCCTTGATCCAATAACGCATTTTTTTCTTTATTACCTGCGCGTTTCGAAAGCAAGAACTTTTATTATAAGCTCTCATGGAAACATAAAATGCAATGAATGGGACTCGTCGATGGCGATCGTTTTCAATCTTTTATGTTTAACAATTCGCGACAATCCCTCATACAAAGGACCGTTAATTTTTATTCTTCAGCACAATTTTATACCAAATAATAATAACAAAACTTATTTTGCAACTGTCGAATAAAATTTCACAAGATTTTTCTTTATAATTAGTTGAAAGAATGCGAAAAATGTATTTTTAGTGAGTAATATCCAGTATGTGAGCTGGTATGACTAATTGCAAACCGCTTTTCCTATTATTCCTCATAAAAATCGCTTGCTCAGCAGGTCGGCGTGGAAAAAGCAACGCTTAGCATGAAATGACCTTCGGTCGCCTGCTGGACGACGCTTTGGCGACGATCGATTGCTATTAAATTGAATTGAATCGAAATCAATTCATCAGCCGACGGCGTTGCGGTGGCGCGACTACCAAGATTTATCAATTATATTTTATACGCAACGTGTGTGTTACGCAGGCCAGACGTTTCTTCGAAGATGGCCATCAATGGCATGCCTTCGCAAATCACAACCATTGCAGGCCATCACAACCAGCCCATTGGCCATCTAAGCAATCGACACAATAACGCACGGTATACCCACCGTCGTAGCATGGAAAAAAGAAGAAAAGAAAATCCAATCAGGAGTAGACGCAGAGTGAGGTAAAGTTCGATGGACAAATTTGCAATCAATCGACGTCAAGCCTGCCATTTGAATGACATGCCGATGCGAACGGGACGATTAGAAACGTTTGATGACGATTGTCAAACCACAATCGGCAATTTTATGTCAACTCATTTCCTGATGATAACAAGTGAACCGTATGTTTGCGTAAAACTTAGCCGATAATTGCATCAAAACGGCTTGAAAAATCACCATTCCTCATTGGCACTTATTGCTGCTCTCTTACAAAGAGCAATATTGCTGCTGACTGCATTTCTCGTTACGTTTCTAATGGAAAACGTCGCTCTCTCGTGTAACGCCAGCCAGAGTACGGGTGGCACGACACAGAATTCCGATTCGCAACGGAATTACACGCCAATTTAATCGGCCTTAAAACAAATCTCGAATCATATTCCTTCCTTTCTATTTGCGCGCAGCAAATCTACTTTGAAGTAAACGCAATTTTATTAGAGTCGACGATTTGACGAGGCGAGAGCGCCTAGACCACACCGACAATTGTGTCGAAAACAAAACCACCAAACACGAAACTTAACGGCCCGTAATTGAAACTACGCACTGAATATATTAAAACGATAAACATCGCGTGATTTACTACTGAATTCGATAAATGATGCTGTATTGATTACGGTTGACGAATCTCGCAAACCTTTTTTGGAGCGTAATAAATGCAATCAATGATTAAATTAATAGCTACATGTGTGAGTTGATATTGTTGTTTCTAAGCGTGACCAATTTGCTCATATAATGTTATTAATTTACAGCCTCACTTACATTTTTAATGTCTTTAGGGATCCGTGAATAATTTTACGAGTACAATATCAATTGTAACCGATTATCCATGCACCACAATCAAAATCAGGTATTTTCGCACGCTGATATAAACATATCAACAAGTGTGCCCTGTATTTTACTTTTTGCGCTCTCATTTCAATATAAATTAACAAATTACTTATTGTTTTGTTTACAAAACAAACAAAAATCAATAAAATTGAAATTCAAGTCAAAATATTAGTAAATAAATAGTTTGTTACTTGAATAATACCTACTTACTTAAGTATAAGTAGTTCTTGTGTTTTGTGTGCCACGTCAGAGATGCAAGCTTCGATAGAGCTTTCGATGCGCATGAGTTGAATGCGCAGCACAACCGAAAGAAGTCGGCGCGTCGAGCGCAACGCGTTTCATTATTAATCGAATATTGTATAAAAGATATCGATAAGGATCGATAAAGCGCATTTATTGCATTTATTGATGTCAGCGCGCATGCGGTGTCTTCGGACTCAGCACTCGGGTAAAAACGGCGGCAGCACGAAGCGGACGGTGGCGCCTCCATGCGCTGCCAGCGCCGCATACAAATCGACGATTCTTTTCAATCGCTGCTTTTTATCGCATTCTACTTCTGTGACACTGTCTGTTGACGAAAAATCATCAACTATTTAATATATCTAAGTAAATTTTTAATATTTTTAAGTAATATTTACTTATACTTTAAATTTTAGTTGTTTTTTGATGTTAGTGATGGTTTTTTAATTAAATATTATTTAATTTTTGATTTAATATGTTTTACAGTTATCGATCACGTCGTAGAATGAAAATGATTTTTCTTTCGATCGCCGATCCGTCTCGGGGTTTCGCTAATGGGTCGCTATGCGTGCGTGCGCACCGCGCTGAATCTTTTCTTCGTTTCGGTTTCTTTTCTCTTTGCGCGCAGCCGTGTGCAGCTTAACGCGTAAAAGCGACGAGCTTTCTTCCTGCTAATGGCCAATTGCTTATTGCCTCAACCGGCTCGTAACGGTTTTATTCGCCATGACGCGTAAACCGTGCTTTTCAGCAAACAAAAAAGCAACTTTATACATTTATAAACTTTACCATCTCATAAATAAAACATTTAATATTATCAATTGAATATTGCTTGATATTTAAGTTATGAAATTGAATTAAATCACAACCAAACAAATTGATACATTTACACGCATGAAATTCGAGTGGAAAAATGTGCTTTTCACACACAACGTCATTAACTGGCGGTTAATTTATTTCATGCTCAATGCGTCACGCTGAAACGATATTTCACGTGTATTGCAAAGAGAAAACTTTGTGAAATATTTCATCTATCGCTGACTTATGGCAAACGAAATTAAAATTAATTATTTGCTACAAACGGCGACAGGCAACGGAAAAACAAAGCCAAATATTGTGCAACAACGTTTCGGTTGAGGTTTTAATTAAACTGACAACTTGAGCAAACACAAATCGTGAAAATGTGAAATGTTAATCAATTTGAACAAACAACTTCATTCAAATACCTTCTTAAGTTTAGTTTTAAAGTAGTATTCGTAAAATAATAAATTTCTCACATTTCTAACAAATATTTATCCTGTAACTCAGCGTCATTCATTCATGAATTGTTGCACAATTGTTGAAATTAAGCATATTTTCATGTGTTACCTAGTTATGTCTATATTTAACTTGAATCATCACTCGTCGGCATCTCCGCATCTCATCTTTAGCGGCAATTTTGCGATTCAATGAATCATCCGCAATCCGCCAGCGCCGCAGCGCACTTGTTGCGACTCGTTACATCTAGTCGTGTGGCGGTACATTGTTGTTGTTCGCAGGATGTCTCACAGCAGCATCGTCTTCGGCTCTGCCCGTTTGTGGAGACGGCGCGCGGCATTAAATTAGCCGTTACAATAAATAATTGACAAATTGTTTTATCTCCAATATGTATCGCCGGTCACGATGTTAGAGTTTATGCGTTGCGCTTAGCACGTTAAACATTTTGTAATATTACATAAAAATCGGCAGATTTTGCAAAAATTTTTAATTTTTTTTTTATTTTAAAACATGTGAAAAACCACTACAAACACGTATGTTGTGGATTTCAAAGGTGGGAAAGTAATAATCTGAGTTAAACGATAATCTAAGCTTTGAAGTTAGGTTTTAGCTGAGGCTTTACGAAAGCTGCTCAGATATTGCCCGGTAATAATATAAGTCCAACACGCACGCATGCCATTCATTTGTTAGCCGCGGAGGAACGCAGGGCCCATTACGTCCACTGGACCAATTGGAAAACCTATTAATAACCCACAATTCATATTAGCGGTACATACCGGCACGACTTTCCTAAGCATTCTCGCATTTGTTCAAAATTACATCACAAAATACCAAAAAATAAATAAATAAAAACACAAAAAATTCGCAAAAATTTTTCTACAATAATTTTGTGACATTATGCGATAATCGTACGATTGATTAGTGGAATTAATTATGTTGTTTGATGCGTGTGAAAAAAATTATATGACATAATGAGCTTTTGTTTGCACCTGCATTTGTATACAATGCAGCGTTGAACACGGTATATCTGCGACAACAATGAAAGTGAGTTTGATTGTTATAACAACAGGTGCTTCTTAGAATTCAAGCCACCGCACACCATAAAACAAAAAACAATCTATTAGAAGCAACTATTTTATATGATAATGTCTTTTTATGTACAAAGAATTTAATTTGATATTTGCTCAATGCGGAAAAGAAAATAAAACCGCGGCAACGATTAGAAATATGTACCTACTCTAACGAGTCGTGATAACGCAAGAGACGGCCAGATGCGTGCGCATGCATGAAATAGCGTCGTCAGCAGAAGAGAGTCATTAAAGCGTCGGTCAGATATTAATCAGATAATATCCGATTGAGGATTGAGGAATTAATCGCGCTGTATTGCCTCATCGCGCGCCACATTTCGTCGCCTCACACACGCCACAAAGGCGGAAAGATTTACATAAAAGTCCAGTTACGGCTAACACTTCATCTAATCGGCTAACATTTATATTATTTCACTGGGAAGAAACAAAACGACATTTGTTATCATCTACTATTGCTATAGTCAAGCCAGTTGCAGCATGTAAGCATTGATTTTGTTAGTTTTAGTGCCTTTTAAATTTATTTATCTTAGAATGACTTGTCTATAGATGTAGAGAGTGTTAACGCGATGGTTTTTGTTTCGTGCGTGGTTTAGAAAAGATTACTTTAATCAATGCGTGATGATGATATAATTAAGACGACCGCGAAAGGTCTTAGGTGATGTAAAAATGCATTACTATGAATAGCTCACAATTAATCGCGATTAATGGTGATATAAAGAAAGGAAACGTGTGAAGAAATACACAGAATTAAAGTTTGGGATCATGAATCGTCTTCAATTAAGTTAATCTGCTATTATTTAGCAGCATAAATGCAATAAAACACTAAATTATTTAATTTATTGTTATTTTCTTCTAAATTCTTGATTTTTTGGCTTCTAATCAAAAAATTCTTTTTGATATTTAATTTAATTATCCCCCTAAACACTAAATATGTTAATATAGAATAAATTTCCAATTTTCCAAAGAAAAAATGATTTTGTTGCAATTTTCATCAAAATTCTTGATTTTTTAGCATGAAATAAAAATTCTTCTTAGTATTTATTAAATTTAACCGTCTATACACTAAATATATTGAAATAGAATAAATTTCCTTAGTTTTACTTAAAAGTAAAAGCAAACCAATAATTTACCCACACATAACGTTACGTATTTATACATTCCACTCAAGCACTACTTCTCCGCTGTCAGCGTATGCAATATCAAGGAACTCAAACCGAAAACATGTCATTTGAAAAGGTAGCAAAAGGTAGAGCAAAGGTAGCATTTCTCTTGTGTTGCGCTCATGTTCGCCTCGTGCAAAACTTTTGGGCGATCGCGCCGCCGCCACGCCGCAGGAATAAATTACGTCCGAACGCGACGACAGCAATATCTAACTATTCGTGAGTTATACGTGCGCGCTGCCTCATCTGACAACTATCTCTCTTCGCGATATGGGCGGCCAGGCGGCGGAACAGTTTGAGAAAACTTCGACGCGGCACGAAACTGCAACTACGCTGGGAAAGTTATAGAGCGCGTTGGTTTATCGATGAGGTTTTTCCTGCAAATTGATCGGTGCCGGCGAAATTTTAGTCGGATTTTCAACGCAAGGGCGCAGCGCTGCTAGTTGTGTATGCGTGGAGTGTTTTGGCGACTAATTGGAACAAATTTTGAAATTGTAATTGAATTTGTTTCTATGGATGGCATTTATGTAGAAAGTTTCATTAATTTGACAATATTGCTTGTAAATTTATAATTTATTACTTTACTACTACTTTAGTTTAATTTATAGGAAGATAAAATGCCAATAATTTACTTGAACGCCATCTAAGTTTAAATTTTACAACTAAAAGTATTAAAAACCTACTTTTCAACTTTAATCCCAAATTTTGCACCCTTTAAGCTTTATTTTCGCCACAAAAATTATCCTATATCTTATTTTAATACATAAACTATAAAATTATAAAGTTTCATCAAAATCTGATCAGTAATTTATGCGTGAAAGAGTAACAAACACACAAATTCAGTTTGGCAACATTGTGAATTTAATAAAAAAATCTCCAAAAAAATCTCCCAGTGAAAGAAGCCATTAAAATAATTATGACCGACATTAATAAAGGCAAGTATGATGAATGACGCTTATCGATCTGTGCGTATCAACAAGATATCAATCAAACAGCGTTAACATTAACGGTAGAACTTTTATAACATTAAGTTCGTTTTTTCGCCTCTTCATAGACTGCCTTCATGCGTAGCTTACACGCTTTCGTATCGTTTAATTTGTTCGTACATTTAGAGTAGACATTAAACGATTACGATTCTTTCATGATTTGTTTTTCACCATCGTAAAAAGAGCGTATATTTATCATGGATCACGACGATGCGCCTCATGATGCGAGCCGTTAAGTTTTTATTTTTACTACACACTTTCGGCTAATAGCTTAAACACACATAGATAAATAGCACTCTTTTTTTCTTCGTGCGCGCCTGCTTTATACGCAAGCGAGTAGTTTATTACCGGCTCCTTGCGTCGACTTCCTTGCACGAGTCCATCATATTTTATTTTTATTTTGTTTAGCAACAAGATCAACGAGCAAATCAAATAAACGCGCTGAGCAAATAAACGTGAACTTTATAATCTTTAAATGATCGCGCAATTCACTTGTGTGCGATGAGTGCGCGCGAATGAATCGCGTAAAAAGTTTATTGCACGTTATTATATGTACGGTGGGCGAACGGACGCGCGATGCTAGCGAGCGCTCATTAATTAACGATCGAATCTTATTGGCTAATAACTTCGTACAAACCAACCACGATGCGCGATGGGCATTGCGATGTGTTGAGGCACTGAAAACGTTTAATGTCGTTCAATTGGCTGAGGGTATACGCTCTACGCACTTAAGTAGCTTTTTACTCTTTTAATATACAGGATGTCAGTAAATTTCAAACATATAATCAAATTAATATAAAATTAATTTCGTGAAATATGATTTCTTTTGTTTAAAAATAGTTTTATTATGTTTTTTGTTTAATTTTTATTTTATTAAATAAAATTAATAATATATGGTATTACTAGTGCCATCTAACGGCGATACCACGAATTTTATTTTATTTTCTCTCTGAATTGCGCAGAAAAATAAAAAAGTGTTTTGCGATTGCAATAAATTCCGATACGTGCTTTACGACAATTTAACACACGACAACATTTAATAAATATTATGATTTCGAATTTTATTTATATTTACGACCGGCAATCATCAAATCGTCGCGGTCGCGGTTGGCGGGCGAGCATTATAAAACAAACGTAAAAATTGCTAAAATCGTTGGGCACGGTCACGTCCGCGGTGTCGCAACCATCGGTCACATGCCATCGCTCAGCGTTCGCCGACACGCGAACGAATTGGAAAGAAAAGTGAAAAATTATCTGTTAAATTGCCAACAAAAAGCGCGCATCCGTATCATATCATCTGCGGGCCCGGCGTGGGGAAGAATTTATATTTACGACTCGGGCTTAACTTTTATATCCACATCGCGAAGGGTTCTTAAATTATTTTATGTGTACATATTGCAAAATGAGAATTTAAGAAGAAGAAAAAAAGCAAAACTTTACGGTCTAGAAAAACTTACACGTATAATAAAAATAATAATAACATTGTTAATTAATTAAGTTGGTAATATATACTTTGTTATTTAAGCATCAAGTTAAACTGGTAAATTAATTATGGTGAAAAGAGGAGACTTGCAAACAATCGTAATAATAGCAGCGGCAATAATTAAAATATTATTAAATTAAAGCTCCGCCGCTCACCGCCGCGTTTTATTGCGCTCTAAAATTACACAGACGGCGAAGGAGACCTGTAAACCCTTTTCAGGACAGGCATCAACACCGAGTGTCAGCCGGTCATCGTTAAATGAATAGGTAATCATTTAATTTCAAAACTTTTTGATGCAACACAACACAAAGTTAAAATTTAGCGAAAAAACCAAAGAATGATGTTTTGAAACTTGTCGAGAAGTAAAGATAGCACTTAGTGTGACTCAGTGGGGAGTATAATGATTCGAAATTAATAAGCCAGGTCGATAAAGACGCAGTTGGAGTTTCGGCGTCACCTTGCGTCCAATTGCGT
Organism: Dalotia coriaria; assembly: GCF_025399875.1. Classification (NCBI taxonomy): domain Eukaryota; kingdom Metazoa; phylum Arthropoda; class Insecta; order Coleoptera; family Staphylinidae; genus Dalotia; species Dalotia coriaria. Next base: position 2,693,022 of record NW_027045451.1, read on the forward strand.
TCGAATGCATTAATGCAAATGAATTGCAATCGGAGTGCAAATGCGATCCAAGTCCTGCCCACTTTTCCACTTCTACGTTCTTGCGCTCTGCAATTATATATTGATTCCTTGTGGTTGTTTTAGCATTAAAAGTCGCCAGCGCACACAAAAGTGGGTAGGCAGTCGGATCATTTACGTGATTGCCATTTATGAATCTGACATTTAAACATATTTAGCATCGTGTAGCGCAATTTGTGTGTCTACTATTCTACAGAAAAGAGAACATTCAATTTACTGGTATCTTTCTTTCACAAATCTTTCATTCTATTGCTATAGTAATACTCTATAAATTTAACTTTAATGGTAAAATAAATTATAATTATTTTTCTACTTCTACCTCAGTTTTTCCACGGTTTTAAGACACAAAAAGTGATACTTTATACACAAACTGCCAACGTCGTGACTAAAGTACTTTAGTCACGGGCTTTAGTCACGGGGTAGAGCGAAGAAGCGATTATTGAAGATATAAAATACAAAATTCAAATATAAAAACCGCAAAATGGAAATAGAGTGAAAGTCCACGTTTTTAATCAGTCTCGTGACTAAAACTCCCGTTTAGACACTTGACACTTAATATTCTATCAAATACACACTGAAACAAAACAATTCAAAGCTCATTAATGTCCAATTTCTTCAAACGGAAACCAATATCAAAAGATAAGCAATAAAGCAACTCAAAGCGACGTAACTAAACAAAACGTCTAAACTAATGGCGTCGATTGATTCCACATTGCGCATGCGCAGTGAACACACAACATAGATTTATATAATATTCGATTACATGTTAGCCATGCGCAAGTTCGATGTAGTTACAAAGGTACGAGTATTAAATTAAATGAGCGACGAGCGACGAATGTGCGCAGCTCACAAACTCGCAGGAATAACACATATCCTGGAGCGTTAGCAAAACGCAAACGCGAATACACCGGCAGGCGAACGCTCACACCGCCGACCAAAACAATCAATTACGCGCGTATTACCGGAGGTATTACTTTACATTTACTTTGTCTCCTTGTCGTCTTGCTCTCATCTTGATAGATAGATACAAGTGATCGCTAACTCTGCGTAAAGTCGGGCTAGATTTATAGCTGTCGCTGGGATGCCGGACGCGCCGGCGTAATGAGCATTGAGCCACGGATGTTCACTTGGTTGCCTATCACTACAAAATCTTAAAAGCTATTATAAAATTAAATTAAAAATATTTCGATATTTTAACTGATTTATTAAGAAATTCTGAAGGAATTTATTTGATTTTCTGTTATTTTAACGTTAAAATTACCGAAAATTAAATTCGACATAAATTAGGTAATTATGTATCTAAAATTACCAAAACACCGCGATATAGTCATAAATACCTTGTCGTGCAAGAATTTCAAATGATTCCCGACGATTTGGTAGGCGATTTCTACGATTGCGATGTTTTCGTGCGCAACCTGCGCGTTCGGTACACGCGCGGCGTGGCTGGCATGGCGGCGTTTTTCGTCGTGATTAATTACCCACGAAAATGTCTGCCCGTCGTGTTTGCGTTTTCGCTTCATATTGTTTGTTACACATTTGTCTTGAGCGCTTTGCGGAATTTCTCGCTGCGCATTTCTCCGCCAAGATTTATTTACTCGCGCTGTGCGAGGAACCTTTAAGTTTTCTCCGTAGACAAAATGCTATTGTGTGACTGGTTTGTTTGGAAGTAATTACGATTTGTTAACCTGTCCGACTGTAACAGTTCCAGTGCTTCCATAGAAATAAATCATGCAACAAATAAATTATCATGATTTTATTACATTTGAGGTTAGGTTAGCATTTTTAGAGGTTATGTCGTTGGAGATTTTAAATATTTGTTTAAAAATTGTGTTGTTTTGAATTATGAAGCGCACAGCGTGAAGCAAAGCTGAAAAACTGAAGTTGTTGGTTGGATGTTGGTTGCTAGCCGCGCCCCTGTAAACTCTGACCCCGAAACGCGGCTAACAGTTTATTACGTAATGCAATTCGCGCGCTGCTCTCGTAGTTCTTGCACTTCTTGCGGGAGAGGCGCTCGCGCAAGAGGTTAGCGCGATTATGGCACCATGCGATGGATAGTTGGCGCGTTTGGATTGCCAATTAGATTTCCAATTAATGTAATTATGCTTGCGCCGGCGCACGAAACAATCCGTGGGAAAATAAGTATGAATTTGACTCTAGAGATCAATTTTTTCTTCAAAACATTAGAAATCTTATCTTAAACACTTACAAAATGGCTGATCAAGCAACAAAATGGCGGATATGATAACCAGGTCGTATTGTGGTTATAATTTACATTTAAAATCGAAATTAATATTAGCGGTTGATTTAAGTTGCGGTTTTGCATCGCAAAATGCCAAAACATGAACGCATCTGATTCTATTTGTGTTCTTTGTGTCTAGTTGAATTCCACCTTCGACGATTCGCTCGGAAATGGCAAAAGATCGAAACCAATGAGCATGAAAAAGCCTCCACAGACGAAAACCAATAATTGTTTTATCGTTTGCCGTTTTGCACAGCAAGGCACTTTTCCTCCTTACGACCGCAGCACCGCAACCAATCAGCAGAGACTTCTCGCGTTCTGCTTGAATACGATAGATAACGATTGGGATTAAGGAGGCGAAAAATTAAACGACCGCACCGCATTCGGTTAACCGCGAACGCAATTCGCTAAAAACACCGGCAATCGGCGGCCATTTGCACAAGAACAACATGCGCACAACAGGCACAAATTAAACTTTTTTTTATATCAATTGCTTTCCGTAAGTGCCGTCATTATATTATAATAAGTTAATGCAAATCGGAGCGAAATTAAACTCGGCGCGCAGTGGGTGACTTCTCGGTTGCATACGTTTTAATTTAAAACGTACGTTTCTCGCATTGGTTATATGCAAATGTGTAACAAGGGAGTCCGTCCGTCGCACCGTTGGACGTTTCAATTAAAACGAATTTAACTCAATCAGCAAGATCGTTACTTATTTTATTGCGCACGGCGTCAACGTTTAAATTTCTTTTCCTTCGAATGGCAAACGCAGAAACGCCGAGCAAAATGCGTAACTTGCGTTAACTTTACGTTAACTTAAGGTTAACTTAAGTTACATAAAGTTAATTAGAATGAATTCGCAATGCGTGAGCAACAAAAAGGCGGAGTCGACAGTTGAGAGACGCAGTGCTAAAACAGCAGTAGATCCGGCAATACTTAATTATATTTAATAAAAATATTAATTTTATGTAATTTATTAAAAGAAAGTTGAAAACAAAAATTTCTTATTTTGTAATTTTTTAAATTTGCATTCAAATTATTTTTTTAAAATGTTTTTTGTCATTTTTTAATTAGTAATGCTTCTCACGTTTAAAGCGGATCAATTAGCGTGGCCTGTAAATCACGGGTCCAATTGTTTCCAAAAAACGTTGAAAAAAACAACAAGCGAGTAGATCGGTGATTGGTTTGCAACGCGCATCGAGAAACGATTAAACTCGGACAACGAACACGTCGCGAGAATACTTAATATCTCGTTAGTTTCCTCTACTTTGTCTTCTGCGAGCAGACAAGGCGCAAAGTGCAGACGGCAATATGACAATGTCAGCTGAATTATTCATTTGTTCAATTCCGATACGATTTTTTCCCAACGATTCACAAATGAACAACAAGCCGTTGTAATTCTCAGATTTTCGATTGATTCGTTTGATAATGCCACAAAATCAATTGAGGATTCTACAAGAATCAAAATACACTTATGTCATGAAAATCACGAATAGAGTAAGATTAAATTTATGACTTTTAAATTAACAGGAAGGTTTATTTTGAGTTTTATAACAAAATTGTAATTCGCAAAGATTGTGAAGCTGTTGTAGTCGTTTGGGGGCCATCGATGATGCGGTCGCGTTCGATCGGACCGCGGCACCCGTCGCTAATTTATTACATTATTACACGCTCGAAAGGATTTGCGAAGAAACGACCGGCGAGTTGCTTTTTTACACCGTTCATCTCCTCGGGAACAGTTAACAACACACAAAAAATATTATTTAATAATTCGTAAACTTAGATTTCTGATAAGATAACTTTTACATAACCAAAGTTCAAGAAGGAATGTGTGTTGCCTATACTAGCCTCTCAATAAAAAATATGTGATTTTTTTCTGAAAATTGATTTTCTCACCTCACGCAGACCTTAACATTTCGCGTCGCAACGATATGTGACTAACATTTTCGCAAACATTTTCGTGCGTATGCCGTCGTGTGCATCGTCGCGGCGTTGACATGGTTTGCATAGAAACTCCGAAACGAATGCGCTTGGTGCACACATATTGATATGGTACGTATAAAGAGCATGTCGTCGACGAAACAACAAATCTTGTCGAAAGCGCCCGAAACGTACAAACATTAGAGCTGCTCTAAGCTCGAGAAAGAGCAAGCGCATTCAAATGCACACCAGCATATGAAACAGTTCGAAAACTGTTGGAAATCAAGCAAAACACACAAAACGCAGGCGAGCACACACGCTGGAATAAGACGAAGTGCACTCTGGCGGTGTTTATGGTGCCTTCCCGGTACTGAGGACTTTTCTGAGAGCGCACCAAGCCGAAGAAAAAGAAGAAGAAGAAGGTAAAACTTCTTCGGCAGCGTCGACTGGGTTGGCTGCTGCTGCTCTTGAGGTCCCGTCACGACCGATATGTAATGCACTACTAGTGACTTCCACTCAATCTATTCAACAATTTGATTTATCGACATGCTACAATACGAAACGACGCTGCCGAGGAACCAAGGAGCGCAGTTACAACTGAAAACTGCCAGGATTATTTCCCAATGCGAATATTTAACAGCCAGAGCTTGGGTAATATTAGCAATGCATGAAAAATTGCATATATCAAGCAAAACCTGCCATCTAGCGGCAGAAAAATAAAACTTTTGAAATTTTTATTTTCTGCAAGACCCTGTAAGATAAATACATGAGTAGATAGTTTCCTGCGTTGTTGTTGGTTCTGCGAGTGCCATTATTTCAAAAGCGAGCGTAGCATCATTCTACGAGCCAAAGCAAAGAGCAAAACGGCAATTCCGAAATCAACATAACAAAAGGATTAATAGCCAATGGTATTGTAGACGAATATTGAATAGAAGAAGGTGAATTGTGCGCGACTAGCTACCGCTTGGAGGTTGTTTAAACTTTGTTTAAACTTTTCAAAATTCCCTATCGTAACAACTTAATAAAATATCGCCGCACATTTATCATCGCTAATATCGCGTTTCCCAGCGAGTCTTAGAGATGTTGTGATACAATAGAACAAAACCGACTCAAGCGGATTTGAAAGTATGATATTTTAGTTAAAAAGGTTTGCATGTTTTGAAAATATGTAAATAAATGAAAGAATTAGGTCAGATATTCTGAATATGAATATTTGATTTTGTTGGTGAAGTTGATAAAGTCGCGGAATTTAGCGCGCAAGCCCTTTGAACTTTATGCTCGGCAATAAAGCATTAAATTCCATTAAAAAGAAGCGATTTCCACTTATTTTCCGATATAACATTTCATTTTATGACGCGTTTATGACCGCCCGAACACTGCGAGGCACATTTGCACCTTATTTTCGCCGGGCTTGCATAGGCATCGATTTTGTTCAATATTTTTATTTGCGCGCTCAAAAATGACGAGTTTACTATCAATCGTACGTTTTAGCGACATTTTATGCATCGCGCACCTTTCATCTGAAGGTGGATGTGTTTCCTGACGCGAGGAGCGTCTCACGAAACGTTGAAACTTCACAAAGCTGCAACAACTTCGATTACTTCGACAACAACGTTCTTAGGCTAAGTGTAATGTAATGTTCAGTGGGAGAAAAATGCAAACGACGCTCGATTCGTCATTAAAGTTGCATTTGAAGACAATTTCGCCAAGTTCGGCGCAATATTATGAGCGTTTATCACTGGTTTTTGACACACCTATGATTTTACTATTTTATCTTTCAAATTTAATAAAAATCTAATATGCAGAACAAAATTAATCTTAAAATTCTTAAAACTTATTTACTTTTAGATTTAAAGTTGTAATTATTTTAAATATCATTACAACTCATCACAAGTCATCATCTCAAATGATGACACCAGTAGTTGAACGATAAGACACGATTACAAAAATCAAAAACGAAAAAGTTGACAGAGTTGAAATTGAATATGCCAGCCAGTATGAAAGTTAAAAGCGTAATTTCATAATTATTCAATCAAACAGCGTGTTTACTTCACTTCATGTGAAGCAAATTTTCTAATTAAACACTTTCACAGATTCAACGTCATAACAAAAAGCGCTTTTCACAAATATGGTAAAATTTAAGTAAGTTATTATTTGCAAATGTGGCAATAAAATTACAGAGTTATGTTTTGCTTTGACATTCCTAATGGAAACAGGAAAAACGAAAGATTTTAAAAGCTTTTAATTAATTAATAAATTAAAGATTTTTTGTCCACTAACTAGTTTTGGATAATCAGGAAACATATTAGTTAATAGTTAATTATCCATTATAAATTGCATCATATTGCAAAAACTTGTATAATTATTCCCAATAATATATATTAATATTATTATGGCAAAATTTTTCAAATAATAATGGTTATTAAAAGTAGAAAATTATAATTTCCCATATAAAACAACAATTAGCACCAAAGTTTTAGAAACATCAGTTAATTCCTAAAGTAAATGACGCAATACAATTTCTGCAGATAAAATATTTTGAATGCACACGCAATAAAACTTTTACAAGCCGCTTCAATTAGCCAACAAATTAATCGCACCGCACGTTAATTTTTATCAAAAAATACGCGCGCATTCATTGCTTTAGCATGATAAAGCATAGTTGAGGTTAGAAATATAACTAAAAATTAAACAGTAAATGTGTATCACTTAAACTGTAAAATACATCATTACGACCCTCATACCACTGTTACAAATCGCCGTAAAGATAAAAATTCTCATTAACTCATAAACCAACTTTGTAATAACTACATTTACACATCAACGCAACATTTCTTTGATATTAAAAATATTTAAAAGTGAAGTAATACTCTTGTCGTTTTATAGCACCCTGTAAACTAAGCAAATGTCCAAATGACTTCCGAGAGCCAGCGTTATCGTGACCTTTATCTCAAAATTTTTAATATTTAACGACCGTTGAGATTCTGATGAACACGATATTAATTAGTATTAAAACCGGAGCTAACTAAACTAACTAAGCGCCTAGCCTAATAGCCGCTCTATGATATCTGTAGCTTTATATCACAACTATCAGAAGTCACACACGTCACCACTGACTCCCAGATTCCTTCGTCAGTTCCAGTTGAAAGAAGCAGCGCTCTGCGCGCTTTGTGCAGGATGCGTGCGGCCATAACGCCGGTGAAGAGTTGCTGAAGGAAATGTTCGATATCAACGTTGATCATCAAACGTCGCCTACCGAGAAAAACCAAACAAGACGCACTGACGCATGGATTTCTTGAGCAATCGAGCAGAGGAAGGCAATAAAAATAAACTTTTGCGCCATCTCACATAGTATAGAGAATGGTCGAGATAATAAATAAATTTTTATAGCAATTAGCAATTGCGAAATAAATCAAAACAACAAAAATGTAATTTTTAATTTTTTTGTGTAAAAAATTTGTTTTAACTACTTATTTTCCATATAGTGAAGTAAAAAAAAGTTTATTTCGATTTATTAGCTATCTATAAACGTGTTGTTTGCAGTCATTACAATTTACAGTAGTTTACAGCTTGGTTTACATTGCAAACTACGCGTTCGCATAACATTATCACACTTATGCGCACACAGGGAGTGATTAATGTTATTGCACGTTTCAGCATTTCGCGTTTCTCTACTTTTTATCATTTTCTGCAGGCGCTGATTTCTTTTGATTACTTGCATTGCTACTTACACTACACGCACTGTGAATTATTACAGAAATATCAAGATACACATAAGCAAACGTTGCAAAACGATCAAAATAAGAAAGAAAAACACATTTGACTTGCTGTATAAGTACCGAACAGTTCCATAGAAACAAATCTTACATCTTTATACTAAAAAAATAAAATTTACGTTATTATTGCCTCAAAATATTAATTTTTGTAAATATTTATTTCTTGTCGGCTCCTCCATCATTTGAATATTACTCGAATGCATACAAAGCAATAAATGTAAATTAACTCGCTGCGAGTCTAGTGAAATTAAATAAAATTAAGCATGTTCAACATTTATTTACCGTAATGAGTGCATTGCGGTGCGTAGCGCATGCACAATACACGAATTTATTTGCGTTCGAATTTAACGAATTGATTTCAACAAACCGAACACGAAAATTTTAGAAAGTGCTCTCTCGCGCCGTCGCTTCACATCGCTCCATATCTCTTAACGCGCGCTTATAGGTACACCCGATCGGCGTGTATTTAACTATTTATGCGTTTCATGTTTACGTATTTATTACATACAGCGCTGCGGATACGTGTGCAGGTAAACAGCGCGCTGCTGCTCCCCGGCTACTTTAATGTAACACGATTTATAATTTATCTCATTGTTTCGCGCCTCTCGCTCCACTCGTAACGAGGCAAATGGTTAGCAAGCAACGCCTCACACAATCGACTTTTGATTGGAAACCGAACCATTTTGTTACATTCTATAAAACGTTATTTGGTGTAGAATTAGTATTGACGCATTGGTAATAAAATTTTGTGTGTGAATAGCGACGATTCGAATGATTACAAGTTGGGGCAAATTAACCCAATCGGTATAATTCACAAACTCGTAATTCGTAATTTATTAGCCGTAATTGCATGCTCCCGGCTTGGCTGGTTGTCCGACATCGTTGTCCGACGCAATTAATATGCGCGCTCGAGTTTTATGAAATAATAACCGAACGAAAATGACAAATTTCCTGCTCTACGCGCGGCTAATTTGTAAATTGTAAACATTTTCGATACCGCCGTTAATCACAACCACACCACACCACAATTTCTAATGTTCGAACTTTTAGTGCATGTCTAATCTTGTATTTCGGTGGCTAATAATTAATTAGCGATAATTAGAGACCGTGCACAGCGTGCAGCCGTTAACATTTCGTTTTTATATGCCTCGATCTGTCGAAGATCCAATTCGAAACTTTACGACTGATTAATTTAATTATGAACGTTCGAAGATTTCATCCCAGCGCGTTATTATTATTATTTTTTATTAATTCTTAATTCGCCATCGTTAGTGCGCTTTTTACGGCTAATTAATCAATCGCTCGGCGACGGCGCGTTATCGATTGGTGCCTGCGCGAAGAAGTCGGAGAGCGTTTCATAACGAATCGTGCATAATACGAATGAAGTCGAGCGAAGAAGTTCATTAATCGAGGGATTTTTACGCGTCGTTTGTAGCACCGAAATGTAATAATATGAATAATCGGCGGATAGCGTTTGGAATCGTTAGTGTATGTTTTATATGTCAGTGAATTAATGGCAATAAATTCCGTGGAAATCAACAGGTTCGCATGAGAATGTAAATAAATCGTAAATTCTCAGTGTAAAACATGACTGAAATAAATCATAATATGTAATTGATAAGAAGAAATTCCAAATATTAAATTTCTGCATTTTTTTGAGGTTAAATTTTTCTTCAAAGTGTTTAGCACCTTTTCTGAGGTTAAATTTTCCTTAAATGCGTTTTGCCACGGTTTTTGAGGTTAAATTTTCATAAAACGCGTTTTGCACGGTCTTAAAATTGGTAAACTATTTAAACATGAAATCAGTAATGACGTGAGTAAACACTACACCAAATTCTTCCTCAGTACACCTAACAAGGTGTTTAAATCGTAAATATATTTTATTATATCATATTTTATATTTTTCTGAGTACCTATTACTTTTATAACTATGTTTACGAGAAATATGCAACTAAAATACCATTTTCAATGTAAAATATTCACAAAAATTTTACTATTGTTGTAAAATTAACGAATAACATAACTTCACACTTACTTACCTATTCTTTAGCCAATACAATAAATATATTTGCTAGTTGTCTGCGAAATATTTGTATTCTTACTTAGGTGTTTACAACCACATCACAAGACTATACTTAACCGCACATTCATTTATTTCGAACTTTAAAGCTCTCTTAACCACTGCGTTGTTGGTGCGCATGATTTAAGTGCGTATTTTACAATATTTCTCTGTTTTACCAATTCTGCGTATTTACACATTATTTTTGCTTGGTTAAAAAACACTTTAAATACTCGTGCATATTTTCAGTTTTATTCGAAGAAAATTTTAAATGGGTATTAATTACGAGAAGAATTCTAACGCTACTTTTGAACATCTAGTAAATTTTAGATTTTAACACACAAGGGATTAATTAATGTTCAATATCCTGCTTCTGGATTCACACTAATTCACATAAATCTCAGCTCGAGACGCTCAATTTCTTCTTCTCTTTCGTCTCAGGTTCTTTTGCACTGCTTGAAACAGCTACTGCTCTAGCTACTTAGCTACTTCTGTTGAGTATGTGTCCCTTGAGTTACTGGAAGTATTTAATTTCTTAAGTTCTATTTAGTGTCCGACCAAAGTAAAAATTTATCCAAAAAATTCAAATTTTAAATATTTACTATCAAAAAGTTTACTTTTTTCCCTTGAATACTAATTTTACTTTATTATTTTTCATGTGTGTATATTTTATTGGAAGCTTCTCCGATTGCAACTCACTTATACTTTATATCTTAGTAAAGTAATGCTTCCGAAGTTGCTGCTGCCCAGCAGCTTTACTAACTGTACGCCTGGCGATGAAAGAAAATAAGACGCACTGCAAGTACGCGACCCGTTTAATTGCATCCAAGGATATAAATTTATATTATTTATTGTTCTTTGTCCGCGCGCTGCGACGATATCGATCAATATCGGAGCAACACATCTGCGCGGAATGCATGTGTTATGTTTGCCCTAGGATCGTCTTCGGCCGCCAGAGATAATAGTCGTTAATATTGCCATAATGCGTAATTATCCTTGGGTAATTTATTTTAATTGATATTATTTATCAGTGCGGGTCGAAGCAAACTTGTTTGCCGTATTATTACGGATTACCTTTTATGTAGAAAGTTTTCATAATAGTTAATAGTTCATAACCATTATTTTATACAAGGTGTTGGGAAATTTATTTGGCTAACTATAGAGGAAGCAAAGATGCAGCTATAAAATTGGTAAAATATTATCTATACGGGCATAGAAAATTCAACAAAAGTGAAAATTGATTGGGATATAAAATTTGTAACTGTATACTTCGGTTCATTGGTCTCATAATTAATTATTTCAAATTATAAATAATAAAATTATCAAGAGATTTTAATCTATTGATTTTTTACTTAAAAATTAATGAAAATTTTGATTAACTAGATAATAATCTACAAAGTGTACTAAATAATATTTCAAAATATTAAAAAAGTATTTTCTTCTAATAAATTATTATTATAAAACGATTTATCACAACAAAACATAATTATATTACTTCTTATATTATTTCTTTTGTTTAATAATTGAATAGATTCATAGAAGTAACATTTCATATATGAAATCTATGATTGGCCATGACTGTGCCCTGTGTGGCGCGCATGTAATATGAAATACTAGGCAGAACGCGAAAAATAATTGGCAGTCGCCGCGGCGCACACCGAACGCAGTTAGGAGTATGTGTATCTATATGTGCATCGGGAAAATATTCGCGCGTTTCAGCGATTTAACGCTCATATTCATCGAATGTTGTGCGCCTTTTTTGCAAGTGCGAGAGAAGAAGGAACGCAGGCAACAACAGGAATTCAAAAAAGCATTCGCCGCCTGTTGTCAGATCGGTTACGCATCAAAAGTTTAACAACGTCCACATGTGGCAGAGAGACAACAAAATGATATGACGCATAATCAAATTCCATTATTTTATTAGATTCCGGAAGAAATGCGCCAAGATATCAGGTTTCTAGGAATAAATCAATTATTGCTTTTATGGTGGAGGCGCGTTTTTTAATTTAAATTGAAATTTGATAAAGCTGTAGGCATAATTTTAGAAATTTGGGCTGAGGAACCAGTATTTCCGTTTCTATTTTACTTTCAAGTAGTTCAACTATAAATTAAATAGTAAATGTCACAAAAGGACTGAATAGCCGCAAAAAGTGGTGGGGGTACGATGCGCTAACACGGTATTACTTATAAAAGAGTGGAAGATTATACCAACTAAACCATATTTTTTAAGTTTGTTTCCAAGGTGGTTTGTGGGTTATTTAGTTAAATGCAGTTTACACTACGACTTCTCTGCTCTGTGCCAACATGGTGCATATAGTATAGGTCCGTGCGTGCCGCGAGTTAGTTTTCTTCACGTCGTAGAAGGTTGTCAGAGATGGAGAGGCCCACTGGTGTGGTCGCGCCGTTTTCGCTCGATTCCGCCAACCGCACATTATTTATTCGCATACTGAGAATGATAGCATTTTCAATTTCTTCCATTTCTGCGTGTAATAAAATTAGATGCAGAAAACAGTTGCGCATCATTTTCTCTTCAACCGCTTAACACATAAGATGTGCAAAAGATTTAATAATCTAGTTGGCGCGTATGCTAAATCGAACGCACAGGATGTGCACGTGCAAATTCATTACCGCATTTTGCAACACGACGCCATTCGCGTTTCCTCTCTCTGGTGTTGAGTGCTGTGTGCGTCAAAAGAGCAACAGCAACAACACTCCACATCCACACATGCATACGCGTAACACTGAGCTCTTCATCCGCCTTGAATGCTGCAGTCAACCCGGCGCATACACATCTGCATACCGCGTGTACGAAAACACAGTGCGCGAATCACACAAATGAAGAAATGAAAACCCGCCCGTGAGAACGGCGCACCGCGAGCGCTCAGATGCTCAGGTGGCACAGCGGGATTCGCGAAAATATTTATATTCAACGATGGCGCTTCGTTTCTAACTATTGCGCGCTACGTGCTCTGGTTGCCGGCTTCGTCATAATCTCATGGAACGAGACGAAAATGCCAACAAGTTACAGAACTTTTAGAAATATGTATTAATGTATCCAGGTTGTTGTAAACATGTTTTGTTAGTTAACAAGGTAAAATATTATTTGTTCCAAATTAGGAAAATTAGTAAAAAAACGACAATAAAGAAGTTAAATTGCAAAAAATATCCAAAATCAAATACAACAATATTTCCTATGTTTGGTGTTTGTACCGGATCTCAAACATGTTGACCAAAGTCAAAATATTCAATTTTTTATATAATTTATGCCTCAATTTTCCAAAAAACAAAATTCTAAACTTTCTTCAATATGTCAGCCATATTTGATTCTACAACTAACAAAAAACAAAAACCCACTTCAAGCGCCACCCATTTCCACAAAGTACCCATAAACTCATTACGCAATCGCCCGGGGTGCACCTTACTCGGATCAAATCAAAACCGCTCATTTACTCTTCACTAGCATCGCGATGCTGGTTCCCCATCATTCTCCGCGTACATTCGCCGGCGAATAACGAGGTAGGCACGATGGGCGCGTATATTAGTCTTTAGAGACAGAGGCCGGCGCTATTTGTACGAAATTGTTCGGAATGGATGAAATACACAACCACACTATAGGCATGTGAGAGTCGGCGTATATAGTTCACTCTGCGGGCCTCTCCTTTCACATCGCGGAATCGTGCTTGGGTGTGTAATCGAATCTAAGCGCTGCTGGTAATTTAAGACACGCACACATTTGCAGAAATAATACAAAAACCACACATAAGTGTAGGTGGAGGCGGAGTTAGCTAAACAAACGCAACAATCATAAATCGTTGTTGTGTTATGTTGGGTATTATAACACTTTTGAGAAAAGAACAAATTTTCAAAATTCCTTACTTAACTTAAGCTATATTTTAGCTATTGGTGTAATTCTGTGCTCCAAATATTTGAAACATTCTATTTTGTGATTTATTGCTCGCCGTTTATCTCTCAACTTGTCTGGTGTCTAGTAAGTTAAGCAAAGTCAAGTTAAACGAGCTCTAAACACCGCTAAACCGACTTAAGTCTGGTAAAATTACGCGATGGCTTTCGCTATCTCAAACTAAGTCAAACTAGAACTGAGATGGATGACATTAATGGTCTAATGGTCGACTACTCTTCGATTATGGTCGCTTCCAGTCCACGACCATCCGGCAGCACTTCTCGTTGGACATGACTTACTTTTTTGCCTCGATTTTTACGCGAAAGGAAGCGCAAACCACTAAAGCGCAAGCACTCGCGCAGTAAACTACGCAAACGTATTCGCACTTTGCGAGTGCAGTAATAGACGCGATGGGTAATAGTCATAATTATCCTAAGTGCCAGTAATTACTCAAAACATTAGTTGGTTTTAACATTTAGCGCCGTTCGGACAGATAAAATAAAATTAAATTACGCTGATAACAACGGTCGAAGGGCGCGCAAAAAGTGTGCAGAACGAATTGCGAATAGATTAAAATAAAATACAAAAATTTATGGTTACCTTTTGTGGAGTGTTGGGTTTTGGCTCTCACGTTCCGGTTTTCTGCAAAAACCTAGAATAAGAATAAAGAACATTAATTTCATTGGAAAATTGTCATATAAATTAAAATTAGAGACAATTTAAGGAAATCTCTCAAAAAATATTTGTATTTTTGCCAATTTTACACTTATTTAACTTAAATTAATTATTTCTCCTTTATTTTTTCAATAACTACTAATAAATAGTGTTATGATGCGGGTTTTAGGTACCGTGAATATAGAAAACTGTAATATCGGTAATGACAACAATAAAAAGAAGAAAACTGTAATCAAAAACGGAAAATACAAGTGTTATAATGTCAGTTTTTAAATTATTTTATACAGAAAACTGTAATGTCAATAAAAAAACGAAGAAAACTGTAATTAAAAACGTTTTTCGCCAAATCTATTAAACGAACCTCAAAATTTTGCTATTAAAGGTCTTTTAATTCAAATTATTCGACTGTATTTGCAGATAAAACTTTTTTTTATTATTTATCAATAAATATACTCTTGTCGATGACATATGCACCCATGTAATCAATAGCAATATAATAATTAGAAGTAATTAACCTGTAAACGTGGCCGTCTTCAAAGACGTGCTAGACACATCTCGATACGTCCGCAAGAAGAAATATGTAAATGCGCAAATGGAATTCGATAATTAAGCTCGCCCGGTGTAAATGTCACAGTTTAAGAGCCGCGATAAATATTAATTGATAGACACCCGATACGAGTGCATCGCGCGTCTGGGTGCGCGCGCGCGCGGGCATTAAGGAACTCGACCCTGCGTGCACGACTTGGATGCGCGACGATGCGCATCCGGGCGAAATTGCGATAGCAAATTGTGTTTTCTTCTAAATTCAATCTCCTCATTCACGTAGCCATGCGAAATGCACCCGACGCGTAAGTAACCGCTTTGTCGTGCTACAATATCACACACACAGAGTGCGTTTGCGCCCTTTTTCCTAGAAATAAATCGAGCTCGTGTGACAAATACTTTCTTTGCGTGTGTAACCCGACTAAACTAGACCTGACTTATGAATAAGTAAACTAGTAGTAGTAGTATGTAAGCTAAATCGAAATCGAAGTCGCAAAAAGCAGTTAACTCCAACGTGCGCAATGTTAACGACAAACGAATGAAAAGTGCTTTAAAACGTTCTAAAGTTACCGCTGGCGGTTGTGCGACTCTGCGCGCGCGCATATAGCTTCCAGGCTGGCAAAGAAGCAAAGAAGTTAAATAATTAAGGAAAATCGCCGACGTAAATAGCAACCGGAGACCCGACGCTGCGCCGATATGTTGTGGCATTATGTCTAATTAGATTTGGTGTTTGTTTCTAATAACATTTAAAACAGTAAACAGCGACCAACGCCGGATGATTAGCTTTCTAGCAATTTACGGTAAAAAATAATTACCGCCAGACGTTTGACAAGTGAATAATCTAAGAGTTGGTAGTTAAAATAGTGAAATTTGATAAAATTTCGCTTAATTTTGTTTTGACTGGAAAATATAATGATTGTTTTTTTCTTGGTAGACGGATATAAATTGGCAGATTGAAGAAGTTACTAATTTTCACCAATTTTAGTCCCGTAACGCGTCGCAATTTCGCTTGAGAATTTGTTAGCAAGCGTGTCTGATAGCCAACACAATGACCGGGAATATAGTGGTAACGCAGTGGAGGCGAAGCGACGCGACGCACCGCGCGTTAAACGGCAGTAAGTTATCGTGAGCACGTATTATTTGCGAATTAGGTATGGCCGATAGCCGGCACCGTCCTCGCCAGCAAACGGCACCGCCGGAGACTAATAAAGTTTTCGTCCTCTCGGCGGCCACCGCGGGCGTCTGCGCACGAGAGAAACTCGGAGGCGTCGAGGGAAACATCGCGCATGCATGTGCCTGACACGAGGGAAGACGCGTCCCGTACGTGCTTTACGGAGATCCACGAACATCATGCTCCGTTACGCGTCAAACGCCAACAATAATAACCACACACATAAAACAACATCGCGCAAAAAATCGTATTTTCGAAAACGTTGAAATTCTCTCTGCATCTCCATCTGTGAATACATTTCGTGATTGAATGAGTTCTTATATTTGCATCAAATCTCGCAATCGCAAACTAGCTCCCAAGTTGCAATACCTTCACCGCACCGAGTTGACATTCGATCCCATGCATCGACATTCATCCACAAAGCGTTCATACGTTATTGCGCTCGCAGCCAGCGAGGTATGTCTGATGATATGCGTGTATGTTGTGTTGCCCGGAGAGCCCACAATGTAAAGTAGGTACACCGGCAAACGACACGACGCGCTTATAAACCACGCGGAGCAATAAGCTAAACAGCGCAACGACTGAAGAGGACACGAAGATGATGCTGACGCTTTGTCCACTCAACTCTCAACTCCGCACAGCTTCTCAACTTGATGCTACTTTGTCTATTGCGTCTAGTTAGTTTCGTGATTCGCGCGAGCGCCGTCAGAGTGCGCGGGGTCTGGGCCAGAGGACCAAGAGTCGCACGATAATCGCTTCGATGCGACCATAAATTTTTCCAGGCTTTATGTTATAATCGAAGTTATTCAAGCGTGGACGCATTCGCTTATAGGACTGGCGACAGCAGCAATGCAGGAAGATACTGATAAACTATGCCCGGGAATAGTTTTCTCAGCGAGCGCACTACAAACCACTCTGAGCATACAGTAGCGCCATCTATACACAGATCAAGGAACTTAAATTTTATTTCTCGTATTTTCACATATTTAACCTTATTTTATCAACAAATAAATAAAAATTAATATAAAACTGTCGGAAATTAATTTTTTATGCAGTTTATCAATTAATTTCCGCATATTTTCGCCTAAAATGCAATTATTTACTTATTGTGCCATCTGGCGGGCGGCAATAAAAGTTTCTCCCCGGAAATAGTCACGTTGACACTAATCGCTCAGTTAATTATATTAATACTAAATTAATATCATCAACTGCACTTGCCAACGTTTTCCTCGCGCAAATAAAAACCGAAATTCCATAGTACGTATAGTCTAACACATGTTGAATAATCGTACAGGCATTGAAAGCAATTTGCATGCGATTACGAATTAATACCGCGCCGTTAATAAGCCTGCGTTCGTATCGGCCGTTTGTGAATGCGAGTACAAACAGCACGTACGCTCGCACGTACAAACAGACAAGCAATAATATATCGTCGGTGCCCGATTCTGTCTGTCTATAATAAGCGATAGAAGGCTCGAAAACGCTCTTGCGAACGCTCGCTAAAATTCAATTAATTAATCATCACGCTTTTTTCTACTTATTACTTCTATTACTGCACGCAGACGGCTCCGTTTGCAATTTGCAATTTATTATTTATTAATATACGCGGCGCTAATAATGCGACGCACTTATGCATGCAAATCGCAGAATATTATTAATAAATAAGCATTAGGTGCATATTATGCGCTTAAAATTATGCATTATAAATTCGCGACGATTTGTATTAATCAGAGTGTGGAGAGTGAGAACGGATCATATAACAATCTAAGAGTTTATCGGTAAACATCGGCGTGTATCATAGGAGTCAGTATGTTTGCTCTAGTGATCACAACTTGATAAGCTTGGATGTTGTACATGGATTTTGCATTAATAACGCGTTGATTAATGGTTCTATATTAATATGTAAAATTAGATATTAATATGAGTCTATAAAGATATGACATTTAAGTATGATATTATGTCCGAGGCGAATATCAATCAATAGTAATTAGAAAATGTTATGAAATATTATTTTTTAATTAATTTCACATTTAAATGTGTATGTTCGATTGAATGTCTCCAACATAGGGAATACGGTGTAATATAGGCAACCAATATTACAACCACACGCAACATGCTACTTTAACACAAAATTTATCTCGGAATATGCGCTTATCAGCCACAAACAAGTGTGCATGACCTCGACTATAAAATTCGTGCTCTCTTGTTATATAATTCACAGTTCATGGTTACCCAATAAACCTAATCAAACCATTCTTCCGAATTCAATGTCTAAAATAAAAACAGGAAATTACAATCACTGTTTAGGCTTGTATGTCCATAATTATCGAAACGACCTTTACATTTGTTCAATTTAACTATAAATTCAAGCAAAACTCGCAAAAACAAAGAGAAGGAGAGAAAAAGCATAGATTTGAAAATCAATGGTCGCATAGGCGACCAGTACAAACCGGGTGGTTCAAGGTTTAAAGTACCATGTATGAAATATGGTACGAAACTTGTCTCACATGCAGTAGCGGTCGCCACGCTGCGTCTAAACGAAAACGATCTAGGAAATAATCGTATTTGCATTCGCGTGTGTAAGCGTGGTGGCTCTGCTATCAAACTGATTCTGATAGAAACGGAATGCGCGTGTGTGTGTAAGTGGACAAGTTCAAAGCGTCCGCAGTAGTTGAGTCGATTCATCAGCGCCTGAACTCAGTCGTAATCGACTATTGTCGAGCAATAGACGCCAATACGAATCGGAGAAATTGAAGATAAACAAGTTCAGAGCGCAAAACGGGTTCAGCAAACTCAGAAGAAAGTTATAGAAATACCAAAGTACAAATAAATACATGTAAGTAATTATAAACTTTAATTTAGTACTAGAAATACGTTTAAACTGATAAAGCGCCATCTATGGCATAAAAATTTAACCAAAAAACTTACAACTGCGCAAATTTGAGGTTAGGATATATTTTTGACAGTTTGACAGTCGTAGTTATACAGTTAGGCAGTTTCAGCACCCTCTAGAGTCTCTGAGAAGTACTAATTCCTTCGTTTGTTGCCTTAATCTCAACATCGACAGACGTAGTTGCCACGTCACAAACTAGTAGTATAGTTTGTGATATACGAGGCGGTTTCGCATGATAGTGGTGAAATCGAGCATGACGATTCCATTACTGCGTTTGATTGCGGCTGAAGAAAATTGGCAATTGCACACCTCGCCCGATTTGCGTACACAAACCTCTGTGATTGTGTTTCTGTTTCTACTTCTGCGTGCAGTGTGTGATTAATTATTACCCCAGTTAACTCATGAGGTAGTTAGAATTGGAATTTAACCTACGTGTTTGTTTTTCTTCGCATTTTTTCGTCGCTGTGAAGCGAATAAATGCGGTAAATCGAGTTAAAAAAGACGTTCGGCTTTTAGATTTAGATGATTAATGATCCGACCGGTGGGACGTGTATTAAAATACATTAGAGCACTAATAACATTTGTCAGTTTTAAACTGGGTCGGCACATACTCGTAGCGAACGTGTCTACGAAGCTGTGTTTTTTTTCGTGTACTGCGCATGTAGTACAAGCGATTTCATGCGATTAAAAATTTCGAAGCGTGTGAGCCGCGCTGAAAATTTTTGAACTTTGTTACAGATATTTTTTTGACGTGTGTATATTGATATTAATGACACCTCATACTGAGTTGTAGATATTTCCGTGTTTTGTTGAGTTTACCGAACACTTACTTAACTTAAGTCTGGTTAGTCAAGTGAATGTGGAGAGTGGCGATATTGACACATATGAATCGATATTAAATTATGCTGGAAAACAACTAAATTTAATAGAAAACATTTAAATTTTGTTAAAATTACTTAGAAAATCATTTTTGTGACTAATTTTTTGGGGAGTTGATGCCAGTTTATTATCTTGTGGCCCTTGTTTCAACTTGAAAGCTCAACCTTCTTGTAAATTCCCTTCAAGTGAATGTGTGCGAAATTTGCAAAGAGCCTCCATACGTTAGCGTTATGAATGCGTCGCCAATACGCCGGTAATACGCATAATATAGTGCCGTGTTCGGCATAATGAAGTGAGTTGTAAGTTGTAAGCTGGTTAAGAGCTTAACGCATGCGTGCAAAAGTGTGCGCTAGACGCGCACATGTTGTCGAGCTTAACGTTTGAAGACGTGCGCAGGTTTTGTACGTTTGCAACTTGTTGCGCGAGCATAATTTTAGGAATGTGCAGGGGAAACTAAAACATTTCACTACAATAGTTACAAATATTTGTTTTATACGCTCATTATTGTGTTTTTTAGTTAAATAAATATTTTGTTAAAATATCAATAAAAAAGTGATATAGTCAAATGTTTAAAAGTATAAAAATCAGTGGTTTATTAATACAAAAGAAATCTTTTAGAACTTCTGATTTACTAAAACTGTTTTGCAAATGTTGGCTGACTCCTCGCGCCTGATCGACTCTGAACTATTCAAATGATTTCCTTTATGTTTATTTAAACACGCATTTTCTCTACGTGCCCTTAATTATTTTCCGCTTGTTGACACATTTATCTGTGTATTTACCTTGCACAAAACAAAAAATATTTTTTCTATTTTTAAATTAAAAAATAATTTTTAATATAGTTCTCAATGTGTTCACGTAGCTACGGTAGATGGAAGATTGTGGAAAATGTAATAGCGCAATAATCTATGCAAATCTAAGTGTTATGAAGAGGCATTCTTTCTGTCATTGGAATGAGATGTGACAAAAGCGGCCGAGCGTGTGCAAATGCGCAAGTGTTCAACCGTAAGCAACACGAGCAAAATGTGCAAATTGTTTTGCATATTGCCTTGCGCACTTGCACTTGTCGTTGTCGGTTATACAGTTATAGCCATTCAAATTCCAATTAATGACACGTAAAAATGTCTTCATTATATGCGTACCGCAGTACAAACGCGTTTTAGCATAGAAAAGAAAGGAAGGAAAGTCATGTTAAATAGAATACCGCTCGTATAACATCTAATCACTTATGTAAATTCCCAACATTCTACCGTATGATTTTATTTTGTTATGAAATTATTAGAAAAATATTTTTTTCTCGTTTGTTTGAGTGACGTATGGCATTTTATATGGTTTCGTGCTACACCGTAGGCATATGCGCAGGCGCAAGCACCAACCCGTGACTAAAGCACTTTACTCACGGCCCTAGCTGTCCGTGTTTAAAAAACAACTTTTTGTGAAAAAACTCACACTTAAAAGATGAAAGTAGAAAAAATATTAAACTGACAGGCAAATAAAACAAACCAAAAAGTTAATAGAAGCTCCATCACGCGTCAATAAAATAAAGTGCAAACACAAATAAACCAATCATAATAAAAAGCCGCTGAGCAAAAATCCGCTTTCAAAAATAAAATAAAACCCAGTGGGAATGAATGTAGATATAAATGGTGTGACGGTCGGTTGGTTGAAAGACACGAGTTGGAAACGTGCAAGAACTTGCGGAAAGCATTTAGCCATTTAATCGTCACCCAATCGTCTCATCCAAGTCCCCTCAACATCTCACACGCGCAATAAAATCCACTTCTGTGAGTAATTTAATTAAATTACATTGTTTAACATTTTACACGCCAAAATCATATTTTAACTTTAAACATATTGTATGTTCCACATTTAAGTTCACCATGTTCTCATGGCACGAAGAAATTCGCCCAATTATTTAATTGAATTTAATTTAATTCATATTTTACGATTTGGTAATTAACAACGCGCCAAACCTTTAATTACATATTAATTAGTCAATTGTAAATATTAATTAAGCATAATTTGTTGTTTGCTAATTTCACGTCTTGCTAAATAAACATCTAGCTTAAGATGTGAAAGACTATTGAGCGATAAAATTATCAAGTCTTGTGTGCTAGAAAAACACGATAATTAACATTTCAAGATTGAATTCCATAATCGCAAAGATCTCTGGAATTCCAACTGGAATAATAACTGTATCGATTTTTCTAATCGGAAATACCATCAACGGCCATCTGAGGTAATTCAGCATCGCCTTAAATACATCGTTAATTAGTCGCTTTAATTAAGCCACGCATAGTTTTCTAATAACTTTAATTTATTAGTGTTATTGGTGCAGTCAGTCATCGAAACATTTATTTGTTTTTATTCAAGTAGTTTTGATACAAAATATCGATAGCATTAAATGGTCAATTTGTCAAAGTCCACAATATCGAAATTATTTTAATGTGAATTCTATGCGTAGCGCAGCGTAAATATCCGTTAGAGGTTAGAGTAAACAGAGATTTGTTTGAATCAATTTCATATTCAAATTTGAATTCCACTGCAACGCCGAAAACGATTTCTAACAAATTAGACAAAGCATGTTACGCTGTGAGATGATTTTTCTAAATGTTTCTTTGGGTTGTATACAAGGCGAAATGAAAACTTAAAAAGTAAAGATTTATTTTTATTCTGTTGATTTGTGTGAGAATATGACTTGATTTTTATGTATCCACACGGTATCCATGCAATTTAAAAACAACTCCCCTGGTAGTCTCTAAATTCTCATGACATACGCAAATCAATCTCAGCGGAATCGACGCCGTATCGATCGGCGAATCGAACATGTTGAAGGTTTCGAAGCTCGCACTACTAAACGAGAAAAAAATGGTTTGTGTAACTTGCTTCATACACCCAACTTGTTACTCGAATTTGATTACTGTTTATGGTTAATTTGGATAAACAAGATTTCACGTTGCGTATCGCATATACTGTGTGTTATAATAACGAATTAAATTTAATAAAATCCGCCAAAATAAATGAAATATTTGCTGGTGTTTATTTAAATATACTGTGTATGTATGTCTGAAATCAAAGTATTGAGCTAACGTCGGCAGATCGTAGATCCCGGCGCTCGCGAGCTTTGAGCATCAATCGACGTCCTCCGCATTACTTTTCCGAGCGGCGAGAAGACGTCTAAACTAAAAACCGAGGCGAAAATCTGGGCGAAATGCGCTGGCGCAATAAAGAACCGCCGAGTGCTCGCCGCACCGCGCAATCCGGGCATAATGATTGATCAGTGTAGATAACATCGATTATTGACTGATGGATCCGTGTATCTATTCGGATCCGGCATCCTAATCAATTTACATTGCTCGCCATCAAGCCGTCACTCACCGGCCAAACTAATGGATTACAACAAGCCGACTGTGTGCGCGCGCGTCCACCAAGAGTCTACATTTTCGATATGTTGTAATCTGCGCATGCGCATGTGAATTACACTTCCAAAATATGCATTGAGGTTAAATTTTAACAAAAATCTTACATTTCTAACCTCAAAAACTCGACTAACCTAAAAAATTGTAAAACGTCACTTTTCTCAGTTTAAGATTGCAATTTTGCAAAAAATAATAATACGAAACGTGTTTTAATAAACTTCGATACCAATTAACGCGATATTATTAATGAAACAAAGCATAGTTAAAGGGCAGATTTATGGTTTCTCTTTTTGTGTGAATGTGAACACGTCGCATATTTTTTTCTTCTATTCTGCAGAGAATCAATGCGGAAATTCATCGCACACTATCATAAATCATAAATACGTGCGTCGTGCGTGCGCTCTCGTTTCACAACTTTTTCTTTATCAGAAACACATGTTTGCAATTTATATACAGTGTGGCCCCGCCATTATCAATCAAAACAACATCTTATATTTAATAAAAATCAATCCGCTTGATAAAATAGCTCAAAACAACTAAAAAACATTGCAAAACTCTTAATTATTCATAAACACCATTAAAATGAATTCATTAACATCAACAGTTTGACGTTTTATGTGCTTAGCTTCGACGTGTGCTTACAACTCACGCAAGATCAGAAAAAATGAAAGAAAAATAGGAGTGCTGTGGAGGCGCTGGAATTTCTGAGCAAAGAAAGAGGAATGAATTTTCGATGTGATGTGCCCGAGTCAATTTGGTATGCGAAATACCGTTTTAATAGATTTCTACAAAACTCTCATCTCTTCAGTCGTTGAGCTAGGTATAGAAATCGGTAACAAACCAAACGTGTATTACGTTTACGTGCACCATACGTGCGCACATGACTTGCAGTTAATTATTGATGATATACCGAAAACTATTAGATTTTATCGGCGAGTTTAGCTCAAGTTTTGAGTTAATTCTCTTTGTGTCAAACACGCCACATCAAAATTCCGCTAAAGTAGCATCTTATTACATGTAGATTCATATTTTTGTTGGCTAATGGCATGAAAACAAAGTATTAGTTTGGTATTCACGTGGCGTGCGCGACCGGCGAAATTCCGCCATCATAGTTTCCTCTGGTTTGTGCCGATTCACGTCGTTGGCTCGTTGGAAAACTGCTCGCGCGGTGAATTGTGAATAAGAACACAGAGTTTCGGAAACCGCAGCGTGCGCGCATGGCATTAAATCATAGTAACGAACGTAGGTGCTCCTTACCGACGTCGCAGTCTTCACCTATGCGCCCGATAAAAATATGGGAATCATAGATGCGCGCACGCTGAATATATCAGAATATCATGGCGCGTTATGATCGTCGCGTGACCCCGCGTCCATCGCCGCCAGTATAGAGGTTTTTATTTTAGTGGAAGTTGTTGATACACTTGGTATAAGGTGCATAACATTGAATTTGTGGCAGCGATGATAAAGTGGAATGCGCTAATCGTGATAGTCGTTTCATGTGTTTGCGTCGTCGCCGTGCGGGACCGCATAATGTTCGCTTTTTCTTAATGCCGCATGCAAATCAGTCGCAGGCCGCAGAACCACACTTTAGAGGGGTTTTAGATGTTTCCTGGCAGTAAATCATGTTTAGGTTTACAAAATTATTGACGAGAAAAAATTATTTTTATATTTTTTGTAAAAGCATCTTTAATTTTCATCAAAAACTTTAGAAAATTAAATTTTAAGTGTTGAATTGATGCCAAGTGATAGGGAAAAGCCGAAAATTTAACAAATAATCAGAAGAAGCCACTGATTATTGAAGAAAATCGATAAATAGATAAAAATTTCTTGAAAATAGCTTGAAAATTATTGTTTCTCATTGAAAACTTGATAGTTTTGTATAATTATGATTTTATTTTACATATTTTCACTTGTTATTAGAAAAAGAATGTTTTAAGAATAAAATCCCCCAAGAAAATTTGCTAATTGAAGCATTTTTAGCAAAGTTATGAATGAATTTTTGAATCCGAAAAACACTCAAAATAAAAACATGGAATGTAATTCGATTTACTCTCGTATTTTGTTTACATTAATATTATTTCTAAAGTAATCACAATGTGAGGTATGCGATAAGACGGCGAAATATTTTGATATGAAATTCGTCCGCATGCGCCGCGATTGTGAGATCGTTCATGTTTGTACCTGACTCGCATGCAGACTTATGACTCACATTTCCATCGCATGCGACACGGCTCAACGCAGCACGACTCAACTAAATCCGATTTCTAAAAGACCTAAAACTTTGACCAAGTTGAGCTATTTTTCCGCGAGGCCTCCAAGTTCACATCATCAATTTATTGCACGCTCGCTCGCCTTCTCAAGTTCCTCTAGCCCCTGTTCAGTCACTTACGCGCACGCCGCGTTACTTTACTTACTCTAGGATACTTTAAGTTTAAATGGCGTCGAGGACACTTACCGTTCCGATTTCTGGTTGATGCTGTACGCCGACTGCGAGTTGAGAGTATTTACAATTCACCGCACTCAGTATTTGTAATGTTTCTGGTTGCAATGTTAGCGCGCCTGCAACAGTAATTTAGTTCGGCTTTTTATTTCGGCACGCGGTTGCACTCGAGTGTGTTTTATCTTCATTGATTTCGCTTGGGTCGTCCGGTTCTCGCAGCGAGCATGTGCGAAACAAAAGAAAATTAAGCATTAAACGAATTAGAACTCCATTAAATCCCATTTAACTGATGCTGAGCGCGCCGTGAGTGCCGTGCGAGCGCAGTTTGTTCGTTTGCACTTTCGGCTATTACTTCTCGCCAGCACCGCGCAACATTTAGAACTTTCAGCCATTTTAACGGTATTAGTCGAGGATGAATAAATTTGCGCCCCGATGCACGACACAATCACTACTAGACTAATACGAGCGGGAATCTTCTGCGCATTCCTGCTCCAACTGAAACTAATGGTTGCCAACCTAAAAAAATCCATAACACCAAACATGTTCAAAAACAATACCACACTTAAAAATCACTACAATTAAGTTTTAATTTTAAATAAACTCATTTTTGTTTGTTTTAAATCGTTTGGTAACCCTACTTTAAGGACAAATGTTAAAACAAAGTTAGTACATTTAGTTAGTAACACTGCAGTTAGTGTACGTAAATGTTTCTAACTGCTGGATATACAGTTGGTTGCAGATGTTTCTCAAAAGTTGTTTGGCTTCGATAAAGAGAAATGTCGATATTACAGGGCGCATTGAACAATCAGTGGGTGCCTAGTTTGGCAGAGCATTCGACGGTCGCTATCTGCGGATCGTGTACGCCGGCGAATGGGAAATTAATTCAGCGACACAAGCAAAAGGTGCAAAACCTCGGGCAGCGCGCCGCGCATTTCCGAGTACGTATATCAAATTATCACCCGCCGCATCTGACGGGCTCTGGCTTTGGACGCGCACGCCAACACCTGCTTTTCGCGCGCCCGCAAAAACATTAAAGTTTAAACTTTAATTCCGTGCACAGCGAAACGGCCCGCAAAGTTAACTCTGCGTGAAAATCAATTTGCGTTCCATCTTTGTATGCTATCTGCTGGGAAGGGTCCTTAAAAACAAAGTATTAATGAGTCAATTAACATTTTTACGGAAATCTGTGTTTTGTTACAGAAAACTAAATAAAATGAAAATTGGAATCCTTGGTGCTGGTGCCGCAGGGTTAGTTTCGTTGAAATACGCGCTTGAAGAAGGACATGAAGTGGTTTGTTTTGAAAAATCCGCACGTTTAGGTGGTTGCTGGAGCGGAGATGGCCGAGTTGGTAAGGACGAGTTAGGCAACCATATTAGCAGTGGAATGTACAAAGGATTAACGTAAGTCTACACATAGACAACCCGACATACATATTTAAATATTATTTCTTTTCAGAACTAATTTACCCAAAGAAATTATGATTTTTGATGGTTTAGAACACAACCCACACTCAAAATCTTTCGTGGGCCAAGCTGAAATCCTTCACTATCTTCAAACATACGCAAAAAAATTTAATCTGGCGAAATCCATCCGTTTTGGTCATGAAGTAATATCAATTGAGCCATTGTCCAGCGATCCGAACACAAGATGGCGATTATTAGTCAGAAACCTAACCAAACCTGATGAAGAACCCACCACACATGATTTTGATGCATTGATGCTTGCCCCTGGTCACTTTGTTCATAAATTTATAGCTGATATTAAAGATGCCAACGTATTTCAAGGAGATATGCTTCATAGTAATGATTTTCGTGATGGAGCCAACTACGTTAATAAACGTGTATTGGTAATTGGTGCTGGACCATCAGGAGGAGATATTGCAAAACGTGTCGCACAACATGCAAAAATTACTTTTCAAAGTGTGAAGGTAGATTCACATAAATTCGTACCAATTCATAAAGATGTGGTTGAAAAAGGGGAAGTGGACCATTTTGATCGGAATGGTGCACATTTCCAAGACGGAAGCTACGAGCCACTAGACGTAGTCATTTACAGCACTGGTTATACGTACATGGTTCCATGTTTGAGTCCAGCATGCGGAATTCGGATTGAGAACAATTGGTTTAAATTCCTGTATCATCATTGCATCAATATCGAGAGGCCTTCCATGGCCATCATCGGATTGCCTTATGGAGCATCCATATTTCCGCTTGCAGATCTACAAGTAAGGATATTTCCTTAATTAAATGCTAGAAACTAATACATTTATATTGTGCTTCTTTTTCCTTGAAGGTTCGTTATTATATGGCATATTTAGCTGGAAAATTCGATTTACCAAGTCGCGAAGCAATGTTGGAAAGTGTAAGTAATGAACACGCTGTGAGAATATCCAAAGGTGTACCAGATCGAAATTTCCACAACTTTTCTGATTGTGGACGTGCATTATCGGGGGCATTGGCCAAAGAATCAGGGGTCCGTCCAACTCCAAATGTGATATTCAATATTATGGATGCTCTCCATGGGGCATGGAATGATCAGGATAAATTTGAGATTGTTGATGATGAAACTTTTAATCGTACTCCTCCTGGAAATATTAATTGAATAATTGTACATTTATATTACCGAAACAATATTTTATAATTTTATAATAAATTATAACTTAAAAAATTGTCTTTTTTATTTCTTCCTAAAAATATTTTAAGTTAATTTAATTTTTAATTATTTTAATTCAATTAATAAAATGTGGGCTATTGTAGACGGGTCAATAATCCAATACATATTAAAATTATGTCACACATTATTTTGACATCATTACATTATTGAAACTATGGCCCGAGGCGGTTGTAACCGGAATCGAGACGAATTGCAAACGATACAATTCGATAATATACGAAGTGATGTACGTCGCTACTGTTGCCGCTGCTCGTTTGTTGTTTATGTGGGACACCGAAAATACGATTTAACCTATTTTCAACTTTATCACCGACTTATCGAACTTACATTTAACGTCCATTGAACCAAATTAATGTACGGAATTTTAAAATTAAAAGCTCCAGAACATTCGAGTTTAAAATCAAATTAAAATTAATCAGGAAATCATTTTTACAATCATTAATGATGTGTTTGTTAGAATTAACAAACGTTCAAAACCTAATCTCGCACATGGAATATTTTGTTGACCTTAACGAATGAATTAAAAATTATTACACAGTAGGAAAATTACAATTTCATAAGGAAGGTATGAACTGTAACCCCATTGACGAAGGTCTTGCATTATACTTGTAACCAAACATGTTTTGCTCTTCTTGCATCAATAAAACTGACGTAAAACGCAAACTTTCGATGCAACAATAAATAACCAAAAAGTTTACACAAGTCCACAAGTTTAACTGCAATTAACTTTAATGCACAAGCTTAAACATTTCGCACGTGTAGAAAAATTAGAAAATGATTAATAAACAACTTTATATCTGAATGTTTATATGATGTAAACATTGAAACTTATTAATAATTTCCCAGATGTAAATATGTTTATCCAATTTAGTTACAAAATACGTAATAACTAAAGTGTGCGGAAAAAATGGTAAAACCATTTCGTTCAACAGTCGTTGTTGTCAAGTTAACTTCGCTTATTTGTGAATTATTTGTTTTTTCTCGGCGTGGTAGTGATAAGCGACAAGACGTTACGCGCAAACGCTTGGTGATCAATAAACGGAAGCGACTTCCTAAAACTCACATATAAAGGCAGCCTCGCGCCGGGGAAATTAATCAGTGCTCAAGTGTAATTAAGAGAAGAAATTACCATATAGACAAGTGAAGCGAATTCGTAAATTGATTAAACGCATCATAAATATTCTAATTAAAGTTTTGGAGTTGAATAAAAGTTGAAATTTTTTATTTTATTTTGGTTAAATGTAAATTTGAAAAATGTCGCTAATGAAGAGTATGAAAAAGGTAGCTGTCATCGGAGCCGGTGCCGCTGGCCTGGCTTCCGCTCGACATCTCATCGCCAACGGCTTCGAATGCACCGTCTTTGAACTTGCACCGGAACTAGGCGGCACCTGGCTGTACACAGACGATGTCGGAACCGACAAGTATGGTTTTCCGGTTTATTCTGCCATGTACAAAGGACTAAAGTAAGTTTTTTTGCTTGTTTTAGTTATATTTGTTTTTTAATGCATGAAAAATATTTTTTCTGGGGGATTTGGTCACTGATCAATTAGAATTCAATCAAAGTAATAATTTAAAAATGAAATTATGCAAAAATTTAGTTGATAATAGTTTTATATCAAAAATTATTCATAAATTCGTGATATATTTAGTTTTATTGAAGCAAATTTTAATTTTTTGCATTTTTAGTTAATTATTTTATCAAATCTTATTTTTAATCTGTTTTGCAACTATTTTAATCATATTACAATTAATTTTAGAGCAATTAAGTAATTTTACATATTTTTTGACATTTTTTAAAAAAACTATGAATTTTATTAGTTTCCCTGCCAAAAAACCTTCTCAATGAGTTCAAATATTTACCTACTTTAATAAACTTGCATTAGCCTTGAAATATTTCTACTCATAACTTATCACTACTCCAAAAACGATGTCTAGACCCAAATATGCGAAAAAATTCCGCGCTCCGTGTCAGAGTTTATCGCACAGACATAATCCAAACATTTTTGCGCTGTGCCCCAAGCAGACAAAATAATTAATTACCGCTTATTGTGCATCTTTTGCTTGTGCGCGGAATTAATCGATGGTAATAATCGATGCGCCGCGAAACCTGAGCGAAGCGCGCATCCATGACGACAAGTCGCGCGCCGCGTTTGTTCCATCCATCCGTGGCAATCGTTTTAATCATCTAAATTAACAACCGAATCGAGCGTGAACGCATGAACATCAATTAGTTTTCTCGAATACCTATAACAACGATTTTTCTTCTTCGACAATATTCTCATCTTTGACTTATCCAATTAACATTGCTCGATGTATCGGCATCGATAGTGTGATTAGTTATTTAAAATTTGTAATTTTAATGAATTTCCAATGTTTTTCAATGCGTATCTACTAAATATTTGTGCGCCTCTTAATTTATTTATACGTATGCACTTGCAACGCTGAGGTAACTAATGAATATTTGTTTTTTACCAGACGTGCACGAAAATTATTAATTACACCCACGTTATCAATCAATGCTCTCGCTCGGTACGCACGTCCGCGTGGCGGAATACAAATGATGCATGAAGTTACTGTAAACGCCAGAAAAAAATGAAAACGCCGATGTAACAGAACGGATTCCTTCTCGGGTAGTCGGAATTAGTTGTAATTAATCTTTGAGTCAAATTTTCTTCCGTCAATTTTTAAATTATTAACGAAAATCAACTAAATATCTTTATCCAGAAATTATTCTAGTGAAAAATCTAACATTCACTCTAAAAAACAGTAAAAGTTTTCTTATATGAGGTTATGTAGTAAATTTGCTACTAAAAACACAGAAATTTACCGTTTCCTGTTTTGCTACATCATAAAATCCAGATTTTTACATCTTTTAATTATTCACAAATATCAACAAAATGTTTCAAAATTAATTCCAAAAATTATTTTACAAAGCAGTCAAAGTTTATTTACCACTAAAAAACAAAGAAAATTACAGTTTCCTGTAATTTTTCTAAATTTACTAGGTTAGGACTTAGTTATAACAAATTTTATCATTATTAGCAGAGGCCGCTGCACACGTTCTTTGGCAAAAAAAGAAATATAATTATTATTTCTTAAATTTTCTCTCCAGCTCATAACAATTCCTACCAACTCAAAACCAAAGCACCCTACCATGAAAAAAGCTCATACCTATGAGCATTCTCTGCGCATCTATCCGAATCGATAATAAATCACTTCTCCATTTTATTTCTTCTTGTTTTATCGCGTCGTTATCGCGCACGTAATAGTTTCAACTTCGCATACTCACCCATACGCTGACCAGCACCGGCGCGCAATGAATAACAGAATACACATAAACGTAAGCTCACTAAAGATGTGGAAGCACGACGAACAAATAATGAACTCGCTTCGAATCAGTGTTCCGCCAGTGTCGATGGCCACTCATTGCTTCAGACAGTCGAAACGCATTGAAAAATAACGCACGCCGAAAGAAATCGACGCCAATCATAACTTATGATTACTATTTTCAGAACCAATCTGCCGAAAGAGGTGATGGGCTTCCCGGATTTTCCAATCTCTAGCCAGACAAAATCGTATCTAACACAGGCGGAGATTTTGATGTTTTTGAAAGAATATGCGAATGAGTTTAATTTGAGAGATCACATCAAGGTAAAACTAATAGTTTAAACATAAAATCTCAATGTTTAAATTATAAATTTTATTTTATATAGTTTAACCATCATGTTGTTGATGTGGTTCCGTGCGATAACAATAGATGGCGCGTGCATGCAATTGACAAACCAACCAATCAGCGTTTAGAAGAAGTTTTCGACGCTGTAATGATATGCAACGGTCATTACAATGATCCAGTTTTTCCGGAACTTGAAGGAGACGAATTATTTTTGGGGCAAATCATGCACAGTCACCAATATCGTGAACCTAAAGGCTTCCAGGATAAACGTGTGCTTGTTGTTGGCGCTGGTCCCAGTGGTTTGGATCTTGCTTTGCAAATATCTCGTGTTGCACAAAACGTAAGTAAAAATTTTAAATTTCTAAATAATTTTGAACAAACTGTATGTATGTTCAAGTAGTTAAATCAAGATATGAATAAAAGATGCAAATGTATACGCAAGTTAAGTATCACTTTTCAAATGCTTAATTTCACGTCGGTGGCGTTAATTAAAACTAAGCGGCAGCAACTTAGCTTATTAGTTAATTAGATGTAGCATTCGCAAAAACGAACGGTGAAGTACACCACGGACATGATTGTGTATAGATTGACAATAGGAAAAAAGCGCAGCAAACGCCTCAAAGAAACGTGAATATTAAGTCGGAGTCGGCTGCTAATTAGTGGCATTCTCACAATATCAATTATACGAAATTGCATCGAGTGCGCTTTGCATCGTGCACGCAAAAGGAAAAACGAAGCGTGGCGGTGGCGCAAAAAGCGCGAATGTGCGCCCGAACTAATTGACCGATTGGAGATTGGACACCGTTGCGCGCGCGAGAACAAAATCCCGCGTCCGCCGCGAAAAAGAGGTGAGGCTGTAAATTCGAGATCAAGCCGAAGCCAAAAGTCGTCGGAAACAGTTAACATTTGTAACGATTGGCTGGTATTACTTGCCATTGGCTCTCATCACGTGTTGTTAGTACTTTACCAACACAACACACACGCTGTCATTGGCCAACATAACACTAAAGTTCAACCGCAGGCTGGGATTCGAACAAAATATTAGATTTCTAACGCTCGGCGAAATTTTGCGTTGTTGTATTGATTATGGACGTGGATGATGGCTTCGAAAAAGGCTAAGCGTAATTGTCTGCATTAATTGTTAGCTACACGCCTCGTTTTTGTGGATAAAACGTAATTAACGTCGGAGCCTGCGCGCACCGTGTCGTGCGATGTGTTCCCAAGCATTTTCGTAAATTATTAATTAACAGTTTCCCGTTTGTTTCTGAAAGCCGCGCAGACGCGCATTGCTCACCGGCCGTAAAACTTATTACTTACTCGCGGCGTGTGCATATAGTTTTAATGAAGATAAGTAGTCTTCGGCGAACTTGCGCATCTTTGAAGATACGAATACTATTCCAAGATAAATTATGTTTTTGCAACTATCGGAATTAGTTTCAAGTAAATCTATTAGTACAAATAATTATTTTCCATTGATGAAATTGCTGCTATTTCATTTTTTAAATCAATTTTACGTAATTTATATTCATTTATAAGTTAAAATAATATGTTTTAATTATACGTGATTTTGAATTTCAATTTTTATGAACTAAATAAAAAAATTTTAATATTTTTACGTAATTTGTTATATTAAAACAGCAAAAACATTAAAATTTGATTATAAAACGTTGCAAGAATTTGTTTTCACTCCTAGTTACACATTATTGAGTCTGGTAGTTATTCCAATGATTTCGATAACATGAAACGACTTGTAAGTAATGCGCGTGGAGAAACTTAGCAAACAAGCCAAGATTAAACAAGCGGAAAACAGCAGCTAATAATGTATCGTGTGCACTTGTGCGAAAGCGCAGAATAAAAGTGCAAGCACGTAAATAAATGAAAATAAATTTTAGGTGCAACAGTGAAACGAGTTTTCCTTAAAACTTAAAATCTTGAAGATCTTGAAGTACTTTCGCACACGCAAAACTAATTTTCTTCAGTTATTCGCGAGAAAATTTATTATTTCCATTAAAATTTTAACTTCAAGTAAAATTATTTAAGAAATTAAATTTTTTAACCGATAAACCAGTTAAAACCTGTTTGAATGAATTGATTTTTAGCCTAGAAATTACAACTACGTGCGAAAACTCATTTGTTTCGTAACATTAATTCACATAATATAAAATAATAGACCATCGATAAATTGGGTCTATCAATATCGTAAAATCAAAGCAATTATAAGCGCGGATACACGACGTGATCGCCTCGCTCGCCTCCAATTGCATTGCGGCATCGTATTTCTAATATTATTACTGACTGACACCACCAACAACCCAGCGGTGCTCACTAACAACAAGCGCGTTATTGATTATCTCGTTTTTAGATTTATTGGAAATTCTCGCGGGCCTTTAAATAAAGGTTGCAACGCAACGCAAAGAATTTTACAGAAAAAACAACATAAAATTCAATGCGAATCCAAATGCAATTCTATGACTGTGTTTACTATGACGATATTAAGACTTATTGATACAAGAGTAATAATTTTTAATTCAAGGCTTCAGAAAAGACTTGCAGTCTTGGCTCTTGACTCAATCTGCGATCACAACTAACGCAATTTCGTTTTCATGGCGTTTCGGTTTCATTGCGTCGCCTCGCCTTGCATTTAACATCAATTAAACGTGTAAGAATCGATCACGTTTCAATCGGTTTTTATTGCACCCATCGAACATAACTCTCCGACAAAGAATTTCATGCGGATGAGAAATTTTATTACAAAATGTTTTGTTTTTTAGGTCGTATTGAGTCATCATTGTAAAGAGCTGAAGACAAAGTACCCAGAAAACGTGGCGTTGAAGCCCGATGTGGAGCGTGTTGTGGGCGCGAACCGAATTCGGTTTATCGATGGCAGTGAAGATGACTTTGATGTGATATTCTATTGCACTGGTTATCGCTACAGCTTCCCGTTTTTGCACAAGGATTGTCGCATTGAGATCGTTGAGAATCACATCGCGCCGCTGTATAAGCACATGGTGAACATTGAAATGCCGACAATGTGTTTTATTGGGATTCCGTTCAATGTTTGCGCTTTTCAAATGTTTGACTTACAAGTAAGTGACTTTAACTTTTGCAAAAACATTTTATCTTATGATTTAAAAACTCCAGTTTAATTTTATATTAATTTCTGGTAATATTAAAATAAAACTTACTTTTTACAGGCACGATTCTTTGTCGCATCCCTAAACGGTGTTTTTACACTCCCTTCCAAAGAACTTATGTACGCCGATTTGTACGATGACTTGCAGCAAAGAGAAAACAAAGGTTACACAAAACGACAAGCACATTTAATGGGACCAGATCAATTCGATTACTATGAAGATTTAGCAAAACAAGCAAAAACCACACCGATTCCTCCAGTTATTGTAAAACTTCGTGATGAGAGTGTCAAACGACTCTACGATGATCTGATCAACTTCCGTGACGATAACTACAAAATTCTTAACGATAATACTTTTGTTAAAGTCAATTAACAGTTTTAACTATGTGAATTATTTCATACCAACGTATTTTTGTAGATAGATATTTATATTATGTTCTAGTTATAAGTTTGTATTATTCTTTAATAAAATTTTAGTATTGATAATCTGATTTTGTTGATACTGCGCCAAACCTTTTTAATCAATTTTATTGACGAGATGTACAAATAAAATGCACCAGCTGGTACATACTGCGCCATCTGTCGGAACGCGCTTGTACTTTCGCAAGACAAATTCAAATGCATGCTGGATTTAAATTAATCATTCCTATTACTGCATATTTTACTAATAGAAACATTATGTATATTTTGTAATATTATTTCTGGTACGACTATTACTTATCAATTTCTTAATAATATCTCAATGCGCATTAAAATCGAGTTCAGGCTCTACATAACCTGCTAACTAACCTCGCAGCAATCTTGTTTGAATGAAGAAAACACACCGAACCCACGTGTTTGTCGATTGTCGTTACATTTCTGTTTCCTCGTGTTTTCCAATCTCGAAATAAAGTTACAACTCACAATATGGAAGAATATAAACTCGGTGCACTGGGCGACCTGATTTCCGGAGGAAAATCACCTGGCAAGGGACTTGGAAACAAAAAGTCGCCTAACAAACGTGCAGCAGGCACCCCAAATGGCAAGGCTGGACCTATTGCCAATGCAACACCAAATGCTAAACGCACACCGATGAAACGCAAAAGCAACGTGGGTCAAAACCAAAGCCCCAAGAAAGTGAAACAACTTACTACAGAAGAGGATGATGAAGATGATGAAGCTGAGGAAAATCAAAATAATTCAATAGAATTTAATCCTGAAAATGATGCAGCAGAGGATTCTGATGAGGATGAAGATGTTGATGAAGAGGAAGATATGGATCAAGATGAAGCTGAATCAGATGAAAAAGATGGTGAGGACAACTTGAATGAAGAAGATGATGATGATGACAATGACTCTGATGAAGAAGAGGAAGATGATGATGATGAACCTGAAGAACAGTCAAGTAAACCCACAAATGAGAAAAAAGGAGATGCATCTAAGCTTAGAGAACTCTTCACAGATAGAACAATTTTTGTTGGCAATATTAAAATTGGTTTACAAAAGAAACTGGTTATAAAGCATTTCAAAAAGTATGGAGTTGTTGAATCTGTCAGATTCAGATCAGTTGCTGTTGAGAATCCCATGCTTGGCAAAAAACTATCCATTCAGAAGAACAAGTTACATGCTCAAAGGACCACCTGCAATGCATATGTTAGATTTGCAAATGTTGAAAGTGCTCAGAAAGCAGTTGAGGGAGAAAATGGGAAAGAATTTTATGGATTACACATGAGAGTTACAATGTCTTGTACAAAGTCTCTTTCCTATGATAACAAGAAAACCTTGTTTGTTGGAAACTTATCATTTAGTAAGTAAAACATTCTAAAATCTCAAATGCATATTAATTTATTTCTGTTTGATTTATAGAGGCCGAAGAAGAAGCCCTGTGGACTGCGTTTGCTTCATGCGGCGAAATTGAATCAGTGCGCATCGTTCGTGATAAACGCACGAATGTATCCAGGGGTTTCGGCTACGTTAACTTCAAATCACCCGACTCCGTTCAACTAGCTATGGAAATGGGAGATGTAGTTATATTCAATCGTACTGCGCGTTTGTCCACCAGCGAGTTTGTTCAAAAAGTAAAAACTCTCGACCCGGCTAATGATTGCTGCGTATTCATCGCTGGTTTCAGCGCAGGTACACCAAAAGGCGCCGTTATATCCGCGTTCCAAAAAATTGGGCCTGTCGCAAAAGTACGTTTAGTCAAAGATAAGTTCACACACAAAAACACTGGCTGCGGTTTTGTTACATTCAAAAACACTGAAGCGGCGCAGAGCGCGTTACAGAAAGAAATAACGATCAACAACCAGCTAGTACAAGTACAAGTTCCGAGGACTACATTAAAAGGCGCGAGGAAAGCTAGAACTGAATATGATGCGAGTCCGAAAAAGTTCCCCGCGTATAAGGGAATGCTACATTTACGTGGGCCGAAACCGAAAGGTAGAGTTGGTAAACCGTTGAAAAAGAACGAGAAGCGAAAGAGTACTGGTGGATCTCCACCGAAATCCTTCCAAGGATCGCAGGGGAAGACCAAGGGAGAAAATGATAAAGGAAAAGTCAATCGCGGACAGTTGATGAAGAAAAAGATGGCGAAAAAAGTAGCACCTAGGGCGTAATGCATTTTTTGTGTTATAATATGTTTCTTTTAACTATTTTGTTCCACAACATACATTTAAACTGACTTATATAATTATACCTAATCGCTGAAATCATATTTCCTTCGAATTTGTTTTTATTTGTCTAACTAATATCTGATAAGGAAAGAAAAATTATTGGTTAGTGATATGGTGAAACATGTTCAGTCTAGTATTAGATTGCAACATGAATGGGCGTCATGAGTGCCATATCAGAGGTTTGTCTAAAGAGGATTTATTGGCAGTTATACGAACAGTATGTTTCTTTGTGGCGTATTTCACTATACACTTTTATAATAACTATTTTTAGAGCAAATTCAATGAGATAGCGGATGTAATTGAGACATTCAATATTTGTGGTAGTGATTTACTCGTGAGTATTCAGATTTTTGGCTTGTTTATGAAAATATGAACAAATCATGGATTAAAATGTTGTAGGATATGAAAGAGTATGATGCTTTGCGCAAAGTTGGACACGCAAATCGCAAACTGTTTGTAGAACTTTTGAATTGTGTCCAACAAACTCCCCAAATTTTGTTTCCTCTTAAACCAACATTGAAACCAAGAGTATCTTTTATTTCGAGACAAGTTTCATCGCCGAAAGAGACTAGTAAAGTAATTACCAATGAATTGAATGGAATGTTTGCACAATTAAACACTTCTGACGTGTTTAAATCTGGCAAAAATGTTAAAGAAGATCCATCCTTTATGACGAAACAAATTTTATCGCCTACAGAAACTTCTAAAGGAATGACCAACCCATTGAATGGAATGTCGGCACAATTAAGTAGCCCTGAAGTACTTAAACCTGTTACAAAGATTGAAGAAGAACAAAGAACACCTGAACATAATGCCAAACCTATAAAAATTACAGAAACTGAGATTAAAGATGTTAGATTACTACCAGAAGTTGATTTAGATCAAATAAAAAATTCCGTAATGAAGATGTTGCCCAATATACTCAGTAGAAATAAAAGTTTTAAAAAGCCGCCACCACCTACTTCTCCAAAACCAACGAAGCAAAGAAATAATAATAAACTTCAAGAAACTACTGCAGCAGTTGTTGAAACAGTAGATTCAAAGAAAGAACCAACAGGAACACATCAAAATACTAATGGTTTTAAATTTGCTTTCTCTCAAAAGGAATTGATTGAATTAGATTCTAATCCAAAAACACTTTCGTTCGATGATCATAATTCGGATCAATTTTACAAAATACCAAAGTCGTTTTCACCAAGAATTGAGCGAAAATTAGTCAACAATAACATCTCGGAAAAAGACGACGATAATATTCCCAAAACACTTTGGTTCGATGGAGATAATTCGGATCAATTTTACAAAATACCAAAATCTTTTCCACCAAAAATGGAACGAGAATTAATCAACAATAATATCCTGGCGAAAAATGACGATATTGTTCCAGAAACACTTTCGTCCGATGATCATAATTCGGAGCTATTTTACAAAATACCAAAGTCTTTTCCGGCGAAAATGGAACGAGAATCAAACATGAATAATATCCCGGGAAAAAGCGACGATAACGTTTCAAGAACACTTTCGTCTGAGGAAGATAATTCGGGACAATTTTACAAAATACCAAAATCATTTCCACCAAAAATGGTACAAGAATTAATTAACAATAATATTAGGCGGAAAAACGATGATATCGTTGCACTTTCGTCCGATGATCACGATTCGGAGCAATTTTACAAAATACCAAAGTCGTTTCCACCAAAAGTCGAACAAGAAGCAATCTACAATGATATCCCGGATATAAACGCCAACAAAGTTAACGAGAATATATACGAGAATACTCGTCTACCACGTTCAGACGATGAACCTCCAGAATTACCGGAGCGTCCAGCCAATCTGATATTTACAGCTAAAAAAAAACAAATCAAACAAAGACAGCAATCACCGGATGACGAATCAAACAATCACGATCACTTAGACAACGAACACTACAGGAGACTTCCAAAACTTTCCAGTCAGCCGCATATGCCACTACCTCCTTCACCAGCCGAGTCTCTGCTAGTGCCTCGAGACCCACTTAGAAGTAACCAATTTTTCAGAGATTGCACTCGTTCGGAAGCCGTGCAACTACTAGAAACGAAAAGAGTAGGCACGTTTCTCTTGCGACCCAGCTCAAGACCACAGTTTTGGGGTGTACTGGTGCTTAACGGAGAGTTAGGCGTGCAAAATATTCCACTTTGCTATAATAATTACACAAACGAGTATTATTTTGCTTCAAAATCCGGGGATCTACAAGCTACACGTTTTAATAGTTTTGATTCATTGCTTAATTATTATAAAGATCATGCTATTAATGGCGAATTGTTGCTAGGGTCAGAGGTCAATATATTAAGTTAATACAATAAAACTGGCGATAAAAAGTCATTTACACCAGGTGAACGAAATTCCATGAAAATTTACTATTTGCTTATCTCACTTTGCTCATATTTGTACTGATATAACTATGCATCATGTGAAACACAACATGGGCGTGTATCAGACATACGTGCAGTTTAAACAAAATGGCAATCAGGTACTCGTATAAATCGCAGCTTTCTGCAATGACATCGGCAGATTTAGTCAATCAAATCAAAGGAACAGAGTTTTCTGATGTTTGTGATGTTATAGAATTGTTCGAACTCTCCGGTAGCGATATAAAGGCAAGTACACATTCACAATGTGTATAATCATACATTACTGATCGTACTTCTTTACTTTATGATAGCTGTTATCTGAATTAGACTTACAACTGAAAATTGGACCGCAATTAGACAATTTAAAACTTCAGAAGTTCCGGGCGTTTGTTCACGTCGTGAAAACACAGCCACATAAATTAATGTATTATAAAGAATTAAGTACATGTGCTAACAAAATGGCTGAATATTCTTCTGATGTACAATTTAAAGTGCCACCATCACCTGATTATGAAGTACCACCGCAGATTAGTTATACTAACCCATCTTCGGCCAGAACACCTTCAGTTTATTGTCAACTGCCGAAAGTTGACACCAACGCTCCATTTTTACCAGAAGAAGTTTGTTATTTGGAACCAATTAAGGCGAAAATACTTGGTAGCACTATTATTGAATCGCATCGGTTCTATAGATGTGTGGATCGGAAGCAAGGAAAAGAATTGTTGAATAACACACCAACTGGAACTTATCTTCTGAGACCTAGTGGGGAGTCGAGTTTTTTGGCTGTCCTGATGATACACGGTAAATTTAAGACGCAGAACATTCCGATTTGGTTTAATAAGAGTACTGAGCAGTTTTACCTGAATACATCGGAAGATTATGGCTCGTTGAAGACGTTTCGCACTGTGGATGAGTTGTTACAGTATTATACAGTTAATGATATTAATGATGATAAATTGTTGAGGAATAATGAAGATAGTTTACCTCCTGTACAAGTTAAATAAATGTTGTAATATAAGGAAAAATTGCGATGGAACCATGTCTTTAACTAGTGAAAGTTAACAATGTTTTTTACATTTAAAAAGAATAAATCTCTGTATAAAGGTTGCACTAAAAGAAATACTAAATATAGCTGCGTTATAAAGAGTAAATTCATGTTAGTTCATTAATTAAGTTTGCACTGCGATTGCTTTGCTTCTATGACTTTTGCTGAATTAAGATATAATTTCAAATATATTTGGTGCCAAACGAAACGTTTTCGGTTGGCATCACTGATGCTAACCTAACCAAACAAACCCTTTTTAAAACTAACCACGTGCTTGGCTGTGGTAACCGCATTTTGAAAACGTGCTCTGTTCTCTTCGTGCGCTCGCCCTGACGAACACGTATTTTTGTATTGTTTTCTTTCGTAAACGTGTTTCAATATAAACGAAAATGACCAAACTAAAAGTAAAAACGCCCAGCAAAGCTACCCCAAAGAAAAATAATAAAGAAGTAGCAAAATCACCGGCGATTACTCCAAGTAAACTCACACAGAAATCGCCTAAAAAGCAGAAGACTCCAGAGTCCCGCAAACGCGCCTCGAAAGCCGCAGAATTGGTTGAAGATGTGAGTATCCTCAAGAAGAAGGCAAAGAAGGAAAAGAATGGATGGAAAAAGCAACCAGAACCAGAAAAAGAAAGCGATTCTGAAGAAGATGCCGCATCTGTAAATGATGTTAAGGAAGATATTGACTCTGATGAAGAATCTGACATTGAAATGACTAATGCAAATGGTGGACTTAATGAAGATGCAGAAAATTCTGATGTAGAAGAGGACTCTGAGGGTGAAGATGAAGAGGATTCGGAAGCTGAGAATGAAGAAGCGAATGGAGAAGAAGCAAGTGATGAAGAAGAAGAATATGACACATCTACAATTTCTGTTAAACCTATCAGAAGCATGACATCTCCAGAAATCATAAAAGAATATTTTGCTAAATGTGGCCAAATTACAAACTGTCAATTAATAGTGAACCCTAACACTAAAAAACAGAAAGCATTGATTACATTTCAAGATGTTGATGAAGCCAAACTTGCTGTGGCTACTTTAAGTGGATCATTATTTCAGCATTACAAAA
Source organism: Dalotia coriaria (assembly GCF_025399875.1). Classification (NCBI taxonomy): domain Eukaryota; kingdom Metazoa; phylum Arthropoda; class Insecta; order Coleoptera; family Staphylinidae; genus Dalotia; species Dalotia coriaria. Next base: position 2,735,628 of record NW_027045451.1, read on the forward strand.
TCAAAGTTCAACTTGTCCAAACATCTTGTGGCTTTGCTGAAGATGGCTCAATTCTCATCAAAAATTTGCCTCAAGATACTGGTATTCAGTCATCAGAAGTTCTTGACTATGCAAAGGATGCTCTGACTAAGAGTTTTGGCCCAGTTAAAGATTTATTGCTTTCATCAGATATGCTTCAGGCTACTGTTCAGTTTGAGGACAAAGCAGCAGCCACTGCTGCTTTAGCAGCTGGTAGTTTCCAGTTGCTTGGTTGTAAGGTGGATATTGTTCCTTATGGAGATGCTGCTACTCCTACTGTGTCCCCTGACATTAGAGTTGTTATCTCTGGAAAAGTTGATGGTAAGTGTAAGATAATTACATAGATTATTGTAAATTTTTAGTTAATTAATACTTAATTTTTTTTAAATATTTTTGTAATTTCAGACGTTACTGAAGAAGACATATTTAAAGCAATTTCTAAAGTTTGTGATGTTACACCGGAAACCGTCGGTCAGGCTTCAAAAACCCATATTACTATTGGTGTTGAATCTGAAGAAAATGTTGTACATTTGCTGGGATTGAAAACCCTGAAAGTAAAGAAGATTCATTTTGATATCCTGCCCGACTTGGGTAGCAAACATTTCTATAATCCTGTCACCAAAGTGTACGGCAGACATCCAGCGGGTGTTTTCGTAGAGAATCTTAAAGTGAACATGGGTCATTGGGATAAATACAATGCGTTAAGCGTTTTCGGGCCCGTTCAACACCTCAACTCAATTAATAACAATCACAGCGCAATTGCTATCTATGAAAAGAAGAGCGATGCTCAAAAAATTCTGCTTGCTGAAGAGATTTACATTAAACACTTTCCTGTGTCTGTCAAGGCTGTTGATGGCGTATATAAGCCAGTTGAGAAACCTAAGTATGAAGTTGGGAATACTGTTTACATAACGGATAATGTTGGTAAGCATATAAAGATTAACTTTGTACATTATGGAAATAATAATTAAAATATTTTTTTCTTTGTTTAGATCCTACGAACGTTACGAAAGTGATGAAACAGATAAACATAATGAAGTTGCCCATTATTCGAATTGTTGAAAGTGACAATTTCTTCAAACCGGCGTTCTTTGTTGAATTTGAAAATGCAGATGACGCCCAAAAATTCGTGGACGCGACAATAGAAATCGACGGAAAAGCAGTGCATACTGAATTTTACGATCCGGCCAAACACGACAAAAGTACCGTACCTGAGGGTATAGTTTTGGTGCAGAACCTGAAGTTATTCACAGAGGAAGTTGATTTGTGGAAGGCTTTCCACGACTTTGGCAAAATCGCTAATGTTAAGATTCTAATTAATGGAAAACAACAATTGAGATGCGCATTCGTTGAATTTAAGGAGGCCGCCGGCTGTAAGAAAGCTGTAGAAGCTAAAGAAATGGACGTCAAAGGCTCAATTGTTACGATTTCTGTGCCCACAACTACTGAGATCGATGAACTCGTAAGTTTCATTGAAATTTTGATCATTTATACGTAAAGTTAATCTTTTTTTAATTAGCGCAAGAAGATGAGATTGAATAGCCACAAATTGTATAACTACGTTCGGTACAACCGTCTTGATGCACCGGGACGAGGAGGTTTTAAACCATTCCGAGGAAGTTTCGCAACCAGACGGGGAAGTTTTTCACCAAGGCGAGGAGGTTTTATGCCAAGCCGAGGAGGGTTTAAACCGTCGCGAGGAGGAAGAGGTTTTGCACCAATCCGAGGGGGAGGAAGAATGGCTACACCAACACGAGGAGGAGGAAGAATGGCTACACCAACACGAGGAGGAGGAAGAGGTTTTGGATCAGCGCGGGGAGGCAGATATATGCATTGAGAATAATTTTAATTACTTCTATACTTCTCTATACATCAAAGTTACTTGTAATATTTGTTGTTCCAAGTATTACTTTCATTAATTGCTATGAATGCCTTGTTAATGTTATGGAGGTGTTTATAATAATCAACAAAAAAGTGTGTTAACTGAACTCACATCTGAGTTATGAATGAATGCACAAGTTATGGTAATTGCCTACAGTTATGTTAGTTATGGTACTGTAGCTATCAATGAAACGCGAATATATATCCTACATGCAGCTAATTGTTTACACATGATTTTTTAAAATTTAAACCTGTTTAATCTTCAAAAATAAAGATTTAATACTGCTCTCCAAATGATTGCCACATGCTTATATGTATTGTGTAGATTTATGATTCAATAGCAATGAAAAAGAATTGCTATGTATGAACATCATGTATCTCCTTGATACCACAGTACAATAATATGAATAACATTGATTATAGGTTGAAGTTATGAAGAAATGAATGTCAGTTAGTAAATCATTAGATTATCTCAATGTTCAAATATTTTAAGGTTATCAGAAACGTTCTGTAAATTTTCTGTTTCAATCAACAACAACAACAAGGTAATTATTTCTACTATACTAAGATAAATTCAAAACATAGATTTCAATCTTGCAGACAGTTCTTATCCGGCCACTCACAATGCATTTGTCTCGCATCACACAGTGCTCAATTCGTTTAAAACCGAAACCTTTCTACAAATTTTACTCCTCTACAACAACAGAGTCTCCCCTAGTGCATGATCAGCCAAAGAACAATCTAGAACATTTACAAAACCGTTCGCTGATTAAATTAGATGGCCCTGATGCATCTGGATTATTACAAGGGTTGATAACAAATGATATCTACCACTTGCCCCAAGAAACTGGCAAACTTAGCAGTATCTATGCCATGTTTCTCAATTCAAAAGGAAGAATCATATGTGATTCCTTAATATACTCAATAGGTGATAAAGACTCATATATTGTGGAAGCAGATTCACAAATAATTGACAAACTAATGAAACATTTAAAGATGTACAAACTTAAAAAGAAGGTTGATATTGATTTATTAGATTCATACAAAGTTTTTGCACTGTATGACCCCAAAGATGACAAAGGACCAGTACCAAAGCTTCTAGAATGTTCTAGTGAATCTTCAAGTAGTGCAACTAATGGCACAGTTTTAAAAGACAAATACTTATTTACTGATCCAAGGGTGCCAGCACTTGGTTGTAGACTTCTCACAAAAAATATTGAAACTATTCCTCCAGAATTATGTGTGAGTAATGTGAATCCATCTGCTGGTGCGAATTTTCGATGGCTTCGATACAATCTAGGTGTTGGTGAAGGAATAATCGATATACCGCCACAAATTTGCTTTCCTCTAGAACACAATTGTGATTATATGAATGGCTTGAATTTACACAAAGGATGTTATTTGGGTCAAGAACTAACTGCAAGAACATATCACACCGGCAAAATTCGAAAAAGACTAATGCCTTTGTTTTTAAAGAAAGAATTAAACCAACCACCATCGGATTTAAGTTTGTTTGATGATAAAAAACAAAGTTTAGGAAAATTACGAGGTGTGCAGTTTGATGCAGCCTTGGCATTACTCCGAATGCATCTGGTTGTCGATATTGAGATATCTGTGGGCGAGACTCATGCAACTACAAAAATTCCGCATTGGTGGCCTGGATTCAAGACTGCTAAGCTGAAAGATGAAATTGCTGATAAATCATGTTGAAATCAACATTATAATAGAATATTGTTTCTCTCACAGGGGATGATTTCACTAGAGAATGATCAAACTCCCCAAAAGGAAGAAACAGATAAAATAGTAGAGAACGCGACTGAACCTGAAGAAAATACTGAAGTGATTGAAGAAAAGAAATACTTTACATGCTCCAGTTGTAATCTACGCGAGGAATACGAGTATTTTGGTCGAGAACCACCATACACAAAGAGGTACAAGTTAAATGAAGATTGCTATGTGATTGAAGATCCTTTTCAACCGCCAAGGCAAGGAGAATTCATCATTTTGGGTGCTCATTGTCAGGATTGCAGTAAACCAATTTGCAGAGATTCAATTTGTAGTTTTTATTATGATGGAACCTACTGTATTTCTTGTGCACGGTGTAAAAAGTTTAGTTTTCCAAGTGTTATTCAAGAAAAATTGAATAAAGTGGTTTTATAAATGAATAGTATTTGTTTTCTTAACAATCTGAACCCCAAATTAACATTTTAAACTATTTTGTATCATATATTCCCGAGAGTTCTAGAAATATTCCTCTGGGTATAAAGGGAGCGTAAGGTTACTGCTTCTAGCGCCTTCTAGAACCGAATTTTCTAGAATATTGTCAATTTATTTATAATTAGGCATATTTTTGATTAAATTCCGTTATATTTTATTAGAAGATTAATTTTTATTCAATTTCTTCATATTTTTCTTTAAATTTAGAAAGTTTTTATTAATTTAACATGAATTTTATACTGAATCGACTTTTATTTATCAGTTTTTCGTTATATCTTCGAAAATTGTTTGTATTTTGTTTGAAAAACAACGCCTACTAATCATAAATATTCAATGTTTACTAGATTTGTCTCGAAAACTTCAATATTAGCTCAATTAATTGAAATTCGCGAAGGTTTCCAACGCAGTTTCCTGACATTTCCCGACCTTTCTAGATGCATGCGTGCTCTGTTTCACAAGTAAAATCATAGCGAGGCACAACAAGGACAGCGCGCTCGAAAACACGAGAATAACCGAGAATACAATCGAGAACGTTCGAGAAAACTTTGTCGGGAATATATAAGCGGACGCTCCGAGCGGCAATTCAGTTCAATTCAAACAAGCGACAAGTAAACAACTAAACAGAACAGATCAAGTTCTCTGCGACCTAAAGCGATCAGAAATTGTTTTCATCGGCTAACAATAAATTATCAGTTAAGATCAAATCAAGTAAAGTGAAAAAAGTGAATACAATGTCTTCATCGAAAGCAATTGGCATCGACCTGGGTACCACCTACTCCTGCGTTGGAGTGTGGCAACAGGGAAAAGTTGAGATCATCGCCAACGACCAAGGCAACAGAACCACCCCAAGTTATGTTGCCTTCAGCGACACCGAGCGACTCATTGGCGATGCTGCCAAGAATCAAGTGGCGATGAATCCAAGCAACACCATCTTCGACGCGAAACGACTGATTGGGCGCAAATACGATGATCCCAAAATCGCCGCCGACATCAAGCACTGGCCCTTCAAAGTGGTAAACGACAATGGCAAACCAAAGATTCAAGTGGAATTCAAAGGTGAGACCAAGAAATTCCCACCAGAGGAGATTTCTTCGATGGTTTTGACGAAAATGAAGGAAACCGCTGAGGCATACCTTGGACATCCGGTGAAGAACGCAGTTATTACCGTTCCCGCATATTTCAACGATTCTCAAAGGCAAGCTACCAAAGATGCGGGTGTTATTGCCGGTATAAATGTTTTGAGAATCATCAATGAACCAACCGCAGCGGCTTTGGCTTACGGTTTGGACAAAAATTTGAAAGGGGAACGAAACGTTTTGATTTTCGATCTTGGTGGAGGTACCTTTGATGTATCCATCTTGACCATTGATGAAGGATCCCTCTTTGAAGTCAAATCAACCGCTGGTGATACCCATCTAGGCGGTGAAGATTTCGACAACCGTTTGGTTGATCATTTTGCTGACGAATTTAAGAGAAAATACAAAAAGGATCTGAAAACAAATCCCAGGGCTTTGAGACGTCTTCGCACAGCTGCCGAACGCGCAAAGAGAACCCTATCGTCTTCTACTGAAGCTACACTTGAGATTGATGCCCTGTTTGAAGGAGTTGACTTCTATACGAAGATAAGCCGCGCTAGATTCGAAGAATTATGTTCGGATCTCTTCAGAGGAACACTGCAACCAGTGCAGAAAGCGTTGGCAGATGCCAAGATGGACAAGGGGCAGATCCATGACGTGGTACTGGTTGGCGGTTCAACCAGAATCCCGAAAGTTCAAAGTTTGCTGCAGAACTTCTTCTGTGGTAAATCTTTGAATCTTTCCATCAATCCAGATGAGGCAGTTGCATATGGAGCCGCAGTCCAAGCAGCCGTTTTGAGTGGTGACACTGATTCCAAGATCCAAGATGTCCTCCTTGTTGATGTTACTCCACTTTCCATGGGAATTGAAACAGCCGGTGGGGTATTATCGAAGATCATCGAGAGAAACGCACGCATTCCATGCAAACAATCGCAGATGTTTACCACCTACGCAGATAATCAACCAGCTGTTACCATTCAAGTCTACGAAGGAGAACGTGCGATGACCAAAGATAATAACTTATTGGGGACATTTGATCTCACTGGAATTCCTCCAGCTCCACGTGGTGTGCCCCAAATTGAAGTTACATTCGATCTAGACGCGAATGGAATTTTGAATGTTTCTGCTAAGGATACCAGCTCGGGAAAACAGAAAAATATTACCATCAAGAATGACAAGGGTAGACTATCCCAGCAGGATATTGAGAGGATGCTGGCTGATGCCGAGCGGTACAAATCAGAGGATGAGAAACAGAAGAACCGTGTTGCGGCTCGTAATCAATTAGAAGGTTACATTTTCCAAGTAAAGCAAGCAGTAGAAGATGCCGGGGATAAACTCAGTGAGGATGATAAAGCTAAAGTTAAGACTGAATGCGACAATGCCCTGAAATGGTTGGATACTAACACTCTGGCTGAGCAAGATGAGTTTACTGAGAAGCAGAAGGAGCTAACGAAGATCTGCAGCCCAATCATGAGCAAGTTGTATCAACAAGGAGCTCCCGAAGGTGCTGGACGTCAGGGTGGCACATGCGGACAACAAAGCGGCGGATTTGGAAAGGGAGGTGGACCTACCATTGAAGAAGTAGACTAATTAATCAAGTCTTGAAATATTTATGCGTAATATATGTGATTGGTAAAACTTAAATTATTCCTGTATTATTAGTTCTATAATAAAATAAAGCATTTAAAATTTATTCTGATGTTTTTATTTCGATTAATTGTTCCCATTCAAATTAAGCGGTGCTATATTGATACTGTTGGGACCATCATCATGCAGTGTCAATCCCAGTTCATTCAGAACAGCTGAATCTAGAGCTCCTTGCTTATTTAAAGAAGCAATGATTTTTTGATTCTCAATGTTGTTCTCTAAGATGTTGCGGATTGCGAATACCACCCATTGAATTATAACTGGAAAGAAATTTTGATTCTTTCATACATTGTGACTTGGTGCGGAAACATCCGAAGAGACAAACAAAGATAGGTTCCTCTCTCCTTTCTCGTTTGGACTTCGGTGCTCACCTTATATGTGCGTACATCCATACATGTTAATAATTAAATATAAGTTACTTACATGGATTTCTCCCGTCTATATTACAACAATCCAGAAGTAATGGAATGACATCTAATTCTCGTATCTAAAATAAAAATATTATTACTCCATTCTTATTGTGTTTATTATATCAATTACTCACTTCATCTTGATTACATCTCATTTTCCACGCCATATTTCCCAGTATTCTTATCATATTAACTCGAAAACCAAAAGCTGGATGCTCTTTGATGTCTCCTCCCATATCCTCAACCTTAGACAACTTCCCAATCGGTGCAAAATGATTATTTCCTTCTTTTCCAGCGTCATGTATAGACTTCAATAAAAATGCGCAGTTAATCAGTAAGCTACGGTCGTATTGAATAAATCTCAGGCACTGTTCATCTGAACTTAGAGAAGCAATCACATCAGATAAAAGGGAAACCTCAAATGGTTCAATCTTGTTAATGTAATCAGCAACTGTCTTCAGTATACAATCAGATGTTTTCTTGAAATGTGATGTTAGTAATTCAACATTCTTTTTTGTCCAAGAAATTGGTTCCTTTTTATGTTGTAACTCTTTTAATTGTTGTAAAATTAATATTCTATATTGGACATCCTTGATATCATCATAGTACTTGAACACTGTACCATTTTTGATGAATAAATCCAATAAAAAGTGAGCAAATTCATTATTCTCTTCTTGAAGTAAAACTATTAAAAAATCTAAATCAACGGTGAGCTCATCATTAGCCAAAAATATATTGTAAGCTAGAGCATACATTTTATCAGATATATCCTTATTTTCAATATACACTTTAAAATCTAATGAAGTCCATATTATCTTTGCATTGTCCTTGTTGCCAATACAAATATTAATTAGGAATGTAAGCAAAACATTTTTTAAAGCAACTGGGTATTTATCATTGCTTAAAATATCTTGATAAATAACTATGAGTTGTGTTTTTGAAGAATTGGCAGCCAATATTTGGTATTTTATGTCTATGTTTTTGATTGCACAGTTTCTTAAACATCTGATAGCTTCTTTAAGTAATAAATCATTTGATGTGCTGTGAGCCTTCAGAATTATATCATTCAATAACTCTACATCCTCAATAGTAGCATTTAAACTAAAAAAGTTCTGTTGATAATTTTTCATCTACAAAAATGTATATTACTTACGATTGAGGCTCATTGTTAAGAATTTCCAAGATATAAGACTCTTTTAAACTAGCTAAGAGTTTGCCTTTATCATTATCAAGTTGAATTTGTTTTATTTTATTTGAATCCATGGTTTCCACCATTTCCACTGCTAAGCATAAATAAAATCAAAATATTTGCTTCTGGATGGTGAGTTTATTGGTGTGTGCATTATAGGTTAAATTTGAAATTATTCAAGTTGTTTCAAGGTTTGTGACCAGAGTTTTTAAGTAAGTAAAATAAAAGAGAGCATTTATTATTTATGAATTCTATTTATTTTCTGTCAGATTTTAATTTTGTGCGCACAAAATCGAATTAACTAAACTACATTTTCCTAATCAAAAGACATCATTTGGTTCTTGTTTAGCTGGTCAGGAATCTAAACAGCAGGGGTCGTGGGAGCAGCCGGGGGGGCAGCCGTGGCTAGAAATATATTAAAATTAGATTAAATAAAATCTGCTACTATATGAATTAATTAATTACTTGAGCGCCTGCATGCAGGTCCATGAGCTTGACCAGCTGGATGAACATGGGCTGGTTGGTCAGGTTCAGGTACCGGGGATGCTGAGGCAAAGCCCAACTGTAAAAATATATAAATTATAAAAGATACAATTAGTAACGAATTAAAATATAGTTAAAAATTGTTTTAACTTACCAAAGCGCAGGCAACCATTGCGATGAGGACGAAGCAATAAGTGAATTTCATTTTTGTAGATTTGGTTTTGGTTTTCTGATAGAAATGATTGCTCTGGATGTTCAGATTACTATGATATCAACTATTGCAGATTGCTGGGTATTTATAGTTAAAAGATAAACTGCTTTTTAATAACATGACAGCATAATCTGAAATCAAATGAATAATACAAAGGAAACGGCATTATTCATGATTGCCAGCTGAATACAGTTGAAATAAAATGTGATAATTGCTTAAAAACATCATTGATTACTATGACCATACTTGTGCTTGCGTTCAGGTGTCACCAAAGTCAGCAATAGTGTTTGATATTAAATAATCATTACATAAAAATAACATACATGCACACATTTCCTGTTTATTCCATAATTTAACGATCGATCATACAAACTTCACGTGAAGTTCAGCATTTCCTCCTAGTAATTATTGTAATTGAATTGAAACATAAAAATTGAGTGCAATAATGTATCTTTTACTAATTTCTTGTACGTTTTTCGTATTTTATTCTTTAAAAGTCAAGAATTCGAAATAATTATTTAGGGTAAGTGGGGATAACCTTTAGTGGACTTAGAGGTTTGGTTGTCATTTGTCATTTTGTTTGCAAGCGAAACTAAGGAACACAGTGACAGTGTAGAATCCGGCGAATTCTTCGAAAATCTCTAATTAAACAAATAAATCAAGGTATATATGTCTTGCAAAGGGTTTAACTATAACAAAATAGTATAAATATACATTTTTGAACATATTTAAACTACAATTTCTTTGTAGTTTTACTAATATTACACGAATAAAAGCAAGTCATCAACGTAACCTTACAAATTTTCATACTGGTTTTCTAAGTTTGTGATCGTTTTTTGAAGATGTTCCTCACCAGAAGCGAATACGACCGTGGTGTAAACACCTTCTCGCCGGAGGGTCGTCTCTTCCAGGTGGAATATGCCATTGAAGCAATTAAACTTGGCTCAACTGCTATTGGAATCAGCACTAATGAGGGAGTTGTTTTGGCTGTGGAGAAGAGAATTACTTCACCACTCATGGAGCCTACCACCATAGAGAAGATTGTTGAGGTTGATAAACACATTGGGTGTGCTGTTTCTGGACTTATGGCTGATTCTAGGACTATGATTGATAGGTATGGATATAATTTAGAATTCAAATTCTGGTTCTTATTGTTTATTTTGCCATTAATTAAAAACTCCAAAGGCATTCCAAACATAATTGAAAATATACAATTAAATGTTTAATAAATTCCAGGGCAAGAGTAGAATGCCAAAATCATTGGTTTGTCTACAATGAGAACATGACAGTGGAATCCTGCGCCCAGGCGGTGTCTAATCTTGCAATCCAATTCGGCGATTCCGACGACGATGGTTCTGCTATGTCTCGTCCCTTCGGTGTTGCTATTCTTTTCGCTGGCGTCGATGAAAAAGGCCCCCAGCTCTATCACATGGACCCATCTGGTACTTTCGTGCAATTCGACGCGAAGGCGATCGGTTCCGGCTCTGAAGGCGCTCAACAAAGTCTGCAAGAAGTTTATCACCGCAGCATGACTCTCAATGAAGCCACCACTTCGGCGCTGACTATTCTAAAGCAAGTCATGGAAGAGAAGTTAAACTCTTCCAATGTGGAAGTCATGACAATGACACCAAAGGATTTGTTTCATATGTTCACTAAGGAGCAGGTCGAAGAAGCACTCACGCAAGTCGCTTCAGTGGAACAATCACGAGGCGACTTGACAAGCACATCTACAACTAAAACAACTGCCTGAATTAAAATACTTGTTGATGCAAGTTACGCATACTTAAGTAAGGTCATATTGTTTGGTTTATATAATATGCATTGTATTTTTTAATAATAATAATAATTTCTTGGTCCACCAACCAGACATTCAAATTAATATTAAAGCGCCAGTTATCAATTAGAATTATTTTATTAAGATATTTCTGGTCACCATACAAAGAAAATTTGTCAAGTTAACTTGAAGGTAAAAGTTGTTTCCAGATTTAAAAAAAAAAACTGAACTACATCTCTACGCTACTTCTAAAACATCACATGGCAACCATCTTGAGCTCTCAAGTGCTCCCCAGAAACTGACATCCTGCTCGATTGTTTCTTTGTTCATCTTTTCGACGTCAAGAGGAATTGTGTGTTCAACCAACTCCAAATCGTTGTCCATCTTTTTCTCCATTTGTACATTTGCTACCATGTGCGAGTTTTCGGTCATTTGCGAAGCATCTCCACCGGCGTTGCTCTGATCATTGTAATAATTCTGCCACGTGGCGTAATTCTGCCAATATGCTGTGGTAGCGTCATAATATTGTGAATAATCTGTACTAGTTGTGGTGGTTGATGTGAAACTGGGAGTAGATGGCGTCTCAGTTGTAGTTGTAGATCCCTTAGGTTTTGGCACAGCATTGCAAATTTTAAGAGCTTTAGTGCCTAAACCTATGTATCCATTCATTGAAATAAGACTGTCCTTTTGTTCCTCCTCACTACCAAACCGGACAAAGCCGTAACCACGACTAAAGCCACTGCTGTCAATTATTACTGTAAATAAAGAAATAATCACGTTAATAATAAAGTTAATATCATATGCTAAAAGAAAACATGTGTTTTAAACGTTGTTTGAATACCTTTTGCAGTTTTAATAGTGTTATATTTAGTTGAAAACACTCTGTACAAATTGTAATCATCCACATCAGGGCTTAGATCTCCAACCCAGACAGAAAATTCACGATCCAGCAAAGATCTTCCTGTGTTACTAGCGTTATTTAAACGAAATCTAACTGAAGGAGTTGTGCCTGGTATGGGCTTGCCATTTAGTTTGTGCATAGCATCAATTGCTTCAGCATCAGTTGCGAAGTGTACAAAACAGTAACCAGCTGGTTCTCCTGTAAACTTGTTCCTCATCACTTTAACATTGAGCGGATTTTCACCCATTTTTCTGAAGGAGTTAATAATGAAAGTCTCTGTCATGTAGGGCTCCAACTAAACACATTAAGGAAACAAATGGTTAATTAATATTAAATGAAGTACTGGTTAATTGGTATTGTTTGTAAGATAGCATTAAATACATACACTGCCCATCCAGAGTTGACAATGCACCATATTCGCCATAATTACTGCTTTGGGTAAGCTTTATCGAAAATATTACAAACAATTTCAAATGCTATAAACCCAACACAAACACAAGAGGGAATACAACTTCTTGGTTATGTGCGTTATGTTTTCAGTTTGTTTTCTGTCGAAAGACAGGGCCCCCATTCAATGAAATATATAGATCTCTGCATATTCTGCAATTGTTAAGCAAAATAATAAATTAATATATTTATGATACCATTTGCATCTTTAGAAACATTGTTTGTAAATCTAAATTTGATTAAATTTACTCATAATAGTATTAACAATGTTTTAAATATAAACAGACTAGCGTCATCTAGGTTTGTGTTGTTGCATTATTTTGAATACATGCTATATACATATTCAGATTGGGAAGTGCACGTAAACTTGCAATACCCAAAATCGCTGTGCGCTGACCTTGCCGTCTTATTTCCGCGCTCTACTAGGTATATCGCACAAGAAGAAGGTCGCATACCATCGATGCGCAGCCAATAGGAACATCTTATGTAATCTTATCATAAGCAGTCGCGTCGCGTGCAAGATCAACAGGTTTGTTCTTTTTAGTAGACTACTTTTAGTTTCGTACCGGTTGCCGGTTAGACGTTTATCCATGTTCGTATAATTCTTAAGCATTTAATTCCACAAATCCGCGATATATTCCATCGATTGTGTGGTTTTTGATTGCTTGTATACAGTGTACCTACCTGTATGCCACGCACACGGCTGCGGTCTTAACAACTAGTGGTGTGCGCCGATTTCGAATTGTGTGTGTTTATCATCGCTAGGAAAGGTATTTGCGCCTGAGTCAGAAACATTAATCTCAACATTGTAGTGACGTACAGTGGCTGTGATGCCATTTTTGTTCCTCTACTTTGACGCTAGACTGGTAAGTTTATTATTCAATTATATTAATTTAAAGTTACCCATCGCGGTATTTGCATGTTCTCTTCTGACTCTGATAGCGCGAGAGTCAATCTTAACGATACGTTATTGCCGTCCCGAAAAATCATGCGCCAAGTGCTTGCAAATTTTGTAATCGGTGACTTGTGGATTCTCAGTCGACTAGAACTCCCAGAAAACAACCCCAAACATCCCCAATATTTCGGTCATTAACCTAACATTAACTTACTACCTTAGTAGGTTCAACCCCTATTTTCTTCCTGCATTAGTAGATTTAAACCCTACTCTCGCCTTGCATTAGTAGATTCTAGTCCTACCCTCTCCCTGCAATAGTAGGTTCAGGTCCTAACTTTTCTTTACGAGAGTAGCGGTAGAAGTGACTCGTGTTCAGAGCACCGTACAAGGGCAGCGGTAGAAGCGACTCGTATTCAGGGCGCCGCATGAGGGTAGCGGTAGAAGTGACTCGTGTTCAAAGCACCGTACAAGGGCAGCGGTAGAAGTGATTCGTGTTCTGGGCACCGTACAAGGGCAGCGGTAGAAGTGATTCGTATTTAGGGCACCGTATGAGGGTAGCGGTAGAAGTGACTCGTGTTCAGGGCACCGTACAAGGGCAGCGGTAGAAGTGACTCGTATTCAGGGTACCGTATGAGGGTAGCGGTAGAAGTGACTCGTGTTCAGGGCACCGTACAAGGGCAGCGGTAGAAGTGACTAGTATTCAGGACACTGTACTAGGACAGCGGTAGAAGTGATTATTATTCAGGGCGCCATACGAGGGTAGCGTATTTTATTGAGTATTTGATGTTGATTAAGAATTTGCGATTCGTTCAGGATATTCGAGATATTCGCAATTGAAATAAATTATGCTACGCGTAATATTTTCGTCTATCGTCGCGCTGTCGCTCATTTTTGTTTCATTCTTATCGCAGGTACAGCGTCTATTGCAATTCGCGCAATAGGTCGCGTGCCATCCACGCGCTGCCGGCTTTGCGCATCTATTGCTTTTATCTGCGGGGTTCAAGCAGTAGGTACATAGTCTTATTGTGAATTGTCGCATCGTAAATTCTATTCAAAGATGGCACTAGCTTTAACTAAATATTATAAAATAGAATTGTATTAGTTTTGAAGGCAGTTCTATTATCAGCGTTTGTGTACTCGTATAAACAACTTTCTTATCGCATTCGCCGTGGGAGATTTTACGCGTAAGATTCTCGTTGCGCTGTCGCATGGGGCACATTATAGTTTAGTTCTTATCACAAGTACCGTGTCTATTGCAATTCGCGCACAAGGTCGTGTGCCATCGACGCGCTGCCGGCTTTGCGCATCTATTGCAATTCGCGCAGAAGGTCGTGTGCCGTCGACACGCCGGCTTTGCGCATATATTGCTTTTTACCTGCGGGGTTCATGCAGCAGGTGCAGAGTATTATTGTGAAATATCGCATCCTTGCGTGCGCAGTTTCGGCATGCTCTATTGATGGATTGCAGCCAGTTTCGTGCCGGTCTCTGACGCATCCAGATGTATTTCGCGCAACGCGTTTCGTTTTATTCGGTCATTACCCGACTAAGTCGTAATATGCATATGCAGTGTTACCTTAATAATTAATTGTGCGTTAAATGTCCCTAAATGTTTTTTTTGCTTGCTTGTGATGTTTATATTTCAAATTACAATGCTGCGGGTTTATTGTCGATTATTGTGTGACGTGGTCGGTCGCTAAATTAACTGGAAACATATTCGTGCTTGAGTGAGTTACTTTTACCTGACCATTGCGATTCTCAGCACAGGAAGTTTGTTTTTCTCCTATGTGTGAATATAATAACATTATCATATTGTATGAAATCTTTTTGTTTTAACTATATGTTTACTTCTAATTACAGTACTTGTCGTGCCCTTGCAATCCGATGAGCGCTGCATTGGTAAGTTTATAATTAAGTTATATTATTCTGTTTAATGTTTTATCACATTTCATCTGCGTGTTGCAATAGCCCGCGAATTAGGGGGGCCGTATATATTTCACTTAATGGTAATATGGAAAACGGATCATATTGCGGAAAACCTTTGTGAATTGTTCAAATGTATCTTCGAATTCTGATAGCGCACTTTTAAACACAATTTCACAACCTTTACACCATTACGAATTTTAATTATTATCTTGTTTTATCCTATAGAGAATTTTCCAAACTTATTTAGATTAACTAGATTAGATTAGGAATTTGAAATCCGTTCTCGTCTGTCTCTTTTAGTTTACGAGATATTCCCAATTGAAATAAATTGTCAAAAATTGAAAAATGTCACTTTTTAGTACTTTTAGTGAGGATTTTTGACCTTTTACTGTTGGAAATATAATTATTTTATATCTTTATCTGATAGAGAATTTTGCAATTTTTCATAATCAGCAATTTGTTGGTTACTATCGCCTTTAGTTTAAGAGATATAAATTATCAAAAATCGTCGAAAAAAAGTATCAAGCACCCCCCCTTGGCAATTTTTTCTTAAGAATTAAAATTTCATCTCTCAGATTTCCGTTTTAACTAACCTATCTGACAGAGATTAGTCTGTAGATTAAGACGCTGCGATCAGATCTTATTTATCTCTTTTAGTTTACGAGATATTCGCGATTGAATAAAATGGGCACAAATTGCAAAATGTCACTTTTTAGCACTTTTAGTCGCGTTTTTCGACCTTTTACTGTAGGAAATATAATTATTTTATATTTTAATCTGATAGAGAATCTTCCAATCTTTCATAATCAACAATTCGTTGGTAGCTATCTCTTTTAGTTTAAGAGATATGAATTTTTGAAAATCGTCGAAAAAAAGTATCAAGCACCCCCCCTTGGCAATTTTTTCTTAAGACTTAAAATTTCATCTCTCAGATTTCCCTTTTAACTATCCTATCTGATAGAGATTGGTCCGTAGATTAAGACGCTGCGATCAGATCTTATTTATCTCTTTTAGTTTACGAGATATTCGCGATTGAATAAAATGGGCAAAAATTGCAAAATGTCACTTTTTAGCACTTTTAGTCGCGTTTTTCGACCTTTTACTGTAGGAAATATAATTATTTTATATTTTAATCTGATAGAGAATCTTCCAATCTTTCATAATCAACAATTCGTTGGCAGCTATCTCTTTTAGTTTAGGAGATAGGAATTTTTGAAAATCGTCGAAAAAAAGTATCAAGCACCCCCCCTTGGCAATTTTTTCTTAAGACTTAAAATTTCATCTCTCAGATTTCCCTTTTAACTATCCTATCTGATAGAGATTGGTCCGTAGATTAAGACGCTGCGATCAGATCTTATTTATCTCTTTTAGTTTACGAGATATTCGCGATTGAATAAAATGGGCAAAAATTGCAAAATGTCACTTTTTAGCACTTTTAGTCGCGTTTTTCGACCTTTTACTGTAGGAAATATAATTATTTTATATTTTTATCTGATAGAGAATCTTCCAATCTTTCATAATCAACAATTCGTTGGTAGCTATCTCTTTTAGTTTAAGAGATATGAATTTTTGAAAATCGTCGAAAAAAAGTATCAAGCACCCCCCCTTGGCAATTTTTTCTTAAGACTTAAAATTTCATCTCTCAGATTTCCCTTTTAACTATCCTATCTGATAGAGATTGGTCCGTAGATTAAGACGCTGCGATCAGATCTTATTTATCTCTTTTAGTTTACGAGATATTCGCGATTGAATAAAATGGGCAAAAATTGCAAAATGTCACTTTTTAGCACTTTTAGTCGCGTTTTTCGACCTTTTACTGTAGGAAATATAATTATTTTATATTTTTATCTGATAGAGAATCTTCCAATCTTTCATAATCAACAATTCGTTGGTAGCTATCTCTTTTAGTTTAAGAGATATGAATTTTTGAAAATCGTCGAAAAAAAGTATCAAGCACCCCCCCTTGGCAATTTTTTCTTAAGACTTAAAATTTCATCTCTCAGATTTCCTTTTAACTATCCTATCTGATAGAGATTGGTCCGTAGATTAAGACGCTGCGATCAGATCTTATTTATCTCTTTTAGTTTACGAGATATTCGCGATTGAATAAAATGGGCAAAAATTGCAAAATGTCACTTTTTAGCACTTTTAGTCGCGTTTTTCGACCTTTTACTGTAGGAAATATAATTATTTTATATTTTTATCTGATAGAGAATCTTCCAATCTTTCATAATCAACAATTCGTTGGTAGCTATCTCTTTTAGTTTAAGAGATATGAATTTTTGAAAATCGTCGAAAAAAAGTATCAAGCACCCCCCCTTGGCAATTTTTTCTTAAGACTTAAAATTTCATCTCTCAGATTTCCTTTTAACTATCCTATCTGATAGAGATTGGTCCGTAGATTAAGACGCTGCGATCAGATCTTATTTATCTCTTTTAGTTTACGAGATATTCGCGATTGAATAAAATGGGCAAAAATTGCAAAATGTCACTTTTTAGCACTTTTAGTCGCGTTTTTCGACCTTTTACTGTAGGAAATATAATTATTTTATATTTTTATCTGATAGAGAATCTTCCAATCTTTCATAATCAACAATTCGTTGGTAGCTATCTCTTTTAGTTTAAGAGATATGAATTTTTGAAAATCGTCGAAAAAAAGTATCAAGCACCCCCCCTTGGCAATTTTTTCTTAAGACTTAAAATTTCATCTCTCAGATTTCCCTTTTAACTATCCTATCTGATAGAGATTGGTCCGTAGATTAAGACGCTGCGATCAGATCTTATTTATCTCTTTTAGTTTACGAGATATTCGCGATTGAATAAAATGGGCAAAAATTGCAAAATGTCACTTTTTAGCACTTTTAGTCGCGTTTTTCGACCTTTTACTGTAGGAAATATAATTATTTTATATTTTTATCTGATAGAGAATCTTCCAATCTTTCATAATCAACAATTCGTTGGTAGCTATCTCTTTTAGTTTAAGAGATATGAATTTTTGAAAATCGTCGAAAAAAAGTATCAAGCACCCCCCCTTGGCAATTTTTTCTTAAGACTTAAAATTTCATCTCTCAGATTTCCCTTTTAACTATCCTATCTGATAGAGATTGGTCCGTAGATTAAGACGCTGCGATCAGATCTTATTTATCTCTTTTAGTTTACGAGATATTCGCGATTGAATAAAATGGGCAAAAATTGCAAAATGTCACTTTTTAGCACTTTTAGTCGCGTTTTTCGACCTTTTACTGTAGGAAATATAATTATTTTATATTTTTATCTGATAGAGAATCTTCCAATCTTTCATAATCAACAATTCGTTGGTAGCTATCTCTTTTAGTTTAAGAGATATGAATTTTTGAAAATCGTCGAAAAAAAGTATCAAGCACCCCCCCTTGGCAATTTTTTCTTAAGACTTAAAATTTCATCTCTCAGATTTCCTTTTAACTATCCTATCTGATAGAGATTGGTCCGTAGATTAAGACGCTGCGATCAGATCTTATTTATCTCTTTTAGTTTACGAGATATTCGCGATTGAATAAAATGGGCAAAAATTGCAAAATGTCACTTTTTAGCACTTTTAGTCGCGTTTTTCGACCTTTTACTGTAGGAAATATAATTATTTTATATTTTTATCTGATAGAGAATCTTCCAATCTTTCATAATCAACAATTCGTTGGTAGCTATCTCTTTTAGTTTAAGAGATATGAATTTTGAAAATCGTCGAAAAAAGTATCAAGCACCCCCTTGGCAATTTTTCTTAAGACTTAAAATTTCATCTCTCAGATTTCCCTTTTAACTATCCTATCTGATAGAGATTGGTCCGTAGATTAAGACGCTGCGATCAGATCTTATTTATCTCTTTTAGTTTACGAGATATTCGCGATTGAATAAAATGGGCAAAAATTGCAAAATGTCACTTTTTAGCACTTTTAGTCGCGTTTTTCGACCTTTTACTGTAGGAAATATAATTATTTTATATTTTTATCTGATAGAGAATCTTCCAATCTTTCATAATCAACAATTCGTTGGTAGCTATCTCTTTTAGTTTAAGAGATATGAATTTTTGTAAATCGTCGAAAAAAAGTATCAAGCACCCCCCCTTGGCAATTTTTTCTTAAGAATTAAAATTTCATCTTTCAGGTTTCCGTTTTAACTAACCTATCTGACAGAGATTGGTCTGCAGATTAAGACGCTGCGATCAGATCTTATTTATCTCTTTTAGTTTGCGAGATATTCGCATTTGAATAAAATTGGCAAAAATTGAAAAATGTCACTTTTTAGCACTTTTAGCCGCATTTTTCGACCTTTTACTCTAGGAAATATAATTAATTTATATTTTTATCTGATAGTGAATTCGGCAACGCGAGTTATATTGAAAGTTGTGTGTGTGAGCCGTATTACTCGTTGCGTTAGAAATTGTAGTTGTTTCTGAATAACACGCGAACGCGGTGTTACAGAAAGATAAAAATAATTTTCCCAGATGCAGAATTTAATTCTGTATCTCCCTGTATTGAAATTTATTGCCAGAAAATTCTGTGGCGCATTTTATACTGAAAGTTGTGTGTGTGCGCCGTATTACTCGTTGCATTAGAAATTGTAGTTTTTCTGAATAACACGCGAACGCAGTGTCACGAAAAGTTCGGAATAAATTTCCCTGATGCAGAATTTAATTTTGTATCTCCCTGTATTGAAATTGGTTGCGAGAAAATGATTTTCCTTGTTTGTCCTTGTCATCTTCTCACGCCATTGCCATTTGCCACATACAGCACATTTTAGTATAGTTTTGATCGCATATATGTAGTGTCAAATGTAAAAAAAATTGCACAGTTGACTATTTAATCGTAATTAGCAACTATAGTAATGTTATTTACTATTTCTGCGTTTAATGTACATTATTGAACAAAAGTGGTGATATTTAATCGTGTTTTGTGTGCATACTTATGCAAGTTGTTTTAACTGTTTTGTTTTTTACAGTATATGCCGTACCTTCTACCGCTACCTTCGTACGGTGCCTTGAATGGGAGTCACTTCTATTTTCTTTATGGATCCTGTAAGTAAAATTAATTTAATTTATGTATATGTATATTTCATTTACTTAAATATTTTCCAGTTGTTGGATGAAGCATTGGCTAATCCTGAGATGATCAAGTTTATCAATAAGTACCAACTGGAGAGGTTCCGTGGTACTGGTGGAGTGCGTATTGAGGATGATGTTTTGATTACTGAAGATGGATCTGTCAACTGGACTTGAGTTCCAAGAACGTATGTAATATTTTGGCAATTTATAATATTTTATATTTTACTATTCTGTTATTCATTCTGATTTATAGTGTCCCAGAAATTGAAGATTGGATTGCCGGTGTTGATAATGATCCCAAATACGATTGAATGAATTTACAACATTTTGAAGCTGATACTGATATCATTTTTGTTTATTTTGTTAAAAGGTATAAAAAGAGCATTAAATAATTGCATATTATTATCCTGTTTTCATGCATGTATTGTTAAAAATGCTGTATATATTGAGAAATTGAGTTTGTGATTCTACATGTATGAATAAAATTGTAGTTTAATATTTTTAACTATAAGTTTTTATTGTTTTATTTGTCCCAAACGGAGAATATAACTCGCAACATCGTTACTCCTTTAATTAATCCATAAATCCCTTCAACTTTAATGGAAATGACACTGGTAGATATGGGAAATAGTTCAAAATCAATTTTATATTGTATCAATATTAATTTAAAAACGGTATCACTAGTGTCATCTATCCATGAGTAACTAAACTACGCCGCTATTAGAAATTATCTGCCTACTGCACTTTCTGCGATCCTAATATTCAAAAGAATTTTGTGTATAATTTCACTGGAATTTCTCGACAAAATTTTTTGTGCCATTTTTGTTGTTTTTTAATAAGGATGCCATCTTGTCCAGAATTCTTCAAGGATCAGGAATATGTGGTTCTTTTTTTTCTAGCCCTTCTAGTTATCGAGAAAATTACCATTTAATCTTCATAAATTAGACTATTCCGACGGGATACACGTGTTTTATTATAATTGCAAATAAGGCCTAAACGGTTATTGCTAGCAAAAAACTTTACTAAAATAATCGATGTAGAATTAAACTATGTATCAGCAGCCTCAAACAGAATTTCAAAATTCCAACTTTTAATTTTCTACATAAAAAAGATAAATCTTTTGCATTTTTTATAACAAAATCTTTTCTTAAAAAATTTTTTGTGCCATTTTTGTTGTTTTTCAATAAGGATGCCATTTTGTCCAGAATACTTCGAGGATCAAGAATATGTAGTTCTTTTTTCTCTATCCCTTTTTGTTTAGCTTACAGAAGTTGCACTTGCTGAAAAAAGATTTTTAAACATTAATTTTACCCGCCATTACTAGTTACCGCCTCCTTCATTTACCTCCTCTCGCTTTCTGCGATCCGAATAACAAAACCTGAGTTTCGACTGTTTCGAGTCCAAATTTTGAGAGTCGACAAAATAAAGATTGAATATTAGGATCGCAGAAAGTTGAGGAGGCTGATAAAGTTTTCGCGGCAACTAGTAATGTGCTGCCTCTAGTGGCGACGAGCCGAAGTTTATATTTGAAATTGTTGTAGTTTCCAATAAATAGAGGGCGCTAGCATGCACTTTTCATAATAAGTGATTTAAGGAATCGGTAAATATGTGATCGGGTTGAAATAACAGCAATAATTATAATCAAAAAAACTTAAAAAATATTTTTTATTAAAGAAAACACACAAGCATACATTTTTGGTAGTCAATTTATGTAATAATCACAAAAGTTATTTTAGATAATAATAAAGAAATTTAATATTTACAATAAAATGCAAGAAAGGTCCTTTTACGATGTCAGACTCAGGCGCAAAATCCCTAAAACAAGCAAAAATTAGTCCTTCGAACATAAAAATGCAATTTTGGGGGTTAATTTGTGAGATAATTACAAAAGTTATTTGGGAAAATGATAAAGAAATTAAATACTTACAATCTGATGCACGAATGGTTCTTCTACGATGTCAGACTCAGGCGCAAAATCCCTAAAACAAACAAAAATTAGTCCTTCGAACATAAAAATGCAATTTTCAGGGTTAATTTGTGAGATAATTACAAAAGTTATGTGTGAAAATGATAAAGAAATTAAATACTTACAATCTGATGCAAGAATGGTTCTTCTATGATGTCAGACTCAGGTGCAAAATCCCTAAAACAAGCTAAAATTAGTCCTTCGAACATAAAAATACAATTTTCGGGATTAACTTGTGAGATAATTACAAAAGTTATGTGTGAAAATGATAAAGAAATTAAATACTTAAATACTTATAATTTTATGTAAATTGTTATTTTAAAGACAAAATATGCTTCAAACAAGAGTTATCTACTTTTTTGTTTCAATAATTTACAAACATTTGTTATATCTTCCAAAATAAGTGCTCAAAACGTTTAAATTTACATTTGATTGCAAACATCTTTAAACAACATTTTTAAACAACATTTTATTCTAGTATTTATCAGAGAAGTTGATTAGTACTCTAGTGTTTTTGGAAACAATTATCACCACCCCAAACTCAAATTAGTGACGAGTTGCTATTGCGATTCGCAGATAACTTCATAAAAGCCTGGGCAAAATGCATGTAAATATTGAAACAATTTGTAACATCACATCACACAATCAGGATGAACATTACGAACATTATAGCATTACCACCCCAATATTAGCATAAGTGAAAGTAAAGTGTGTATGAGAAACCAAACAAAAACATATGCCAAAGTATCGAAAGGAATAAGATTGAGAAAACATATTTTATATTAGTGTTATATCATGTGAGTCATATTGATCTGTTGTTATATCTATGAATTCTCTATGATCATTATGAATTATTTTTCAATGACAAATTGTATTTTAATCTTAAATATTCTATTGCGTATACGTTTTTATCAATCATTTTAATCATCTATGGTTCTATGACATAGTTTTAAGACGTAATTAAGTTTATATCATGTTGTATTTTGAGCAAAAGAAACGTTGTGCACAAACCAAAGATATTTGATAATTATGGTAAAACGAGTTGAAGTTTTGTATGAGTGGATTGAAACATTGAACAAACAACCTGTAGTTTTAAGAAGATTGTGTATTATTTTTTAGTAATGCGATGAGAGGAGACAAACTACCAAAACGAATTATATGATATTATTATAATACGTAGAGAATATTTAATTTTTTGAATAAAAAAATATCGGAAGATGCAATTGGCTGAAACAAAATTTCTTGATATTATTACTTTCATTTGTGAATACGTAATCCATTGTATATTATGAAATATTTATTTATAAACTTTACGTGAATATTGGATTTACAATTTTTATATGTTGAGTTAACATGTTTCGTTTTTACACCAGGCACTACATATATTCAATATTGTTGCAATATTATTAAAACAACTATAATATTTATTTAAACTTACCAAAAATAACATAAAACGTTTATAACGACGAGTTCGCACAATTTCGAGTCAAATATTTACTTGTTATAATAAAATTATAATTTTGTTCCCAATGAATGATTTATACACCCAGTTTAATTTCAAGGTTCTTGATTTAAAAAAGTTTTTTACTAGATTTGACCTTGGAATTAAACTGGATGTATAAATCATTCATTGGGAACAAAATTATAATTGTATCATAACAAGTAAATATTTGACTAGAATTTGTGCTAACTCATGATTTTAAACGTTTTATGTTATTTTTGATAAATATAAATAAAGTTTATAGTTGTTTTAATAATATTGCAACAATATTGAATATATGTAATACCAGGTATAAAGAGCTGTATGTTGGGTTGCCTACATTATAACTGCAAATTCTTAATTTCTCACTCCTCCAGGTTCTTGATTTTAAAAACTTTTTTACTAGATTTGACCTTGGAATTAAACTGAGTGTATAAATCATTCATTGGGAACAAAATTATAATTTTATCATAACAAGTAAATATTTGACTAGAATTTGTGCTAACTCATGATTTTAAACGTTTTATGTTATTTTTGATAAATATAAATAAAGATTATAGTTGTTTTAATAATTTTGCAACAATATTGAATATATGTAATACCAGGTATAAAGAGCTGTATGTTGGGTTGAGTTTCTACCAAAGAACCCACAACATGGTCACTCAGAAACCGGCGAAAGTATGGATTTGATAGTAAAATCTTCAGTTTTGAGTGTGGAAGACGCTGTGCCACTGGCGAAGGCATATTTGCATTCAAATGCAAGAAAGCTGAGCAATTATTCAATCTTCTACACTGTTTAGGTGCTTAGCCTTGACTGGTCGTCAGGTGGTGGGTACAGAACAGTTGGCCGCGAGACGTGTCGCCACGAGGCTTCGTCGTCAGAATAATTCAAGTTTCTAAATAATTGATGTGTAAATTTACGGATTAACTGGAAACAAACGTGTTTACTATTGTGCTAGTGATTAAACATACGTAGGAACTTGGTAAACCGGGTACATTTGTTATTAAGTGATATTTACAAACGTACCATGCGTTTGTAGCATCAATTTCCTACGTCCTGGCGAACGTATAAATGCTGGTGATCGCGAATTTGGTCACACCGATGGATGTTGCACCGATACATACAAACTTGTTTGCTAACATTTTATTTACAAGCTATCAAATCGTTTGATTCTATTAGGTTTCTTTGGATTCTGTACAGCATAAGTCAAGATGATGTTCATCGAGTACCAATGGGACTACCATCTTTCGTCTTACTGAATAGTTTAGGAAATAGTGTTTATTTCAAGCAGTAGTAAGTTTATAATATTGTGATCATAAATTTTACAAATTGTGTTAAAAATTGCTTTTGTTACAGTTGTGCCATGGCTAACAAATGAAATAGTTTGGAACTGGGAACGGCAAAGGGTGGTTTTATGTCCAGCTGCACATCGAAGCCAACGTGAACAAGGGGTTGATGAAATACTGGGAACATTTTGATTGTTATTGTTATTTATATTATTAACATACAAATTATACTTGCATATATATGTTAAAATTAATTTATTGGTCCTTTTGTGGATTGAAGTAATTAATATGACTTGATGTATGAATATGAATATAATTTATATTATTAATCACTTTTGTTTTATTTTGTATTTAAAATGTTACCCCTTTATGTCAATTTCAGGTTGAAAATTTGGTTTTCATTCCTTGAAACCCTTTAAAGGGCCTTCAGGAACTATTGCAACTGGAAGTTCCCTTAAACTTTATGATTCTATATTAAATGCACTTTCAGAATCCAAAATCAGCGTTGAAATATTCAAATTTTTAAGTTATGTCATTAAAAGTGTCCTAAAATGCCCTTTCAAAACGACTTTTAAAAGTTATTTCCTATTTTTTGATCGAAGAGCAGGGCTAAAGTAATTTAGTTAAATTAGTTTGCCTCGAAGAACCGGGCCGAACTATTTTGTTAAAATTATTTTCGTTCGAAGATGCCTCGAAAAAGTTTTCATCACAAAAAAGGCAAAAGATTTCACTTTTTTATGTCGAATGCTGTATTCATTAAAATTGCAAATAGGGCCTAAACGGTTAACGTTAGCAAAAAAAGTTACTAAAATAATCGATGTAGAATTAAATTTTGTATCATAAACCGAAAACAAAATTTAAAAATTCCAACATTTAATTTTCAACATAAAAAAGAGAAATCTTTTGCCTTTTTTATAACAAAATCTTTTTCTTAAAAATTTTTTGTGCCATTTTTATCATTTTTCAATAAGGAATCCATCCTGTACAGAATTTTTCAAGGATCAAGAATATGAAGTTATTTTTCTTCTAGCTCATATAGTTGTCGAGATAATTACGATTTAATCTTCTAATTAGAAATGTTGAAAATTAAAAATTAGAATTTTTAAATTCTGGTTTCGAATTCTGATAGACAATTTAATTCTACAATTATTTTAGTAATTTCTTTTGCTAGCATCAACCGTTATGGCCCTATTTGCAATTAGCCGTATTTAAAAGGTCCAAAATACGCTGCATTTGCTGAATAAAGATTTTTAAACATTAATTTTACCCGCCAATACTAGTTACCGCCTCCTTCATTTACCTCCTCTCGCTTTCTGCGATCCGAATACCAAAACCTGAGTTTCGACTGTTTCGAGTCCAAATTTTGTGTCATTTTGCCTCTGAGAGTCGACAAAATAAAGATTGAATATTAGGAACGCAGAAAGTTGAGGAGGCTGATAAAGTTTTCGCGGCAACTAGTAATGTGCTGCCTCTAGTGGCGATGAGCCGAAGTTTATATTTGAAATTGTTGTAGTTTCCAATAAATAGAGGGCGCTAGCATGCACTTTTCATAATAAATGATTTAAGTAATCGGTAAATATGTGATCGGGTTGAAATAACAGGAATAATTATAATCAGAAAAACTTAAAAAATATTCTTTATTAAAGAAAACACACACGCATACATTTTTGGTAGTCAATTTATGTAATAATCACAAAAGTTATTTAAAATAATAATAAAGAAATTTAATATTTACAATGAAATGCAAGAATGGTCCTTCTATGATGTCAGACTCAGGTGCAAAATCCCTAAAACAAGCAAAAATTAGTCCTTCAAACATAAAAATGCAATTTTGAAATTTGTGAGATAATCACAAAAGTTATTTAGGAAAATGATAAAGAAATTCAATACTTACAATGATGCAAGAATGGTTCTGCTACGATGTCGACCTCAGGTGCAGAACAAAAACAAGCAAAAGTTGTCCTTTGCAACAAAAAATGCAATTTTAGTCACTAATTCATGAGCTAATCCCAAAAATTAGTTATGAAATCGATAAAGAAATTAAATACTTACAATCTGATGCAAGAATGGTCATTCTACGATGTCAGACTCAGAAAAATGGCAAAAATTAGTCCTTCAAACATAAAAATGCAATTTTGGGGGTTAATTTGTGAGACAATTACAAAAGTTATGTTTGAAAATGATAAAGAAATTAAATACTTACAACCTGATGCAAGAATGGTCCTTCTACGATATCAGATTTAGGTGCAAAATCCCTAAAACAAGCAAAAATTAGTCCTTTAAACATAAAAATGCAATTTTGGGGGTTAATTTGTGAGATAATTACAAAAGTTATGTTTGAAAATGATAAAGAAATTAAGTACTTACAATCTGATGCAAGATTGGTCCTTCTACGATGTCAGACTTAGGTGCAAAATCCCTAAAACAAGCAAAAATTAGTCCTTCGAACATAAAAATGCAATTTTGGGGGTTAATTTGTGAGACAATTACAAAAGTTATGTTTGAAAATGATAAAGAAATTAAATACTTACAACCTGATGCAAGAATGGTCCTTCTACGATATCAGATTTAGGTGCAAAATCCCTAAAACAAGCAAAAATTAGTCCTTTAAACATAAAAATGCAATTTGGGGGTTAATTTGTGAGATAATTACAAAAGTTATGTGTGAAAATGATAAAGAAATTAAATACTTACAATCTGATCCAAGAATGGTCCTTCTACAATATCAGACTCAGGTGCAAAATCCCTAAAACAAGCAAAAATTAGTCCTTCGAACATAAAAATGCAATTTTAGGGGTTAAATTGTGAGATAATTACAAAATTTATTTGGGAAAATGATAAAGAAATTAAATACTTACAATCTTATACAAGAATGGTCCTTCTACGATATCAGACTCAGGTGCAAAATCCCTAAAACAAGCAAAAATTAGTCCTTCGAACATAAAAATGCTATTTTAGGGGTTAATTTGTGAGATAATTACAAAATTTATTTGGGAAATGATAAAGAAATTAAATACTTACAATCTGATACAAGAATGGTCCTTCTACGATGTCAAACTCAGGTGCAAAATCCCTAAAACAAGCAAAAATTAGTCCTTCGAACATAAAAATGCAATTTTAGGGGTTAAATTGTGAGATAATTACAAAATTTATTTGGGAAAATGATAAAGAAATTAAATACTTACAATCTGATCCAAGAATGGACCTTCTACGATATCAGACTTAGGTGCAAAATCCCTAAAACAAGCAAAAATTAGTCCTTTAAACATAAAAATGCAATTTTGGGGGTTAATTTGTGAGATAATTACAAAAGTTATGTTTGAAAATGATAAAGAAATTAAATACTTACAATCTGATCCAAGAATGGTCCTTCTACGATATCAGACTCAGGTGCAAAATTCCTAAAACAAGCAAAAATTAGTCCTTCGAACATAAAAATGCAATTTTAGGGGTTAAATTGTGAGATAATTACAAAATTTATTTGGGAAAATGATAAAGAAATTAAATACTTACAATCTTATACAAGAATGGTCCTTCTACGATATCAGACTCAGGTGCAAAATCCCTAAAACAAGCAAAAATTAGTCCTTCGAACATAAAAATGCAATTTTAGGGGTTAATTTGTGAGATAATTACAAAATTTATTTGGGAAAATGATAAAGAAATTAAATACTTACAATCTGATACAAGAATGGTCCTTCTACGATGTCAAACTCAGGTGCAAAATCCCTAAAACAAACAAAAATTAGTCCTTCGAACATAAAAATGCAATTTTGGGGGTCAATTTATACGATAATCATAAAAGTTATTTAGGAAAATGATAAAGGAATTAATTACTTACAATCTGATACCAGAATGGTCCTTCTACGATGTCAGACTCAGGTGCAAAATCCCTAAAACAAGCAAAAATTAGTCCTTCGAACATAAAAATGCTATTATAGGGGTTAATTTGTAAGATAATTACAAAATTTATTTGGGAAAATGATAAAGAAATTAAATACTTACAATCTGATACAAGAATGGTACTTCTACGATGTCAGACTCAGGTGCAAAATCCCTAAAACAAGCAAAAATTAGTCATTCGAACATAAAAATGCAATTTAGGGGGTTAATTTGTGAGACAATTACAAAAGTTATGTGTGAATATGACAAAAAATTTAAATACTTACAATCTGATGCAAGAATGGTCCTTCTACGATGTCAGGCTCAGGTTCAAAATCCCTAAAACAAGCAAAAATTAGTCCTTCGAACATAAAAAAGCAATTTTGGAGGTTAATTTGTGAGAAAATTACAAAAGTTATTTGGGAAAATGATAAAGAAATGAAATACTTACAATCTGATAGAAGAATGGTCCTTCTACGATGTCAGGCTCAGGTGCAAAATCCCTAAAACAAGCAAAAATTAGTCCTTCGAACATAAAAATGCAATTTTGGGGGTTAATTTGTGAGATAATTACAAAAGTTATGTGTGAAAATGATAAAGAAGTTAAATACTTACAATCTGATGCAAGAATGGTCCTTCTACAATGTCAGTCTCAGGTGCAAAATCCCTAAAACAAGCAAACATTTGTCCTTCGATCATAAAAATGCAATTTTGGGGGTCAATTTTTGAAATAATCACAAAAGTTATCTAAGAAAATGATAAAGAAATTAAATACTTACAATCTGATACAAGAATGGTCCTTCTACGATGTCAGACTTAGGTGTAAAATCCCTATAAGTGCAGATTGATGACCCGCTTCCACATCCACCTGAGGTGAAAACAAACTTCATTAGTATAACAACGAGCCAGAAGTAATACAAAAACGAAGTATTGCTGAAGTTTAGGAGTGTTCTTGGGGTAGTTTAAGTTGTATTTCTTATTTACCTCTTCTAAGGCTCATTCAACACAAACATTCTTGTAAAGGTTATATGTATGTAGGACAGTAAAATACCACTTATTTCCATTTAAGTGCTACAGTGATAACCTACACATCGTAAAATTGAAATAAATAATTATATAAGTTATTAAATTAATTTAATAAAGACAAATGTAAAACTTTATATATTTATGTTTTATGTATTATATTTTATGTATTATTGTGTCGATTGCACGGTCGATTGTGTCAACCTACACCGAGGCTTAGTTAACACACATGTTGTCTGTAAAGCGTATTTTACACTTGATAAAACACGTTAATGTCAGTAAACAACTTATACTTATTTCCATTTCAGTGTTACAGTGTTATAATTGTAACACCACACCTTACAAAATAAAAATAAATAAATACCTCTGGGCCTGTCAAAATTTAATAGAATCATTGAAATCGTTGAAGAAGCATGAAGTTCACAGCTGGTCCAAGATATCCGGCTCGTCTCGTTAAAACGTTAAACCTAAAAAAATAATAATTTGCCTTTGAGTTCCACAGAATATAAATCAATTAACTCTACACCACAATCACTTATTATTAAATGTTAACCAAGAAAAATTATTAAGAAACGCGAAGAGTATCTATATAGATGCAGTGGCGGATTACGGCCTAGGCGCACTAGGCGCGCGCCTAGGGCCCCGGCTGCCTGAGGGGCCCCTGGCACTTATATGTCCCATATAGACATAGTAATTCCACAAATACTTCATCAGTTGGTTTTGACCTCAGCCTTTATGAATAGCATATTGGTTTTCACTTGGCGCCCAAAACGGCATTTCACACGTGTCCGCAAAGCAACCGTCACGGATATATAGCTGACTTAAAACTTTTATCTCCGATTTTATTTCTTTATGGCAAACTGTTTAAAATAAAATTTGGATGTTTTCTGCCACGAATTTTTGTGACTTTTTCTTGAATATTGCATTAGAAAGTTGTAGCTATAATGCGAGTAGTATATTGCCAATTTTTTAAAATTTCGAACATCTGTGGAGGAGATGAGTTGAGGAATATTCCATTGAGGTTGTAAAATAGCGGGTAACTCTCTTTTTGGAATATTAATTATTTCGTCTTTCTATCATTTTTACATCTGCGGAACACGTTGTACCAACGTTTATCCTCCTACAATTTTTATCTAGATTTTTGGGGTGGTAGTTGGATTAAAAAAAACTGAGTTCAAAAGAGTTCGATCAATTTGAGACGGCACTGTTAACAATTTTCTGGAACAAACTCCTACAGAGAATCGAAATTACCAGCAAATACTTACAGCAACCAAAGACAAATATTCTTAATAGTGTTAGTTTATTAAAATCATTATACGAATTTATAACAGTGGTCAGAAATAATTTCGAAACTGTTGAAGAGGAGGCTAAATCCTAACAGCTCATTATTCTTATAAAAAGATGAGACAAAGAAAACGCATATGATGAAATGAACAAAAATGATTTTTGTCAAGAAATTTTTATTGTCAACATTTTTATATTGTATGTGATGTATTAACATCAGAAATTACTCGAAGGGGCGATGTCTATATCAATGTTCTTAACGATTTTAAAATTTTCTTTGATTTAAAATTAAGCCGTGTTGAGACTAATAATTGTGTAGAGCGATTATTGTCTAACTATGAAAAGATATTGAGCCAGAATATTTCACTGATGAGTTAACTCATTTTCTAAAATACATACAAGAAGAAAATATTAGAGATCCCCATGAAATATATGCAACATTAAGTTATGGTCTAAAATCAACTTTTCCAAATATTCACACAATACTGCAAATTTTTTGACCTTGCCCGTTTCTAATGCAAGTGGAGAAAGGACATTTTCAGTTTTAAAGCGAGTCAAAAACTATCTGCGCAATAGTCTTTCTCAAGAGCACTTAAATGAATTCGCATTAATGTTTATAGAAAATGATACATATTTTTAAAAACTAGAGTACGACAAAATTATTGAAATCTTTGCCCAAGAGAAGGCAAGAAAAGTAAATTAGTAATTTGTATTTAAATACGATCACCGTTTTTGAGCACACGTACGATGAACTCGAGAACCAAGATAGCATTGAAAACGATAATCCCATCGCGGATAGTATGGCAGAAAATTTTACCTGTGATATTTCGATCGGTTCTGAAAACAATTAACGCAGTCCATCGCGAAGAGCGAATCGGAAGATAATCCATTAAATTTTGGAATTGTGCTTGTGGATTAGGCCAGCTGGGGATACCACGATAAAAAAAACGCGCCACGTACTCTACCTCATGGTGGTGTGGAGTTTTGGCACAAACGAATGTTGAAGTAGACTTTGCGGCGCCCGTACGCTAAAACTATTAATTTTACTGGGCTAATAACCGTTTTGAAAATTTTCGGATTTAGGGGCCCCAAACTTGATTTGCGCCTAGGGCCCCACTGAAGCATAATCCGCCACTGTATAGATGGACTGATGAACAAAACAAAACGCATGCCGCACCACAACTAAACGCTCGACCGACTAAAAAGATAAACAATTGATAACCGGTACATCGAAGATGATACCAACCAGCGCTAACAAGTTCATACAAGCAAAGATTGAAACAAAATAAACTTGTTTTTAAATTGTGAAATAATATAATATTTAATTGAAAATATTGGCCAGCATTAAAATTTTATTACTTTGTAGGGTAAATCAGTAACTTCGGAAATAAATGGTATAATTTTCGGTTCACCAATTTTTGTGCTGGTTTTGTGCTGTTAAAGTTGCCTAACGTGAAGTAACATTTTGAATTGGTGTAGCTGCGCATTCCCTGGTTTACACATTGTATTTTAGCGGAATTATTTTGATCATTTGTTTGAGCCAACCATAGGGGGCGGCTATTTACGACGTATTTCCACTGAATTGATATTACATATAAAAATTACTATAAACCCTAATATACTAATGGCCCAGATGACATCCTACTTCTTATTGCTTTTGTTTGCACCTGCTGAAATTAAAACGATAACAACGCTCAAAATTCTAAAATATTAAAACATGAAAAAAACGCTATTGATTACAAATAAATATTTAATCGCTCTCTAATGCGTCTAGTACGTCCTAGTTTATTGAATAAAATAATGTTTTCCACAACCTTCTAGATTTCGGTATAAAACCGTAAAACCTTAATCATAATTGACCTCAAAGAAACACTAGAGATTAAAGTATTCAAACTTGAATAAATTAGCATGAATTTTTTTAATTTGTGTGCAATCATCTGGCTGTGCATGCAATGCGTGCGTAAAATATACATTAAAACATTATGACTTAATTAAATCGATGAAAGGAACTCTGTGTCGCTGGTCACATATAAAAAAAATGGAATAAGTGTGTTTGCACTTTATTTATTTGGTCATTACATATTCTGATTGAAAGATTGAAGAAAATGATCATAAAAAAGTGAGCGAATGGTGTCGCCAGACAATTTTAATGAGTGATTTAGATGAGCACAAAGCGACTCTCCAGAGACTTCTATCGGGATGCGACCAGACGCAGGGGCGGCGCGCGTTCCACTTCGACAGTTCCGCGACTGGCGCTAATCTCGTGCCGAAGCGGGCGCACTCATCCCACGCCCTCCCTTCGCACTGTGACTGGAATGGTCTGGGCGCCGGGATGAAAAGCAGTAATCTCTCGTTTTCGCACCATCTTTGCTCAGCGCCTAGGCAACGCCAGCACAACTAAACCAATTTCAACTTTACAATCCCAGCTGAATGCCGAGCAAAACGAGCAACCCGCAGCGCTTTGCCCGTGCCAGGCGCGGTACGTTCGGTTGCCTATTATCGTCGAGCTTATCAGCCGAGAGCCGAAAGCCTGAAGCTTGAAGTGTAAAGCCTTTCCACTTTACGTTTACGTTTACGGACGCGGCGCGCGGTTTAAACGTTTAATGAGCGAGATCACTCGGCGAAGATACGAAGATATCTTCGCACACCAACGCGTATCCAATTTAGGCAAAAATCCAAACCACAAAACTTGCCACCGTTTTTAATTTACTTTAATTAAATGTCACAATAGAGTTTAATGAAATTTTAATATTTCTATGAATGGAAATGTGCAAATGGTGGATTGAATTGTGTGCGCAATGCAGGCATGATGAAAGGACACATTCTGGACACAGTTTAGTTACTGATGAGAGTGACAGACAGATACGAATAGTTCGAATACAAATGGAAAATGCGACGAATCGGGGATCGCAAATGAAATGGCACAGCGCTGAATGGAAAATGGCAAAACTCAAAATGGAATTCTTATCGCCGCTTTTTCATAACACGCTGGACTGGGACGGTCGCACGGCCGAATGAACAGATCACGCACAATGGCACTGAATAAACAGATATAATCCAGGCAATTCAGGGAAACAAACTTTTTGAAAAGTTATATTAAAAAACAAACAAAAATAAAATAAACTCTCATTAATTAATTAAAAATATTACGCAACACAATTTAATAATACTTATTACCAAATATTCCTAGTATCAATTCATGTATCAAAACATGCGATAAAAATTAGGGAATTATAAGCACTGTGTGCAAACACTGCACCCTGAATTCTGTACACCCTTTAAACTTGAGTGGGTCGCGTGCGACTGTTATATTCGAGGGGTTGCTACTGCTACAAAGCATCATTCAATAGAAGCGAAGAGAAAACCCAACTCGTATCATAATTGTAATCTAAATAGTGACATGTAACACATTTCTGTTACATTCGTAATATTTTATTATCCGAGTTATCTTTCTCTCGACGCCCGTCTTCGATGGGCTTTCACTCGCGAACGATCTAATTTGATATCTCTGCTACTCGCTGTAATAACGGGGCGTAATATGATGCAAACATGCGGAAACTAAGCTAAACGCCTGTGGGAAAATGATTACTAAACTGCATCCGTTTCCTAATATATTAATGCATCAAAAATGAGAATAAAACGATAAAATTAAAAAAATTAATAAAATTTATGAATTTCTTACACAATCGACCTATAAATAAAAGTCTAATGCACTGGTAATGCACAAATTCTTAGAAGTTATTGCACAAGTGCAGTTTTACATCCGCTTGTAATGAATAAAAGTGAATTTGTTTCTATTTGGGTTAGCAAGGAAGTAATTACGACTTCTCGACGTCCGTTTCTGCATGTGTTCCGATTCCGTGCCGTTCGATTTATCTTAGAACACGATGCACGATATCGCTTTAATCTTGTATGCAAATTATCCGCAATTATTGCAATTGTCCGAGTTCAGATTTTAAATTAAAAATTCTTCCTGAGTATACAAGCAGAAAATAATTCAGCATCTCCAACAGTGCAAAATCGTTAAATAAATAACTAATTTCATCTCAGACACTGGTACAATCTGTAGATTTATTAGTTATCTTATGATTACAATTAAGCAATGCCTGCAACAGTCTCACATACTCGTAGAAAGCAGAACGAAAGACTTAGCAAGTGAAAGAAATTGAGGAAAAGCCACAGTCGGGCAATTAAAATTACACTGCATCAACGGCAGCGAGATTGAAGACTCAAAGAAGAAGAATTATGCAATCGCCCAATTCTATTAAATCCATTACGTTCGTTATTACTTATTACGCTTATTGTGACAGCAAAGAATACCAAATTCAATTAACTCTGCCTGAAAATAACATGTAATTTCATTGAATGCTCAAAGAGTAAAGTAAACCTACATTGTAAACATTTGAGGCGTAATCCAACACAAGATGGAAACAGACGAACCATTCTTCACTTGTCAATGATAGAAACAAGAATGACTTTCACTCATTACATCGCTGGTCAGCTGTTGCTAGCTAACTGTACAAATGCAATCACACATATAATTTTTTCTTCTGTAAATTTTCTCCGCACATGAAGCAAGATTTTCATTTCACTTAGTATTCGTGGTGTGTGAACGATTGCTGGGAGAGATTACCAGGATTACAATGTCAAGCTGCTTGTTCACTTATGTTTACCTCGTGTTAAGTGTGTTGCCGTGCGGGCGGGGCGCCATTGTGAGTAGCCCATTGTTGAAGTTGACTTCGGGAGAGTGTGGTGTGACAATGATAAGCCGATTACTGGTCGGGTCGTCGGCTTGTAAGCTCGAGATAAAACGCTCAACATTTGATCCCGTTGAATACGTCCAGCGAGAATTTTCGCAAGTTTCATTTGTTCCCACATGTGGATCAATAAAAATTCAAAGTTTGTGTTGGTGAAATGAATATTTTTATGCTGGGTATTTTGTAAATTGATTTTTTTAATATAAAATTGGATTGTTATCTAGGTTGATGCACGCGAGCACGCAGAGGAAATTTTTAAGCAAATAAAATTTGCTGCGCGATAATAAATTTCTAAAATTATATTTTATGAGGGCCGTCGAGGAAGATGCGCGCGTGTGCGCACATGCCGTCGGCTCATCTCGGCGTCTATTATAATTCGAAAATTGGACGGGCCGAAAATTGACTTGCAAAATATTGTAATTAACTGGGACGCCCGGGCAGCAGCAGCGGCTAATCTAAAGGTAATCTAAAGCTCGTATACAATCATTAAACTCTCATTTTTTATAGCGTCTCATATTAGTTTCAGCTTTCAATTTTTATAACCAAATTTAAATCATAGCACAAAAATAAACATAAATGTCGCCAAAAAGTGATGCCACCTTTTAACTGTTTTATTTAAATGTGACCACCAACGTGGTTAGACAAACGATCAAAATTGTAATGACAATGTTTTCATAAAAAGTTATTTAGTGCCACCCTCGTTGTTGCAAAAGAATGTCATCCGAATGAAGCAATAAAAGTAAAAATATTGAATGATTATATGTTATTGTGGGTTGAGTAGGCTTTTACCGACAGGTTGAAATCGATTTTTATTGATTTTTGAGGTTCACTAGTGATTTTCACTGAGTTTTGGGTTAACCGTGTATTTACCCAAAATTGAAACCATCAATTACTACATTATATATTATTTTCTTACTTTCAACCGCAAATAACAGGCGGTTAATAAAAACAACAAGAAAAGTTAATAAATTGGTGTACACTTAAAAATTTGTAACAACTTTCAAAATAAAATCAGTGAAATTGGAGCAAAATTTAATAAAAATACATATTTTGTCTAATGCACCACACTTAAAACTTATATCACAAGTCAATTCATGCATTTGTGCAGAACCGGCCTAAAAAATAAATCATTTTGTAATAAATCATCAAATTTATTTATTTTTTCACAAAATATGCAACAGTATTTATTGCAGCATCATAAATTCAAAAACATCTTTCAGACTTTGAATACATCAACTGACAACAACCCTTGAAGGCATTCTTCATTAGTAAGTGGTTCGGTGGATCTCAACGGTGGCATATAATTTATACCCGACACGTGCATACACAGGGCGCACACGTCGAGTGTTCAACCTGATATTATTGAATGATAGCGCTTGGACTACCGCCAACAACCGCACGACGCTTCTTTACAAACGACAAACGCCACCGCAACACAAACACACACACACACAATTACAATGTGAAATCTATATCAGATCGAAACTTCAATGGTGAACTAAAACCTTCGCCAGGTCCGTTCATAAGTTCACTAATTCAATGGCCAGCGGCTAGGAGGTTGATTTTTATGTTTTATTTAGTTACAGGTAGGTTGCTACCTGATCTATGCTGATATTTGAACACAGAAAATTATTATGTATGAATAAAACAAGTTTTTTCTTTAAAAATTCGCAAAAATATTTTAAAAATTTTATTTTAAAACTGTTACTATTTTTTATTAATTAATTAAGCTTAAATTTAATATTTCAACACTTTATTCGCCTTATGCTCTATTAATTTCATTTCGTTTTCATGCCACACGCTTTTCACGTATACGCATATTATGTACTCGTATAATGCAGATAGCGAACGTGCACTGCATTCGATAAATGTGATGTAAATCGCTTCCGCTAAACGCGCCGTTAATGCGAGCGCTAATTTTTATTACAAAACGCTCGTTTAACATAAATCCACGATTTACTGCGATCGAATATAAGCGCAAATAAGGTAAAACACATCGCTTTCGCTCGTGGTTCTATCGACATTTAACTAATCGCATTTTTATTGCGTTTTATTCAAAATTTATTACCACAATTTGCGTATGGTTAAGTTTTTCAACCATCAATACAAACACTAACAAATTACGCTTGCAATAAACATATTTTAAAATATAATTTTTTTTTAAATTTACTTTCTTTTTGTATTTGGTTTTGCTCATTTCTCAGCGCCGTTTTTGAGTAACATGTTTAATTGCAATTACTTCCATTATTCGAACAGTGGACAATAGAAACTTGCGCTAACTTGTGATTTTGAAGTTGTTAACTTTTACGTTGTATGGATTAATGACTATCGAGGACAAAAACGCAGTATCCGTATTAATTACGAAAGTTTTACTTTTAATTTTCTTTTCTTTTTTTTACCAAACTGCAAACATAACAGCACGAGTAATTAAAAACAATCAGTTAATATTTAAATACGTTTATTATTTAACATTAATTAACACAGAAGCAGTAACTTGCACGTCTCTCTATAAAAATTTTGCGTCAAATTAAATAAAGATAAATTAAAATTTCACAATTTTTCTACATAAAAAAATAAAGATATTTGAGCAAATCGATGTGAAAAGATGAGATTTGTGTGATGAATGTAGATAAATGTTACAGTTATAACAAATAATATTAATTAATAATAACAAATTCTTACTACAAGTCGTCCCTCAAGGTCGATTCGTGTTTTGGTGATTTCGATCGATTTTCTTCCGTTTGGTTTTTCTCTGTGCTTTACGCTCAGTAGTGATGATGTTCATGGTGTTCCTCGTGATGCGGAACCTTGATGGGAATGTGCACGGGTACCTTTACAGGGTAGGGTACTTCTTTCTCGACTGGATATGGTACTTCCTTGTACACCGGGTAGGGCTTGTCGACTGGAACCTTCACCTCGTACGGCACTGGCTTCTCCACTTCGACTGGCACCTTCTTGATGACGGTGAACGGCTGCGGCACTGGCACCTTCACGTGGTACGGCACCGGCTTGGGTACCTCAACTGGGTAAGGCTTATCTACGGGGATCTTGACTTCGTAGGGTACAGGTTTCTCGACTGGTACCGGAATGTGTTTTTCAACGGTGACGGTGTATGGTTTTGGCACGTGGACTGTGTACGGCCTGTCAACTGGGACCTTCACCTCATAGGGTACCTTCTTTTCTACGGTGTAGGGTTGGGGCACTGGGATCTCAACTTTGACTGGGTAAGGCACGCGTTTTTCAACTGTGTATGGTTGTGGGACATGTACCTTCACCTCATATGGTACCTTCTTTTCTACGGTGTAAGGTTGTGGGACATGGACTTTGACTTCGTATGGACGTGGGACTGGTACCTTAACTTCATAGGGAATCTTTTTGATGACCTCATAGGGTTGTGGGACGTAGTATGGTACTTTGATGTACTCCTTCACAGGGTAGGGTACCTTCTTTTCCACGGTGTACGGTTGTGGGACTGGTACTTTAACCTCATAAGGTACTTTCTTTTCTACTGTGTAAGGCACATGTTTCTCTACTG
Source organism: Dalotia coriaria (assembly GCF_025399875.1). NCBI lineage: Eukaryota > Metazoa > Arthropoda > Insecta > Coleoptera > Staphylinidae > Dalotia > Dalotia coriaria. The sequence continues at coordinate 2,774,988 of NW_027045451.1, forward strand.
TGTATGGGACTGGAATCTTCTTCTCTACCACGACAGTTTTGACATGTTCGTGGTGATGCCCATGGTCGTCACCGCCGCCACCACCGCCAAAGTCATGTCCACCGAAATCACCAATGCCCTCATGGATACCACGTTTGTCGGTCTTCTTCTCCGCAACTGCTTTAGTGTCTTCCTTCTTCTCCGCAGACTTTTCCGCTGGTGCGGCCAGAGCTACCGCGCATACGCACACAAGAAATATCTGCAAACAGAAACCAATGATACTGATTAATAAATCCACTTATTCACTTTGTTTGGATGGCTTACAAATGCCCTCATGTTTGCGTCGTATGCAATGGTGAGGAAGGCTCTGACGCTCTACAAACCTGCAAACTCTTTTATACCCAGGTACCCACCGTCTTCGCCGCCGTGCAGACTTTCTCGGTGCCAACAGTTGCGCGCTCGCGAAACAACGTCACAGTGCTTAAGCATAGCATCACACATTCACTATGTTTGCACATGTCACACACGGGTCGAAACATCCTGTATAACTTGGAGCAAAGAAAGAAAACAAACGTGCGAGGTTTCACTTCCACATCCGCGCACAACGCGCACGACGGCGGCCATTGCATAATCATCAACAAACGACAATCGACAAGAGCAAAACTGCAACGAACGAGTTGAAAAACACACCGATTGCTAATTTATCGCGAGCATCATCAACGGTTTGAAACAGAAACAGTAGTATAATAAAACAACAGTAGTTTAGTCGAGCGCACTGCTTCTTGTTAGGTCAGAAGAATGCTGAATGCTAGGAAGAAGTTGATGTTACTGTAAATGGATGTGACTGGTTGCAAGCTTTGTCAAACTTTACTGCATTACGATGTGTAATTAGGAAAACCAACAAACAATAAAAACTATTAATATTTCATGCATTATTGTATTTTAAATGCCGCAATAATACGTAACCTAACCTAACATAACCTAATTGTTGTGTAATGCAATATTCTACAAGAATGTCATGTTGAATCTAATTTTAATTGCATATTGCAATATCACCATGTTTGTACCGTTTATTATTTTGATGAAAAGTTGGTAAACTTTAATGAAATTAAACTTGTTTTCGGCTGAAAACCTAAAAGATGTTTAGAATAGGAAGCCGATCCACGTGTAGATAATTAAAAGTCGTAAAATGCGAGCGAAATGCACGTTTTATGGCTCAATCAAAAATCGTTCGGCGCAGAGTGCTTTCGCGTTTTCTTCTTCATCTGATACGGGTTACAAACGAGCTGCGCCAGGTCGTCCGTGTGGCAACATCCTGATTGCAGGTGTAAATTCCATCAAATTAGCATGTTTTTTTTTTCTCTTCGTTTTGCGAGTTCATCGGCATAACAAGAACTAATGGCAGCCAATTTTCGAAGCGTATTAATAATAATCGTAAATGATGACGACGAGACGACGCGGGCTCGACCACTGTTTTAGCCCCTCGCCTTTATTAATTTTTGTTGAAAAATCGTGTCACGTGCGCGTGTGCACCTACCTAATAAAGTCATAATTTTCGAGCTTTGCAAACGCCCCGTTTTGATGTAGAAGTTCGTTTTCGACCGCAATCGAAATGTGAATAAAAAACAACGGACCCGTGTTGTGCATCTGCGCCATTTTTCAACGACACATCGCACGCGCTTCAAAGTGCATCAAACTTGGGATCGAAGCCGCCGCAAACGGTGAAGATTTATTGCGGTCGGTAGGAAATTCGATGATCTAGGTAAACATACCCAGAGATTAAAAAGTAAATGAATTTGATGAGTGTGTGCATTTGTGTTAATTTAGTTGTTTGGGCACATGTCTTTTGTGTTTCTTTCTTTTCTTAATTAAATATGTAATTATGTTGTTTACATGACAGTAATTACGATTTCTTTTACTCATTTGCTTGGTGCATATGTTTAAATTTAAAAAATTGCAAAATTTTACAAGATAATATGACATTTCAATAAAATGGCCTTTTTATTTTTGCTTTTGTTTAAAAAATTAGTTTATCAAATTGCAAACATGCAAAAATTGACCTTGAAAATGTTGTAACAACTTATTTTGCAAATATACAGTTTATTGTCACGAAGAAAGATTTGTCTAAATGTCAAATTGTATTGTTGGCTGCATACCTAATAAAATACCACGTTCAATACTTGTATTACAACTCAAGCATTGATTTTTGAAGCTTATTAAACAAGATCACTAATTAGATACGTGCCAAAACTCCCATAGCATCACCTGTTTCAAACCACCTTCAAAATTCGTTTTAAATTAAAACATTTTAAGCAAAAAATGTAATTTTGTTTCGTCCTAATTAATTTACGTTCAATTAAATTAATTACATTTCATACAACGTGTCGTAACACTAAGTAAGCATGAGCTGACTTGCTGAGTGATGAAAAAGTAAAAAATTGCACGTTCTCTTGCACGACTTATAATTGAGATGCGTAATGCGCACCTCGTAGATATTCGCAGCGAAGATTGCACCGAATAAAATCAGCAAGAAGGAACGAATGGAACGAATGTCTCTCATACACACACTAGCCACGCAAGAATTCTGCACTTCTTGCACTTTTCAAAGTGTAACACGTGTATAACAACAGCCGACTTCAATCGGCGATGTGTAATACAGAGTTTTATGTAATAAATTTCACTTTGCATCAATCTGAGACGAACAAGCTGACTAACTAACTAACGAACTAATAGCTAATTAATTAGCGACTCAAGTAATTAACTTTTTTATGCAAAAAATAAAATTTAATTAGTTTTTTTGCATGAAGAAACCTCAACTAATTTTATAACGACACTTTTTTAGTTTATAGTAAAAATATAGATAAATCTATAAATAAATAATGAATATGAACATGCTCGACTTAATTTGCTATATTTCACAACTGTGTTATTAGAAGTGTAGTATTATACTTCTAAATAAGAGAAACACAACAAAAGAATGCATTATTACACTATGGTTGACGACAGGTAGTTGAGACATTACTTTTATGCTGTGCACATTCTTCTTTCTTTTGACAAGTCTTTGCAATCGGAAATAACTCTGTAAATTCGTATTGTTGATGTTCAGATATATTGTGACAACTTCCTACTATTCATAAACATTAGGTAACTTTATTTTTGTATAAATTCAGTCAAAATTGAAATAAATTCGTAAAAAACAGCTTTTTTATAAATTTAAGGTTAAATATTTGACAGATAACCTTAAAATTTCCTTTGACAGATGATGCTAACCTAAATCATGTTACATAACCTAATTAATCAATTAATTGTATTAGAAGCAGATTGTTTTGTAGATATTTGATGTTTGATCACAGATAGAATAAGCAAGATTCAAGCAAAGCCAGAATTAGTCTCTTCGTGCGTTTGACTGGCAATGGCTTTTAGCCGGTTGCACTTTCTAATTGATAATTGCAATCCGCGTTCGCCATTAGCGAGAACTACGAGCGCATTTCGAATCGCGACTTCCATCAGACTGGACTGCGCACTGGACTTCCATAAGAATTATTCTTTCTTTATAAACGATTCCACTCGACTCGTTGACTGACTGACTGACTGCGCTCGACTCGACCGGTTCGTATAATAAATAAATAATGATTACTTTCGATTGTTTTCATTTTTTGCTTCTTTTCTTTTTCTTTGGTCCTCATTCATATACCAAGTGTTTTTAAAACTTTTACATTTATTTTTAATATACCTACCAATGCTTCTAAGAACTTTATGTGTTGAATGTGACAAATTAGCAACTTTTGAATAATTTTGTGCGATCCTGTATAAAAAATCACTCTTTACACTGTGTATGCAATATGATTTTATTTTATACATTGCTACAATTGCGTTATGGTGCGTTTAGCGTGCAATTCTTTTATTGCTGTTATTAAAGTTACAGAAAACATATGCTCGTATTTCATGCGCTAATATTATGCAACGTGTTAAGATTTGCAATTATTGAGCATTTTATAAGTTTTAAATAAGTATCTTGCTCGTTTAAATACTCATTTGTCGTTTGTATATAATTTAAGTTGTTTAATCACTACGAGATGAAATGAATATGAATGAAATTAGGTTGCTTGTAGGAACTATTACAAATAGATGGCGTTGCGGTCAGAAATATATTAAACAATGTTTTTGTTTCGGATATTAGTTGGTATGAAATTAAATTTTAATCTACGATGACCAAAGAGTGAAACTTGCAATTATCAACACTTTTGCAACAGAAACAATTAATTATATAACGATTAAATTAAATTTTACTCATTGCTTACTAATTTGCGATTAATTAAAATTTGTAATTATAATTATAAAAAAAAACTACAAATTTACTTTAATAACGGTATTGTAGAAATTCGGTTGCAGTTTAATTATAGTGCTATTATTTTGTAAAATTGCTAATTACTACAAATTACTATCAAATGAATAATTTTAAAAATATATGAATATAAATATAATGTGATTATGTGATGAAATAAATCCTTAGTATGACTGTGTGTGTTGATATTGGAAGTTATTTGCAAATCATCCCCTCTTGTAAATATCATTTCAGGTCATGATAGTTGCCTTCGCCCGACAGCGACACAATAAACTGGATGAATTACAATCGGTTGGCGGCGATGCGACAGCGCGGACAGCGAATGGGGTGTGCTGCGATGTGTGACCGACGACGGGGACGTCGTTTCGCAACAACAAACACAGGTCGCCGACGTCCACGATGAGCTTTTCTCGTTTACTTGCAAGCCACACGAACATATTACATGGGGAGAAGGTATTGTCAATGTGAAGTAGTCGTAATCAACCTGTGTAAGGTTTTATACTTTTCAAGTTTCAAGTTTTGCGTTTTTAGAATGATGTTGAAGTTACAAATTTTACCGCTAGATGGAGAATTAATTAAGATATTAGGCTTTTCCTTTGACCAAAATGTCAAAAATGTCAAAAATCAAAAGTGAATACCGAAAATACAGAAATATGTTTGAAAGCGTCATCAAAACTATAAAAAACGCTTTGAATTTAAAAGTATGTATTAAAATTCCAATGAAAATGGGTTGAATTTAGACGCTGAAACAAACTCAAAATGTGTCATTTTAATAGCCAATTTGCAATTTTTAATGGTAATTTAATTCATTTTTAAGCGTTACCATTTCGAAAACCGTCCCAAAATTGCCACCAAAACTTCTAAATTTGCATTTACATGGAACCGACTTACACCAAAAACAAAAATTGTCAATGTGTAGCATTTGTTTCCCTTGGTAGCTGAATCACAAATTTATAAATTTATTCCCGCGCGGCATGTTAATTTGAGAGTCCACTAACCGTCGAATTAAATCAACGAAAGCGAATCACAATCCACACCTCTCTCATCTCAAAAAAGGTGTCCGATGTATTTTTTATTATTATTGTGTTAAATTCACTTTTGGGTGCAAGCCTGTAATTTCAAACAGAAACACCGCCTGCGTTTCACGAAAAAACAGAAGTCAAAAAACCCACCGTGAGTATTTTTTTCTCTCGCGTCGACAGCGGGCTACAAAAAAACAGGAAAAGAAAAAGGTAACACGTAACACGTAAAAAGTGTTAATGCGCAGGTGCAGGACTCGTGTCTTGTGTTTCATGCCATTATGCCATAGTTACAGATATATTTAGATAGCAGAATAGCGATAGATGCTTCCGAACATTTATTCAAACGCAATATTTGACCCTTTTTGATGCTTTTATCAGCGCCACGTATCTTTAACCAAGCACGAGGTGTCAAAATGTTTTGATTGACCGCTGAACACCGCCAATCAACGGCCATTATCACAAATTAAGTTAAAACCAACAGGTTTCATTCATAATCTTAATCTTGATGAATATCATAAAATAAAATAAAATAAAACATCACATATGATGCAAATGGCACCCCAAATCCAACCTAACCTCAAAACCAATAATAATTCATCATATTTGAATCACTTGGTGATAATAACAGGGATGTTATCTTGTTTGATGAAGTGTTCATGTGTTGACGTGTTGATCTAGTTGTAATACCCGAAATCGAATGTAATATTACACTGGCTACCACCCACTGTGCAGTGTAAATAAGCAATATGTGTTATTGGTGGTGTGTGTAGTCGAGTGGAGGTGTTACGCTTAGTGATTTCGCATTATTAAACGCATTAAAGGGCAATAAACGGCGCACCACACAATCACGGTGGCAATCACGATGCCTGAATGCTGGCTGGCGCTCAGAGTCAGCGATAGCGTAATAGGTGCGCATATGTCCCAGGCGCGTTCCGCTCGTACGATTGTAATCACCCTGCGGTATGTTGTCGCACATGTTTCATTCGAGCGTCAAACATTCGAAACATGTGTGGACAAGTGTTCATCTTGACAAATATTGTATTATGGGTTGTCTATTGGGTTTATAAGTGGAATAGTTTATTTGGAGGTTAGGAAAATGGAGAAAAACTAAAATTTCTTTGAAAATTTCAAAAAAAATATTTTTTTTTTGATCAACTGAGTTCTTTTAAATCTTTTTGACTATTAACTACGTACACTGTTTCTTTAGACCTCTGGGAATCGTCCAGAAGATCAATTTTTTATGCAATTTTTAGTTTTTTGGCAAAATTTGTGGTAAAAATTAAAAATTTGCAAAAAATATTTTCTAAATCCAAAAATGGGAACCAGTAGCTTCGGTAATAAACTAAAAATATCATAATAACCAATTACCTGAGTAATTAATAACTTATCTCCACTTAATTAATACCCAAACCCATAACACGCCATTTTTTTGATGTTTTTCCCAATTATTAGTTATCTATACACAAAACTAGATAAGAACTTCCAAAACAAGAAATGAAGAACGGAAATAACCCTTATAAGAGGTTTCGTGACACTGTCATACTCATACCTACGTGTGAGTAGACTGTAATTTTATGAGTTTTGAGCAGCGCCCCGCACTGTAGGTACCGTTGCGAGACGCGCATTAAAAACGGGCATCTGCATCCTAGCCCGAATGCCCAAAAGGGCTCCGAATTGTGAAATGTGAAATCCAGCGACGGAAAAAAATTAGGAACGGCTTGCGTGCGTCTCGCAAATATACCCGGCGTAGTCTCGTGCGACGATCAAATTGCTTCGGACCACTACCGCCCGAAATTTGAACATTGACCCAACGTTTATGACGCGACGGATTCTTATCGCTTAATTGTTTCTTTCGGCTCTCTTCCTGACTCAAGAAGACGCAAGAAGGAAGTTACACGCGATTTTAGTTCAAAGTTTAAAATATACCTTATAAAAAAATCCGTTATTTAGCAACAAGAATAAAATCAACTAGTAGATATTCAACAGATACAAAATTGTTGTTGATATCATCAAGGGTTTTTATTTTATTGCATTTATTTCGGGTCTAATGAAGAGCAGAAGTCAACTAAACCGGTCTCATCTTCATCGTGCCTAATTTATTAGCCTCCGTTTTGCTGGTAAACTTGAAAATGCAAAAACAGTTGCCAGCTGATCAGATGAGATCTGATCTTTGATCGTGGACCTTCCGCACGTGCCAATTTTTTTGGAAATTGTTAAAATCGTCATGGCAATAAAAAAATACTAAAGTAGCACTTTATAGTCCAGATAATGAATTTTTAAAAATAAAAAATTTTTTTTTTTGCTAATTTTGTTAATAATTTCAATATTTGAAGGAAAAAAATGTTTTAATTTGATATGTGTGATCATTAAGGTCGAGCTGCCAACACTATTTGATTAATAATGTTATTATCCTACATTATCCACCCGTTCGTAGTGATTGTTTAATCAACACGCAAAGCACGCGCTCGCCGAGCTAATATCAACTAATATCTATGAAAAAGATTATCGTTTATCAATATTTAGTGATTTGTTTGCACGTTGTGCGGATTACATCAAAACACGTGTTTTTCTTGTTGATTTTCTCACAAACAACAAAAAAATATCAAAAATACGAATATCCATATCTAAATTTATCAATATTTCCATATACCTAAGGGTTCTGCTTACGTATAAACTCATCCCTTGAACTGGCTTCACGGTTTCACCCCATCGACGTCATCACGGTGCATCCCTCGAAACCCATCCACGATGAGAATAAAGTGCGCTGGGCGTCCCCGGCGTCCCCAGCTTGGATGGGCCGACAGCGGCGCTTCCTCCGATTGGGCGCGCGTGCCCTGCGCGGTCCGTGCGCTGCCCGCACATTGGCGCGAGGACATCCGCGCGCGTCGGTATGCGGTTCGTCCTTCGCACGCACCCACCGCGACGTCCCGCGCTATCACGATTGCGCGCACGGCAGGGCGCCGCGCGGCTCGCCCTTAGCTGCCCAACGCTCGCCGGTCCGTGGTGCGTGCCGTGGCGCTTTTAGTTCACGCTGGCGACCGTGACGAAGAGGACACGGTGCTAAAACTGACGACTCTGCGCGAAACCTTCATCCTGAAAAATTCACCAAACTACTTTTGACTTAAAAACACTTAAAACTGTGCATCAGCTTCAAGAAGTTCTTCAAGGGCACATTTTCAAGGACATTATAAAAATATTTATTAGTAAGTACATAAAATTTTAAAAATTTTATTAATTTTTCTCTTCCTGAAGTGTTATTAATCTCACTTCATTATTTATTTTCTTTTAAATGCAATCTGCTGTCAATAAATTAAAACAAACAGATCATCAGGTGCATGACTTTAACTTCACAACAAAATTTATCGTTTACTTGATGAAGTGCTCCATATAAATCACCAAAACAAATTCGTAAATGATTTTCAAGAGAAGCAAGAGAAAGTATTTTTGTGCAATCATTTATTATCCCTAGAAATCAATTTATAGCAAAATTGATGATTTGTTGACGTTAGTCAAAAGCAACATGTCGTTATAATGAAGCCACCCATCGAGCAATCAACATATCAACTGAGCAAACTTGCGTCCTTGCTCTTGGGCTAGCGACGGCGTGCGTTTTGAATGCGCACGAAGACGAATACAATTATTCCAACAATCCGAACGCTTTAAATTCCACTTTAATAAACGAATAATAACTAGAGCGAGCTGCGTCCGAAGTTGACTTTGTACGAGTATTTCATGGTAGAAAAGAAGAGACGGAATTCGATTTGTGGACCGCGGAATCGCTGCGATTATCTACTCGTATATGACAATTCAGAGAATGACGTATGACAGTCGGATGGGTCTTGTTGTCTTCTGCTTGCATACGATACATAAATATTAGGAATTTGATTACTTAATAAGCATTTGAGGAAGCGTCATGAATTATTTATGATTATTAGCACTTTTATTTCAAGTAGAAATTTCAATTTATTAAAAAAAGAGATTTTTGGTAATTTAATTAATAATTATTAAATAAAAGTATCTAATCTTCTTTTAACTTTAAAATTGTTTTGATTTTTAATTATTTGGGCAACAAAATATTCTTAAAACGTGTCAAATAAAATAACAATTCAAAAATAACATGAATTGGCGTTGTAAACATTGCAAATCTCGCCGGTATGAAAGATAAATGATAGGAAACGATAGGATATCTAAGATTGGAGTGTATGACCTATGTCTGCAATATCAGACGCTGTCTGGTTTAGTGCAACAGTTAAAAACACTTCATTCCGTCGAATAAAGTTGTTTGCTGCGCGTGTATTTCTGTTGCTGTCCAATTAATTAATTGTTTTCATCTATTACAATGTCCAGTAAGTGTATACTATTTACTTTATTTGATTTTTTTCATTTTAACGACAAGTATTTCTTTAATTTTTACTTTTTTGCGTATTTTTTGAATTATTTACGTTGAAAAACAACAAAATAAGCAAATATTGAAATTTACGGACTGGTATCTTTATTAAACTAAAAATCTCACAATCACTGTATTCTCGATTTAATATTGCTATTACATAGACGATAAATTCATTAGGAAGCAAGTGAAGAGAAATGAAAATTTCACAAATTAGGTATATGATTTACTTAATATTAATTAAGCGACAACAACCCCGCATTCGATGGTTAAGCTTTTTGATATGTGCAAACACGAATCGCATAATGTCCACGCGTATATTACACATACATACAAGAATAAATATACAGAGAGATACGGAAAGAGTAAAATAAAAATCATAGATGTTTGAAAACATTGATGTAATCACAACATAAAAATAAAAATCTGAAATTAACATAACGCATTAGAACACGATCTGACCTTTAATTACACATTCGACATTAATTTGTGGGTATCGGGCGCGCACATTAAAGTCAGAAATACGCAAAATACGCCGACCTATAAACACGCATCAAGTGTATTCTGGCGATTTGACTAATTATTGTTTTTAATGCCAGTAATATGTGCGTAAGCGTACGCTTTAACCGCTCGTAATCAACATATTAACATGGGTTTCCTTTCGGTCCTGCGTTGGAATAACTATTAGAATGCGACAATTTGAATGGCTAACCCATGAATATAATATGACTATAGTAAATCATTAATGTTATGACATTTTGTCATGCATACGGCACATGAATACAGAAATTCGAAGACAAAATCTAAATTAGCGGTTGTGATGCCTTCATTTTTATTTTTGGGATAATGATTGCGCGTATAGGTAATATGTTTTGTTTTCTGCGTTGTTTTTGAGCTTGTGAGTGCTTTTAATTGACTTGTTAACCCGATATTATATGGAACGCTGATTAGGTGTGTACGCTCGTTGTGTACGGAGCTTTTTTTACGATTCGCGAACGCATTTTTACGACTTGCAAATAAAACGAGCGCTTAGGTCACAACTACAACTGCAAGTTCATCTTAACCTACTCATTTTGTGCGTTTGAAACTACAATTAATACGCTGCTATGCATGATTGCATAATGTCTTAAGTAAAATAGTTTCTAACGCTTAAAACGCTTTTTTCAATTATTTGGCAATATTTAAAGGAAAAATCATTTTAAATCAAATTTTCTTCCTAATTTGATTAGTTAATCCATATATTTATAGACTAATCTAAAATTTTATATTTTCTCATATTTTTTCTCCTACAAAAACAGTTTTTCTTTTTTCTAGAAAGAATTTCGTACATTAGTAAATAGTTTGCATCCAAGACATAAAAAACAAAAACATTTCTATTTGCTTTTCCACCTCGAGTGGCGAAACACGACACGATTATTACATTCTAAACATTTTTGGTAGTGTTTGGCCGGTTTTTCGAAATTCTCGACGCGATCTCAACGCGCGATGCCGACACGAGCGTGACGAAAAGTCGTTACAGAACGCGCGTTTTTCGGATGTAAATTGTCGCCCGCGTCGCGCTGTGTTTTCATCCCTTTTCCTATTTCATACCAACATGAGCATATACCCAGCTAAAGCTTACGACGCATTAGATATTCACGCATTATGCAGATATGGAAATTGGGAAATCTTTCCATCAGGCGAGCATTTAATTGGCATGAACGTGCCCAGCGTATAGTTAATCATACATCGCGACACGCGTATATTTTTCCTTTTTTCGTTCGAATTAGCTTAGCTTTTTCATCGATCTTGTGATTATTTCCTAAATGCATCGGGTGGAATCAAGCGAAATCGCTTATTAGGCGCATTTCAGAAATAATCGTATCGCGCGTCGTTTCGATTCGCTTTTCGCTCACCAACTGAAATATTTTTAAACAGGGAGAAAAATTTTGTTCTAGAAAATTTAATAAAAATGTATATTAATATTTGACTTGCGGTATAAATACCGAACATATAAATTTTTGTTATAAATACAATCATAGCAATGTATTGCAAAAGTTATAGTTGAAATAAGTTTGTTTTAAGCATGAAAAAATAAAAAATAATTCTTTTGGCACACTGTATAAGACTTATAGTCATAAAGCGACAACTATAACGCCAATGAGATATGCAAATGAAGCACCAACACCGCGTTCGCACACGCGAATCACACGACCGCACACATTGCGAGCAAATTTCCCTTACGAACGCTATCAACTTGCGTTTTCACCCGGGTTGTTTGTTTAATGCAGGCTAGGCTAGGCGACGCTCTAAGAAATCAAAAATTTCAACCGGCTAAGTGGCTAAATGCGGTCGTAAAAATGTAAATTAAATTTGAATTTTCAGCCCCACATGAGGCAAATCGATTAGCCGAACTGAAAATCATACACAAACGCACAAAAGCATAAATGATTAATGAATCCCCGAGCGTAGTAAATTTTCACTTAAAACTTTTCACATGAGAAATTTCCACCATTTTTCTCACAGCTCCATTTCTCATCGACTGTAGAAAGTTTGACTAAGCGATGGTAATATTTTTTTATTTTTGGTTTTCGTGTAAACGTTGTTTTCTTGACAATTTCGTGTGCGCGCGCGGAAGGCGAGGGCGGTCGTGGGGTACAAGGCAAGTCATAAATTATTAATTAATGGATGTAAATATAAAATGCAAATGAGCGTTATGCGTCGCGGCGTGTAGATGGAGATCGTATTGATGGATAACGTGCGCACGTACCTAAAGCCGCGCTGGTGGTGGCGTCGTGCTTAATTTGCAGAGCGCGAATGCTTAACCTTTAACTAACGACTACCCTTGTCGGGTGGTTTGCCACCTAGTGGCGCTATTAACGGCTCTTGCAACGCCAACGCAAACGACACTCTGGCGACAACCAACTGATTTATTTGTCTTTTTTATATTCATTAGAGAAGACACATGGGTAGATGTCAAATATTTACATAAAAATTTAGTAAAATATTTCAAAATTTTGCAGAAATTTTACAAAAATTAGTTTAATTTTACAAATATCTGATTTTATTGAAAATATTTTGTAAAATTTTGTGTAAATTTTTTGTTTTTTCTTTAAAAAATCTTCTAATTCTTTGTTTTTTTACAGATTTTGAGGTTAAATCCAAGCAGGGATGCCACACACAGGTATGTTATCTTTTTTTAGTAATACTAAAACGTTTTACATCTTACATTTCCATCCACTGAAAAAAACCAAACACCTCTTCAAGTGTGTTCTCCATTTGCAGTAACAACCTATTACGCATCTACCGTTTCCTACACGTGGCGAAAAAAAATGACACGCCATCCTAGGTTATGTTTGGTTATGCGCGAGAATGCGCGTAACGATCGCGGCGCGCCATAAAAACGCCACCTTACACACGCGAACAAAAGCTCGCCTGTCGAACAGTCGAAGCGCATCTCTCGGCATAGTCGATAATAATCAGCTCGCGAGCGCAGATTGAAGCGCTCAGCCTCGCTGGTGTTTAAGCCGTGCACAACTTAACTGTCCATTATGAAGCGCGCATTTATTTATACGCATGCTTAATGCGTATGCAATTCGCGATTTGTGCGCGCTCAACTCTATTAATGGTTCGTTATGTCTTCTCGCGTCGTGACTGTTTTATTAGCTATCGCATCTACGGCGCGAGGATAATTTACAACCCGATACGGTTTCGCGCCTTCTTCCAATTATTCAATCCTACACCAACTCAAGTGATATTATACTTATGCAGTCGTTTAACTACGCTCAAACTTTACCACGACTGTCTAATTAAGGTGTAGATGCTCAAGTCAGAAATCATTAAATCGATAAAAATTGAATAACTGTATTATTTTAGTATTTGAGGTAGGCAACTCAAAATACACATTAGTAAAAATTTACAATTTTTGTTTTTAAAATTAAATTTTTTAGTAGATAAGAATGATTTTACGTTAGAAATGAAACCTGAGCGTCCTAAGTAGAAATTCCTATGCGTTTGTTATGCGAATAATAATTGCGTTCACAGTGTTCGCACATCCCTGGCGTTGATCTTCGACCTTTGCGCCGCGTCGTATTCGTTTTAGTTGCTCCGCACTCGATTGGCAATCACGTCTGGCACGTTGATTTTTGCTTAGAAAGTTAATAGAATGAGGGATTGTAAAGTTTTTGCGCGCGCTGCGTATCGAACCGGACTGTAACAAACGTCCGAGTTAACACTTAACGGCCGAAACAATCTCATTCGCATACGAAACGCACATCGCTGAGCGCGAATCTTCTAGCAAATCCCAGGCGAACATATACATAGGTCCAGTATTATATTGATGCTTGATGGACAGTTATGTCTCTCGGGGCGACGCTTTTACGACGCGCGCTCTCCGCCAGGGGGAGCGGCGGGCGAGCGACGGCCATGATGCCAATACCGTGTCACATTAAAACGATTCGAATGAACAAGTGACTCGCAGACGATCGTGAATCATTAAATAAAAGCAAGAAACGTTATGTTCTTTTCATTATTTACAGCTATGGATAGAAAAACAATAAAGCTTTAAATTGAAATCTGCTGTTTTGCTTGGGAAAAAATCCTACAATCAGCGTTAGTGTTGAAGTGATTGTAACGCGTTATTTTTCCGTGTTTTAATCATTTTTTGTAATTTTCTGTGGGTTTGTATTACGTGTCACGTGCGGGGGTAGTTTGGGGGCGCGCAACGTGAGTAATTGCCATGCTGCGCGACAAATTTGCATATTTTAAACAACCGTGCGACCTTTTTGAGCGGTTTTGCTGTTTCACTACGCACAGGGTCGATTAATAAGCATTTATAAGCTACACTAAACCATGCATCATGTTATTAAACTCAGTAGTGACCATGAAAGACGAAAGAACAAAAAACGTAGCGGTTAATTACCAATAATTAAATTTCTTTGTAAAAATCCAGAATAAATAGTGTTATTTATTGGTTACAATCACAATCACAATTCGCAATTGTTTCGTTTGTTTCTGTGTGTCTTTTTGTCTTTTCTTCTATTGCGTAGTTAGCTGCACGCTTCTCGTACGGTTCGAAATGGTCAATAAATCATGGCATCAATTTATTGACGGTCAAAGCTCCATGCATTGCAGTTCCAACAGTTTCCTCATTAGAATTTGCAATTTTCAGTTCAGTCTAGCGCGCTCACGCATTTAAACTAGGAAAACCGACGGCGAGCAATGCGGATGACACGGTTTGCTATGTTACTCGCTAAATGAACAAGAGAATTCATTTGGTAGCAATTATTTCAAGTTAATTTAGACTTTAACAAAGGTCATTCTGACAATTTGAACTTAAGAATGGTATGTTTCCGTTACTACCATCATTCTAGACGGGATATTAAAATTTTTCTGCAAAAAATGGAATTTTTTGATTTTTAAGCGAAAAATCCTTAAAAATTTAATTAATTTATAATATTTGGCGTTTACGAAATATTTAATATTTATTATTTATAATATTTATTACGGTTATTGTAATTTGAATTTATTTCGCTGAATTTTTATTTTTGAACCAAATTATGTCCAATTTTCAGCCGAGTTTTACGTAATTTGCTTCAATTCCGAGATCTCAAGACAGTGAAAAGTTCGACAACGTATTAGACTCGGCGCTCAGTTTGCAGTTGTTTAGCGTCTTTGATGCACCGCATAAAAACGCTTTTGACGTGCATCACCTGCCATGCCTTTACGTTGACTTCGGCTGAAGATCTTCGCGCACGAGACCAAAATTATGCGCGTTTATAAAAAAAAAACTTTGTATGCGCACATGCCAAGTCGCACAGATTGCGTTTGAGCGAGTTTAAGCAAGTTTGCTTAAACGTTAATTACGCGCACACTTACGAAGACAGAAAAAAGTTGAGTTTTTTTCTTTTCAAATTAACTAAGACTCACAGCCGTGTAGCAATAACAACGATATGATACGGATATTTAAAGACATTACAAAAAGTTCGCATGCGCAATATGCGGGACAATCTCAATTAATTGGCATTTGAGTTTTTCAATCATCATCATTTCCTGAAAGAATTAATTTCTTCATTAAAAAGAATGCGATTTTTAATTTTAAGTTTCAGCTGCTCAAATTTTAATAAAATTATTTAAATAAAACCAAATATTAAACAAAAATATTTGCTATTTTTTTTATTAGAAAAAAATGCATAGACATTTACTAAAAGCAGGTGATACGTGCAATTAGTACATCTTAGATCTCTTTTTGGGCAGCAAAGCAAGAAATAATCACATGTGATGGGCAAAAAGTCGTTAATACTTTTATAGTTTTAGTTTGCGATATCTGCGACTGCCTAATTCTTTTCCTTTTCTTCTTTCTCGGCAATTATTCGGCTAATATTAGAAAATTAGTTCTGCGGCTCAAGTTGCTTGTCAAGTTGAAGCACGCGACTCATAAAAAGTTCTTGCTTTTAGTTTTGCAGCGGTTGCTGCAACCGTAACCGAAAAAAACGCCGCGCAGAAAGGGCTTTACCGCAATTATTAACAAATCAAGTCGTTCCAACAACTCGGTTTCGGTTATGGAATTTAGTACTCCTTTGAGGTGCTCTACAGCTACACCTGTACTCAGTCATGCTATCTCTAGTCGTCATTTTTTTGCTTTTTCCAAATGCGCAATGTGTGTGTTTTTCCTTGTGTATGCTTTAATGACTCAAATCAAGTGTTGTCATTTTGTACCAAAACAAAAACGTGTAATGTGTAAGGTGTGCGTAAAATTTCAGCTGTCGTGCAAATTACATTTCTTTACTTTAAGGTACTTTTAAAGGAGATAAATGAACATTTGGTTACAAAATAAATTTTGTTGCAGGTCAAGCGGGAGTTAATCAACTCGGTGGTGTATTTGTCAACGGCCGCCCACTGCCCGACTGCGTGCGGCGACGGATTGTTGAACTTGCGCTACTGGGCGTGCGCCCTTGTGACATCTCACGACAACTTTTAGTCTCACACGGGTGCGTTTCGAAGATTTTGACTAGATTTTACGAGACTGGATCAATACGACCTGGGTCCATCGGTGGATCAAAAACTAAAGTAAGTTTTAATGCTTTTATATTATTTTATATTAAAAATCTAGCTTACAGAGTAGGCCACCCAAATTACACTTAAAAAATTAAATTTTTCGTGTTTCTAATATAAAAATGAAATAAAAATATACCAACTTCATATCCTTTAAGCAATTTGAGCATAATTGTGTATTGTGCACGATTAACTTATTCATTCCTGGTTGAAGGTAATGAAGTGTTAAACATAAACGTGAATACCCACATTTAATACCTTGCTTATTATCTCACACGCGTATTCAAGTTGCTCTGAAGGCATTCGAGTCTCGTGAGACTCGAGTGTGGTGAGCACGCCTATAAAAGGTGTTAATTGACTTGGAAGTGGTGGCGAGCTGGCAAGTGCGCACGTTTAATTCGATCAGGCCCTCGGACGCGTGCTGTAAAGTGAAAATGCGAAAACGGTACGTGATGGATGATTTATAAGTCCTTTTTGCGAATATATACATGCATATAATTTATGATTGAACCACATAAGATGATCGAATTTATCGTATTTATAAAGCTTCAGGCAATACTGTATCATAAATTTAATTATTAAATAGTATTTTTGGTTACATACGAAATTGCAGTCACGTTATGACCTCTAATGTAATCTAATTGCTTAATTACTTCGGGGATTAGGAGACCACTTTGTTCTCGTTAAAATAAAATTGACACGAGTTGTATTACCAGGAAAAAGAAATAATTTTGTTTGACATTTAATTATATCATTATATCTACGTGGAAATAATAGGGGTTTAGGGTAAAATTATGAAAGTGATATTGATTTACACCAAAATAATTCAAATATCACAAATAAGAATTTATTTTAATCTCAATTGCTTGAAAGAATTATTGGTTGATTGAAATGTAGACCAATTCCGTATTGCAGCAAGTAGCAACACCGACAGTGGTGAAAAAGATCCTCCGCTTCAAACAAGAGAATCCCGGAATGTTCGCCTGGGAAATTCGTGAACAATTGGTCTCTCAACGTGTCTGCGAACCGCACAACATTCCCTCAGTCAGCTCAGTCAACAGAATTCTACGCAACAGCGGCGCATGGCCAGATCCACCCGAAATTCTACATTCAAATCGCCATCAATCACAAGGTACGTTTTGTATTATTTCCAGAATATGTTGTTTTAATTATTTAAAAGACTAATTGCTAACAACATTGTCTGCATAAATAAACCGGCTGTTGAGAGTTAAATTTATGAGCAGTTATGAAGACATTATATCACGATCGAAAGCAATCCGACCATCGGAACATTCACAACAAACCGGAAGTCATATATTTTTAAATACGTCGCCGCGATGACGTTTTATTGCACAGACTTAAAGAGTTAAAGTCAACAAATTATTTTATAAATTACTTTCGAGCCAACTCGGATGTGTTACCTGTCACATTAACTTTATTTATTGTTTAAAATTATTTCATAGTTAAATCTGAAAATTAAATTTTCAGAAGCTGTTTTACGAACATCAGACGTCTACAACCCATCTTCGAAACCTCATCATAATCAAATGCAAGCAGCGTATTTCTTAGACGCGTCTCAGGCGTATCACAATAATCGCTTAGCATCTCTGCATCATCAACTGCACATAGCAACCACCGCCGCCGGGAGTGTACACGCTCCGCCCCCGCCTTCTTCCTTCTCCGATGTAATGTCTTCTTCAATGGGGAGTATCCCAGCAACGTGGTCAAATCTAATCATCCCTTATCACCACAATGCGTCTCACAGTAATAATCATCCTGAAAGTCATAATTCTGCACCGCGTGAAAGTGATGTTGATGTAATTGTTGATGACGCTGACTCAAATAATAAACATGATGAGGATGATGATCATGAAATTACAATAACAGATGATGAAAAATTATCGCCTGAAATCTGTGGGAATCATGCAGGGAAAAAGCGAAATCCTTATTCGATTGAAGAATTATTAAAGAAAACACCTGTAAAGAAGCCTAAGGTTGTGTATAGTCCCATTGCACAAGTTATTGAACAACCAATTGGTACATTAATCAATCATCAAAGTATTAGTGTTGATGCAGCGGAAAAAGTCGAAAAACAAAAAGCAGAAAGTAAAAAGATTAAAAATGAACATTAATAGGAATTAATTCGCTGAAAAACGCCATTTTTAATTTATTACTTTATTTTTTACACGCGGGATAATATACAAATGAGTATGGAAATTAATATACAAAACTTATTCATAAAAAAAGTGTGGTAAAGCATGCGTTTCAACACGAAAAGCTTAAACTCACTAACAAAGCGTTTTACCTTTGACAGTTTTGCCTCATTAGTTTCATTAGACTTTTCCACGACTTTTTCCATCGGTGAATAAGAAACGGAATAAAGTTTTTCATTAAATTGCCCTTGCAAGCAGTGGCGAGTTGGCAAGCTAACGAAATGAAAAGTAATCGCTTCTTTTTCTTTTTTTCTTTGCGCATATTAATTGCTTTAAATTAGTTATGCAAATTTATGACTTCATAGAGCCGGAATTTAAGCACTTTTTTGCTTTTCGTGTAGCTGCGATTCTTATTTCTTTATTTATATTATTGTATATATAAATTTATCATAAATTTAAAACTTAACCTAAAAAATTAAGGAAAATAACCAAAAATTTGGCTAAATTATTTTGAATTTTAAAAGAATCAAGTGTTGCATATCTATAACTGTATTATATTAGTGATAATAATTATGTACATATATTTATTTACGTTTTTTGTTTTTCTGTTGTTCTTCTTCTTCTTCTTCTTCTTTTGTAGGCATATTGCCTGTTCCTACTTCAGACAGGGTTTAGGTGGTCGCTCCATCTCTTTCGGGGTCTTCCCTTTTTCTGTTGTTGAAACAACTTAATAACTTATGACGAAAAATAATAATAAGCTGATATGAGCAAGGCCTGCATCATTTTAGCTAATAAAATTGTTTTTCGGTTTTATTTGCATTAAAACTACATGAATATTAAAAAAATTAAAAAAATTATTTGTGAAAAATATAAAATCGCTATAGCTGCATGTAAATAAAGTGTAAACTTGTCGTTAAGTAATAATTATATATTGATAAATGTTAACAACTAAAGTCATAAGTCTTAAAATGTCAGACTTGAACCATACTTGAATGTATTTGATGAATGTACAAAATATTCTCTAATTACTAACAAAATTCTTTTGAACCTGATGTATTAGTACGAATAATATTGTATAAATTACCAAATTGTTTTTATTCCTCGATGTGTTGCTTTATTCGCTTCAACATTTAATTATCGTCGGCATGTATTTTGTTTTATTGTGTTTTGATGAGTCGCAGGTAACGTGTGATCGAAACTGATAAGCATTGTGACACTCAATGCTCGAAGGGCGTACAGCTATACCCTGTGCAGGGTGAAACGTGGAGGACGTTCCTAACGAGCCAAACGAGCGATGCCCCACAGCCGTAAACGCGACACGCACGCAATTGCCCATCGTCGTTTGTTTTCTGTATTCTTTTTTTTGTTGTTTATTCGTCGATTGTCATTTGCTGTCGGGTATTGCTGGGAGAGCGCATCGGCAAATGACGGCGGGCGGCGTTCCGTTCATGCGATCGCGATGCTTATCTGCGTGGTGGCCGGCGATATTTTGCTCTTTTGCGTTTGCGGCGATGAGGCTAATCGGACAAATTGATCGCGCGACCCCTCTAATGCGCACGACAAAAGAGGGTAATTGCTGGTGGTGCCGACGAGAGGGTGTCGCTACCACCGGACGATGCAGGTTGTGATAACGCCTCGGGAGTCTCGCGACTGAATCGAATCGTGTAATTACGTAATAATAGATAATACCGTTTATAAATAAATAGAGCACCGAATTAAAATGCAGAAAATAATTCTGGTTTTAATTTTTATTAAATATTTTTATATATTTTGTACAATTAATTCGTTTTTTGATAAATTTTAATGTTCTAAATGATAAAGTGATGTTTTTTATTTAAATTTATAGCGTATTTAGAGTAAACAATTTGCGTCATTCAATTTTATTGTAATTATAAAGAAAAATACGTGAAAATGTACATTTAACAAAATAATGTCAATCACAATCACTAAAATTGAATAATGTTCCTTTTTTCGAACCACAATATTCAATAAAATACATGATTTACTTAGGAAATTAGTTTTTGGACAGTTATTGATTATTAAACAGTTGTTTTTTATGCAAATATTAAAACGTTAATTATTCATAGTTTATCTAGTTCCATGCATTTTCATATAAATAGTAAGAATTAGTTCAGAACCATTCACTTTACAGGGACTGCTCAAAATGAAGTCATTCAAAGTAGCAATTTTGTTTTGTGCAATCGTGGCTGTTCAAGGTAAATTCTTTTAGTTTCCAATTTAACATTTAAAGAAAATTTTTGTAATTTTGGTTGTCTATATTTACAATTTGATAACAAACTAAAAATGTCTTAATTTTAGGCCGTGCTCGTCGGGATGTAGCTGAAGCTGTAACTGAAGATGGAGGTACAGAGATCCCCATCTCTCAAGTACCCTACCAAGCCGCCATGTTGATTAATGGCCGTCTCTCCTGTGGAGGAAGTATCATCGCTGACCGTTGGATCCTTACCGCAGCACATTGCGTCCCTGGAGTGACTACTTCTCAAATGCGCATCCGTGTAGGATCTGCTGATTCTCTAAGTGGTGGACAAGAGCTCCGAGTCTCTCGTATCATATCTCACGCCAGATACAATTCCCGTACAATGGACTTTGATGTCGCTTTGGTTCAAGTAAGTTCCAGCATCACTCAAGGCAGAAGAATTTCACTGGCTAACACTGAACCTGCTGCTGGAACAACAGTGAAGGTTAGCGGATGGGGCGCTATGCGTTCTGGTGGTCAAGTTACGAGGACATTGAGAGGTGTAGATGTTTCCATTGTTGCTAGAAGTACCTGTGAGAGGAATTATGGTACTGGTGAGATTACTCGCAGGATGATCTGTGCTGCTCGTGATGGTAGGGATTCTTGCCAGGGTGATTCTGGTGGTCCTTTGGCTTTGGGTAATTCCTTGGTTGGTGTTGTTTCTTGGGGACAAGGTTGTGCTCAAAGAGGATACCCTGGAGTGTATGCTAACGTTGCCAATTCTGAGATTAGACAATTTATTAACCAAAATGTCAATTTTTCTTAAACACAATGAAATAATTATAGGTTAATGCAAGCAGAATTTTTATTTTATTTATTTTAAAAAAATTTCCTTTTATTATTATTCCCTTTATCGTAAATAGTATAAAAGTGTAAGATAAGTTAATTATTTATGGTCGAATAACAGGGTCGAACTTATTTGGATAAATTATTTTGAGTCGAAAGACAAAGTCGAACTTTTTTGGTAAAATTATTTTCTGTCGAAAGTCAGGGCCGAACTTATTTGGATAAATTATTTTGGGTCGAAACACAGGGTCGAACTTTTTTGTTAAAATTATTTCAGGTCGAATTACCGATGAAAAGATTTTGTCACAAAAAAATCAAAACATTTCTCTTTTTTATGTCCGATGTTAAAAGTTGGAATTTTGAAATTCTGTTTGCAGATTCCAAACACACTAATAATTCTTATCAATAAATCTTAGTAACATTTTTTAGAATAATGTTTCGTTTACGCCCTAAAATGAATTTAAAGATTTTATTCCAGTGAAACTCACGTACACACTATTTAACGTGTATCTTTTGAACCATTAGTCTAATTACAAATTGTTATTAAAATAATTTATTAATAAAGTTGTTTTCTTTGATAATCAGTAATAAAAAATATCGATTTATCAATTTCCTGAAAAATTAAATTAATTAATAAAAATTTGGCGGAGGCGCCTGACATTTTAATTAACGTTTGAAAATTTATTTTAAAACTAATTATACTATTGAATAGAGTAGCTTTTAATTACTTTATTTACACAACTTCCTGTTTAGTAGCACTAGAGATTTGCCCTGTAGAAGAATTTAATTGAAATGTGTACTTCCAGTCACACTTAATTATCGTTTATCTTGAAAACTAATGTAGATAATCAAAAACGGAAAACGAGATGACGTTCAGCATGGAGTCTTAAATAAGATGACATTTAAAAAAATGTAATTTTCAAGAAGTGAAAACTGATTTTCCGACGCGATTTTCTCGGAAACTAGAAAAGTTAGAACAAAACTATTTGCATTTTCTTCATGTCGTAACAAGCGTCTACAAAATGGCAGATTTAGTTTTTTGATTCTATGAAGTTGACCAAACACCACTCAAAAATCATCAAGAGGTTACACTTGACTATTTCTTGGCCTAAAAAATCAAAACAAAGCTAGAAGAAAATGGAAAACGACAATTGATATAGAATTACAATGCGATGAAAGATATCAAGTCAGTTTTTCGATATCATCAATATTTCGGAAAAATCGGTTGAAAATTGGTACAGCCAAAAATGAACCACTCCTCGCTTTTTCTTGAAACTTTCTAAACATGTGCAGAATGATGCCAGGAATCCATTTTTTCAAGTTGCGTTTCCATATCTTAATTAGTTTTTGAGTTATTAACCATTTTCAATAATTACGTAAGTGTTGAAATCTAAAAATTTTAAAGTGCAGTATGTTGTAAAATTTTATCCTAAATAGGAATCTGAAAACCATTTTTCTTTAACTCTAATTGTTTGCAAAAAAAGTGCAAAAAACTAGTTTATACATTTTTTCCATCATTTGTGAGGCATAAAATAAAAATTTGAAATTTCATATTTTTATTGCAGATAATTGAAGAAAACATTATTTTGAATACTTTATCTTAATTCTATTTTGTTATCAGATTGATAGTTTTGATAATAATCACAATAACTTGTCAGATATTGGTCACTTGTTTCGCGGGCTTAAAATTTAAAACACACCACTGAAATGACATTAAAATAGTTCCTAACTAGGCGTACTCTTACTAATTCACCAACTTCTTCTTGTTTTATTTTATTTTTCTTTATCTTAATTTTTTAAATAAAAAAATGCAGATTTGTCTTTATATTTAAGCTTCGCCATACACCTGTATCTGGAATTTGTGTATGTTTGGTTGCCTATATACTTACACTGCTTGCCTGGTATAATTCGTAACTTAATTCGTAATTGGTTTTAATAATAAGTACACTATATTAAATTAAATTTCATTCTTTATTTTTATAAACATAAAAAAACATCAAATATAAATAAAACTAACAATTATAATTTAATATTGACAAATTAAATTAAATTAAATATTATAAACTGTCAGTACAATACATAAGAGTACAATCAATAATAAAATTCAAAAGTCTTACTGTACATTATTAAACTATTTTTAAGTAGTGTAATAATTACATTCCAAAATAAACATAAGTTTACAATGTGTAAAAGGCATGAGATAAATAATTGCATTATGTAAATGCGTCAAGTACGCCTGAAACAATCTATAATACACAATGCAAATGTTGGAGTGCTGCAGAGTAGCTGGCGGTATTAGTTAATTAGTTAATTAATTAGTAATTGTGATTGTGATGCATGGGATGGTGCGGATGAGAGTAATGCCCGCCGTGCGTTGACCGCGGCACGGTGCGTTGGGAAAACTGCGAGTAGGTGTCGTCCTGTGCTGGATGCATCATGAGAACCGGGTGAAGGTTCAAGGACTTGCGGGATCCAGCCACGCTGCCGGTATCGTTCACGAATGCACCATTCATTTCACCTACAAATAAAAATTAAGTTAAAATTTGAAACAGTTCAGATACTGAACACTAGGTGCCGCCACTTTGTTTAAATATTACCTTTGAATAAACTTGCCGGTGCATATTGTGGATCAGGTTGCAGGCGAATATGTCTCGTTGCCAAAATGAACGCCAATGTTGATAAAATAACAGCATCCAGACAACCAATGGCCGCCAATAAATAAGCCCATCGAATACCACATATTCCCAGCTGGAATTGATTGCTATCCATGCAAATTGACTTGATTTTCTCGTCGTTCCATCCAAGAGGGAAAACCGAGCAGCCGATTATCATACAGATTGCTAAAACAACATTAATATATTAATTAAATGTATTAAAATCAAGAAAAAATGAATAAAATATACAATTTCCTATTTTGTTACCAGAATTAATTTCAGTTATTATTATTCTACAGTACTCTCTCTGAATGTACGTGAATGAAAGTGATTTCCTTTGATTTGCGCTTCGAATCGATAAAATCAATCATCCGTAGTAAATTGAAAGTTCATTCTAGCTGATATCGATAAATTAACGTCGTTATTGTGGTTAATGAACGCGACGGAAATGCAAATTGTACTAACTACCGAATGCACTACATTTACAGATTGCAATAAGGAAACCAAATCCTATTTCAAAGCGTATTAAAGTGTATCGATTGGTTTTCATTTCTACTCCTCCTCTTGATCAACAGATACAAATTGTAATGGATTCCAGAAGAGAAATGATAAATCACCGTTAATTAAACCATGTCTAATCGGATTAACTAATTCTCAATCTCATTTCTGGAAATTTGCTGATTTTGTTAGTAATTATTAAGTGAAATTTATTTTGGTTGTGCGAGTTTTATTAGAAAACATTTAAATTCATGGTAGAAATGATTTGATTGGTATGCAGATGATGCGACACTCGTTTAAATCCAAGTCACACGTTTCACATTTTCTCACACTGACGAAAAAATGTCTCCGCGTGACAGTTTTCACTCTTCATCAACGAAGCAATAAAAATACAAAAGTAGATCCTTAATTAGAACGTGTTTTGCATATGTTGCAGCTTGTAAATAATGGAAATCATGATGGAAACTATTTATGTTCACTGCAAATGTAAAGTGGGTTAACAGACGAGAGACGATACAGAAATTTAAACAAATAAATATTACTTACACTAAATAATTGATGATTTTATAAAACTAAAGAAAATTCGATCAAAAATTGTGTTAAATTAGTTTGTTTTCTAATAAAACATTTTTAATTTAAACTTCAATGTCGATACAATATTTATTACCCACGAAGTTTGTTGTTTGAGTTATTTTGATTGAAAGTAATAAAATAAATCGATATACTTTCATTTCATTGTATATTTTCATACGTTATTCTATATTATACGAGTATTGTATATAAATGTCGTTCGCAAGATGCTCTAAAAAAGAGCTTTGATAATTATTCTTACTTTTACAATTTTCTTCTTTTCTTTTCTTTCCCAAGCCGTTTTTATCATCTCCTTCACTTTCTTGTTATTAATCTTGTATAATATAGCGTTAAATTTCTTTTGCGCGCATTTATTTAATAAATCACTTTTACTTTTACTTTTAAAATGAATTATTTTTAAAAATATTGCTGTAACACTCTCCATAATAAATAAAATAAAATTAAATGTACAAGTATATTAAAAATAATTCATATATTCTAAATTGCTTCATATTATGAACAGTTATTTAGCATTGTAGGGGAGACTGGGTACGGTTGTGCCAGGGTACGGTAGTGACAGTCGTCATAATAACGAAACTATACGTCATACGGGGGAGGGTGCAAGAGGATAAAGAAGCGGGGTGCAAATTTGAACCCTTTCCCTAGTATTGCATCAGTCATTGCGCGACGTTAACGTAACTAGGAGCCCACATTGCTTTTTGACAGCCAAAAGTAAATATTTTTGTACGGCTTCACTTAATAATTATTGTTGTTTGTATACAGATAGATTACTTCTGTTTTTTGTTTCTTTTAAATTGAACATTGGTAGTTATTTATAAGCATTTGCTTTTTACGTAGATTATTTGACAAAGTCATGGCGAATTTTTGTTTTCGAAAAAGAGGTTCGGGTACGGTTGTGACAAATTTTGTGGGTACGGTTGTGACATTACTATAGTTGTTCTTTTTTGCTTCAAGATGCTTTTTTGCAGTTTTTTTGCTTTTTTGTATTCCCGTGAATACGTTATCATGATCATTTTGTTAGAGATGGACCGGTGGGATCAATTGGAACTGTAAATCCTTCAGGTTGGATGCAGGATGCCTCATTCTTAACATTTCTCGAACATTTTAAGAAATTCTCGAATGCTTCTCTAACACATCAAGTTTTTCTATTGCTGGATAATCATTCCTCTCACATTCATATTAATGCACTAGATTTTTGCCAAGAGAATGGCCATTTTAGTGTATGTTTTTGCATGTCACAACCGCACCCAACCACTGTCACAACCGTCCTTGGTGTGTGGCCGGTTGTGACAATTTGACTTTTTTTTTAAATTTATCTTATTAGTTATACGTCGTATTTAGGGCCAACATTTTAGTATTCTTGTATAGATAAATGTACAAATTACCATAAAAGTTACTTTTCTACGATCTAACTGGTAAATTAACAAAACTATTGGTAATCAAACACAAATTGTCACAACCGTACCCAGTCTCCCCTACTTGTACCTACATAAACTTTATGCAGGTTGCTTCAATGTAATTGCAATTTGTTAAATTACAGCCATCGTGGACTATGGATATAACAGTATCACACGATGTCGAACAGAATTCTATAAGATACAAGTAACACAATACTAGAAATGTATATGTTTAACGTGACGAAAGATGTTAATTAGGTTCGCTTTGTAAGGAAAATGCGAAAACGCGAAAACGAGAGAAAACGGTATTTCAAATTACTCTCTGTATGTATGTTTGTAAATTACTATCATTAGGCTATTGGAAAACTCACAAATAAGTTGAACCAGTGGCGGATTATGCTTCAGTGGGGCCCTAGGCGCAAATCAAGTTTGGGGCCCCTAAATCCGAAAATTTTCAAAAACGGTTATTAGCCCAGTAAAATTAATAGTTTTAGCGTACGGGCGCCGCAACAACATTCGTTTGTACCAAAAACTCATTTCCACACCACCATGAGGTAGAGTACGTGGCGCGTTTTTTTTATCGTTGTATCCCCAGTAGGCTTAATCCACACGCACTATTCCAAAATTTAATGGATTATCTTCCGATTCGCTCTTCGCGATGGACCAGGTGTTGTGCGTTAATTGTTTTCAGGACCGATCGAAATATCACATATAAAATTATCATAATTAATCGTATTTAAATACAAATTATAAATTTACTTTTCTTGTCTTCTCTTGGGCAAAGATTTCAATAATTTTTGTCGTTTCATGTGGATCCTTAATATTTTCTTCTTGTATGTATTTTAGAAAATGAGTTAACTCATCAGTGAAATATTCTGGCTCAATATCTTTTTCATACTTAGACAATAATCGCTCTACACAATTATTAGTTTCAACACGGCTTAATTTTAAATCAAAGAAAATTTTAAAATCGTTAAGAACATTGATATACCTAGACATCGCCCCTTCGAGTAATTTCTGATGTTAATACATCACATACAATATAAAAAATGTTGACAATAAAAAAATTTCTTGACGAAAATGCTGTATCATTTTTGTTCGTTTCATCATATGGATATTTGCGTTTTCTTTGTCTCATTTAGCCTCCTCTTCAACAGTTTCGAAATTATTTCTGACCTCTGTTATTGAGTCTTAGGGCTAAAACAGCGTCAGCTCTTGCGGACCATGGTGTATCAATTATTCTCTTGATACTTTTAGAATTCTTATCCTTCATGCATTCGGTTAAAATATTCCACCGTCTTGTAGATGTAGCAAAGAAAGTTATATATTTTGCAAAAAACATAAAATACTGTAATGCTCCAGAACAAGATTCCGCTGCAGTATTCCCAGCCTTTAAAGAATGACTTCCACATGGTATGAATTCAGCTGATTTGGAATGTTGTTTTATGTTAGCAGCGTTATCATAAGATTGGCCCCTACAGTTTGTGATATCTGAGCCATAATCATGTAACTTTCTAAGTACAATTTCTTCTAACGACTCACTGACCACTCTCTGTTATTTTTTTAATCCAACTACCACCCCTAAAATCTAGATAAAAATTGTAGGAGGATAAACGTTGGTACAACGTGTTCCGCAGATGTGAAAAAATGATAGAAAGACGAAATAATTAATATTCCAAAAAAGAGAGTTACCCGCTATTTTACAACCTCAATGGAATATTCCTCAACTCATCTCCTCCACAGATGTTCGAAATTTTAAAAAATTGGCAATATACTACTCGCATTATAGCTACAACTTTCTAATGCAATATTCAAGAAAAAGTCACAAAAATTCGTGGCAGAAAACATCAAAATTTTATTTTAAACAGTTTGTCATAAAGAAATAAAATCGGAGATAAAAAGTTTTAAGTCAGCTATATAACCGTGACGGTTGCTTTGCGGACACGTGTGAAATGCCGTTTTGGGCGCCAAGTGAAAACCAATACGCTATTCATAAAGGCTGAGGTCAAAACCAACTGATGAAGTATTTGTGGAATTACTATGTCTATATGGGACATATACCTAAGTGCCAGGGGCCCCTCAGGCAACCGGGGCCCCCCCGGCAGCCGGGGCCCTAGGCGCGCGCCTAGTGCGCCTAGGCCGTAATCCGCCACTGAGTTGAACGGTTGACTAGATGTGTCTTCAAGTGGAAAAATACGACTAATTCTTAAAATTTCATGAATTACAACAATTATTTTGGTTTATTTCAGTTTTTTTTATAAACAGGAGATAAAAAATGCATGTTTTTACAAAACATTTTTATCACTGCAAACATAACCAAACATAATATCTACATTTATGACTAAGAATTAACCTAAAAATAAAATTTTAAAATGCAAGTAATAATATAATCCACTAAAAATAACTGATTTTACTTGTATTTGTATTTTATGAATACAACACTTGAACTAACAGTAAAAAGTAAACCAACTCATGAAAAAAGTAATCACCGAAACAAGTTATAAACGTTTGTTATTCATTTCTGCGCCATGTTCTATTTGTAAGCAACAATTCGTCTAAAATTACACACGCCTTAAATACAGCTTGTCGGAATGTTACATAATCCGAACTAAAAAGATTCTTCTCTTAATTGTCCTTAAACGTTTCACCCAACCGAAACGAACTATACAATGACATTTACCAAATGCCATCTGCGACGCCATTGTTATAGTATCGAAAGAAGATTTGCATCTTGGGTGTGAATGGGAATGTGAAAGAATTTTTTACGTGCTTACATCGCGCGTGTTTATTTTGCGTTTTATCACTCACTAACAAGTCCTACAAGAAATGAATTCAGCCTGAACATTCAGGTTGCATGCAACGCCATGTTTCTGCGATTATCCGAATGGTGCTAAACAGCACGTCACAAATTCCGCTTGAATAAAGCGAGCAAGATTAACAGTTACATACATTGCATTGCATTACCACATGAAGGAAATGTTTAGTTTAGTCGCTTGATGAAAACAGGTGCTGGTTTTATTGAATTTTAGCCGAGGAGCGTTTTAAGCGTTTAAAACGGCATGTGATCGACTTGCAATTAATGAAATAATTACTATATAGGATGAACAAAATAGTGTAAAAAATTATTCTTTAAAAAATAAAGCTTCTAGGCTCAAGAAAAAGTAGGCAACCAATATTACACAAATTTATAACCAAAAACGTATTCTTCTAATTATTCTTATGAAAAAAATCTATTTTATGCTTTTAACTCCTATCTACTGTTTTAATAGTTCGATTGATTCCGCATGCACTTGTTCCACCAGTTTCTTCTCGCATATTTGGTGAGATGAGATGTTGAACTAACTTTATTGATCGTTCTTTGCGTCAAGTCGTAAACATTAAAAGCAAACGACAGTTGGCTTTTCAATTAAGGGAATGCGTTTCACTGGTTCTTTGTTTCAATGTTTTACAGAAACACATGTCGGGAGATTTTTCTCGTTTCTAACGGTATCAACATAAACACTTGCTGTAATAGGACGTATTTTTAAAGATTGCATTTTAACAATTCTTTAGATCATAATGAGCCTTGACATTTACACAGCAAATATTTAGAATATAACATTTAATAGCGAATGTAAGGAATTTGCAAGAAAATCTATTTAGTTATGCAGTTAACTGTGAAAAGCAACAGTAAAATTAAATCATTTAAGTCAAATCGTCGTTAAGTGTTATATATCCAGTTAAGTAAATGTAAATATCAACATTTTTGCATATTAATAAGAATAATAAGGACAATTCTTTGAATTATTGTTCAAATATAGTGTAAATAAAAGTATTGGATGAAAATATGTCCATTGAGTTCCACTTCAATGTTTTTTTTTTCTTTTTTTGCATAAAAAAGAATGTCTAAATGATTAAACGCTTATATCATCGCAATTGCACAACAATTCGTCATGAAACAATAGAAATTTAATAAACCACAAAATACACTAACAATTACCGCCTATCAGACAACAAACTTTTCGCACACAACACTTAAGCATGATTAATTATTTACCTCATACTAATTGCGACTCTCTATTATTTGATTAATGTTTGTATTAAATAAATCAATTTAAAATGCAAAATATATCCAACTAGGAAAACAAGAAAGGCGCAGAAAAGCAGAAAAAACAAGCATGAATAATATTAATAAAAATCACAATTGTATCCATTGTGTACGTAGGTACATATTGTTCATGTGCAACAACAATATGCGTTTTACGTTGTACCACTTAATTATGACCCGTTGCAATGGAGTTTTTTTTCTCTCAATATATCTTGTGTCTAGTCATTACGTTGGTAATTAAAAACTAAACTTCATTCAACATTATATTAATTGTTGAAGTTACAAAGTTAATAAGTAGTGTTTTTTTTTTGCTTGCATAAATTAAATAAGGAAATAGTTTAATAAACTCAAAGTTCAAATTTTAACAAAATATTAACTTTGGTGTAAAATTAACACAAAAATACTTAGATTCCCCAGTTTTTTAAATATTTTTTTAAGAATGCATTGAAGTACATAAATTATTATCTCACACTAAAAAATTAATGTTTTTCACATCTGATATTTCTTATCTACCGTTTGCAACTTTACTTAAGTCGTTTTTTTGCTTATTTTAACAACAAGAAACAAATCATTCTCAGTGCACATGATGGATGTACGCTCGCATGTGGTTTTGTGTTGATCATTACGTTTTTATTTCTTCCTTTTTCTTATATTGTTGTTAAAGTTACGTGCTTGCAACCGGGCATTATTGGTGCGAGGAGGAAACTTAGACACAGAGTTTTGTTCTTGGGCTTCTTGGGATTAAACAACTAACAATTCTTTTTGTTCGTGCTGCATCAACACGTTTGAGTGGAGTGGCACACTTGTAAGAAATAGTTGATTATTGGGATAAGACGTAATTGCGTTTTTCTGCATTTTGTTAATTCCTTTGTTTTTATTGTGTGTCAAACTGTACGGATATCAACAGAAATAAATCAAAGAATTAACGCGTTGGTAATTATAATAAAAAGTATGTGTTTAGGTTATGATTTGAAGCCTACATAAGTTCGTGTGTATTTTGAGTTGCCTAAGTGGTTAATATTATACAAAGTATATATTATCTAATGTAAGTTATAATTTGCCCAACTGAATTAGAAAATTATGTAGGTACTACCAAATAAACGGCTACTAATAATAGCACCAAAATATGTTAATGCTATTATAATGAAGAAACACGCACCAACAAAACAATGGAGGCTTTCAATTGATTGTGTCATCAAAATTATGATATTTCCACACATTTTGCATGTGGTGTATGGATAAATAAGTATTATTAGGCTGTTTGCACATACCCATATATTTAAACATGCTTATATCTTATACTTAATCAAAATTTAAAAAATGAAATATCTTAATACGCGTTAATGTGTATATAAATTTATATTCATATATTCAGTGCTTTCTTTCATCTTGGTTTCTTCATTGTATTCCTATTTCAACAATTCACTAAATCTGACTTAATTTCTACTCTACCATTGCTCAATTATGTTCAAATAACGAATGAAACAATTGAAAGAAAGAAAGAATGAATGAAGAATCCAACAACTGCCTCACATTGGTTTGCAGGGAATTTTTAATAAATTTACCAACCAAATCATAAGCGAACCAGAACAAGAACAAGGTCAATACAATTATACTTTCGGAACTAACCGCAAACAACATTGGCAGAAGCAAAACAAACAAATATGTATATCTGTTTTCATGCAGGAAAATATGCTGGTATTAAATTATTACCTACAGAAAGCTGTAGTACGATGCTAACAACAGTAATAGATCTCTTGTAATTATTTCTACAGATGTTGTGGATTATAGAATGAGAAATTGGAGAAATTTATGAGTAATCAGCAAATAAAAGTATGCTAAGACGAGTCTTAATGAAAAATGATACATCACGTAATTAACACAATATTATTGATGAAAATTTATCAATAAAATTTATAATAAACTAATAAAACCAGTAATATTAATTATTATATAAATATTGTATTGTTTTTACCTGATATTAATTGTAGCCATGCACAAACATGATACACGCTGGTGGAGTGACAGAAGAAGAAGAAAAGCATAGCACCAACTGTCATCAAAGCCGTGACACAAGCTGCGCCGACAGCGACGGTAGCACCTTGAAAGGCGTAATTCCCATTATCGTAGAATTCATCCAACCGCCCTCGGCATTGCTCGCCGTTCTCTTCAGCGTAGCATTCAGCCCACAAGCCGAATTTACCCGGCTTGTCACCCTCGACGTTTCCCAGCCATTCAGGAGTAACGAACGCCACAACGCCGATGATCGCATAGCAAATGGTGAAGATCGCCCACAACACGCCGATCGCCTTAGAGTTCCGCACGTAACTGGTCGCGTAAATTTGCGTCGAATCGACATATTCTATTTTCGAACCCATCGCGGAAATGTATTTAGTTTATTATGTAATTAAACGTCACTCAAGTTAAGTCTGTTAACAATAATATGTGAGTATGTCGCTTAAATTGTGAGTTGAACTTAAGACATCATAAGATGGCCGCTACGTGCGCACGTCGAGCGCAAACTAAATGCGGCCGCTTACCTGAACACAAGACTCACCTGCGCGCTGACTTTTCCTTTGGAGCGCGCGCACCTCAAGAATGTCGTGTATACGACGTGTTTGGCTCACCTTTTCCATTCCCACCACTGTCTAGATTGTACGTACCAGTGCTAGTATAAAATCTGTGGGTAATACATACCATATATATTTGCAGATGGTATGCATGCCATGATACATATTTAAACTTTAATTTTAATTATTTGTGGGTGTTCACATCTTCGTAACTCGCAAGATTTATTTTGGTAAGTTTTATATTCGTATATGCAACTTGTTTGATTACTTGATCACAGTTCAAGTACTTGGATACTCGCGTAGGTATCCACAGGCTACCCCCACCACTTTTTACGGGTCGACCGCGAGTATAAAAGCGCAGCCCTTAGCGAGTAAAGTGCGCAATCATTCCTGAGTAGCCCAGCGGTCCAGTCGCAGAGTTCTAGTTTCCTTTCTTCTTCTTTAGCCTTGAGTTCCATAAGAATGCTTCTACATTTACCTATATACTTATTCACGAACTTCCATTAATACATAAAATAAAACCTATTATACTTTTCGTATTTTATAAAAAAGACATGGTTGCCAGTAAAATATACTGCATACATTTATCCAAATAGAATTGTACAGTGTTGCTACTTGCAGACAGTGACGTAAGATGAAGCTTTTCAATGCTAATACTTTAGATGGCGGTGGTGCATGAGACTTTACCCCGCCATCCCAGGGCGCTGTTGATTTTTTAAAGTTACTCCAGAGAAACTACCTTAGTCATCTTTTGAACCTATCTGGAACCACGTGCGCTCTAACACTGTTACAATGTATTGTATTGTTTGTGGTCATGGTTGTGATCTGGAAAATCGCATTTATATTCACAGTTTTCCCAAAAGCCCTCTCAGGTAATTGAAAATAAGTATTTTGATCACACTTTTATTATAGTTTCCATATATTTTTATTATCAGAAGAGCTGAATGGTCAAGGATACTGTTTGACACAGAAAAGCCTTATTCAAAATTGACAAGGATATGCAGTCGGCATTTTTCACATAAAGCTTTCGTAGGACACCGCCTCAGCAGAAATGCATACCCATTACCCTGGGATACTGCTTCTTCAGATGCAGTGAATGGTTGTAAGAACAAATTGAAAGTACCTGCTGATGTAGTCAATGCCATAGAAGTAGTCAATCCATCCAACATCAAGAAAGAGTCTGGCAGATCCAAGCAGCAACAAGCAGAACCAATTTTACCCACGTCGGATATCAACAATCTCAACGTTCTTGTTCTTGACTTTAATGATCCAAGCGCTCAACTTACCAGTGAATTATCTAAGGAATTGGATTGCAAGCTCACGAAAGTTACCTTATTCATTCGCCGGGAGAATATTACAAACCAAAGTCAAATTTTATCACTGTTAGCCGCGCAGAACATAGCTTTCGCCGTAGACTCATGGCACTTACTGCACAAGACGCAGCTCGGCAACGGCATATTTCTGGTGTTTGGCGTGCCTCCCGAAGAGCTGGAGCTTCTCAAGAAAAACGATCTGAAATTGCATTATAAATTTCAGAATCTAACTATTAAAGTGACTGCCGATGAGCTATATGTGATGAAAATCATACACACAACATAAATAATAAGAAACATGACCGCCATTTTAATTATTTTGGGAATATGGAGACAGGTAAAGTTATTTTATAAATACATCCTTGCAAGTTATAAAATATTTCCCACTTTTTTTCTTTAATATTTTTTTAATTCTCCAACATCGTAACATTCTTCAACAAAAAAGGAAATAGTAAATAAACTCACTCATTCACAGTAGAAAGCATAATAATAAAAGAAATACAAATTCTCAATACACGCACGACACTTCCAAACGCGGCATTTTAACAAACAACTAAACAGCGCTTTATGAACATTCGTCAGTAATGTTCCAAGTGACATTCGTCGGTGTACTAAAATCAAGTATAGCTAGCTATAAGTAGGAAATAGCTTAGTAGTAAAATAAATTATTTAGTGTGTACTCACACGATTCGTGTCATCACCTTTACACGTTTATCAGCATTGAAGAGTTCGTACAAAAAAGAAATGCATCGTTATCAAAGTTATGGCCCGGTTTGAATAGCGACAATGTTCGCGGTTGAGTTAGTGGCAATATTAGCATCGATATCCTCGAACGAAAGAATCATGCAGTCCGCGGTGGTCGTCAGAGACATGTCTGGATTGTCGTGAAGATTGGACAAGGATATATCGGCCATTATGTTGTCTATGGTGTTATCAGAAGGCAAAATTAAAGATTCGTCTGCGTTCTCGGGTAGAGGTACTGTTTTATCACTTTTTTGATTCTTAAGCAACACATCGAGAACTCCCGGATTTAAATCCAAGGGGATTTTTTCACCATGACAGTTGACAGAGTAAGCTGTGTAGATTTCTTTACCATCAGCATCTAATGATGTAACTACAATCGAACCTTCCTCAA
Source organism: Dalotia coriaria (assembly GCF_025399875.1). NCBI lineage: Eukaryota > Metazoa > Arthropoda > Insecta > Coleoptera > Staphylinidae > Dalotia > Dalotia coriaria. Next base: position 2,811,194 of record NW_027045451.1, read on the forward strand.
TGACTTCAGTTTCGTTCGTTTCTTCAATTCCGCTGCTTTTCTCTACTTCAGGCATTTCAATTGCTTCAGAATTTGTATCAGCTGGCATTTCAGGGCTTGTTACATCAATATTACTGGTAATCTCAATGTTTTGTTCAATCGCGTCGCTCAAATCAATATGATTGTTGTTTTCATTGATTTCCGCTTCTTTTGCATTTACTGAATCTTCAACAACATTCGCATTTTCATCGTCACTGTCATCTGATGCGAGCAAGCTGTGTATCCCTTGTTGCAGCTTTTTCTTTAAGGCTTCCTTGGCATTTGCTGGTTTAATTATTTGATCTTCAACGACCTTTACATCTCCCGTCCACGTTTTTCTTTTCTTTTTAACTGCAGGCACTTCTTCCGCCTTAGCTTTTTCCTTTTCCTTCTTCTCCTCTCTTGCCGCCTTGCAATCTTCCCTGTATTGCTTCAGGTCCTTTTTTATTTGCTCGTTCCGCAGCTTTTCCAACTCCTGCTTTTCAAGATCACGTTGTAAATCAGTGATATCGAACTGAATCGGTTGCATCACAGCGCGATCAATCAAGGCTCGATTAACACGCTCTTCTTTTTTAAATTTCATCTTCAACTCTCGTCGGCTACGACCTGGAAACAACTCACACATCAGTGTAAAATCAGTTCCCATTGTATTCAGCGCTTTGTAAAATCGTAGAGTTTCATCTTTACTCCAGTCCTTGGAGCGTTTCACGCGTTTGAATACGCCGTACCCAGTTTCAAACTTGTCGCCATCGACCAGGTTCGACTTTTTTAGCAACTCGCGATCGCGTTTGATATCTTTGTTCTCAATGAAGAGCGATTTTTCGTCGATGATGATTTCGCCGTTGGCGCCGATTGTTATTTGGGGCGCAGGAACTGTGTTTTCTTCGTCGCTGAGTTCTGGCTCGGCGGTCGCATCCGCAGAAGGTTCGTCTGGTGCAGGTGCATCGTCAATGTCTTCTTCATGTTTGGCGCTTAGTATCGATTCAGTCTCGGTATCCTTTCGTTTACGTTTTTGGCTTTAAAAAAAGCAGAATATTATTCAAAATGTAAATAACATAATAAAAACATTTACCTCATCGGGGAGCTTCCAGGATTGTAAAATATGAGATCTATCATGGTCAATTTCTGCCTATCCGGCTTCCCGTTGTTAAACTTTTGTTGAAAATCTCGTCTTGCCTCAGCCAGTTTACGACTCTGCTCAGTCCGTCGGCATTTTCGTTGGATAACGCTGTTGAACTCTGGCTTCTTCCTAGGATTACTCACTTCAGCAACAACTGCTGGTGATTCTGGAGGTGCTGGTGTAGAAACAGACGAGCAGACAGAATCATTTCGTATTCGTACTGTTTTATACGACTTCTTCGACTCGTCTTCCGATTCGCTCGCGCTGCCGATGCTGAAACTCGGTCGACGTTGGCCCAGGCGTGGAATAGCCTTAATCCTGGCACGATTCATATATTTGCTAGGGCTGCATGCTGGAGACGGCCGAACAATCTCATCAAAAGAGTTCTTATCTGTGCAGTTCTCCAAATTCTGATTTTGACTTTGAGTGAGTGGCAATTTGGTGATACCTTAAAAATAAAGCAATAAAGGTCAAAAGTTATCAAAGTTGCACTGCTAATCAAGTTGTTACTTTGTAACATTTGTTGAAAGTAAATAAATTTAATTTTAGGTTTTGCTTACCAAGCACACTGATCTCCTTGTTGATACAATCATCTCTGACTGGAGTGTGAGCATGTTTTGATGTGTTTATTGGTGGATTTTCAGATGTTTTAGATATCACAGAAGGACAATTTGCATCTTCAGGTGGTGAAGGCTCTTCTTGAGGTTTTGTTATTTCTGGTTCCTCACTTGGTGAAGATATGCTAGGTGGAGTTACTGATTTCTGTATTGCTTTTAATGATATTGCTGGTTTTATAAGTCTACGTCGGTTGAATGAAGGCTGTGTTTGAGGTGCTGCTACAGATATGTTTGGATTTACATTTTCTGCTACATTTTTACTAATATCATGATTTGAATGAGTTGGAATATCTGTTTCACATGGCTTATCTTTATTATTTTCCACGGGAACAGCTGTGTTCAAATCAACGCCGTCAGCATGTTTTTCTTCTTTCTGTGATTCTCCGGTTGAATTTGTGATCACCTGCTGTGGTGAGAGGTTAGATTCCTCGCACCTCACATCTTCCTGCGTAGCTTCCTGTTCGACGACGGGTTTCCTCCGCTGCGGAATATTTGCGATGCCTTTGATACGCGATCGTCTCGAAGCCATAGTGCAATTTTATGCAAGTTTGCACTCTCCACGTGGTGATATACAAATGTTGGACCGGTTGGTACGAGACAATGCGCGCACGTACGAGAGCGCAATATGTATGCGATTTGCAGACGTTAGGAATGCGTGTCTTATTACAGTAATGTTCGTATGTGTAACACTCGCCGAGACATTATCGCACCACACTCGACTTCAGTCCATATGGTACTGGTACTGGAGCACCGCGCGAACGTGATACACATGGCCAAAATGCACCCGAAAAAGAAATTTTTCTGCCTCGATTTCTCGTGCACGACAACGTCGTACAGCGCCTGACTGTATACAGAAATATGCTTGACGGGTGGTCACGTGGCGCATTCACAGCCAATCAGAGACATGTTACCGCGCGAGCGCGTCGCGATCGAGGTGCGACGCTGGGGCACGTCGTGGCCGCAAAAATGAAATTCACTCGAATTGTTGGAGCAAATTACGCAACACTCACCGTATAATAATATAACTTGCTCCGGATTGCCCTCGAGCTATAGCACAAGCCACAAACTCACACATTGTAAACTTATTTTACAGAACAAACTCTTTAGATGTGGCTTAAAATAAAAATCGTAGAGTTTATATTAGTTTTAAAGTTCATCAAGTTTCCAAAATAACGAATAAATTGGGTTTTAATCTTTAAATAGCATTCATATAAACATTTAAAACATTAAATTATAAACCAGTGGTACCTATAACACACTTTTTTCATTTTACATATTTATTTAACAAATATACACGCAAAATTCATAAATACTTAACAAATAGCAAAACAATACAAAATACTATAAATAGAAATATTAACATATTAAATTTTAATAGTTTAAATAGTTTCATCTATATTTAATATATCCTAAAAACGATAAGAAAACGGGCAGAAATACTAAACCATGTAAAGCTCCTATTATAACGATGCCTAGGTACATCCGGAAGTAGAAAATTTTAAAGATTTGCGATTGTGCTTGCGACAATACAATAATCCCAAGGAATTTCGTCAGTGTAATACCAGAAAACACTGAAGCACCCATTAAACCCAAGGCATCAGTAGCACGATCCAACGGCGTATGCTTTTTACTCACTTCAAACGCGTGAACAATATGGCCGGTGAATTCAACAGATATACCCACACTCTGTAAATTAAATGTTTTATTAATATTTAATTGAAAAATAACAATAATAGCAATATAATTTACCATGACTAAGTTGACCAGAGAAACTGCGTTAAGAGTAATATCCCAGATGTACATCATTCCTGCCAGGTTTACTGTTATCATAGCAATAACAACAAGAATTGTACATGCAGCAAAAAGGTTGAAACCGCTCACTATAAAAGGCACCACGAGCACAACAAGAAGAGAATATGCAAGGGATGTTAACATGTCGTACCAAATAGTCAGATACTGCTCGAAGAATACATAGAAAATACTAAAAAAGCAAAATATATGTTTAGTATAAAATTATATTACAATGCTATTTATTTTTACCTGTAAGGAAATATCTCAACGCCCTCCATGTTGATTGTTTCGGTTAAATTATCAGCAATCTTTCTAGCAAATTTCAACGCTTCGTAATAATCCTTAGATCCTTTTAAGACACTGTGGTATGACATGAGATACGAGGCTTCAATTGTAACATGGCCGGTTTCGTTCACGTGCACATTTAGCGCCTGCAAAATCAAAGTCAGAATATAAATTAAGCATTAGCAATCGTATTAGGATGCTTACATCGCCATACGCTGGATGGCCACCTTTGCCACAATTTGTGTCAGGATTGTCATTCAAGAAATATGGTAAATGTTTATAGAAATAGTCAAGCCGATTGTCGCTTTCTTTTCGGAACGTGCACTGATCACAGCCGGGCGTTTGATGCGGGCAGAAGGAGGCATTACCAGGAAACATTCGGCAACATTCTTCCGCATTGCTCCAGTCGACAAAATCATCCATCCATGAAGACGCCTGGCGAGCAATGTAAGTCAACTCTGTTTGCTGTGACACGGAAAAGAGTTGCGTTGTTACAGAAGATGACGAACAGCCAGCAGCCCCGCAGTAAATATTTTGTATTTCTTCGTTGGAATAGTCAATATTGCCTTTTGTTACCCAATACACAGGTGGGCCTATACCCATTAATTCTTTCATGTACTGTCAAAAACATTAGAATTAGAAGTTATACTTCTAATTATAAACAAATATTATGGCTTACGTTGAAATATTTTAATACATGGCTGTCTTCTGGCATTGAAAGTTCTTGATCTAATCCGGCATTAATTGAAGGGACGACCACAATGCTGAATCCAAACCAGGCAGCAAATATGACCACAATTATATACCGCATTGGTTTGGACATTATGAAAGGTGTGTAGTATTTTTTCCACGCTTTAAAAAACCATCCTTCACTGAATGTCAGCCCATCGGAGCGTTCTTGTTTTACGCAGAAACAAAAATCCCATCGGTTTTCCTAAACATGCAGATAATTATAGTTTTTATAGGCAAACAATTTGCAAAAGGTTTACCTTGTAACGCCGTTCGTCAATTGCTAACAAAGCTATAAACGCAGTAATCTGCAGTAAAAAGTCAAACAACAGCGCAATGGTTGCAAAAAATGCAAATGTATGCACCGCTGGCATGTCCGACAGAGTTCCAATTGCGAAACAAATCATCTCAGACACGCTGGTTAATAACATACTTGGACCAACAGTCGCCATTGTTTTTCCAATTTGTGTGGCCACATCCAAATCTTGATTCTCTCTAGATGTAAACAATAATATCTATGAATAAATGTGTGTAAAACCCAATAAATTACTTACTTGAGATTAGATAAACGATGATGCGTCTGAACAATGATAAATATATTGTCCACCCCAACCGCAAGTACAAGGAACGGAATCACTTCGACGGTGAGTAACGTTGTGGTAATACCCGCGTATCCGGAAACACCAAGAGAACAACCCACCGAACACAATACGATAACTATACCTCCAATGCCAAGCACCAACTTTGAATCAAGCAGGATTGTACGAAACGAGTTGATGTGTCCGAGAGTAATCGCAATGTATGCAAACATAACTAAATAACTGATAATGATCGTGGACATTTCCGACTCGGACACACGCGCGACTTCGTCTTCAACGGAGCGCTCTGCGCTGAAAGCAATATCTAAGAGACTGTCTGATGGCTGGTTTGCTTCCCAATCCTTCAAGACTTCAATAAATCTGAAATAAAAATATTCATTAATAATCACAGTCACATTTTGGGTATTTTGACATGCGTTTTTGCTTACTTTTCTTCCCAATTTAGCGCAGGTTCCAATTCTTTAGCATCCAATTTGTTATTCACGAGAAAAGTAAGTCCAACAGCACGCGCATCTACATAGCTGGCAGATTCCATTCCACCATAAGCCAAGCCTGGTTCAATTGGTCCTCCATAAGGTGCAAGACAGTCCGGACTATATGGACTCCTGTAGGATTAACACCAAATTAGTTATATTATAAACTTCTACAGTTGAAAATAAATTCTTACGTTGCACATTTCAACATTTTTTCGACATATCTTTCATTATCTTTAAACTTCTCCAGATCGTTTTCAAACAATCCAAGAATTGATTGCACCGTGCATGCGTTGATATCTACCGGTGGAGTAAATGCACTCGACATTGGAGAATAACAGATACTTGCTAGCGTGGTACCATCATCTAACTGAATATCTTCAATGATCTTCTGTAGCTCAAAAACTTCCAGCAAAAAGTCTTTATCAAACGCTGGTCCTACTTCGACCACTAGTGACACGTTGTGGTACGAGTAGTTAAACTAAATAAGTAAAATTTGATCAATTAGAATTGTTATTGTTAGAATTTGGGTAAAATGTTACTTACGGAAGAGACTCCAACGGGTTTGATAAAAATCTGATTGGTGCGATAGAACGGCCCAAAGTGCTCATCGAAGAAGTCTTTCTCAATTCGACTACGACTGTCGGCAGACGCCCAAATTTCCACTGGATTGGTGGTAACGTTCAAACTCAACGCTCCGTAACACAGCGCGACTACTATCCAAGATGATAAACAGATTGTCAGCCAACTGTTCCTTGCAATTGCTGAAAATCGTTTAAAAAGTTTGTTTAGAATATGAGTGTTTAAAAAAGAATGAAAACGTACTCTCAGCTAATATTCTAAACATTGCTTCCCAAAGTTTGTGCATTTTGTTGACTTTTCCAACATCTTCGACGTCGGCTGCGCTTACATTGCTGATACTATCCATCCTAGCCAATTTTCCAGCGTTTCTACTTTCTATTTGTCTTGAAATGACAAAGGTAATACAAAGGCCCAATACAACACATCCAAGTAAAGTAACTCCAGCGATAAAAGACCACCCATTGAAACCGCCCACTTCAAAACCAGCTTCTTCAGCTTCGTATGAATCCAACGAACAGCTCTCAACGCAATCGATGCATCCACAGGGAAACTCATCTCCAGCATACTTATCGTCACAGGTCTTGGCCGTCAACATTAATGCTTGTTCTGGATTAAAATCTCGAGCCCTGCTGTCGTGGAAGTAAATAGGGAATGGTCCAAACCCGCTCTCCTCGCCCATGAACTTAAACATTCTTTCTGGATTGCAATTTGCAGCTCCATGCACGCCGCAGGACGCCTCCAGTACCAATCCACCGCTGGAGGGTAAAGCAACATGTTTGCAGGATTCGAACGTATCGTTCATGTACTCGTACGAAAGGCTTACGATAATGGACTCTACCACTTCCACACCATCCATTATAACACTCTTGGTTTTAACAAACCGACCCTGCTCAGGTCCGCACGCATACTGGCAGATGTGTTGCAGTAAATTACGCAGGCACGTGGGACAACGTGAGAATACATCCGACATGGCCGCCAGCCTGATGAAATTTTGCATTTGGTCATAGTCGCAGCACAGAGCCGGGTCTTCGGCGTTGTTCAGTTCTTCGTTGAGCACCGGACACATGGCGCGAAACTTTCGCAGCGCTTCCTGTTTGGCACCTTCCTCAGCTTGTAGCGGAAATGGACCTGAATCGTCATTACAATTGAGACCCTCCTTAGGCCGACACAACCCATACATGGCACAACTACCACCATAAGCTCCCATGAAACACATGGCAAGCAAAATGGTAACTTTTACTAAATCTGTATTTAAAACAAGCAAATTATGTAAAATTTGTGTATTCCACTCCTCGTTGAGACTTACACATGGTGAAGAAATGAGTATCAAATGAATTGTCGGCTGGATGTGTTCGCACACAGCATTTCGCAGTCGAGTGAACACAATGTGTGCTCCTGCAACTTTTAAAATATTTGGATAAGCAGGTGGCACAGGTGTCTGACAGACTAATCGAACGATAATAATGAATCAACGATTGATTCTAATCGTTTGCAGGTGTTCTGTCTCCAATGAGAATTATAAACATGTGCTGATTGTTTTACTCGTAGCGCGTTGTGCCTTCTTATCACTTGCCAAATCAATTACCTCTAGTATGATAAGTGATATTTCAAGTGTTCTGAGTACTTAAAAAGAATTAAAAATGTTATACTATGACCGATTACATTACAATGTATAATATTTACATTTTATGCTCATAAATTGTGGTTTTAATCTGTGGATTTGGAACCAGGCCCCTATTAAAACCGCGTAGTCTGCTTCAAAAGTCTCGTTTACTCTTCTAGTTAAGAATCACCGAAAAAAAATGATCGAGGTGTCATTTAGTTTATAATTGTATCAAGAAATTGTTTAGTCGAAAATCAATATCTGGAAATGATAATAACAAAAGTTATAAACAATTAAGTAAACAAAAACAAGGTCGTACAATTCTAGAAATTGAAATCGACTTACTTTTGAGCAATTTCCTGTATTTTTGAGGTTCTGCTTTAAATTTTTTTGAAATTCGAGCAAAAATGCTCCATTTTCTTTTTGATTAATTAATTCTAGACTATAAAATAGACACGAGATAAATAGGCAATTATCTAAGAACGAAACTACCAGATATTATAAAAAAATTTAATTGTAACATTGCTAATTTGGTATATCAAATTTCGGAATCATATTATTGAAAATATATCTCTTCTCTCATATTAAAAAACACACCGTATGCAATCTTCGTTTGGTTAACAATCATCAAATTTTCCAACAATCCACCTCTCATATCTTACCAACTTAAGTTCAACTTCACCTTCAGTCTTGCAAACAACAAAAATACATTCTTAAAACAATAAACTGGTCAAAAATATAACGCTCTAGAAGTCTAGAGTTTAAAACACTTTAAATGCTAACTGGAAAATATATGTCATCATGTTAAAACCCATGAGACCTTAGGAATAAAGAACAAGTATTAAAAATCAAACGGAGAAACGCAAATATTGTTTCGGTGCCTATAATCTACCAGACCTCTTCCACCTCTTCATGTTGAGTGGCTTCACCCAAGCCGTCGCGAATATCTGTGCCACCAAAGCCGGAATTACCATCACCACCGCCATAGCCTCCATAACCCGAAGCAGCGGCAGCAATAAAGTCCGGAACTGGCTGGCCTGCACTTTTCAAAATAAGCGATAACGGCTTTGCCATAGCCGAATCGTCGCTGGACTCGAAAAATGTCGTAGCTTTGCCGCGATTGCCCACGCGCCCGGTACGACCAATCCGGTGTACGTACTGATTGATATCCTTTGGCATATCGTAGTTTATAACGTGGATAATGTTCTTGATATCTAAACCGCGTGCTGCGACCTCGGTCGCTACCAGGATGTGCTTCCGACCGGAGCGAAAGTCGCGCAGTGCTGCTTCGCGCTCTTGTTGTGGACGATCACCGTGAATACTTGTTGTCGGCATTTGATTCTCACTCAAATTCACAGCGAGAAAATCAGCATTGCGCTTTGTATCGACGAAAATCACCGTGCCTTTCGTGCCGTGCTCGTTGAGCAACTCTAGAAGCACTTCGCGTTTCTTAAAACGCTCGACTTGAATAAAAGTCTGCTCGATGTCAGCGCACGCGCCTCCTACGATACCAATACTGACAAAGATATAATTGTTGAGATACTGACCGGCGCACGTTTGCACCTCTTCGGGGAACGTGGCCGAATACATTAAAGTTTGGCGGTTGCCACTGTTCATTGTCGGGTGCCTCATCACCGTCTCGACATCAGGCAGAAAACCCATATCAAGCATTCGATCAGCCTCATCCAAGACAACAAAACGTGTCGCTGAGAAATTGATCAATCCGTCGCGCACAAATGCGAGCAGACGACCGGGCGTAGCAACTAGAATGTGACAACCGCCAACTAATTTGTTGCGTTGATGGAACACCTGCGTCCCGCCGTAAACCTGGCAGATTTTAATGATGCTCGTGCGGGCAAATTTACGAGCTTGATCATAGATCTGAGTAGTAAGTTCGCGCGTCGGTGAGATGATGACGCAATGTGGTGTGATACAGTTGCCTTCCACCAAGAGATCGCGTTGGTTCTCTAGAAGACTATTAATAATGGGCAGTAAGAACGCGGCAGTCTTGCCGGAACCAGTTTGGGCGCACGCCATGAGATCTCGCCCGGCCATGATGATCGGAATAGAATACTGTTGGATTGGTGTTAATTTGGTGTAACCAGCTACTGTGACATTCTTCCGCACAACTTCACGGAATCCGGCTTCATCGAATGACATTATGGCAGGTGGCACGTTCTCACCGGACGTCTGAAATAATTCACAAAATTTAAAAGTATAAAATTACTAACTGAACTAAATAATTTACTTACATTAACAGGAATATCTTTATATTTATCAAAGTTTATGCCGCTAGTTATGCCAGTGTCCTGTAATTCAGCATCGTTTGCTTCTTCCGGAATATATGTCGAACGAGGTGGTTTCTTTTCTTCTCCTTCACCACCGCCTTCGGCGAATTCATCGCCAAAACCATCTCCGCCTCCGAAACCATCGCGACCGCCGCCACGACCTCCACGGCCACCACGTCTGTCACCTCGGTCTCCACCAAAGCCACGGCCGCGTCCACGACCTCTACCGCCCCTAAAGGCGCCATCATCGTCATTATTTTCGAAGCCATTACTTCTATTATCACCCCAATCGTCGCCGCCGCCGCCACTTCGACCACCGAAACCGTTCTGGTCGGCATCATCATAGTTTCGCCGGCCAACACCACGTCCTCCACGACCAAAACTTCTTCCACCTCCACGGCCACCGCGTCGAGGTGCACCACCACCGCCAAAACCATTATTTGAATTAAAACCTGAACAAACAACAACAATGTGATAAGCTTAGGTTGTGTTTTGTTTTTTAATGTGTTATTAAAAACCTACATGATAACAAACACAGGAAAAGTGAAATCAACAACTTACCATTGCTGTTTGACCCCCAGTCTTCATCAGCATCATTCTTGTCTATTGTGTAGCCTCTACCCTTGGAGAAATTGCTGCCTCCAAAGCCCTATTTTATAAATTTGAGTATAGTTTATAATTATTGGCCATTAAATACAACTTACATTCTGAGTTGTGGTATTGTCATCTCCCCAATCCTCGTCCATGATCTTTTTTTATTGTCGAGCTACCGAAATAATAACAATTACCAAAACCTCAAAATTCGTATTAGACAAACAAACAAAATTAACGATCTCAGCAACAATTGATGTTATTGCAATAATTCTGAACTAAATTGGTAGTAAATCGTTACTTCACGGCTAGAAAACCACGTGTTTACGCTTGCAGGTCTGGTACGAAAGTGACCGCTACAAGATTGATGTAGAGCTGTTTGATATTGTAGAGACTGACGATATGCGATAACAGGCAACGCTTGCTTATTCATTAAACTGTTAACAAACAAGTAATATTCCCGAAACAATCTCTACTTACCAAGTTCACGAAATATAGAAGTTGATGCTGAAACCTTTGTGGCACGACCTTCGCTGTCCAGCGCTTACAACGATCGCAGCACGAAAGAGCAGCGTAGAAATCGCGCAAAAAACAAGAGCTGACTTGAACCGCGCGAACGTTCTGCGCGCAGCCGGCGACTGAGACCAATCAGAATACGCTACCAGTTCAACGCACCAATCAGAGGAGTGATTTTTCAAGGAAGCGATAACTAAATGACACAAACAACGAACCGGGAGGTTTAAAATATGCTGACAAGAACACGCCGAGAAGTGCATGCGTCAGGAAAATAAACAACCGCTCAGAAACAATTGTCACACTACAATCTTCAAGAATTCTAAAGCGAGCAGTAAACATTTCAGACCAAAATAATTCTAAAGAATGGATTGTGTCCGTCAAGTGGGTTGCCATAAATTACCAAACTTTGCTTTCTTAGAAATGCACATGTTTATGCCCTCTCACTGCCTGGGTATTTGAGATAATGCATGAAGTCAATTCAAGTGGACGCTTAGGAAAGGAACAGAAAGCTCAAAACTAAAGATAAAACAACTCACATTACATTTTTGTAATTTGGATTTCATGCTCTCAGCAAAATAAAATAAAAACTGATATTTCGGCCTTACTCACATTTATTCTTTCGACTTTTCGTTTATATTTTCGCATTTTGCTTCATGTTGTCTTGTCCACTCCTTTCATTAACAGTAAATCAACACAATAGACAAGTTACAAGTTTTTCTTTACATAGTTACTGCTGTTTAAGTGCCCTGCATGACATATCGCTTAGAACAAAATCGCATTTTCCATGATTGGAGGATGAACGTGTACTAGATAATCAATTGTATTCAGCCCTATGAACTAAATTAGTTAAAATATGGTATCAACGCGTTTACGCGGCGAATGTCGATACAAAGTCTGTCACGACCTTCTTCAGTTGCGCATCGGATGACTCGCTGATCATACCTTCCTTGGCAATGGTGCTCAACAGTGATTGATAGTTCGACCTAAGTTATTAAAACACAAATATATTGAATTAGTAAAAATAATTAAACTATAAATGTAGTTTATTAATCAAATTCTTACTTGATGTGTGCGGAGAATTCCTTCTCGAAAGCGGTGATCTTGGCGGGGTCGACCTTGTCCAAGTGACCGCGGACACCACAGTAGATGATGGCAACCTGTTCTTCAATGGCCATCGGCACGTACTGACCCTGTTTAAGGAGTTCAGTAAGACGTACACCACGGTTCAACAGCTGCTGGGTGGCGGCGTCCAAGTCAGAGCCGAACTGGGCGAAAGCGGCAACCTCACGATACTGCGCCAACTCCAACTTCATGGAACCGGCGACCTGCTTCATGGCCTTGGTCTGCGCAGCGGAACCGACACGAGATACGGAAAGACCGACGTTGATGGCGGGACGAATACCCTTGTAGAACAACTCGGTTTCCAAGAAGATTTGTCCGTCAGTGATAGAAATGACGTTGGTTGGAATGTACGCCGATACGTCACCGGCCTGGGTCTCAATGACGGGGAGGGCAGTGAGAGAGCCACCACCGTGAGCGTCGGACATCTTAGCCGCACGTTCAAGCAGACGGGAGTGAAGGTAGAAGACATCACCGGGATAAGCTTCACGACCTGGGGGACGACGCAGCAACAGAGACATCTGAGAATGGAAATAAATCATACAAACATTAAATATTTGTGCAAAAAAACCGAAATAATTGTAATTACTTGACGGTAAGCAACGGCCTGCTTGGACAAATCGTCGTAGATGATGAGAGCGTGCTTGCCGTTGTCACGGAAGAATTCTCCCATAGCGCAGCCAGAGTATGGGGCCAAGTATTGCAGAGGAGCAGCATCAGAGGCAGTAGCAGACACAATGATGGTGTACTTCATGGCACCGGCGTCAGTAAGACGCTTAAGGATCTGAGCGACGGTGGAACGCTTCTGACCAATGGCGACGTAGATGCAGTACAGCTTCTTCTTCTCTTCATCAGCGTTATTGAAACGCTGCTGGTTGATGATGGTGTCGATAGCCAGGGCAGTTTTGCTATAAATTTCAGCAAAAATATTTAGAATAAATTCTTTTTCATAAAAGTATAAATTCTTACCCAGTTTGACGATCACCAATGATCAACTCACGCTGACCACGGCCAATGGGTACAAGTGAATCGACGGCCTTAATACCAGTCTGCATAGGCTCGCGCACAGACACACGGGGAATGATGCCAGGAGCCTTGATACCCACACGGAAGCGGGTCTTGGTGTCCAATGGACCTTTGCCGTCGATGGGGTTACCCAAAGCATCAACGACGCGACCCAAGATCTGTTCGCCGACTGGCACATCGACAATAGCGCCGGTACGCTTGACAATATCACCTTCACGGATGAGTTTGTCGTTACCGAAGACTACAACACCAACGTTGTCAGGTTCCAAATTCAAGGCCATACCCTAAAAGCAAAATTTAAAAAAAATATTAGATTACTATCATTTCTAGGTCTAAAGATTCACTAAGAGTTACATAAGATAAAATAAGTGACTTAAATATGTATTTGTACCTTAAGACCAGATGAGAATTCCACCATCTCATCAGCCTGGATGTTCTTCAGACCATAGACACGAGCGATACCATCACCAATGCTCAACACGCGGCCGGTTTCCTCGAGGTCAGACTTGGGGGCCTGGCCAAGGATGCGCTCCTCGAGAATGGAGCTGATTTCGGCGCCGCATTTCTGCGATGTCAAGTGAAGTTTGCGGGCGGCAACCGCGGTGGTTGGCAGGGCGGCGGCAGCAACCTAAATTCAACAAAATCTTCATTCAAGTGCCGTCGTACACATTCACCGTTACATAACACATGGACATAACACATGAAGTCTGGCTGCCTAATATTAAGAAAGTATATTCCCGTAGGAACCGGAGATAAATCCAGTAAATACGAGATGTTAAAGAAGTCATTTTATCGAACCATACATGAGTTTAAAAGGCTTCCACGAGTAACCATTGAATGACTTCGTTACGTGATTATGTCACTAGTGTAGGCTAGGCGATTTCAATGAGAACGTGATATCGATGAAGTACGCCGAATTTCGGCTGGAAATTGCAATCTTACCTTCGAGGCGGTGCTCGGCAGGTTCCTGGCCACGGAGGCGGCGATACGCGCTGACAGCAGAGACATTTTACCTTACACTATTGTACTAAACTCGACCGGAGCAGCTGAAAAAGATGGAGTAGACGGCGGATCGACGACAGCTCCTGCCGGATTGTTCGAGCGAGAGTACAGCGCTAGTCAAAAACGCGACGCTTGCGCACAGCGCGCATGTTACATAACACCGCAAATGATTTTTCGCTACACATTGATGAAGATTTTAAAATAATGTCAAATCGAATTACTGTCTTCTTTTCAAAAGTATTTATTATTTTATTTTAAATCAATACAAAGAATGCGTTTTTGTAGTTTTATTAGTATTTTAAATGTTGCTTTGAACTAGAAAATGGCGACAATGACATTGTCACCGCAAAAATTTAAATTCTCTGAAGTAAATTTGAATTTCTGGTTTTGCCGTAGTATTTTTTGTGGCTCAACTTAGAAAATATAAATTTTATACTTATTTTTTCTAGTTTTACAGTATTAAATAAATTTATTTATAATTTTACTTTTCTTTCGTAAGAGAAACAATCAATTAAACTTTACAATACAAACAAACATAGTGTAAAATCGTTTACTTGCAGATATTCAATAAAAATGTACCATTTAAGTAAATAATTGTGTAGGTACAAAATAAATAAAATGGATCGGTATAAAATTATTGGACGAATTGGTCAAGGCGCGCATGGATATGTGATGAAAGGAATCGACCGCTTCGACAACCAAAATGTAGCTCTAAAAAAACTAGTTATCAAAAACCTCGATGAGGGAATACCCAAAAATCTGGTTCGAGAAATTACAACACTCAAAGTCCTCAATCATGAAAACGTAATATTAAATTCGATTAATCAAATTTACATAAGTTTACATACAATACTTTTATAGATAGTCAAATTAACCGATGTAGTCCCACTTGGAATGGGCCTTGTCATAGTCATGGAATACTTACCCGCTAATCTACACCTTATGATGCAATTTCTTCGAGAAGAACTCGATTTACCAAAAATAAAAGCATATCTTTGGATGCTCTTGGAAGGCGTGATGTATATGCATGAAAACCACATCATGCATCGCGACTTAAAGCCTACAAACTTGCTTATATCTAATAACGGTGTTTTAAAAATCGGAGACTTTGGTTTGGCGAGAATCTACGTGGAAAATGAACCAGACCGCTTATACTCTCATCAGGTAGCGACACGGTGGTATCGTGCACCGGAGTTGTTGTACGGAGCACGAAAATACACAAATTCGGTTGATATGTGGGCAGTTGGATGCATTGCAGCAGAAATGATTAATAGATCGCCATTATTTCCGGTATAAATGTTTCAGATCGCTTTTATCACGTTTTTAGAAGTTGAGGGAAATGATTATTTTTAGGGTGAAACTGATATTGAACAACTTGCAATTGTGTTGCATACACTTGGTACACCATCGGAAGAAACATGGCCTGGATTATCTGAACTCCCAGATTATAATAAAATAACATTTGCACGAAATGCTGGGTCTAGTTGGAATACAATTTTACCTAAAGCTACCGTCGAATCAAGGAATTTTGTTAAAAGTTTTGTTGTTTACGATCAAGAACGACGATTAAGCGCAAAAGCAGTATGTTAACATCTAAATATTTAAATTTAACGAAATTGAACTATATTTTTATAGGCTTTGCATCACAAATTCTTCAGTGAGAAACCAATAGCCTGTCGACCGTCAGAATTGCCCAGCGCTAGTATTATTGCTGAAAGAGAAAATAATGTCGATGTGGAGATGATGCTCGGTGCCTTCGATGAAGTTTTACGAGATTTTTAATCATAGAACATTGTTTAATATAAATATGTTGTGTTGTAACAAATTTTAAAGCGTCAATCTTGTTTTATAAACAAAATAATTAAATACCAAGCGAATTTTCCAACCCGTGACTAACCAGATTGGTAAACATTTCTCAAAGATGGCGCCGGTTCTTCTAAAATCCGTACGTAGCCATCTTTACGGCCGTATTTCCACAACGCCAAAAATGGAAAATATTTCATCAACCAGAGTGATACGTGCAATGTCATATTCAAATACCATCTCCAGAACCAATGCCGGCATGAATTTATTACAAGTTGTTCAAAGTTATAAGACCATAACTGATCCTTGTTTAGTTTAGCCATCTCCTCCTTTAAAAGTTGGCTCCCTGGCGAGACCAATCTTAAGATAACGACTAGTGTTAATCCGGGACACAAGAACGGTTGCATAACTTGCATGCCTTCAACCAAAGTGCTCGCCATTTTAACAAAGAGAGGATCTCGTTGTTCAGCATACTTTCTCAATTGCTTTTCGATAATAAGCTGGCAGACAGCACGCGTATCCTCAGCAGAATGACGACAGATGTTGAATTGATCTTCAATTCCCATTAAATCACCGATGATTCTCCATAGGTAAACAAAACCTTCTAATCCAACTGGGTCTGGATGAAATAGTCCTATTTTTTCCGGGTGGGTCAAAGCGTATCCCATGAAACCAAATTGAGTGATGGCCATGTCCAACTGTGATATGCGATTGGCACCAACACAAGCGCTGCGTTTACTTGCTGTGTTGTGTTTTCTTCGCACATCTGCCATTGATTTCCACAAACTAAAAAGTTTCAAATTTATTTTACTTATTTAAGTTTCTTTTAAGTTTCCCAACCTTAATAAAGTAAAATTGTATCACTACAGGTTAAAAAATAAAAGAAATTAAACATTTTAAGTATTTTTTCGGTTTAAAACAGTTGTTACCACCAACTTACTCTGATCCAGGTTTAAAATCATCCGTATACCAAACATTCATGTGAAAAATGGTCGCCATGTAACGCCTGTAGGAGGTATAAGTTGTGGCAGACATATTAGTAAAAACAAGTATTTTTAAAATTGATGGTATGGATAAAATCGTCACTAGCCCAGTCAACTTTCCCATGAAGAGCATAAATATGTTGTCATGATAGAATTTTTGTCCCCTGTAAATATTACGAATTTATAAACATGTAAAAAAAAATAAAAACCAAATTATTTTATTCAAACCGTTTAAATTTCTCTTCGTCAAAATCAGCAGGTAATTTATATTCATTATATTTATCATTTGTATTGTCACAATTCACTCGTGCTCCGTTATTTATTAAATTATCCACAAATTTTTCAGCGTCGAAATCTAAAAATCAAGGTAATGTAATTTAGCAATGGTTAGAAGCAATTAGCATTAATAAAAACTGATTATCTTCGATTAACTACTTACTTGATGTGGAATCTTTCATGTTGTGTTCGGGCGATGATGTTAAAAGGTCAAAAATTAAAGATAATCCACGGCTGCAAACTTTCTATTCAGCTTCACTTTAGAGAATATTTTAAAATATCTACGAAAATAAATATTGATGAGTTTTAGAACTAAAGTTTTCGATTCTAATGTATGAAGCTGTGGTCATCACGCATCAGCGCTCAAGCAGCTTGTGCTCATTTTCCACTCGGCGCAAGGTTGAAATTGTTAGCTATGCCTTTCGCGTTGCAATGAGAAAATAAGAAAAGACCTCGATAGATTCACTGCGCTGCACACGAATAGAACAAATCCGCAACTTGTATAGAATATAGAAACGCGCAGAATTTTTACTTACTTCAATTGAAACTAAACATAATATGTTAATTTAAAACGTAACTTCTTGTAAACACTTTCACGCGCAAACTATTTTTATTTTGTATTGCAATATTACATCAAAGCGTCGCGTTTGTTAGAACATTCATTGTTGAATGTGAAACTTGCGCGAAAATGTGACCACTCCAAACTTCCACTTCCCGCTGCAGCAAGGCTGCGATGCGAGGGGAATGACAGGTGAAAGTTTACGCACACAGAAACTATTACGCAATTTGACGAACGAGAAGCCGCACGCGGTCTTTCCGAACTTTCGCCCAAGGCGAGCACTCACTCGCCAACCGAAATATATGTAATAATCCGTAGTGTGATGTAAACTCACCGAATTTGGTTGCCAAGTTGCACGCCAATATCCGGACACATACATTTATAGAGAACATGCTCCGGGGATTATTCCGCGCGTTATCTGACTCGCGACAAACCTCTTAAAAGCGGATTCCACTTTTGTCATAATCGATTGTAATAAACACTTGAAACAAAGCTTGATCTGAATCATTTCATCGGAAGTTAGAACAAAAGCTCTTATTATTTATAAATAAAGATACCATCAAGGTTATCAATCTCGTAATAATGCAATCCACAAATTGTTTATGTATAGTTTTTTACTTTAAGTATACATTTGTAAAAAAAATATTTCTCCAAATGTAAATTACATAATCGGGATGGAAAATGAACGCATTCGAAATAACATAAGATAAAACTACACTGAACATAAAAGAGCAAATTGTAATCATTTACACCAATCCAATACAACCAAATAAATACATAATAATGAAAAGATGTAAATGTGTTTGTGTTGAGTGTCCGTAAAACTTACATTTTAAGCTAACTTAATAGATGAATCATTGTACAACTTAAACTAGAAATCATCATAGTATGATAAAAATGAAAAAAACACAGCGGGTACTTCTTTCGGCTTTTTGAACAAAACGTTCAAGGAATATAATAGTTGCGTTTACCAGAAACGAACCACCCTCTTTCGTACTCTCACCCCCAAATCCATTCGGCACTATCTTTCTCTTATTGTACAGTACAGTTGAGTTAATGTGTCCTCCTCGCGATATTAAAATTACTGTCTTCATTCAAATACACAATCAGAGAATTCAAATAACAGTGTATAGTTATTTCTGTTATTGTTCTCTTTCGTCGGAATATACTGCTTTGTGTGGAAATTACATGCGACTGTCGACAGACGTTACAAATAAAACGTAGAAAAAAAGGAGATCGACTATCGGTAGTTATCATTTAACTTGTTTAGAAATACAATCCATATTTACAATGAGGCATCCGGTCACTTATCCATCTCAAGTTTTATTCGCTCGCGTAGACGCTTCGCCGGCGGCTCGTCGATGTCTTCCAGACCCGGGACTTGTATCTTCGTTTCCGACGCTTCTGAAGGCTATAATAAAACACACATTTATGTACATAACATTATCAAACACACACAATTCAAAATACAGCAATGTCAAACGTGTGTTTTTACCTGGGCATCTATTCCTTTAATTAATACTTGAGGCGGCTGCTTGCGCACAATTAAAACACAATTATTTTTGCACGTATGACAAATATAATGATAATGTTGCCATTAAAACTAATGATTACTAAAGAAAATAAACAAAATAAACTTACTTGGACGTCTGTGCCTAGCGGCCCACAGGGTTCCAGCTTGGTGTGCTTATTCTTCACCTTCTTGTTTCGCTCGGCGTTGATCATTGACAGTGTGATGCCGGTCTTCTTCGGTTGATACTGCAACTCTGGCGGGAGGAATACTCTCGCGTTGACGAAATCTGTCTGCGGTGTGAAGTACATCGCAGGTATTCGTGTGTCAGACGGGAAGTCCTTCATGTCGTAGTGTAACGTCTTCGTCAGGAGCAATCCGCTCGTTAAATCGCATAACGCCCATAATTTCTATTAAAAAGAAGGAAAAAAACACGTTAATTATGTTTTAGATTTTTTTTTAATTATAACTTACGTAATTAATTGAATCATCGTCAGGTCGTAGTGAATCCTTGTGATTCTTCATACGCTCGATGCAGTTCTTGTAAAATCCATAGCTAAAGTACTCGCTCTTGCTAATAAGCGGCTCGAGAATAAACCAGAGGCACAATCTCGCCTTCGTCAAATCATTCACATCGTCCCACTTGGAGAAAGCAGGATCATGCGCTAGTACTGGGATGGCAAACACCAGCATGTAATCGGGCAGTATGTGCGGCAATTCACTCATCGCCTTGTCGATTTGTCCCGCGCCCATTGTCAACGTCTTGACACAATCGCGCCGCTTATTGATATCGGCCACCATGTAGTTTTTGATAGTCTGTTTCAGCTTATTATCGGGTTCCTTGCCGGCAAGTGCGTAGTAGCCCATGAAATCCAACGGTAGGCATTTATTCGGCAAGCCGCGGCACAATCCCTTATGTAGTTTAGCAGCAAATAATTCGCGTACTTGCTTCACCTCGTCCGTCATCAGCGTAGCGAGGTTGTAGAATTGTTCGGCGGTGTACTGATCGCCTACACCTTTCTGTTCGCATACTTTCAGCATCGCGCAACCGGCGGACAAACGCAACCAGGACATTTCCGCAGGAGAAAGTTTACCTGATTGCAGCAAATCACCCTTGTGTAGAATGAATGCGTTCAGCATGCGGAATGTTTTCTGCGCGGATGCAATATCTTGTTTCAGCCCAAGCAGCCAACGAGCCATTGCTTTGAGACCTTCGATTTTACAGCGTGTTTCTTCGGGTAGGTCGTCTTCGGAGCACCACGTCGTTTCCATATCGTGGCATTCTTCGCCATCTTTGACATCTTTCACCAACAATTCTTTTACAATCTGTGAAATAAAATAAAACAAAGTTACATAATGCAATAATGTGAAATTTGTTAGTTTACCTTTCGGGAAACAATATTTTTGATTTGAACTTTGCATTTTTCGGGCACGTTAAACGCAATATGACCCAAGGTGACAATCGCCGTGCGATAGTATAAATTCTGCGGCTCCAAGTTGTTCTTCGTTGCTTCTAGGATGGCAGGGAATAGCGTATCGTGCAAATCGACCATATTCACGTATATACAGCGGATAGCCTGTTTCGCCTGCTTTGGTGTGCCGGTTTCAGCAAAGTTTTTACACATTGGGGCGAGAGACTCCATCAGTTGCGGGAAATCTTCAGCTATAAACATAAAACCACAAAATAAATACAAATTACAATTAAACTCAATTATCTAGGTTTACTTACATAAACTTTTATATTTTCCTAACCAAGTGAAAACGCTAAGAACTAAAGGCGCCACATTTTCATCCTCAATATTCAACATCTCCATCAACTCCTCCAAAACATCCGTATGATGAAAATGGGATGGGAAAACACTACTCAACATGACAAGCAGTTTCAACCCACGGTCGCCAGCAGTCGCTGGGTGTAACCCGACTTCTTCAACCGTGTTCCCTCCACGCAAACAATCATCCACATAGCCTACAAGTAGTTTAATTGCATTGTGATCAACCATTACACTGCTAACTCTCTCCAGGAGCATCTTCACTGTATTGTAGTACAAATTCGTCATAACCGGCTGGCCGAGCTTCTTTAATACACTCGCAGTAGCCTCAGAACATTCTTGACAACTAACCGACGGCCGAGCGACTGTATCCATTGCATCCAAAAGCGCAGCATCTTTTCTAAGATGATTAGAAAACTTCGTCAGAAATTCGTTTGCTTTGACAGGCTCTGGCAGACATCGCGACAGAGAAGTTACTTTACTCATCGACTCTTTAGCTACATCAGATGTTGATGGACGTCGATGCAAATCAAGCCATTCGAGGACAAGCTTCCTCACACAGAGTTGATTCTTCTGCAACTCCATGAATGCCTTGCGTGCGTGATCATCAACAGTTCCAAGAAGATGATAAAGTTTCTTCATTCTTTCAGCAGCGGGCAGTTGGAAGGGAACGAGGCACGTGTTAAGTAGACGTTCCACCAACAAACGATCCTCCATACCGGCCATGTAATAACCGTTAAGGATTTTATCCTTGATCCAAGTGACAGCTTTCTTTGTGGCGTTCGGCACGTCAGGATCAGAGAGATGTTTTCTGTAAATCATCGCAAGTCCACTCATTGCTTCCTTGCGGATTTTAAATTTTTTATCCAACGTGCGCTCCTTGACAAATTCCAGCAGGTCTTCGCTGTCAGACACCACTTGGAAATCTCTCCGAGCAGTTGTAACAATTGCCATGACAACTTCATAACGCACAGTCTCTTCCGCATCATGCTGACGCATTTTTAAAGTATCAGTGATGTCCTTCCTTAAATCTGGATGATTTAACAGGAAATGCATCGAATACTGAACGCATTTCGTCCTAATACCGACGGAAATATCATTGAAGCGGCCCAGAAATGAACGCCACAATTGAGTGTGACGACGCGCGAGTTCAGAATCTTTTTCGCTGAACATTCGCGCCAAAAGCGCCACAGCTCCTAGACGCTCACTCTCCGAAGGGCTTTTCAGTTTGCATTCGAGCTGAGGCAGCACTGCTAATAGAATATGCGGACAAATATGATTCAATTCATAAATTAAATCATAAACTTTGCCGCAAATTGAAAGTGTCTTGTCTTCTTTACCAAGAATCAACACCTGATTGAAGAAACCTTGAATGTAAGGCTCCAATGTGTCAGACGTCTTCACAACCAACTCTTTTGCTAACAAATACGCGTTCTTTTTGCTCGTCTTGTTTGGCTCAACAATATTCATCAGGATAATATCCAGAAGCTCATTGCTGACTATGTCACTTTCAGTGATCAATGGACATAAAACATCCAACATGAAACTCTTCACTCGGCCGGAGTGTTCGTCGTTGACGATTTTAAACATCAGATGAAACAATGCGCAGAAAATCTCCTGACAATCCTCCAATTCAAAACACATGTTGAATGATTTAACATATGCGAGATTTTCGAGGAGGTAAAAATATCGCTTGAAAGCGGCGTCTTTGGGGTCTTTTAACCCTGATAGTTGTGTGATTAAAAAGAGGAAGATTGTTTTCACTTGATCGGTGTCCTTATACGGAGCCTCTGGAGCGTATACGCGGAGTACGTCAGCGATGCAGCAGGCAATCAGAAGCTGAACGTCCCGAGACGGATGTGAGAGGAATTGCTCTTCAGCAAGGTGTAATGCGAGCGGGATGTACTGTTGGTAGGCGCCCTCGTCTTGTCCCATGGCCTGGAGTGTATGCGCGAGGGTTTTCAGGCGTCGGATGAGCTCGTCGGCGCCGAGGTCGTCTGTGATTGGCCTGCAGCCAGGCGGGTAAACTATCTCCGACATTTTGCAGCGGTTCTAAACAAAATTATTGCATTTAACAACAAGATAATGCTGTATTCGCTATTGTTTATTCCAAATATTATCATATTGTAAACAAATGCAAGTTAAATATTTTATTGTTAGAGTTTCCAAGAAAACAACTAGTCGCGCATCGAATTTTCGGCGTTCCTCATAGGGTTAAGTAAAAAGCAACGGTAATCAAAACAAACGAGAACCGCACGCACTTGTTCGACGCGTACGCTCTGAATAATTTTCTATATACCATGGAAACAAATACATAGTTGTAGATGAAAATCTATTGAAAAATTACGGATGCGATTGTTGAACTGCAATTTACTAACCTGAGTTGGTTACGTTGGTGACTCCAAGCGGGATTTATTTACATTTATTTCTCAAAGTCCAGGAACCAACGCTGCGCGCACTTTACACAAATCATTGACACGCGCGCGGGCGTATGATGCACATGAAAGTCGCCGCGTTGAAATCCCGTATGCGCGGTTAGCGATCGGCGCGAAACTTCCTGGTGAAACTTTGTAAGACCCGTTGGCTTGTTGGCTGTCTTCGCGTCGCGGCGTTCAGGAGCCGCTGTACTGGCAAATGCGATGCAAAATGGCGGTACGACTAGTAAGCGCTGCGAGCGCATCGCTCGAATTTACACCGTTGCCGATTATTATAGCGTCCCTATAGCCTCTTATTAAATTTGTTGATAATTCATAGTAATTGAACTTATTGGATTAGTCTTTAATTATAGCTGGCAGTTTATTCCCAAAACCTGAAATATTCAGCAGATAATCCAGTTCTGGGTGTGTTTAGGTGGCAACATAGGTAGCATCATTTGTTTGAATTATACAATGTGATTTTATTCGAGTTTAGAAACAATATAAATTAATTCATAATTAATTTTGGGTGTTGTTTTCAGTTATTTAATAATATCTGTATATATTGGGCAAATATAAATGATAATACAGGTTTAATAAAGCCAAGAGTTGGTTTCTGCAATTGGAACGCTGATTTGGAGGGGAAATTAACGTTGGTTGGTATTGCGAATCACTAAAAAAAGTCACTAACAACGCTGTCGCTGTCCGATCGCTATCAAAAGCAAAACGGGAGTTCTTCACGCGAACGGTGGGCACGCACTCCATGTTATAGATTCCGAGTAGCATAGAAGACTTTCCATGTCGGCATTGTGAATGTAAAAGATGAGTGACTATTCAGCGGTAGCGCCGCCACCACAGCAGAATTTCAACACATCGTCGGCGTTTGCCGCCGCCCTCCAACGAGCGAAACAAGTAAGACGCCTCTGCGATATTCTTCTTTAGTCCCGCGTTCTTCCGGCTTCGCCTGCTAAGATTTTGCAACGAATGCGAATTATACTTCACCCACTTTACAATCATTCGTCACTATAGCACACCGCGTTTGTCAGTCGTGCAGTTTTAGTAACTTTGTTTACCCTTGCAGATAGCGGCAAAAATCAACCCTACCGCGGGCGCGGGACAGAAGCGGCCTTTGGAAGATGGGCAAGGTAAATTAAACTTACAAGTAACTCTATCATCACTAACGTTAGAAGAAGAGGGATTAATTTTAGAGCCCGATAGCAAGAAACTAGCAACTTCAATGGTTGGAAATGTTCCCAGACCAATGGGACAGAGTATGGGGCAGCCGGCCCTTGGGGGTGGACCTCAGATTAATGAAGACATCAAGGTCCCTGATAAAATGGTTGGATTGAGTAAGTTTTATTAATTAACTTAACCTCTACCAAGTAATTTAATCAGTTTGCACATGAATTTATCTAAGAATTCATTTGATACAATTGTATTCATATGCATATAAATATTTTTACAGTAATAGGAAGGGGTGGCGAACAAATAACGCGCTTACAGGTCGAGTCCGGCTGTAAGATTCAGATGGCACCCGACTCTGCTGGTCAGCCGGAACGCGTTTGCTCGTTGTCGGGCTCGCGTGAGGCTATCACCAGAGCAAAGGAGCTCATCATGAATATCGTGCACCAGCGCGGACGTTCCGAAGGCATCGCCGGGCTCGATCTTGGACCCGGACTTGGACAGGGTAAAATATCAAACACAAGTTTGCTAAATTCACGCACGAAGCAACTCCTTGCACGTTTTGTTTCCTCTCATTTAACAGGATTGTATCCAGTATTTCACATTTCTCCAGAAGGTTATAACGGATTCTCCTCCACTCCTAGAATTCCTGAACCCGATTATTTCCAACTAATGTGTAAAATATTCAATCATCGTTTGAAGTAATTATTGCAATCAATTATTCTAGGTGCAAATGGCAATGCGGGGCGTAACTTTGTGGAAATAATGGTTCCCGGCCCGAAAGTCGGATTGATAATCGGCAAGGGCGGGGAAACAATAAAACAATTACAGGAACGTTCCGGTGCCAAAATGGTTGTCATTCAAGATGGTCCCAATCAAGAACAGGAAAAACCTCTACGCATTAGCGGCGATCCCGCGAAAGTAGAATACGCAAAACAATTGGTTTATGATCTGATAGCTGAAAAAGAAATGCAGGCTTTCAATCGAGGAGGAAGTGGCGGTGGAGGCCAGGGCGGAGGAGGTGGTCGCGATCGTGGTGACCGTGGAGGTCAAGGTTTCCAAGGTGGCAACGACTATGGTAATGGTGGCGGCGGTGGCGGAGGAGGCGGCAATGAAGTAGAAGTACTAGTTCCAAGGGCAGCTGTCGGTGTTGTTATCGGCAAGGGAGGAGATATGATAAAGAAAATCCAAGCTGAAACCGGCGCAAGAGTGCAATTCCAACAAGCCAGAGACGAAGGACCCGGCGAGAGGCGGTGTTACCTCTCTGGCAAACCACAGAATGTCGAACAAGCTCGTCAAAGAATAGAGGAGCTTATCGATAGTGTAATTCGACGTGATGGCGACGGAAACGGCGGTGGCCGAAACGGTGGCGGCAACCGAGGCAACAGAGACAGGTTTGACGGACGGGGAAATGGCCGGAATGGTGGAAATGATTATCAGGGTTGGGATGATCGGCGGCAGTCCGCTGAGGTAACGTTCACAGTGCCTGCTTCCAAATGTGGCGTTATTATTGGCCGAGGTAACAAAGAAACGAAATGGATTTGTGATTATTATCTTATAATTGAATTATTTCAGGTGGCGACACGATAAAGCAGATTAACATGAATTCGGGTGCGCATTGCGAGCTTGATCGGCGCTCACCAGCACATCCAAATGGTGACAAAACTTTTATTATTCGTGGCGAGCCGGAGCAAATTGAGGCGGCGAAGCGTATTATTAGCGATAAGGTTCAACTACCCATCAATTTTGTTGCGGCGGGTGGTAATGTCTCCAATGCTCTCCCTACTGTAAGTTTTTATTTTATTTTTCAAACTAAAAACTATGTTTACTCTTCTTTTTTAAATTTATTTTATTTTTTTCATATTTATTTTTGATTAATAGGGTTACAATCCCCAGGGTTGGGGCGTGCCAGGCTTCCAGCAGCAGTGGAACGGTCCACAACAAGCCGGTAACGGTGCCGATGGAGGACAGCAAGCTGGTGTACCTGGTGGCAGTGTACAAATGCCAGGAGGAGCGGGTCAACCAGATTA
Organism: Dalotia coriaria; assembly: GCF_025399875.1. Classification (NCBI taxonomy): domain Eukaryota; kingdom Metazoa; phylum Arthropoda; class Insecta; order Coleoptera; family Staphylinidae; genus Dalotia; species Dalotia coriaria. Next base: position 2,838,079 of record NW_027045451.1, read on the forward strand.
TTCACTGCAATGGGCTGAGTACTACCGGTCCCTGGGCATGCATCGAGAAGCAGAGATGATAGAACAACAGGTACCTACGCTTACAATGTGGTAATGTGTATTAAATAAACGATTGTGGTTTATTTGTAGTCGAAAACCAAAGGTCCCACACCTACTAGTGCGCCAACGCCAAGTTTAGCGAACGCTGCGAATCCCACGCATTCAGCAACTGCACAAGCAGCAGCGGCCGCTGCTGCAGCAGGAGGTGCGCAACCTGCAGCGAATGGTCAACCAGATTACAGCGCTCAGTGGGCGGATTATTATCGCAGCTTGGGCAAACATAAAGAAGCTGAAGCGATTGAAGCGCAGATGAAAAACAAAGTATTTAATTTTAATAGCAGTACTAAAAGCAGTGTTTAATTTGTAATATTTAACTTATTAGAGTTCTGCACCGCCAGCTGGTACCCAACCAAACCTGCAATCTTCGCAGGCATCGATGACGACAGCTTACCAGCAGTCGTACGGTGCATACCAAGGACAAACAGGTATGTTTTTATCAAGATTAATCCTTCTTTGTTAAAATTAACATTATTTTGATATATAGGTTATTATGGTGCGCAAGCTGGACAGACAGCATCCGTTCCGCAAGGCGCTGCCGGTCAATATAACTTTGGTTACGGTTATGGCGGTGCCCCGGCACGCAGGGCAAGCCCCACCGCAGACGCAGCAGCCGTCCTCCGACTGAATGATCTCAACAACGCGCCCCCAGTCGGCATCGACACACAAAACGTGAGTACCCCATCACACACCGCCCTTTCGTGGCTTAACTGTACTTTTATATATACGTGTATTTGCGTTCGGATTGTCCTCTCTTCGATTTTGTTTATATTTTTATAATCGACTACGTCCTTAACGCTTATCATACATTACAATTATGTTTTTACGATTGGTTCGGGCGACGAACGATCCATTGAGGGTCGTCAACTCGTATTTCGAATTTTCTTTTATATCTGAGATAAATGATTACACACTATGATAAAATTTTCTAATCGAATATCGCACCACCACAACCTTGTCGCCATTTTGTATATTATATATATCTGTGTTTTTGTACATTCACGCATTTACATATTGACTTGAAAGTGCAAAACTAATTATTTGGTGATTACTTGCTGCACGTGATTTATTGACATGACTTTGAATTGATTTGTTGATTTATTAATCGATGTTTGTATTGACATTGTGTTTGATTTGTGTGCTATTATGCTCTTTCTCTCTCCTTGTCGATTCATTATTTGGAGTTAGGTATTACAGACAGGGCAGAGAGGGCAGGCGAGACTTGGCAGCAACCTGCGCGTAGGCGACCGTAGTTTTATTTCTTTCATATACAATATACCTAATTGGCTACACGATTTATTCGCTTACCTTTGTTTGCTCTTAACACTTTTATTCTTAATGTAATCACTTAATGTTTTTCATGTACTTATAATACTATCTTTGATTCATTGTAATGCTGGAGCAGAGTAAGTTACACATAGTTTTGGAGTAGATACAACAAGGGGATGCTTAGTGAGTTATTTATTATTGCAATATGTGCAGTCAGAAGAATGGATTTTGTTTTAAGGCTTTGTATTGTTAGATATCAAAATACGTTCTTCAGACGCCTATTGCAATATAAAATCTATTCGAAATTAATTGCATCCCTTTGTTTCTTCCAATAACTTGGATAACTTGGGGTTATTTGGAGAAAATGCTCATTTGTTACATGTATTTTGAATTTGTTGATAGTATTGTTAGTGAATTTACAGGCAAAAACAAAATCTGGGTCCGATGCATATAGCGACCGCTTCCAATCTTGTGTTTTCTTGTGCAATTTACAGATAAATCCTATGAATATCGCCGCCGCCACTTGAATTTGCCATTTTATGTCTCGGTCATCAATTGCCAAGGACGGCGTGCTTGACTAATTTTCGCAAATTACGGTTGTTAAACAAAAAAAAAATAAGACGAACCTATGATGAACCATGCTGATGATGATGCAGACGATGAACATTACCATAACATGTGCATAATGTGTATCCCTTTGATGAAAACGTTATTGGTGTTTGATACTGATGCTATTGAAGGTTGAACATTCACATTGAACATGTTTGATTGCGATTTGTTGGGTTGGTTGTTGCCGAAAGCGTAGAATTTAGGTGCGTCGGATGCGGCGCTGAAGAAATCATCTCGAAGACAGCCGAAGATATTCACCAGCCGCTTAAAGTTACAAATCATTCTATGAACTCTTTAATCGAAAAGTATTAAGCGTATTAAGTGCTCTATTCGGCGACGCGCGCAAGAGGAATGTGCGAAATTATATATTTGCGATTGTTTGTTTATTAAGTATAATCGATTTCTTTCGTTGAATATGTTTCTCTTTCATCGTACATTCGGTATAAGTTAAGTAATGGTTTAATCCATGCGACTTTACTTATTCCGACGTATATTTGCTTTTGTAATGGCTTAATACGTATACTTTTTGTTCACTTTTATAAAATATTAATTTAACTTTCTCACGTACCGCTTAATTATGAAAGAATTAAAGAATTTAAACTTCAATGACGAGAAAGTAATGGTATAATATATTAGATATAGGAATGATGAAAGACGTTAAGCTACATACTAAGAACTTGAATAATTGATTGTACATAGAATATTTTGAAGTATGCATAGCAGATTGGAGAGTTGACGAATTTGAAAATAAAACGAAACGTTGAAAATGTCTTCTACAAAACAAAATTTAAGAATAAAATTACTGAATATTCAAACTTAATGCACGATTAAGAGAATAAATAATTATATAGCTTCCAGATTACATTTAAATACGTTTACGACGAATTAAAGAAAGCTTAGATAGTAGTTAGTTACAACATATTTAGCGTAAGAATAAGTACATAATTGAAAAGATAAGTTTTAAATTTACTGGCCATACTGGACACAACTCATGAACATCAACACGACTAACAACACAAATGTAGCATTATAAGCGATGACATGATTATAGAAACATAAATGGTTCACACACGTTTGTAGGTTTTCCTTGGCGAAAGAAATAATTTCGATCATATGTATTCAATTCATTAATCATTATTTTATATTATATATATGCTCATGTATTTTCTATTTTCGTACGTTGCAACAAATTGTGCATTGATTTTTGCAGGTGGCAACCCACTATTCACAAATTTGTGTAGCTCAAAACTTGCGTCAAATTTCATAAACTGTGTATGTATAGCAATGTGTTGCAGGATTGCGCATGCAGATTGTACATTTTTAGGCATCGTGGATGGACTGACCTATGAGGAACGCATTTTGTTTTTATCAAATGAAAAATGAATCTCGTGTTGGCCACGCATATATATCTATTAACATATTAACGTCTTTTACTATAATATTCGTAATATTTTTGTTTCTTTGCCACGCAACGTCGTTATTTTCCTATGTTCTCTGATATAACTTGACGATTTGTATTAACCATGAGACCGAAGACATTTTTGAACACACACACATAAACATGATTATTCATATTCTATCTATACTCGATAGCGAATAATATTTAATAAGTATGCTCTTATATTATGATTATGATATGATTACGATTAAACATTAATACCATCGTGCTTTGTATGAAAACCAAATACCATGTTTTTAGGTAATGAATTTTCTACGGACGACGGACAAAAATTGAGGATTTCGAACACCAAAAAGGTAAATTTGTCAATTTTTGTCAACACTTTTGAACGATGTGTTTGTATTTGTTTGATTTATTATGCACTTGCAGTTTTATCTTTATATAATTATCGTGTGCCCAATATTGAAAAACAATAGTGTGTACTCTTTCTAGGAAGTTTTAATTCAAGCGTAACAATGTTTATCGCTTGCTTATTAGTAAGTAATCGATCTGTTAATTTAAATCCTGCCTCTAGTACGTTTGCAATAATATGATCGTTATTTAATTATCAGTTGTTGATATTGTTGCAGGCCTGGAAGTGTCTCGACGCTTTTTTTTATTTTACATTTTTTCTTGTTTATTTTGTGTATTAATTATTGCGTTATTAGCACTTTCTATTTATAGTTGTTTTTCATTAAAAAATTTATTTGAAAAAAATTCTTTGCCTTTAGATTAATTCTTATTGAAGAAGAAAATGTTTGTTACTTTTTTTGTGTCTTTTATAATTGGATTAGTTAGGAATTTGGTTTTTGGTCGAATTATTTGTTTCTTGCCGTATCGGGATGCTCACAGGAGGTGTGCTTTGATCTTCTTCTCGGCCTGACGTCTGATGTCCTGAATCGTCCGTTCCGGGATGCTGCTCTCACTGAAAACAGAATATATTTTTGCACTATGATCGTTTTTTGGACAAAATGCAGTTTTGCAATAAATGACTGACCATTTTTAAATTTTATGCACTTTTACGTAATATGAAACTTACCCGAGTGCATTTAGTTTGCGTTCTAAAGTTTCCAATAAGTCCACCTTGCGCAGCTCGTCCTCAAGACGCATGGCTTCGCCTTCTTCCATTTTAAGCCGTCTTCGATCAATGCGTTGCTTTTCTTTAAAGTTAACTTGTTTTAAAAGCTCGCGGCGATTCTGCTCGGCTTTGAGTTTATCTTCCTTGCGTTTTTCTATCTCGCGTTCGTACTGTTTGCGTTGTATCTTACAAACCTGCAAATATACTTGCATTAGTAAATTAATTCAACAAAATTCAATAACAAATACATTAGAAAATTGTTCCTGGTCTCTGGCGATCTCCAATGCCTGAGCTTCTCTAATGTCATCAATCTGTTTCTGGCGTTCGATGCGCAGTTTCTCAATGCCTTCTTTTCGTTTAATCGCTTTTTCTTTTTCATTCTTACGCCAGTCACGCTCTGCCTATAAAAATTAACTTAGAATCAAAGTTGTTGATTTTTAAATATAATACCTCTTCATGTAATCGAAAGACATTCATTTCCTCCCTTTTAATCGCCAACAATTCGCTTTCTCTGACTTTTTCGCCAAGCCGTTGAATGTCTGAATCTTTACATTGTTTTAATATGGCTTGTTGCTGTTTCCGTTCCTCTTCCTCTTTTTCCTTTTGCTCCATAAATTGTTTTAACTAAAATATTAAATAATTATATAATAATGATAATAAACATAGTTTTCCAACAATTATTTACGCGAAGATCTATCATTCGCTCCTCTTCTTCCTTCATTTGCTTAAACTTTGTTGCAGATTCGTTTGCTTTACGCAAATCTTCCCTGGTTTGCTCTTGTTTCTTTTTCTTTTCCTGAATTTCTTCCAGTTGTGCCTTTTGGAACGCAATCAGTAATTTGTTGCTAGTTCTTGCTTCTTCCTCACGTTTTTCGCGATCTATGAGTGCATGAATTTCGTTCACTTTCAATTGTTCTTTTACCTGACCAACAAATTGACGATTACGCAGTTCGATTTCTTTCTGCTTTTCTTTTTCTTCCTGCATGGCACGTTGTCTTTCCTGTTCCATCATCAAATCTAAACGACGTTCTTCATCTTCGAGTTCTTTCGCTATAATCTTTTTCTCCGCAATTTGAGCTTCTCGAATTGCCAAACATTTACTAGCTAATATAATTCCATTCAAAGTTTTTACTTCGTCTTCTTGCTCTTGTCGCAGTTCTCGTGCACGTTGTAACATGTACTGATTCTTTTTGGTAGCTTCCATTTCTGCTTCATCTAAGATTGAGCCTTTTTCCGGTGCTTTATTATGTAACTTTCGTAGCAGTTCTTTTCGTTTATCTGAATCAACATGTTGCTGCTTTTTCCTTTGTTCTGCTTCCTTAAGGAGCGCGTTTCTTTCCTCGTTTGATAATACTTTCGCTTGTTTTTTAAGACGTTCGAAATCTTTCTTTTCTAAGATGCCAGGAATGGCGAGTGGCTCTCGACTTGGAATGATAATGCTTTCACATTTTCCGGTTCCGGAAACTAAGGTAATCTGTGGTTTACCTTCTTTTGCAGTTGGAGGATGATAGTGAATAGGAACACTATTTACTGTATGGTTGCATTCTTCAATACTAAAGTTATTAAAATAAAATTATTTGCTTTAAAAAAAGTTATCGTAAATATTACGTGTGGTCTCCTTTGGCGCGTATTTTTCTTCGAGCCATCATTGCAATTGAAAATAAGGGTATATTTTATATTTTGTAGAAAGCGTTTATAAAAATTGTAGAAAATTGATTATTTGCTGTATACAGTCTGACTTTTTCCGTCAAATTATCTTGTTTATTCGTTGTTATGGCAACTATTGCGTTTGTTTGATCGAATACAACAGGTAAAAGCATAGGTATAATTAAAATATAATATGTGAATATGAAAATTAATATTTATTGCTGTGTAACATAAATATTCATTAAAAATGATTGATATCCAAAATTTAAAATTATTATGCTTGGTTGTATAGTTCCTTTTATAGTTTCTTTATGTTGGTAATGGTGCACGAAGATTCCCGAAGCGTCAAAACAAGCAACTCTGCCATTTTGTTCGTGGCTTGATCCGTGCACGCCGTTTCTGGTTCAGCGCTGATCAAATTCGCTCGAAATATTTGATTATCTCGACCAGAAGCGTTTCATTTGTTTTGAATCAACAATGGTAAGCTTATAATTGTGTTATTTATTAGTTTTGACCAGTTATTCCATGTATAAACAATGTTTTCTGTTAACATTTTGCGTATATAACCTCAAATACGTGGATCAGTTAGCTTCGAGATTTAATTTTTAAAATTTGCTTATAACTACTTAACCAGCTATATTCAATTTAAGTGTTTTGTTTATAATTAATTAATTTGCTTATAGGCAACCATGAAGGCAGAGAATCCGGAAAAGCCTGGCCAAGAGTCGGCACCTATCCATCGCATCCGCATCACGCTGACCTCTTGCAACGTGCGCTCTTTGGAGAAGGTCTGCAGCGACCTTATCCTCGGCGCCAAGAAGCAAAAGCTCCGTGTCAAGGGCCCCATTCGCATGCCGACCAAGACGCTTAGAATCACCACTCGCAAAACACCTTGTGGTGAAGGTTCCAAGACCTGGGATCGCTTCCGTATGTTGATCCACAAGCGCGTCATTGATCTTCACTCTCCTTCCGAGATTGTGAAGCAGATCACCTCAATTTCCATTGAACCTGGTGTAGAGGTTGAGGTCACCATTGCTGATTCTTAAACTGTTTATGTTTAAGCAAGTTTTGTTTTTCTACATGTATGATAGAAAATAAAGAAAAAAAAAACTGAAAATATTATCTATTGCATTATTTTAGCGTTTTCGGGAAGTTTTATAAAGAGAATTGCTATAAAGATGTTTTTTTGACATTGTATTTAGCAAAATATTTTAAATCAATAAAACTAATTTTTGTCTGTTTTAGGGTTCTGGAGGCTGTACAGAACCTAGCAGGAGAGTCATTCTTGCATTAATTTGTAAGTATTGAAAATGTTTATTATATTCATATCTTAGTTTTGTATCAAAAGAGGAAGACATAAAAATGGCATATTTGTGTTTTAAGGCTACTGGATGCGATTTCGCAGCGTGGTCATACTTACATTATATTGTAAGTATGGAAATTTATTATTTTTAAAACTTGCTTTTCACTTAACTTTACTTTGAGTCATTTTGTTAAAATTGCTTTGGTAGTTGCTCTATAATAGCTATATTGCAGTTTTCTGTTACGTTTGGCGTAGTTAGTTCCGCGAAAGCTAGATGGTGCTGGCGTACTTTACCGTCGATTAGTTTAAATTCTCACACCTAGGTTGCGCTAGTGTCGTTGGTTTTGTTTTTATTAACTTTTTAATCAATGTAGCGTTTAATTTATCTGAATAACACGTGTTTTAGTTGTTTGTGTTTTACTTTTATTTGATTTGTTTTATTAAAACACAATTCGTATATTCTATTTAACTTCTTTTTCTTGTAATTTAACCGGTACAATTTATTTGTTTTTCTAATAAATGACTCGCATCATAGTTGGAGTGAATCGTATAAATTTATCCTTGGTTCTCATTTTGACGTTTTCTGATATAGTATTAAATTACGTTTAATTTTAAGTAATACTAACAGTAGCGAAATTTGAACATGTGCATTTTAAAATAGAAACATTTAATCGATATTATTCCACATCCTTAAGTGCCGGGATGTGCTCTTAAATGGGTCTCTAATTTTATCAATTTTGGTCATTTTTGAAAAGTTATGGTGAAAAAACGTCTGTATCTCGCGTTTTCCTGCCTCGATTTTAATTCTATTTTTTTCAGATAGTGTCAGTAAGTGCCCTTAAATCAGTCAGAACTTTTATTAATTTTGGTCGGTATTAAACATTTGGGTGACAAATGGGCCTAGAGATTAAAGATTAATGAGTGTGTTAGTAGTAACAAAACTGGCGCTGCTATGCTTTCAGTTTAGGTTCACGCGATGTTTGTATATATTTTTTTACGTGTTCAGCCAGCGTATCGCAATACTGATAGTGACCGCGTGTAGCCGACGTTAGCTGTGTGCAGTTCAGTGCACATTCAGTGTAATTCCGGCCAACGAGTGGATCGCACGTGTTCATCGCGACTAGTTTTGGTTTCTTCAGAACATAATTAAGTACATCGATTAATATTTAATAAAGAATAGGCGACATGCCCTAGAATCGGACGTGATCGTGGTTTCACAAGTGTGATGGGATGCGTTCATTTTCGGTTCACGCGTGTGTCGTTCCGTCGGCTGACAGTTATTTTCTTGCACCTAACTATAACTTGGATTTAAAATTAATTCCTGTAAATAGACAACGTTAGTGCTCTGAGAAGAAGTTTGTGAGTGCACGAACCATGGAGTTTACATTATGACGGTAGTGTTCGAGATGCGCGTATTTCAAGGCAAGTCTTTACTGCTACGGGATTTGATACCGTCGATATTTCTTAAAAAAAAAATGTATTGTTAAATATAATCAATAAAAAACGATTTAAAATTTAATCGCATTCACATTTCTTTGTGATATCCTCTTTATCGTTTCCAGGATAAGCGTCTTACATCATATTGCGTATGAATCTTGTGTGCGTGAAACGTGTACAACATAGCTAAGGCTTGTTGTTGTTTTTAAAAAGTTGAATAAAGTAGAAACATAAATATAAGAATCAAATATTAATGATAAAAACACTCGGTGTTCGAGTGGAGACGTGCACCTGCTGGCATGCTAGCAGTCATGGATCGAATCTCAGGTATGGAAGGCATTTTTCTCAAATATAAAAATATCAGGTGTAATTTGGGTTGCATATATGAATTGCAACGAAATATAAGAGAAATTGAAATACAAGTGAAGGCAATACGAGAAGTAAGAAAGTAAGAAAGGAGAAACGAGAACAGAGAAATAGAAGAAGGAGTGAGTAGTAAAGAACAGGAGAAGATTGAAGGAAGAGAACAGAGAACAGAGTAGAGAAGAGGAAGAGATAGAGGAAAGAGAACAGAGGAGGATCAGATTTTTAAATTTTTTGGCACGTGTCGTTATAAGACAGTCTACGGTCGATCTCCCAGAGCGCCTCCGGCGCTCTGGTCGATCGCCCACTGCTTCGATCCGTCCATTGCTCCCGGCCCATCCTACAGCTACGATGTCTCTGCGCTTCATCCCCGAAATTATCAGGCATATCAACAATTTTTATGGTGGGGGATCACCCCCAGAGAGAGGGAACTCCTTATAAGGGCAATCCTTATAAGACTTGTAAAAATATTTCTAAGTTTTATGTCGCCTCAGGAGAGGTGACACTTATAAATATTCTTACAAGTTCTGACCTGTAGCTGAAATGAAAGATGGAGCACACAAATCATACAGGTTACCTTAACAATTTTTATAGAGGGGATCATCCCCTGAGAGAGGGAACTCTCTTAGAGACCTGTACCTGAAATGATAGAAGGGGTACATTCAAAGCATAAGACATACTATTTCTAAACATTTCTTTATTAATAAACACAATGTAATATAATACAAGATTAGTACCTTAACAATTTTTATAGTGGGAACATCCTCTGAGAGAGGGAACTCTATTAGAGACCTGTACCTGCCGTGATAGAAGGGGTACGCACAAATCGAAGATGTAAATATATCTTACTATTTATTTATTTACAATAGAATACAAGTTTATATTTTACAAGTCAACAGAATACGTGCCGCCATATTGATGCAGAACTTACGACCTGCATAGTCGCGCACATGCAAACAAGTACTACTTTGTAAAGTTCTACCGGGATAATGAAATTAACAAATAGCCTATTTTCTATGTGATTGAAAATGAAAACCAATATACAGGGTGTTACAAAAGAAAATTTACAACGCAAACAAAAAACTATCACTATCACTACAAACGTCGCTCCTTTTCTCTAGACGATCGGGGAAACTAATATACATGGTGTTTCAGAAAGAAAATTTAAAGTGCAAAATGGAAAATCCTAAAAACAACAGTTGAAGCAAAATTTTCGCGGACACAAAAGAAAACTAATATACAGGGTGTACCAGAAAGAAAATCCCAAGTTCAAAACAATGAACATTCAAAACTCACAAATAAAGACAATCTTCTACGTGCGGTTAGGAAAACTAATATACAGGGTGTTACAAAAAGAAAATTTTCGAAACTACAAAGATAATCAATATTCACATCATGACACGGGAAATTTATATAGAAACAACATTATTTTAATATAAATTAAAAGATTTCACCCGAAAATGATCGGGAAATTAAGCAAAAAGGTGCTAGAAAAGAAAACAATTACATTTTAATATATTGTGAATATATATTTATTAATTAATTAAACCGACAGGTAAAACATCATCATAAATTGATAGAATATCCGGTGGAAAACATCTAAATCAACAGACGGCAAGCGACGGCGCGTGGCATTACTGTCTTTAAATACGATAAAAATAACTAGGTAATTCTTTGTAAATATTAAGATATACGGAGACTACAAAAACGAAGAACTATTCACCGTACAAGATTTTATTACGTCAACAAGAGACTTCTTAATTTAATGATGCTAACAAGTGCAATTCGATTAAAAACGTTCACGTGTTTAGCGAAAGGATGACCGAGCCGACGGCCGACGGCAAACTGAGCGCGATCGACCACATGAATATTGTCATTTTAATAATCTACAGATTATTTTTAAAACCGTCATGGTATTAATTAAATCATGCATGTTATTTTCGGAAACGGGACTAATAATTCTGATAGGAATGGAACCACGTGTTTGTACGTGTTTGTAATTCCTCAAATGGAATAATCAAATTAAGTTACACCGCCTTAAGTTTCCATGAAAAATATTTATTACACACGTACCTTTGCATTGATGAGGAAATTCTATATCCTGTAATATATTCTACCAACTAAAAACTCGCGTAGGGATTGACAAACACTTATTTCTTAGTTAAGAAGATTCTAACCACGACAAATCATTAAACAAAACAGCCGCACATGCCCGTCCCGAATATTTTGATGATGGCCGAAAGAATACACGTCGATTAATCCAATTAAAACCTCAAAACGCGTGGCGATTAGAGGGACACGACTGCGGACCACGCGGTATAACGACTGCGAACTACGCGGTGTAACGACTGCCGTGTGCGCTGCGCGTTGGTACAAGGCAGGTATGTCGCGATAATACGCGTCAGTCGAACAAAAAAGTTGTTTATAACAAACGTAGTGGTAAACCCGTAGTTGAGAAGACCAAACTAAAATTTCACAATGTTGAAATAACCTATAAGTGTACGAGTACGAGTACACAAGTGCGTATACACACAACTATCATTATAACTCGCGTTACGGAATATTCTCGCAATAAATTTCGATACAGGGAAATAAAGAATTAAATTCTGCAACTGGGAAAATTATTCCGAACTAAGTTTGAGACCGTGTTCGCGAGTTATAACAAGAAAACTACAATTCCTAGCGCAACGAGTACCAGTACAAGTGCGTATACACACAACTATCATTATAACTCGCGTTACGGAATTTCCTCGCAATAAATTTGGATACAGGGAAATAAAGAATTAAATTCCGCATCTGCGAAAATTATTCTAAACTAAGTTTGAGACCGCGTTCGCGAGTTATAACCAGAAAACTACAATTCCTAGCGCAACAAGTACAAATGCGTATACACACAACTATCATTATAACTCGCGTTACGGAATTTTCTCGCAATAAATTTTGATACAGGGAAATAAAGAATTAAATTCTGCATCTTGAAAAATTATTCCGCACTAATTTTGAGACCGCGTTCGCAGGTTATAGCAAGAAAACTACAATTCCTAGCGCGACAAGTACAAATGCGTATACACACAACTATCATTATAACTCGCGTTACGGAATTTTCTCGCAATAAATTTTAATACAGGAAAATACAGAATTGAATTCTGCATCTGGGAAAATTATTCTGAACTTATTGTGATACCGCGTTCGCGTGTTATTCTAAAAAAACTATAATTCCTAGCGCAACGAGTACTACGGCGCACACACACAACTTTCAATATAGCTCGCGTTTCGGAATTTTGCCGCAATAAATTTTAATATAAGGAAATACAGAATTAAAGTCTGCATCTGGGAAAATTATTCCGAACTTATTGTGACATCGCGTTCGTGTGTTATACTAAAAAAACTACAATTTCTAGCGCATCGAGTACTACCGCGCACACACTCATCTTTCAATATAATTCGCATTACGGAATACGGTGCTCTGAACACGAGTCACTTCTACCGCTACCCTCATACGGTGCCCTGATTCCTAGCGCAACGAGTATTACGGCGCACACATACAACTTTCAACATAACTTGCGTTACGGAATTTTCTTGCATTAAATTACAGAACAGAGAGAAACAGAATTAAATTCTGCATCTGGGAAAATTATTCCGAACTTATTGTGATACCACGTTCGCGTGTTATTCCAAAAAAACTACAATTCCTAGCGCAACGAGCATTACAGCGCACACAATAAAATGTAAATTAAAAAAATGTAAAATTAAAAAAAGAAAAGGTAGGAAAGCCAGAGTGATAGATAAATAAAACATCAATATGAATTTTATTGCGATCCTAAAATTTTCTTTACGACGGGTTCTTCAGATACGCCACAAGCCAGACCAAATGTGTCGGCCGACGGCAAGTCATGTACACACACGGGAAGAAATTTAAATTGTCTATTAAAACACGTCTCCGCGAATGAAGCATTATGACATCAAAAGAAAATGCAAGCTAAGAAAAATGCACGCTATTAAATCGATGATTGACATGGAAAAAGCAAAGTCTGCAGCGAAACCGAAGACGCATTCGACGGCACGCGTCAATTTTGAGTTATTACGGTACTCACGTTACATGTGATTTAAGACAAAAAATGTAATTAATTATGATTTAATAAAGTTTATAAACTTACCAGTGTGTCGGATAAGAAAGTACTGAAACAAACAAAAGCACGTGTGTGAGAATTCGCACTATGATGCTCACTTCTTTAAATCCGTTCCGTCGCATAATGAATATGCACTATTTTAACCGACATTATTCCCGCGATATCCTGTCAAAGACAGACGTTAATTACACTAACTCAAAACTATTCATAGGATACATATTCCTATTTTAAATTCTCAGCATCAAAGTAATCCAATAGCCGACGGACCACATAGATGAAGTACAAGTTGTATTATCATTTTACCCGGAACTCATCTTTCGCAAAACACTATACACGTCTATTGTTATTAAGTGCTGATATTTATGCCGATTTTTAATTAATAAATAATAACAGTAGTTAATGTTTTGTAGTTTATGTAATCGAAATGTATAAAAGGAAGATGCCGACCGGCGTGTAGGTAAGAACAAACTGAAATGGTCGAACGTTCGTAGCGTGAATGCAACATTGCGCGCCTTTATCGCGATAAAAAAGTTGTTTATACACAAACCCCGATAAGTGCGTAGAATTGAAATCAAAACATTTCTGATGTGCCCGAAAATAAAATATAATATAATGTTTCACATCAGTTATAAATTTCGACGCAACTTTACAAAGAGGATAAAAACTATTGCTCCAACGGATCCCGAGATACAGCCAAATTTCCATCGAGTGTTTCAAAAATTCATGAAAATCGTGAAAGTTTACTATGATTATCATGTTTTTTTGTGTCACAACCCGTATTTGGGGGTGACAAATTTCCGATTACTTTTACTTACATGGTAGCTCTTGTATTTCCTAATTGAGGACTAACAAGTTCTAGACCAAATTTGAGTTCAGTAAGTCTGACGTTCGATAAACCAATTACCAATATCACTTTTTAGTACTTTTAGTGGCGTCTTTTTCACCTTTTACTATTGGAAATATAATTATTTTCTATTTTTCTCTGATAGGGAAATTTCCAGTCTTTTATAATCAGCAAAATGTTGGTTGCTATCTCTTTTAGTTTAAGAGATATTAATTATCGAAAATCGTCGATAAAAATTATCAAGCACCCCCCCTTGACAATTTTTTCTTAAGAATAAAAATTTCATCTCTCAGATTTCCGTTTTAACTATCCTATCTTATAGAAAATAGTCCGTAGATTAAGATGCTGCGATCGGATCTTAATTATCTCTTTTCGTTTACGAGATATTCGCGATTGAATAAAAAGGGCAAATATTGAAAAATGTCACTTTTTAGCACTTTCAGTGGCGTTTTTTGACCTTTTACTGTTTGAAATATAATTATTTTATATTTTTATCTGATAAAGAATTATCCAGTCTTTCATAATCAGCAAAATGTTGGTTGCTATCTCTTTTAGTTTAAGAGATATTAATGATCTAAATCGCCGATAAAAATTATCAAGCACACCACCCCCCACCTCTTGGCTACTCTTTCGTAATCTAAATAGTAGAACGCAGTATACGAAAAGCTATAATTAGTATATTGTTAATTTCTAATTCTGAGATAAAATACCCCGAATAACACTAACAAGACATCCGATTTATATCTGCGCTAGCCTGTCGGAGATTATTCTAATTATTTACTTACCAGTCGTCTTCCATACATCTACGGCAAGAACTGTAACAAAATAACACTATGTAAAACATTTTGCACGACACTTCGATACTGCATATCAAGTACCGTCAGGTAAAAACTAGTATTAAAACATGGTTTATCTATATTGAATGATATGTTTTACTTACAAGGTAACATGTTCGCACAACCCAGGCTTTGTAATCCACGACATCCAAGAGCCGACAGAGAATAACTTCCCGTTTACTAATATTACACATTTGTTATTATTACATGGCGTTGATTCGAAATCAAATATAACTCGATTTGCCCGATTAATTGTTATCGGAACATGGCAACTCGCGAAAAAACTACACAGAGTAAGCGACCGACATGTTTCACCGTCGACAAGTCATTTGCAACTGCGCGAATGTAAGGCACTTAAGTTTCATGTAGCGTGTGAATTCCGATAGCACACCGGCTCAAGGACGTAAACCAACAAACAGATAATAGATAAAAATAATACCTGCTGCACCAATTCGCGCGACCTCGCACGGCATGCATGTATCCTGCTAAGACTATATACACTCACTAGGTACTATCTACCAACAACTGACATGGATAACTCCGCTTAAAATTTAATGCAAATATGTGCATTCTAACACCATCTTGGCTTGATTTATAAAATTATTGATAGATTCTTTGATATTTACCAACAAGCATTTGTTTAAGGTACACAATAGTTTGCCACGGGCAGTATACAAATAAAAATTTAAGACTTAACCATTTTCTTGCAGCAGATTGCAGAAAACGTAACTAAACAAAAAAATAGACACATTCATGCAGTCAAAGATAAATTTCAAGTGATCGCAGAAACAAAATTATTATGATATATAAAAATTTATTAATACAAAAAAGTACTCATAAGATTATATAACTCACTATATAAACTACATGTAACATTGCTTCATATTTTGTTATTTTTTCATGTTTTTGTTTCTATCATCTTATTTGTAAACATTTATCGTTTTCGGATTATTCGCTACGTTTCTTTATAAATAATTGTTCATGTTCTATCATCCATATGCACTACAAGTTTTCTCATCTCGTAATTATAATAATTAATTATTAGTAGTCGTAATAATGTAGTAATAAGGCATTGTAAATATTTCGTATCAACTAGCATTAACTAGTTCGCTGCTCGTATTAAATACTTTCAATAAGGCATACAATATTTTTGTTGGGAGGATGGATAGATAGGGCTGGGCGTGTGTTAAGGGGTTGGTGCATCATCTTATTTAGTAATACGCAAAGAATACGCGTCTCGCTGGAGTGCTGTGGCTTGTATTTTAGGCCTGGCCGTTTGTCACCGGTCCAGCAGGAAGCTCAGCGTTTCCATTCATCTTCGGGAAGTCATTGGTCATCGGCTTAGTGGGCGTTGTCGCCGGGCTAATGATTTGATACACTTCACCAGTGACTGGGTTTCTCTCTAAAAACAGAAAAATATTTATTTTCAAAATGCACAAATGTTTTATAATCAATTCTACCTGAGTGAACTTTCGGTGAGCGATTAGCTTTGTTCTCCCATGTTTGGACGCCATTGCCAGTGACTGGATTACGATTTTTTACATCTAAACAAAAATAAATACATACTTTTAGAGATTTCACTGGTTGTTAAAACGTGGAGATATTATTACCGTGCTTAGTAAGAGATGCACGCCTTGGTGTAGCGACTTGAATTCCAGATTCGCCAAATAAACGATTGAAGGAGTCAGAACCACGACGTCTTGGAGTACTGGCTCCATCTACAACGGTGCGTCCATTGGTTTGTTTTCCACTTGAGGGTGGTGTAGCCAAGACGCTGTGGATTTCGGTCGGTGGGTTGCGAACCCTACAAAAAAAAGAAAATAATCTTTAATTTACTATATTTAACGGTTTGAAACAGTCAACTGTGACATTATAAATTCAACGATCCTAACTAACTTTAACACCTTGCATTTTAACCAAAAATGTATGCAACACGTTAACTACCGTCTGCTCTATGTTGTAATTAGTGCGCTCGTAATTGTAAATCGTAATTATTCTACTTGAGCACGAAGAAACATTACTTAATGCATCTTGTACTCTGTACGTTGTAGTTATAATTATGATGCAATCCGTTTTGACCGGTCTTCAACTAACCACCGTTCCGCATTCGTCAGCATCAGACCTGTGCTTAGTTACTACGTACATAGCATACGTACATTGATTCATATTGAGAAGAAATATCGCGCACGTGAAGCACGTACGACACGTATTCACTGATACGTGTAGCCCCGCTGCTCGCGTTTACTCAAAGTGCTTGCGCTTTTTATGGCATATCATACGAGCTTGATTACCCACCAACAGGCTGACTCCAACAGGAGAGAAAAAAAAACTAAGACGAAGATCTCGAAAATTACCGAGTGCTGGACGCAGTCGCGCTTTGCTATGAGAAATTAGACCGGCGTAACGACGATAGAAAACAAGTGAAGCGCCAACTTTTAATCAACAAGCTTCCAAGACTCTGCTGCGCGTAATGAATGCAGATGGTAAATTAATTTCCGTGTAGCTGTATTATACACTGTACTACTACAATCTTGCATTTATCCATTGAGTTTTTGTTTTTGTTAATTAACGTTCGCGTCTACGCTTTACGACCAGTTATTAACGTTGCAGATATAAGAAAATCATATCATATTTTGTTCTTATATGGCAACTGTGCAATCATATTTTTAGTGGTGCCATCTTACAGGCATGTCCGTAATATTGTTTCTGATATTATCGAAGAAGCAAAAAGCTGGTAGTCGTGTTATGTTTCTGGCTTCGAATGGAATTAGTTATTTATTCATGAATTCACGTTGGCGCAACTCCTCACCTTAACACTGATCTAGACATACTACAGACGTATTTCAGTTTAAATTGTGCCTTGTTACCTTGTTACCTCGCATGTCTAGTACTCCAACAATGTCTGCTAGGTATGCGTAGATAACTGGTATTTAAATATTCATTCAAAGTAAATTTTCTTTTCAATCAAGATTCAATACTGCTCAAAGCAGATGTCGAATTCATTGGACTTAATTTACATATGTAGTTCTTCGAGGTCTTGAATTCTAAATTGTTGCATATCTTTGGCAATCAAACAGTATACTCGTACATTGGAAAATCAGTTTTATGATTTGGTTCGAAATAGTAGGAGAGCGCTCTTTGCCAGCACACCGTACCCCCTCCCCTTTTTGTAGATCTCATACGAAAATACAGTATACCTGCGGCAATTAGTCAATAAAAAAATCAATCAATCAATTTCCATCAAAACTTATTTCATTTTGATGTATCTGTTTGTGTTTGTTGAACACGACGTCGATGAATCGATGTTGCCTGACAAACAGATCACAAAAATAGAAAGTAAATAATTTAGTTGATGAATTCAGTACAAACTGAAGGTCAAGTTCGTATTCTAAGTTAAATATTGACCGAAGACAGGGAAAAAAAATTCAATTGCAGCAATTACCACAGATAAACAGTCAAATATCAGTCACTTTTACTACGAGTCGGCAAAAAGCACTGACAATTTTCGGTTATGTATTTCTCTACTGTATGTAGTTTAAATAAATTCCATGACATTGTGACAAGTTACACATATTCTTTCGTCAGTGGCAATTGTCGGCATCAAGAATCCAGAAATCCGTAATAACAGTACAGCGGCATTGCCGGTCGTCGGAAAAGTTAGATGTACATTCTCTTCTATTCTCTGCTATTTCGAAGAATGATGCAACATTCCGTGTGCTCGCTGCGCGCATCGTGTGCATTCGAGGTAATTTCTTTTCGGCGCGTTAGCTATGTCAGTTAATTACAAAGTTTCCATGTAAAAACAAGTAACATTGCTTTTCTTTTAAGAAGCACTCTGCGCTGTGAGTGCTTCTTACTTTATTTTTAAAGTCGTCACTACCAGTAGTTAACAGTAGGCGATAAGTTTATGTTGTATCTACAAGTTCATTAGTTCATGTCATTATGCATAGATTAGGTTATGTATAGAATGCATTGTGATTTATTCATTATTGCCAAATCTTTTTCAACACATCTTTTGATCGTTATTGAAACGCAGCAAGCAATCTTAATAATTTATGCCTTACAAAGTTTCGAAATAATAATTCACAATTAGTTCTCTTTCATTTTCGTTTGTTCCATCAACTTTGATTTCTATCGTCCGCTTTCGAACGTAACAAACGTTTTATCATTATCTCCAATTCTGTGTTGTCTTAGATTTAGATTTAGGAGCAATAAGAGCAATCAAACCGCACCTTGTTCGTGAAAATAATTCCTATAATAATCTTGTATGCTATGCAATAAAGGCAGGAAGGATTGAAGATCAGCTACATTCTACCAAACCCTAATAATGATGCGTTGTTGTAAATATTTGCTGGTGGATCGGAGTTAGATCATCTTTGATGATATTTTTAGTTTTATGATTGTACCTGGATTGTAACTGTAGAAACATGGCTAGCAATAATTGTAAATTGTTAGCTTCGAGCTGGTGCGCGCCCTGACCAAGCCTAACCTCAAATCTGAACAGCTCCAACCTCAAAAAATCGATTGCGTTTAATGTTAGATGTTTCGAAGTACGATTTCGATTGACGTTAGAATTACGATGAGTACAATTGTGGTGTGGCTTATTATTTTGTAGCTTTCTGTGATTTCATGATTTCAATCGTGCCCAGCCGCACACAGCGCACGTAATTGTAATTAAGTTGGATTCGTTGGTAGAATTGTACGAAATTAGCAACGCTTGTGGATGAAGGCGTAGGAATGGGTGTAGGTACGGCTCGGGCGTGAAAGTTCATTCTCTTGCTCGTCTTCTCTTCCTGGTACAAATGCAACAAACTAATTTCTCGATGTTGGGCGATTCTTTTTCAAGCTCCGATCGTTAGCGAATCGCTTCCAGGTGTCCGTTTATTCCCGGTCTGAATGCATTTCAGTTTATCGCTGTAACGACCGCGACGAGAAATCAGAAATATTTCATACGCCTCCGCACAAGTGGAATTACACCGGCGTTTGGACATTAAAGGCGAAACACGTAAAATTGAAAATAGAAATTCGCATCGCAATCAATACAGTTTCACATTTTCTCTTATTTTTCTCGAATCAATCTCAAAATCGACATGTGTGCGGACATTTAAAGGTTATAGTTAATTGGGTTGCCTAACCGGAAATAACCAAAATAACCAATTCAATTGTTCGCTGTCATTTTGCTTATTATAATTGACTGGATTCAATTAAATTTACATCGATTACATAAATCTTTCGATGTGTATTGTTTACGTCGCGTGCGCTGCAAGTTTATGGAAGTAGTAATGATTTCTTGACAAAATCAATTTGTCATCATTACGCCTTACGTTGCAACAATGTTTATTATGTTGTTACAAGCGGTCGACAATGACGATTGTGATTATTGTTATTATTTAAAATGTCTATTATTAAGAATATCATTACGAAGCATTATTAGATCAAAATATTACACGGAACGCTATTGTGATTCGCGGATCTCATTTAACATTTATTAGGTTTGTTTTGTCGATCGATTAATGATTAAATGGCGCACCCAGAATAAAAACATCTCGTTTTGATTGGAACATAACATATCTTACAAGTCTGACAATCCTAGTTAATAAGATTGAGAATAAAACATATTAAAAATCCAAACTAATTTGTTTGTTGTATCAATCAAAAAAACTATTTGATTAAAGTTGTGGTAGAGGCATAATATTGTGATTGTATTCTTTGGCTGTGACCACAATTACTGAGTTATTTCAACAGGATACGCGTTTCCTTCACGACGTTTTTTCTTCGTTTTCTTGGAAATCACCAATTTGGAATTCGTGTAGCGCGTAAGCGCGTTGATGTCTTTTTGTTTTCCGCAATTTTATGCTTGTCATTACACTGCATTGATTTTACTTTCCGCTCATTACTGGACTTCTTTTTAAAGGAAACATCTCAGCGATTTTTCATGTAATGATTTTTAATTACCGCATTCGCAAGCTTCGTGATAATTGAAATCACGGTGTCACTGTTGAGTAATAGTATCGGTGGACTCGTTGAAGTGAAACAATCCGTTCCAGTTGTTCGAGTAATGTCGATGCGTCGATTAAATTTGCCAATAATCGTATACAAAAGGAAGGAAATTGCACTGCGGGTAATTTAAAACAATGAACGCGCAAAGTTACGCTCGATTTACGTTTATTCTGACATGTAGCAAATTTAAAAACTCGCACAAAGAAAAATTATTTATTTCAATGTGAAGGAAAATATTTCATTCTTTATTTAAAAGCAAGTAATAAAGTCTGGCGTGTCGTGCATTATGTAAATCATTGAGGTTTGTATTTACGGCGTACTTGTACATTGAACTTGATTTGAATGAAACATTCGCCTCGAAAGCTCGCCACTGACGTGAGGTTTTTAGGCACGGTTCCACCCGCGACACGTTGCATTCGTAATTTCGTACGCACATTCAAACAAATGAATGGACGTTATAAATATTGTAGTCAAGTAAATTCCACGCTAATGTGGTTTTAATGAGGCGGATGCTGCTTCGTTTCGGCTCTTTGTCACAACACACCCACGAGTCGTAAAAAAATCAGAAGCGCATTGCGCATATGTATGCACAATAAAAACACTAAGAATAATTCCAGGAATAACATGAAAGTGTAAGTTTATTTTACACTTTGTTTTAAAATGGCATAATTTATAGGTGTCGTAGGTTACTGTTATCGATATTTTAATAATGAATGATTTACGAGCTGTTATTACACAGTTGGTTGCCTATATTACAATATACAATATGTTCTTGGTGAAATGAGCGTGAAAATTGCAATTCTCCAATTTTGTTTTTGATGGTTTGCGATTGCAACTTTTCTCGCTGTTTTCTAGCTGTGCAACAAAGTTGATTTCCATTTTTATTAGCAGCGCACCCTGGCGTTCAGCAGCCAGCTAGGTCGTTGACTTCGACACCTATTTTATTTACTTTTGATTGATTACTTCGCTACTTGCTCGACCATGCCCGGTCGTAACGACAGAAAGATTTCGCCGTTTCATTTAGTGCCTTTTTCGCACATTTACGTTTTTGTCCTAAACCTTTAGCCAATCAATCATAACGGTGCTCAACTTTTTATTTGTTTCTTGTTTTCTGTTCAGATTCACAAGAAAAACTAAAAATAGCACAAGTTTTTAAATAAGTGACATTTTTAGCCCTATAGACTGATAAATATAGATTAATCCTATCGATCACGTAAATTATGACATTAATATATGCACTGAACCCGAAATTTCGACAACATTAACATTTACGCTTCATCGCTGGCTTTTTCCTGCGAAGCATGAGGAAGGGAAATGAGTACAATTAATTCGGCACGCAGTCGATTAGTTTCTGGTTTCGAAAAGTCGCTGGCGAAGAGCTGACCTAAATATTTAAATGTATGCGAATGGCGAGAATGCACGAAACGCAAAAAGGCAACGAAGGTAGAAGTACAAGGAAAGTACATACGAAAGGTACGATCTTCGCATACTTTCCCTGATTTATATGCCACGCATAAATTAAACGAATACTTTTTGCATGGATTCGCACGCAGTAAAGTACCAATGATACTGTAGTGTGAAACGGCGAATTCTCACACCACTAACCTTACTTTTTATAAATTATTCAATTACACATAATAATGCGCCTCTAAAAACATTGTTTGCTTTATAAATGTAATCCTTTTTCTTCCATGTCCAATTTTTATTCTTATTATTATTATTATTATTTGTGTCTTGTCTGAAGTTTTAGTCTGAGGTCCGATCGTAAGTACATTCCGGCCGTCATTGTGCATGCACGTGTGTCCCGTTTAATTCGCCACACGCTCGCCTCGAACTCTTTCTTCATACGTGTGCATATTTTACGTTGTTCCATGCGCTGTTTAACTTACACTCGCGTTACGATCTTGCGACAGACAGTGCGAGGACTTTAACGAGATGATAAGATAAATAGCGGCTGTGCTGCTCAATTTTTACGTTCGACGTTTATTTATTCTTAATTCTTAATCGTACATCACAATTCGCATCGCAATAAAGTGCAATAAAAGCAGTTTGAATGCTGTGTGTGTGTTTGATGTTAACTTCGTCCGGTCGAAAACCCACACACGTTAAGATATAAATCTTCTTTTCTCCTCTTTCCGGATCTTTTTTTTAACTTGTTCAAGTCAGTCGGGATTATATTGACTTAATTAAGTTTATTTATAGTGCGTCAGTAAAGATCGTGTGTTTCAAAAGAGATACAAAGCAATGTTATAGATCAATTATACTTTTTCGTTTGCGGTACAATGTAACATACGCGTTTATAGACTTGAATTTCCATATTGAATCTAAGTACTAAAAAAAACAATTGAATTCCGCCGCGTCTTATCTGATGTGCTCAGTCGCCGCGAGAAAACGCATAACTGATTATCCTAATCATAACCCTCGTGGCGCGCATACAGCTATCAGTTACACACATCAGACATCATCCAAAGAGATGATTGTTTCAAGCGGTGCGCTTCGCTTTGCGGCATGCGTCCAAGCATGGAATGAAGTCATACGTGCCGCGCGATGCCTAAATTGAATTCAAATTGAAATTGTCTCGAAGCACATAGACAATGTTACAAGTATGCACATTGAAATAAAATCGTAATTTACGAATCTGCGCCGTGGTCATAAAATATGTAATTTGTCTCTTTCGAGGCAGGCAATTTGGAGAATTTCGTGAACACACAAACAGACCATGCAGGCTGCGACGACGCGTGGAATTTTGTCTTGTTCACATTGTAATTATTGTTTGTTCTTCCATATTTTCATATTTCATTGTTCTCCACTGAGCACGTTAAGGTACGGTACATAGTTTAAAAATTCGTTGAATTCGTTGGCTACACTATTAAAGTTTAATTAAAATGAGTTTTATTATCATGCCGTATATGTTATGTCAACGCAAATTGGTGTTTTCAAATTGTTTTCTTCACGAGCAATAAACTTTGTTGCTATAACTAGTCAAAGTATTTTTTTTTTAATAAAAACAAATAAAGTTGCATAACTTGAATGTTTGTTTCGTTGCCTAAACTCAAATACACGTGATTTGGCATTTAATAAACATTCGGTATACTTTATTACAAGTTACAAGTATATTAATAAATGCAATTTTGTGTAAACATGCAATATTTGCGTTTGCGGTTACGTACCCGGTCGGAAAATACAGGTGAACGACTCACGACACAGGAATATCGAAATAACTCCACGGTGGAAACCGCCACGTACCACTGTGTACCGCGATTCAAATTTAATTTTCTGTTCTGCTCCACTTTATAATGTCATAATGCAAAATCTAAACGTACTTTTAATTAAAACCGTTTCCGAGACACTTCAAAATGTTATAACAAATTTACCGAATGTGTAAACACTACTAACACACTTAAATCAGGCTTGTTTTTCGCGTGTTTGTAAAATAACAAAATTACGGAACGATTTGTTTGGCTAATGATTACACCAAGCGTATGTAGCGAGTTTCCATCACGACATGGATGTGTACGGCGCCTGCATTCACGTCGTCGGTGTCGGAAAACAATGAGAGTATGCGAATAATGCGCACGTTCGATGCACTCTCACCAGCTACGAATCGAAAAGTTCGCGCCGTTCGCGTGTCGCGCATAATAATGCGAAACGCATGGGCCAAACACCACGATGATGCTATGTGATCGACGCGCGCCAGGCGTGCATTTCATTCGCGATCATTGACGTTAATTCTTTTTAGCTTCGTGCCATTAGTGCCAACTAGCAGGTTGCAATCGTGTCGAATGATTGGAAATGCAATGCGCTTCGGTGTGAATGCGATTGTTTTCCGTTGTATGGGTGTGTGATGATGGTCGGAAAGTGCATGAAAGTGCATGCGCCTACATTTGCATACTGGCAATGAAGTATGTTTGATGTTTCGCTAATTTCTTTACATACTTCTAACATGCAAACATGCAAATTGCGACGGTGTTCGATGCATTCAAAGTGATGGGTACCATACAAACAACTTTTTTATGTCGATAGAAGACAATTGTTGAATTTTAATCAGAAAAAACAAAGAAATTTAATGTCTATATACAAAAAAAACAAAGTTGTGTTAGTTATAACATTAATAACTCAAGAACGGTTCAACAAATTTTGATTATCTAAGATTTTTTGGATTTGTTTCCACCTCAAATAGCAGAATAACGAATAAAATATCAGAAATTATTATTTAAAGAGTTTTAAATAAAATATTGCCATAAAATTGCACCCTAGATGGCGTTAAAGTGCATTATTAGCATGGCTTATGTTTTTTTAGAAAATGGAGCAAAAAAGTAAAATTTAATTACATTTTTACAATGAAAAAGTTGAAATTACTATTTGAAAATGATTACCATACTAAAACGCAGCCTATAATTAAATCAGTCACTGACTTGTCGACAAGTTTCGACGCCTTTGATGAAATCAGGAATTTATAATCCAATCTAGATGTTAGGCGTCTCATGGTCTTGTAATAAGCGCATTATGCAAATTGTTGATTCGTATGGTTGACTCACAGCACCGTAACTGTACAGTCTGCCAGCTCGCGTAATAATCTCATAATGAGTTAATTGAAATGATCGGTGAGTTTCCTGCGTTTCCTTCAAACTGTAAACCGCAATAAACGATAACAATAAACAATCATACTAGTAGCTGCGTACTGATTTGAACTTCATTACCATGTAAATTTACATATATTAATCGCAATTATTTTATTTCTGCAAGCATTTAATGCGAATAAGATGAACTTTTGTTCAATTATAATTCTAATTATAAGAAAACAGTTAATAGTTGCATAATTTCCCATCACATTATTGTTGAGTTGAGTTGAGGTCGTAGTGTTTTGTTACGGTTAATATTTATTACTCATTAATTGTTTAATTCGTTCTGACGGTGTGGCAAATGTGTTTATATTGAGATTTCAATTTAATTTGAGTTTTTTTCCGGCTTCATGTTTAATTAAGACGATAATTTATTGCGGTTGCTTCAACGTGCTCTACTGTCGAGTTGAATCACACTCAGAAATAATAAAAAGTAATTAATACAAATAAACCAGTAGCAGAACTTGAAACGGCATTAAATTCCATTCCATTATGCTGAATAACAGTTTCATGAAGTATTTAGCATCGAGATTGTTTGAAACGTATAGAAAACGTTCGATATTTAGACATACTAGTTAGAAAAGTAAAGTATTTTAATTGAATTAAGGTGATAATTCAATTACAGACGAGTTTTTAGGTTAGATTTGTTTAGCAGCCTGCAACTTCCCTTCTTTGATGTTGGCTGAGTGCGTTGACTTCATCGACTTCCCATATTCAATTTCATTGACGTTTCCTTCTACGCTTTGCTTTTATATTGCTCTGCTTTTATCGATTTCACAAATTTATACCAACAGTCTAGACGTCGTGTCTCATCATGACAATCATCAATTAGTTCCACTTGTTTTACGACAGATAAAATTGCAAATTAAAAGAATTGCTGTTACAGAAACAAAACTGCAGAAAGTTAAAGTTTCCGGGACTGTTACACATCAGCAACGCGCAAAAGCATAGCAATATAAAAAACTTTCTTTTTACACGTTTTTGATGTTTTTATAAATTTAAATGCAGTTATAAAAGGAAGGAAGTTCACATCTTGAGAAAAGAAAAAACTGGTCCTACGGACGCAGTAGTCAGTCAGTAATAAAACATCAAGTGAAACAAGACCCCTCAGACATGTCTCCATCAGACGTGAACAAGTGCACTACTCCTTCGTCGATCCGATTCATAAAACACTCTATAAGAAGACGTAGACTACGTGCGATTAACATGCAGACGACTAGTAAAAGCCAGGTATTTAAGTGAGTATGTCACCGGAACTTCAAGTTGAGAATATTCATGTTCATGTCCAACATGCACCTATTAACAGTTAATGACCACGGTGAAGACGAGTCACGCACTTGAATTTACGTATTCCAAGTTAATAATTAATAATATTTTACAGACATGAGACGTAAAAACATTTTGATTAAACAGTAAAACGTTTACTTTCGTTTTTTATATGATGCAATTGTTGGTAGGAACTCTTTCGTCATTTTGATATACTTGTAATGCAATACTATTATGTCTAGAGGTATTGTTAGTGGTCACTTGCATTTCTACGACTTTCCGTTTTTACGAAGCAGGAAAAAAAGAAAACAAACTTATTGGAGATCATGTAAAATAGATATCGGAATACTTGGCGTAGGTATACTGCAGTGTGCAGTTAATGGACATTCATTATGTTCGAGTTTTATTCGTGCGCGTTTCCATCGTATTGTATTAGGTATCGGGGGAAACCTTTCGTTTTCCGGTCGGCGGTATTGTTGTGTGCGGAAAGGAAGTCGCCTTGCCTTTTCCGCTCGCCCTGCGGACTTTTTTTTATGATTTCGGGTTCGACAACTGCATTTTACTACACGACGTCTATACTTTGGGGGCTTGTGTTAAAGTTGGATTTAATTTCCTCCTGCACGACTCGTGCATTACACTAATTAGAAATGCTTTGTTATTATGCCTTTTTTGTATAAACAGATCATATACGTAAGTCGTTTAGCAATTTTAATACGTTTTAAGAAATGAAAAAGGTGAGTGAAGCTAGAGGTGCTTTGTCTGAATGGTCAGTGTACTAGATAATAGCGTCACTGTGGACGTGACACAAAAGGGTGCAACAACCCTCCGGTCGCTCCCTGTTATATCTGCTGCGGTAATAACAGACGTCGTTAGGAGCGCAGCCCTGCAAGTGTTGTAAAAGGAATAATCAATAACTGCAGGAGCAGCATTAAAAAGCAAAAAAATATGGAAAAAAACTAACAAGCCAAACAAAATAAATGCAAACATAACCTGCTTGAGTACCAACATAACCTCAACTTTAATGGATAATAAAACTCACGAAAGTCTCATTAAAGTCTTAGAAAATTTAAAAAAATGAGTTTTTGCTTTTTAAACTCAAA
Organism: Dalotia coriaria; assembly: GCF_025399875.1. Taxonomy (NCBI): domain Eukaryota; kingdom Metazoa; phylum Arthropoda; class Insecta; order Coleoptera; family Staphylinidae; genus Dalotia; species Dalotia coriaria. Next base: position 2,866,117 of record NW_027045451.1, read on the forward strand.
TTTTAGTTTTTCCAGACTTAAATCCTCCTAATCCTCTAAATAAATATAACCTTATCTATGAAGTTACACGAGCCACACCAATGATCAACGTAGGTGTACCATAATACTCTGATTCATTCTAATGCTGAGTTACATGCACAATATTTACAGCTTGCGATACACGTAATACAAGTCATGAATGAAATAATAATCGTAATACAAACGGAGAATGCACCACACGGAACGAAAGGGCCAGCCTAGCTTAAAGGTAAAAACTTGAACATATATAAAATATGATCAAAACCATCTATTTAGAAACGTCGAGATAACTGTACCTGTAATAATATGGCACACGTTGCTTTCTGGTATGTATTTCGAGTATTGGAATAATATAATAGCTGGGGATATTAAATTACACATTACATATTACACATGTAAATATTGAAGAAACGCGGTAGATAAATAGATAGGTAACGAGCGTGCGTGAGGCGCACCCTTCGAAAGGCTATTAAAGGTTCATTAGTAAAAGCGTAGGTTGGAGCTGCATGCCCTCAAAAATTTATAATGAAATGTAATGCGTTTTGTTGCGTTTTTGTGGTTGAAAAGTGAATATATAAATTCAGCTACACCTAAAACACTCCTTGTTTTATTTTGTAAAACTTGTTAATATTTTTTAACCTGTTGGTCATGTTCTTCATGTATTCATTTCAATTTTCCGCTCTGATTGAGTGCTCCGTTAATCGCCTCCATTGGCCGGCTCCTGATTAAAATGCTCTGATTACAATCAGTAATTAGTCTCGACTTTGACGGCGCTCTGTTTCGCCAATTTCGCGATTTACGATTCGCACACGTAAAAGTGACTTCCGCGCGGGCCTTTTAATTAATATCGAAATAAAATCACAGAATGTGCACTACATGCGCGGTCAAACGCGGGCGATTAAAAATAGCGAATTTATGCGCGCCAATTAGCTAACAGTAATTAAATTATTATTACTTTAAGCGTGCGCGCGCGCCCGGTAAGCGCATAAATTCAATTCGCGCTTTTGCACATTGCGCACGATTTAAACGGTGAAAATGGACGAGGCGCGACTGGCGAGAACATGTAATCAACGTGTAATATTTTTCAGTGTTTCAGTACTTACTTCTTCGGGTTGTTGGGCAATTTTACGGCTTCCTGTCTTTGCAATTTGCTACGCTATTTATATAAATTAATATTATTCCAAAGCGCCAGACCATTATTTATAATTACGTATAAGTAAATATAAAACTGATTGTTCTGCCATTGCGCATGCGCAGCATTAGTCACGATAACAATATAAAGTTCTATTTATAAACCTGCTGTTTATTATTTACTAAACTCTTGAAAATCTTGATAACATTCATGTCAGCAAATGTGCGATTTTAAGTTGCAAACTGGTTCATAATTGTTTCTTCACACGACATCAAGTAAATCGTATTTTCCGAAGCGTTTTGTTTAATTATTCCTAGTCATGGATGACACAACAAAGTTTGACTGCGAAAACTTTGCTCCAACTTAATTTTAGTTTCAAATATTATCAGGTTAATTAGTTGTGTGAGAATTCTTAAAACAAATATACATTTTTAAGTTATAACACTTTTAGCATACGTGAGAAAAACGCCTTAATATTGATTAACGCCCCAAAGTACTTTGCATTGTATATTTAATTAGTTACGTTGGTCATTCACAATAAAATAGAATCATTGTGCGGCTTTATACCGCCCGTAACATGAATTTAATTTCACGGATTTTATAAGTTGAAAATTTATTAACCTTCAATTTTATTGTGTTTAATTTTTATGTTCCGTCCCATTTGTGTTTTACTTTTTTTGTAAATAGGTTATTTTACTAGCACGCCATCTGTAAATGAAAAGATGATGGTAAATTGGTTTTATGCAAAAAATTAACGAAGACAGCATCTGTCGTGACAAAAAATCTTTTCTAGTAAACCGAAGAATAAAGAAGAAAGCTTCCAACAAGTCACCGTTGGAAGTCAAAACGCGGACATTATTTTATCTTCGATTTCCAATTAAATTTATTATTATAATTGGCTCTACGAAATAACTTACAAATATAGAATAATATAATTGACCGGCCGCATACCTCACGGAAACCAAAAAACCATAAACGCACATCGCCATTGATTGGAGATTTTTAATGCGAATTAAACGCATTTTGCAACCGACACACTTTTTCCGCGTCTTGCTATAGAATTAATTCAATAGGCAATTGGAATTGTCGCTGTAATCTATCCGCACGCATTCCACTCAACAGATCAAGTAGTATTCATCCTAGTTTTCAATTCTTTAGAACTCATTACGAGTATATCACATCACGTGTTAATAATACATTCACAAAAAGATTCCTCAAACAGAAGTCGACGATAAATTAGTGAATAGCTGAACGGAACTGGGAATTCAATACACTCGATTTGAATAAGCATGTAAATATTAAATGAGAAATGATGTGGTTGTGGTACACATTTGGTAAAATATGTGCGGCCTGAATTTTATGCAAATTTATGCGTCCACTATGAATAATGAACGCCGGGCATCGACTTGCTTCTGTTCGCGTTTATTTCGATTCTTTTCCGTCGTAAAAATATGAAAAACGATGCGTATTTGAATCGACACATAAATAACCTCTACGTTACCCGAATTGTTGGCTTTAATTAAGTTTGATTTTTATTGCCCGCTTAATATACGTGATAAACGTGAATTGTGCTTGATTTATTCATCTTTCTCTTCTTGGACTCTTGGAGAGCAATAATGAAGGTAAATATTTTGTATAAATAATACAGTAAATCTTGTTTTTTGGGTTAAAAGCGTTATAAAAGATTTTCGAAAAAAAGTTGGCAATATTTACGCTGTTACAACAAATAAAACGTTGTAAAGTAAATGGTAGATTTCAGCGAATACCGGAACGTTCCAGGAAAAACGATTAAAACGAGATTTCGCTGGTACAGCGAAAACTTCTTGAGACACTGAGTCACTAATCGCTTTCTCATCTCTCATCTCAGCTTCACATCATCACGAAGCCTTGAAATCGCAAGGGGTACATCTTAAAACACGTCCCAACTTAAACAAACCCATTGAAAGCAACCCAGAATACAAACAAAACATTCATCCTTTTCAATTGTCAAGTTTTATCTTTTTTATTCATTAAATCTCTTTTATTTAAAAATGAACAGTGGACGCATTAAAAATATGTTTTAAATTTATATTTATTTACAGTTGGGACTGGTCAATGGCCGAAAAACGAATTGAAAATGCATTAGGTATGCTCGCGTTGAATTGTTATTGTTATCGAATGCATTTAAATGCCAAAACGTAATAAAATTCATACAGTTATGCGGCGATGTATGGCACACCGGAAATTTTGGTCGTTTCAGCGCTGCGCCGGAAATCAACCAATTATCAAATTCAATAACGCACTCACAAACTTGCATTTACCGCAAAACCTACTTATATACTTAACAGTAACTAGTTAAAAGAGTATCACACATAAAAAACCCATTATAATTAAGTGATTCACTAAATTAATTAATTTTAAGACCTGTCTCCGGCTTCAACTGATTGAAAAGATTTCTGATCAGTTTTTTATCATCTGTATCAATAAACAAGTGTTATAAACATGACTTTTAAATATTTTTTCTTAAAAAATTTGAGTTTCTTATGAAGATAGGAAGTTGACCAGGTTTTCAGTACATTGAAATGCATTTAAAGATAGATTTTATAACCCAAGACGCCAGCTTGTCTACTCGTAACATCATTTCCCCAGAGACTGGATGTTTAGCTGTGCCAAGAATCAGTTATTCGTTTCCTCACAGTTTACACCAGATAAGTCTAAGCTAAACTAACTGCAACGTGCGCATTTGTCGTTCAAACAACACATAAACATAGGTGTATTACACTAACTTCAACTTCAACAAGTAAGGTAAAGTAAGTTAACGTTTGGTTTATATCATAATTAAAGTTCTGTTAGGTCTGCGCACAGTCTTTAAAGCCAATGTTGACGTTACGAATTGAAGTTATCAACAAAAATTCTAGAACACCCAGAAAGCACGCAGCTTTCCTAAGAAAAGCCGGTGGAACGTCGTGAAGGCATGTGCATTAGCATTATCGACTCAACAACATTCTACAAAGCACGCCGAAACGAAAAACAAGCGCACGTAGCTCAAAAGACTCCAAAAAACACACGAAACGTGGTAATTTTCGTTATCAGCGCGCAGCGCAATGAATGTTAACTAAATTTTTAAGTGTGGCGATGTTAATTTTAGCCTGTTTAGTCAATGAACAACGCTTACTAATTCCATCAAGTTTTCGAAATAGCATCACATGCTATCAGTGAATGCGTAATTGCTTTCAAACTATTTATGCATTTGTGAAAGCACTTACATTATTCACCTAAAATTAGACACAGCTATAAACTTTTAAAACTTTTTTAAAGGTTTTAGTCAATTACAAGTGGTAATAATTTAGAATAATGTGATTTGAGGTTAAAATCTCAATTTTTTGTATTACGTTATTATAAAATAATTTTATAGTTGACCAATTTTGAGTTCAATGAATTTTTAGATTTATTTTTAAATTCAATACATTGCGGTGCCGGTTGAACGATTTGGCGTGATATTAAACGGGAATAAAAGTAATAATGGAGTGCGACATGCCGTGCACGTTCATTCTATAATAATTTACTTAAATGATAGCCGTTTCGATTGAATCATTCATTTCTCATCCGCTCGAATAACTTCCATTTGTCCGAATATAGAAAACAATCGAGCACGTCCGTTTCGGACGCAAAATAAAAAAAAATCAACAGCTGACGCGTCAATAACAAGAATCAATAAAAATAAATATTTTAATCCAATAATAATTTTAGCTGAAGTTTAATGAACTTCGCAATAAATTAATCAATATTCAAGAGAAAAAAATTACCTCTTTTTGCTGTAGCCAACCTTGTCGAGCTCAATGTGTCTGTAGGCAGCGTAGGTGGCCATTATCTCCAATTAAAAGGAAATTGCGGACGGCACACGGACGAAAAAAAGCAAACGATGAAAAACTGCGCGCGGTGATAGGAAGAACGTTTCGCACGTGTGAGTGTGGTGAACGACCGGAAGTGACGGTGCTTGCAGCGAGAGCGCGACTGCGACTGAACTCGCGATGCGGCTTCGCGGCCGCTTTTATAACCGGCGCCGTGTTGCGGTTGTGGCAGCACATACATGCCGTACACTTTATGACGTGTTTGGTGTTTTACCAGTGCCTTTACGTCGATTTATACAATAACACGCTTTCCAACAAGCGAATCAATTCAACACTATAAAAATGGCTACTGGTGTCATTCTCCTATGATATTAAAACATAGGTGGCGCTGCTGTGCAACAGCTTTTTAAGTGAACACATAATAAAATGATAAAAATGTAAACGAAAGTTGAATTTCTTGTCTTTAATGATCAATTTTAAGCGCAATAAAGACATAAATTGTAAACGGAAAATTGCTTTGCATCTTACGCTTGCAACAACGTATGCAGTTGCATTTTATTAGTGAAAATATTAATTGCAGTCGAGAGAAAATGCAGTGTTTATCTAAGACCTGCCTACTGAAACCAAAGAGGAATATTGCAATCATGCCTGATCATTATCATTAATATTGACTTCATCGGATTTAATTACATTGCATTAAAAGCGAATGATTTTACTATAAAGACTAAAATTGCAGATGCAAATCCTTCGAATTCAAATGATATTGTTAATACTAATAAATACGATGTTGTGAACTTGTGGATTTTCATTTAACTGTTACTTGGAAGATGAAACAATAGAATAAATTTCCTTCCTGTAGAATTATATAACATTTTACTTATAAAAAGTGTTTTGTGAACTAAAAAAAATTTAAATATAAAGTTGCGTTGAAGCGGTACGGATTAATGATGGAAAAGAATTGTTGTGACATTCTATATGTGCGCATATGTTGCGTTGAACGATAACAATATCATACGTCCTGCGATTATCTGCTCGCCAAGGCTCCCAGCGAGAGTGCCCATGACGATATGATGAGGAAGTTTTCTATTCTGGAGGATTTTCCCATGCGAGCTGTTATTAATAGCATAAAGAGCGACGCACACATAATGCAACAAAACGAAACGCATCATTTTGCTACGTTTTGTTGCATTCGCTGCGAGTGTGACGCGTATTCTGTCGTTAATACTAAATACCTATGCATAACTTGTTAGATTTTAGTGGATTTCGTCTTAAATGGGAAATTCCTTATGTGAACTCAATCATTACGAAGAGTGAGGATATTTTATGCAAGTTTATTGCTTTATAAGTGAATAAAATGTATGCAAATCAAAAACCTGGCCATGGACGGGTTTGATACCATTTAAAAATTACGCCTGTGTCTGATTTGATTAAATAAATTTTCCGCTTTCTTTTTTTGTTCTTTTTATTTGCTTTCTCTCTGTTTCTTCAAAATTTCTTTGTCAAGTTTATCATAATGTCTAATTTTAAATCATATCTTTGTTACGCAGTTTAAAAAATGTTGTTGTTTTAGAACGACAAAAATCTATTACACAATTGTTTGTTATTTGTCTTGTTCAGGTTATCAGTAGCAAATTACTATCGAGATTAACGTTAATATTCTATTCTCTATTGTTTATACCGAATGGGAAAATAAATAATGACTGGAAGTATGCTTCGGGCATGGTCGCATGGAGTTTAGTAATTATCAATCGTTGTAATTTTGTTATTAGCAATTAGTCGGTCGCGGAGTTATTTTTTAATTTGATTATGCAATGTTTCAGTAAACGTCAAAAGTAAAATCTTAAAAATCTTTGGAAAATACGGTTTTAAAAATGTTTATAAAGTCATTTGTCTAAAAAAACTTAACTTTTTAAGCACAGTTTGTAAGCCACTGCTTAAAATTTCAATTATGTTACGATTACAACAATCTACTTGTATATAATGACTGATGCATTGGTGTAACATTTTTAAAACGTTTGTTATTGAACATATCGCTTTGTCAAAATGTGGTAATCACAAGATAATTAATTATTTCTTATCCTAATTAAAACCTCTTTACATTTACCAATGTGAAAATTTGTTGACAGAATGACTAATTACTCCTTTCGTTCATAACCTCAAACAAACACTATTGAAACCCAATTTTAATGAAATTGCTGATTTTGTAATGTGCACTAAGTTAATTCACTTTTTTTTCTCTTCTTAATCTAAACTCCACATGCAACACACAAGATCAGTTTGTCTACATGTAGCTGTAGATGTGCATCTTGCCGCATCTAGGCTTCGAGAAGCGCGAGCTAATTTAAAAATGATTTCTAAATTAGTTGCGTGTTTTTGTTTTCGTTGCCCGGCGCGAGGCATCACACATGCGTACCGAACCCCGATGCGTGATGCGTGGTGAGATGATGCAATGCAATGTCATAAAGTGTCATTGACATCTCGCGCATTTATCCGATGCAAGTGCGCGAGAGCTAAAGCGAAACCGCACCAAGAGCATTAACGATTTATTTCTAAATTTGAACCGATTCGAACTCAATCTATTTCGAACGGGTGCAAAATGTGATTGCTTTTATTCAGCGTGATCTGTATCACATTCTGTATCACTATATCAGGTATATCAAAATATTCAAAATAAATAACTCACTTTCTTTTTGATCTTGTAATTGCCACATGTTAAATTAAATTGGTTTCTTTTTGTTTGCCAAAAATCATCTTGTTTTCATTTGTTCCACTTGCTTCTCGTTCCAGTTGTTTATTTAAATAAGTAGAAGACAAGTTTTGTTCATTTTATAAAACACGCGATGCGAATATGTTAATTCATTGTTGTTCTAATAATTTACTAAAATTTGCATTATTTGAATAACAAAAAGAAACTTTTGAAAATATTTTCGATTACACCTCATCATGGAATTTAATTCAACTCATTTTGTATTTTGTTGCTAAAATTACCTTTTGGAGGAATTTTTTAAATTAATATACTATCTACTTTCCTCATCTAAGAACATGAAAATGCAAGAATATTACTGATACCTTAAAAGTAGTTATGGTTTAAATACAACTGAAATTTTGCACGTTTTAAATGAAAGTCATTAAACATTTTGTAATTTAAATTAACTATTATATTTCTTTTGTATTACTTGGTGTAATAATAATTCCATATTAGTGGTTTTATTTGTTAAAGCATAACATTCAGAATTCCAGTAATTAGTATTCCAAGGTCCGGTTAAAGTTTAAACTTTAAAATGAAGTTTTAAATGAACGCAAAAATCTCAAGTTAAAAGCAAACATTCGCGCCATCTGGTTGCAATAAAGAGTATTACTAAACCGTACCTGAATAGATTTGATTACCTTTAGAATGTATGACATAGTTGAGTAATGATATCACATCTTCCTAACACGACTTGACTGTATACATAAGTTCAAAGCCAGTATTCGTATGCATATTTATATTTATTAAATTAATGACACACGCTCTACTTGCTACGCTAAATGTTTTCTGGTCTTCTGGTGACCGCCAGACGCCTGGCGATCGTCAACTATTCAAATGACTCAAATGGAAAATGCTTAATGTTTTTGCAAATTAAATTAACTTCACGGGAAAGCGTTAAGTACGGAGACATTAAAGTTGCATACAAAACTCCACCCGAATAAGATCATATATATGATTTATAATAACTTTGAATAAATTTAACTTTCTCAAAGACAAATTAATGCATTCCGTACGTTTAACTAATCTAAAATACCTCAACACATTTCGAATTGTTACTCTTTTGCGTTTTACCGTCTCTAGGGAAGCAAAGGTTAGAGTTATTACCAAGATTCATTGTAAAGTTAAACTGTTCGAGCTCGCGCATTTCATGAATATTTATCTGCGGACTTATCAGTCAAATTACTTCTTACTTACGCTTCGTGCTTGGAAACTTATTCAAATGGCTGAGCGCAATCTTTACTTTTAACTTTAACTTGTACTTATCCTAAACATCGCCGGCATTGACGTACTGAGCAAAGAGCCGAAGTATATAAGTACGTCAAGTGCATGTAAGATGGTTAAGTTAAGTTATTCTCAGTAACAAAAAACGTTTTTTTCTTCTTTGCTTTATTCTATGTGCTGATGCAATGGTTGCGGCTTGCGCAGTAGCGTTTAATTGAAATGACTTACTTAAATTTTATGTCCAGGAGGTTTTCTTTCTGCGCTTCTTTGCTCAAATTGTGCATGTACTAATATTATATTTTAAGCAACTAAGTAGCAAGCAACTAAAGTTGCCAACCACAAAACTTTTTCATTTACTGACTTTATTTTTTACTAAAATCAAGTAAATTGTAGTTTTTTGTTGTTTATTTTTAAACATTTTCTATCATTTTTTCAATTTTTTCTGAATAAACTTCCAAAACCATTTTTTATCAGCAATTTTAGTTGCTTGCTACAATACATATTTAAATTCATACGCATTGCGTAGATCATAAAACATTAAAACTTGCAGTCGTATAAGAAAATTGGATGCGCAATTGACGTTAAACGAGCATAAAACTTGAATTATTAGACATTTAAATTAGCATTAATTACACGCACGCACTTTTTATGACAGTAAAACCTAAACATAAGTAGATTATAACCGCATTTATCTACAACCGCAACCAGAAACTTTCTTCTCGTTATTTTTCCTCTTGATCTCAAAATATTTCACTGTCGATTCTTTTTATTACATTCGATTTGATTTGTAGATAGCGATTTGTTTGTTTTGCAGGTTATGAACTTCCTTCGCCACCTTTGACCCTAGTGCGCGTGCGTACAAAGCAATCCTTTGATATACATTCACATTTTATTACATCTATTCTTCCTATGTTCTACATTTCTTATATCGTATTTCATATCACACGCAGATCTCGCGTTTCTCAACTCATCCGAGTGTTCGTCTATAACTGCGATATTCCCGCTGTAAATCCATTAATTCCATTCTTATTTCCCGGCGTAGTGGTGTTAGAAATGTGCGCAAACACAAATGTCCGATGTGTGGCTCATGGTTTTGTGCTTTCGTGAAGAATGGCATCGAAACAGCACGAAATCCCGTGGCGAGCTTCTTCTTCTTGGCTGTCTCGCGTGCTCTCTGAATCCGAACACGTTTGCCAACTGCACGCTCCAATGCGTTTCGTTCTAGTTGGTTATGGTCTTCTCTGATCTCGCGTGTTGTGCTAATCCTCTTAATTTTATTCTTTTTATTTTCTTCCTGATGTGATATACTAGTGCAGGCGAACGGCGGCTTAAAAACTCTCTAAACTTTCAACGTGTTAAGCGTGGCTTAATATAAGTTACACAGTGAAATATTTTATCATGTTTTATCTTATGTGCTTTGCTGATTTTTGTAACGTGCGCAAAGTCTGTAAAGTTTGCAAAGTTTAGTCTAGTGTGTGGACAGTTTGTGTGCTTTGCAAACGATCGGAGTGGAAACTGGAGAGGCTTAGGTATACTTTGAATAGTTTGAGTTCTACTCAAGTATGTGCACGTGCAGGTGCACTAAGTTATAAAGTGTCATTAAAATATGTTTATTTATTAATAGGCAATTATTTCAGAACCATAAATTCAAACATAAAAAAGATACTTATATTTTTACCAGCTTTAAACACGCAGATTTTTTTAAATGTTTTTTTTGCTAAATTTTACGATTTTTTCAACTTTTTTCTTATTGTTGAAGTTTTTCCAGAATTTTCATTCGTAATTCTGCTTTTGCAGACAAAAATTCACTCAGAATATTTTATTTTTTTTGTTTTGCGCGTATTTTGTAAAATAAATTATTTTTTTTTTATAAATTCAAACCAAAATACACATTTTCTTAATATGTTGATATCTTTTCCCAACAAATCAATCAACATTAAATCTATTTGAAACACAAAACCCAATCCAAAACCAAATCGACTGGAAGTTGGTCATGTGGAAAACACAAACCGCATTACTCTTCACATCTCGCTCCTGATGCTTGTTTTACTTTTGGTTTTCAACACCTGTCTTCGCATGCTCTCCCATTAGCTCCATTCAGCTTGCGCATGTTTTATCATTTAGTTTCCTCTCATGTTTATTGCGTAGCATAAAACTCTGTGGTCTGCATTGCACGCTGGGTAATTTGCTTCATTAATTTTCTAGCGCGAATGATTCGAAATGATTTCAAGCAATTCAGAGCAAAACTCGAAATGCCATCCATGCACGTCCGACGTTCTTTGCCTCTGCATGATTGATTAACCATTTCATGGATTTCTTCATTTTCAGTTCGAATTTAAAGATTTGCGTTTGCGCGTTCTGATTGCATTTCACTTCGTACATCGTTTCTGTTTGCATTAAGATCGAACGCGCATAATGGTAATGCAATAATGCCGTAATTATTCGACGTACAATTAAAATCAACGAACGTATACAAACTTTACAAAGCAACGCGTGGATCATTAATTTTACGATTTTTTCGACCTGCACGATGATGGTTTACTGTTGACTATCGAGTATCTCGGCGAGCATTAAATGTGAAATTAAAGCCTCGCCAAGAAAAGCGTAATCTAATGAAAATCTCATATCTTTGCGTGCCGCGCGCTTAAAACTATAAAACTATCAAATAAACCATTATTATTGGTGGAATAGAGAGCCAGCGCCAGCTTTCAAAGGTGTGTGCATTTGTGCACTAAGGTAAAAAATGATTAACAGTGATTACTGCTATCTGCGCAGAGGCTGTGGCAGTGTTTGTGCGAGAAAATGAGTTTAGAGACTGAAAAGTTCGTTTGCAACACCGGCCGGATTTTAGTGGGAATTTGTATGCTTTCCTTTGGCGATATGCTTCTATCTTACCTTACTTACTGCAGTGCTAAATTATAGCTATTAATGCTTCACGACAATCATTAACAATCACCTAATAAATCACATTGTGTATAGCTCGCTGTAATGCATTTCACATTGGTTCGTTTTCGTGTCTTTCGTTCACATAATGTGTTTTGCTAACACATTTTAAAAGTTTTACTGAAATAAAACATATTGGATGTTTTATCGTAATTTTATCATCATAGATGGCGCAAATGTAAATAAAATGACAGAATAACTTAGGTTAGGTCATGATTTTACATGGCAACGTTGCATTTTTTGAAAAAAAATTTGAAACACATCAAAATTAATATTTTTATGCTTCTTTGAGCATTGCAATAACTAAAAGTAGATGTTATGATTCATATTACAACTGATTACTTGCCCACTAGAACTCACACTGACTGTAATTGTAGTCATCCAGTCATTGCCTCGACCACGGGCGAGTTACGTTGTGATGAATTATAAATTGATGAAAGCATCACTCATCGCACCAAATGCACTCCGGCCGGGTAGGTGCTCGTACTCGTATTTTAGACATAAACACAAATGCGACGTCGTAACATTAAAATTGTACGAAGCTAGAAGCTAGAAAAGACGATTACTGGATTATATCCACCGCACTCGAGGTATATTACCTTAGGTACGTTTATGTGTACCATACTCCACTGAGGCCTTAAGAAGTCCATCCGCGTCCAGCCGACCCGAGTGGAAATACGTATATTAAATTTGATAGATCTGTGCGTTATTACGCATTGCGGCGGAGCGCCGGAGCGCATTATTATTACGATTACGATTTCATGATTACGAAGTGCATTCTTATAGAGCAAATAGATTACGTCTCGGTTTACTACCTGTGCGCTGCGTTGAGCACTTGCGATTGCGATTACCGAGCGATGTGCGCATTGCCTCGAGGTGTAAACATGACTGAGACTATTTTATTTGTTACTTAAATTTAATAAGCGGCCGAGAAAATGGCGAATGTTCAATTATTTTGTGATATAAACATTTAAACAGTGATATTTTTAACTCACAACCAACTTTTATTGCATTTTATGCAACTTATGCAACGTGAAAGTAAAATTGGTTGCATACATAAGTTTTAACCAATAAAGATCACTAGAATAAAAGTAAAAAAAGTAATTTTAAAAAGAAGATTATTCATTACCTACTTTTTGAATTTCGTGTCTGACAACTAAAAATTAAGACAATATCTTTACAATAAGCAATTTTATTTTTGCAATCTAGGCCAACAAAACAATATAATTAAATCTTTCTAATATAATCTGCGGTCAGCATATCACGCATTCGATTTCGATTACTCTTCCCTATTATTACAAATAAAAAAAACACGATTTTTTCGTCAGTTTCTTTTCGGTAACTACTCTTTTCCTCGTCACTTTGCTTCGTCACTTGTTACATGCATTTCGTGCATGTTTTTCTATATTTTCCTTCAATGTGTCTTCTATTTCGGGCCAGGCTGTGCATCTAGCACGTTCGGTTTCGTTTGTCGGTAGCTCACGCACGAGTGCGCGCCGAAATTACACTTCTCTTCGCAACATCAAAAACAAGTTCGAAAAGAAACATCATCATGCATGCCCGGGTGTGTGGAACAAAGTTACATGTAATAATATTCCACACACACGCATCTAATAATTATTTTCTTATAAATTCGGTTGAATTAGAAAAAAAGTAGGAGGTAATGTTTCTCGAAACGACACGCTGGCGATAGAAGACGAGTCTTCGATAAATTCAAATTCAAATTAAAAATATTTTAATTAATATCCTAAATGACTACTTGATAAAAATAATTAATTAATATGTTGCTAAAATTATAGGCGTTACAATATGATAATCATAGTCTTCTTTAAAATTCAGTAGGTTACCCAAACGGCGTTCTTCCGGATTGTGACTTCTTATCTGATGGTATCATCTGCGATGATATAGAAAGATACACCTCATAACAACGCCAGAGATCAACGCTTTCGTGTTATGCACGCGGCACGCATTTGATTTTATGTTAATAACACGTCTAGCCCGCGCCATATCGACCACAGGCTGGGATCAAGAAGATACGTTTTGAAATCGATGTTCGAATTATTTATTAACGATCCTGATGTGCTGTTCGCGGCGGTTGTGCGCGTATTTTTAGATAACAATCTTGGTCACACTTGCTGATCACACGACACGCCACGTTTACTTCTGGTTGCAATCAATATTCGTGAGTTTTTTTCCTTTGGCGATTTTTTCCGTGGTAATGATTTCGTGTGCGCGTGTAGAGTATTAAATTATGGAATAACATATAATCTGTGTGTGACTTTTTATTGATCTTGAAAAATTTTAATTTTTTGCATTTTTAAAGAGAAAATCGTAGAAAAGTGATCAAAAACTTTGAAATTTTTTGTTCGCAATAAAGTTTGCAAACAAATTGCTAATTAACGCATCTAGACAGTTAAAATAATTAATTATTTACTAATTAACATCCCAATTAACTGAGATAATCACATTAACTTTAATGGCAAATGCTATTAATTATTATGAATATTGGCATCACATCTACACATTTAAAATGCTTTTTTTTGCTGTTAATATAAAAGCACCTGATGTAAAACAGAATATTTGACTGTGCGATTAATTAATCATTAAATTTATAGATATATAATAATTTATCAATGCAAACTTTAATCTTGATCTAAATCTGAAAAGGAAAGGAAGCTAATAAAGAAACGAAAGTTCACTTTGCACGATAATAAATAAATATGAAAACTTATATATTATAACAAAAAAGTGAACCAATAAAAGCGTAGAGATTGCGATATGTCAATAACAGCATCAATAAATTTTTTCCTTTAAAGTTTAAAAGTAAATACCTGTAACTAGAATGTTCAATAAATCATTGTCTTCTTAAATTGTACGTTCCACAACAAGATAATCACAGGAGTGATCTTAACAATGTAACAATAACACTGAACTATGCTTGTTTTGGCACTGATAGTTATAAAAAGAATTAATTTGCTCGTAGGAAACATGAGGAAACAGTTTTCGTTCGTGCTGTCAAATTAAAAGTTAAATATGTACGAGTACGTGAATTCCTTTCTATTTTCTTTCCATCCGCGTGTTTTTGGGCGTTTATTCGCCATTAAAACCAATCCCCAAGCTCCGCTCAAAAAGTTACACATTGTAATTGTGATTCTCTTAAGACTATAAAATGTTCGATGCCTGTGGGTGCTACAATTTTGTAATTTTTCTGCTTCAATGCACGAGAATGTTACTTTTCAAATTCAAATTCGATTTGATTTCGTGTTCTAAACACATTTTAATAAGCCGACGCGGATTGGATTCATCAAAATACGCCGAACATGCCCAATAAATATAATTTACATATCGAAATCGTTGCTTGAATTAGAATTCTCGGTTTGGAAGCGTCGAGAAATGGTAATTTTTGGAGTTTAATGGCTAGGATTGACTTGATTTCGGACTGTGGAACTGCATTTGTTTATTTATTTACGCCTTACTATGCGTGGCACTTGTAATGTGCGTTCTAATATACATTTAATACGATTAAACTCATATTAAAACGCTTTTTATGGATGTAGCTGATGTATATCTGTAAATATACTTCATATATTCGGGATTTTGATTTGGTAGCCTACTAATGCATCATAATAACATTCAATAGCACATGTATAAATTAATTATGCATTATTTATGATTATTTTAACAAAAATATATTGCAAAGATTGGAAAAATTATTGAAAAATTTGTAGAACACCATTAAATTAAATTTTTTCATAGAATTTTTCAATAAAAGTCAAATTTTCCATCAATTTAACTCAAAATTGTCGTCACAAGCAATCTAAATGTTTTGCAGTGGCAAAATGCGACTTTTATCAATTATATCAACAAATTCTGCAAAAATATCTTCATCATTGTAAAAATTCATTTGTATGTTAGTAGTACTTCTATTTTGCTATTTATTTAAACAAAAATCATGCATACATTACAAAAAAACTTAAACTCGTCGAATTGGTTAATTTCTTAAATTTTACGAACGTCTTAATTTATGAATATGTGCTACACGCCTCACATTCCACCATTTTTCATATTTATGACCGCCTCTCAAGCTACAGCAACGATTAAACTAAAGCCTCTTCGGCGCTGCTCTTTGTCACGGCATAATTTTACACGTTAAGACAAGAAATTTACTATCTCGAGTGTATCGACTTGTTATTGCACAATTACACTTTTTCCAAACGCGTTAGCACTCGCGAGCTCCACATGTTCATAGTAATTAAAGATTTTTATATCGTTGCGCTTTTTGTGGCGTTCATTCGTTTTTAGAGCGCTTGTGCTTTAAATCAACACTCGAATTCAGCGTTTGAGCAAGATGTGCATAGAAGCATGACGAATTTCTACGATTTTTCATGTTGAAATGTTGAAAAAATCTCACTCAGACTTTCTTAGAGTCTAGAACTTTGGAGAATAACAAATCGTGCCCAAAAAGCACGACTGCGTTCGTGGATGTCAAACTTTCTACAAAAATGTAAAATATTTTCAAAAGGAGGAAGAAGAGAAGAAATTCGTACTTTCGTACTCGTAAAACGATTTATTTTGCTAGGTTTCGCTTTGTTTCCGTTCTGTGCGCTGAACATCCTTTGAGGCAAATGCAAGATTTAGCATAAAAAGCCACCAATCGAAATCAATTAAGAAACGTGACTTCTAACAGTCAATTAATTAATTAACGAAATCAGATATGTCGCATTCAAAGAACCCGCGTCAATTTATAGCAATCCGCCTTTTTTGCCTTTATTTAAAGCTTAAAAGTTCCTAAAACGATTATAATGTAAATGTTTAGATCGATGTGTTTGGTTCCTATAAACTTTTATCGTCTAGATTCATAAATATTCATTAATAGCCAACGTGGGGTCGTGCTTGCCTAATAGACAACTAGTCGCGGTTTTATTAAAAAGAATATTCCATTAAGAAATGAATCAATTGGAAACTAACGTTTGGAAACTCCTCTTTTTCACGTTGAAACTCGAATGCTGCGTTAATTATTTGCTTTCGGTCTTCGGATGCGATGTTTCAATAAAGGCTTTACATTTTTACATCGACTAAACTATTCGTTTAAGAGAATGAACGGACACACGACACAAATATTTCAAATGCCTTTCGAAATCGTCAATTCGTTCGATGAAACACCCGATAAAAGCCAAGTTTATCATTATACTAAGACATAATTAATTGAAATCAATTAGTAGAGATAGAGGTTGCTGTCATTCATAACGTATTTATTGCTTAATCACAAATTTTTGATATTTTTTTTGTAAAATTTAAAGAAAAACGTTGTTTTGTTTTATTTTTGTGCTAAAAACTTAATATTATTGTTAATATAATTTACATAATTAGCATTTGCATTTAATCCTCTTATAAATTATCGCTTAATTACAAAATTTAAATATCACTCGATTATATGGAATTAAAGATTAAATTAGTGCGCGCGCATTAAATAAAAATAAAAAGGAATTAAAACATAAACATCAACGTAACGACGTATCAAACTCAAGAAGATGGACTAGGAACGTGATGAGTGATGCATTCATCATGTTTCTCTTGTTGGCAACGAAAAATTATAACTTAATTGGACGCGCAGTTGTTGCTTCCCTGCTGCTGTTGAACGCCCAGTTATACGGTTATCATCATTAAAATACTAATCATATCATTAAATTAACGTTAATGTTCACGTATAAATTTCGTTAATTTTGGCGAAAAGAATATAATCATTCAGATTCTAACGGAATGCTTCGCTACTTTTATTTGTATCTTGACATTAATATTGAATGACTTTTCAGAAGGTATTCCATATATGTAGATGCTAGTTATTTTCTTTTTAAGTTTTACAACTCGCTTGAAAAAGATGCGTGAAGATGTGTCGTAAAAGATATATCTTTCACTTTTCGTGTACATACGTTCTTTTTTGAGTTTGGCACGGTGTAGCTACGTCCAGTTCGGTCCAGTCTTTTTATTCCTGTCAGCGTTATGACTTTCGTGTCCCCATTTTCATCATCACCGCGCGGTTTATATTTTCGTTGCTTTTATGTTACATTTATATATTTTTTCCGTGTTTTTCTTTTGTTCACTTGTGACCCGCAGCTATAAAAACTTTCGAATAATGTAAAAATTGTATAAATTTTTGCTTTCATGCATTTAATTACTTTTGATTTCTTTATATTCAGAGTTTAAAGTTTTCTTAGATAAGTGTTCTATAGTCACATCACAAATTACGAGGTAAAAACGTAATATTTCTCAAAATAGTGTTATTTTCTTCAGAAAATTGAGGAAAATTTAATTTTTACTTCACGCCTATCAGAAGTATTAAATAAATAGTTTTTGTTTACTAAATTTTTTAATATTTTACTATAAATTTTGAATTAAATATAAGTACTGTAACTATATATATCGTAATGCATCTTTTGTAAATATATTATTAATAAAAAACGAATAAAACAAACTATAAATGTGATCCGATGGTGTTTAATTATCAACTAAGATATGCATTTAGGAATCACGATTTTATATCTACATCACATGTGTGCCCAATGCTTAATCGTTCATAATAGCGTTTATAATCACCGAGAATGGAATGTGAAGATTACAAATAACAAAATACTATTTATGGAATCTCCCAAACGATATGATTAAAAAACAATTAACACAATAAAACTTCCAACCAAATAAGCATAAATAAAATGCAATTAACAAACAATATAAACTTTCTTCGCGATAATAATTTAAAATCTTAACTTTGTGACTTGTTGATTATAGAAATAGCGTGGAATTAATAAACTTTTTAATTCCGATTGATTGATGTCCGTTTTATTGAATGTTTCCTACTGTGTTCGCGTTGAGAGTGTCATAAATTTAAATATGGATGTGGAATTTCTATTTCAGAGGATGATATTGAAAGGTAATGTGCTTGTTGGAGCCACAGCATTACCCGAAAGAAAATTACACGCAATAATAATGCAATAAACATGAAAACCTTTGCGCTTTGACTCCACTCAGCATCACTTTTGACATTGACCTGGTGGCAGCTTTGTATGCAATTCTTTTAGCTTTTTAGTTTAACAAGACACGTTTTACTCATCAACGAAAGGAGAAGCTGTTTGTATATTGCTTTAAACATAGAATTAAATTTCTTAAATTTAAGTTTATAGTTTTAGCTCATTTACGAGTATATTCAAGTAAAATCTATAAATGATTAAAATAGAAAAAAAGTGACATATCTATAAACGCTTGAATTTATTTGTTTTTGAAGTGAAAACTTGATTCTAATATTATAATAACTAAAGTCTAAACCCTATAATTATCCCACTGTACACCGTACAAGGGTAGCGGTAGAAGTGACTCGTGCTCAGGGCACCGTATTAAGGTAGCGGTAGAAGTGACTCGTGTTCAGGGCACCGTACAAGGGCAGCGGTAGAAGTGACTCGTGTTCGGGGCACCGTATGAGGGTAGCGGTAGAAGTGACTCGTGTTCAAGGTACGGTATGAGAGTAGCGGTAGAAGTGACTCGTGTTCAGGGCACCGTATGAAGGTAGCGGTAGAAGTGACTCGTGTTCAGGGCACCGTACAAGGGTAGCGGTAGAAGTGACTCGTGTTCAGGGCACCGTACAAGGGTAGCGGTAGAAGTGACTCGTGTTCAGGGCACCATTTGCTTCCCAAGTTCAATTTTTAGCACTTTTACTCGTATTTTTCAATGTTTTACCTCATTAAATTAAATAATTTTATATTCCTATCTGATAGAGAATTTTCCAATCTTCCATAATATAGGATTTCCTGGTTGTTATCTTCTTTACTTTGGAAGATATTTGCTGTCGAAAATCGTCGATAAAAATTATTTTTTCTTATGAATTAAAATTTCATCTCTTCAATTATCAATTTAACTAGCTTATTTTATTGAGAATTTTGTTCTATTTGCACTTAATTTTCAATTTAAACATTCATCTAAATACATTACCAACTGTTCGCAGCTTGGAACTAAGATTATTAGTTGATTATGCCGGCGTCAGCAGTAGTGGTAACTATTATTAGTGCTCGAAAGCCCCAAGGCGTCAATGCGATTGCGATAAGTGTCTATTATTACATTTCATTTTACATTTTAAACGCACGCCACTTGCCAATCAATCCGCGCGAGAATTTCTATTTGCAAAACTAAATGGTAGAACAAAACACCTGCAACACTTTAAAACGTAACGAAGCGGATAAAAATGAGCACGAAAACCGATGAAATGTGTGTTGAAAATGAGAGGTACGGTGTTAAAGTGCAGAAAAAATGAAGAAGAGAGTGTTAAGACGAGTGTTAAGGTCGTGTGAACAATTTGAAACGTTTTTAAAACTTGATAATTATCGCACAACACGAAGAGACTTAATTTCCAAGCTGTGCTGTTCGGTTTAATTACTGCGAAATTTATCGATTGGTTCATTTTACAAGTTCAAATGCAATAATTCAATGAAAGAAAGCCGCCGATTTGTGGTTCGCGGAAAGCTTTCATGCCATTGATGAAACGACCGCAATTGACAACAAAAACAAAACAGACCTAAATTCCCATCGCTTAGGGAAGACGAAAACTCGCACGCAGATAAACTATTCCGTTTGTCATTTAGCAAACTGCTTTGAGAGGTACACATTTCAATGACAGCATGTTGCCGCCGCATTAATGGCGGCCATTCAATTGAAGTGTCATTCGTGCGTTCCGCGGCTAGCGTTTATTGCTCCGAATTGCTTGGATTTATTCTCGGCATTTTCACCGTACTTTACGATTCATTCACTATGGCCGACCACAACGAAGTCGCTTTACACTTTCGGAAACATTTCTCCGTTTTCATTTGTTTTACGGACTTTACAGTTTATCGCTGAGCGCTAGACGCAAACGGCAAACAGTTTTTTATCATTGTGGCCCGAAACAAAGGACACTCAATTCTAATGATCTACGAATGAACATCAAGTTATTAACGTTTTCAACGAATTTTAACACTTTAGAAGCAGAGCAAACAACGTGAATATTTTTATTTTAACTTATTTGACTTATTTTTTAAACGTTTTAGCATTATTAAAACACTTTGTATTCATCTTGGGTGTTCTTCCTGTATATTTATGATGACATTAAATTTCTGAGAACTTAAAATTCTAAATTTCTGCGCGTGTTTAATTGATTCGATTTCGATTCGTTGTTTTTGTTAATTGGTCCTTTATTTTCCATTAGCTTTCGGATTTATTGCCGCCTCGCAATTGTCCGCTCGCGAATAGGGCCAACTGATGGACGTGAAAAGCGCGAAAGAAATGCTAATGCATCTCGCCGATGCACTTTCTGCGCTTTCTATCGACATTCGGCACGCATTTCACCCGTCGTGCAAAATTGCACCGATCTGCCGACAAACGTGCGTAAATGTTTTATTGATGTCATAACGCAGATGCGGTTGCAGTGGAACATATACAAAGTTAAAAATGCACGGACGTTTACTTTAAACTATTGAGATAAATGTTGTATGTTAAACGAAATAAACATTTCGTACACGCCGATGTTGAAACTGGAAATAAATTGTGCGTAAAAGAATCAAGAATGAGAAGCTGAGGAACAAAAGAAACCGGTAGTTGACAATGATGACTTGACAAGGCCATCGAAGACGACGACACGCTGTCGAGACCACCGGAAATGCCAACGCGAGATTTGCTAAATAGCCAAAGCAAACTTGTTTTATATATTTAAAATATTTATATGTATTTCGAAATTTATTTCGATGGCGATTTTCAACGAGTTACAACTTGAGGAATAAATCTAATCAAAGAGAGTTATTCTTAATTGAAACCAGACATGAAAGTCTAGTAAATAGTGGAAAACGCGTGCAAATTGTTTACAGCATGCTTCGTGTCCGCAGCCTGGATACACTGAAAGGCAGAAGACGAAGAAGATCGAATTGCAGTCATTATTACCGCAAAATAATTAACGCCGACGTGCAGCGCGTAAACGATGCCGAGTGAGGAGCGAAATTATACATTCTGTCGGGCTAATCGGCAACGAGATCCAGCGATAAATCTCTCAGGTTTTCCCATTTAGAATTTTTTGTTTTTATTGTTTCGCATGCAGCGGAAGAAATTGCAACGCGGGGATTTCTAATCGTTCTGTAAATTCAAGCGTTTAATGACGTTTTGTAAAGAGATACGATACGGTTTAATTTACTTTACTACAGGTTTAGCGACATTGAACTTTCAAGAAAATCCGCCAGGTGGCATTATTTTAGGTTATATTGACAATCTGTGCTTTTTTTATTAACATAATGCACGAGTACATGATGTTTTATTATTGAAATCATTGTTCATGTTCGTTGAGTAGACAGGTCCATAAAATGTCATGTTTGGCATGAATAACTTTTTGTTTACAAATTGTTTACATTCGTTTTATGTCGACGCACAAAAGTGTAATAAATGTGCCCAACCTCAATTCATCGCTTTTCGAATTCATCGCGCAACGCACTTGGGTTATTGTTTATTTAATGATGATATCAAAGAACTTAATAGATGCGTCCGAGGAATATGTCAATAAAGAAAGCAAAACACGTGCCAGCAACATGATGAACTTAGCCGCAGTAAAAATTTGTGGACGGAAAAGTCGAAAAGTTAATCGATTCATATTAGGCCTTAATATTACATTTATGATGATATGCATCATGTACATCCGAAGGCAATAAGTGAAAACCAGCCAAAATGGCATCAGCCTACGCGCTACATGCGTTACGTGCATGTCTGATGATCACTAAATGAAAAGACACGACACTGGGCACGCCGACACATCCTTTCCAATTTCATTTCAATTCATACACGCCAAACGCGTGAATGTTTCTGATTTTATCACAACTTTTTATTTGCTTTTAATTTGTCGCCTCCAAAATTCACCTCTCACCTACCTAGGATTTTAAGATTTTCACTCATTCGAGAATAAAAAATATAAACAAAATAAAAATGAAAATATTTTCGGTGTTACTGTAACATGTCCGAATGTCCACGACCCAAATAATGCAGAATGCAACAACAGCGATAGAAAGGCATAGATTCGAGTCATTCGTTTCATCTACTCTTAGCAGCCGGCGCAGAAAAATGTAGGAAGTGAAAGATGCACACGCTGGCCGATGCGCCGCTACATTTAAATCTCCGACAGAACACTTTTCATTGAACGCGCTTTTATTTATAGACCACTGGTGTGTTTGTCAGTTTGTCTCGCGCGCGGTCTGTGTGGCACTCTATGCATGGATTTAACTACGTATTAAATGTAGATTTGTAACGCATGTCTCTGATGGCCAGGCGCTCTTTGCGCACGGCGTAACACTAATGCGCTTGTGTACACAATAACTAGTCGTTGGTCACGAAGTAAAGAGGTGTTCTAAATAAATGCTGTGTATTTAACAGGACGTAGATGGTTAATAAGTACGCGGATTGAAATTGGCGAAAGTGTTAAATTCACGTATTAATAAGTAAGCCAAGAATACAGTTATAATTTAATTTAATTTAATTTATGTTGTGGAATATAGAATAAGTACGTATTTATTTTTTTTATTTTAATAAAGAAAACTGTAAAATTCGTAAAATTGGCAAAATATGTAGAATACCAATCAGAGCGCGTAACTCAACACTGACGTCACTTCCCCCAATGATCAAATCAGGTTATGTTGGTTGCAAACTAATAATTTAACGCGACATCTATTGAGAATCTACAAATTAACTGTGCCAGTTAACCACATTTTACAAGCGATATTTTCATATTTTCTACTGAAAACACAAAAAAATGAATTTTGACTTAATTTAATTTTTCTAATATTTTTTTAGAATAAATTATTGTTGATTTCCGTACGCAATTTAGTCATCTATATATGTGATACCCGAACACGGTCAGTTGGTGGTTATTAGCCATTGTGTTCTCGGTATTGCTTCATAGATACAGTTGTTTCGTGCAATTGAAAACGCTAGATCGGCGTGCGATAATTTAATTGACGCAAGAGTGGCTGCAGACAACGCCGGGCAGATCGATGCCATCGACGGCAATCATTCGAGGAGCGAAGAATGCCGATGCAGGCATGCGTTACAATCGTCCAACGCCGTTAGATCTAAATTCATTAAATAACTAAATAACAACCTGACTTCCAAGTTTATGCGTTCGTAAAGTGCTCGCCCGATAACAATATGCTACTAAAATACATACAAGCATCCAAGTTTAAAAATAGAATTATTTGTTTCACGATGATAGAAATCGCACTTTATCGGTGCCATCGAATATCTCTTTCGCGGTTCTCACATGAAGCACAAGCTTTCCGCGTCACTTATAATTGATTAATAAATTATTTGACTGGGCATGTTCGTATATTGTAAGAATATTCTCGTTGCTGTATGGTCGTTAGATAGAAAACTGAAAGAAAACAACAAATGGTAATGATAAACGGCGAAGAATGCGGCATGCATCGATGAGTAATGAACGCGCGCGGCGAATGTGTGTCACATTTTACAATTTATAATTTTCACAATGCGAACAAATAAGCAATCATACCATTGATCGAAAACCAGCTAACTAACTAACTAAGAACGAGAGTATTTGAAAGTACACGAGAAAAAGGAAAAGGGTTTCACTGATTTTAACGAAAAATAAAAATAAAAACATAAACAAACAAACCGGATGCATGTCTGTGTTTTTGTGTGGTTATACCAAGCTGAAAATCTCTGAGTGTGAAGCGTAAAACGAAATCAATGAAGCGGCTTACATTTATTCGCCTTTTTTGACCTGTTGTTGCAACAGAATGAATAAAATGTGCATTGCAATTGAAAGGAAGTAGCAGATTAAGCAATTTAAAATCAATGGCGAAGTGTACACAAAAGAGAAAACAAAAGGTTGCATCCGACGTCAAAAAGTTGTTAAAACTTAAACGATGTGAATCTGTGAATTCAGGATGCAATCAAGTTGAAGTTGTTACCTACATACCTACATTCTACATCTTAAACAACGGATTTTACAAAAAAATTAAATTTAAATTAAAAATGAGAAATAATTTCGAAAAATTTTCGTTTCCTGAAGAAAGTAAGAAATGCAACAAACGTAGATGGTAAGTTAGTAGTCGTCACACACTTGTATATAGTCCACATTCGGAATTTCATAGAAGACGCACAGCGACGCAAGAGAATAGTAAGTACCGTAACGTAATTAGTCTTCTTGCTTCATACTCGCGCGGTGAATGTGCATGCAACAACGTACGCATTCTTCGTGCTTCATTCTCGATTCCTCAAACTTCTCTTCGACACATTCAACATTCGAAATTCATCGTAAACTTGATAAAAACAAAAAAATCTTTCTGTGAAGTTAAATTTTCTTCTTATTTTAAATGTTTTTATATGCAGAATATATTTTTATTCTGTTGCATCGATTGGAAAATGCAAACGTGTTCAACTCGGCCATGAAATTATCATTCATCGCAAATTAATGGAACACTAACGCAATTTGACGCAACTTTATAATACAAACGCATTGCAAAGTTTATCCACATGAATACATAATATCGTAAATTACGTGAAATATCATAAAGTGCAGGTGAACGTAAATCCAATGCGAGCGTTTTCTACTAAGAAACGCATAATATTCGTAATTATTGTTTACGTTCGATGCATGACAAAACCGCACGCTTATTTCTCGTGTTAAGTATCGTAAATTTATCGATAAATTGATCTGTATTAATACATTAATATGACTTTAAGAGCAGATTTAATCTCGTAATCTTATAGTTGTAAGCTGACATAAACTGTGATTTACTTTCGGTGCGATTTAGTTTTTGATGTTTGCTACAAGAAATAAATTGCAATATGCGACGACCTGGAACTGTAAAACCGCAAAACCAGACAGTTCACACTTGGCGAAATGCGATCATTTGTTATTTGCGCGTTTCATCCCGTTTCTTGCCGCGTTTCTGCTTGTTTTATTTGATCAAGCGATCAGAGCCCGTGAAATTCAAACACGTAATAGATGTCTGAACAAGCCGGGCACGTCTACGATCGCTAATAAAACTTTATAATAATCTGTGCAGTCTGCAGTCACGAAGTATGAACTTGAAAAGTTCAACTGGCATTACAGAAAAGTGATTTACAGCTAAACACAAAATCAAAATTTATTTCAAATAATTTTCTGTATTTTTGTATTTATTAAGTTTATTGTCGCGTATGTTGGTTGCTTTGATCGAGGCGCGCTCTTAATGTGACTAATTGCATGAATAATTACTAATTGCCGTGTATTAGCAGCGGCGTGTTACCAGCTGGGCTGGGTTTATGAGTTTCTTCAACTCGATTTAAATGCACAGCGAGTGTGCTGTTTAAAAACAAATTGTTTCCACGTTTTTGGCTATCTATTTAATTTAATTTTATACATGATACTCTATGTTCCTATGGACAAGTTATAAATTAAAACGGTTTATCGCAAATGAGTGGCGGCTAACAAAGGTTTAATAACGACTTTATGCGGAATTCCGTTTATTTGTTGCGTAATTTTTGGTTCCTGCTATCGAAAACCTCAAAGCAATCATTAACACGAGAGTAATTATTAATTATTATGAGAAGGTATTAATTTCCTAGTAAATGATAAGTAATTGAGTTAATTATAAATGTTTTTTTGGTTTATCTTTTTAAATTTTGATGTAATTTGCAAAAAAGTTTGTAATTTTGCAAAATATGATTTATTTTAAATTTTGTTTGTCATTTTTAACTGTTTTTACGGTAAAAATTAACTATATTGATGCATAAACATAATCAGACATAATTTACATTTATGTACTTGTTATGACAGGCAAATATCAATATTTGTACTTAGTTGTTAGTTTAGATTTAGCATTGTCATTAGCATTAAAGCATTTATTAGCAGCCGAGTTGTTCGCAGCTGCGAAATACCACAGAATACCACAAATAACAGCAATAACTGATTGCAATTTAGATTTCTTTCACGTACGTTTTACAATGTGGCTCTTTTTCTCGAATAATTGCCCCCAACCACCTCGCAAGTGGCATCGGCGTGTGCAAAAGAGCAAAAAACGTGTAAATTCATAGCCGCGTCTCGTTTGGTTTCTCATTAGACGCGCGCATTATACGACGGCAAGACGCACACGACGAACGTGGTAATGTTGGTAATGTTTAGCATAATGTTGGTTAATGTTAGTTATGGTATTTATATGTGCGCGCGGAGCATATGCGGAACACGGCGCGCGAATCAAACAAAAAAAAGAGCAACGCGAAAATGAAGAAGAAGTCAAAGAAGCGTACGTGGCGCGCCGCGTACGGTTATTTGAGTGCAAATTGTGCAAAACTAACGAAGGCGCAAATGAGTGGAGATCTTCCGTCGTGCGTATGTAAACAGCGGGGCCGGGTTTCTGCAAAAAATGCGCAAGTCAATGAACAAGAAGCATGCGCGAACTCAACAAACCATTCAAAGAGAGCAACAAACTATTGTTACCATCATGATATTGATCTACAAAGAAATAATTGACAGTAATGAAACAGATGGGGACCTACATAGTTTTTTAAAAAAGAAAATACTTAAATTAACTTGTATTTTATGAGAAAAAAATGCTCATGTTGCGTTAGGTTGGATAATTTATCTACAATTAATTTAGAAACATTTAGCTATGCTTTTACTACTAGTTCTTTAGTTAATAAATTCAAAGGTATTTTATTACCGTCATTATGTGACTAAATTACGATAATAATTTATATTTTACTCAAGCATATGATGCACATCTTGAATTTGCATTCATGTATAAATATATTCCTAAATGCCTCTTCATTTGCCTCTTGAACTGCAAAAAACCTCCGTGCAAATATCTCTTCTCGAGTGCACATCGCACTTAGACACAGTTACAATTCAATCTGAATGGAACTGAACTGAGACATGCAAGTAATAAAACAAAAACACGAATCGACACAAAGATTTACTTAAGGATTTAGATAAATAAAGCAATATGGTTGCGTGACGCTTCATTTAAGTATGGCTTAAAGTAAACCGATACATTTAGAGAAAGATGAAGATGAGGCGAATGATTCGCACTTGCGTATAAGTGTGTTTCATTTGAATGGATTACAGAAGTACAGAGAGCGGAAGAGACTAAAAGAATAAATAAACAAATGCAGCATGGTTTCAAGTACAAGTAAATAGAATATATGTAATTGTAAAGGCTTGAAGAAGTGCATGCCGCCAAAGCTAAATTACTGCATTACTGCTGCAAGATGTATGCAATGAGTATGAATGTGCACATGTGCAATTAAATTAAAAATTAAGACTCACTGAGCAAAAATAATAAGCTTATTTTATCAATTAGTGCAAAAAACGGAAGAAAATCTGTTTTAAAATTAATTAAAATATTATATATATTTTTCATTAATAAATTATGTTTTTAATTATATTTAATACGATATATAAAAAAAATTAATATCTTCTTGTGCATCGCACGACTTTAAATTTAATATAACCATTTATTATATGCAACCAAGTAAACAGCAGTAGTTTGCAGCAGGTGAAAGCAGTGAAGAGAAGCTCGTAAGCTTTGCTAGTACGATGTCATGCACCTAGGTGGCCATACTGTGCAGTTTAAAGCTCAAAATTACGATAAGAATAGAAAAATAAGACAATATGTATTATCATGTTAATTGTAACAGTTGTTTAAGACATATTTTCGTCTTTTAAGATAAAATAAGATAATGAGAACAAAATATAAAAAGTTTTTACTGAGGAAAAACTCTGTTCATAATGATAATTGTAATTTACTTCTTTTCTTTTTTGGCCTTCCGAAATACGAGAAAACAGAAACCATACAAGTAAAATACAATTTAGCCCTGAGTTCCTGAAGGACTGCGCGGGTCGATACGAAACGTGCGCACAATCGCGCACCAAGCAACGTATTGCAACATTGGGTTTTCTATTCGGCGAATGTGCTACAGCGTCGCGACGCTTTGTTACATCTAACAAATCGTTACATTGCTCGCCCTATCCACCAATCACAAGCACGCGCTTTCCCAAAGCTTTTCCAACGTCGAAGAGACATTGGAGGAAAACGAGGAAACGCTACATTGGTGAAGAGGGAAAACTGTTTCGTTTTCCAGGCTTTTCCACCAATCACCTACCACTTTACAGTTTCCAGTTATAAAATTTAGAAATTCTTAATTTTTATATTTTAATTTATTCTAAACTAAATTATTAATCATCTACTTTCATTACTTTTTAAGTAATTATTCAATTTTCTCCGCACTTTTACTTTTCTTAGTTTTTTTTTTTGTTGATAGTTAATTATTTATTTCTGTGTAATGATGTCAGCATACCGACGGAAGAAACCACATAATTTTTGACTAGTCATTCGTTGAGCGTGTTAACTTGCCTTAATAAGTTATTACTTAAAAATTGGAGTAATAAATTGACTCTCGTTCCACTCATCGACGCGCCGACACACCTTAATACATATATTGAATATATGTTATAATAACTTTTAGAACTGAACATCGCCGACTCTTCTAAACATCTAAACATCTTCTAAATATGTAATAGGTTATTTAAATGTTATGTAGGAAACATAAATAAATCTGTAACACATATTTAAATTTCAAAGATCGAGTAGTACCCAAGAGCGTTTCACTTTCGTATGAATTTTGTTAATGAAATAAATAACAATTTGTATGTGTTGGAGTTCGTGTGGTCTCATCAATAACGCTTTCGCCGACTGGCTGACTTTGGTTTGGTTTACCTGTTTAACCATAGTGGGCAAATGTGAGTTCAGTGCTTAATTGAATTTGGAAAAAATCACGATTTTTGGGCATCATTTACTTTTTACAAAATTGTTCATCACGAATATAGCCACTTATTGATTGAAATGGTAAAGGTAATAATTAATGACGCACAAACCAAAAAAAAAAAATTGAAGAAAATGTTGTGCATTTAATAATTATTAATAAATAAATATTTTTTGCAAACCGTAATGCAAAAATTAACTTTTTATTATACAAGAGAACAAAATGCAAATAAATCTATTAATTGATTACTTTTTTATCATTTATTTTATCACATTTAGCGTAAAAACCATTTCAAACCATTTCAATCAATTTTATCAATTTGCAATTGCAAAATTTCTAATTTCTTTAAGTTTTAAACAAAAATATTGATAAAATATAAAAAAAAAATTCTTCCCAATTAATTCGCGTGTTTTTATCTACACAATTGTAATTAACTAATAAAATATATAAAATTCTGGTAATTTTTCTTCTTAATTCATTTACTCTTAGTTTAAAAAGTTTTCTAATATTCATTAAGTATAGGATGACGAAAACCATCACTTTGAACATCCGTTCGACGCGATACACTTGCGCAACTTTCCACAACGCGGTTCATTGAATAAGCGACGATGTTAGACGTTACATATTTATTTATTTCACCTGTCGGTCGGATGCCGCCTCTGCACCACTCGTAATACTCGCAATCGTAACAAGATACAACGCAAGATCACGAGATTAACTCAATTTCGTCCAGTTACATCAATTAATCATGTTTTTCGGTCGTCTTCAAACACGCTCATAAAAGTCACACACATTCACGCTCATAAATTACCATCATAGGTATATATGTAGTATACTATACTATACCCGTAAAATACAGATTTACGTGCGTTTGGGCTTGTCTGTCGCTTTCGTGAAGAATTAAATTATTCCGCGTTGGCTCACGAGCGAACTAAAATCGATAGTAAAAGATAATAAAAACGCACGTAAACATCGCCACGAATTAAAGCGACGTTGGTAATCATTCAATTAATCCAATTTTATATCCATGTTTAGTTATAGCAGTGCTCAAGAATAATATTGACGAAATCGTCATCGAAATGTTTTGCCATTAATGGCAGTGTATTTTCAGTTTCGAGCGTGGTACGTTGATTAATATTATATTTATTCATTAAGAGATAAAAATGCGATTCGTGTGCGAATGCTACATATAAAACTCTTGATTTTAAGCCATACGTATTTCTAATCCGGTTAGGAAACATTTTTGTCATGTCGATGGAGTATTTTAAAAATGCACAACAACACAGCGGATTTATCAATGGTTAGAGATAGATAACTAGCAATTCAAGTTTTTTGTTCACAAAAGTAAATAAACATAGAATGCGTTTTATTCTACGTATTTATACAGTGTTTTAAATCGCAACAATAAAAATTATTAGCATGGTTGTATTTTTATTTAGAGTATAAGAAACTTAAATTGTTGGCGACACAATAAATTAACAATTGCTCAACCATCCAGCCTTCCAAATGCACTCGTATGGCATTCAAGTGTGTGCATGCGCTAAAGTTACAACTACATTATGTCCGACGTCTTTTATTTTTTATCAGTTGGATAAATGCTAACTACTTCAACCGAGTGTAACAAAAATTTACTTCATTTCTTTGAAATTTTATTGATTTTTAATTCCCTATGGAATATTATTAACAATATGATTAAAATTGAGTTATAACCGCTTTTATTTTATTTATATAATTATTATAAATTCAATTTAATATTACTATACTTGGTATGTGTTCAAATGAGTCGTTTTCCCCTGTTCAATATTAAATCAAAATGCGATTAAATCGCGAAACAGCAGCGCTAGCGCAAGCGACTTGGCTGCTATTTTTTGTTTTCGTGATTGTTACTCTGCGATCGAATGACAAATGCGCTACATGATCAAAAAGACACTCGGGACCAACAGTTGAACGCGAATACCATACATGGCGTTTTCCTTTTGTGCTCTGCCCATTTCACAGTAATGATTTTCTTTTAATTCGCGCATGCAACGACAACAACAATTTGAATATGCATTTATAAACAATCGCTCGACTGCATTTAAGTTTACACCGTATAATAATTTAACTAGTCAACGAGTCAACAATATTTAACTATGCAATTCAAGCAATTGTTACAATTGTGCCAGTAGCGAATAAATGTTAGTAATAAATGAAACATGTACTCACTTTGAGATGTTTATAACTGCACACGATGTCTACCTCGGCGTGGCACAGAAACAATACTGATAAAAATACGTATCAAATGTTTTCGTGCAGGTGTCCAGTGAATTTGATGCAGATAAGTGCATTGTAGTGCCATCTTGATGCAAATCAAATAACTTTTGTTTTATGAACTGAAAGTATCAAGTAAACAAACGGCATTTTAGCGACGAGATTTATTTTGATAAATCGAGTGTTTAACAACGATCAACGACGAGATACTTACGCTATTTTTGTGTTTCCACGTTTAAGTTTTTGTATTATTGTATTTATTTAAAAACTTTAATCTTCGTTTGCGTACAATTGAGAAATTTAAGGTTACAAATGCTTGGGAAAAAGTTTGACGAGTTTGACTCACGGCGCATGTCATTTCAACGACAAATGCGATGTCAACGCCACTGCGGCAAATTTAGGAAGCTTTACTTCAGATTCAAACTCGTAACTTTTGTCTGTTACCAAATTATTACAGTTGGAAATTGAAAAAACACATTTTCGCTACTAAACCGTATATTACAGTTGTAACCACTAAGATAATCTCGAAAAATGCAGATAATTTAACGAAAATTCCATTTTTTAGTCGTAAAACTTAAAAAAATGACGCATATTACAATCCTGAAGCATAAATCCAGAACATCTGTGAGTTTGATTGATTGTTGTAGGCACTCGCTGCATTCATCCCTTGTGTGCGCCGCGCAAAAAGTTCAATTGTTCCAGCTCTAATGCTAATTGTTGATCTATCCACCTATGTGTGACGTTAATAATAGCGATGCGGACGTGTTCGATTGAGCGGCGCGATACGAGTGACGTTCTCCATGCTACACAATCCTTTCAAACGCCAAACGGTGATATATCCACCTCCCAGCTCATCCGATAATATCCTAAATCTAAATCCTAATGCTTGATGTGCCGGAGTGCGTGTTATGGCGGTGGCGGCGGCCGATAACTGATATCCGATGGACTGCGAACGATTTGCAAGTGCCGCCGCCGTCACCACGCCACCAACCTCCGGGGGGCATTGCGGGTGTGGGCGTCAGTGTGATGAATACAAGAGGCGCGACCGAATATGTTTGAATATGACAAACGTCCGACATTCAGGACGTATGATAAGATATGTGCATACAGTGTGTTTATAGGGAATTTGTTTTTCAGGAAAATTTTGTTTAATTTGAGAATATTTGTTTTATTTGAAAAGAAATTTTGAGGAAAAAATTAGGACAAGGTGTAGCTGTGTTTATATTATGACACTTGAGGGCTATTCGTCTCATATAAACATATTTCTATGCTTTGTTGGTGATGATGGCAATAGAGACGATTGTCCTTTGAATAATCGCAGTCACAATGCTCACACCCATTGATTGAGATGAAGTATAACCTTAAAATTGTTAAAATCTGTTTTAATTTATTAAAATTACAAAGAAAATTCAATTTTTACAAAATAAATCAAAAATTTCTTCAAAAATGTCTTAAAATTCGACATTTTATCATAAAAATCCATAAATTCATAAAAACAAAGCAAAAATCTTGAAATTTTAGTTTTATTTTATTTTAATTT
Source organism: Dalotia coriaria (assembly GCF_025399875.1). Classification (NCBI taxonomy): domain Eukaryota; kingdom Metazoa; phylum Arthropoda; class Insecta; order Coleoptera; family Staphylinidae; genus Dalotia; species Dalotia coriaria. The sequence goes on from NW_027045451.1 coordinate 2,899,614, forward strand.
TCTTTTTTGGCGGTTTGCTAACGTAAGAACTGCAATTTTGAAGCAATTTACACTCTTCCCCGAACTCTTTTCGCTCGTTAGAAGCCAGATTCTATTCCAAAGTATTATTATGTATTATTAAGCGCATGAGGATGATGACATAACCGGTAGATCGCTCCTCCTCGCTGAGTTTTACGACAAAACGCACGAGGCGCTTCGAAGTAACGAAATCGAAAGTGGTCTTCTGAGAGAACTGATTCACTTCTTCGCCTCACGAGCCGATCAATTGAATGGAAGAATCGGCCTTGACTGTCTTGTGTCTTGCGCATGGACTACTTTAAGTCGATCGCCTTTATTTCCAAGTCGCGCCGCGAAACTGGAACATTTCGAGCAGGCAAACACCTTGCATTATTTTTGCAGTGGATGCAAAAAGCAAAAAAACGTTATCGTAAACTCCTGAAGCCGAAGTGTTGCAATGAATCAACGAGGTATTCGACGTGGGGCATGAAGACTTGTCCTTTTGTAAAAATATTTGCGCGCCAAATATGTAGACGTGTTGCATTTCGCATTGAAAACATTTAAATTGCAATTTTAAAATATTTTCGCAAGTAAAGATCACGTAACATTTATATATCAATTGCAAATTGTGCGTTATGACATTTGTGGCTTGATTTTATAGATTTCACATTGACTCGCAGCAATTAGGAGTTTTAGAAATTAATTCATGATTGACAAGGACTTATATTATTAATAATAGCACAAAACAAAATTTTTATTATTTTTATTAAAATTTTACCGATTTTAATGAATTAATAGCATAAAAAATAATTGGTGTTAGGTGTCAGGTTAATAGTTAACTCATTCGGAAATTGAGAATGTTTGTAACGCAAACAAATAGCAATAAAATTACCAAAATGTCAACCGACTAACGATTACATTCATGTGTCGCTCCGCCAAGAATTCAAGTTTATTTTGTAGAATCGTAAATGTCATAGATAAAATGTAAATAAATTTCAAATTAACATCTGAATTAAAACTCATAATTATCGACGGATCTAGATTTGAAAAAATTCAACAAATTCAAGACCTTTGCCGATGTTTAAACTAAAATTTCGAATTTATTGACTATCAGATGTTGAACTTTTCTTACGGATATAAAATAATGTAAATATATAAAAAATATGTTTTTTATAACAAAAAATATACAATTTTGCTTCGAGGCATCGCAGTAAGTAGGTCCTAATGGAAGTAAAAATGATTTCAATTGAGATCCGCGACCACGAAGATCGTTAAAAAGGCATAAAATTGCGCGCACGCCCTAAAGGCAACACGAACCAAGCAATAACATTATTTAACCATTATTTAACATTAAATACAAATAGCCGCAGTATACAAACATTTTATGCATTCATTTATCTCAATATATCACATTCAAATGTTCGCAGATGTAGATTACTCCGAATAATTTACATATTACATAAAAAATCGTAAAATTTTTAGTTTTATTGGTTAACAATTAGATTTTAAGTACATTTTCTAGTATTATGTAATAATCGAAGTGAATTTCATTCAGGAAGTGAATGAAATATTTATAGGTTATGTATTGGAAGCAAATTTGTTGTAGATTGAAGTCAAAGGATAAATGTGACAGGATACAAGTGGCTGTCAAGTTTATACACTGCTCCGCATGAAATTGAAAATTGCGAGCGCTATGCAGCATAAAGTATAACACGTATAAATCGGTATTACTCGTAGGTATTACTGTAAATGTGACCTGGATCGGATCGTCGATTCGCCAAAGTTGTGTGCATGGTTAGAATGACGCACGCGGACCGGTAATGCGTGTGTTGCGGTGCACGTAAGCGTATGTACATAATACATAATGTGGATTATTAAAAATTATAATTTCACTTACGAGGCAAATGTTATAGCTACACGAATTGGCTTAGGCACAGCCACTTATTGATGAGATTTATTGTATCTTGAGATCTTTTCGGTTACTTCACCGCACGTGTGCAGAATTATCGCGGTTTGTCAATAAATTTTCTTTGGATTTGTATTTATTTATAATTATTTGAACAAATTTTAATTTTTGAATGAAATTTGCATGTTTTTCTTTGTTTTGCGGCATGAGAAGTGGTATTTTAAACACGGACGGCCAAAATTGTGAGAAAAGTACTTTTTGACATTTTCATTGCAATTATCATAGAAATTAATTTCCTAGCAATACCTATGTTTAATAACATTATTATTTAAATAATGATTACAAAACAGAAAGTTTTCACATTGCAATGAAGAATTAATTAATACGAAATGAGAATTGTCGCCAAAAAAATGCAAATTGAGCAACAATTTGTTAGATGTCAAAGAATGGAAAACAAAAGACAATTTGCATAAAACTCTAGTCACCTACGCATCCCATTCTTCAGCATAAATAGCGAGCGATTAAAATATTTATAACATGAAGAAGAAATTACGAAATTGCGAAACAATTCTAGCAGAAAATTTACGGCAAACATTCCTCTCTATACCTTATACCACCATAAAAAGAATGAAAAACTTGAAAATAAAGAAAATAAATGGAAGATAAAGAATGATCAGTGACGCATTTTATTTGTTTGTTATTTAATACACTATACACTATTAAAAAACGACATGCACACGAATACAAATGTCTTTCTTTCAGATTAAGAGGCACGTTTAAACGGCCGTTTAAAAGCGACGAACAGTAGCTTCGATTTCATTCAAATTTCCAACGTCGAACAAAAGCGTTCACAATCTGTTCTGCATTTTCCCCTCGCACGCACAATGAAACGAAACAGAAGAACTATATTATATTAAAACACGGCCGGGCAGCAGCTAGCAGAATGAAATCGAGCATTAAAAGTGTTTTCATAAAAGAATATTTTTTAATGTTTGTATTTAAACGGATCAAATTATGCTTCCTTTACTTGAATAAACTTGGCATTCTTTATATTTCAATGTTAGGTAAAAAGATAAGTACCTCATACACATTTATTACTAATTATTTCATTAAACAATTTATTAATAAGAAAAAAAATCAAAAAATTCAAAAAAAATTTAATTTAAAAACAAAGTTTTAACCTAACTTAACCTAACTTTTTACTTATCCTAACCTAAAAATGCAATATGATACCCATATCGACTCTTTTTCAACCACAAATCTTTGGTTTCATTAACCATCTTGAGAAGCTGCACTTGAATTTAGTTTCTAGTATTTCTTCCTTACACAAATCCAAATATCTTGTTTACTTTTGTTAGCTCCACTATTGTACGCAACAAAATAAAGAAAAACGCCAACAAATCGATGAGACGCTAACCTAACCTCAAATTGAATAGAATAGTTTTTGTTGTGATGTGCGGTTTGACATATCCGCCCTAGAGGCTCACCTTCTTCTATTTGCAGACTATTCCCAAAAGCAAAAAAATTAACTTTTTTTTTACCCTGCTGCTATTATATCGCAATAAAAACGCACAATGAACATTTCAATTTACGCGCGTATTGAATTTCTTTTAAGTTGGTGCCTATTACGGTTACATCATCCGCTTTTAAGCGCTGATAATAACAATGGAAAAGGGTAAAATGAGTTCGTAATTTACACGTGAGCGGGGATAATAAATCCAGTTCGATATGTTCAATGGCTATAATATATTACCAAGTGGAAATTATCGATTTGTTCCTCGTGTGGCGCAAGTCTGCAAGTTCGCAATCTTTATGCACTTTACGCGGACAATAACCATGGAAATGGAGCACTTGCGGCTGTAATTCGCGTTGTTTATTGCCATACAAATAGTCAAAACAGCAACAATATCATTATGTTGTCAGCAATAATTTTCAAAATTGTCCAAGCATCACAATACAATGCTTAGACTATAAATTTTGTAATTATTTAGACAAAAATCTTCTTAAATGTTATTGAGGGCCATTTTTGTTTAAACTATAGGTTAGAATTTATTTTGCAGCTGAATTTCTTGTTATATAAGAGTTAAAAATTAAATAACTGCAATTTAAGCCTGAAAAAACTTTTTATGAAAACATTGAATTGACATACCCTCAATTTGACATAATTCTTTCTTAAAACCTTATTGGTGGCCATCTATATATAAAATATAGGTTAGGATTTACTATGTGTTCAAAATTTTTATTATAAAACTAAAAAAAATTAATTAATTGAAAAATAAACTTTAAAATTTATTTTATGAGGACATTGAATTGACATAACCTCAATTTAACATGTATTTATGCTAAAAGTGTGGCAAATAAGTAACTGAATATTATTATTGAATATATACACAATAACATCACCTGTCAAGTCACAACAAATACTCTCGATTACGAAACCTTATACTGCGCACATATTTTAGCAACAATCAATGAATTGAAAAGTGCACCAAATTGAGGTAATATTATATAAACCTGTTGGTCTTTTCTTCGGCCGGCGTTGTCCTGTCATGTTGCGTTTTCGTCATTCAATGCGCGCATTTTTCAGAAACAATTGACATAACTTGCATGATACATGATACCGGCCGTAATAGTGCTCGGCGCGCTCATAAGCCAAGGCAGAAAAATGTAATATTGGTCCGGTGAAAGGACAGCTCGAGAGCAGATGAACGACGCCGGCCCAACCACACCTTGACGAAAAGTTCCCCACCGTTTTTGATTCGTATTCGCAAACTTTACACCTCGCTTTTTACTATAAATACGCGACGCGGCCAACTGTAACGATACAGAAACAAAACTACCACAAGTTGGTAAACATACACAGCTTACAATGGCATTCAAAGTAAGTCAAGTTCAAAAAAATTAATTTTTTTCATTCAAATTTTATTTTTTTATTTTTCACTTTTTAGTTTGTTGTTTTCGCTGCGCTTTTGGCCGTAGCCAATGCAGGCGCACCTATTGCTTACGCTGGTGCCCCAGTTGCTCATTACAGTGCCGCCCCCGCTGTAAGCTACGCTTCTTACGCTCCAGCCGTAGCTAAAGTTGCTGCGCCTGTGAGTTATGCAGCCCCAGTGGCACACTATGCTCACGCTCCAGTTGCTCAATACGCCGCGGCCCCAGTTGCCCACTACGCTCATGCTGCTCCAGTCGCTCACTACGCTGCTGCTCCAGTTGCCTACGCTGCGCCAGTAGCTAAATACGCCGCTGCGCCAGTTGCCTACGCCCCTGTTGCCAAAACTATTGTCGCTGAGGCCCCAGCAGCTTATGACTTCGGTTATTCCGTCAATGACCCACACACTGGTGACAGCAAGACCCAAACTGAATCTCGTCGTGGTGATGCCGTCCACGGTTCCTATTCCCTCATTGATGCTGATGGCACCAAGCGCACTGTTGAATACACCGCTGATGCTCACAATGGTTTCAACGCTGTTGTTCACCGTGAGCCACTGGCTGTGAAAGCCGTTGCCGCACCGGTTGCCTATGCTGCGCCAGTAGCTAAATACGCCGCTGCTCCAGTTGCTTACGCTGCGCCAGTAGCTAAATACGCTGCACCAGTTGCCTATGCTGCTCCAGTAGCTAAGGTTGCCTACGCTGCTCCAGCTGTCCAATACGCTCACGCCGCGCCAGCTGTGCAGTACGCCCACGCACCAGTCCACCATGGATATTCAGCAGCTCCATCTGTAAGCTACGCCTCTTACGCCCCAGCTGTGGCTAAAGTAGCTGCCGCCCCAGTTGCCTACTCCGCCCCTGCCTATTACCACCATTAAGTGTAAGCTTTAAGCAACAAACAAATAGTATTTATTGTTTTATGTTTTTTTAATGCCATTGTGTATAAACTATCCTAAATATAAAATGATTAATTTAGATAAGTATGAGTTTTGATTGTTTGCAAGAGACAAAGTGAATTTAAACCTCCGAGGTTTTTTATTATCTCTGCGGATTTTATGCCGTCCAAGCACATTCTCGTATATATTTCACGCAAATCGAGTGCGTTTGATCGCTTCTGACCACAGCGGCTAGTTGGGTTGCCTAACCGAAGCGTTATATCAATTACCATTATGAAAGGCAAAAAATATGAAAAATTCTCTTCCGGAAAATGAAAAATGTATGCGGTCTGCTAAGGGGTGGCGGTGGTGGGTGCACAAGCGTGGAAAATGAATTATTCTCTTACTCTCTATATCGCTATCTATATGAAAATATGGAATCATGAAAATATGAAAATGCCGTTTGGTATGTACCCGAAAAAAATAAATAAAAATGGGAAACGTTTATATCCCTCTCGATGGCGCGCCATGAAAGGATACGGGCGGAACAGAGGCGGAGAAGTCCGCACTGCTGCTGGAATAATAAAAAAAAAAATAGAAAAAGGAGGCGAACTTTGCGGCGGCGGTCAGTTCGTCCTCCCGTCATCGACACTCGTCGGCGCACGGATTTTTAGATAAAAAATATTGGACTGTACCGGACTGCATAAAACCTTCGTGATATGTGTGGGCGCATTTAACACTATTAAACATGCGCCTGGCTTTTGTTCCATTTTTTTTTTATCTTTGGAGAGAAATTTAACTCGCAGCGATTCAGTTTTTATTATAAACTTTGATTTAACGCATTTTAAGTTAGGCAAATTATTATACACCATAACCTACGTTCTATGTAATTTTAATAGTTTACTTTGATATAAACAGATGGCGCTGTTGTGTGTTTTTGTAAATGATTTGCTCATTTTACTTTTTAGCTTCAAGCAAAATCATTCCACAAACAGACACTGTAAAACTACTTGTTACCCTTTGCAAGATAAACAGATAAGTTAACTCTTGACGAAATTGTTCAGTTTGTTTGCTCTCGTCTGGTGGCTGAAAAGAGGGTGCCTAATTGCGTGGGAGCCCAACCCATGCAAAGATTTCTCCCTTTGGGGACGTTTTCACGGTTCACACACTCGTCAACCTCAGTTTTCACCCTCAGCAACACTCAACAACTTCTCGCTTTCTGCTATCTTTGATCTTTCAATATTAAACACTGTAAAATGTAGGTAATACGACATCACGTTACGTACCTCCCCAATTTCAAAATTAGCAAATGTGACAAATTCACTAGGTTCTACTTAGCTGCGAATATCCAATGTGGATGTGTTTGTTTGTTTGCACAAGATGAGTAAGTAAGATAAACGAGTGTCCCACCTGTTGAACCGCAAACATCAATACAAGGGATGAGTGCCTTCGAAAGCGCAGAGAAAGAAGAACGCAAACAAAACACAAACACACACCACTCGACAATATTCCAGGCAAGCAAATCAAAATCAGTTCAATCTACATTATGCGAGGTACAAAGAGCTATCCATGTAGTATCACTATTCACTCATGGATTCATGTCATAATATTGATCACAATCTGCATGCATATTGTAGGCGACAGTGGATTTAGTCGCACTTGCTCTTATTACCGAATTCATTTCCTGAATTCAAGATGTCTGAAGAAGGAGGAGGAGGTCATATTGCGTTTTATGTTTAAAGATGAGTGAGTATGAGTGTGAGACTTGGCAAATATTTCATTTACTTGTAGCTGAAATTAAATGTAAATGATGGGCTTTGCGTGGGACACGCATAACGTGTTAATGTAAATGTCAACGAAGATGAAGGCCAAAAATGTGAAAGTATGCGGAACGCGCCACATAACTGTTTAGTATATTTGGTTGCATACATTAATAAGTTTTTTTGGAAAATAAAAAAATGAATTTCAAGAATATTTCAATCTTGTCGTTGATTTATTTGCTTCTGCTTATTACTCAAATGCTGCATCTCGCTTGATTCTTGATTTACTATGAAGTTTACTACACAATTTACAATTCGTCGGCGTCTTGTTCGCACACCGTTTGTATTTGTTTCCTGGCAACTGAGTTGGAAACTAACTTCCAGCTCCGACTGCTGCTGCTGCCAGAATTCGTGCCAGTCGAGAATAGGAGATATTCATTTGCGAATTCAACTCTCAACTCCAGATACTCTGTTTTAACGCAATACACAGCATTGAAATCATAGAGAATGGGACAAACAATGCTCGCAAACATTATAATACTGTTTTGGGCATACAGGATGTTCCAAACAACATATTACAATCAATAAAATAAAATAAAATCATTTTTAACTAAAAACTTTAAATTTTTTAATTTAAATGGCTTGGAATTTATTAATTTAATCTACAATTGCAAAACGATGAAACCCTTGAACATCCCTTAAGAAACATCAACTGTAGGGCATTGCAATCTGTCTCCTTCCTCGGATGGCGCACACACTATTCACTGTTCCACTGTTTTGTCTTTGCCTCCTCGACGTATAATAGAGGGGAATGGAATGGGATTCCAATTGGAATTGAATAGCATTCAAACAGAATTTAATAGTAAACGGAATTATATTAGTGTCTGCGAGAGGAACCATTCTATTCAACAGCGAAGACTTCAGTTCAGCGTTGCATTGAATCTAGTTTTGAGACTTTCAAGCAGTTTCCAGGCACAAACGCCGCACAATGAACGAGTTATAACATTCAGTTGCGCCATTTTATATTTTCTGTATTAACATAACCTCAAAATTAAGCAACGCGCCAAATGAAATTCCACTGTTTCATTTTTCATGCGATCACGCCACGTGTCGCCGCGAAGAGTAATAAAAGTAATAAAGTGCGGAACATCCCCTGAATGCACGATGGAGATAATAGCGATGTGGGCGCAGTGTGAGGCCCCGAGATGTGTAAGTAACATTGAATAAAATCGAGTCGAATTCTTTGGCGCGTCGAGAATTTAATTAAATTAGTATTAGCTTATTGTGTCCTTGCTTGCCGCGCGCCGCCCTAATATATTCTGCGTCCTTGCCGACTCATCCCTTGTCTCTTTCGGGTCGCAACTCGACAGAATATCTAATATTATTGCGCAATGGAAAAAAAAGAATAAACGCAATTTTTTGTTAATTTATTTGATGTTATATCTTATAATTACATTTTACACCCCTATGGGTATTTGAGAAGCCCCAGAATTTGTAATAAATGAATTTCTTGGAGCGTCTTTGAGAGAAAATGATTCAAAGCTTTGAAAAGCGGAGAAAGCTCAAACAATTACCAAGATATGCCCATATGCACGATGACAATTGTTGCCTACTTACTTTATCATCTTTAACCCTCCTTAAATGCTCTTTAGAAGTCCCGACGCACACAATGCAAACGATTCAAGAAAGAAGATAATTTCACTGAACTGAACAAAGATAAGAAGAGATAATTAACGCGTTGAGACTGCGAATGTAAAATATTCTTCAAGGTAATCTTAATTATTTATTTAATTATGTTTGGTTTTTAAAAATTTGTTATTTTTGTTTTGTGTGTGCAATAAAATCGAAATAAATTCAATGCGAGTAAATTGAAAATGTTGGGAGGTATTGAAATATTACGAGTACGTGCCAATATTGAACATTTTGAACATTTCCAACATGTTGGCAATCAAATTAATATATTGACATGACGTGGAAACAATGGACGCAATGCGCTATATTCGAAATAAAATAACAATAATATTAATATTGGTTTAAAATACTATAATTCAATATGAAAACCATTTAAATTTAATAGTGAAATATTAAAATATTAATTTTATTTTAAAAGACGTCAAAATTTTGTTTTTTCACATTAAAATATTTATTTTCAAAATTTTTAATTACAAATGCTAAAAATCAATTTAGAAAAATTTTAAAAATCTATTTTTACTTTAAAACTACTTTAAAATCAATTTTTTCGGATTTAATTTAAAATTTTAGTTGTTATTGAATAAAATCCTATTTTATTCTGTACAGTTTACATTTACATTGCTTATATTGCTTATATGTAAATGTTTCGCGGTGTCACGATCAGACTGGTAGGGATGAAGCTTGGCAAACAGAAAATACACGAAACTACCCCAGCCCCACCGTCGCGTAGGCGGAGTCCGATCAAAAGCTCGCCGCGTGATTGGAGGGCAACTGTAGGGTTGTAGCCGCACACTGTAGCCAACTCACAGCCTTGCCGCTTTCGCATAATGCGCACCCCGTCGTTCACCCCGCCATCCCCTTGTTGCGCTCGCTCCCGTTCGGGGGTAAAGTGGCTACACACGTTTCGGCATCTGTGTAAACCTAAACCGATCTGCGCTCGTCGCCCAGCTCTGGCTACACTTTTAGTTTGCTGCCAACCAGTCATCGTACAAGACGTGGGGCACATTTACCAAAACCACTACCATCACCATCATCATAGTGACAGTTACAACACAACAATATGTGTATGAGTGAAAAATATTAACTTTTATTCTGGAAACAAGACAAACTGTGTGACCAAAACGAAAAAGATATGAGTTTACCAGGAAGTGGAATGGACATGTCTGCACTAATGTCCCAACATCCAGTGCTGGGTGCAATTCCACCAGCGTTTTTCCTACGCGCTTCTGAAAGATACCAGCGCACACCAAAATGTGCCCGATGCCGGAATCACGGGGTTGTCAGCGCGTTGAAAGGTCACAAGCGTTATTGCAGATGGCGTGACTGTGCCTGCGCGAAATGCACCCTGATTGCTGAACGGCAACGTGTCATGGCCGCACAGGTGGCGCTGCGTAGACAACAAGCACAGGAAGAAAATGAAGCCAGAGAATTAGGTTTGCTTTTTCCTGCTCCAGCACCACCAGATACTCCACCGTCGGAAACAGCAAATTCTTCCAATTTAGGCATGAGTCCAACCAGCGCGAATGCAAATGCTAACGAAAATGGTTCACAATCCTATCCGGATCAGATGGGGATGTCACCGACGGGTAGCACAAGTCCAAATTGTAAGTTTAACCCTTAAAAAATTGATTTTTCACCAGAATAATTATAATGATTTTTAACCCTTTGGAAAATACGCGGATCAATTAAAAATAATCACGTAACCACTTCAACATCCCTTAAACCGATCGACCTCGTATTTATTCTTAATTGTTGCTCATTTATTTTTGCGTGTGTAAGTTGTTCTTTTGTTTTGCGGGTTGTTTTGTGGTTTACCCTTTGGATTTAATGACTTGCACGGCTTGAAAAATGCAACAACCCCTTGTTTGTACAGTATCCATTACGCGCTGCGGGTGCGAAAGCATATGTTGCCATGCAATTAATGTCAAGTGAAAGCTCTGAGGGTTGTTATCGTTCATCTTCATCTACTTAACATGGTTAAACACAAATGAGGGATCAAATTTTTTTCCCTGTTGAAATGATACTCGAGAAATTAAAAAGTATGAAACTCTAGAAGAAAACAAAATTACAAAGAAAATTAAATTTTTATTTTTAAAGGTTTCTCGCTGGAAATAATTGAAAAACAAAACAAGGGTGCTGAATATTATTTTATTATTTTTTTGTTATACTTTTCATGAGGTTTGTGTAAATTTCGTGTTTTGTACTTTGTTTCCTAACGTGGGTTTCATCGGGTGTTTGTTTTCCACTCGGTGCTGCTTCTTGCGCTCCCACTTTCTTTCGAATGTGTCGGAGGCTTTTGTGTTCGCTGAATGTTGATGTTGATTTAACAATTAGCCGATTTGCGCCGTCGTTGGCTCGCTTTCGAGCGCAAACAAGTTGTTGAAAGCGACTCGCGCGTCGAGTGTTTGCGCATCCATAGAGTTACTTAGTAAGCATCGAGTTACCACCGATTGGTTGGTTACTATTTTGTTTGCCGTTGACATTCCGGCGATAAATCAAAGCGGCACCACTCTGCGCAGTGGTTGTCACGACACAATATTTAAAATCAGGCAAATATTTGAGAGCGCATTTACGGGAGGAGTAGAGTGTTCGTTTGTTCGCTAATGCTTGGAGACAAAAATGTATTAAACATTGGTCAACATTAGAGAATGTCACAAAATCACAGGCCGCACATTTAACACAAGACAAACGACGTGTTTATTTTACTAAATGTGTTACAACATACAAATAGAAAATTAAAATCAACACGTTTCGTTTTATTTTTAAATTTTGCATAACGTTTATTTAGTAAAATATAAATTTATTATTGATTTTTTTTCTGTGGTTTAAAGTGCAACTTCCTTCGACATTAAATTTCCAGTTCGCTTGTGCATTCATCCATTTGCTGCGGTGGTCCGAGGGCCGTTTGTATTGTTTTGTTTCGAGTGCATGAGTTGGCCGGACCACTCCCGGCCGTCGCTTTTCTGGACTGACTGAATTTTCCCTTTTATTTCGGATCGAGTGCGCTGGCGTCGAGTACCAACCGGCCGCTGAAGACTGTTGAGACTGAAACCTACACTTGTCTCGATTTTCCGTGCGGGCAAATTGCAACCGAACGCAAATGTTTTAACTTTTAATTGATGCGAAACACACAAAATCCAGCGTCACGGTTTTAAAAGAAAACGTTTTTGCGCTAGAAAGGGGAAATTAAACAAGCGCGTAAAATATTGTGTGTATGTATAAAAATAGGGGACGTTAATAATTAATTAGCGTTCGACGCTCATGCAGAATATCGTCGCCTCGGGCGGCTTAATGAATAATGCGTCAATTAGAGCGTTTAAACGCGTCAGCGGGGGCGTAGAAAAGCGCGAGCGTTTATTGTAGACGACGCTGGGGGTTGAAGAGAAGTAGGAAAAAAAGTAAAAACAGGAAATATCAAGTAAAATGTGCTCGAAATACTTAAAAATCTAGAGAAGCGTTAAAACACCTCGAATAGTGTTACTGGCGCATGCAACATTTGTGCAAAACACGATGCATGCGAAGGGAAATGTCATCCAGGTGGAAAACGGAAACATACTTCAAAAAAGACGACGCCATTAAATATTCACACTTCAATCGGCGCCATTTTGCTTAGATTACATTCATTACATTTACATAAACATTAACTTTATATAAAAGAATAATAAATAAATAAATCGATTATACAATGCAATTTGCAATGTGTAGGTAAGTGTAGTTGCCTATGTAATGAATATATCACAAAGGGGTGTGAAGATCTGGCAGTAAAACAGCGGGTAGGAAATGGTACGATCGCAACAGAAGCGTGTCGACGTCGTTAAATCGTCATTGACACAATTAGCTTCGAATAATTTACTGCGATAATGTGCACTGAATTGCTTCACACCACACAATTATAAACTTGTATTGTATTGTGCTCATGGTGAAAATATAAAACAAATTTATAGGTTATAATAGGTTAGGTTACTTCTAAATTTTTAGGCATCCACATAATTTTACTTTTCTATTTGGTGCGCTTGTGTAAGATGTCTTCATTCGTACAAATAATGACATCCGACATTCCTTTCGTATTGCGGCATTCCGCAAGTATCGTTTAACGTTAATGAAGCATCCGCAAAGCGTTTAGACTTTACTTCCCCCTAGTCCTACGCTCATGGCATTCCATCTAAGTGGATATAATGAACACGTTTCACGCCCAACGGCCTATTAAACCTAATGACATTGCGTTATAGACCTTTATCATTTTTTGTATCATAACCTAAAAATTTTATCACAATTTCTTTTTGTTTCGCAGTAAAACGAACAAAACTGGAAGATGATTCCGATTCGGAAGAAGATTCAACTCGCATCACTCCCAAACGTCGTAATTCTTCCTCACCGACATTAGCAATGCCACAAACATTCAAAGATCACACCGCTGCACCCAACACTCCATCACCTGAACCTCCACAACGTGAACGCCGCTCACCAAGTCGCGACCTGGATGTTGAAGATGACAACTCATCAGAAGCACCTGAAAATCTTTCTTTAAAAAAAGAAAGTCCGCCGAGTCCAAACTCCACCATGCCAAACCCATTCAATCAACCTTATCTACCTTACCATCATCCAAACTTCCCACCACAATTCTCACCATTCCATCACTTTGCAAATGCACATGCCAATGCACAACGGTCACCAGTTGATGTCCTTCTACGTGTATTCCCTGGAAGACGTCGTAGTGACGTTGAAGCAATTTTACAACGCTGCAAAGGAGATGTACTACAAGCAATGGAAGCAATGGTTTCCGGAGCGCAGGAACCCGACCAGGGATGTCCCACACCATCGGCATTCTCACCTCTTGGACCTCCAAACAGTTTTCATCGTTTTTCACCATCCAGGAGATTTCTATCCGCGCCATATGCAGGAACCGGGTATCTATCCACTGTAATCCGCCCACCTCAAGAATATGGTCTACCAATGGTCCATCCTGACCTCTACAGCGCTGGAGACAAAACCACCGCGTCTTCTCCAGCCTCCAACACCGGATCCGATAAAACATCTTACTCGGAATAGCAATTTGGAAGGTGGTAGGTTAAAAATCACACCGGCTGTTTATAATTTAGTATTTTAAGGGTGAGCAAGTAGTAGGGGTGAGTGTGCATATTGATAATTGCCGGGGTCGTTCCTATTATGCATGTAGGTGAAGTGGTGCTGAAGGAGATGGTTGCATACGGCGGTTTTCAACGTTTCCGCTTCAACAATCGCATCGAAATTTAATTACACATTTGAATCGTACAAACCTACAGAGTGTTTGAAATAAATTTCTATTATTTGACCAATGCATGTGATGATTGTTGGCAACACTCACTGGTGTGGGTGAATAGTCTGAAAAGGGGAACGAAACAAAAACCCCGTCGCTTGTGAATATCGTGAACATTGTGCCGGAGTTTGGGGGCGCATTGTACCTCTGTAGCGACCAGCAGCTCGCCGGTGAATTATATTATTTGGCGGGGTGCGCACGCTCGTTTTTTAATAGCAACGACCCCCGCGACTCGAAACGTATAAAACCCATTCACCACCGACACACGCGCTATGGCCACAATACAATAGCGCATCCAGATACAAAACCAAATTGAAATCAAGAAACATCCAGAATGAATGAAAATTTGCTTGTAGTGTAAAAAACAATGCTTTAAACATAAAATTTAAAATGTTAGTTGATTAATTTATTATCCACACATATGTATGAATTATTATTGAGACATGTATATAATTTTTTTTAATAATAACAATTTGTAATTGTAGAAAATATTAATTATATTTAAGTGTAGATAAAATTTAAACAAAAACAGTCATTAATATTAAAAGTGTACATTATTGCGCTTCTAGGTATAAACTATTTTAAAATATTGATATAATCACAATCCCAACTATTATACGTAAATTGTAATCAATTAAAACACTTTTAATCAGTATCTTCGTAAAAGACATCGGAAATAACGCAAAACTATAGATATCAATGTAAAAATAATTATATATTGTATTAGACAATGTAAATATTAGTATAAATAAAATATTAAATTAAACGTATAAAAATTATTTGGTGTTAAATTAAAAATTTTCAGATTTTTGAATTTTTTAATTATGTGGAGGCGCCGGGAGTCATTGCAATTGTCACATCAAGCTATACATGGCGTGATTACATGTAATGTGAGTATGAAGTAGTCATTTGCATATTTAAATTATGTACCTACACGCGTCAAAATCATCACAAAAGCAAATACGATGTGTTTACGGAGTTCAACGATTTTATTTTGTTTAATCTACAGTGTGTACGTGATTATAATTAATTTTTTGGAGTTTAATCCGCGAAAAACGTGAAAATTTTAGTTTTTGTATGATTATTCTGCTGTTTTAATTTTTTTGTGAATTTTGTTAGAAACACTCTGTATTTCACTATGTTTTGTAATAATTATTAACACTGAATAGCGTCGCAGGCCTGCGTTACGTTATTACGTCGCCAACGTTCGAGTGGCGTTCGTTGTAATGAGAAATTTAACAGGTCGCTGCGTCCCGTGCGTTCCACGCAAATTAATTCAGTTTTGCGCGGAATTATTTCGTCTAGTAATCAATTTTACACCCCTGTTACTCTAATAAACGTCGCGACGCCACATGCATTACAAGTTTTGTGATATTAAAACATTTTCTATTTCTATTTTACTCACAAAACGCAAAATTTAAACTCTTCTTTGAAATATTTCAACTTTTGTAATCCGATTCTTAAAAAAAGAACAACATGTAACAGTGCTTGATTTAATCTAAAGTTTTACATTGTGTAACGTTACATTTTGGTCTTTTATTGTGTCTTTTTTTTAATATAAAAGTGGAGGACTTGCTTTTCTAAGTAGTACCCGAAAAGGTATCAGTTATCAATCCGTTTGTCTTGTTACGATCACTTACAGATGGCAGATAGAAACGATACACCTACGCGTCTCTAAAGAAACTAATTGAAAACCGAAACCAAGAAGGGTGGGTCTTAATATACCGGTGTACATGCGCCCCACATACTGTCAAGTATTTACTTTTATTCAGATCGTGAAAAAGATAAACGGCATTCAAAAAAATTCAAAATCAGAAAATTTACGTAAAAAATAAAGTTTTTAATCAAAAATAATTTAATATTAATTAGCTGGAGCAATATTCCAGTATCTATCAATTGAATTGCCCACTCAATTGTCTTTTGTTTCATCCCTGTGTTAATAACAAATGTAATATGTACTGTACGCTACGCCACATCAAGGACCGCATCGCACACAAGCAATATCGAATTGTTTTGTCTGCGGTACGCGCATTGTTGTCCGACTGAATTCAATTAGGATAATATTAGACGTGTATCCATCCGTTTGTGGGTTCCAACCTCATAAACACACACTCATCGCACACACCCCCCGACATTCGATAGCGATAACCCAGCGTAGGGTTAACAGGAGTGGGCAAACGTGCGAGAATATGCGGTTAGCGTTGCAAACCCGAACGGTGGCTGCAGACCCGCTATTCGTATTTATATAGATGTATTAAGTGCCGCCGTCGGAGCAAACGTCGAAACGGACGACATGCACTTGGCTGTCAGCGGCAGGCGCGGCCATTCGGGAGGGCGCTTCCAAAGGGACAATAAGAGATAACTTATCCGCGCCACGGAAGATCTAAAACGGATTTAGACACCCTTTTTTTACTAAAAGTTTACCACATTTAAACATTTATCAATAAATTTGATTTTTGAATTGAAAATTCATTTTTTTAATTATTTTGCTTTAAAATGATAAAAATTGATAAAAAACAAGAAAATAATAAAAACCTGATTAATTGAGGTGTCATCTTGCACGACACCAACTTATCTTTCAATTTCAATTCCTTATAAATTCAATTTGAAATTTTTCTTCCATTCACTCTTCTCAATTCCGATTTGCAGACGCGGCAAACAATGCCGATAAAATCGAAAAAGCGAAAATTCGAAGCGATTCATCTTGGTTATACTCGTATATCCGCCGTTGCGTTGTTTAATATTAATTTAAATATCGCTAACGACGATTCCAATGCACCCCAGCTAAGAATTGTATGGAAATATCTGTAGCATGCTTCTTCAAGCTACGCGAAAAGAAATTTTGTGCAAGTGGAATTTTTCAATTCCGCGTTTCGTGCGAGAGAGGGTGGCGGAGGAAGCAGAGCTTGACGTCGCGCATCGCGTCGAAGCGGAAAATTTAATTATCGCCAACCATCGAACACTATATATCTATGCGGCGTATATAATACTCAATACTCGAACACAGACGCAGAAATTGAGAAATACGCAGCCCCTTTACGACACCCCCGTGTTTGGGTGTAAGGAACGAGCGCGACGTGGTGTCGATGCTGTATTAACGCGGATCGCGAAGGCGCGAAGATCGCGCACAATAGGAATGCTAATAGTATTTCAATTAAGTTTCATACGCTGACATCCAGGGAATATTTCGAAAATGCATTTGAAAAAATAATTGGATTTGAATGTTTTCTTGTTTTAACCTAACCTCAAATGTTGCGGACAATTAGTGTGGTCAAGTTGCGTATGCAATTTAATAAGCCACTTAAATGCAGCTAAGTAAATAAAAAAAAAACATTGATAAATCAAATAATAAATAAATACCTATTGAAATCAGTACATAAAAATCTTTTCCCACATCATATTGTAAGAATTAATTCATGTGAATTAATAGATATATCAGTTTGTATATTATAATATAATTTTTTGCTCACCCCTTTTAATATCTCTGCTGGTGAGTATATGAATTGATATTTGTTTAATTGGCCAAGCGTAAGACACGCACAATAGCCACACAAACCGAGGGGATTGAAAATTGAAAGCAAATTTCTATCTAGATACGAGTGTTGAACAAAAAATAATTTTTTAATTCAAGTATATTTCTATATTACTACTACTAGTAGTCTATTACTTGTGTGTTTGAAATTAGATTATTATCGTGATTTCAGCGGTTGTGCCTTAGCGTTTGTGTTTGTTTCGCCGCCATTATGTGTCCGCCGCAGACGATCCGGCCGGCGTTCGGCGCGGCGTCGCTAATTCGATTGCAATTGTAAAGCAATTGCATGGCGAACGCCCGGAAGGCTAATTGTTCGTGTTCGCACCACGCCAGGCGATTGTCAACTGCGCGTATTTAAGCCGCAGTTTGGTGCGGGAATATTTTAAAGCGTTTTAATCTTCGACACGCGACTTTCAAACCAGAGCGCACGTATTTGGTTAGCGCTGATCAAGTGTTAGGCAACCAACAAAACAAATGTCCATGTCTAGACTTTAGATTTTATAGAATACAAAAAGTATTGAGATTGAATTAAAATTTTATTGTGATGGAGATTTGGGGTGTGCAACGGGACAAGAAAATAAGTCCTAGTGGAAATGACATTTGACAATTTAAAAGGGTTATTATACACTGTGGTTATATTTATTTAATTTTTTTGGTTAATTTTAACAACTTTTGGTTTATTTTTCAAAAAATATTTTTGGAGACACAATTTTTTGTGGTTGTATTCATACATTCAGCATTTGAATCAAAATAATTTTCGTACCGATGAAAAGCAGAAGAGCATATCAGTGTTGGTTGGCTGTTTAGGTTGGTGTAGTTGGAAATAGAAAAGGTCACTTGAAGTGCCTCGTGGCCTTTCGAGTGGGTTTTCTGCTCCACTCCGCACCGAAACGATATCCATTTGATGCAAGAACCAGGCGAGCGAAGAAGAGCCAAGAGTCGAAGAGATAGAATTGAAAAGTTGGAAGCGTAGGTAGAGTATCAATAGCCGAAACGAAACTGGAGTATCTCCGGAGACTCCTCAAATGGAATCTCGTGCTCAATGCTCCACCAGAGCGAGTTTCTTTATATCGGCGAGAGAGCGTTGCAAGAGTTACGCGTGCAAAACGAAAACGTTTTATTTCACAAGTGGTGGATGCTTCCTTGCTCGTAATATGAGAAAATGGTCAAAAAGTCGGGATGCATGTAGTTTTCTAAAGAATTTCATTTAATGTCCACTTTTGGGCATTGGGAAAATCAACGTCAAAACATTTTTACCCAATTCATAACCTCAAAAATAAATATATAGCAGTAAAAGTGATTTTTTACATTTTTTTTTTAAATTTAAAATACAATAGAGCCTATCAAATTACCGGAAGTAGCAAAATATCGAAAATCAAGTTTATAAGCTTGTAAATATCTGCGTGCAAGATGGCGTCAGAGTTAGCCACCGGCATCACGCCTCATTTACCCTGTAATTTTCGGATTAGCAATGTGAAACTGAAACTGAATTTCAAAATATCATTCCGCTTGATACCTACGAGTATTATATTTGTAGCTGTGTTTCTAGCGTATTATATTTTCCGGATGGCAATATGCGTTTCATTTTCAACGCATTGTTACACCCCGAATAATACAAAGCTAATCGTATAATAGGGCGTACAATGTGTATTAATATATCCGTCTCCCTGGCGCATTACAATGTTGGCACGTTTGTCAAGTATCAAATAACTCACTCTGGACGACACCCAACTTGAACTACAAATCGCAACACAATGGATTTAATAAAGGTGGGATGCAAACATGATCACTAGGTATACATATGGTTTTAGTTAGAAATATTAGTAACTAATATGGATATTATGGACTATAGGTATGAGTATGGAAAGTAAGATGGCTGCCAAAATGAATTTTAATGTTTTTAAAACTTGTTTTTGATTGTGGCAGACAAGGGTTGTGATATAAATGCGTAAATGCTTAACAAATAACCACCTAAAACACCCGGGGGAGCTATATACAGGCCACCACCCCTTTTTTATTCCAAAACCTTGACATATGGCAGATGAGCAGTATTTAATGTCATTGCAACTGTTCTACTCTCACTCTCGTCCATATTTTACCCACAATAAGTTGGTTAATGTATTCGTGTAGCGAATTCAGACAGTTGCCAGCGGGTAGTTTCTAATTTTTTTATTCCAACACACTTGAATGTACAGCGAGCATCTTATACGTTTGTAGGTTTGCAGATAGGGTTGGTTTGGGGCGAGACTTTCTGACGGTGGCGAATAATGCGCGATTCTGCATTTTATTACCCCTTAAACTCGCTTAAAGACACACTTCTTTCGTTTCGGTTGCGATTTTTCGCGTTCGGCAATGCGGACAGTCAGAAAGCGATAACATGCAAACGCGAAGAAAAAAAAAATACATAAAAAGGGTGGTAAAAAGTGCGCGGACTGTAAAAGATGTTTGGAAACACTTATAGCGTGAACCCGTCGCGTCGTAAAAGAGTGTTTTTATTTTAATTTTATGCGTTTTGCAGCATTTTATGCGCAGGCTACTCTTATATCACATTATAAGACGTTAGGGGTAGGTATGGACCTAAAAATGTAATTTGTATTTAAATTACATCGTCACACTTTTTTAAGAATCATAAAAATGCAAAATTTCATACGGAAAAAAATTATATTAAATAAATTGCGTATAATTGCTTTATAATTACACTTTATCGGATCATAATTTATCTATTTGGACTGCTGGGAGTTGAGAAGGTGTGAAAATTTAATGAAGCGAATATTTTGCGCCAACTTTCGAAACTATTATATACGATCGTTGCCTCCCCAGCAGATTTTCGGTCTCAATATTCTGAATCTTTACATAACCTAACAATATAACGTTAAATACGACCTGAACGCGCGCACAGAACCGCACAAAAGAAGCATAAAGAGAGACAATAATTCTATAAATTCTCTAAACTTTGAATGCGCTCCTCTTTACTTGTTCCCAACGCTCATCTTTTCTATAATGTGTTAACTTCCACTCCGACTCACCAACCCCAAAGCGCTTAAGGATATTTTCTTAAAACTTTGTTTTGAAGTGAAATTTATTTGCAAATTTCAAAGAAATAAAAGTTTGTCCGCCGGCGCAAAGTAAATGAAAACGCCCAGCGGGTAAATTTATTTCAAAATTTCATTAACATAATACGCGTGGGAGGAAACCAATCCAAGATGGCCGTTGCCATGAAAAAAACAAAAGTGAGGTTAACTTCTAACCTGTGTGTAAATTTATAGTTTCATGTAAAGATTAAGCTGTAGTATTAGAACAAAGCAGTGTGATATTAATGACGAAAAGGTATTATCATCTAGTATCCGGAATATAACCTATAATTCGCATTCAGCGCAACACAATGCAACACACAATAGGCACACAATAATACCACGCGTGATATATATTCGCGTGCGTGAATCTGCGATCATATAACAGACTAAAACAGAATAAGCAGACATGGCACTCAAACTCGACTCTAAAATACGCATTGTATTGTTTTAGCGCTTTTAGTTTTGATGGCTGGCGCGGCGCAAGGGAGACGGGCTGGCATTTAAACGGAATTATCCATCGAAAGGACGAAGTGGATTTTGGCTGCGGCAAACAATAACACAGCGCGTTGACTCCTCGTCGAATGGAGCGTTTTTCAGCGAGAGTTTATAACAATGACAGCACCTAGTGGGAGGCGGCTCACATTCGCACAGTGGAAACTCCGTTTTTTGTTCATGCGTTAAACGATCCACTTTTACAGTCACAGCTTGCGCGCGCGCACACACAAATCAACGGGAATGAGTGCCCATGACTCCCATGTATCCACATGTTGGTTTTTCCATACTGATGCCTTTTGTTTCCGCGGCCCTTTTCAAAATGGCGACCGTGTGTACAATTGGACTCCCACTGGGATCAATTCAAATCTACTTAACTGAAATTATATAGGTATACGCTTTGTTTGTGGTTTCAATTCAAATTTTAGTAATTTTAGGTTGGATTTTTGAATAAAATAATGAAATAATTACGAATACTATGATTTTAAACGTAAATATTTAAAAATTCGCCTGAAAAAATTAAAATTTAAAAATAAGTATTACTCAGTGATTTAACACATAATTGATTATTCAATTTGAACAATAGATTTCATTCCTATTCAATGCCCTTTAGTGGTTTTAGTTTCTGTTCGTTCATGTCGAATGAAGGCTTCGGTTTCTGTTTCTTTCAAATCGTTTGTGTGCCATTCTTTTATGATTTTGTCCACATCGCATTCGAGTCGAGTGGTATCGTATCGAATAACAATTCCTTTTCTTCGCAAGCGCTCTTCTGTCAGCAGTTAATTCATTAATGTTTATTTCGATGTTTAGTTTAAGTGTAATTGTAGGTAGACCGCATATTCCTTTCATGTTACTCGTATACTTGTTTAAATGGTACGCTTGGGTATTGTATTCGTATTATATTCTTTGTAAACGCAGAATATCACTGAATAATAGCTTTGATCTTAAAAAAAAAGGATGATACGTTATACATTAAATCATCTGGCATCCATCTTGTGAGTTTTAACCTTTAAAATTTTAATTTAGGTTATGTTATGTTGAAATGTCAAAGAAACGAGGAAAAACGTTGGAGGCCAACGGGAAATTGTTTCTGAGTTCGACGAGGCGGCAAATAAAGAGAATCTGTTTTGTGTTTCTTCTTTCTGCGTTTGTCGCGTTGTTTGCGCCACGATCTCAACCACCCCTCGGTGGTTGTGCGCTCGCGGGCATCTCATCTCCGCATCCGCGACAACGACTTCAAGACCGCGCCGTACAACTGTGTACAAAACAAATTATATACCATTTTGTGAGCGTTTACGACCTGCGTCCTCGAGGAGGAGGACTTAAAAGCGCCGCTGAAAACAGAAGCGACTCGCCGCCGCTTCCGGATGTGGCAAAAACATGGCGACGCATGAAAGCGAAGTATAAAGAGATCTTGATGATCCAGTCGAGCGCGACGGTGTATTTTCTGTTTGTCAAGACATGAACTGTTCCGAGCACACTTTACAAATGCGACAAAAAAATAATTTTTTAAACATTGATTCAGATTATTATCAAAATGGAACAATATTCTGTCGTTGAGATAGTCACTTATGCTAACCGCCGGCGGTTTCTTCGATGCAATATCTCGACGATGTCGGTCTTCTTGGGCGTGTGAATGTTCAATGCGCGGAATGCGAAACGCAAGGGAAGCGGCTTACAAATTTTCAATTGAAACCCGCCAGCCGCACACTCACACACGGGCACGCCACAAAACCGCGTCTTGTAAAGTGCTACCGTCACCTTAACGCCTTCGCTTAACCCTGTGGGTAAGTTCTGGGTTGCGGGTTGGCATGGGGGTGAAGCGAGGCGCGATGAAGTTGGGACCGAACGGGCATATTACTATTGCTCGCGTCTGTATAGATATAGGCCTTCTCCCTTTTCACCAGGCGTTTCGAGGGGAATTTCAAGAATTACAACTATATTTTGACGTTTTCTCGAACATTTCGTGAAACTCGGAAAGTCGGAACTATGCGTATCACCTCAACATTTTTCAAATTTATTTGTTTTGTGGAATGCATATATCTAAAGTAAATCTACAAATGTAAGTATAAATATTATATTAAAAAACGTAAAATACAAATCAATACAAAATTATTAAATTATTAATACAAATTATTAATTTTTAAAACAAGTTTTTTAACGTGATTTTTAATTCTTTTATTTATTCACATATTGCAGCAGGTAAATTCTCCATGTAAAATTAGGAACAGAATAGTGTGTTTCAAACGTTTTTATCTATTGTTTTGGTTTTGATAGACAAAAGTGGCGTGATTTTTGTTATTGTTTAACGTAAACAAGTCAAGATATTTGCTTTCTTCTAATGTATGTTGCGGCCCCTATATATTTTCCAAACAACTAAAGCATTCTTATCGAAGGTAAAACAAATTTGAACCACGAGGGGGCGCTGGTATTGCTTGAAGGTCAATATATACAGTTTCCTAGTCGGTCTTTCCATTTCTATTGCTCCTGCCATACATTGTAGTTCTTGTAACCTATACAAATTCATAACTTTTGTAAAATGTTAAGAAACTTAATTTATCACATTAAAAACATCTCAATTACTGAAAGAATAGCCAGCACCTCTCCTCTCTCAAGATCAATATGTACGACAAGCATTTTACGACGAGATGTCGAAGACAGAAGAGAAATGTTAAGATCAATGCCAGCCCCAGATGAAGGAACTATTGGTGAAAAAGCAGTGGACATTGATAGACTTCTTGCTAAGTAATTATAACTGCTAATATTCTGGTATTGTTTATTTAATATGATTATATTTTAGTAAAATGGATATATTTCCTGATGAAAACTTACCAAACAAACTATTTAATGGAGTGCCATTTAGGGAATTGCCTATTTTTAACATCAGAGTGACATCAAACAATACTATTTTGTCTTTGACTGATAGTAAGGGTACTCCTAAGATTATCAGAAGTTGTGGCATTGAAGGGTTTAAAAATACTAGGAAAGGAACCAATATTGCTGCACAAGCTACAGCAATTAGTATTGCCAGTGTAAGTTATGGCAAAAAAAGGTTTTAAATTGTATATATTATAATAAAAATATGTATATTTTAGCGTGCCTTAGAAAAAGGTATAAAAACCGTGCGTGTTCGTGTACGAGGACTTGGACCCGGCAGAATGGTGTGTTTATAACCAATGAAATTTCAAATTGAGTCTAAAATTAAAATAATGTTACAGTCAGCAATCAAAGGACTTGAAATGGCTGGCATGGACATTGTTTCAATCACTGACAGTACCAGAGTGTCTTGGAATCCACCCAGGCCAAGAAAACAAAGAAAATTGTAAATCTTGTTTATTATATGTTTAATTGTTTCTAATTAAACGTGATTAGGGAATGTATAGTGTACAACGCTAATTATAACTTAACAGAAACAGAATTATGGTTAAGTTAATTCTAATCACTTCTAAATTAGATCGTTTTTAGTATAAAACAAAATTTTTAAAACAACCTACACGATACATACAGCTTTCTGTTGGTAAACAACTCATAGATGTCGCTGCGAGGCTAGGCGGTTGGCCAGCATCAGCT
The DNA here is from genome assembly GCF_025399875.1 of Dalotia coriaria. NCBI lineage: Eukaryota > Metazoa > Arthropoda > Insecta > Coleoptera > Staphylinidae > Dalotia > Dalotia coriaria. The sequence continues at coordinate 2,924,736 of NW_027045451.1, forward strand.
CCAGTCAAGTCTAATCAGAATGGCGATGGTGTTTTGATGATCGCGGGAGCATCTCGACGTCGCCGCGATAAGCCATCGCTTAAAAAACGATAATAAACTATCTATCGACTCACCGTGTAAATCGGGCGATTACATCCGGCAAACTAGTGTCAATGTGTGCTGGTTTTAAGTGATAAAGTGATAACCAAGCTCCTCTACAGGAAAACCTACTCACTCCAGAGCAAATATTCTGATATCCAGGATGATTGAACATGTAAGTAGACACTGTTACTATATCAAACAAAAACTGAACGCACAGTAGCAGCCAAACAACGCTCCATGCGTCATAATGAATAATATCAACCGCAAACACATAATACTTCATTATAACCTAAGAAATGTACAAAAAACCTAAAGATTGATAATGTTCAATGAAAAACAGCATCAAGAAGCCGAATAAGCATACAGTAGTCATAATTTAATTCAAAGAGTCCTAAACCATATGAATATTATCTTATCTATATTAAAATTACACGTATAAGGTGTTTAATTGTTACATTTATAGACGTGTAGGCATCGATAGGCAGCTGTTTCGTTAATTATATTCGTTTAAATATTTGTTACGTGCTTGGAATTGGTCAGAATGTGAATGATCTGAATAAAGTGACGTTTTATTGCATGCAGCCTCCAATGAACGTTATGAAGTCATTACGCGATGCTCATAAGTAGAAGTAATAAGTGATATTAATGCTTCTCCATGCTCTCGGGATGGTAATGGAGCAGTTGATTATTATTGCTCACTTTCACTTGTGTCGCGTGGTTATGACAGCCAAATTATAAACAAGTTATGTATTTAGAGGTATATTACTCACTCATGCAACAATATTTATTATTTATTAGAATTAGGTAAAATGAAATTAAACACAACTGCATGTTTTTTCCTGTTTTTTTTTTTTGTTACAAAGAAACTTTTACTTTTTTTTTCTTTGCGCCGATTATAATTTATTCTCGCAAGTTGCGTGTTTTGCGTGTTTCGCTATTCCCGACGCTTGCGCCCCTTCGGACGACCCTGGTCGCGTTTGGTAACACGTCGCCGTCAACCGACAATACCAAATGTAACTCGCGCGTCCGCCAGTCACTTGGTAACCAGCCCTCCGCGCGGTTATTAGCTGCCGGTACTCGCTGGAAGCCGCTCGTTTTTTATTCTATTTCATTGTCACCGAGCATATGACCTGGGGTTCGTTCGCATTGCACACACGCTTGTGTTTTACTCACGCAGACAGCGCAGCGTCGGTACCGATGTGCATCTGTTTATTTATAGTCATTCCCGGCATGCTCGCAGTCATCGCGCGATGATTCTATTCAATATTCATTCGGAAGCCCGTGCGAAGATACAAATCGTATGCTAGTGTCGTCGTTTCTGCGCGCGTACTTACTGCGAGTGTGTTTTGTGTTCAGTTAGGTGCGATTGGCAGCCGGTAACGGTCGCCACGACCAAAAACCATAACTGTTTCTAGTTGAAATTCAAAAACAGTGCGTTGTGGTGCAAATATTTACAGTGTTGTTCTCTTGGACAGTGAATCACTGGGTGATAAATTCATTTCGCGTCGTATTATGCGTTGTTTTGTGTATGTATTTCTTGCGTGTGTGGCGCAGGTTGATCGATGACATGCTAAACGCAATTGTTCGCGTTTTTCTCTTGTTTTCCTGCTGCTCTTGAATTTCGTAATAATGTGCGATGGGATTCAATCGCATGAACATCTGACCTTTGCGCTGGGGTTGCGTGCGGCACGTTAATTACCACCGACGAATCAATTTTTTCAATTGTGTTACCATGGTGGAACGTGTAGACGGATTGCTCATGTTCAGGAAGCCGGTGTATAGGACTTTTCAATATCTTGAAACGTAAGTTAATAATCATAATCAACTAATAATTGCAATTATGTCAATGTAATCATTATTGTATTATTCAACTGATTGTGTCATTGTTTTTAAAAAATGCCAAGTTAGCATGTTTTAAAATAAACTATTGTAGCAATAAATAAATCATAATTATTTATGTTGTGCGAAGTTTTGATAGTGATAAGTATAATGTAAATTGTTTGCTGATCAAAAATTGATTGGCTGCGGGCGTGCAGATAAAAGTAAGTCAGTGGTGCTGGTACAATCAGAATCGGAATATATCAGTGTATTTACATATCGAGCCGGCGAAGGAAACGTCTGTTCGTGGCTGCGTTCAGTGGCGCGTTCCGTCTGCATCCGCAACCTAGACCACTATCGATTTTCTCGTTCGCGCTCCTGTTTACTCTCTTCTACCTTGTGTGCGTTCGCATTGCTCTAGAGTTGGATATGAAGCCAAACGCATACCAATGCAGGCGATCACGCAGACTATACTTAGAACTCTTGGATGGATCGTTTTCCTTATATTCCCGCACGTTTTCCGGGCGGCTTTTCGCCGGCTTGCGTCATGTTTCTGCTTTGGACGTGTTCGTCTTTTGCAGTTGGGCATTATTTATATTGGTGAGCTGTTTTCATAAAGGTCACACGTAAAATATTGAATTAATGGTTGGATATAGATGATAACAGGCGGGGTGATCGTTATGTGATATTGGGAAAACCTTAAATATCAATTTTCCATCACCGCTTCTTTTTATTAACGTTTGTGTAGTTTTTATGTGATTTTTTGCGGTGAAACGCGGAAAAATCAATGTTTTAGTGGAAAATTTTGATTTTAGAATTACTACATTAATTAAAATACCGATTCTAAATTTATTCCACTTAAATATTACTATTTTTGTTAATTTTTGGATTTTTAAACTTTGAATGTAAATTTTGACGTAACTTTTACCATAATTACCCTTTAATACCTATCATCTATCATCCTAGGGTGTGGTTATAATGTTTACATTCACACAGCTTTCCAACCATTAAATATTACCAGCAGTGTGCTGGGCGAAGTTTACTGGTTCACATACATATTTGGTAACGTTCTCCCCTGCGTGTGTTACGCACATGTAACATTTTATTTTATTCTCGACATCTAATGCGCTTCCAACAGCCACGCAAATACAAATACTTCGAGTCAAAGTTATGCACGATGTTGCAATGAACTGTTCTTAGATTCGTAGTTGAAGTTCTTATACTACTTGCATCATAGACGCTCGTATAGTTTAATGTTTTCTTATTTATTGTGTTTACGGTGCGACCGAGGAGAGGTTCGCGGTTTGTGTACGCTCGCCGTAATCAAGGGCAAACACTCTTCGTGAGCCCCACACGTAAATACACGCTCGGAATTAGATCGAGACTATACAGAATACACGTATGTGTGTTTGTTGCGTAAATATATTTGAATTAATTTACTTTCGAAACTTACTAGCTGGCACATATTTATATCATCGTATGTTGCTAATGCAAGGGAAGGGCATCTCAACAATAATAAACTATGATATCGTATATCGCGATTAATTTGTGTCAGATTATTGTTATTATGTTGTCATGTGGTGAAAATATTTCACTGTTGAGTCATTGTAAAAATGTATTTTAAGTTTGGTGTTGTCGCTGAAGGAGCAGATAAGATGGACTGACCCTTATCGGACATTTGCATGCGTGGCGATGCGTGTGCGTGCCGGCGATTAACACCGGAAATGCTTCACTTAAGCCACGCAGAATATTAAGTGTTGACGACGAATAAAACTGACAGGAAGCACCGAAAATGTAGATAAAGTCTTTCAGCGCATTGAAATAAGTTACGCTTTTTAAAAGTCATAATCGTTATTAAATTGATTAATGCATACTTAACGCAATTAAAAATAGACATTAATCTGATTATTGTTATTGCCATGTAATTAGCAATGTACATACTTGGTTAGATAATCAGAGTGTTCTCGAAGTGTTAGCTGTGGCATTCAATCGTGCCCAGAGCGATTATTATGCACTCGTGCGCATTGTGACCTAAACAAAACACAATAGAACGAACATGATACGTCGTGGAGTTGTGATTTAATTCGATTTAAACGAAACTGATAGCCGTCGTGGTTAGTTAGCATTCGTTATTTGTGTTAACTGATTATCAGACCTTTTAAATGTTTAAATATACAAACATACCACGCAGTGATAATTAAATAGCAAACTTATATTCAGCGATGAAATTTTTTCTTGTCTAGGCATTGGAATACTACTGTTATTTAAATGTACCTACATCAACGCCAATTTTATGTAATGAGTGCGGCTGGAACATATTTTTTTAGATGATTATCGGCCTCAAGATAAAAAATAAACGATGAATAGAAACAAAAAACTCGAAACTGCTTTTGAATTGGTCGTGGAATGAGGAACAACGCGTCGTAAATATGTTTAGACTTTGTTTAGCCAGTAAACGTTGAAACGTTTGATTTATTATGTTAAATCTGACGTGGCTCGTCAATTTTATTCTTCTTGGTTTTATTTCTCGCTTGAATTGCGTTACCGCAGCTTTTTTTGTAATTTTTATGGCTTTCATCCAAATATGGGACAACGACTCGAAGCTAGAAAATACTCACTAGACCTAGTGTAACAGTAATTTTATTCGCAGAAAACAAATTAAAATTACATGTAGATGCATTATTACTGATTTTATCGCAAAAACACTTAATTAATATTTATAGTCATTTGTAGTAGGAATGTGTTTGTCTCTTCATATTTATTCATAATAATTCCTATGTATTTTGCGAGCAATATTAAATTAACATGTCGCTGTGTCGCATCTTTTTATACAGCTTCAGTGCGCGCATTGCGTATTTCATTACTGCTTAATTTCCGCATATTGCAGCGTAAACATGCATAAATATGCATTCATTAAAATGTAAAGAACGACATCATTACACATCATGCTCGCGGCTAGTGGCAGGCTGGCCACGGTGTAGTTAGTTGTTATTAATAGACGGATGACGATGACGTTCAAGTGACTCGCACACCACGAAAGAATCCATCGGTGACATCGACATTGCGCACCAAACCCATCATTTCCTTTCATTTATTACATGCTTTTCGTCTTTGCGTGTGCACTCGCAGCAACTTTCTAACGTTAAATTTGGGCCGCAATAAAATAGACGGAAGTCAAATTTAATTATTCGAAAATGCAGCGGTGCACAATATTTTTGCGATAATTTATACGGCATTTAAGTTTACAACCAATGTAGATAGAGTCACGGCTGCGTTATGTGGTGAATGCAGATATAAAAGGAATCAAATGAGTCAAAAGTTGTTGCATAGTGTGACTATGTAAAATAGTATCGCTGATTTTTATTAAAATTATACATTGTCTTTCTAATTTATTATTGGTGTCCGAAATAACCAAAACCTGGTGATTAATTAATTACTTGAAAGCGCGACGTGTTCTAATATAATTAAACCTTACATTTAATCATTTGCCAGAAATGTAAACAGTTAAAAAATCATAGGTTATCGTTTCCGGTTTCATCGGGCGCGCCATGCGACTATTTTCGTTTTCAAGCACTACTCAAGCGCGGCAATAAACTTGTTTGCTACTTAAAACAATTTTTGGAAAAGTATTTTTGTAAAAGTTTACCCACGGCGCTTTCATTCTTAAACTCGTGCATACAATTTATCTTATAATTTCCCAAAACACAAAACTATATAGTATATAGCAAAGAAAGTGAATAAAATACAAAATTCAAATTGTTTTATGTTATTTTTGGGATTTATACAGACAAATTATTTGTTATGTTTATCGGATGAGTAATGTACCAATGTAGGTAAGTACAAACATGGAAACAAACAATTTAATTGTCCATGGGACACGGCTCATCAGCGATGATTAACGTGAGACATCTGACACGAAGCATTGGCTTCGACTCGCGCGGTTTAACAGCCCGACGCGGTGTTTTGTTTTTAAGGTTTTAGCACGTTCTACGTACTAATATTGGCGCTGCTTAATTAATGGCGGCGAGGATTTGATGAGACACATTCCAGAGTAACCACGTCGCTTGCGAGAGGCGTTGAGTACGAGGTGGTTAGTTGCGGCCGGCTGATGACTAGATATTAATATTAACACGTTCAGTCGCGCGGTCATGGCGATAAGGAGAAGTCGTTCGCTGCGTAATTGTGTTTACAGTTTGCTTGCGGTTTCAGATTAAATTATATTTTGTTAACAATCAAATCATTAGGTAGATTAAAAAATAAGTTTGGTATAAAATTATATTAAAACAACAAGTGTTTTTATTTTTATTTGTTTTTTAAAATTTCTGAATACATTCTGTATATTATCATATCACGGCCAGTAGTTCTTGTTCAGTTATATTATAAATAACACTCACATACGGAATAAAGTTGTGTGCGTCGATCCGTTGGTAACTTGTGGTGGCTTTAGCCTCGCTAGATTTCTTGATCTTCTCACTGCGCGCGAATTAATCGTTCGGTTATGTTATGAATCAGACTCCGCAGACACAATCCGTAGTCGCGCTCGAACCACCGTCGTGAGTGCCGCTTAAAAGCGCAAAAACGTGCATCGCACGCCTTTTCCATTCACTCCGATGAGATGAGCAAGTACTCATGACATTTACCACGCGATAAAGCTCGTAATCGCACCTCGAAAGTGCAAATCAGTATAAAATAAAATAGTGCGAAGAAAACTCTAACAGTACTTAACTTATCAAGTGATGCGAATACAGTTTTATCATATTTTTATTCAGAAAAGTGTGTGAATCCTGTCAGCGTGGTTATAGATTGTGAGAAACTCAGTGTATTGTTAAGATTTATAAATGCAGTGATTGTTGCGAAGCAGACGCAGCGAAGAAATAAAAGTTTATTAAAATTCATAGGTGATCGTTTCCTGTCTCTTGCTGCTTTTTTCGTTTTTCTTCACGACTAAAAGCGTGTGTATAAAATTGGTGGCTTCGAAGATATTTTTGGAAAAGTTGTGCATACAATTAATTTTATAAATTCCAATCGGATTGAAATACACTTTCGTAATGTTGCGTTGCGTCGTTGCGGCTGCTCCTAGCCGGATCGAGTTCTTTCTTGCTCGATTGACGTCGTCGCGGCCTAGCCGCCTACGCGCACACCTTTTCTAAATTCATTGCTACCGAGTTCGAGTCTTATTACTACATTTGAACACGGTGTGATTAAGTCACAAACGAAAAAGTCTATGGATAAATATTGTGAAACACTCTTGAAGTGTGATTATTAAACTATGATGTTTTTAAAAACAATAAATCATCAAATTTTACCTTTATACATATCAAAGTGAAGTAAATCAAGTGTAAAAATACATTATTATGTTGGATCTTGTACGAAGGAATAGTGGCAGATCGAAATTACGACCGCAAAGTTTATTACAAAAGAAGGATACAACAAACGGCGATTGTCAAGATGGCCGCTTGTACCAAGCGCATCCTGTCACGTGCGCTAGCCACACGTGGAAGTTTCTACGTGTTCGGCCCAAGTCGCTTAGGTACACACATTTTATTTCGGTTTTTATATTCGCCACTTATTACTATTGTGCGATTTTTGTTTGGCAGTATGTGGAATGTGATTGTTATTTCATAATGTGTGATTGTTTGTTGTTGCAGTGATGTTGTTTCTTCGTCGTCCCCCGTGAGCGGCGGTTCACCGACGCGGTATTCGCCGCTCGCCCGCAGGACAATGGACAGTCCGCGCGACTCGCCGCAGCATCATCATCTCCAAGCACAATCCAACGACAAGGCTACCCTCAAGGTAAATTGACCACCAAACGTTATAATGTATCGCCTTACAAGGCAACAGCCGCACACCTTGCACACTGTATGCATTTCCTATAATCTTATAGTGTAAATAATAAATACCGTCAATGTGTAAAGTTTATTTAGTAGTTCGTTATTTTTGAAAAAAAAAAAATAATAAATTCGGTTTCCAGGTGCACCTGCCAAATGGTGGCTTCAATGTGGTGAAATACGGCGACAATATCGACATTAAAGGCATAATTTCGCTCTGCACTGATCGTCTGTCCAACGATGCGCGTTATTTCAAAGGACTGTATGGCATGCGACTGGTGCACCCCGCCTCCGGGCACACTTTCTGGCTGCATCAGAACACGTCAATGCAGCACATTCAAGAAACGCATCTCAAACGCCACCCAGCAGCCGAGTGGCGCTTTGAACTGCGCCTTCGTTACCTCCCTGATAATCTCCACCAGCTGTATGAAAAGGATCGTACGACTTTCTCGTTTTACTTCGACCAGGTGCGCGCCGACTATCTCAACTCCAACCTTAACGTTGAGCAGGACATTGCGCTGCAACTCTGCTGCCTGCAGATACGTTACTTCTACAAGGAGACCCCTTCAAGCGCACTCGAAAAAAAGTCCTACCTTGAATACCTTGAGCGCGAGGAGGGTATGAATAAGTTCATACCGAGACATGTTCTTGATACAATTAAACCCAAAGCGTTGAGGAAATCAATACAAGCATGTTTTAAGAAGTTTAGTCACATGACTGAGATTGACTGCATGTTTAAATTCTTTGAGATGCTGCGGATTTATATGGATTTTGATCATGAGCGGTTTTCGGTGGAAATGGGGAATATGTGGCATGTGCCGATTGAGTTGGTGATTGGGCCGAACAGTGGCGTCACGTACTCGGTGTTACAGAACGGTAATGCTAATATGGTCAAAGTGGGAGACTTTGACGCGATCAGCGCGATCGAAACGCTAGTCAATGAATGTGATAAGAACAGCAAGGCGACGCTACAGCTGCGCATTGATGGGGCCGACGAGGCGTTTACTATAACGTGCGCGAACGTGGAAGTGACTGAAAGTATCGCGGATTTAATCGATGGGTACTGCCGGTTACACCATGGACGTCCGAATTCTATTTGGACTAAAAGAGGTGAGTCATGCGGTAATTATTGCATGTGATTTTAAGGTCAGTTATTATGTGAAGTTTTGTAGCAATTTTGGTTTGATTCACATCATGTGTTTAAAGATTGCTACACGCAGAATGCATAAATATTTGATGTTAGTCAGTCAGTCACACCACATGTTATCTTATCGCACGCATGTGAATTTTTACAAGATTTTAACATTTGGGAATTCGTAACTATTGCGATTATTAGTGTCACTGTTTTAATATGTCGTCATGTCGTCATTTGTTTTAAATTTGTGACATTGTTGTGTTAATTAAGAAGTGTGAATTAGTGATATATAAACTGAAACTCGTTTCCAGTCGCGCAGTCGTCAGGAGGAAAACAGAAAGCGCACAAGCGCGACGGAGCCAAAGAATCATCGCGGACCGGCAAAGCGATGCTTTCCGAGGATTACGCGGAAATTGTTGATGAGGAGGGTGATTATTCAACACCTGCAAGTAAGAATAGTCTATAAATATTAAAAACAATACAATAATACATTGTCTTTTTATGTCAGCTCGTGATTATGTGCTCATACGAGAACAAATTGAACTGATGGACATTTTGGGTGAGGGACAATTCGGAGATGTTCACAAAGGAATCTACAAGTACAAAGATGGCACACAAATTGCTGTGGCGGTAAAAACTTGCAAAGGTGACGCCGAGGCAACGGAAAAGTTCCTGGAAGAAGCATGTAAGTTTAATATTAATTTATGTATTTTGATGTTTATACCTACTCTTTCGTTCATTTTAAGATATAATGCAAAAGTTTGATCACCAACACATTATAAAACTAATTGGCGTTTGCTCTGACTCTCCCGTATGGATTGTCATGGAGCTGGCGAAGTTAGGCGAGTTGCGCGCTTATCTTCAGAATAACAAAGATAAACTAGAACTAGAGACGCTCATTCAATTTACATTCCAATTGTCGACGGCGCTCAGCTACTTGGAGTCGAAGAAGTATGTACATCGCGACATTGCCGCGCGTAATGTACTAGTCAGTTCGACGACATGTGTAAAGTTGGCCGATTTTGGTCTATCCCGTTCGATGGGCGACAATCAAAGTTACTATAAAGCCAGCAAAGGAAAACTGCCTATCAAGTGGATGAGTCCCGAGAGTATTAACTACAGGAGGTTTACTACTGCCAGTGATGTTTGGATGTTTGGTGTATGCATGTGGGAAATCATGATGTTGGGTGTCAAACCGTTTCAAAACGTGAAGAATAACGATGTCATTGCAAAAATTGAAAATGGTGAACGGCTACCACTGCCTGCTGGTTGTCCCCCAAGGTTGTATTCACTGATGTCACAATGTTGGAGTGAAGAACCAAGCAAGAGACCAATGTTTAAGGAAATTAGAGAGATTTTAAAGTAAGTCAAGCTTCACTCTCCATGATTTACTTTATTACCTCTGTCTTTATTTTAGTGAGATTCTACGCGACGAAAAGTCCGCCGCTCAAATGACACTAAAACGTGAACAACGACGAGTTGCGGGAATGTCCTGGGGTTTCACTGACGACGCAGCTCCACCACCAAAACCATCTCGGCATCCACTGCAAGGCGTCGATTCGAACTCGATTGCGTCCTTTTCCGCTACGGCCACTCCGCAGACGTACATCATAGCACAGAATCCGGCTGTTCTTGCGCAACTTATGAAGGAAAACGAAGGACGTAGCGTCACGCCTGCAGCATACACCACACCAGCTTCGGTATTTAACACTGTTGCTGTAGACTTCGATAAAGACGAACAAATTCCCGAAGCAGCTCCTGTCCTATCCTTGAAAACTATTCCTATTCCTGTGGATAAACTTCACAAGTTAGATCCAGAATGTTCCGAAACCGCAGCCGGGGAACAACCGATGAAATCGAAGTTTGGGACATTGGAACGTACGCCGTCGCGCAGCAGTGGTGGCGGTGTCGGGACACCGCTGATGGGATCCCTCGAGCGCGTCACCAAACAGAAAGCGAACTCCTTGGAGCGTCACACGTCGCTCGCGAACAGTTCGCATAATAGTATTGATAAGTTGTGTAGTTTACCACCAAGTTCAGGTGTTTTTAGTCCAAAGATGGGTTCACTTGAGCGACGTGGGTCACCCAAATGTAGTTCTCTTGAACGTGGTACCGTATTAGGTGAAGTTATGCATCAACGTAGTTTTGATTCTCCTCTGGCTCAAAACTACGGTAATGTGGGTAATGTAGGCGCGCTTGAGGAGTCTATCTATGACTTTGGAGGCGTCGACGTGAAAAGTTGTGCTTATAAACAACCGTACTATCAACAACAACAGCAACACCAGCAACAACGTCAGCAGCAGGTTCGAGAGCTGCACGATTGTTGTTTGTGGTTTTTTTCTTAATTCAGTTGTTGCAACTTTGTTTTACAGCATGGGCATGGTTTGAATTTTTTGCACTTTTAATTTGTTTACCAACGTTTCGTTTTCAATTAAGTTGTTCTTCGACTGGTTTCTTTTCCTTATTTTGAATGTTCAATTTTGTTTTATTGTGTGCCTCTAAAGTATTACTAGTTTACTTATTGATGATTTAATATTTACAGTATCCTTGCGTCATTGATCCATCAATGACTAGTTTAGACATGAACTACAAATCGCAATTGAACGCTCAATTGTTGGAACAAAGATTGCTGCAACAACAGAAAGAATCTGAAGAAGATTCTCGTTGGTTGGCGGAATCTGAGACAAATTTAGTAAGTCTTTATTCTATTTTCTTTAAAAATTATATTTATGGTATTTTTTTGTGTAGAAAAAACGGTTGAGCGTAATTGCACCAGAATCTGCAGAACAATTATCTGAAACATCGCAGTATCTAACGGCATCAGTGCCGAATAGTCCGTCCTCACTGCATCACTCTCAATCTTCGCAGCTCTCTTCTAGTCTTGCTAACATGTCGATGAACGGCAGCGGCAGCTGCGGACCGAAAAGTCTTTCTCCCGCGAATAGTACTACGTCAACATCGACACTCACAGATCGTGAAGATCCGGACATACAACGTAGATCACAAAAGGCGACGGCGGAACTTGATCGTACTAATGATTCAGTGTACGATTGTACAACTCAGGTTGTGAAGGCGGTAATGTCTCTCAGCCAAGGTGTGCAACAGGCCCAGGCGGATTTATACCTTGAGTTTGTCAAGAAAGTCGGCTTGGATTTGCGTGCTCTGCTAGCCAGTGTTGATTCCATCATCATGGCATTTCCACCGTGTGTTCATCGTGAAGTTGAGATGGCACACAAGGTGCTCTCTAAGGACATGTCCGAACTAGTCAACGCGATGAAACTTGCTTTGGTATATCGTAACACTACGTTGGATGCAGAACAAAGAAAGTAAGGGAATTATTTGCATTTAACACAATTAAATATTGCTTCCATTGATTGTAGTGTGAATGTAGTGATTTAACTGATGTGTATTGTTTTAGAGGGATGTTGAGTGCTGCACACATATTAGCCATGGACTCGAAAAATCTCTTAGATGTAGTCGACGCCATTCGACTACGGTACCCTCACATAGACCCCTTCGTATGCACTGCCGGCGGCGGCAACTCACACTCCTACGGATCTGACGAACTCCAGCACTTGCAAGATGAAGATGACTTGGTTAATAAGTTACCGCCGCCGGTGTCCTGTTCATTTGTCCAGACGCCAGCGTACGCGCGTGGTGTTTCCAACGCCGCCCCAAAACCGGCGATGACGGCAACAAATACGCCACCCGTCACCCCTACCGAAGTGGATAGTTAGATAGCTAAAGGTCTGCGAGATACGTTTTACTCGATAGTAGTTAGGTGTATTTATTACGATGTCTTGACGGATTTGCCCACTGATAGACAATTGCTTTATCATCATCATCCTCTTGTGACTTGAATAATGAGATTTTACGAATTTTACAAATTTGTACGCTTGATGTGCGTTTTATCAAAACATTGTCGCATAGAAACGTATTGCAACTTGTTATCCCATCGCAAAATTATCAAATCATAGAAATATTTATTTAATAATGTGTAATGTTACAATTATTATGTGGATAGACGATAGGATATATTTTTCGGGTGCGTAGGATGGACAACGAAGGTGTGCTCCCGAGCGACGTATGTATTGTATGCTCATTCCAGTTTTGACTTGCGTGTTATTTGCATTTTTTGTTTTGTATGTAAAGAAAAAATATATGAGAGAGAATGTAACAACTTTGAATTGACTTTTTCTTTCCTTGATATCTTGAATTATCCCGAATTCTTTACTGCGTTCATACCATTGGAAGTGCCCTTGCAACGTGTATACTTTGAAACCCTTTGCAACGGTTTCAAATAGGCTTGCCATTTTCACTATATTTTTCTTTAATTTTTGGACCGAAAGACAGGTCCGAACTTTTTTGATTAAATTATTTTGTGCCGAAAGGCAGGTCAGAACTTTTCTGGTTAAATTATTTTCTGTCGAATAACAGGGTCGAACTTATTTGGATAAATTATTTTCGGTCGAAAGACAGGGCCGAACTTTTTGAGTTAAATTATTTTGTGTCGAAAGACAGGGTCGAACTTTTTGGTTAAAATTATTTCAGGTCGAATTACTGATGAAAAGATTTTGTCACAAAAAAATCAAAACATTTCTCTTTTTTATGTTATAAATTAAAAGTTGGAATTTTGAAATTCTGTTTGCGGATTCCAAACACACTATTAATTCTAATCAATAAATCTTAGTAACTTTTTTTTCAATCATTTTTGGTTTAGGCCCTAAAATGAATTGAATGATTTTATTCCAGTGAGATTCATGTACTCACTTTTTAACGTGTATCTTTTGAATCATTAGTCTAATTACAAATTGTTATTAAAATATTTTGTTAGTAAAGTTGTTTCCTTTGATAATCAGTAATAAAAAATATCGATTTTTTAATTTACTGAAAAATTAAAATAATTAATTAAAATATGGCGGAGGCGCCTGACATTTTAATTAACGGTTGTAAATTTATTTTAAAAACTAATTGTACTATTGGATAGAGCAGCTTTTAATTACCTTATTTACACAACTTCCTGTTTAATAGCACTAAGGATTTGCATTGTAAAGGAATTTAAATGCAATGTATACTTGCAGCCACACTTAATTGCCGTTTATCTCGAGAACTAATATAGATAATCAAAAACGGAAAACGGTATAACGTTCAGCATGGAGTCCTAAATAAGATGACATTTAAAAAAATGTACTTTTCAATTAGTAAAAACAGATTTTCCGACGCGATTTCCTCGGAAACTAGAAAAGTTACCAGAAAACTTTCTGCATTTTCTTCATGTCATAACAAGCGTCTACAAAATGGCAGATTTAGTTTTTTGATTCTTTGAAGTTGACCAAACACCACTCAAAAATCATCAAGAGGTTACACTTGACTATTTCTTGGCCTAAAAAATCAAAACAAAGCTAGAAGAAAATGGAAAACGCCAATTGATATAGAATTTTAATGCGATGAAAGATATCAAGTCAGTTTTCCGATAACATCAATATCACGGAAAATTCAGGTGAAAATCGGAACAGGCCAAATTGAACCACTCCTCCGATTTTCTCGAAATTTTCCAATCATGTGCAGAATGACGTCAGGAATCCATTTTTTCAAGTTTTGTATCAATATTTTAATTAGTTTAGGAGTTATTGACCATTTTCAATTATTACATAACTGTTGATAATTGAAAATATTAAAGTGCTATCTAATGTAAAATTTGATCCTTTATTGAAATGTGAAAACAAATTTTCTTTAACTCCATTAGTTTTCACATTAAGTGCAAAAAACAGAATAATTCGTTTCTCCTAACATTTCATAAGCAAAAAATAAAATTTGAAAATCTGACTTTTTTATTACAGAATATTTAAGCAAATGTGATTTGGAATACTTTATCTTAATAAAATTTTGTTCTAACATGTACCGTTTTTAAAATAATCACCATAATTGAATTCGTTTATGCGCGATATTAAATTTTCAATAAAATTGTCAGTAGGGCCTAAATGGTAAATTCTAGATAAAAATTGTACTTAAATAAATCAGTTAGAATTAAACAAGCTATCCAAATCCGAAATCAAAATTTAAAAATTCCAATTTTTAATTTCGACCCTGTCTTTCGACACAAAATAATTTAAGCAAATAAGTTCGACTCTCTCTTTCGACACAATATAATTTAACTAAAAAAGTTCGACCCTGTCTTTCGACCCAAAAATCAAAATTAATGAAAAAACAATCAAGCATTTCCAAAGGGTTTAAAGGGTTGAAACGATAAAGGCACTCTTTAACTGTCATATGATAATATGATATTTAATTTTGCTTCCTTAGTACAAGGAATACTGGGTGTTGAATAATAAAAACAATGATTCGTCTTATAATATTTATTCCATTTTATAATACGTTTTCTCGTCTTTGGCAATAAAATATCAATAATAATCATATACAATATTCATAATAATACATATACAATATAAATATCAAAGTATAAAATAGATATAATACATCATACACCGCAATGTTTGTTAAAAAACGTGAATTTCACACGACAACTACAGTTTGCATCATTGTCTACTTAAGTCTGCTTAAGTCGTTATTGGCGCGTTACGCGTCCATCATGTTTACAAATGTTTAATTCAATACTTTCGTACATTGTGCTAACGAGTTTAACATGGTTTTTGATAACTTTTAGAGAAAATTAGTGACGAATTATAAGTGATGTGTTGCTGGTGTGCTAAAGTATTAAGTGGATCAAGGCTGAAAGTAAAATGTGAAAGCCCAGTCACCATTTTGTCAACATTGAGATCATAGAAGATTAAAAGTAATATGAAATATATAAGTTGGGTAAGTTATAGTTTGCCGTTACACGGGGCTGTGATGTGATGCAAATTGATTATATAAGATAAATGGTTATTGATTTGTGGCTATAAAATGTAAATCAATGATGGGATTAAGTAGAAAGTAGTGAGTATTGAGTTTCGAGTATATCAGAGCTTATAGTCAATGTAAGAACTTCCTACGCTCGCTGTAAATATTCCATATAATCGTATGGTAAATTAACCACCATGTTTTTGGTTTTGGCTTCTCCTGTTGCTGCTGTTATCTTGGCTATGATGAGGGTACGAGTAGTACGAGTATATAAAAACAGTCTTGTCGTTTTGCGTGTTTAAACGAGACGCAATTTGTGTGCTTACAATGCAGAACTGGCTTCTTCATCGTTTGTTTCCACTGGCTCAGTTTTGTCTTTGATATCCTTTTCTTTCTTTTTCGATTTTTTGCGTCTTTTAGACGAATCTCTTGTTTTTGGCGAACGTTCTAACAGAAACAACGCTTCATGAAAATCATCGGAACTCAGATTAGATTCCTGAACATGAAGTACCGAGCTGAGGGCACCATCAGTCGATGATTTTGGAAAGCAAAACATTTCACGTTCGCGTTCTGGTTCACTAGCACTTTTTGATTTACTTCCGGTGCTGGCAGCCGTACCGTTGGAGCTAGGAGTGGATGGTTCTTTAGTTTTGGCTGGACTGGAGAGAGGAGCACCTTGATCCATCGTTACACATGAAGGTGTATCAATCAAACTTGTGCTGGACACACTCAATGCAGCAGTTAAGGGTTTACTAGGGACACTTAAGCTTGACGACCGCGACTGCCTACCAGCAACAATCGAAATTCCAGGGGATTTTGGTTCTGGAGTTCGTGATATTGAAACGCCAGAAATATACAATGTGGGTGACTTGGGTATACCAGTTTCTGATTCATATTCATTGGAACTATCTGTTTCCAATGTACTGGTACCACTTCCGGCCTTTTTGCGATCCTTCTCGCTAATATTAATTCTTAGATTTTTGTTTGATTCATTTTGAGCTGTTAACGTCCCAATGTCATTTTGATTGGCATCGTTTTTATTTTGCAGCAATCCAATATTTTTGGTCACTGCAATACGAGTCAGATAGCTGGTCTTTTGAAGATTATGTGCGGTACACAGTTTAGTCTTCAAGGCATTGGCAAGTTTACTGGTCGTCGCCCTGGATACGTCGTCAGTCTTACTTTTGCCCTTACTTTTGATCAGATTCACATAAAGATTATACTCTTCATCAGAATATGTCTTAACATCTTTCTGATCACCACTCTCCATGGAGTCCTGATTGACTTCATCAACTGACTCTAGAATGTTACACACCTCCATGTCGACATTGATAGAATCAGAAGTAGTTGTATCTTCAACTGAACTTTGTCCTTGATAATATTCTTCTTCTGAGAACACAGTATGATGATGCATGTTGGACATGAGTATTTGTTGTTTACTCTTGCCCACATTTGGTTTTCCTAACCGACGACCAACATCTTCCGGTTTATCATCATGTTGACTGCTATGGTCAGAATCTAAATGATAACGTGGTTCGTTATTAATTCTGATCCTGGTACGACTTGATCTACGCACAAATAAATCTCCTGTAGATCGTGATCTACGTAAAGTGCTTACATCATCCACTTGCTCCTCGTAGTAATCATCTGTGTCTAGTAAACCGAATCCATGTTCATGAATATCCGATATTCGAAAGCGGCCATCTTCTTTTCCAATGCATGGTTTGAAGAGTAAAGTATCACGTTCTTTGCGACCCCAGTGATCGCTGCCAATACTACGCAGGTCAAATTTATGATTTGCTAGTGATTTCAGAAAACAATCGACAGTCAAGTCCGCATTTGTTTTTTGATAAGTTGTGTTGGCATTGTCGTTAGCGTTGCCGTTTGCGTCATTCGTTTCCTGTAAAGATAGTTGAATCGCGAGTTTGAGTTGATCGTCAGTAGTTTGTTCTTTGTTGAAAGGTTTTGGCGAGATGGTAAGTTCTTCACGATTTTGTTTATTTTGTTGTTGCTTCATACGGTCTTCGATCATTTGTAGACGGGACATTTCGAGTGCTATTACCAATTCTACGTTGTAATCATCTGAACATATATAAATAGTTGATAGTAATAAAATAATAATTACTGGTATTCAATTTACCATTAGATGATTGGCTATTGTTGATTCCAACGTCACCCTCTTCGGTATCCGAATCATATTCTGGCCATTGACGTTCACGTAGCCAGGCACTCGTGTGACTTAAGTCAATCTAAATTTAAAGAAATCAAGTTAATTGATTAAAAAATATAAAAATTATAAATAATTACATCTAAATATTTGCGTTTTTTGTTTTTTCTTTCATTGGGTGGCGTTTCCGGGGGAATTAAACCCTGTGCAACGGCACGAATGAACTCGTGGCGCTTCCGACGCGCCAACGCAGTCGTTTGTATAATCACAGCCTTCGGCGTCTTCAAATATGGACGCGCGATCATTTCACTCAGTTTCTCGGTGATTTCTTCCAACTCGTTCTAAAAACCACAAACGTTACTTTTTTTAAAACCTTATTTTTTCAAACTATTATTACCTGCATAAATTCAAAAATGGTTTTGTTATAACCATCATCTTCTAAGTAATAACCATAAACATATGATCCGCATAGAACGCGGCGAGCTTTGAGAAGTTCCCGAATGCCTTCTTCAATGAATTTGGTGCTCTGTTTAAGACCCAAAGTTGAGGCTAATATCTCCATCTTTTGGCGCACGCCTGCCAGCAAAGGTTCTTCGAGTTTCTGGCTGTTTTCGTGATTTTTGTAGCGCATATAAAAATGTAAGAAACGCGAAACTTCCTGCATTTGATTGTTGCGATCCATTGCTTCAGTTATAAGACAACCTTGCTTTTCATCTGCTTTCTGAGTTGCCTCAAAACGATTACAGCGGAAATAACCTCCGGTGGCTGAACTATGTTGTTTCCAGGATTCTTGGCATACCCAACAGAAGTCAAATTTACACTAGACATAATAATACATCATAAGGTTTGTTATATTTTAAGTAGATATAATCTAAGAACATACCTTAGAACACTTCATGTGATTACAACCTTCGTTCTTTTGAATGGGACTTTTACAATTCGGACACGGTTTTGAATTGGTAACCAACCACAACAAATTAGCGGCTTCTTCACTTCCACTGCAAGACGCTTGTAATTCCTCTGGTTTAACCTCAGCGATTTTCATCTGCCACTCCTGCCACTGATTGCAACCACATGGTGCGTGCGCATCACCAAGGCACTCCCAGCAGAAAAAGTGTGCATTGCCACAATCAACCGCATGAGATGTTTCTTGACGTTGTTTCCCGCTTAAACACCGTCCACGTGTAGCATTAACATGTTCTGCTTCCGGTAACCGTACTGCTCTTCCACAACCGGCCATTGGGCACCATTTTATTGTTTTGTTACTCTCAACAAACGCTTTGATATCGAATTGTAAATAACGTTTGGCAATCGCAGGTCGCACGAATTTCTCGATCAGTTCGACTGGCACCAAAATATGGCACTGATATGCCGGGCAAAGAATGTGATGCGCGTCGCCATCTTGAATTTTGTTCGTAAGATATGTCTCCCAGCAGTGTGCACAGAACGCATGCCGGCATGACATTTGCAGTGATTGGTCCCAGTTACTTATGCTCAGACAACATATTTCGCACTTAAATAGAAACAAAGTTATAAAAACTGCATAAGTTAGTATCAATATACAGATAGTACCATTATTTCCGGTTGAACATCTGTTTTATCATCGGAAGGAACACTTTCCGGCGACATGTCGCCACAACCTATTGAAATCGACGGAGGAGGTTTGACCCCGGCTTCCTGACAACATTGCACGGGATCTTTCATCCATTTTTCTAATAAAATTTCTCTTGACCATTCTGAAATAAATTATTATAATAAATTCCATTACAGTTTAAGTTACGATTTAAATACCATTATCCCTCAAAAGGGCTTCGGCAGTGAAAAGCGGTATCTTGAGCATATCGGACGTGTCCACGAGCAATTGATCCTTGGCTTCCTGTAAATCTTGGCTTCGAAGACCACTGTAGATTTCTTGCTCGTTTAAATTTTCATCCTCATTAATAGAATCTTCCCCGGCGCCTCCACCAGTACTCTCGGTAAACACCATTCGACTTTCTAATAGTCTCGCAATGTCGTGATGCGCACCCTTCATAGCCAAGTCACATGGTGTTAGCTTGTCATTGTTTTCGTTGAATAACGGAGCGCTGTGAGTGAGCAACAATTCCACGCAACGTTTAAGACCAGCCGTAGCAGCACAATGCAAAGGCGTATTGCCGTCGAGATCAGTTGCAGCAAGATCAGCTTTCTCTCGATTGTTGCCATTACTGCCATTGTTACCGGAAATGGGGGCGCCTTTCCAGAAGAGAACGATTTGCACGCAGGCGGCGCGACGTTCCTGCGCGCTGAAGCTCTTCGTTTGATTGAGGTTGCAGGCACAATGGAGGACCGTCTCGTTCGCGGCGTTACGTTTATTCGGATTTCCGCCGAGATCATTGAGAAATGTTCGTAGTAGATGTTTCATTCCTATATAACCATTACAACACATTGTTAAACAAAGTTCTACATTTACCTAAATTGTTTTGTATGTGTTACCATGTTTGGCAGCATAATGAAGCGCCGTATTGTGATGATGATGATCACCGTAGCTGAGATTCGGATCGAGATTCTTCCTCAACTCCGGCGAATTCTGATATATCTGCATCGCGGCAAACTCGTCGCCATTCTGCAAATACTTCTTGAACTTGGAGGAGGCGCTGCCCATCCTGACGGCGGCGTCCAAGTCTTGTACGTCTGCTAGTGACCCATTGTGTTCGCGCGGTGTCAAGAAACGACGCTGCAGCGCACTACAATGAGCGCTAGTAGATTCTATTACAAACATAAACCCCATTGATATAATGCACAGCACGAAACAAACAAAGAACTTGTTGTGCCAACTCACCGGCTTTACTTCAACTTCAACAGTTTCGAATGGCATGATTGCGAGAGGTAAGAACTGGATGTGATCCTGGACTTAAATTCCAGTTAGATTCAGCAGGACGAACGCGATAGCGCGTTGACATTATGTCGAACACGACGAGAGACGAAATTTTCCACACCCGCCACCGACTTTGGTTGAACTCGGTGTAGGTAGGTTACAAGTTGCGATCGATACGGAACTACGGCGGCGGCGTCGCGATGGCGCTGTTGGTGTTGTGAATTTTTTCGCGTTACGCATTGGTATTGTCGTGTGCGGCGGTGGCGGCGGAGGCGGCGAGTAATACGCATGCGTTTGTGTACGTCGGGCGACGTGTTCGGGGTCGCTGCCGCCGTTTGCTGCCGCCAGTACACGTCGGGCACACCGCAGGGTTGCCTCCACAACGCGCAGCAATGTTCCCGACGCACGACCGCAACTCATAGACAGAGAGAAATGTGAAACAAAATCGTAACGCACCAATAAACACATCTTCACTAACCTATTAGCCACAGTTATCAATTAAAACCAAACCGTACAAACTCAAAATATTTTGATACCAAGCATTAAGTTTTACCCTTTAAATGTTTAACAATATAACTATATAATTACTAATTAATAATTACGTTAATATCATTAGTTTGGATACAAAGAAAAATATCGAAATAAACTTAACGCACACGTGACGGATTTATTTCCAATTATCATTTGAATGACTACTGACTGACTGGCGGGTGGAAACGTGGTGAAAACGGGGTGTTTACGTGTTTTCTATGTGTGTCACTTGAGCGCCTCGTCTAGTGAACTCTTGTCTGTCAGATTCACGCCCGAAATTTTACACGAGACACATTTCATGGGATAAATTTGAACGGAGGAAAATTTTACATTTTTTGTTGCAATTTTTGCGTTTTTCTTTTTTGTTTTGGTAACGTGGTTTCTTTAAATTTGCTAAGACGAAGTTCTATACGGTATTCGAAATCAAAAAGTGCTCACCGCGTGAGAACAATGCCGACGACAGCGACAAGAAATTCATCGTACTTCAAACCGGGTGAGTAGTCCCTTGGGTCTTGCGTCACCTTTTTTCCGATTCGCCATGTGTTCGATGTTCGATTGGCTGTTTTCCGGCGTTTGGCGTATTCCCAAATCGTGCGACGCTCAGCGGGACGACAGGCATTTATTTATCGTTTATATATGTTATTTTATAATCAAACTGTGGCAAAGTTTACATTGAAATTTATTTCAGTTTGAATATAAATTCTTCGGTTTGTTTGTATTCCAACCGCACTAGAACTGTTTTCCCAATTCTGTTTGCGGTGCGCCAAACTGTGAAACTCTCTATCGGTTTTAATCGGTTTTCGCTGTGGCTTTTCATCGCCAATTCGGCGAAACCGCCGGTGAGTGTTGGCGATATTGGATATTTTCGCTTCTTTCGAATTCAATTTAAGTTTCGGCACGCGCTAAAAGGTCTTCGGCGCAATTAAATTTCACATGCAGCTGTGGCATGTTTATACATTTCTGCGAAAATTCTTTCTGTCATAAAATTCACAAATAACTGAAAAATATACGGCCATATTTTAATCTGACAACTTTACATACCGAATATATTCGTATATTTATGTTAAAGCCGGAGTTGACGATCACATTTTTCATCCGCTTACAATATGAAACCGAAATTATTAAGCAAAGGAAACGTGAATGTATTCAAAAGTGAATTATTAACGTAACAGTTACGCTTACACCCGACGTCTTATATTCAGATTCATCTATTCTTTATTGCTTCCATGTTTACCCGGCTGGCTATTTGCGTATGCACAAATTGCACACATCTCTTACGTGCTGGGGACCGCCGACAATGCGAAAAACTCCGTAAAGTATTATATTAGTGTTCGCATTTTTCAGTTTTCTTGATACGCTTCTTGTTGCCAATGTTTTATGTTTACATTTGCATTCGCGCAGCGAATAAAGAAATTCCAAGAAAGCGCAGTTGGGATTTCGAACTACTTTGGTCTATTCGTGGTGCTTCGGAGAATCTGGATGATAAATATAATATGGGGCTTTTCTTTGTTTTGCGCACATTTCACGGCCGACTCTGACAGCCAAAATCGTTTATAACACGCCTCTAGTTTATTATGCATTATTCGGCAAAGTTGGAAGTTGAAAGTTGAAAGATGAAAGTGTCATGTTCGCCGGCGACCGGGATGAATGCAGATTCGAAACAGTGTTTCAGCTTGGCAAATGCATAAATAAAAGCGAGCAATTTTGTGCTCGTCAAGCGTATGATACACATCACACATCATATCATGTGTTGGATTTTTTAAGCAAAGTTGAAGTTTGATAAATTATTCAATGTCTAAATGGGTGAATATTGTATTCAAATTTGATTTTTTGGCTATTAGGTTAGCATATATTTGGTTTTAATAATAACGCAATATTTTTGCGTTTGTTGTGAAAATATAAAATGAGAAGCACTTTAGAAATTTGTTATTCTGCATTTTTACAATTCACACAATTGTAAATTCTACAAAAGGTTTAAATAATGTTTACAACATTTTTATGTTATTAAATTTATTGATGCATAAAACAACAGGAAATAAATTTGATTTTGATGGAATGTTGTTTTTCAATTTAATTCATCCTTAATTGATATTAAATAGAAAAGATAAATACATTCTATTGTATAAAATATTTATTTGATTGAAAAAAGTACAAATAATGAAAAAAATATATTGTTTTCCGATAAAGTAACACTGTATGCATTGACAACTGTAAAATGAATGTAAAAACTATTATTTTTTGCAACCAGCAACAAAAAAACTCGTGGAATAAATGAGTTCAATTGAATGTTGCGAAATATTGTAGCCTCGATAACCAGAATTCGCAATACAGTAAACAAAACAAAGCAGATTTTCCTTTTGTTCAAAAAAACAACAAATACAAACGAGCGTAGCAAAAACCCAACAGACATACAAATAATATAGATATTCGCGTGCGAAGGTTCAAGTTGTGTTCGGCATCATACTTCACTCGGTATACTATAAAGGAAAAATTTCCATTTAAATCGCAGCGCTCGCTGAAATTCGATGCACTACACAACTCGCACAACCAACAAGAGGCTAACTTTTACATGGTAGGCTCCAACACAGCGGTGAATTGAACACGACTGGATTTCGATCATTTCAATACATGGTAGTTGTGCAGAATTGCGCACAATTCACCCAAATGTACCATAAAAATCTACGAACGCAAAATTATTACGTATAATGACACCGGGATTATTATATTTATTACAAGTCATAAATTAGAATTCACAACTACAAATATCAACATGAATAATGTTAACAAAGGTAATTTTCTTTGAGGGCACGTGTATTCAAAAGAAACTTACTCGTGTTTCCAATTATTTAATGAGTTTCTCATTTTTACGAACTCTCATTTGTTTAATACCGCTCATTAATTATGCTGCAGGTTTTTAAGCTTGTTTTTAACTTGCGCAATTTGTTGCATTTATCATCTTTTTTACATTCGCGCGGTTTTTCTCATAATTTTTTGCTGTATTATGTGTAAAACGACGAAACAACTTTATTCATGTTGTTAGACTTATAAATTATTTACTTGAACTTCTAATGATAGAGCTTTTTTACTAAAATAGATCCATTTATATCTAACATAATTTATGAAATAATTTAATTTATGAAATATGGATGGATGTTATTATTATCAACACCTACATGTGATTCTACCATTTAATTAAATTAATTATAATATTGAAAAGCAATAAATAACAATGCGTATTATGTATTCAGCAGTAATTTCATTGTTGTTCCGAGCGTAAATTTATGCTTGTAAGTAAAATATGATTCTGTTCTCAAAGGCTTGTCACTAATGTTGTTATTGTGTATAGAAGTCAGGCAACACAGCAATTTATCATGTTTACAACATAATATTTCTCTATAAATATCCTATTTTCCTATAGTTGTTAATAGGTTGTAATTTGCATGTAACAATCGGGAATTCTTCGGTTTAACCAACAAATAATTACTTATACCATGCTTTAGGTTGATGTATAGGGTGTCGTTTTATTCAATCCTCGTAAATTTTTAACTGTTTGGAGTGTTTGATCAGGGCGACGCAAATAAAAATAAACGAGGCATTTTGTCACTCGATTAGCTTCAATTGAGAAGGAGGAGGGAGATGGTGGGGACGGTTGAAATTGTTTATCGATTGCCTCACGCTTGTCGCGTATGCGTTTTCACAATGGCCACACTCAGCTTGTGGGCCTCCTGGGCCATCATGTTCCGGTGGGTTTAATGTTAAATTCGATATACAAGTGGAAAACGTCACACTGAAACTTGGTATTTGCTAAGGTTTTCAACATGTTTGCTGTCGCCTGCTTTCTACCTTCCATTATGCATATCTCTTTAACTAACTCAGAAGTAGAACCGCCTTGTGCATAATATGCGTCTTTGCGAAGTCACAGTGTCGAGTTGAGTACTCTGAAGCTATTGATGACAAACAGCACACGAGTAGGGACGTTGCTCACTTGCGTTTGCTCTCCTTGGTTCACACTCGACTGCGTTATTAACTTAAATGTGTATGCCTGCTTAGATACTTGGCTTATTTAGGTTAGGAATGTTTGGCTTGAATGGCTTCTTGCCGAATGCGAAAGCGCAACTTGCGAACACACACGTTCCACGCCTGCTAATGACTTATTTGCTTCAGTGACGTTAAAGAGTTCCACGTTGACGTAGGAAGCGTGGGCGATACTGTGTTGCTTTCCACTTTATCAACAGCCTTCATCTGCAGGCCTCCAGCACATCCGCTCGTCAATACTCGGGGATCTTAATCTAGAATCTTAATGATTTTGAGTTGCCTTGATAAGGTTAAAGTATTTTTTAATTTATTTTTGGTACTTTTATTGAGAAGGAAAGTGGTAAAGTTTAGGAAAGGTTCATAACCTTAAATATTGCAGATTAACTTGGTTTCTTGGTTATAATTGCCAGCTATTCAAGAAATTTGTAATTGAATCCAAGAGGACCATAAGAAAAGCAATAAAATAAAAATTAAAACAAATTTAGTTTAACTTGATAAAAAGGAGAATTTCTCCAACTTTAGTAAAATGATTTTCCATTCGAATAATTAAAAATGGTTTAATTTACTTATCAATTAATTGAATACTAGATTATCAGCTTAAAGCAACACTGAAAGATTCACTAAAGATAAATGAGTGTCTAAGTGTGCCTATTCAATGCTGTAAAAGTACATCAAGATCTAGATGAAGATAACCACGCCAAAGGACAAAGGACAATGCAATTGGTATACTCCACTAGGAGCAGACAGACATTTGTATGTGCAGACTGTGCATACCCTTCGCTTTTATTGAAAATAGGGATTAAGATGCTTATCCGCTACGTTTCATGTCGAGAGCATTCCTTCCACACTCTTATTGTCTACGGCCCTACAATGTTCATGCACTCAATGCAATTTGTTTCCGTTGCTTCTACATGCTGCATTCCTGCTTGCCGCCCTTTGCTTGATGCAATTTCGTTCGTCACGTTTGGGACTCGCCACACAATCTCAAATCTCGATGCTTTACGCAATCTCGTAAAATTCGTAAGATGTCTCTGCACTCTGAATCAGCACCAGTCTGTTTCGGTATATTTGTGTTGCACTTTTTGTGATTTGTTTTTACTACCCAACCGTGAGCAGTGTACGTTTAACGAGGAAAACGTCTAGTCGGTGAATATCACTTGGGATCGACTACAGGACCTTTGGATTTTTTTTTTGTTGGAGAGTCTTGTTTAGTGGACGAATTTGACATGTTGCTTAAAGGTTTCTTTTTTCTATATTCACAAAAAGCTTTGTTAAGGCATGACTCTTCAAAAAGAATGAAGTGTTCGAGAAACAAAAAGTGTTGCCTATTCTAAGAAAAGAAAACTTTTACCAAACTTCCATAGCATATCAAACAGATTTTTAAAAAGTTTTCTTCCGAAAAAGATATAACCTCCAATTTATCATTTTGACAGATGATGTATTATCTGGCGACCTCTATCGATGACTGTTTGAAATTGGTTGTTAAATTATATATAATAGAATGCTTTATTGTTTTTCAGCGGGGTCGGCGAGAGCTCTATAACGGAGGGACTGCGGACCGCCCTAGCCCGACTGCGACAGAGATCGAATCCCTCCAGTAGTAACACATCACCCTCTCACCAGCCCCACGCCGCCAGCGCAGCGGCCGCCTCTTCTTCAGCGCAATCGTACACATCCGCCGCCGCAGCAGCCGCTTCCCCTTCGACATCTTTGGCTAATCATCAATCACAAGTGAGTCTTTACGTTATTACACTTTTCGTGCGCTATTACTGCCCGGGAACGGTGTGCGTTGCGTCAACAACCCGCAGGAAGGTAAACACACTGGAAAAACTATTACGGGTTAAACGAGTGAAATAAGTGGGCAATGAGTTTTCTTATTTCCTGGCTATTTTCTTACGATACCTAGAATGGCACCGTCAATCCTTAGAGACATAAACCTTTTGTTCATTGCGATTTTTTGTAAACAGAAAGAATATTTAAGATGCGGGTACACTTGTCATTTATAAGTTGTTTTTGAGTTTGTCCTTCACGAAGCATGAAATTCGACGTGGGTTTAAACGCCAACTCAGAACATTTCATTTATTTGCATACAATCAGAACGAGGAGAAAACGCGGAAGAAATGTTGAAATAAAAGAGCTTGCACGAGCCGCTTAGTGGATGAAAACCAAAGTACAAGCGAAACTGGATGCAAAGTTTAGGCTGCGCAAAGGATTAAGAGATTTCGTCACGACCACACAAACTGGGCAACGCGCGTCTTTCTTGAACATTTCCCAAAGCTCTTTTATACGCCTTGTTGGGAAAAGAGTAGAACTCCGAAACATCACGTTTATGGTAAAGATTTTATATTTGATTCATTGCAATGAAATATAAATCTAAGAATTGAATGCAACCAACATTGCTCTTATTTCATTGCATTACCGGGATTGTCTTGTATTCTTTGAGTATGATAGAAAATCAATAAATATCTACTCAAATGGTTCCAGTCGTACTCAGTTTACAAATAGTTTGATTCAATTCCATTGCTATTTTTATTTAATCTAATATAATTTTATGGATAGTCGCGAATGCCTACTATTTGCGGTGCTTTCAATTTCCCCGTCTCTTTAGATTTAACTTCCTCTCGGCTTTGAATCCCAACCGCGGCAGCGCTGCAGCACTTTGGGCCCAAGTTATGAGGAGTGGCTAAGGCCATAAGACGCAGCTCTGCTTTCTTCCGGTTTGCGCATTCCTCGTGCTTTCTTGTCACGCTCGTTTTAGCCTTTTTGGCAGTTTATTCATTGTTCGTCGTGGTTCGCATTTGCATAGAATCGCTCGGCCAACTTTACCTAAACTTTCAAAATGTTTGAAAATTGTTCGTGCGTAATAAATAGTGGTGCACGTTTCAGAAGAAATACACAGTCACAGACTGCTACAATTAATATACTAAACCCTAATTTATTAAAATAAAATTAAAGCAAAAAATAAATAAACAAAATAAAATAATTAAAATAATTACATATTCTGTAAATAAATGCAATTAATATTAAATGCATATAAAGAAAATTGAAACAATCTGTATATGTGTTCGTGCACAAACAAATTCATATTAAATTTGTGCGCAGGCAAACTTGAAAACTCAATGAAACGTGAAAACGACGCAATCATAACTCATCTCGAGTAAAGGTACTTGAGGTGTAGATTTAAAGCGGTAAAAGACGCGTAACAACGCCGCTAACCCTGTTATTAAAAACAATTAAGTAGATGTAAAGTCCGCCCGGAGGGATTCAACTCATATTACCTTCAGTAAGAATTATAAGCGCGGCAGTAACAAGCAATCTGGACTCGAGTTCAGGCTCGACGCAATGAAATTCGAACTGAGGTGAAAATCGTAATTTTGAGAGAATACGATTATAAGTACTCTCAGACTTCTAAGGACTAAGTATTTTCGAGCAGGCTAGGGATACGCACACACAGAAACCATTATTAGCAAACATAACTCTCACAGGATCAATTTACGAGTGGAATTCTTGATTTAAGTTTTGATTTTTATGAGAATTTGCATTAAAAAATCACATTACAAACGCAGATTTATGCAGAATTCAATTGAACCTTAAACTACAGTAGAAGAAAAAAATAAAAATAAAAGAAATCAACTTTTCAGCGAACTGAGAACTTGAAATACAAAGAAACGTTTATAATATTTTCTATTTAATTATACCTTAAACATTTCATTTCTCCTTTTTCTAAGAACTTTTATTGCTGAAGGTGTAGCGAGATTTAATAATAATAATTGGAAAACTCGAACAAAGCATGTTGATTTTAAAAGCAGGAGTAAATACTTGAAGCCTCCAAGCCATCGAAGTAATTGGATTCTTTTCGAATTGGCGCTGAAATAAAAATTAGTGAAAGCAAATTCAAAGTTTGATTCGCTTGAAAACTGGATATATATACAAAAGTGCAGTTTCACTCGCTTCATCGCTTCAAATAGAAATTGATATCGATTGCACTACCAATTAAGTAACTAGATGTACTGCACCGTGCTGTATCGAGTTTGCGTTGCTAAGAAAACAATAGCTTTCTAGCAGCTACCAGCGCACACATTGGCTTAGCGAGTTATGTTATACTCGACATTCCACCTTCGAGAATGCATTGTAAAAGTTGTACTATTTGGCGAGGTGCCACGGGCGCACCCGCCACAAATGATAGGATGAACATATTAACAGTAGTAAACTCGTAGGTATATTGGGTTGCCTAGTGTGCGAAATTCACGGAAATTGCCTATAGATTCTATGCGGTTAACATCTACATAGTTGATTATGTTGCATAGATGAAGGTGATGTCCTGGTTTAACCTCAACAACAATATTCTTCGTAGTTACTAAATGCAATTGCTTTACCTTTACCACCCTGAGAGCATAGATAACACTATAATTTTTATTATCAGTGTTTATTAAAAAAATGTTTAACATGTAAACAACATAAATAAATTAAATTCAATTTTCAAATAGTTAAGTTAATAGAGTAGAAAATTTCCCATTTGCGCCATAATGTAAACACTATCAATATTAATACTAATAATGTTACTAAATGTGAATGTTGTTGTTAGTTAGTGGAAATTGTAATTAATGATGCCCATGGAATTATGGACATTGTAGTAAATGATGTGCGACTGCATTCATATTAACATATGTGTACATAAATTACATTCAATTCGCGTATAGCAAGCGATATTATGTACACATTAAGAACACATGTAATTAGCTGGTTAAACTTTATGCACACTCGGCGAGCGAGGGTAGGCGCGATGTGGCGGGGATTATTTGCATAAATCCCATGCGGCATATTTGCTGCCACGCGGCCCATTGCGGCGGAACTTCACAATTCGCGAGTTGAAACGAGGGCAGCTCGTTCATTATTTAACTGACACACATGTACAAATACACGCATACGCCGCCAAACATCTATTTTGACTTGGCTCCAAGGTTGACTTTTCGCTACGGCGAATAATCGATAATAATTTTCCAAATAAATATTGACTTCGATTACCATGAAGCATGAACCAGTTACCAAATGAATAAATTTATTGATTTAACATCTGTTTTATCATGTATGATGTTGTTTGATTAAAAACAATTATTTTTTTATTATAAAATAAAAAAATCTAAAAATTTTACTCCAGTGTTAATATTGTCACAATATCCGTCGTGTTTGCTGTCATCTCATGCTGCGAATGAATATATTTATACAATATGGATTATTCCAACACCACAATCCGCAGGGGTGTTGGAGCGATAGACGGCCGCCTTGTACACTTAATAGAAACATGGGTTCAATAGAGATATCGTGTCGTTAATATTAGACTCTTCTTCGGCTCGATCCACAGCCAGCCGACCGGAAAAACACGACCGACGACCGGGGCGAACAATTAATGTTTATTAAAAGCCCCGGCGGGCTGGCGAAGCTAACCAAGTTTCGCCCACGAACGCCAGCGCCTTCTAAAAATATGTGTACAATGGACTCGCTCGTTAGTGGGCCTGCTGTTTTAGCAGGAGAGCATTCTCTGCGGGCGGTATACTACCTGCTAAATTGCTATCCACCCGGGAGGGATGTATGGCTCGTCAGTATCATGACAGCAAAAACTGTTTTAGAATTAGATTACACTTAACAGTTGAAAGGGAGGAAACGTGAATGGAAAATTGAAAATATGTGCTGGGGTTTTTCTCTATCTTTTGCCGGGATTGCATTATTAAACTTGGAACAATGTCCAGTGGTACATTTTCTGCTGATAACACAAAAAGTTTGCAATCCAATTGACAAGTTTAACTGTGTTTTATTGTTTGGTGAAAATTTACTTGTAAATGATTCAATTTATCTTTAAATTTACTAAGAAAGACTTTTAAAACAATAAAAAATGACTAAAAGTTATGTTAGAGTTTGATTTACCGTTAATAGCGCCTATAATAATATAGTATGCAACCAATTACACATTTAATGTACATTACATACATAATAATCTTTAAATTTACGAAAATAAACTCTTAAAACAATAAAAAAATACAAAACAACAACTTTGAGCAGGGTTAGAGCTTAGTTAACCGTTAATAGCGGTTATAATTACATAGTATGCAACCAATTACACATTTAATGTATATTACACGCATATTAATATCATTTAATCAGCACGTTTGCTCTCTCGTTAGGTTTACAAAATTAACGAAGCTTGTAATCACCTCTGGGCGTTATATTCACCAAATAAAAGTGTCTGCTTACCCTACAAGCAAACGGTTTGCCACGTCGGCATGTCGTTTAAAATTTACGACGAAATTTACCACACGCGCGGTGTTGGTGGACCATATTTTCGTCAAGCGGACGCTTTTTGTCCAAATAAATTACCTAGTCCGATAGGTTTTTACAATGGAATCGCACACAATGCAAATTGACACCCCGCTTTGCACGGACGACTACGCACACATAAACAAGATGATTTTAAAAAGCCATTCACCCACACACGAAATAACCATCCCTTCGGGAGCTGTTCGCGATGGAAATGTGTGCGCTCAAAAACACTCAATATGCATGCTGCGAGCTATCAGGATAATAATTGGAATACATCGAAGTGCGTAGAAGATAAACGTCGAGGCTTCTTTAACCGATATTTGCCATTTTCGCTGAGCGTCAGAAAAATATTGCGGCGGCTTTACTTTTTATTTATTAAAAAACCACGCTGTATATTTGTTATATCCGCTTTTCCATTCAAGTGGATGCTTGAAAATGTCAGGCGCAAGAATATGCATCTTATGTTTACATGATAGACGTCTTGGAGAAAGAAAAACTGCGTTTTATTATGCAACCAACAAGTTTTTATGTTTTTTACATTTTTAACACAAAAAACATTTTATCCTTGGGATAATCTCTGGCATGTTCACCCTCATCACTCAATTCGAATGTTATTAAACGCTTAAACCCTGTTTACAGAATTGCGTAATAACAATACACCTACAATTCGCATAATCTCTCGCCTGAATTGTTTTACGATGCGAAAACATCGCCCCTGGAAAGGATTGGACGCGCTTGTCGTGTAGCCGTCCTCATTTAAATTGTTTTAATTAATTGCAACGAGTATTGTCGTCGGAATGCGTTCCTTTCGTGTGGGCGAGAGCTTTCCGCTCGAGTTTCTAATTAATTCTGGGCCGACGCATCGCAACGGACTTCGCGGACACAGTTGCAAACAATGCGCGCCAGTTTTACCGCTTCAATTGTTTCGAGAATTATTATTCTGCTATAATTTGTCCCGGAAAAGGTAATTTCAAAACGAAATGAATCGTATTGATATTTGCACCAAAATCGACGAATTGGAAACAACGCAGTATCGCACACAACGAATTGAATTGTTTTTGATTAGATACGCCGATAAAGCAATTATAATCGTGGCTGAATAATAGATTTTCAATTTGAATCAAAGTGGTAAACAATTTATTTGATGTCACGTGCAGTTTATTGATGCCCCTAACATGATAAACAGCATAATACTTGAAAAATAATAAATTTCAACACATTATTTGCATATTTATGCATAATTATGCAAATATCACGCTGGAATATTAATTATACGCATTTCATAAACATGCTTTAATTATTTGATCAAAATTTGAACAAATTAAACGCTAATTAAACCAATTTGTGCTGTAATAACACCTTTTACATCAAAAATATTCCAAAAGCAATTTTGACGGACGTTTGAACATGGATTTAATAGAACAGTGTCCGTGGCGTTAGGCTGTCACCACGAAACGAATTACCTCGGCACAAACGCGTTCAACATTTCATTTCTACACCCCCGTAAATAATTCCCGTTCTCATATTTGTTGCACATCCCCCACAAGCGTTTCATCAAATTACGCGATTGGCAGCTTTGTCTATGCTGGTTTCATGCTCGTTTCACATTTACATTCACGTCGTTACCCTTATTATCTCTTATTATCGTCCGCTTTGTGCCATCACCGTTTTTTGTGTGTATCTTGCGATTTGCGATAATATTCAATCGATATAAAAAATGAATGGAGTATGTTTTCGTCTATTCTGACGTTATTGCGTATAGCAACATGACAACACTGCTTCTATTCAATATTTTGGCTTGGTGTTATAAAATTAAAACTTGTATAGTTGAGGTCAACTTGACAATTGAATGGTGCAAGTCTCAGGACGTGAATTATATATAAACGAAACTTGACAAACGTTGAACTTTGGATTTCTAAAGATTTTAAACTACAAAAGCTTTATATGCAATTTACATTATTAATTATTATTCATTACATTTAATAATTTATAAATTCAATTTAAATTAACCTTAAAGTTTGTATTTTCTATTGATTTTATCTTTGTGGTGCCCGGCGCCTCCACCAAAACAATTTGTTTATTTATTCAAGTTAATGTTATGCCTACAGCTTAATATTACCATGGTGTCGTTGAGTTAGTTACAGTTAGTTACACGTTAATTGAGTGCGTTGACGGTGTCGACCCTGCGCGATAAACGTGCGAAACACTTAACATCAATTTCGCCCGCTGGCAGCCCTCACAAGAGTACAACTTGCACGCGTTTACGTTTGCGTTTACTGGTGAAATTCAGTCGTAATATAAACATATTGCACGCACGAGGAGCAAGCTGTGCGCAATGAAAATTGATCGCGACTAGGGCGCAGAAGGGGAACGCATATTATACGTTCTATCACTTTGTGCCATCTGGGAAAATTTAACAATAATCAAAAGGGATACATTCTATTTAAATCAGGTTTAATTATTAAAGGTTGCATCAATTTACACGTAACCGTACTCGTAGTATGTGAAATATTAAATTTTATGAAAATTTATGTCGGAAATATGCGCTGTGCATTGTTTCGGAAGTTTTCTTTGTGCAATAATCTAATAGTTTCTAAACGGAACTGCATATAAAAGTTTTTCATGAATTTACATACATGCACATATAAAAATTGAATTTTTAGTTTAAATTTACTGAATATCGTCACGCATGGCTCGAAATTCTTATAAAACTTCAATTAAAATGCAGGTTTATTACCTAGGCAGTTAAATGTTAGTTTAATGTCAATTTTATTTAACTTTCCTTCGGATAAAATTTAAAATATTTATTTACCTCGGTTATCAACGTCCTTGCTGTGTAAATAAATAAATATTTCCACAGTAAACCACCAGATGGCACTACACTGCACTAAACACGTCTTCTGCGATCCAACTAACGCACTGATATAAAAGTGAGGAACTAGAAGCGTGACCTCCTGCATGCATTGTTCTTACGCTCACTTCCACCTCACCGTGGCGTTTATTTATGTACCTCGCACCGATTACAGCGCGTAGCACGCGTCGCGCCGAGCGTGTTTATAAATAATTATGGAAATTTAAATCCGCAGCGTTTGTAAACAGCGTGTCGCGCGTGAATTACAATCGCACGACGCACTCGCATTTTTTTCCATTTCACTTCACAGAGACCGAAACGTAACGAAAAGCAAATCGTACAAGTCGAGATTTATTTTCATGCGAGGCTCGACGTGGGCGCGTAAAATTAGAATTTACTTTCTTTGCTTAAATTTACCAACGCAGATATTTGCTCTTGAAATGAGCGTGCAGCGAAAGCACGAACAGAGATTAATGAAAAGTTTTAAATTTAAATTATGCTGAGTTTACGTTGGTCTAATCATAAAGTATATGTGAAAAAGATTTGTGATAATTTAAACTTTTATGCGCTGATTTGCATAACTAAATTATTGGGCCTGGTTTTGGTGTTTCGTGAGTCTTAAAAATGTCAAACACTTCAAGTTGTGACTTTATGTGTTGCTTACTTTTGGTACTTCTTTGTACTCGAATGTATATGTCAAACAATGAGCGCACATGTGAAAAATTGGTGCCGAGCGAATTCGGACACGGTGCTTATTTCCGTCTTTTCCTTATTTTCTTTGTTCGTTTCCTGTTTTTATTCTGTCTTGTGTATGCGTGCGTAGACGCCATGCTTTTCGGTGTTTCGAAGGGTGCACAAAGGCCAGCGAAGGACAATGATACCAGAAACCAGCACACCGTAAACATCCAAGAGCTTGGTTCTGAAATAATACGGAAATCACTGCTTCAGACCGACTTATTTCACGGGTTTCAACATCTTTACTGAAGGGATTTCTTGTAAATTCCCACAAATTTCATATTTTATTTATTTTATCCCGAATATATTATATTACAGATAGAAACAGCGGAAAAATAAATATTTGACGTTTTTGACATTGAAGAAAACGAATTTCTTATCTGGCACACAACACACTTCAAGACAAAATGCGCAGTAGAGATTTGTTGTTCTTGGTGCCGTCACTCCAATCACCACTCACTGCCGAAAACAATGAAAACTGCTATTAATTATAATTATACGTAAACAGCGTTAATGGCAGTAATGGCGTAAAGTTAATAAACTAAAGTTATATTAAACTGTGGTCTTTGATTGTAGTGTGTTTACCATGCGCCTCAGGGAGAATAATTTATTGTGAAACATTAGATGATTACATTTGTTGTTCTCCTGTTGTAGATTGCAGCTGGCGTAGGCAACCCAAACAGTCCCAAACATAACCATCATAAACAGCACCAATCTCAGCACCAACACCAGCACCACCACAACCAGCAGCAACCAACATCCAGGATGACAGTGAACTCGCAGTCGGGCCCAAAATCTCCCCGACCCTCCGAGGACCTCATCAGCACTGCCACGTCGGCGCTGCGGCGGCTGAATTTCAAAACGGGACGCGGCACCACCAAGAGCAACAAGAGTAATGCCAGCACCGGAGGCGGAGGCGGCTCGCATCAAACTGGGCAGGGCGTGCCTAAGGTGGTGGTCATGGGATCCAGCACAACATCGGAAAACACGATTAACACTAGCACAGATAGTGCTAATACCATTGTGACAACCATGACGGCCACCGACGGTGAGATTACCGAAGATAGTTTGGACATGAACGAATCTCTTGATATCTACGCTAGCGAGCCAGCAACGACATCACAACATGCAGTTGAGGTTATGCAACCTACACTGGTATCACCTAAAACTCCACCCACGGCGAAACAAAACACGCCTCCGACGGCCAAGTTGGCGGAGACAAAATTCACCTTTGATATGACTTCGCCCACCGGGCAGCTTGTACCCTCCGATGGAGAAAACCGAACACCCACGAACTCAGACATCACTGGTGATGCTCCAAGCGCACAAAAAACAGTTGACTCTCTGATGGAGGAGCAATTAGATGCAATGAGAGTAGAAGGCCGTCGTCGAAACAGTTACAAAGCAGCACAAGGAGACTTAGACAAAATAGAACTTGCTAGTGATCAAACTCCGCCTCCGCCTGAATCCCTTCCAAAGTCCACCTCTCCAAGGCGTAAGCGTTCCACCCGCAAACACCACCACTCACCCAACAAATTCAAAACTGACAAATTCGTCTACGACGAACAGCACATTGCAAAATACAAAGAAAAATCAAGAGATTCACGAGAATCGCGTGAAACTCCACCGTTGCCAGATTTACGCGTTGATTTCTTCAATGAACCCTCAGCGGATGACGATTGCCTTTTTGTGCCGGCTATCGTATTGGAAAAGAGAGGCAGTGTATGCCTCAATAAATGTTTACGAGAAGTCGGGGCGCAGCTGGACGCAGTCGGCGGATCGCCGATTAATGTTACGACGAACCCAATGGAGAATTCATCTATGCATGTGGTCAGCGGTGGTGGCGGTGGACGCAAAGTACCACAGGCGACAATTGTGGTGCAACAACCTTCCCTGAGTGTAGACAATGCAAACGTTGCTACAATACTGTTGAAAAACGGCAGTGAATTTGTCTCCAACGTCGAGGTTCATAGCAAAACCAGCAAGAAACAGAAAGAAGATAGCGTCAAGCAATTACTGGACGTTGCAAACAATTTAACGCTGGAGGAAATCCACGATTTTGAAATGAGGTAATTTTTTTATTCATGACTTAAAAAAAAGACAAACGTAGAGTTCATTCATCCATGGATATTTTTATCCCCGGTGAAATCTTTAATCTTTATTTCTCTAAATTCGTGCGCATTTCTTTCATTTCATTTCATTTCCTCGATTTCTTATTCGGCTTAATCCTAAAATAAATACTTTGATGATGAGGTGATTCGCACCGAGTCGCAATATCATATCACCCAGTCGACGACTTCAATCGGTCGCGAGTTGTCTTCCTGGTGAATAAAAAATGTTTTGTTTGTGTGTTCGTGACCGCAGGTATGGCAGCCCACATCACAACCGATCGCAATCCGTCAAGACGCCGGGAAGGTCCTCGGGCCGTCCCAACTACCTATGTCTTCCACAGCAGCGCTCCCGGGTCGCTTCAATGCCCAACACCGGCGTCGAAGAGGAGTATTACCGATTGCGGCACTTTTCCATCACTGGCAAAGGCGTTGTCAATCGGGGCGACAGCCTGAAGAGTCGCAGATCGAGATCAAACAATTCGGTCGCTTCCAGTAATTCGAGGTTAGTGCAAACATTTTTTTCTTCTACCGCAGGGTATGACTATTGTTTTAAATGTATATTGTCCTAGTTGGTATTGTGTATTCACACAAACCTGTCAACTGTCATCCAGAGAATGCATGAATAGGGTACACCCAACCGGGTGGAATTTATAAATAACTCTCGGGCTGCAATCGAGTGTGAGGTGTAACCCCAATCGAATTCAACAGTTGTTTATACCGACTGTTTTCAGTTATGAATTAATATTACCAAATTATTAGTATGGTTAAGTTAGTTTTCGTCTACAATCAGTATCGCTGATGACATTTAAAGGACTCCCACCTACGTCTCGAATCTAGGGTTGTGGGCAACCAACGTCACGAGACGCCATTCGCCATTCGTGCGGTTGGTGTTGCGGTGTCGCCATTTGCTGGTAAATGTTAACACTTAATGTCAACAATAGATGCGTGTGCAATTGTGTGCGACCAGAGCGTTGTGAATTGAATACCGCCCATTGTCAAAATTGTCTAAAAGCTTATTTCATCTCGTCGCGTGACATAATTCTTCTAGTCGCTTCCACGCCACGAACAGGTTTGAGTACTTACCTAGTTACCCAGATAGAGAAAGAAGCGATATAGATGTTCTTACCCGCATGCATAAATAAAACAATGGCGGTGCGAACGCAAACGAATCAGAATGCAGGACGGCACTCATACCCTTGTAAACACATTTTACCCAGTCTCCCGTTTTAATCCGTTGATTGATGCGGACCGATGGACTATGATGATCCGATTACGGTGTGTCCCACTGAATATCCAGATATTCAATATCGGCATAAACATAGGTTTCCACACATACCCACACCTACCGGGTGTGCGGATAAACTCCTGATTTATTTAATCCCTGGTCCTCTTAAAACCTGTTCTTGATAAAAGGGTTGCCTACGTTCTTATTCGTCCGGTGGTGGGAATGCGGTATGTTTATCAGCTAGATGGGCAGATAGGTCGCATCATGGGCGTAATGGCTGTCTTGTGTAGCTGGGGAAGCGGCAACCCGCCGATACGCCGGATGACACAGACAATCGGCGGGATGCTGGTGCTGACGAACTCGAACGGCGATGCCTCCGATTCAGTGCGCGCGTGAAACTCTGCCCAGCAACATCATCCACCCTCGGTGACGAACGGTTTTCCGATATTTCTGGTAGACTCGTGTGGGGTGGCTTTGGAAAATGTGGCTAAATCCGGGTGAGACTCGTCGACCTCAGCGCGACACGATCAAAATACGGCGTGCGAAAAGTGAAAAACTCAGACCGTAAGATATCAGACTTTACTGCAACCAGTGCCCAAGTTGATTCCTTGCGCGATTTGTTCATGAAAAATGAATCCATTTTATTTATGTATATGGGGTGTGAGACCTGAGGGTGGATTGTAACCTAAGTGTGTTTTTGTCAGACACATGAATGCATGTACATTATTTATACTTTCTTGGAGGCAACTTTGCTTTGATCTTTATTTTTACATCACCTGAACCTTGAATTCTTCGTTTTTACTTCAAGCTATGTTAGTTTTCAAAGAAGAAAACATAAAATCTAAAGGCGGTTTAATTTAGATTTGATGTATTTAGGAATTACGCTGAATGAATCAGGTGAGATTACATTTCACGGAAAATGGCTTTAAAAGTGCAAGGATTTATTTCCCACGGTGCACTCAACAGTTTTATTGACTTTTTAGCAATAGGTTATAACCTAAAAATAAATTTCAAGCAGCCATATCAGGGTTTGCCAATTATGGTTAGGTTTTTATTTAAATGGAGACAACAGTATTTTTTTTAGGATTAATTAAAACGCATAAAAAATTTATACTCTCATTTTAATATTTACATATAATTAAGTACCTACTTACAAAAATTAATAATGCATAAAATATTGCGGCACGTGGCTTATTCAAGTATATAATTAAACAATATAAAAAATTTCTTTCAAGTTCAAATTTGTTCTATACGTGCAGACAAACCAATTTATTCGCAACTTTATTGGCTGACAAAAAATTTGGGTAATTCAATTAAGTGCTTCAGTTCCATTTCGTCCCAAAATCCAATCCCTTCTTAAATATTGCTAGGTCAATGCTTTACATTCCCATTTTAAAAACGTGTAATTTATCCTCTTTTACGATCATAGGTTTTCTGATTGCCTGAAAGTATCACACACTTTGCCTTCAATTTTTTGCGCCTGTTTTGTTTCGTTTTCCACGAAGGGAGATGTACTTTTTCTGCTAATTCGGTTTCTGTGTCACGGCACATAGCAGGGGGCGCCACCTCGACCTCAGCACCAGACCATTAACATTTTCCATCGCATTTGACATTTCATTATTGCGCCGAGTGCCTAAGAGTAGAATTATAGCCGAAATTCTTCCACTGCTGGTTTGATGAAGCATTTCATAGTCTGCTAGGCATGGTCTAAGAATACCTTCTGACCTACTGACATGGTTTTTATTTTGCGGATAATATTCGCGATTAGCAGCATATACGCAGCAAAAGTGTTAATTTCATTTTATTTTACGAAAATGTGTACGATTTTAGTAGATAATGAATAATTTCACGTTGCAAAATGTTTTTATTATTATGTAATGAACTTTTTGACAGTTGGACATTATGTACAATATAGATCCTACTTGTTTATAGCTAATTGAATTAATAATTAATGTTTTGCAGTACCGAACAACTGCCGGTGGTCTCGACAGCAAACTCGGCACGCACATCAGCCAACTGCAGTCTAGCATCATCTCGGGAATCGTCGACGAGCGCCCCGGCCCGATGCCCTACCGTGTCCTGATGTTGGGCGGCCCGCCGTGGGCAAGTCCTCCCTGGTGTCACAATTTATGACTTCCGAGTATCTGCACGCATATGACACGAGCATAGGTAAACATGGATACGTTTATTTACTAATTAATAATGCACGCTCACACACACATACATAAATATTTGTATCAATTTCACTGGCGTGAAAGTAAAACAGCTTTACAAAGCCGGCGGTGTTGCTAAATTACATTAGACTTACATGAAGACGTGCGAACGAGCGCGTAATTACGCAGTGAGCGTTTGACAACACACACACACAATTTTCATAAGTTGAGCAAACCGAGCGATGGTTGCAAGTTGCAACCCCGGAAGGAAGGAAGCCAGCAAAGCGATTTACGTATGTATTTATGCATGATGACGAGGCGCGGCAGGGCGTGAGGCATCAGCACTCTGTGAGCATCCGTTGTGGGATGCACTCAAATCGCATCTGCATATGCAAATTGCTAGCTCAACAAAAACCTGCATCATCGCTAGCCAGTCCGTATTGAAATTAGAATTTCCGGCGTACTCGTTAATGTTTACTCATTTAAATCGGCTCGCACGCGAATTCATCGTGTATACATAATTTTGATTTGATTGTTCAATGTTTAAATATGCAAGAGTCGTATTATTTCTCAATTTTTAAATTTTTTCAAAGAAATTCACATTAAATGCATTGCCACTTAAAAAAAATTAATTTATTTGATGTAATTAACACATCGAGCGATGACGTGACGCGATGATAACAAGTCCACCCTTTGTGCAATTACAATTCAATTACCATCGACAAACAAGCGCCCCCCGTGCACATAATTTTATGAGTGGTAAACATGCACGAAAACGCGCCGCGGCCAATACTCATTACGTCCTAAATCCATGCCAGATGGTCATATTTATCACAAGTTTCGCAATTTGCCAGCAATGTAATCAAGCGAGCGCGCGGGCGCACGATGTACTTTTTACGGCGTAAACTTACTCGAAGACGCGCCCGGAGTTTTGATGGATCGGCAAAATTGTTTCCACTTTGCGTCGAGAATTATGTGCAGTCATAAGTTCTATCTTTATCATGATTCGTCTTGTTTGAATTGCAAACACAAAAAGACCTTCAACTTCAACTGATTACATAATTCATTCTAACATAAAAAAATAAATAAAAACGCATGTTTTGGGTCGAAATATTATGTTTTGTAGAGATTTAGTATTAATTCTATTTATGCCTAAATTTGGTC
This sequence comes from Dalotia coriaria, assembly GCF_025399875.1. Classification (NCBI taxonomy): domain Eukaryota; kingdom Metazoa; phylum Arthropoda; class Insecta; order Coleoptera; family Staphylinidae; genus Dalotia; species Dalotia coriaria. The sequence goes on from NW_027045451.1 coordinate 2,966,579, forward strand.
TATTCATTTCGCATTCAATCAGCGCAAACGGAAATATAATTCGTAAACGAATCAGTCTCGGCCGTCCGCGCTGAAAACCGAGCGTGGGATAACGTCGTTATGAGCAAAACTTAATTTACAATCGACAAAGGTGTAGAGGGTGTATTTCGCGTCAGTGTGCACGAAAATTAAGGACAACATCGCGCGCGCGTTTAATTCTTGATACTTTGGCAACATTCAGCTGTTCAGCTCACACCCGAAAACGAGACCTTAATTTGTCGCGTTTAATTATTCACCCTCTCATTTTATATTATAGACGACGACAGTGGCGAGAAGACCGTGTCCGTGCTGCTGGCAGGCGAAGAGTCCGAGTTGGTGTTCATCGATTTCGCCACGGCAGACTTAACTGTAAGTACAACACTACAACTTCACCGAAATAAAAAAAGTGATGTAGATAAATGGACGAATAGACAGACAGGCAGCGAAATTGTTTATATGTAGTTGTGGAAATTGGATTGTTTGTTTACAGCCGCAGAATTGCATCAAAAAGTACACAGATCCGCACGCCTATTGCGTCGTATTCTCCTGTGCGGACCGTTCCAGTCTGAGCTGCGCCGAGATGATTCTGCAAACTCTCTGGACGCTGGATACCATCAGTACAAAGGCGGTTATCTTGGTTTCAAACAAAGCGGATTTGGTGAGATCGCGCGCTGTCAGCACTGAAGGTATTTCGAGCTAATTTATTATTGTATATCTGGTGCAATACACAAAGCTTTTTGCTATTATCTTGGAGATTAAGTGTTTTGCGCAATGTCTGTATTTCATTAATGCACAATGCATTAACAAGCAGGCTAAGTGGATTGGGAAGCGAGGAACATTCCAATAATTTGAGTTTAACTAGCTGCATTTGCATTGTATTGTATCAAAGGTAATCGGGGTTTCTAGGAGTTTACATCAAGGTTTGAATCGGAATGTACTGTATTCAAATTCATGGAAAATTTAATTTTTTGATGTTTAACAAGCGTATAAGTATCTTCTGAACGTCAACGTAAAAAGAAGTAAATTGGCACTTTGGAATTAACCGGAAAAGACTTAAAACTTCCTTCTTTGGTTTGACTTATTGAGTGTGACCTACTTTTAGACAAAAAGTTTTTCTTTTTATTTGAAATACCCATCCTAATTGGAAAAATAAGTTTTCTTCAGAGTTTTCTTTAAATATTTGGTAAAAATTGATTTTTGTTTTAAATTCAAAGCAATTTGATTTTATTTATTATAATAACAAACCTGAGTGACATATTTTTTGAAAGGTTTCAAAATTTTCGGTGATCATAACAAGTTCGGACCAAAAATATATTTTTTAAATAAATTTTCAAGTAGTATGAATCAAAATGAATAAAAGTTTTCTCGATTTTTTAAAATGTTACGTGAATTCCCGGCAAAGCAACCGTAATTTACTCGCAACCACCAAAAAGGCTATACGATTATGGCATGACATTAAAGACGATGAGCATTTGCTGACAAAACGTATTTCCTCGTCCGTCAGTTCACTTGGTGAACTGGAGAGTGGTGAATCATCAGCTGATGTGCAACCAGAGCCAGCTAAACCCACGTGGCACGCGATTCCTAATAACAAACCGAAAAAAAGACGTGTGGAGTCTCAGAAAAAGGAGGTTGAACCACCGGTTAAGCATCCGGATGGACGCCCCGTGCAACAAATGGGCAAATTGAGAAAAGGACGTGGACATAATGCTCGAAAATTAACTAAGAAAGTAAAGAAACCGGCAAATATTCCAGCCGGACCGCGGAGAAGTATGCGGCGGAAAACTTCGAAGCAACGTTTGACAGGAACGCGCGACCGTGACGAAATTGAGTTTTTCGATTCATTAGTGACGTTGTGTGATGTTTGCAGAAAGAAAGATCAAGAGAAAAAGCCAAGTGTAAAGTCAATTCAAAAAGCTAAGCATAAAATTCAAAAATCGGGAAAGAAAAAGACGCCGGCCAAAAATAAAACTGCAAATGAAAAAGTTAACAAAAGGCAACATGAGTGTCGTCTAACCGAACTTTTTAAATAAAAAATATGGTCACACGAACATTTTTAATCCTTGTCAAGTTTGTATAACAAAATCTTACTTAGTTTTCTTATTTCATTATTTTTATGGATGATTTTTAAAGAGGCACTTAATGTGAATTATCTGAATGCTCTCGTCAACACGATTATACGATCGTGCTCGACTCGATGGACTATTAAGAAAAAATAATAACCTATGAAATTACATTCCATTACGTGCCGGCGTCCGCGAACCTAATTTAAACGCCAGACGTGACGACAATTCAATCTGCCAAGAATCCGGCGCCTCGCGTTAAATTTGCGTTTGTTCCTTGGTTGTTCGTGCGAAAATACGAACGAAGGTAGAGGTACTCGACTAGAGCGTGATATTTTTCGGCGGACGCCAAGATTTGGAAGTTTATGTGCGTTTTTTTTTGCTCTTCGTTACGTTTCTTTAATAAAAACGTTTCGCTTCTTTATGACGTTCATCTCGTGCAGGTCCTAAGGCTTCCAGTTCATCGGCATAATGGAATTTTAAGATCTTTACAAGTATAGGCCCGGAACGTTCTATTCATTGGAATTATTTTCGGCGTTTTTAACTTTTCTCCTGCGCTTACTTTTTGCTGATTTTTGGAGGGTCGCTGAAAGATCTTCTTTGCTTTGGCTTCTTGATGATTTGCGGACGTGAGCAGAAAAAGCTGTAAATGGGAATCAGTGCGTTCAGATCGAAATGTTTGTGACTTGAATACGGAATGTATTAAGTGTGGTGTTAAGGAGTAAACGCACTTTAATCTCCAGATCTTGACAAACAAGCAAAATGAATGACTTTTGAATTGAAAATTCTTTGAAAAATATTTTTTATTATTGAAAAAGAGAATAAAAAGAAAGAATTTAATGAATATTAAAATTAAATCAGGATGATATACGTGGATCTTGGGCGGAAAGCTGGAAAAGGATAAAATTGAAAAAGAGGAAATCCAATGAGAATTAATCAAGCAAATGAACTGCAACGTCGTTCGCCGACGCTGAGCGGATCGCGTAATTTGGCTCGCGAAACTTTGCGAACTCCGCCATCTAATGCGCGTATAGATTCGAATATACTAGTTTATCCTGTTTGTCAATTTGTTTCGGCGCAAAAATTTCCAATCTCAGCGCTTCTTTCTCTTTGCCATCTGCTTTTCCTCCACCCTGCTCTTATTTAAGCGCAGCGTAAAAGTTAAAGGTCGCAGAAGGAATCAAGTTAAAGGAAGAAATAACTGGCTTCGACGAGGAGCAGATTTAGCTGCCATTCAATGGAAGCGCGCGCGTATTTGCTAACGATGCGATACAGCCAAATAAGCAAAGTTTTATTGCGTTTTATTGTGTGCCGCGACTTCCATGATCGGATTTGGCGACGCGCCGAAGGAGTCGACAATCGCGAACTGAGCACGGATCGCAATCGATTCGCGTTTTTCTTCGCCGCATTGCCGCCGGACGCGTCACTTTGCTGCTGGTTCAGCTTTCGACCGCGAGCGCTGCGCCGCGCACGACTGACAGGACAATGAACCCACGTTTCCACCGACGGCTACAAACGGGTGGAAACTTGCTATTCAAACGTTTTCCCAGGAGCAATCAACAATAATAACATTGTATAAGTTATATTTATACGTCTACATTATTTCAAATTATTTTTAGAGCATTTTTAGTGGATTAATAGAGAAAAATTGAGGTTATATCAGACAACGCTTGACATTTTAACCTAACTTTTTTTCTATTATTTTTATTTTGTGATAACATGTGGTATATGAACTGGTGGCGTGCGTGTTATTACGAAAATGTGTGTTTAATGCGCGAAATGTGTAAAGACGAACGTGAGAAGGCGATGAAAGGACCTTCTAAACTAAAGAACGTGCGTAAACTGCGTTTGGAGCCTCCAGGCCACGTTGACCTCATAACCGATTAATGCATACACTTAGCCGGGATCACCCTCCGAGTCCTTTCATCGTAACAACCAGGCCACACACAAGCCCTTCGACTAATGATTCTAATGCGATTGTTAGCCGTACTCTGGCCTAATTAAAATCTACATCTCTGACCCGCCACTGGCTTTACATGTATATTAATATAATAGCATCCGTTATTTTCTAGATAAAAGTATGAAGATAATTGTATTAACATTTTTAATGTGTGTCTGCTTTTGTGTTTCCATTTTCGCGCAGAGGGAAAATCGATGGCGACCTCGTACGACTGCAAGTACATCGAGACATCTGTCGGCATCAATCACAACGTGGACGAGCTGCTGGTCGGCATCCTCACGCAGATACGCCTCAAGCTGGAGAATCCCGAGAGATCGCGCGACTTGTTCCGCAAGCGCAGCTCCTCCAAACGCAATCACAATCGGAACAAATCCACCGGCACCTCGGGCGCGGCAACGCCGACGGGCAGCGCGCCCAACACGCCGAAGAAGTACCGCGGCTCACGTACCTCCGCCAGCTTGAAGGTGAAAAGTCTGCTGGGGAAGGTGTGGGCGCGCGATAGTAAGTCCAAGTCCTGCGAGAATCTGCACGTGCTTTAAGTGCTGCGTAAAGGTGATGACAAAGTCTCTTCCAGAAAACACACTTACACAGACACACATTAACACTCACAAATAAGCTAGTCATGATTTTATTTTAGTGGACACATTAACGCACTTTTTTCACTCCTTAAGTATATTTAATGATAACATATCGCTCCGATATATTAACATATTTATACCAATTTGTACCCGACGATATGATATATTTGAGTAGGCAAATGACGAAAGTAAGCGATTAGTTTAGATTTTAGACCAATTTATTAAGTAACGAAGACGGAAACCCTCCTCGGATAGTTTCAACTCATTGATTAATAATGGATATAACCAAACATACCAAAAGATGAAAACCAAACACCAAATGCGTTTTGATGAATTGACGTGTAGTGATTTTTAGTGCGAAAATCGAACGTACATATAGTATTATTATAAATGAGCTTTAAGACGAGTGAATTAATTAAATCATACAAACAAGAAAAATGAATGAAATTTATTCTTAGCTGAGAAGACTTAGGAGGAATTGAAACAAAATGAGTAAAATTAACTAAATAAATCGTTCGAATTTAGTTGAAGCGTTCTAGGCAAGTTTGACATTTTGACAATTATTGCGTCTAGTAAAGTACGCACGCGCAGTAGATGGCAAACGAGCGAATTGCATTTTTTACGTATTTGCAATTTGATAAATAAATTTTAAACCAAACGTTTACGAATCGTAGTGAAACCTTCTATTATCTTCTCATTTCTTTTAAAATTAAACATTTTATTATGACATGCATTTCACCCACTTGTGTTTACATTGAAGGCGTATTATGTACATAAGATGAAAATGCAAAAAAATGAAACTTATGACACTTATATACACATAATGACAAAATATTAATATATACAAAGGTGGGTCCATTGCGAGTGCGCGGTGCCATTTTGATGAAAACGACGCACCCAGCAATTCGATGTAATTTCGATTTATATTTTCTTAACGTGGCATAAATAATAATAATATGAATATTGTAAACATGTAAACAAACAAGACCCTCAACTCCTCAACTAGGTGTCTACGTGTTTGTCTAATACACATATACAGGTGAAACCAAACAAAATGGTTTCATAATGATAAGATCTCGTTGAAAAGTATCTAGGGGTTAATTCATATGTTATGCGTGTTTAAGTAACTGTCAAAAATCTCCGAATTTCTCCCGTACAAGTAATATCCGTGCCGAGACGAGGAGTAATCACACCAACATTATGTTTCGTGCCTTTTTAACCATTTATAATCAAAATAACACTTTTCTTATGCAAATAGGGGCTGCTTTCGTAAATATTTCCCAGTGCTGCTTGTAATAGCAAGAGAAAGAACGGTTTAAATCAGAAATTGCGTTATTGTTTGTGAGTTTATTGGAGTTTTAGCGTTTTAATATATTTATACCGTTGTTTTTCGCATAACCAACCTTGTAGTCGGCACGCATTGATGTATATTGCATCACATATGCAACTTTATCTACACTTACAGATAAATAATCGAATATGCTCATCGTGCCGTACCGTGTTCCCCAAAAAACATAATACACGTCAATACTAGTTCCACCCAAAACCACTAAATGCATATAATAAATTAATCAAGCTGTAGTGAAAGCGTTAATTAGTCAATGTTAGCTCTAATCTTTTCGATGCGTCAAACATGAATGCAAATCAAAACCACACTCATCAATAAATCATTAATAATGACAAACAATCAGCTGGATAACAGATAGCGTTTTTGATTCGCTGTGCCTTTCTTTTCGAAATTTTTACCGAATGCTTCTTGTTGTTGACAAACAGTCTTAAGTAACACATCGTTCGGGCGAAACGGGTAATAGTTCACGGTGACCCTAGGCAACCTGACACGCACTGTATGCAACCCAACATACATTGTATAGCAGTTAGTGTGTTCAGGTGCTGCATCACGCAATAAGCGTGATTTTTAATCATTTACTTGATCATACTGAAGTGAAACTTCGTTTGATTGGTGTAGTCTAGCGTGTTGAATGTACTTCATGTAGATATGTACACTTATCCATCATATAAAACACCCTAAACACGTACCCGGAATAAATTTTAAAAAATCGCAATATAATTGTTTCACAACGCCCCTAAATGTAATGTATTTATAATAATGAAATTAAAAGTAAAACAAACAGTCAGAGAAACAAACTAATGTGTTATTGTTTTCAACGACGGGGAGAAAATGGTGTTTGGTGTATTTTTTTTCGGCCCGTTGTACGAGGAATGTAATGAAAAATGTTATGTGTTTACAATTTGAATATACTATTGCAAATTGTTTCAAATATTAATAATTTGCGAATGCGAATGGAATTTTTTTAGTTCGAATTTCATTACGCACATTTTAATTATACCTAATTGGTATTTTTTGCACGTTTAAATGAATGCGTGTCGCGTGCTGAGGTGAGGCGCGGCGCAAAATCAAATTAGAAATGCAATTTTCCGGCGCGCATCGGTGATAAAAGCCTATTTAAATTTGCAGATATCAGTATGGATGTCCGCAATGCACTAATAAATTTGATTAGCGCCGCACTCGCATGGAAACATAAATATTAACTGAGGCTAATTGGAAACTACAAAACACACGGTTCCATCCTTCAAAAAGTATATATTAATTGAAATGCTTAAAACAAATTGTAAATCATCCGAAACCATCATGTCAAGCACAGATTTATTAATGATTTACATTAATTCTATGAGATTGATCGATAATGTTTAATATTTGTATGTAGGTATAGATGAATTGAGAATTTTAAACATTTGATTAAATTATTGTCATTTATGGTATGAGTTACAATAATTATAAACTAAACACGGATGTAACTTACTTGTATCAAATGCATCCAAACAAAAAAAATGTATTATTGATAATAATGAGGAATTTAATTAAATATTAAAATATTATTACTGAATATTTATATTTTACTGCGTCATTCTAAATAATTAAATAACTCAACAATTTAAATTTAATTAATATTTTATAAATTTTATTGTTTCATTTTTTGGGGCTCAGCATTTTTTATGAACGGAAAATGTCAAGATTTTAAAGTTTACGAGCGCTCGCCACGTCGAACGCTTCTTGCACTCTTAAGTTTTAATTAATTTCTTTATGTATTCGGTCCAATTTAATGTTCGACGTTAACTTGGCAAACAGTTATTTTGGTGCAACGACAGCGAAAAAGTTATAAGGTACAAAAGCTTTTCGCTCAGCGCTGTCCATCTGCATTGTTTTAACGGCTGTTTACTTTTAATCAACCGTGTAATTACGCAATTTCAGCAAATATCTAGTGGGTATTTTTATGGCTACCTTACTTTCATTTTAAATCACTCTCAATTTAAACTTGAAAAAAACCACAGGTAAAGTTTTTTTCATATACGTCAGTGTTTTCCGTTTAGTACGTAATTTAGACTAAAAAGAATTAATACTAGGGCGTCGTAAATAGTAAGACTAAACGTAAAAGAGGAGATGAAGAAGGAGGCTCTCACGGAAGCTTTATCCTGCCTGCCTGCCTCAAGAGTCAAGACGAGGTAGAAAGGAAAGAGAGTGCGCCGTAATTTGACCGAGAGTGCTGAATATTCGATATTATATAGATTTATATTGTATTACCGCCAGAGCGCGCGCACCTTCGGATATGTATTATTATTCATTATTCAATGTAATTTATCATTTTATTCATCGGAGAATTACCCAGCGAGCTATTCGTTAAATCTTCACCTCAGAATTTACACAAAGCGCACATGCATCGATTTTCTATTCGAAGATTGTGAATAAATGTTGCAATAGATTGAAAATAGATCAGTCAATTTAAATTTTTTTTATTAAATATTGATATTAATATCGATAACTAATAAAATTTTAAGGTGCAGCATTTTATATTATAATATTTTATTTTATAAAGAGTCAATTCACACTTCCATGAATTTACGAGCTGTTATAGTGCAATTCTAGTAAAACGATTCATTATATTTATAAGATGTAGTCCTTATTGTGGTTTATGATGTGTAATCGTCACGATTATGTTCATCCTATAAACCTCATTTGCACATTGTGACAATACATATCCGCAAAGCGTAAACAAACCGTCGAAAGAGAAAATGTACAAACGTGCATGTAATGAGCTCTTCTTGCTACAAATGTAATGAAAACCTTAATTACATCTTTGGTTTTGCGCAAAGAAAACAATTAAATGCATCTAAATATAATTGTGCATTGTGCATTTTACATTCAGCACTTCAAACGCGACCTCAGCGCTGTGCCCGATCGGCACCATCGCGAGAAAGGAGAAATTTACTTTTCACGACCGACATAGTTTTATCTTCTTGGGATCTTCCTCGCAGCCAGCGTGCGTGTGCGTGCAATTTATCGACTCTAGATGCGCACCGCACGCAACTATCGTCTATCGGGCCTAATCGATACGTTGTGTGCATGCATGGCGACGCTGAACACAATCATAAATTTCCATTGCTTCAAAACGCTCGCGCTTTTTTCGTCGAGATTTTCGAATGCTGGCGGGCAGCGAGTGTGCCGCATTAGACGCCGTCGATGGATGGATGACAAAAAGGAAACCGCGCCGCTGGCGAAGAGCTGACCTTGAAGGAGGTCACTGCATTGACCCGGCAGCTGCACTTTGCCTACTTTAATGTCAGCCCAAAAGTGTGCTGCACGTATCTACTTGTGTTTTGTCTACTTACAAAGATAAATAATTAGTAAGTATGCTCTTCACACTTTAATATGACCAACATTTAAGATATATGTTATTGAATTGTCAGTTTTTAGCGAAAATGGTTGATTAAATTAAGGATGCAGTTTTGAGATTTGTAGGTCTGCTAAAAAACGCAATTAAAATTTACATTAACGGTCACTTCCACTTCTTTTACATCTTGTTTCTATTTCTATTTCTCCATGAAAGGAATTATTGCGGTATGGGAAATATTACTGCCGTATAAATTGTTCCGCAGGGATTTTTGCTACTGATATATAATTTTTAATTAAAAAGAAACTTTAGAGGTACAGATCCGCTATTCCTTTTAAAGTTATGGGCATTTGAAATCAGAAAACACCGAAAAACGTTAATTATTGCAAATTTCCATCTTGGAAACTCGTATTCCATTAAATTTTGCTATTTTTTGATCATGGAAAAATCAAATACAGTTTTATAATTATTATTACGTTAAATTTCACAAAACTAGCAAAACTGCATTTAATTTTAGTTTAAAAATTACTTAAACACCACCAGCATTATTTTAATCAAGTGTGCTGTAGGTAAATGAAGAAGTACTCTAATTTGTTTGCATGTGAATTGTCCAAGAATGCGTTGGTTATTTAAGCTGTCGTGTTACCACTTATTACACCTCAGTGCGCAAAGAAAGGCACAATTTGTATGCACGACGTGCACGCGCCGCGTGTGCGACTTCTCCGCTTCCGAGGAAAATGAGAGCACTGTGGGCGATTCTTGAAATGTTGTAATTAGGTTCATCAAACACTTTTCAAACACACGAAGTACAAAAAGAGAAAAAAATCAATAACACCGCACGCATAAATTTCAACCGTAGCTATATAAACATTTCTCTGTTATCCTAAACTTTGTACTTTGATTTTGTAGCTAATGAAACGTGCAGAATTGAATTATTCACAGCGCTGGAATGAAATTAACACCGCGTCGCGAACTTTTGGCGTTTTGTGCGCGCCGCGTGCGAAATTGATATTCCGATCAATTATTTCACACCGAACTAGTCTACGTCGGTCGGCTGACCTTAATTATTCATCATTTATCTGCATCAGCCGCGACTTAATCGGGTCGAAATGGTACGGAGTGAACGCGCCATTTATCAACACCCAACCGTGTTTTGACTAAACTTTTTCGCACGCCGGAAATTATAACTAAACGCTTGAGTTAGACTACAATTATCGACTGTGATCATTTACAGCTGTTGTTTGTTTACTGATTGATTTCTTCCATTCGTATATATTTTTAACTTTGTTTAACTTTTAAACATTTTCCCACGAATGGATTTTCGCAGCCTAATTGTTTTATGAAAATTCTTCAACCTCAAAAAAAAACGCAGGTGATTTATTAATTGTATGAGTTTACGACTTAAAATTAAATTGGCTGTAATTAAATAAATCACGGATGCCGTTCGCGGTGCACCGTGCTGGCAGGAATGCGATGTTCGCGCTTTCCTGTTGTGTTGGGTTTTTTGTTTCGCTCACGGCGCCAACAAACGCAACCACGTGAAAACGCACGAAGGAATCTAGGCAATTCGTACATTTCGTTGCGTTAATTGACTCGTTAATGTGTGCATCGCGCTTTAATTGAAAAGTCCTACATCTCGCCAGCGCTCAGCTCCCGTCGGTCAAGAGAAACGCACGCACACCATAAAGAAAATTAAAGAAATTAGACGTTGGAGAATGAAAAAAATTACACTTGCAGTCATAAATTAAAATTACCTGTATTGCACTCCAGGGGCAATGTGTTTACGATTATCTTATTTATAAACGAATTGAATGGCTTATTGATTAAGATCGTGTTATGTGGTTTGTGGCAAGGAATTTTAGTTAATGGTTCATGTTCATGTTTAATGACATTCTGCAGAGTTAATGAGCAAAGAATGCAATGTTTCGAAGTGCCTCGAGGATGCCAAATTAAGACGATCTTCTAGGAGCTGATAATTAAACTGTAAACGATCAACTCGTGCTGCGTGTTGCCTGCTATTATTCCTAAAATTACCAAAAGACATATAACACATGCATTTAATATATAATAAACGATTTTAGTTTTAGTTTAGCGATTTGCGCATGTATCGTTAACTTTAATTATTATTAATTTATATGATGACGCATGTTCTACTAATATTTTTCACGCAATATATTTTTGTAATTGATTAACTAATCAATCACTGAACATTGATAATGCGTATTCTATTTCCTTGTTTGTAAACACAGCACAATGCACTCCTTTGATGTTGATGTTGATAACAATCGATTGACTTTTTGCTGAATAATGCAATCAATCATTGCATTGATCGAAACGATTGTTTAGCATCGATGACAATACTAATCCTGTTCTAACATAAGCATGATATATAATAAACTGTGCATGTTTACTCTCCACTCATCAACGAACCGTAATAACCGCTAATTGAATTTTTTTCATGCGCAAACCTCTCGTTTAGATTCTATCTGCATGATGTAGTTAGTTGTGTTTCCGTGTATCGTAACAATTAATTGTATTATTATTAATTTCGGAAATAAATTGTCGACGCACATCAATGTTCAATTTCCTTTGTAATCGTCGTAACGACGTCTAATGTTGTCCAGCGTTGTCTAACGTTCGATCTTCTACATGGGAAGCGCCGACGAAGCGGGCCGTAAATTTTCCTTAAGTGCGACGTAAATCCGGCTGTTTATAAGACTTAGCCGTCGGCGGGGTTAGCGCAGGGACTCTCGACACTTGCGCCTTCTTCGAAGAAGGCGGAAGTGTGAAGACCACGAACAAAAACAAGGAGCAAACGCTGCGCAATGCGAAGACAAAGTGAAATAAAACTCGCAAACACCTTTGGCCAAAGGCAGCTGGGTGGAGACAGTGGCGCGCGTAAATATTTCCGCGATGTAATGATGAGAATTACGTTTTAAAAGCGGCGCGCCATGAAAAAGTCGTTTGTGGTGTTCGCGGTGCGACATTGACATTTGCATAAGCCATTCACGCGACCTATGTGCACAGTTAGTGCCCTGTTTCTGTTGGTTTTCATCCAGTTTTTCGCCGTGGATGCACGGCATACCATCGCTCAATCGGACGGGCACGCGCACGTGCACATGCACACTGGTATTGCTTTTTTTGGTTTTACGACTGCTGCCGAGGAACGTCTCGCGGAGTCTCTCTACAGTTGAAACCGCAAGAGCGAAATTCTAACTGTAACGGTGCCGCGGCATGAACGCCGCACTATTTGCACGCCCACACGATTTGATCGTATCGACTGCAACAAGTCAGCAATTCAATAAATACAATAAATTAAATAATTAAATGAATGGATTGTATAATACGGAAGTTGGTGCTTCGGCTATAAATTTTGTGTGTGCCACAATGTTATTGTACAATCAACACAAAGGTAAGATTTTGATTTTATTGCAAAATATTGTTAAGTGTCAAAGACATAAATTTCTTATTTTTCTTGTAAATTTTGTTAAAAAATGATTTTTTATGCTTAAAAGTGTGAAATCGGTAGCTAGAAATACTCAAAATGATTTAAGTGGTAAGTGCCAATGGATCACACCTCGGTTTTGTGCGAAAAGTGAAAACTAGGTTGCTTTGCTACCGGTGTGCCGGCATATGAATATCAATATCAATTCGTCAATGATACGACGCCGGTAGTCGCCTCTCACACATTAATGTGCCGTTATAAATGACAATCGTGTCAATTCATTCACAAAGAACAACGTGTTTGCATCACATTAGTATTGTCGCCATTCAATGAACATCTAAAATTAAATCAAGTGTTATAAATAATATGGAATAAATGAAGTCTAGTCATAAACAATGAAGTAAATGAGTAGTAAAATAATAAATTTCTTCCTGTTGTGTATCGCCATTACGAACAAAGTGCCTTCTCGAATCTATTGCTGTAATTATGTCCACTTTAAGCCGCTTCCATCTACGATGAAAAATGAACGAAAATAATGTCTTTCGACGGCGATTCCAATTTGAAATTTTAATCGCCGGCACTCCGTTCGTACGGGAATCGACGCGCGAGCGGACGCTGCGATTATTATACGCTCGCGCGGCGATTAATTAGACAGCGAAATTCGAAAACGGCAGGCGTCTTCGCGTCTGTACTCGCGACTCCGCATCTCGATCTCTTCCTTTCTTTGCGCATCAAAAGAGTATCTCGGTTTGTGTATATGTTTTCAATGTTCCAAGGCACAAAGGTATCTACTTGCGCACACAACACACGTTTCGAGCGCGGACTGAACGAAACATATGATGCGAACGTGATCTGCTAACCCAAATTTCAATTTCTCACACGGCGTGTGAGATGGACAGGCAGACAACATCGCTACTTTGTAATAATTGCAAGCAAGTTACATTTTTTTTACTTAATATTTATTAATTTACAAGAAAAGATTTCGTAACGATTTTTTTCTTCTTCAAATTATCTAAGTAATAGTGTTTAAATTGTGTTTTTATTTATCGCTGGTAGATAAACTATTTGGTTGTAATAAATCCTATTAAAATTGACCCGAATTTTCACTCGGTTGCAACAAAAAGATTTCCATACAAAACCGCTTTAATGGCTTTTCCAAAACGCATGAAAATATGCTTTTAGAAAGTTAAAACAGGCAATAATTCCAGCGTCCGTAATCAAGATCCTAATTTTCTTTCACCGAATTTTTGCCCGTCCGTTAAAAGTATACCAAACGCATTACAAACGTACTGAAATTGATGCTGGTCAGAAGTAGTTATAACAAGATAAACGTGCATTTAACATGATTATTATTAGCTATTACCGATCGGCTCTATTACCGCTATTACTATTCATTATTTACGTTTTAATTTTGAGGCGTTCCATGAGTGCAGTTACGAAAAAAAAACAGCGCACGATGCTATCGGTGCCGGCCGGAAGAAGAATGAAAGTCCAACATCAATCAACGCATTACACTCGCGATAGATAAATGTAATGATACACTGTGAGATTCTGATGCTGTTTTCTATCAATTCGTGCTGAATTCTCTCGCGCTCGCCAAATAGGTGCCTTCCTATTTTTATTTATCGTTTATTTATGCTAATCCTGCACATATGATAGCCATCGACACAAAGAAATCTTCGATGCTTCGTGGAGGACGATTCGTGATCGTGATTTTCGCTCGCGTTTTACTCACGATCTTCTTGTGCTTCTTACGAATGTGTAACGAGTTCATCGCTAATAAAATCGAAAATTTCAGACCGCGCAGCCGCAATAGGAAAACTAATATGCAAAGCAGTGCAAATTACACACAGTGAAATTGTTTGCTTTCGACTTCGGCGCACATCTCTCACTCGGATGCTTGGTTAATTATTCATCGATCGCTCTAATTATTTATATTAATTCTGCGTCTGCCGCATAATTGGATTAGCGAAACCATTTCTTTCATTTAAAGGCAAAAATATGAAAGTCACAATAAAAAATTATTCTCATTTATGATCATCATTAAGTTGAGTTAATTATGTCTTTGGAAATGTGAAAAAAATGAGATTAAAGAAGAAATTAAACATTCATTTTTTCATTTTTGGATTTAGTGTTTTCAACTCTTCCTCAGTAAGTAACCTAACCTTACCTAACCTAAAAAAATGTTTTTTTGCCTTAATTGGCTCCAAAAACGATGAATTTGTATCATTTAAACATTCCATTATAAATTAATCCAAGTTAAACGATTTGTGCTCTAAATCTTTTCGCGTGCCTGATTAACTTTTATTAATATTCGCTAATTTTAAATCACGTCCTGTATTGCGCGCAAACGCGAATCAATAAAGCGGCATTAGTGTGAAGCAACCAGAAACTAGGGAAATGAGAAACAGCCAAAGTGGTCATCATGCTGTCCGGCTCGTGTGCACGTGCATCGCGCGTAGATAACCTCTGATTTCCGAGACGCGGATTATTCGCTTACCTACTGTTTATCCAACGATTTGGGTTAATCATGCCTAATTAATTTCTAATTGAGATTAACATCTAGTTGATGCCTCCGCGAGTGAACGCAATGTTTGACTCGTTAGGTCGTTAATTTAATTTCTTTTGATTTTATTAATAAATAGGCAACCAATATAACATGATTACTTCAGAAGCTCTCAGGACTGGTTAAATTTATTTTTGAGTGTGTGCATGTGTGAATGTGTGCATTGCCAACATGACCGCGATCAAATTTCAGTTTGCGCTTGTTCTCGATTCGACTGTTGTGCTCGCACGAACAATGCAGGCACTCGACAAAGCTGCTGCTGCTTTCTTTTGTGCAGCGTGTTATGTGCATGCGTCCATATGGGTTACGTAAACAAGGGTGAGTAATATAATAAACAGTGCGTTTATTTAAACACAAAACACGCGCGCGACGTTTGTGCGGAGACGACGAGAAGAAAGGTGCAGGAGTAGAGCACACAATGACGACGACGATACCAATGTGGCCGGCGGGCCAATCCTTGTGGAGCGCCACGAAGCTCTTTTCTCTCCTCGCAATGAAAAGCAGTGGTAGAACGGCAGCCAGTGGCACGGCCGAAGAGCGAAGACGCCACGAGATCGGGCCAGACCAAACGGCGATGATATAGCTGCGCCGACCGCCAGCCAGACGCACAGAACACGCTCGAGTGTCTTCGCGCGAGCGGCCCACCACGAATCTCCGCTGCAAAACCGAACTTTTTGCGCTGTTTCCGCAAGTTTTCTAGCGCGACTCCTTCGCTTGTGACGCGCGTGTGTGGAACTCAACCGAAGTAAATCTGCTTTTTTTTTTCTCGGGGAAACTCTTCAACGCCACCCGATTGCTGCATGAAGTTGAAGTTGTCAGTGTCGCGGCGCGCCGAAGTAACTTTTGTATCGAGACAAAATGATTTCATTTAATAAACTAACGTGTTGCACATTGCTAGCCGCCGTCGTTTGTGTCTTGCCGAGTAAGTACTTACCTACCATAAGTAACAAAAACTTCCACTCCAATTCAATTAAAAGTTGCAACTTTTCGGCCAACTTTTTAAGCCAACTAAAAGTTCTCATGCTTTAATGCTGAAAGAGTCGCGATGGTAGCAACTTTGGTTCATTGATTCGTGTGAGATTTCCGCGGCGCGTGTCGACGTAACTGCGCTCCGTTAAAATCAGTTAAAATCGGACACAAAAGTTCCGCGCGCTGAATCGAACGCTCGTCTCGCGTTTTGTGCGCTTAGCGCCTCATCATCGCGACACCGTTATTAATTGTTGTTACTTGTTACACTTAACGAGAATCAGCACCGGCCGAAACTGAACTGTTTTTATTTTCGTGTGTATATAATTAAAAATAACTGCAATTATAAATTATTAAATAACTCACTGCAGGCAAAAAATCTGCTAATTAGAAAATAAGATGGCATAGCGCAAGAAAATTAATATGGTTATTATATTAATTAATAAATTAATCAAATAATTAATAAATCGATTTTTTCGATTGAATTTTACAAATTATAAAAAAATAACGCAATTATTATTAAGTAGCTGTGAATAAATATTTGTTTAATTTGTTACGATTTGTTAATTAATGTCTCCAAGCACAAATTACGGATTTTCGCAGACCAATTAACTGATTTGTAGGAATTGTGGTATTTGCATCACTTATTCTTCGCAAAAAACGCGAATTTCTGCGTTCCGAAAAATGCGCGCGACCGAAACCGTTGCTTTTAATTTATGCCCTCTTGTGGTGCGCCTTTTACGTCGGAATTAACGAATTTACTAGTTTACGACAAAACGGCACATATCGCCGAGATGGTCAGCATGTTAATCGCGCGACATGTACAAGGTTGGCATGCGACCACGATTAGAGCAAAGGTATGTCAATAAAATCGTGTGCGGGCTCGCATCTCACATAAAAATTAATTAAGTCAAAAAATTGCGTCGAAATATTTGTGGACTTTTCGGCGCGCTCGCAATTACCGAATTTTATTGCTTACTTAACGTAAAAATGTAAAATTGATTTTTTTTTGCCCGGCGTTCTGCAAACTTATTTTTTTATTTCGGCGGCGACTTCCTGGGCCTTCTTTGACGCGATGCCCCCGATACCGTTGTGCCATTCCCACGTTGACGTATCGCCGGGTGGATTTTTTGCCGCAGTCGTTACACTCGCTGTTACCTCACCGATTCACTTCTTGGACGCACTTACAATCTCATTTTGTGTGTGTTTCTTTTCGCAAAAAACATTTCCGGTGTGCCACGACATAATTGCCCATCATGTAGTGACGCAGTTTCGAGTGCAATTCAATCTGCGGTTTATTACACTTCACCTGTCCGGCAAACATGGCAGAACAAAAGTCGCACGAAATTAATGTGCGCGCACGACTTATTAAGCGCTCTACGTCCGACCGGAAAAAGAAAACTTGTATTGTCATTTGCATATTTTCAAAGTTAAATTGAGGTGTAAATTTTAATTATAAACTGGCGTGCTAAATAAATGATAAATATTCATGAGTCAAAAAGACGTTCAAAATCGATGATAATAAATTGCTAATCATCTTAACTTTTGAAAAGTTTTATTTTTGGCATAATACTTAATTAACGTAATCGGATTAAGAGATTAAGAGCAGGTCACATTAACTAGGTAAGCGTTTCATAAATTAGCAAAATATCAATTCTAGAAACAAAATTAATTGAGATTTATTTATCATTTTATTTTTATTGCCGCCAAGATGCTCCATAATTTAATTAAACTTTTGATTAATAATCTAAAGCGTGTTTGATGTCAATTTACCGAACAATGACTGTTTGGATGTGAATATTACTTCACAAAGAAGCATCGGAACAATGAATACCATTGACTTCCTTTTTCTCAGTTGGTTTATTATTTATAACTTACATGATGTATGTACTAAACGCGATAATATCAAAATCAAATCTCATACTAATCGTTCATTTTATTTGGAATGCTCTGTACCTCTATACATCTCAACCGCAGCACCCAGATATAAAAGATTAAGACATCGTTGAATTTTTATGTTTTACATCGAATTCGTTGCACAATTTTATTTCACATTGCCTGGGCGATCAATAAACCATAAACGCAGCTATAAACTGCGTTCGTACGCAGCACTCGAGATGCGTCTTTAATTGAAACATTTTGTATCGCTGGGTATTGACTGTTACCACATTACTTCACTTTATTATACTTCTTCAGATAAGCATCCGTTGTGGTAGTTGTTCGTTTAATGCCAGGCGCATCGTGCAAGTTCAAGCACACACATTAGAACTCTCATCTTAATTCGACCTTCTCGAATCTCTGAGAGATAATTCAAGTTTGTTTGGTTCGGCAATTCACTAAAGCCTCAATTCGCTGCAATCCGCCGGGTATGTTGCAAGTGCCCGTCTGTTTGTAGTAACTTAACTATTAGCCATACGGAATCGTTTAGATCGTGATGTTTGTGCAAGCGTGTTTAATAGCTAATTGAGCTTCATTTCTGAGTTCAATTTTAAGGCAGTTAACAGCTTATTTAAGCTTAGAAATGGTTTATATCCTCTTATATGATAATCAAAGTATTATATCTTATTTATTTGATATTTATGTTAAATTAGTTCAGTTGTGGTTGAAATGAAACATTTTAAAAGTTTAATATGCAATTTTGCAAGTTAAGTATTCTGGCTTTAGAAGAAAATCAATTTCTCGTTAAACTTTCAAAGTTGCTGATCTCAAGTTCCAATCTCCCACTGGAGTTCTTTGTTGCAATATCCCTTTAGTTGGAGAGTTGAATACAGAAAGTTTAAGTAGCTTTCAGGAAAACAAAATATTTTGATATTATTTCCACCCACCCTGTGCTAATTTTACTTCAACATGATTACCATTGAAATAACTATTTATTAACTTTCTAGTTTCAAGTTTCCTAGCAAAAACCAGCAACTTTTAGGTCCTCGATTTAAGATTACTTAAATGCGTGCGTTTATTTCCTCCTAGAAGATTTAATATTCCATGAACGTGCATATACAATGCAAACGACGCTTTGTTCAAACGCAAGCCGACTTAAAAAGCGAAAAAAAAAACTGGTAAATAAATTTAAGCGCCTTAATACGATAAGTGCGCTTGCGCTCAAGAATATTGTAAACGTGCAGTGTATGCGCTATTAAAGGAAGGTGGCACAAAAACCGCATTAATGCCTGTTGCCGATAAGACATATCTGTATATACTTTCCTAGTTGTAAAGTGTTTGCGATGAATTATAACCTAGAACACATTGAAATGAAAATCTTTCCAATGTGAAAACACTCTGTATTTTTCCGACATTGACATTGGCGTTGAGCGTGAGGCCTTTGCGTACACTTCGCTCAGTCATGAACATGAACGACATGAACCACCATCGGTTTCGACCTATTCACCTACTTCGAACTCGACTTAAGTCTGACATGCCGTCAGTCTCGCCTTCATGTCGCGGGCGCGTTTTTGCCGGCGGTCTCGGATGTTTCCCATAACGTTTATATTCCCATAACAGCTTTCGCGTGCATCGCAAGTGCACACACGTGGCACGCGAATCCTACTTTACTTTTTGTCCACTGTCCAGCGTCTTTAACTCGTGCGGCTTTTTTTCTTCGTCCGCACTGTTCGGTTGTTATTTATCGCTCGGTACACACTTTCAATAAAACAGCGATTCGCGCCGTTGGAATTGCCTCAACGCGGTAAAAAGTGCAAATTGAAATTGTACTGCTATCGCACCTCATTGAAATTAAGCAAAATTTATGATGCGTCGACAATGATTTATTAATTTTGCTCGCCGAGTGCAGCGACGTACAATAGACTACAGATTAAATTAAGAGCACAAGAACGTTGCGTGCTCGGTGGCGATTTGTTAGCGCAATTACGGCGACGGAGAGAACTTCATGAATTTACGCTACGCCTCAAAAGAAAAGTATTCCTATCGGTAATTTCTTTATCAGCACAAAGTTTTTTTCGTCCGTCGTGTGCTTTGATTATACCTTACAATTGTTAACCTACTTGAATGTGTCCAGCATATGTGATTAATATTTAAAACTTTATTTTGCGCCCTAATTATAAATGATTAATGTTTTTCGTTTCACGGTGGCCGCGTTTCGTTTTCATGCTAATTTTCATGTTTGTTTTACGTTGTTTTTAACTGCCGCCGCTGGTTTCTAAAAGTAATCCAGGACGAAATCACGCGGAACAATAAAAATTAAGACGTTCGCTCATCGTTTACACACTTTCGAACGTCGGTAACTCAAAATTGTCGATTTTGTCGTCATGTCGTCACAGTTCGCAGGTTTTGCAACATTTGACGAGGAAAAAAACTAAGTAAAGGTTCGATAAACTTTTGCTTGCTTGTTTTTTAATTCATAAAGTCAAACAACCTGGAAACGTGACATCAGCAAATTGCAGTAATGAAGACCCCGCAAATTTCGGCACTGCATACAAAAATGCTGCGTGCCATCACGAACAAATAATTGCAGAAGAAATTTTCGTGCCGGTGCAAGATGCTTCGTACGCGGAATAAAGCTATACATGCGCCGTGGTCTTCCTTCCATTCGCTGCACAAAGGGCAAAAAAGTTGAAGTTTATTGTTTGTCTCCCGTGTGTGTGCGCGCCGGACCGGTACGTGATCAGTCATCCAGGCGGATTTAAACGTTTGCACGTTTTTGCAACGAAAAAGTCACGCAGAGTCACATAATTCCACGACATGTGAGTCGTAAATTTCAGCCTGTTTCATCTTTTCATCGTTTAATCGCAAGGTGCATAACTCGTTGGAACATTACCAAGTCCAGGAATGAGTGATTTATAACAGTTTCGTTTCGTTTTCTTTCGTTTACCCTGAAACTAGCAACACGTCTGGTACCTGCATGGTAATATTCTTGTTTAGATAGACGTTTTCATTAGCAATTTGACCTTTGACGCCGAGAGCTCTAAATATGCGGTCAGGGCATAAGCAATTTTCATTTCATTGTAATCTGGATGTTGGAGATTTATGAATTTGACAACAAAGTTGCCATTGTGAGGAATCTCATGCTAAACGAGAAATTCAACAATAATTATGAGTGTTTGCAATGATAGTTAGAATTGTTAGAACAATGCTAACTCAACCAACGTACGTGTATCTTCAATAAGAACATGTAGTTAGAGAGTTAGAGTTAGTTTATTTTGCTTGCTCAGCAACAGAACCGAATGCCTTCACGGTTCATTTCTGCTCCTTTGCGACCCGGCTCTACGGCTGCAACAATTCTAATCTGTAACAGTCGACTGGTTATAAGAAACTAGCAATCGTCGTGGTCAATGCAGACATGCGCTTGAACATAAAATAAGGAAGTGTGTACGGAAATCACCAACAGACGTATTTAAATCACCATAAACCGGCGCAACTTTTGTTTGCTTCTACTCATTTCTTCTCGTTCTTGATGTTTTACGTTTAATTACAGGTACTTTGGCCGCTAGAGATTCATCCTGCCCGCGAATCTGTGCTCCTCATGGGTATGGCGATCCAGTATGCGGCACGGACGCTTTCATTTACCCCAACATTTGCGAAATGAAGAAGAAAACATGCGGAAAAGGAGTAAAGATCTCGCCGGATCATGAGCTCTGCAAGCGGTCGTCAGGGTCGAAATGTGAACACAAATGTGGATCTGACAAGGATCCCGTGTGCGGCACCGATGGCCGCACTTATCTCAATAGATGCATGCTGCAGGTTGAAATCTGTCGCTTGGGCATTGGTCTCAGTCATCTTGGACCATGTAATAATATCAGTGCGCATCGCGAGAACTGTCCGGTGGATTGTAAACAAGCACCACAAGATGGGCCCATTTGCGGAAGTGATGGCAACGTGTACAAAAACACTTGTCAAATGAAGCTGATCACGTGCGGGTAAGTGTATGCAGGTATATTAATGTGTGTTTTGTTTAATATGGGGATGGATTCGTAGGCAAGGTGTGGTCCGCACCAACAAGAAGTACTGCCAGACGACGCGACATTGCCGCGAGTCCTGCTGGAGGAATGCGCGCCCCACCTGCGGCTCCGACGGCAAGATCTACGCGAACGTCTGCCGCATGAAGTCGAAGAACTGCGGCAAACACGTGTTCGAGGTGCCGATGGCGTACTGCGTCAGCCAGGAGCGGTCGCCAACAAGCGTCGCCTGCCCGACGGACTGCGCCGGCGAGCTGGAGAAGCCCGCTTGTGGCTCCGATGGCCTGGTCTATCGCAATGAGTGCGAGATGAAATTGTTGACTTGCGGGTAGGTCATCAATCAACGCGAGCGGTAAGCGCGCCCGTAATGTAATTGCAGATCAATCACAATTACAGCGCGCGCGGCCGCCGCTTTCGGGTTCATTATTTCGCAGTTATGCGCGCGGGTATGAATTAACGCTTAACTGTATTGCAGTTCGAACAAGAGAGTCGGCAAGGTCGACATGGAGAAGTGCCGCAACCGTCTTACAAAATGCCTCAAGATGAAGTGCACCAACGACATGGATCCGGTGTGCGGAACGGACGCCCGGACGTATACGAACCAGTGTGCGCTCAACATGGCGACGTGTCTGAAGGGCGTGCAACTGGCGCACCTCGGCAACTGCACCGTACTCAAGGAACAGGCATGCCCCACGCATTGCGACGACGATGAAGGCGTCGAGCCAATCTGCGGCTCCGACGGAAATGTTTACAAGTAAGAACAATACATCCCACTATATTATTTTGGTTTTTGAACTCAGCTCATCAACGGTGCATTCTTCTCTGATGTGTTCTCATAATTGATGCTGAATGGGGAATAACGATGCACGAAACGCAGGCAAAATATATACATTTAACCCACCCGCCAATGAATAATGAGGGGCACCTCTAACGTGGTGAAACATATTGTCTAACGACGTGCATTATGTCAGGTCGTGTTGAAGTCTGGCAATTTTCGGCATGGCTCCTAATTGCAGTCTGCGGTTTGCAGATTGCAAATTTTGTTTTATATCCATCAATTTTCGCAAATGACGGTCATAACTAAAACTCGCCAAACTTCATCCAATGTAATTATTTTTTCATTCTCCTGCACAGGTCGGAGTGCGAATTAAAGAAGGATACCTGTGGGCAGTTGGTGGTTCAGGTCCCGGCGCATCACTGTAGGACTACAGCAGCGTGCAACGAACAATGCGATGAAAGCGAACGACAATTCGTATGCGGCTCTGATAATAAGATCTACAGGAGCGAATGCGAGATGAAGCGCAGCAATTGCGGGTAAGGATCTATGTCGGTGCACTTTGAATGCATGTAATTGACGTGTTTTTCATGGGTGTGTACGCAGGAAACACATTTACGTTGTGCCAATGAAGCGCTGCCTCT
Source organism: Dalotia coriaria (assembly GCF_025399875.1). Lineage (NCBI taxonomy): Eukaryota > Metazoa > Arthropoda > Insecta > Coleoptera > Staphylinidae > Dalotia > Dalotia coriaria. The sequence goes on from NW_027045451.1 coordinate 2,990,191, forward strand.
CCGGATTTCTCTTCCGCGGCTGCCAAAAGATCTGTCCGACCTACTACGATCCGGTGTGCGGCACCGATAGCATGACCTACAGTAACACTTGCTTCCTCGAAATCGAAAACTGTCGGTCGCGGTCGTTGGTGCAGCTGAAGAACATGGGCACGTGCGCGGAGCCGCTTAACGAGGTCCCCAAGAACTACCTCTACTGAGCCTTCATCGTCGGTGCATCATTTTTCTAGCCTTGCCTTGCCAACTACCGCACACACACTCATCACCTATGTAGCGACAGAGATATTTTTCGATGCTACATTTAATGATTTCAAATATGGCACGTGTTGATCACTTCCATCAATTTATTTCCTATTCACTATTTTGCGGCCATTTATCAGTTTTACTTTTGTTTTTTTAATTATTTAATTTAGTGTTGTTTTCAATCTCCATTAAAAGTTCTTCTCTTTGTATTAAGAACAATATGAGTGGCTAATATGTGATTCCAGCGACTGATTACAAGTTTTTTTTTTCAGTTTTCCATTAATTTCATTAGATTTGAAATTATATTTACACATTTTAGTTTATGTTATTTATTGTATTTTAGTGTATTTTGTAATATTATTTATCATTTTGTAGTTGTATTTATTATTGTCTTGTGTATTGTGTAATTCTTGTTTACCTCAATTTGCTTTTTGCAATTATGAGTTGTTTACAAAGATATCTATTTATTTACGTCTTGATTGTGCCAATTTTTTGGTTTTATTACAGTTTACAACTATTTTTAAATTAACGAAACAAGTTTATGCGTTGTTTATTTTGTATAAAAATTAAAATTCTTTTTTCAATGAAATATTTGTATTGACATGCAACATCTACCAGTACCACACGAGCCTGGGTACTCTGCTCTTCAGAATATATGTTTCACAAAGGATGGCGATCAGATCTTTATAGAATCTACTAAATATTCTGAAAATGAGAAGATTGTCGAGAGGATTTGCAACAAAAAGTTTCACAACTGATTTACATGTTAAAAATAATTTTTAATTACAAGTGCGGGCAAAATCATATCAGTTCATTTTGTTACAATATAAATTAACATCATTTTAAAATTACTAAATTCCTAACAAAATTACTACCAAAAATGACTGGAGAGTATTCCCATAGGTCTTTCCACTTTTCCTGTCTTATAGTAATTCTGCAATAAAACTTCAAGTCTTGCCAACGGACCACCAGAGTCCTTTTCCTTCAACAGCGGAATTTGAAACTCGACAAGATAAATAATTAACTTCTTAAATTGTCTGCCATAGGTCTCCTGCATAGTCGATCCAGCAACTTCCAAGAAACTATTAATAGCTGTTGCCGTGACATCCACATACGGAACTCTATTCAAAGTCCTTGCAAACCACGTCCAACCATTCCCCAGATGATGTGGATTCTCAGGTGTACCACGCTTTGTGTTACTAATTAGAATAGAGAAATACAACTTACAAATACCAGTTATTCTTTTCAGAAACTTATCCTGTTTCTCTATAACTCCGTCATTATACTGATACCCCATAAGTGTATAAAACTGTTCATCACTCTGGCCCTCCTGTTTTTGAAAGTATATCGGTAGTAAATATGGACACTCCTTGTAGAAATGAGCTAAGAGCAATTTTCCAAAAATCGGAAAATCATTCCATAAAGTTACAATTATAGTAGCGTACGCAAAAGCAGCATCAGGGTTGCTTGATATTGTTAGATCCCCTTGCAAAACAAACTTTTTTGCTAGTAAATCCATCACGAACGCGATGCCCTGTGGATGCTGTGAGGCATTCATGCGACTATCACTAATCTGAACAGTTTTACCCGACAATAAATTGTACAATTTATTGTATTTATCTCGTAAGTGCTCACTGCTAACAGCAGATATTGCGTTTACCGGAAGGTTGACAGCTTTCTTGCAATCAAATTTAAACTGTTTTAATGACTGATCATCCAATAACTGTTTATAGCTTTGTTGATGCTGTTGTAGGAAAGTTTGAAGTCCAACATAGGTAGTTAAAATTTCTTTATCATCTGATTGAATTGTAGAAGTCATAGAAGATGCTGGTGTGTTTTCTGTAGGTTGAATAACTTGTGCAGATTGTTCTGTTGTTTGTGCTGCTTGTTGAGCTGCAAGTGCAGCTTGTTCTGCCGCAAGTTTCTCTTCTTCCTTTTTCTTTAATGCAGCAACTGTTTCAGCTGCCTCGCGTTCACGCTTCTCGTAATGTGCTTTAATTTTATTCTTAATTAACTCTTTCATTTGTTTAGATGTCTGTAGTATGTCATTAGCAAGTTTTATGTCTTGTTGGTGTACTTGTGTTGATCGTATTTTAGTGCTAATACTTTTGTAACTACTGCAAATGTGTTTAAAATCATTTTCAAATTTCAACAATTCACTCTTAGCTTCCTGATTTGTTTTCATTAAACTATCAATTTCTTTGATGGTGGTGACAATATCTTGCTCAATAGTAGCATAATCTGAATGTAACTTCTGTTGTTTTTGTTGTTCCTCAGCTTTAGCTTTAAGTAATTTAACATTTTCTTGTTGTCTCTGTTTGTTTCTAGCTGAAGCCTTCTCAATTTCAATTTTTGACTCATGCTCCACTTCATTCATTGCCTGCTTCATTAAATCTGCTTGATATTGAATTTCTTTAAACTTTAATGCCTGGTGTTGCTTCCATTGTTGAGCTTTCTTTGCTTCCTGCACTTTGTTGAACATATCCATGGTTTTCTTATGAACATCCATTGATTGATGCTCAATTTCTTTACGCTGTTTCTCCATTCCAGATAGAATATCATTTTGTATTGTATTATTTGAACTGAGGATGGGCACTTGTTTTTGGTTTTGAGTAGCTGTTACTTCTGCAGAATCAATTGTATCACAAGAAGATTTTGAAATAATTCTTGGTGATTGTGTTTTTGGGGGGCTTAATATTGAATTAGGTCCAATGGTAACACTATCAACAAACTGGGTAATTTTGATAGCTTTTGATATAGCTGAGATTTTTAATGCTGAAAAATCTGATATCATTTCATCTACGTCCATTTTCTGATGTTTCTCTTAATTTTCTGCAAATATTCAACCAAAGATCAGTAAGTATGAAGTAAGTTTTACTTCATAAATATTACTCACTATTTCTTCAAATATGTAAGTAGATGTTTTGCGAAACAAACAAAAACAAGTGGATTATAACCGCACTTTGACATATGTTAACTAAAGGTGATGTATATGGTAGTGCAAGTGCCCAGTCCCAGCCAGAAACGATGGGTTTGTGTTGTTCTGAAGTATTTGAATTTCTCTGGGAATAGCAATAGTATCACTATTGCAATAATTGCAAATTACTCAGCACTACTACATCAATTTATTAATAGGTATGTTAGACAATTTTATACAGTTCTACTGATTCCAATACATAAACATAATACTTATCTATAATCTGTAATTATCTATAGTACTAATCTTTATTTATCACTAATAATCGTCGATTTGGTTCATTCTTTAAACCCAATTCAATTCTATTAACAAACCATTTATCATCTACAGATTTTCTTTTAGCCCAGAAATGCATAGTTCCTCTCTCTTTGCTGCCAATTACAGGTACTTCATATTTGGCTGATAAATCATTGGTATAATTCTTCTCCACATTGCCTACATCTATTGTACCAGTTTTGATGGGTTCACCTAGTATATGAACAGCTCCCTTGTGTGTTCGTATTGTTGTCAAAGCCTCTTTGTAATACTCTGTCTCAGATATTCTGTCATTAAATTTTGATCTTGTTAAAAGTCCCATTGTTACAGTGGCCATTCCTCCCAAAGCTGCTATTTTCACTAATGTGTGATTGGTTACACCCATTCTGTTTAATTATTTTCTCAAACTTTATGGGAAAACTTTGAAATGGGCAAGGCTGTCAAGTGAAGATAATTTGTGGTTAAGTTTGCGTCGTCCTGGATGCAAGATCCGTGCATCATACTGTAAGTATTCAATTTCTTTATCGTTTTTATTAATAATTGTTGTTAATTGTTGTCATCTAACAGAAAACGTGAACTCGTGAACACTATGTGTAGTATGCAAATGAAAATATTCAATCCAAAGGTTGCATTATTCTGTACTAAAACATGATCTCAAAGAACAGCACCTTTTATAATAATGATCTTAATCTATTTTTCACAAAAAATCAAGTAACTAAATAATTAGAAACTACAGTACAGCTTTTTTGTATTTTATCGACATTTTCAGTTTCAAGGCGCTGAGTTTTGTTTGTTTTAAGGGTGTAACAGTTGAATGCAACCAACATCTGAGGATTGCTGTACTTGCATTGGAATGTAAGCTTTGCATTTTTTTAAATTTTCATAAATGCTGTTTACTGTTTTGCGATTTTGAATTTAGTTTAGGGTTTTAATCCAGCAGCTGAACAAGTCTTCTCAGCTCTCAAAATTTAATTTTTTTGTATGGAAGCGCTATTTTTTATTGCTTTTAGAGACCTAGCAGTGTAACGGTAGCTTTGTATTCGGTAGATGTAGTACAGGTTCCTTTCTGCGAGTAGTTGGGGCCCTTGTCAACAGATGGCGCTAGTGTCGCAACTGAAAGATTCAGTTTCGGAATGTTTTGCACTTTCACAACTAGATGGCGCTCGAGTATTAAGTTTTTGTTTAAGTTCACGTCTTTATAGACCAAGAGCCAGTGACGGCCAGACTTTCGTCATTTTAGGAAAGATGAAATTTTGTCCATGTGTTTCTCCAGCACAGGTAAGAACGATCCCAAATTATGAAACCTGGATCGTGGTTCCTTTGGCAGTTAACAGCCAACAAAGATGTACACATGATGACCTATGTTTCGTTATTTTAGCAAACTCCATTTTTGCATATTTTATTCGTCACATTATTATAACATGCGCTGCTCATTGCCAGTCACCTGGTATGGTTTCAACCCTAGCCAGACACCCCTAAAGTATATTTTTTTTAACTTTTTTACTTTCGTTATATTAGGAAAGCTGAATTTGATACACATTATACAGAGAGCTATGAAACTGTGTTTTCCAGCACGCCAGACAGTTTGGTCGGTTCTATCATCCTGCCAGACGCATTGAAAGTGTATAAGAGTTGCAAAAATTGAATTGTTTATACATGAAATTTTCGCATAATAGTAATTTTATTTCAACAAATATTTAATAATAATCCATATACAACATATATGATTCGCTCGCAAAAATTGTTGAAGTAGCTCACTCTTGCAAGGTGGTAAGCTGCTAGCATCAAAGTTGCGCAATTTTTTTTTATTAAAAGCTTCAGTTAATTTGATTTTATTTTATTTTTGTATAAACGGACGGAGCAGGCGATATTGATAACGATCAAACATCGGACTGGAGTTGCAGTGATGGCGAAAATGGAGATATCGATAACAGTGATGATTATTATTAAATATTTGTTGAAATAAAATTACTATTATGCGAAAATTTCATGTATAAACAATTCAATTTTTGCAACTCTTATACACTTTCAGTGCGTCTGGCAGGATGATAGAACCGACCAAACTGTCTGGCGTGCTGGAAAACACAGTTTCATAGCTCTCTGTATAATGTGTATCAAATTCAGCTTTCCTAATATAACGAAAGTAAAAAAGTTAAAAAAAATATACTTTAGGGGTGTCTGGCTAGGGTTGAAACCATACCAGGTGACTGGCAATGAGCAGCGCATGTTATAATAATGTGACGAATAAAATATGCAAAAATGGAGTTTGCTAAAATAACGAAACATAGGTCATCATGTGTACATCTTTGTTGGCTGTTAACTGCCAAAGGAACCACGATCCAGGTTTCATAATTGGGGATCGTTCTTACCTGTGCTGGAGAAACACATGGACAAAATTTCATCTTTCCTAAAATGACGAAAGTCTGGCCGTCACTGGCTCTCGCTCTATTAGTTCAGCATATTATTTCATTTTTCGATTTTTCGATTTGAATTTGTTGGGGTTGCACGCGGAGTGTGCATTGAACCTCGCAAAATTTTCTAATAAATAAATGAAGAGTTGATTAATCGAATAAACTACATTTGATAATACTACTTTTGACACCGTGGAGGATTGGGAAGTATTCTAAAATCGTTTTCCCATTTCAGCAATTTATGTCAATTTTAAAAAGTTGCAAACGATTTGTACTTTGCGTTTCCTTGGCTCGATTTTATTCCTGTTTTCTTCAGATTATAGAAGAAGAGTTAGTTTTTGAATCGAATTGACTAAATTTGAAACCAGTCGACGGTTGGCATGTGTTCTGAAATCGTCCTCAAATTTTTCCCATTTTCGAATAGTGGTGGAAAGCAGTTTGTATCATAGGTTTCCTTGCCTTGATTTTAATTTTGTTTGCTTTAGAGCGAAAGTAATGTTTAATCAAATGGACTACATTTTGTCCACCTCAAGTGTTTCCAAGTGCTCTGAAATCTATCTGAAATTTTTGCCATTTTCGTAAAATTATTGTTTAAAATGTCTTGAAATTAATGATTTCCAGTTATGGTGCCGTAGAAATTTCACAAAGTACTTCAGTAGAACCTCTCTGGCATTGCTATACATTCATAGTTTTAGATACGTGTAATATTTGTATGTAAACAATTTTTGTCGCAGTTTGCGAGCGTATCGCAAGATTGATAGTGACCTCGTGTTGTCGCGGCTGGTTGTGTGCATTGCAGTGCGGATGCAGTTCCATTCCGATCAGCGAGCGAATCGTGCGTGTTCATTGCGACTAGTTCTGTATCTTTAGATAAAAATTAAGTAAATCGATTTAGGTATATTTAATATACAATCGACAGCATATAATAATTCCACGACATATATCGGAATCGGGCATGATCGAGATTTTGCAAGTGTAACTACATGCATTGAATGTGCGCTAATCGCGAGTTACCTGTTTGTTTATCCGTGAGTGTTAACTTTCCGTCGGCTGTCTGTTATCTTCTCATAATACATAGGAATAAAATAATTAATGTACAATATCCATCACGAAAGTGTTGGAGATGCATCTGTATTAAGGCAAGTCTTGAAATCTGTCAATGTTTTTTTTTAAATAATATATATTATTCAATGTTATTATTCAATAAATTGTATTTTATAGTAATATTATAATCTGATTCATATTTCTTTGTGATATCCTCTTTGTTGTTTTCAGGATAAGCGTCTTAAATCATATTGCGTATGAATCTTGTGTGCGTGAAACGTGTACAACATAGCTAAGGCTTGTGTTGTTGTTTTTAAAAAGTTGAATAAAGTAGAAACATAAATAGAAGAATCAAATATTAATGATAAAAACACTCGGTGGTCGAGTGGAGACGTGCACCTGCTGGCATGCTAGCAGACACGGATCGAATCTCAGGTAGAGAAGGCATTTTTCTCAAATGTAAAAATATCAGGTGTAATTTGAGTTGCATATATGAATAGCAACGAAATATAAGGAGAAACGAGAACAGAGAAATGGAAGTAGGAGTAGTAAAGAATAAGAGAAGATAGAAGGAAGAGAACAGAGAGTAGAGTAGAGAAGAGGAGGAGATAGAAGAAAGAGAACAGGGGAGGATCAGATTTTTAAATTTTTTGGCACGTGTCGTTATAAGACAGTCTACGGTCGATCTCCCAGAGCGCCGGAGGCGCTCTGGTCGATCGCCCACTGCTTCAATGCGTCCATTGCTCCCGGCCCATCCTACAGCTACGATGTCTCTGCGCTTCATCCCCGAAATTATCAGGCATATCAACAATTTTTATGGTGGGGGATCATCCCCCGAGTGGGAGAACTCCTTATAAGGACATCCTTTCAAGAACTTATAAAAATATTTTTAAGTTTTAAGTCGCCTCAAGTGAGGTGACACTTAAAAATATTCTTACAAGTTCTGACCTGTAGCTGAAAAGAAAGATGGAGTACACAAATCATACAAGTTACCTTAACAATTTTTATAGAGGGGATCATCCCCTGAGAGAGGGAACTCTCTTAGAGACCTGTTCCTGAAATGATAGAAGGAGAACACACAAATCAAAGAGGTCAATATATCTTACTATTTCTTTATTAACAATAGAATACAAGTTTAGAATTTACAAGCTAACAAAATACATGTCGCCATATTGAAACAGGACTTACGACTTGCTTAGCCGCGCACATATCAGCAATTACTACTTCATAAAGTTCTACCGAAATAATAAAATTAGTAAATAGTAATAATGAATACATAGGGTGATACAAGAAGAAAATCGCTACATTTAATAAGAAAATTCAAAATTTTCAATGCATGGAATTTGATTCACGATTATAAAGGGTGAAACAACGAAAATACAATTACATTTTAATTTAAGAATAAAGAGCTAGAAATTTTGAAATTTTCTTTGCGACGGATTCTCCAGATACGCCACAAGCAAGACAAAATGTACCCGCCGACGGCAACTCAAGCACACACGTGGAAGAAAATTTAATTCGTCTTTTACAAATATATTAGTCTCAATAATTAATTGCCAAACTACGAAAATACTTTAAAGAGCCTGCAGATTTATGAAATAAAAAGAAAATGCAAGCAAGGAAAAATTTACGTTAATAAACCGATGATTGACATGACCATACTCTGCGAGTAGAACGAAGTCGCATCCGACGGCACGCATCAATTTTGTTTTATTACGGTATTCACGTTACATGCGATTTAAGATAAATATGTAATTATGATGTAATAACGTTTACAAACTTACCAGTGCATCAGGTAATCAAGGATAGTACTGAAACAGAAAAAAAAACACGTGTGTGAGAAGTCGCACTATGATGCACACTTATTTAAATTCGTTTTGTCGGATAATGAACATGTACTATTTTAACACACAAATTTCACGGAATATCCTGCTAAGGAGAGCCGTTAATTACACTTACTTAAAATTACGAATAGGATACATATTTCTAATTTCAATTCTCAGCATCGAAATAATCCAATAGCCGACACGCACTTGTAAACACGAGTTTTATAATCATTTTACGCGTAAATCAACATTAGCAAAACACTCCAGACGTCTGTTGTCTTTTGGTGCCGTAATTAATGCTGATTTATAATCAATAAAATGTAATGTAATGGGAATGAATGAAATAATATTGCCGAGCCGCGTGCAGGTAAGAACCGACTGAAGCGGTCGAACGTTCGCAACGTGAGAAGCAGCATTGCGCACGTTTATAGCGATATAAAACTTGTTTATACACAAACCCCGATAAGCGTGTAGAATTGAAATACACATTTCTGATGTGCACTAAAATTAAATATAATATTTCATTACATCAGTTGTAAATTTCGGCGCAACTTTACAAAAATTATCAAAAATATTGCACCAATAGTTCCCGAGACACAGCCAAATTCCAATTTTTTTTTTACGCAATTGACTTCAATACAGGGAAATACAGAATTAAATTACGCATCAGGGATAATTATTCCGAACTTATTGTGACCCCGCGTTTGAGGGTTATACTAAAAAAACTACAATTCCTAGCGCAACGAGTATTACGGCGCACACACACAACTTTCAACATAACTTGCGTTACGGAATTTTCTTGCAATAAATTTCAGAACAGAGAGAAACAGAATTAAATTCTGCATCTGGGAAAATTATTCTGAGCTTATTGTGATACCGCGTTCGCGTGTTATTCTAAAAATACTACAATTCCTAGCGCAACGAGTACTACGGCGCACACACACAACTTTCAATATTGCTCGCGTTACGGAATTTTCCCGCAATAAATTTTTATACAAGGAAATGCAGAATTAAATTCTGCATCTGGGAAAATTATTCCAAACTTATTGTGACATTGCGTTCGTGCGTTATACTAAAAAAACTACAATTCCTAGGGCATTGAGTACTACAGCGCACACACACATCTTTCAATATAACTCGCATTACGACATACGGTGCTCTGAACACAAGTCACTTTTACCGCTACCTTCGTACAGTGCCCTGAATGGGAGTCACTTCTACTGCTGCCCTTGTACGGTGCCCTGAACACGAGTTACTTCTACCGCTACCCTCATACGGTGCCCTAATTCCTAGCGCAACGAGTATTACGGCGCACACACACAACTTTCAATGTAACTCGCGTTACGGAATTTTCTTGCAATGAATTTCAGAATATGGAGAAACAGAATTAAATTCTGCATCTGGAAAAATTTTTCCGAACTTATTGTGACACCGCGTTCGCGTGTTATACTAAAAAAAACAACAATTCTTAGCGGAACGAGTACTACGGGGCGCACACACAACTTTCAATATAGCTCGCGTTACGGAATTTTCTTGCAATAAATTTCAGAACAGAGAGAAACAGAATTAAATTCTGCATCTGGGAAAATTATTCCGAACTTATTGTGACATCGCGTTCGTGTGTTATACTAAAAAAACTACAATTCCTAGTGCATCGGGTACTACAGCGTACACATCAATCAATATAACTCGCATTACGGAATACGGTGCCCTGAACATGAGTCACTTCTACCGCTACCCACATACGGTGCCCTGATTCCTAGCTAGCGCAACGAGTACTACGGCGCACACATACAACTTTCAATATAACATTACGGAATTTTCTTGCAATAAATTTCAGAACAGAAAGAAACAGAATTAAATTCTGCATCTGGGAAAATTATTCCGAACTTATTGTGATATCGCGTTCGCGTGTTATTCTAAGAAAACTACAATTCCTACCGCAACGAGTACTATGGCGCACACACACAACTAAAAATAATGTAAAATAAAATCGATGATTGACTGTCTGCTGCGAAACCGAAGACGCATCCGACGGCACGCGTCAATTTTGAGTTATTACGGTACCCACGTTACATGTGATTTAAGACAAAAATATAATTAATTATGATTTAATAAAGTTTCCAAACTTACTAGTGTGTCGGATAATCAAAGAATAAGACGGCCGACGGATCGTCTTACGAGTAAGTATACCCGTAGTCACGGTTTACCATACATGATAGATGTTTATCAATACATTGTTTTCAATACATTGTCAATTGTTTATGAAATACGAATCGATTTACCGAATAATAGATAGAAGATTTAGCAACCGTACATGAGTGTTACGCGTAATGAAAACAAATATTTCCGCTAAGATTAGAGCGTTAGAGCGTTAGAGGCTACAAGTTTCCGATTACTTTTACTTACATGGTAGCTCTTGCATTTGCTAATTGAGAACCAACAAGTATTAGTCCAATATTAAGTTCAAAATAGTTGCACAGGCGAAAGAACAATCACCGACGGCCGACGAAACCTCATACGTGCACATGTTAACTGCCGATTGAATTGTTCCACGGTGGATAAACGTTTAACGCATGCAATCACACTAGCAAACCTCTGCCCACGTCCAAATCTGGTATATGCTGTCGATTGTATATTAAATATAAATCGATTTACTTAATTATGATATAAAGAAACGCGATTCATTCGATGACCGGAATAGAACTGCATGTACACCGAACTGCACATTGCCTCTTTGGCGACAACACGCGGTCACTGCCATACGCAGTGTCATACGCCCGTTCAACACGACAAAAAATTGTTTACATATATACACAGATATTCACTTATTTTACTATGACAGCACTTCTAGCATTACAAACGCGCTTAGCGGTATGTCTACGGCGTCTGCTAATTGCGATTCACTTATTGCAGGATACAGATCGTTGGCCATCCCGTATATTAATAATTTTCAACCTGTTCCCTTTTATATCTTTTCATTTGCACTCCCTAATGCGATTTTTCGTTATGAATGATTTTTTTCTTTCAATCCGTTTTTTTCCGATGGCTTTCAGATTATGAGATTATTGCGGTTGTAAAACCGTGAAAAATTACAGCGAGACTGAAAACGAATCCGACGGTACGCGTTTAATATGAGTTATTACAGTACTGTCGTTGTATGAGGATTATAGAACCAGAAGGTAAATTATGATGTAATAATATTTACAAACTTACCAGTACAACGGGAAATCGAAGAAAGTATTGGAACAAAACACGTAGGCTGTGCATTTATTAAGTCCATACTTAAATAACAAACATTATTTAATCCGACAATATTCCCGTGAAATTCTGCCAAGGACAGACAATAAAGACACTTAATCAAAATTAAAAGTCGGGAACACATTTTTAATTCGCATTCTCAGCATCGATATACTCCAATGGCCGTCGGACAGACGAACACACGAGTTTAATAATCAGTTCAAGCACAAATCATTAGATGAACTAAACACGTCTATTGTCAATAAGTGTAGCCACTTATGCCAATTTTTATCTATAAAATAAAAGCAATTGGTGAAAGAAAGGTGTACAACCGCGCGCTGGTAAGGACAGACTGAAATTTCAAAACGTTCGCACCGCGAGCGCAGCAATGCATTCGTCAATGCTATAAAAAAGTTGTTTATACACAAACCCTGATAAGCGTGTGGTGTTGAAATCGTCGAAATCACGCTGAGAGCTCGCACGGATATGGCGTACTTAGGGTCACCAACAAACAATCTAAAAATGCAAATCCTAGTGTCACCTCTGATTTAAAATGTAAGCGTGAAATCAAAGAAACGTGTTTGTATCGGCGAGAGTTAGTCGTTAGAGCGACTATACGAATTGTGATACGCGCATTGAGTTAAAATATGAACAAAGGTAACACCGTACTTGCCGAAACGACATTGCAGCGGCATCTATCGTTATACCCATGCCTGCAATAATACTAAGCAAACATTAAATACAAAATCTGGTTTTGATAAAATGTTCTTTTAAAATACATGTACAAATTTTAAAAAAACTACTCTCAATTTATAATTAATCACATCAAGAATTCTTGTTTAACTTAATAATGCTTCATAAACATATCAAAATATATAAATGCGTGTGTATCTATAAACAATTTTTACAAATAGGTCTTAAGAACTATTATCTTAATGTATTATAAATTGCCTCATCGGAGTCAGAAGTGACGCTTTCGCCGTTAGAGCCTAGCTTCACGTAGCAATATTCTGAATGACTCTTCTTTCTGTTCGCACATTTGCACATCGAATTCGTCTCACACCTGCACCTGGTGCCATCGCAGATTTCCGCGTAAATATTCTCATTCGACGTTCTCCGCCTGCCACTGGGTTTCAAGCTGACTTCATCCGCAACTTGACAATACGGGATGTCTTCCTCAATCAGCTTACCGCGTACGCTGCTTTTAGCAAATTTGGTTTCGTGTATTTGCACAATAACCGACTTAACGTTAGATTTTTTCTCAATTTCTACATCAAGTGGAATACTTGGCGAATCTGATTGTCGCACATTTCGGTTTTTTTCGAAATTACTAGAAAGCATCGAATGTTTGCTGACACTTCTTTTTTGCACTTTGGTCTTCACATGAAATTCGGAACAAAGTCTATCGGTGATATAAGAAGTGTCCTCCTTACCTAAGGTGGGTATTAGATCGGGTTTGCTTTTCTTCGGTTTGGAATGGGGTTTATCCTCGGCAAGTTTGATTTCATCCAAGTTATCTGTTGATGTTGGCACTTGCGGTTCTGCTCGTTGAACATTCATATTTCTTGTTTCCACTAAACTATCATCGTTATCCAAAATGCACATTTGAAAATCATAACTTAAATTATCTGATAGACTTGATTTCGAGTTCTTCCATTCGGTACTGTTCGTCCTGTGAGGTTCCTTCTCTTCAACAACAAACAATTGTGTGTCTAAACTTTGACACTTTAGCAACGCTGCATTATTAGTAATTTGAGTTGGAGTTTCTGCTAAGTCTATTCGTTTTGAGGAAAACATAAAACTCGCGGACTTTTTAACAGGATTGTGACTCTTTCTACCAAACTTTTCTTCAATCAATTTCGACATGTCTTTATATCTATCAATGCTTTTGATTTTCTCCATTTCTTCCGAGTTGTCCGTTCCGCCTATACTAAGAATTTTAAAGTGCTTATACCACTTTTTCGGTTTTGGAAACTTTTCCAAAACTTCCTTCGTTATCAATTGCTTTTCGTGTATACTGGAGTCATCTGACTTATGCTTATTGCTCTCGGTTTTGTTGTGGCAGTTTGCTTTGCATGATTTTCCATGAGCTGAACATTCAGAGCAACTTGAGTTTAAATTGGGAGCAAGTCGGACTTCGCGGTACCAATTTTCTACATTAGTATGACAAAAGGCGAGGGCAGTTTGTAATCTTTGGGATTTGAAGAGGCGATTTTCCGAGTCGAAGCCCAGCATACAGCGCGATATTTTAACATCCGAGTTAAGGTTGATGCAGCTGATTTCGTTCCGCGAGGTTTCTGATGGAGCAGGCAGTGTACAAGTCACCAGCAACGGTTCTTGAAACTTTCGTTCCAATATATAAGTATCTGTAAACACAGAAATTGACTAAATTAAAAAATAAGACGACAAGTTTAGTGTATCGCTTAGAAGATTCATCTGAAGAGTTCAAATTTAAAAGCTGCGACCAATTGGCGAAAATGAAGTCTAATAGGTACAAAGAGACGTACAAAGTGACACAACAATTTCTCAGGTACATTCGAGGTCCACCTGGTCAGGCCAACCCATCTTTTTTGTTTATCTCTTTAACGGTCAATTATTCTTCAATATGACATGTTTAATGATCTAAAGAAGTAAAGATGATTATCATTCTTTGAAATAAAGTTATTTGTTTTGCATGGGTGCGCGCACATTTGTTAAATTATATCCTCAATGAGGTACCCGCGTATTGCTCAGGTTCAGCAGAGATTACATGCAAAGGACGTCCGTTAAACTCGTACTGATTCAAAATTCACAGCATGCGAATGTTTACCCGACATGAATTGGATTGAAATGTTACTATCACGCAAAGTAATTATCGCATGTAGAGTAAATTGTTACACACCTGGGAAATCCTTGGGTACACCGTGTGGTAAAGGGCCAACCATTAGTTTAACCTTGATTGGCAATGCCACCCTTCGCAGGAGATGTGGAATTTTGTACAGGCAATCTTTGTCCAACGCCAGAGGGCCGGTCTTGTCGAGCATGCCCGGAAAACAGAGTTTTGCTTTGACTGAACTATGAATCTCGTAGAATTCACCTTTCGTGGTAAGAGGAACATAAAATTCCTGTGAATAGAAAATGGAAGCATTTAATACATTTACCTTAGCCATAACCATTTCAAAATCTTTTAACATACTTGATTTGTTTGACTTATTAGTTGAGCATATCTGTTGGCCAAGTCCTTATCGCGTGCCGATTTGGATACCCGAGATGATTTGGTCGACTGCCTGCCATTATCCTGATCACGATGTTGGAAGACGGCTCGAAGTTGGAACAACTGGCCGGGTTTGACTTGGGTCTTAAGGTATTGAAATTTGCTGCTGGGGATCGATTCTACAACAGGAAACCCAACTATTAAATCAGGCGCGACTTGATTGCTGGAAACATCTTCGCGATGCTTGGTTCAATTTATACACCCAGTATCAACAATAAAATATTTTAGTGCTTCGTGTCTGGCATGCGAAGTGGCGAGGCACGGCGTCAATAAAAACTTACCGGAGGGGTCAGGGTGATGACCAGCGTATGCAATAAACGGTTGAATGCTAATAAAAGAGCACACTTGCTCTCGAACTAGTTGCAGCACCGACGTGTATGCTACTGCACATCTTTCACCTTTTTCGTTAATTAACGAAAACCATCCTGCAACAAGAAGTACAATCATAAACCTCATTTCAAATCAATGTAAAGTGCATAACAATTCTTTTCATTTATATTGATTAAAGTTTACTAATCAGTGGAAACATTAAAATTAAATGTTGGTATATAGATACCTCAGCAGTCAACCGGAACGTACGCGTGAGTAATATATGACATGTTGGCAGCAAACACGGAGAAAATTGTGAATGAGTCCGTTAAATCGCAAAAAAAATTAAAATACTTAGAATATAAGTGCCCACATGTTTAAACTAGTATTCACTTATCAGCAATACGTCCATTACCATTGACAAGAAGGAAATTAGAATTATCACGCACATTAACTTACTTTTCCATGTTTGGAGTAAAGTTCCTTATCTATGAATATTTTAATTTTTGCAAATTCCTAGAAATTACGATGATAGCAAATTGAAGTCATGCACAACCGAGATAAAATATGAAAATGTGAGTGTTGAACTAAATTCGCGAAAACCTCGTGACGGCCCTGCAAAACCTCAAATACAAATAATTACCTAGTGCCGGTGCGTTAAGAAGAATTGATAAACACGGGAAGTGTTACATAACACGGCGTAGTTAGCGCGCAAATAAAAAGCAACGATTCCAGATAAAAACGCCATATCCGCCCGATGGTAAAGCAAACAAGCACACAACACGGAATTAAATAACGAAAGAAAATATAACAAACACATCATTCGGCATCGTTGTTCGGCGTCGCTGGATCTATGGTGTTATACAGTTGCAATAAATCTGCAATTATTATTGCGCACCGCTTGGGAATATTTTTCTCGCACAATGGGATTTCCTCAATAGTATGTCATAACAGTTCTCACATACATTTTCTCCTCTTTCCATTCTTTTGATACATGGAAATGCATTCATGGGAAATTTTACTCGCCTTTTGCCTCAATCCAGAACAATGTTAGAGTTCTGTAAGTCGTGACATCACAGATTAAAAGTGTCAACATCAAATGTAATCAAAAGAGGGGTGGAAATTAAAGAGATGCAAAAGACCTTTTCTGGTGGTATTGCACAACATTTGCCGCTTTCGAACGATTAGAAGCTGGGCGCAGTAATGAAGCGTCAGGCAATTAATACTAATTACTGTTATTACGCAGTGACATTAATCGCTGCCGTAAATTACTCAGTGGCAGACGCCATTTGTGATTTGCGATCATTTGCAGATATTAAGTGCGCCACACACGAAATACTTTCGTTAACTCGAAGGCAGCAGCTTATAAAAGATGATATAACATGTTTTAAGCATCACTAATCCAACGAATAAATTACAACTCACCATTATATCCCTCTGGGAAATGCAGAACGCTTCCCTCTGATGATTTGTCTTTGGCGCGTTTAGTTGGTACGCTTTTCGCTTCTATTTTCGTAAAACTATCGAAACATCGATAAAGCAACAAAGCTTCACCTCCGTCAACCCGCACCACCCTAGGAAGAGAGTATCTTTCGAGAAAATCTCTAGCATCGAGTTCCTCATGATTTCGTTTTCGCTCTCCGGTAGATTCAGGACTCATTTCTGGTGTTGTCCGGCTGTGAGTCTCGCGACTCTTAGTACTGTCGGGAGTGTTGTCATTGGAAGAATCCACATATTGCGAAGAATCGTGCGAATTGTAGCGTCGTAGGACTGCACATTTGCGCTCACGCTTGTCACGTCGTTTTTCATTGAAGATGAAGTGTGACGCGTCAAAACTTGTGATGTCCGAATGCCGGAAGAGCGGATTATAGGACGTCTTCGGCGACAGCGGGCTACGCATTCGCAGCGAGGGCATCGATGAATTACGACTGCAGGAGTTTCCGCCGCTCTTACTAGAGCTGCTGCGAGAGGATACCGTAGCGTTGTGAAACATCATTTTTGGTTTTCCATCAAAAACCTGCAGAAAAAAACAAGTTTTTAACATATTTTCAATAAAACAATTAAACCGGTAATTTAAAAAAATGTAGGTATAATCCAAAGAGACATCAGTTTAAAAATGTGAATATTTTTTCGTCTCTACCAAAGAAAACAATGAAACAATTAAAGTTCTCATAAATCCCAAGTCAACGACATTTCGCCAAACCCGACTACAATACTTAAATCGTGTCCCAGTTTTTAAATTTTCATGCGTTAAATCGCAAAACATGTAGAAATTAATTATGCATTGTTATTACATCATTGCGACGCGTGGAATACACAAATAACGCACGTATGATGCAAAAGATCGTAATTTACATCTGTGAACTTTTTGCAAGTTTTTACGCCGTCCCACGACCATTATGATTGAAATCCTCAACAAGTCTGTACCTCCACAACACATACGAATACAACAATAGTGTTTAATTCATTAGTACATTTTCATGTGCATCATAAATGTATATAAGTTTCCTCAGCGTCAATTTCAAGCTTCTATCGCCTTCCTACTCTCGTTTTTTTTTTGTAAAATGCATTACGTGTCTTTGAGTCATAACTTCAACAACATAACATCATTTATTATTTGCGTTAAGAGATGATTTCCACCTAGCTAGCAAGTCAGATAACGCATTATTACGTTTCGTGTTTAATTATAATATTACAATTGTGAACCGGGCGCGAATGTGCTTTGATTTCAATAAACACATTCAATTCGCAACAAAATTAGCATCCACACTCGGCGTGCATTAATGAAGTAATGGCAATTAGACAGGTCGAATCATTGTTCGTCAGCGTGTTGCTCATCGCGTGATTTCCTCCTATTATGCTCGAATGTTCCATGCGTTGAACAATCAACCAACTGAATAAAAACAAGTTATCCGCGCGCAGAGTCCTGGTTATGACCAGGAATTCCTTGTTGCCCCATTATATCTGCACAATTGATGAAACGATAATTCTCCAATTTCATTGCGAAATATATGCTCATTATTAGTATAAGTATCAAGTTTTACGCGATTTCGTGATTAGACAAACAAATTTATAAAACGGATGAAAAAGTTACTCTTGCGTAGAGGTGAAATAACCCCTATTACTTTTATCAATCTTTCGACTTTTTTTTGCTGCAGGCATTCAAAAGGCTCAAAGGTTTATGTCATTTTGCGTCGCATCGCAGGCGTCTAAGCACGCTATTCAAGAACGCCAGCATTTTACGTTATTAGCATAAATATGGATAAGTTGTAAACGTAGCAGTGGTTTGCAACAATGTTGCGCGTAGGGAATAACTTTATGGATTATAAAAAAACTCGTTACTTGTCCTATGCTTCCAGCGAGGTGCATAAAATCATTATGCGTGTGTTGTATCGGTGTCATATAGGTCGTCGTACGACATATGACAATTTGAGATAAACTATCACTAACATAAGATAAAACAATGCGTACAAACTATCAAACTTTCTGCACAACTATTCATGAAATATTTTCTTGCACATTTAAATGAAATATAATTATTGTGTTCTTTTGCATGAATTGAATTAATATCGGATATAAAAACAATTTCAAAAATATACCTATTACCAAATAAAGGTCTTGGACAAAAAAGTTATATGTTTACCAAGTGTGGAAAAAGGATTACTTTACTCTTCGCTTTTTTTATATGTTGAATGAGTGTTAAATCACATAATCCCGTGATAAATGGTTTTCAGATTAAGTTTCGCGCTTCAACATGTTTTTTGTGTGTTATTTCTCTTTCGATATGTCATAACATCGCGAGTATGTAATGAAAAGTGTGATGTAAGAACACAGCCAACGACATGACCTGCAATGTCAACTTTGCGGTGCGCGCCCGCCGCAAATGCATAAGTAACGTTTTCGCATTAAATTCAGGCGCCTGAATAATTCATCGAATTCTTCGCCATCTGCGGACTAAATTGGGACGACGCGCGGTGGATTTAATTTGGAAGTTGTTGTATAAAAACATCGCATTTGCATTCAGATGAAACTCATTTCTCATTTCTTTTATTTTACTTTTTTGGTAAGCATTATATTATAAGTTGGAAATAATAGATTGGTGGTGTTCTTGGAAATCCACTTGAATGGTATATAATTTTCATATTAGACCCTCGTTTAGTACCCCAAGTTAAACGTGTTTGTAAACATCATAATCATTCAAAACTGCGTCGGGTTCCATTCCACAGAAGCTTGAAATTTAAAAGGTAAGTTGAATGCCGGCGATAAATATTAATCATGCATGAAATAAAACTATAACACACAACGTTATTGCAACATTTAATTTGTTGTTTGCTTGGCTCGTGGTCTATGAATTCTAGCGTATAAATAACGCCCGACGTGTGTGTTGTTCGCAGGGTTACAGTACAGTTTTGATAAATGACCGCGGCGGACATAAATAACGACTTTTGAAAAACTTTCTCATTTATAAAACGCGCGGCCGACTGGACTGGCGGTCGGAATGACCATGTGCGATGTCGTTTCGCTGCCGTCAAGTTGTCATGCGAATTAAGCGCCGCAGCCAATGAAATCGAAAACGACACCCAAGATAAATGGCGAATAATTGCAACACATTGCATGAACACTTGTACTTAAACACTTTCAGCATTTCGAACAAAACCCACCTACGCTAAGATTTAATTTTTTTAAAGTAAAACTGAGACTTAAATAAAACTTAAGCTTGATTGAATAAAAGCTGATTAAATTGGTGCAGGTTTGCGGCGATTGATGCATTTCGGAGCATCAAAACGCCCACACGAAAAGCTCAGCCGATCGGCTTGAATCACCGCCGATTGCTGCAAATATTCGCGGCGTCGGCAGCGGACTCGCCATCCTCGCCAAACCCGCCACGAGCAAAGACCAAAGCCACCAAAGCGAACCAGCCAACTCTTTAAACGAAGCGAGTCATTGGCTCCGTGACCTTGCGGTGACCCACACGCTGTCATTGGGCCGCGTCCGTGTTCGCGCACAAGCGCATACACACTCGCCTAGGCCGTGTGTATCTATTGTTATGACTTTTTATTTATTGTACACGTCGATTATTACGAAATATCAAAATGCACCGCCGACGCGCAATCAGATTCAAAGAAAAACACGTGACACATCGAACAATGTCAAATCAATTTTTATCTAATGGCACTGAAGGCTGTGAAGCTTGAACCATTACGGACACAAAATGACAGATGGAAATTACGTAATTTATTGTCGCTGCTGTGAAAACGGCCGAAGTGTGCGAAAGCTTTACTGTTAGCTTTTCCTCTTGCAATCTTTGGCAAATATCAAAATGTACAAACAAATTGGCACCGAAAACGGTACTTGGTAGTAGTCTCTCTTCCAACGGTACGGTTCCAATCTTTCGCTCGATAAATTAGCCGCGCATTCAAATCGCGCGCGCGCGCGCGAACCTTATAAAGGTCCTCAGTCGCGGTCGAGCGCGCTGCGATTTTCCAGAAAATGTGCCCATTTATTTCATAATTAGGTGAATATATATCTGCGCTGGTAATAACACCGTTAGGTTGTTAATGGTGTACACGCTGGTTATGGTGCCACTCGGTACCTAAGCTGGTATGTAAGCATAAAGGCATACTTACGACGCCAACCCAGTTAAAGAGGGTCAAATCGAAAGAAAAACTCCAAATGAACCATAACACACGTGATTATTTCGCTTGTTTTACTACATAACAGGATCGCAAAGCGCAAACATAATGTTAAAATTTATCTCGGGATTAAAATAACATCTGCTTGCCGTTGCGACTTTTTTTCACACACTTTCCCAGAATGTGGTGTTGACAGAAGCGAAACAAAGAACAATTTACAAACGTAATTAAACAGTTTCTAATTGACATGCACCCAACTGCACTTTGTACTGTATAACTACAAGAAAATTATCTAAAATATTTATTTGCTGTTTATCACTCCCATAGCTAGGAGATGACAGTGGAATGAAAACAAATCACTGCAAAACACGCAACATATCTACAACAATAGCATACATTTGCAATAAATCAACAGGAGTTCGCTTTTGGTTAGCAATTCATGCGTCTAACCAACCATTATGACAGAAACTATATATAACAAAACCAAATTCGATTTTAAACATGCGAGAGTCAAGTTCATAGCTGCGTTTACTCTTTTAACTTAGCGAGTAGGTGTTAATAGTGTGTATTGTATGCGCATATACGCGGAATCGGGAATTCCTGCATAATAACCAATAAAATGAGCAATAAATTTCTGTAACGACGTTGATTTGCACCGCGCCGGATAACCAAATCGACCGATTACAGCAGATTTATGCGAGAATAATAGTTCTTGTGATGAAACAATGTTTTTGCGGTTACGTACTTTGTTGCTACTTCATTCATAATAATTTATACAAAGTAATAACAATATGATGAAGACATGACTTTATTATTGACAGATAATGAAAAAAAAATTTATGGATGAAAATCACAATTGCAATTATAAGTTTATTGCTTTTGTAACTAGAAAATGTCAAATTTAAATGATGGGCATTCATGCCTGCTAACCCAATATCAAAAATACCACCCGGTGTAATTATTTTATGTAATAACAAAGTAATTACTTCATTATAAGGTAAAAACAATTCCTCCGCTTACAACAACATCTGGTGTGTAGTCTAGGCAACAATAAAGGAAAACGAAAAATAATCCGATGTTGTCCAACTTAACTCAATAAATTTGATAATAACTTTATACTATGCTTATTGATATAGAACAACAATTCTATAATCGTATTAAAACTGCTATTTACAATCCTAAGCTGATCTAACCAACAACTTTTACTCTTTAAGTTTAACTGTCCACCATGCAGCACTTGTAGATGTAATATAAGTTGCCTACTAACACAAGCAAACGCTATGTACGTGGATATTGCTAGTGTATTGAAATATATGAGTATATGAATATAATTTTTGCATTGCAACGCGCAAAAGTCGCATCTCGTCGGCATAGCCACGGATCTGCATAAGCGAATTTTACGACGACAATAAAATTCGAATCGTAATGGGTCGCTCTTAATTACACTTATATGCACCGCTCGCACCGTCATAACTAACTAACGAACGCGTATGTGTGTGCACATGCGCGCAATATGTGCAAAGAGCAAAGATTCCACGAGATCTAAAATGACATCGCGTCGCAATCTCAAGCCGAGGAGTGCATACAGGTACAAGTGCTTACCAACTAGTATCAACCGTACGAATATTATTGCGGGGAACAAAAGTTCGCTCTTGCGCATTGCTAAAAATGACGAGGTAATATAATCATCGGCTTGTTCTTTATGTGCGACTCGACCTAAAAATTCTTTAAGACCTTAATCATAGCGACCTATAGGTACACTTATACATGATCTGATATGCAACTGAATATATTGGCTTTAAAGTTGAATTTATTCACCGGTGACAACGAATTTTTATGGGCAGATATTATTTTCGGAATTTATGGAGGAGTACGTTTTAACTTTTTCATATACAGGGTAAAATGAAAATGTTTGTAAGTAAAAGTATATGTTCGAAACTTATACCGCAAGTCAAACATATGTTCCTTCACTAAAACCAAATTTTGTATTACAAAACGGCTTAATTATTGTTTGATTTGACATTTTCTGAAACGAAATCAGGTTTGTCACATGTTGAAAATGTTTAACAAATCACACAAAACAGCAACCACGGTCACGAAATATGTTAATCCTAGAAAATCGTGTTTTCGAACAAGATCACAAAGAGCTTTACTTTCGATTTCAAAACATTTCAATCAAAATTACCATACAAAATAAAAATATATCACGAACTTTACTACGTACTTCATACTGCGAACACCATACTGGTTGTATAATTTTATTATTAATGAACACTTACTTATTATGATGTAACAAAGATTCATCGCGCGTTGTGGGATGTTGGATACAATCTGAAACAAAAAGTTTTCATCAGCATTTCATCAGAAAACCGTACGAAAATATGCATAAAAGAACCTTTTATATGCACGCACATTATAACCATCCTATCATATTTAAATTGCCGTGAAAATATTGTCTATAAACATGAGTCTAACTGTTCTCGCCTAATTTTTAACGCGCATTTCATTCGAAAACAAATTTCAGAACCTCGGCGGTGTTGTGCAAGTGCGCCGCCTATTCACGGATTCCGATCGCAAGACGACACATACCTACGTTATGTGACCCTAACCTTAACCCATCCCGTGGGTTTTTGATCTTCGGCGCGCGTGAAAGACCATGCGGACACATTTTCTGCGCGATAGGCGCAGCGGAATTGTTTTCCACGAGAACCGTGCGGGCATTAAAACACGACATGGGATCAGGACGCGCTTACATGCGTTACTAAGTTTACAAAACTTTATATGAATTGGTTGATTATGAACCTTAGAGTTAAATTTAATACCTAAACAACAACATTTTCTGTTGCAGGATGTTCTTTGAAATGAAAATTTTGTACGAATGCGCGTTAAATCAAATTAGATTTGTGTGTGAAATTACAAACAAATTACAAGACTTTATGTCATAATTTTATGCCCAGAGATAGCGTCAAATGTATAAAATTGAATAATTAAAACAGCAGACTTCTGAACCACAGATGAAAACAATTTTCAAGAGAATTTTTATTTTAAATTTAAAATTATTTTTACTGCCATGATATTGCTGAATGTAATTGAAACATTTCAAGAATCCAGTAAATCCAGTAACGATGATTTGTTCGGTTTGCCAATCGTTAGCAATTATAATTGTTGCGCGTCTTTAGTCACCCGACGAACCGCCGCGATGCAGTTGTGTGGCGCATCGAAAAATACCTGCATTGTTCCGCCGCGCATCGGAATGCTGTTAATTGGTTTTTGTTTGCGTGTTATTAGCCGGCATCGACGATGAAGCACTTTCGGTTTCGACGCTCGCCAGCGCATGTATCTATCCGTGGCGTACTCGGCCGGTTACACGCATTTGTACATGGCCGCCATCTTTGGCGAACATTTTTCCATTTCGATGCTCGTTGTGCACTTGTGGTTTTCCGTTTTGTCACGCTCTCAACATAAGTCGCATTTCAGACAAACCGCATGCATAAATCTTTGTCAAGGTGACACGAGTGTTTAATTATTTTAAATGTACTACATAGATAAACAACACAATTCATATTTTTATCTATCTGCGCGCATGCGTTGTTCTGACACATTTGCCTAACCTAAGTTAACCTTAAAATTCATTAACGCCTATACTAGAAACTTGTGGAAAGACAATGTGTACGTTGTATTATTTCAAACGGTGCCATTTTTAAATCGTTTTTTTTTTAATTCTTGTACATGTGCATTACATGTTCCACCTGCGCGTTTGACGGATATACCATTCGAGAGCTTGTGAATTGCTCGATTCCTACACTGAATACAGTTAGCAGCAATGCTCGCCGTTCGCGCTTTTTTTTATCTTCCTTACCGAGCCTGACTGGCCCGCTTTAAAAGAACCGTTCACAATTCACGCTCGTACAGTAGACGATAATAAAATCTTTAAATTAATAATGTGTATCTCGCCTCTAAACAACTCTCTCAGTCCCACACCATTATATTTCTTATTATTACGTAATTCACAAAATAACAACAAAAAAACTAAAGCACACCAAAAGTAAGTCAAATATTGAACAATAGACTTCACAGAGACTATTTTTACTGTAAAAAAATGTCGCTGTACCCGTAATGCAAAAAACCAACTGATCGTGAAGAACGTTACCACTTTGCAATTTCAATTTGTACTTGTTACTTCTACAAACCAGTCGTTATTAATGTTCTGCTCTGCCCGGTGGTTGTGTTCAGAAGGTAATGATAATTGGTTAATTAAAAAGGCAAACAAATTGGTTATTTAAATACAAAACGGCCTTCGCATTGCTGCCGACGGACGACTGGTGTATCATCATGCAGGTTTTTATTTATTGCGCATATTGCTCATTCTGAGATTGTTTAATAGTTTGCGATTGGAAACAAATGTACAAGTTTGCTTATCTGCGTGAGGCACGACGAGAGGAAAATTGATAAAATCAGTGAAAACAAATATACAACACGAAGAGATGTTCAAGGCTACGATAACTCCTTGAAAATAGCTACCTAAGAAGTGTTTTAATCTTGATTAATATTTTATCATCATCATTCAGATATTCACGTAATTTTTTTAAAGTTAAATGTACGGAATAACTTCAGTAGCACTATTTATCGACTGCCGAATATCATCTGGCCTTGATGAAGGCGTTTCTTGAAGAATAATTGTACAGTTTGGTTTTTTATTATGTAATTATAATCTTTACGCGTATTATAATTACGTCTGATATGGTACGAGTCGTTGCAGCGGCGTTCTAACACGTTCGATTAATTACACGTCTTGGAAGAGTTAATTACATAATGACCTCATCCTTAAATTTAAATCGAAAACACTACTACTAAAAATAGTCTACTGGTGATATCTCGGAATACGTTTTATTGCATAAGATCTAATAAAACGATTCAATCAGGAATTCAATTAAATCGTACACGGCGCAAGTAAAATGTAAAAAACGAAAGCTTTTACTCAGCTTTTACTGTATGTGTGTAATATTGGTTGTCTAAAACAACGCTAGTTGGAGTTGAAAACTTGAGTTAAATGCTCGCGCTGCGAAAATAATGTTGCAATGTTCTTCCTAGTTGTCCTCGTGTTTCTGCATTTGTTACTGATAAACTCGGGATGATCAACGGACGCAGAGCACACTGGGAATAGCCCGTGGCCGGGTCGACGGCGCACGGCCCCAGCGAACAAACAAGCCCATCGTGCCAGTTCTGCGATGTAACGAGCGCGGCGGACATCAGGCTGCAGGAATAAGTATTTGTATAATCGTCGTTTATGCCAATCCGGCGGGCCCAAGCATTGGAAACCAGAAAGCAGCCATCGGAGGCAGCGGCAGCGAACGCTGAACGGATATCGTTGACCCGCTGAAAGGGATATTAGTTAACTGTACTCGGCTGCTTTCTTGCATTGTTGTTCGTTCTTCTTCTCGCTATCATCGTCTTTCTAGGCTGGCGTGTCGATTTCGAAGAAACAAGATTTTGCAGAGCAAAACTCAACGAATACACATTTGTAGCATGAAAAAAATAGATTAGAAATTTTTATTTTATTCATTTTAAGACAATAGTCTTATTCTTAATTCGTGATTTTCACCAATTGTGGCATTGTTCTAATTTAGTGCAGCTCGTGTTAAATGCGTCGCGTTTGTCATGCAGGTTATGTTGTTGAAAGTTCTTCAACAACGAACGAACGGTTTGCGATTGTGGTACGGTACCACAAAGAAAATTTAAATTCTAATTCTCGACTAATGAATTTACACGAAAAAGCTATCAGCAAGAAGTGCACCTAATTACAAACAATTTACCTAACACCTGACACTTCACCTACATTCATTATTAACGTATATAAAACACAATTGCAAAATATTGGTTAAGTGGAGTGCTGTGTGTTGCTTACTTTTCTACTAAGAATATTTTTGCTCAAATTGCAAATAAAGACAATAAAACAATAATGATAAAGAGCAATTTCATATATCGTTTGGTGCGTCGCGTCGTTTCGTTTTTATTTATCAGGTCGTAAATCAAACAAACAAATATGAAAATTACAGGCCATCGCAAACGCATCCACTTATAGGCGTCGAGCGAGAAGACGCGCGTCCAACAGAAAAACTCAAATTGGTAATCACATGTTCCCGCTTATAATTCGTAGTTATGATATTTGTGCTTTCATACATAATGCATTCGAACGGAGATGAAAAGTAACATTATAATAATATGTAACGAAGTAACAGCGAAACACGGCCACGCACGAGACGACATAACAACGTAACAAGCCTCGAAGTGAGTATGAATAATACACACACAGAATTTTCGTCTGTATGCGTACTTGAAGTACGTACAGGAATCGATAGCGCGTCGTTGTTAAACGGCGATTCGAAATTCATTTTTCTTACATTTGACGCGCGCGCTCTTCGCTGTCGCAATACGAATCTGAAATGTAATAAAAATGTGTGCGTTTTGTGCGCTCCATGTTTGGTAAATACAAACGCACGATTTCGATTATTGATTGTGTGGCTCCGCGAGTGAAAGAGATTGAAAATCATGAGTTATCGTGTGTTATTCAACGGAATGATGATTTCTGGAGGTGCGCATTGCGCAGTTATTGACGTCTGATCGCTTGTGTGTTTAGTAAATAATCCATTTTGAAATTACGGTTTTATTATTACAACATTTTCGTCATCTGATAACACATTCTTCGTATTCATCATTTATCAGTCGACATAATTATTGTTATGTCAAGACGTCGACTGCTTCACTGATGTAAGCCACTAATCGCGAATAAAGCGCGGTTACCAAAGAGTAAACAAATTAAATTTCTCAACTGATGTTTCCTGATGCAAATACCCACCGCGCACAAAAGAATAGCATCGTCGATCGTGAAGACATAATTAGAAAATTGCAAAACTGTAATGCACGGTGAAGTGAAGTGTGCAACTGCCTTCGATGTCTTTTGTCATGCTAATATATAATGCGCGCAATTTGCAAAGAGTCGGTTTCATGTCTTATTGTCTCGGGCATTATTGTCAACGACGTAAACAAGTTTTTGTTTTTGCATACAACTCAAGTCATTTGTATACGTAACTTGATTTAGTTTTTGTCGAGAGAAATGGCAAATTGGATTAATTCGTTACAGTGTCATGGAGGAACAAACCAAACATAATTTTAAACTGGTTAGGCACTTTCACTTAACTTCTATGATAAATCACATTTAAGTAAGTCACAAATTGTTGCTTTTTATGCATTAGACACATTAAATTAAGATAAAACTCTCTCCAAAATTTCAAAAATGATTTTTAAACAATTCTAAAGTTCTATTATTATTATTATTGTTATTACAGGTGTTTAACTAATAGTGTATACTTAAATGGTTTAAATATTTCTTTTAAATGTACATTAACGAAAGTTAACGACCATCATTAAAGTGTAAATGAAGAAATGCTCATTTTTTACATTTAATGTTACGTAGATTTTAAATACACGCTTGGAAATTGAATGTTTCTGATAATCATGATACTCATTACCCTCATTGGGTTGCATTTCCGTGTGATACTGCAGTCGAAGAGATTATAAGTGCATAAAACGCGCACTTGTCTGCCGCATGTATTACTATACTCTAGATCTTTGTTTGTCACCTGCATTTGAATTAATTAGTGTAATTTCGCACGTATGAAATCGAAATATAGATACAATCGAAAATCCAGCGATGTTCTTTCCCACCATTATTTAATTAACTACTTTGCTCTCGCTTTGCCTATGAATATCTACCTATGCACTTTTTTCGTTGTTCTATTTTAAGTAGGTTTTATATTTCACCGACAATACGCGCAGATGAGCGAAAGAGAGAATCGCTAATATCAAAACAATAAATTATGGAGCTATGGAGGAAGCTATGGTGTGAGAAACATGAAGTGGATGCGTTTGTTGCCTGCCTGAGAGACGCATCATTGTTGTGTATGCAAGATGAAATTTTGCAATTCATCGACAGTGCGCAACTTAAGATGTTAATATGCATATACTGAAAGATGCAGAGCACTCGTGTGAATGTAGGGTAATATTGTGCAAAATAAGATTTACTTTCATATTTCTCACTATTTGTAAATGATATTGTTTTTCATGTTATGAAAAAATTTATCTTGTGCCCAATCTGTCAATCATAATCTTAATTTTAATTTAAATTAATAAAGCCAACTGATAAAAATGCACTTTAGCGCCCTTTCGATTCGAATTTAATAACTATTATTATGCTTAAATCTCGTTCCCACGTTAAATTTCCAATTTAACTAGCTTATTTAATAGAGAATAGTCCGTAAATTAAGACGCTGCGATGCGATCCTAATTATCACTTTTATTTTACGAGATATTCGCAATTGAATAAAATGGGCAAACATTAAAAAATGTCACTTTTTAGCACTTTTAGTGGCGTGTTTCGACCTTTTACTCTTGGAAATATAATTCTTTTATATTTTTATCTGATAGAGAATCTTCCAATCTTTCATAATCAGCAATTCGTTGGTTGCTATCGATTTTAGTTTAAGAGATATTAATTATCCAAAATCCTCGATAAAAAGTATCAAGCACCCCCCCCTTGGCAATTTTTTCTTAAGAATGAAAATTTAATGTCTCAGATTTCCGTTTTAACTATCCTATTTTACAGAGAATAGTCCGTAGCTTAAGACGCTGCGATCAGATCCTAATTATCTCTTTTAGTTTACGAGATATTCGCGATTGAATAAAATGGGCAAAAATTGATAAATGTCACTTTTTAGTACATTTAGTCGCGTTTTTCGACCTTTTACTGTAGGAAATAAAATTAATTTAAAATTCTAACTGATAGAGAATTTTCCAATCTTTCATAATCTATAATTCGTTGGTAGCTATCGCTTTTAGTTTAAGAGATATTAATTATCAAAAACCGTCGATAAAAATTATCAAGCACCCCCCCTTGGCAATTTTTTCTTAAGAATAAAAATTTCATGTCTCAGATTTCCGTTTTAACTATCCTATCTTATAGAGAATAGTCCGTAGATTAAGACGCTGCGATCAGATCCTAATTATCTCTTTTAGTTTACGAGATATTCGCGATTGAATAAAATGGGCAAAAATTGAAAAATGCAACTTTTTAGCACTTTTAGGGGCGTTTTTTGACCTTTTACGCTTGGAAATATAATTCTTTTATATTTATATCTGATAGAGAATTATCCAATCTTTCATAATCAGCAATTCGTTGGTTGCTATCGATTTTAGTTTAAGAGATATTAATTATCCAAAATCCTCGATAAAAAGTATCAAGCACCCCCCCTTGGCAATTTTTTCTTAAGAATAAAAATTTCATCTCTCAGATTTCCGTTTTAACTATCCTATCTTATAGAGAATAGTCCGTAGATTAAGACGCTGCAATCAGATCCTAATTATCTCTTTTAGTTTACGAGATATTCGCAATTGAATAAAATGGGCAAAAATTAAAAAAATGTCACTTTTTAGCACTTTTAGTGGCATTTTTCGACCTTTTACTCTTGGAAATATAATTCTTTTATATTTTTATCTGATAGGGAATATTCCAATCTTTCATAATCAGCAATTCGTTGGTTGCTATCGATTTTAATTTAAGAGATATTAATTATCCAAAATCCTCGATGAAAAGTATCAAGCACCCCCCCTTGGCAATTTTTTCTTAAGAATAAAAATTTCATGTCTCAGATTTCCGTTTCAACTATCCTATCTTATAGAGAATAGTCCGTAGATTAAGATGCTGCGATCAGATCCTAATTATCTCTTTTAGTTTACGAGATATTCGCGATTGAATAAAATGGGCAAAAATTGAAAAATGCAACTTTTTAGCACTTTTAGTGGCGTTTTTTGACCTTTTGCTGTTGGAAATATAATTATTTTATATTTTTATCTGATAGGGAATTTTCCAATCTTTCATAATCAGCAATTCGTTAAATTCTAGCGCTTTTAGTTTGATAATAGGAAACTGTATATTTGTGATCTCTTATTCTCTTTGTCTCTTTTTAGTGTTGTTTCATTAATTTTGAAATCACAATGATTCTAAAGAAGTTTTACTTCAAAAATTAAATTGACTGAAATTGGCAAAATCTCACTTCTGATGATGCGAATAAAACGGTAAATTACTTAAACCAATCCGCAAAATCATGTTTGGCATCAGCTCCGTAACTTAATTAGCAATCGCTTAACACGAGGCTAATTAAAAATTCCAGTGGAGCACATCCGGAGTGTCTCGCGCGTTCGATGGGTCAAACTCGCACGCGGCCGTCCACCAACCCATTGAATCCGTGTGTTTGTGTGTGTGTTTACACGCGCTGGTTAAAACTGTACACACAATGTTACATAGTGTACACAGTGCACAACGTTGTAAACGCGCTGGCTACCGGTTCTTCCGTTTTCAGTTAAAATCGATAATTATAACGGCAAATAAATTAATTAACTCGCGCACAGCACACGCAGCGCAAACGAACGCAATTAATCATTGCTAGAATCTAAATATTTACACAACAACGTGTAGAAAACCACCGTTGAAAACGAAATTTGCTCTAATCGCTGGTGATTAATCCGCAGCCACTCAAAGTTAGTTAATTAGTTTGATCAGATGAAATCAGTGATCTGTTTTATTAAATTAGATTTTCGTATATTCGGTGGTCTGTGTTGTCAGTGGAGGTTAATGACGAATTATAGACTTAACCGTATTTAACTGTACATAATATATATTCACTTTTATTCTCACGATTTGTGAATTAATATTATTTCGGCGCAGAAAAAACACCTACGGAGCAGGCTGGGTAGTCGTTAATGTTCGCATAAGCGTAATTGAAATTGAAAAGATTCCCACATGAGAATAACTGTTATCAAATTACGTTATGTTTTAATATTTATTGGATTAACTGGCGATTAACGAATTTTCAATTTCGTATAATGACTTGAGGAATTTTTAAATCATTAAAGTGCCGAGAATGAACGTTTTGGCTTAGAAATCGAAACTGTGGGCATCAAAAGGCAAAATCACCGAATAAAATTATAATCTTTATGGTAACAATGCAATTTTGGTTTTTATTTTCGAGGCTTGACGAGTGTAGCAGCATGGAAAGTTGACTTTTACTTGTGCACACTTAATGAAGGCATTACTTCATTACTTTACATAGAATATTCTCCGCAAATCATTTAGGAACAAGCAGAAAAACGTTACTTTTCGTTGATGTTGCAAGTGTAAAAAGAAAGTTACAACGACAGTTTCAAAATGCTTTGCTAACAAATTATGTGAAGAAAACATTGGAAAATGAAATAAAAAATTGCAAAATGGGGAACAATGCGAAGAAAGTAAGTGCCTCGGACCGCGTAAAATACGAGTGCCTAATGACAATTTCTTAATTTTAACCGGCAGATGAGCGAAGTTTAGCGCGTTTAACCTGCGTGACATAAAAATGAGATGGTAATGATTTGATGCGACAAATCACGACTATGAAAAAGTTTCACTAACTGTGTTGCACTTGAATATAATTAGTTTCGGAGAAAGTGCATCTGTTTTAGAAATCATTATAAATAAACAAAACAATTCATTTATTAAACAGAATCAAATTAATTCGCTGCTCTTTTATATTTTTGAGTAGTAGAAAACGTTAAAATAAAATAATTATTACCGTTGCGCTTGCTGCAACTTTTTGGGTGTGTTTATAATTTATTGCACTGACCTATTAATCTTAGATTCCACCAACATTAGACTCTAATTGTAACGACATTTTTGTTTCGTGCAGATCTTCGAATCAAGATAAATTTTTAGCAACAAGCCAACAATATTGGACAATTAAATGTGTATTGCTTAACACGCACAGGTAGCCTTGACGTAAAATTTTAATTAAAGCGCTTTTTACGGCGCGTATCGCTAGTTAATCGCTAGTTATCTACGTAGTTAAAACATCTATTGCAAAATTTCCAAATTAGCCAGGTGAGCTGCCAGTGCTGAGCCAGTGAGCTCAAGGAGTTTGAAATTTTCTTCATCATAATACAACCCGCATAAATCACAACACTTAATTCAACAGTATAAATAGAAAACGATGAGAATATTTGTCTAATTTTAAAAGCTTTGAATGAGATGTAAACAAGCACTAATAAAGTGTGCGAAATATGCGAGAAAAAAAAAATTGAATCAAAACCTGCAAGGTTTTATTTTGTGATTTAATATTAAGATTGTTAAAGTGTCGCTGTTTTGAGCCGCGTATGCGATTTCGTCTTGCGAAACAATGCGCAAAAAAACACAATCAGCCAGGTAGCAAAGTAGCCGAGGTGCGTAGGCGAATAAATATGTTAAATTGAATGATATGAAATTGTGTGGGAATAATGATATGTAAAAGTATCCTAAATTAATACTATGCCAATGAACATAACGAAAAATTACATGTTGCGCATGCGCGATGTTCAATAACCCAACTTTCGGTTACCAATCAAATTTTCTTGGATTTAATTTTGGTATTGCGTCAAGACGCGACGGAAACAGGAAGTTGAAGGTCCCTTAACCGCTTTTTACGCTCGTCGCACGTAGTAACAAACATGCCGCAAGTCATTCGAACTTGGAGATCACGACCTTCTATTGTTGGCATAATTTTCGGTTGTGCGCACGCCGAAGAAACGCCAAAAGGTAATGTACGAGCGCCGCATTCGAAACTGTGAACTATAACGGCTTTTGAGCAACGCGGAGCATTTTTTTCGCCGCTCCAACCAACAGGCGTTCGGAACAACTGCTTACTTCTAATATCCAGGCGTGATTTATCGTTCCTATAGTTGATAGTAGTAAAATTCCGCGCGCGATATACTAACAGAGTCAAAATATGCAAATATTAAGCACATTATCCAACCCAATAAAAAACGATAAAGACGTATTGCGGTGTGACACCAAACACTTGGGCGCATCCCATATTTACTAAAGATATATATTAATCGTCTTTTAATCGATGTTAATAAATCATTTTCGGTGCGAGAGATATATTGTGCAAGAGAGTGGGTCTAAAGGTCCACGCGGGTCTAAGTCTTTGGCGTTTGGAGTGTGCACGGGGCTAACTGTAAACGGTGCGCCTGTGATTGCTCAATTTCCAGTGCGATCGAACTCTTTTAACTCTTTTTAACGATGGGCGAGCGATTGTTCCCGCCCGGAGCCGTTTGTCGAACTTTTCTCCGATATGCGAGATGCGGCGCTGTCAGTCATTTCGGTCATGCTTCGTCGGGCATGCGTTTATTAATCGCTGAGCATCTCGCAACGAGCGCGGTCCTGAGGAGATGATGGCGAATCAATAAATTGATGAAAAATGACCGAGGTTATAATCAAGATCCTAATTAAGAGATGCATGCCACGCAACAAAGCACAATCCACCGTTCACAAATCTTAATTAATGTTTTGTGTAAATAGCTTATTAATACAAAATTGCTCATCATCTCAGAATGACAATTTCATGGACATTTAAAACTTTTCAACTCCTCGCCTGCAAAATGAGCGATCATAATTTGTACAACAATGAACAATATTAATTTGACTAACTGTGTATGCGTGTTTTATGGGCTTTAATTTAACAATTAAATTAATTAACCACATAGCTTATGAGCGCGTTTACCTCGCGTGTAGTATTATTTGTTTATGAGTTTTTGTTCTCGCAAGTTTAATTTAGTATTTACTGTTGGCTAAATTGCTTACTTGTGTGCAGTGAGACGCAAAAATGTGAATCGAATTAAAACTTTGAATATGCGAATTGATCGTTTGTTCGTGTTCACGAATTTACGTTCGATTAAATTACAGACAATTACTTGCATTCTTACATTAAACTTTAATAATTGTTTGCGATGACCATGTTTTTATTTGCACTTGGAAACTCTACAAACTATAAACTTAAATTGAGTTACACGCTAATCCAGTATAGCTAAGTTCATTAGCATACTTCAATCATCATAAATGAGCAGTATATTTGCCTATATGACAATGAATAATAAGTTTAATGTTGAATAATTAGTAACTAATTGCTAGGTTTAACAAATTATAATAAATGATGAATGGTTAAACCGTTTTAGCAATATCCTGAGGAGTATTTTATAAAATTTTAATTAAAGTTACTTCAATGTTCAAATTATTTGTCAATTTTGTAAAATCAGCAGAAAATTTAAGAAAATTTGTGATTTTGTATTTTGTGCATGCGTAATTGACTTAATTAACCCAACTTTTGAATCAAACATCATAACCCCCACAAAATAATTGAAATAATGTAATTGCATGAACGCACAAAATAGCTCTTTATATTGCTGATGGTATTTGAACCATGTCAATCTCGGTGATTTACGAGACATGCAGATAACATAACATGCAGATTTATTAATTTCCCATAAGTCCAAGTCCATTTCCAGGCGGCGAAATTGCCTTTTTAATGAGCCTCCAATATCAAACACCTTTCATTCACTAGTAGGTATATAAAGAGTCCTGAACTTGTTAGATTTGTTGCTATATGGACAATAACTCTAATACTAATAAAAATTGCTTTGACTTGTTGGATTATAATTTTAATAATTGATATGCTGCGTAAATCATGTAGGTAATCTCTGGCTAATTTATTCATCACCAAAATAAAAATAATTTAATAAATATAAATCTTTTAGATTAACATTCCTGAGGATTCAACATGATGAGATGGCGATAATTTATTTAAACTCAAAGTTTCCTAAAAGGTTCCTTGTTAGTGTCGCTAGGTTGATTGAAATAACTTCGTTTGACTTTTAAAGACTATTTGTAGATTTTAATGAAAATATTAACATAGGTACCCACGAGACTTTTACGATTATGAATTTATTATCTGGCTTACAATATCCATATTCTTAAATTTCAAGCGGATTATAATGCTGGAACATTCAATATGCGTGTAAAATGTTAATATGCTCTTTGAATAATCCAACTTCCAAGCACAACGTGTTGAAAACGAAATAAATTCCCGTGTTTTATAGCAAACTTTCAATTTCTTCCTCGAATTTATTGTAAATCTAACTAACAGGTTCTCGTCGCATATAATTCTCTTCCCGTGATGCAACAGCCATAAATTTAAACATGCATCTGCCGAAAAGGAATCTGTTTCGAACTCGCGTCCGTTTTATATGCAAATTTGAAAACTCCGTGTGTGGCGCAAATGCGGAAATCAGGCGAAACATTATCATCAAAATTGGAAATACGAACCCGCTTCTTGCGCACATTGTTCATATTCGGCGATGTGTAGGCTCGTGCCAAGTGCAATTTGTTTTTGCGTGCGACACTTAAAATTCCATACTTTATGCACGTGAGCCGCCAAGCGACAGCGACAAAGATCAAAGCGAAAGTGGGGAGAAAATTATGCAAATCTTTTTATTGTGCCGTAAATTTTACTTTTGCGAAACGTAACGAAACGGAATTTATCGAGCGTCCAAAATGTTTTATTGCGCCGCCGCTGGTAGAGTTTTATCATTGTTCATTTGCCGTGTGCGACGTTTCCGCAATCGTTAAATGCAGAGATATAGATGGCAATTTAAAACTTGTGAGGAAATAGTGGCTAGTTAAAGCGGTCTAATTTCAAATACGAATAATTCAATTGATTAAGTATCAATTTATAAAATACGATGTTGAACATTAAAAATTAATAAAACTTGTTATAATGTTTGGTTATGTGAACGCGATCAGCGCCACCAAACAAAAAAGCTGGAACTGCCAGCGCAACAGCGGCGGCTGCACAAACTAAAATTTTCTATTCCTCACACTAGGTTAAAAATAAATTAGAAAAAACGAATAATTTCTACGTTTTTTTTTCAAATAACGAAATTCTTAAACAAGTACAGTAACACCTTTTTATATATTCCAATATATGTGATGTAGAATTATGCTCACATGGCATTTAGATCGATCAATCGATTAATTGAATTCATTTTTATAGCCATGTGTAAAGCAATAAACATATTTCATGCAAGTTATAGTTATGTCAAGCGAAG
The DNA here is from genome assembly GCF_025399875.1 of Dalotia coriaria. Taxonomy (NCBI): domain Eukaryota; kingdom Metazoa; phylum Arthropoda; class Insecta; order Coleoptera; family Staphylinidae; genus Dalotia; species Dalotia coriaria. The sequence continues at coordinate 3,027,381 of NW_027045451.1, forward strand.
AAATTGGATACTAAACTTTTTCCGCACCTTTGTGCCGCTTCAAAATCTCTAATCAGCCCGCTTATATAAATTCAAATAAAACTCTCAGTTGTCAATAAATCAATTTAAAAATTACACAAGTTGCAAAGCACGCCCGCGTCTACAGCGTTTCCATTTAGGAATACATTCCGATTTCAAATGTTGCCTGCATTATGTGTGTGCAATTATCATAAACAATTTCGTATACAAATTGAATATACTAGATACTAGAAAAGCTTTGAATTGTGCAGACGTACTTTGAATGCATAATCAAACAATGGATTGGTGAATTTTTGAATAATATAAATAATAAATTTATTTATCGTAGCGCAACCGACAACTATTCAATTCACTTACACAATGCGCGTATCTCTGAATATTATGTGTCAAGGAAATTCGCAATTAGTTTATTGTTCTCACTTGACTGTAGAGTTTTTGACACCATAACTTCATAACATAATCTACTTTGAGCGAATCAAGTGTATCTTAACCACAAATTTAATAATAATTGTTTATAAGAAGAACCACTGAAGGACGTGAGCATAAAATAGAGTAGAGCAATCATTTTTTTCATGTTTTGTTTTTATTCATCTACGCACTTGTTATTATATTATTTTTACATTGCCAAATATTTCCACATTCCATGGTTTGATATTGATGATATTGGCACTATTCGCACGTAAACAATTTAACTTTTCATTTCGATATCCATACCATCATCATTATCATGATCATCATCGTGCACGACCCATTCGATTCAATTGCTTCGACTGGCAACTCTGGCCGGTCTCGATTTTACAATCGAAAATTACAGTAATTTGGCGTCATTCAAGAGCGAACTTTATGACAAATACAACAAACGCATGCACACCGCGGCGGCATTAGGCAGCCAACAATCAGTTGGTTTACATTGCCGGTTTGAGATTATTATCGATATAAGCGATGCGCATTCCGCTGTTAAAAGTGAAAACCGCCGATTGCGTCACGCGGCCAAGAGTCAAGATCATCAAACGTATAAATAACGAACGCGCCTATCGGCGCCCGGATCGCCGGAATCAATTGTTATTGCAATGGGCAATGAATGTGTGGTGTACTTACAGATCGTGGACGAGCCAAGCTTCGGACAAATTCCGTACCTCCTTGCGTGCTGCAACAATAAACAATGAATATTAGTGACGAAGTTGGAAACGGAAAACAAGAGCAAATAACGACCAAGCGGCCATTAAACGTTCCTTCATTATCTAAACTTGTAGACATCTCAACGTAAGCGGTATTTGCGGTTTGAGATATGCACGAATGAGTTCCGCGCAACAACATGAATTCAACCGATCTTCAAACTTAAACTGAAGACTACAAAACTGCGTTGAAAACGAAAATTTTCAATGAGAATCTCGCAATACTCGTAAATCAGGAATAATTAAAAATAATTATTAATAATTTCTTCTATTTTAAATTATGGTAATCTTTTGTATGAGAAAACTCGCGATGTTGTTTGTATTTTAATTTGTCCTTCGAATTAATTAGAATTCGAGCATCATAATATTGTTACCATATTTCCCATGCGGTTTTGCAAAAGTTGCAAACATCAAATTGGATAATTACTAACATTTTACATTACACACAACAATTTACACATTATTTTGGTAAGCATACAGTTTAAATTATAAATACACTACACTATTCTTACGAACAGAAAAAGTTTCAACACTTCAACATAATGACATTTTTAGTGTCTTCTGCAAATTAGCAAGGTTTATTATGTTCACGCAAGTTAACATGACACGATTTTTCGGATGCTGTTGGATGCGACAAACGTTACTCGCAATTAACTTGGTTTAGATGCTTTTTTTGCTGTAAACTGCAAATATGGGTGACAGATTTCCCGTTGTTTGGAATGTTTTTTCGTATTATTATTATTATTATGCGGAACGCAACAATGGCTGCTAATGGAACGGCATTGAAACGTACAGAAGTCGGGAGTAAAATAATTGCGTTATCAGAGTGCTGTAGCGTTCTCCGAACACGAATTGACACGAACAATGGAGAACAGCAACAACGTGATTCTAATAGAGATCGACTGCGTGAAGGTTACATGGATTAAGTGAGAGAAAGTCGTTCAAGTTCGTCATTTGTACAAATTCGCATAAAAATCGCGTAGTGTTTTACAAAAACTGCCTACAAGTTGAAACAATACGATGATTTAAAATATTTAGTATTCTTTGTTGTTGTTTTTGCTTTTTTTCAACGTGAGGTGATAAAATATTTGAGGCCCTAAGGCAGTAAAACTATAATATTTGTGAAAAAATTAAATTCAACAAAAATATATCCATATACTATTTGCCCTTGAGCTGTAAATTAATTAAATTGTCTAGTTGCAAAACAATATAGTCTCTATTTATACCTATCAAGACGCGATCGAAAGAAATGAAATTAACAGTAATATTGTAACACGCTACCAGCGAAACTTTCATTCGCGTGTGTGTTTTAGTTCGCGCACATAATTTCAGCCGCCTCGCGCGCGCGCGGAACATGAAACGAGAATAATAAAGCCGCTAACTTATTATCAATAAATAATTGCGCCACGGGCGCACAACTTATAAGCAGCACAAATAAAATTAACTAATGTATCGGCTGGGCTAGCGCGGCGCGCCGCAATAAAATTACCTAAACGGTAATAAGCGCGCGCACTGACAAAGCGCACAAGAAGCGAAAGACGAGAAGGAGGTCGGGCACGGCCGGCGCATACATACTGCTAGATTACAGTTCGGCCTCTGTCCGAGTGTGCGCGGTTTTTTATCAGAAATTTCACTCGCCCGTCGGCGAGGTTGCACAACGCGGACTCGCGACACAGAGAGCCGTAAAAAGGCCCCTTGTGACATGCCAAATTCCAAATCTGCAACGCACAGAAATTTCGTGATTTTCACGCAGTAGATATAATTTTAATTAAGAACAGTTCGCTGGAAACGATGCATCATTCGCTAGATATATCGCGGCCATGGAGAAATTCCTCTTGAAATCGATGCTTATTATGTAAAAATATATCTGTAGTATTTAGCTGGCGAAGCATGTGAACAATTTGAATAATATTCTCGTTTAACGGTTAATTTCACTTTAATCGGATCCCGAAAAAAACACAACATAAAATGATATTGCCTAATATTGCTTCAAACGAATCTCTAACAGTTTTAACATCGCACACATCACCAATTATTGTTTTTATTTTATATTATAATATTTAAGGTAAAACCAAGTTAAAGTGGTATTTTCCGCTTGCCATTTTGACATATCACTTTGGGATATCAATTAGTTGTGGGTATTATGCGTTTAATTAATTAAGCAATCCTGCGAACGTTAGGATTCTGAAAATTGCGAATAATTTGTTTAGAAACGAATTAAGCATTTAAATTGCTAATGCGCACGCCGATTTCAGCAAAATTAATTGCATGAAATTATAAACTTGTTGAAAAAATGCCAAGTAATAAATTAATTAAGCAATTATCATAAAGCAATCTGAAAGCGAAAATACTAATTACTTCCTCGTTCGTTTTCGTCTTTCTGGACATTTGAACTCTTGGACGAACAAGGTGGGCTGTGGATTAGCTACGGATATTCATATGGTTGTAATTTAAGGAGGTTTCCAGTTAGTTTCTTGTATTTCAATTCTCAAAGAGCTATAAAGTTACTTGAAATATGATTATTGTGCGTTTTAGGATTATATTAACATATATATATTTTTTTTAAATTTCAAGTCATGAATCAATCCTGCGAGGCTTCAGGAGTCCTTTATATTCAAAATTAAACGCTGAGGAAAATACAAAACGCAATTTCATGAATTTTCAATGCGTTTGCATTCAAAAAATTAAAATTAACCACAAAAAACAGTTGTTAACTCCTTTGCACATTGCACTAAGTTCCACCTAAAAAATTAATGATCCGTAAAATGTAAGAACATATAATACCTTAATAAAACCAATAAGATTCTGTTTCAAAGCCTGAAGAAATTAACCTCCCCACAAATATGCATATTCATTCCGAGAAGAAATAAAATAATGCCTACAACATGAACGCGTGTCAAATACGCAGAAACACTCGACACGCGTGATAAATAATAACTAGTCTAGTTTGATCCGTATACAATTGGCGAATGTTTCAACTATCACTAATACCCCGAAGCTGTTTAAATTTTTCAACAACGACTCACCGAAATTCCAACGCATCAAACCTCTTACCAACTTACTAATTGCTTGAACTTGCGGCGTAATAATGCGCACGGTGTGAAAGTAATAACCAAATATCTCGTTGACTCATACTGCGCACGCATGAGCACTACCTAGATGGATATTAATTATGCAACGTTAATTACAACCGTAGGAATAATATACGCTTAAACTAGCGAGTAATGCACTGATAATATCCATCGTTTAAATGCTCAAAAGGGGTGTGCCTATTTCTAATTGCTCATTGTTCATTTGTCCGTTTTGCTCATTGAAACATACAACACTTAATCGTCGCGTGTGTGTGTTGGTGGAAGCGCCGGTTAAACCGAGCGCAACAGTCACAAAACAGTAATAATTATAACTTGTAATTGCACAATATTAAAGCACGAGCAAATGCATTTCTTCGTAATTATAATTGACTCTTTAAGGTCCAGTGAACTCGCTTATAAACAAACCACCGTGCGAGCCGCGGATGTAGTCGAGCATCGCGTCCAATCGTAAGTTATCGCGAGTTGCGAGTTCAATTTGCTTACCGGCCGCTGCTATCTTCGGCTACCATTGCGACGCGTCGCGCTTTGGTGGATCAGACCAATGCAGCAACAAATTATTTATTGTCGTACGATTATTAATGTAATTACGGCGTGGCTGTGCGCTTGCGATAGCAGCGCGCATAAATAACAATGAGATTAATTCGTACAGGTAGGTACGCGAGAGGCATCCGCACTAACGATTAAACTCTTTTGCCATCGAGTTTACAACCGCAGCGAGTGTTCGATGGATATGTACGTCAAAAAACGCCTTTTGGCTATGTAAATACCGCAGGAAAATTTTCTGTAATTGCTCTCGGGACGCATTATGGGATATATGCGCTATCGTCGCCGTAGTTATAAAAGAAGCAAAACATTTTAATTAAGCGCATGTAAAATGATGATTTATACCATTATGTGTTCTGTCTTCTTCGGTGCTCATCTCGCTAAAATGTAAGTTGGAATTTACTGAGTATGTGTGTGCTTTTGGTGCGCAAAAATTTCGCAGTGTTTCACGACGACGCGCATAAATCAAACGTTGTTACAGCGTTGTCAATTTGCACATAAAAATCGGATTATTTATAGCTGCTGAGAAGAAACAATACCTCGATTACCTTCGAACTTGTTTTTTTGTTATTTGCCCAGAGCGTGTGCTACACTTTTTTCTGCTTCTAGTTTTATTTCCTTTTGGTTGTTCGTTTGCATATTACCATAATTATATTATAATCTCTTGCATTGCCTACGTCTTGTAATGTCATAAGCTTGTTATATATTATTATTATTCAATATTCTTGTGTGATTTATTCATTATTATTATTATTAATATTTGCTTCTTCAGAATCAGTTTAAGTTTTTTTTAATTTACACAATTTGTTGAGAAAAATCAAATTAAACGCGACCTAATTCCCGCAATTAGTTAATTAAATTAGAATCACACAAATTACCTGCGCACTGAGCACACATGATGTTGCAATATGTAAATTTACAAAACAAAGATGGCGTAAAACCAAGCATTTGAGCAAATTTCCCAACATCAAGATTCCGATTCACTTTTTAACGAGAATTTACACAAATCCCAATCGAATGCGCACACGTTTCTAGGGAATCCTTGCGCGCATGCAAATCAAGCCGGACAATAAAACGCGATCTGCGTGTCCATTTACGTGTCACTGATGTCTTCATGCACTTTCGCAATAACGAAGCGAAATGACTCAAAATAAGATAAAATTATGCCGGCGTCGCGAGAGGATGCGTCCTGCGTCTGAAAGGAAGTTGATCCAATCGGCATTCAATCCGTTCTAGGTATAGATATAGATATATACCTAGTTACGTTATATGTGGTAATATATAATAATAGCAAACGATCGCAGCAGTCGCCGAGTAGAAAAGAAACAAAAATCTCGCATTACGAGTTCGCTTTCGATATTTATATATTTATTCATCCTGTCCGGTTCGTAATAAGTTTCCTTTTCTTTATGCACGCGCGCACGCTGCTGAGTAAAAAATTTTCACTATGCGCCGCTCGCGGACACGCCACATGCCGATGGATGCTGGAAGTTGAAAGTGGCAAATAGTCGTTGTTTAGTGAACTAATTTAGCGCGGCGCGAGACGCGGCCCGGAATTTCTTTCTTGTTTCATTCGTAGTCGCTTTAATCGTTTGCATTAATAAATTAATATGCTCTTGGGCGTTGTTCTCTCTCCATTAAGCGACTTGCGAAATGCAATGACACCGATAATAACACATTAAATCTCATTTATTATGAAATGTGCAATTATTGCGCCAACAAATTATAGATATCAATTTAAAACCGTTTAGCCTAACCAGAACGTAAATGTATTTAATTTATAAACATTTTTATGCGTAAACAAATTTATATAAATCGTTGGTGCTGAGTCGAATTTCCCTACGCAATATTTTTAAATAATTAATCACGAGAGTTACCGAATGTTTTTAATTATTATCAAAACAAGAAATATGTTTTATTCATAAAGCAAAAACATGATTTTCAAATTAACAAAAATTCAACCAAAAATTGTAAACAGTTTAAATGACAAATTGCGTGAGGTCTGGTCGCTACGCACTGGAAATCTGTTTCTATGATCTAACCATTCATATCATTCCGCGGAACCAGAGAAAAGCATTCAGCGTGTAGACAAAACGTGTAAATTCAAAACCAGCCGACACATGGAATACTAATTAGTTTCGGAATTCCACAAACAGTGAAATGGAAATTCAGAAACAAATATGAATACCAATCGTGGTTATCTCGCCATCGATGACGGTGATTCTTCGAAATTGACGCTAGTTTTAATGCATCATGCATTCAATGTCACCTTCGCGCTAAAATTATCATCAGTTTAACGATAACTCATCAACATTCCAAAAAATCACATTCCGTTTTGTTGTGTAATTATGTCTGACACAAAAATCAATATTTTTGTTGTATAACAAAATATTTACGCAAAATTTATAGGCATTAAGGTATTTACTCTCGATTAATTACTTTTCGTTTCGTTTGCCATTAAACCGTTCCCAATCCAATTGGAAAAGCTACTAACGTGTCTTGAATGCAATGTAATCGCATAGGAATTACCGGCGATTAAATTGACACATTGGCACGTATTGTGTCATTGTCAATGGACGAGAAACTATCTTGTATCTTTCATCCAACTAGCGATTGCTATCGATTGCAATCCGATTGTAACTTTCGATTGTGTCTCAACCTTTTCCACAGCGTATCAGTTTCTCGTTTTGTTCGCATTGTTAACACTCATCTGCTTTTAATTGTTCATATTATAATACACAGACGCGCGCCACACTCACCTACACACAAAGGAATAATCACGAAGAAGGATTTGCTTCGCACAAGCACAAAAAAAAGCAGTCATTACGTTCGGTGAATGCGTTAATGTGGCTTTAAATTTCGCACGTAGGTGTCCTAGGATGTAATCGAAAAGCGGTCTCCTCGAGCATTCGTTTAGTATTTTTCTAACTACTCTACGCTCCACTAAACAATACCACAAAGAAGTTAATATTTTATAGCCATAACTTGACGTCATATCCTTCAATATATAATAATAATTATTTCCTATATTAGTAAGCAACTTGAAAGATAAAAGAATACCAACGTTTAGAATAATACAGCTGAGTGGACTTACCAATTTTTAATTCAAATCAGTTGGCGGATTATGCTAAAATCTAGCAGGCAAATAAATTTCACACTTTTATTGCGCCAGAGAATAGTCAACACACGGGGCGAGATAATTTTGTGGTTTCCTTGAGAATTGCACATAAACAAAACTTCTTATCGCACTTGAACGCGCCGTGCTTGTTTTGGTGAACAAACCGACATTGGAGTATCGAAGATCGCTCGATGCAAAACACCGGAATGCACGCACACAAGCGGTTTACTCGCGAAATTTACAAATGTTTAATTTCGAAAACGGTCATTAAAAGTCTGTTACCAGATTGCAACCGGGCTGCGAGTATGAGAAAACACTGTTATGAAACTGTTAGGTTTAGTTCCAGCGTGGTGTGTAAGCGTCGAAGAGTTTCGAGTTTCGCTTCCGTTGTCGCGAACGGTTAGCGTTTGACTGAGTGGCGAGTCGCCGTCTTGGTTGCGGAGGTACGTCGCGAACACCGAGCGCCTCGCGCTCACACTCTGCGCGAGTTTGCGGAGTGGAAGCATTCGAATCGTAGCGGTGAACTAACAGCTAACGACAGAATTCTTCGTCGCTACCGCGCGCGCATTCGATAGACGTCTGCTCGTCTGCCGCTGGACCAAAGACGTAAACGCCGCGGTAAGCTCGCAAAAAATAAATTGGCATTGTTATTGAACACTGACTGACTGACTGACTGCGTTTTCCGACTGTTTTTGTTCGCTCAACTGACCGATGACCAACATCAGAGTACCATTAACAGACAAAAAATATTCTCATGTGTAATTTACTATGTACCCGCTGCAATTTTATTTCACCAGCAGAGAAAACAAAGCGTTTTTATAATTAACTATTTTTTTAGTATTTTAATTAAAGTCACAAACATAAAATTTTTATCGTTTTGTAGGAGTCCTGCTCTGTTAAATTAAATTGAAAATTTTCGTGACGCTCAAAGGGTTACAAACTTTGCTTGCTGCGGGATTTAATTGACAATGTCACATCAACTTCATTGTACAGCATTCGCAACGTTGGTTTCAACACAAAGCCCACAAAAAGGAACTATCGAATTAAATTTCGATTCAAAATTAAACAAAACCGCCTAAAAACTAACTTTAAGGTCATTTCTGCACGCAATTAAATTTCTGGCAATGCCAATATTATTATTATCCTTATTCTTTTGTCGATGAGGTAAATTTAAAAAAAAAAAGTCTAACAGTTTGTCATAATATTGTGACACATCCTTGTTTATAGTTAAGTATGAAACCACGTAATTATGTAAATGGTTTTTACATCAGAAAGATTTTAAAACATTGTAATGTATTGTAATTGTGCAGCTCACATTGATAACTGTAAATTCTCTCTTCTAACATTGAAGGCGCTTATCTCGCATCGACAATTTTTGGCGTGGGCATATAAACCTGCCTTCAATATCTTTCCTTTATCGCTTTGCGTTGCAACGACGCTTGTTCCGAGCGATATCTTTGCTTCTTGTGAAAGATGTTAAAAGCAAGTGTTAACAATACATGGTGGCCCGTGCGCGACAACAAATTTCGGCGTTATCGGCCATTATTTCATTCTTCCTTGTATTATTTAGTGTTGTGTTTTATTGGTCTGGTAACGTTATGTGTGTGTTTTGTTTTGTGATATCGTAAAATCAGTGAATGATGTGAGGATTATTGTGTGAATGTGTAATGGTCAATGGTCATATTGTTCAATTATTTACGTAGATTTTTACTGAAAAGAAGAGAATACGTGAAGCGTGAATATGTTTAACAGGAACTCGTCAAATTGCACAAGCTTTTTAATACTCGCTGCTTCCGCTGGCGTTTAAACGTAAAATCTACGCAGGAATCCATTTTAAAAACGAAAAATTTTCTATTGTAATTTCCGTAATTAAATCTGTTAAATTTCTCAATGTTTTAAATGCAGAAGCATCCTTTCATTTGCCACATCAAGCTGGAATTTTTAAACAACGCGAAATCGCGTAAGAATAGACAAATTGCACACACGTTAGCGCATTTGCGCAGCGAGAGTTTTATTTTCTAGCCGGAATATTATAGTACAATTATAATCTACATCAATTGCAAAATAATGCTAGAAGTTGCATCTCTTCTTGAGCGCGGCGCTGCGTCGCTGATTTTAATTAATTTTCGTCACTATCCGTCATTACGCGCGCAGCAAAAGATTAAGGCCATAATGTCTATTCCATTTATTATGTAATAATTAAAAACGGTACGTCTACGCCTTGCTAGCGCGTCCCAAACGCTTGTACCTGTTTTGACATCGTGCCTCTGCACGTAATGAACCGTGACGCAATCGACGCGCAGCGTATTGTTTTCGGCATGAAAATATAATGCAACCTTATGGGAAGCGATTGTCTCGAGCATAGTAAACCAGAACAACGGTACAAACCGACCCCATGATCTCCATTACATGTATGCTACTCGTTGCAAATCGCAATGGATTTTTAGATTCATGTAAAAATAGATTACGGCGACGTACTGATTTAGTTTCACACACACGGGAGTTATATAATCATTTTCTTCCTGATACTTGCATGAAGATGACTCTTAAAATCCTACAATATACGTAATTAACTCCCAGAATGATTTTCAGTTTGTTTTTTAGGTTTACTTGGTTGCATAATTTTTAAAATTAAATTTTGGATGGATTTAATCATAATTAGTATCAAATAAACAGAAAGAATTGGTATGTTTTTCTGCACATGCCACTGCATAGCTATGAATTGCATCGGATAAAGTCCTAAAGCTCTGAAGTTCTGAAGAGCTGAAGCTCGCGCGGCGAGGCTAACGTTCGTCGGGTGAAAAAAAGCGGCGTCGAGCGCGAATGTTGCCCCGCTGTGTCCAGCGCGACTTCTAAACGTGACCGTGCATCGTTCATCTCCACCATACGTGCGCTTGATATATTTACCGCACGTGTAAAATACGTTTACGATGTATTATTATTATATGGGCAAGGCTGGCACTATTAATATGGGTAGGTGTATGGCACTTCATGCACGCTAATGAGATATAGCAGCTCTCGCTGGCATTAAAGACACGCGTTCGCATCGAAGACAAGCTTCGGCTCTGCGACGCGAAGGATACGGCACAACAAATGAAAATATAAAATGTTTTACGATTTTTACGTACACCCCTCACGCGTGCAGTTGTGTGCGCGAGGCGTGTGCATGAACGCAGAAAGTGCTGCATGTTTGCTCAAAAGATTTATAACGTGAAACTTAATTTTCTTTAGCGTGCGCACCTCGGCGAATATAATCTTCGGCTTGACGAAATAAAAGCAAGAGCGCGGCTCGCATGCGTTTCGTGTAATATTTGTTCATGGCTCGTTGGTTGGAAGGGCGCTGCGGGTATTGGCTCGTCTTTTATTTATAAACGTCGATATTTATTAAACGAATTTGCGGAAAACGCATACAAATCAACGTATTCCAGGAACATGTATAAAGCTTGGATTCTTGGAGACGATTTGTTAAGTTTTGTTACATCATGTTATCGCTAAGTTAATTTATACCCTTAATAATTTTAAAGTTGTGTAGGGCTTCCCTGAGCAAGACGTTTATATATTGCATATTATCGGAGTATAATGGTATTGCTAGTATATGGTGCAGAATTGACAAATTGAAATATTTAGTAACATATTCTTAATGTAACTCCATATAGCCCCATACTATCCCTGGGGACATGCATCAGGTGTGCACTTGACTCCGAAAGTAACTGCGAGTGTTCGTATACACTCTCGTTTCGTTGCAATTTATCAATATTATATATTCAGTTGTATTTATTTATACGCTTATACGCTAAAACGTTCTATTTAACAGAATCCTGTTATAGTCACTTACGATTTTTAAATTCATCCGAAAATCCGTTCATTCCATAAATGTAAAAATGCGTTTACTCAATCTCATTTAAAAATTACAATGATAAACATGTTACGATCTAAGAATTGTATGCGAATACGATGGAAAGAACGTGGAGAATTCCACTCCAAATACAATAACACTAGATAAAGAATTGCAAATTCTACGTGGTAAACATCACACCAACACATGCGCATCACACACCTATAGATATATGTTTCTAACGTGCAACCGAAATTTGTTAAGTTTGTACTTACTGTGAACAACTGAGTAGGACCATGGTAGATTGACGACCCTCGAGAAAATCTCTCCCTTGGAACAGCCCTCCACATTAAAACACTACCGGTGCGGAATACTTTCGACTGCGTACTGAGTAGGATCTACGGCCATATGCACTATCAGTATTTCTGATATCAAAGTAGTGTGTCAAACCAGTTTTACTCTTGATTTGACTATAGGCAACCAAGAATACACCCTTTGAAATTGTATGTAACCGTTTGTGAACTTTGTAAAAATTATAGAGCAATGGGAACGATTTATTAAATAGAGAAATAAATTTACTTTTATAGTATTTTTGGCAAATATTATTATATTAAACACTATTTCCAAGAAGGTACTTAGTGCTCGGTGAAATGAATTTCATTAAATTCAGTGCAGCATTACCGGAAATGTTATTAATATTTTAATATCAATAATATTATCGTTTATATACATTGAGAAGTACATTGGAATGTTAAATATACATACATTAATTCCACTGATCGTTCGTAAATCCAATACAAAACGTGTTTGTCGTTTACTTATATTGAAACAGAAATTAAGAATATAAATAGTAATTACTTGTAAATCTTGTGGTTCCATATCGCTTCATCTCGCGGATAATATATATAAATATCTACAACACTTATCAACAATCACAGAAACATGTTTTTTTTCAGATCGCTAGAATTATTTGCCTCCAAAAAGTTATTTGTAGTTTTGCCTCGATATTAGTCATTAAGTAATTGCAGACAAATGCAAAAGTAAGTGTGATATAAATGTTTATTATTCGAGTCAAGAATACAAACTTGTACTCTAGGTAAGTAAGTTTACAAAAACGTAAATGTACACATGAGTCGTCGGCGATCTTGCATGTTATGAATTTCGCTTTATAGTCTCCAAGATTTTGTTGTTTGCAATAATACTAGTTGTATTACTCGTTAATATAGTGTAGTTTTTAAAATATTTACAAAATTCTCTTTAGCATCTTTGGTACACACCGTTTATATTATTAATTAGCCTTTTTAAAATAATATAATCGTTCAACATTTAGAGTTTTTATCAAATATAATAAACATTTCCCCTGTAATAAATTCAATATCTTTTTAGGTTTATCAATTTCTCCATCTAATTTTTATAATTTATAAATAAATATATATAATTTTTGTTATAATTCTCATCTTCATTAGTTTAGGAAACTTTTGTACATTCAAAGAATATTGATTATTCATTTATAATTACTTAGAAAAAAGTCGAAGAAGTACACGCGACTTCCGTCAACCTTCCGCTAACCCTGCTAATAATCGAAAAACACTCAATCAATCGCACAATTTAGTAAGTAGTTAGAATAGACACTTGTATCTGTGCTCATTACTGCATTTCACACGCCTCTCTCCTACGTCCCATTTATAAATCAGTGCTTTTACTAATTACTCGTATCGAAAAACAATTAACAATACTAAACGATTCGCTTATGGCAAATGACTATGCAAGCTCATGTCGAAGTAAGAAATAGTTTTCGAAAAGTCCACGATGAATTATTGTTGCTGTATAAGCAGCTGCTCCAGTTCGTCGGCGGATCGGAGCAGAAATGCCGCCGATTCGCGATAGCCCGTTATCAGTTGCCTCACCGCCGCCATTTCCCCGCTGCTAAGCTTGTGGTTAAGCAGAGGTTTCTGCTTCATACTTAAATCGGCAGGACCTGAAGCATCATGGGAAAACACCACAACAATAAAGATATTTTCAGATCGTCAGTAATACAATACTATACCATTTGTTAGAAGTCCTCCGGAATTTGCAGTGAAAGGACTCTGACCGGGAAACAGCGGGTAGGGTCCTGCCCGTTGGAACGCTTGTGAGAAGTTTGGTCTGTACATCGCTGTCGGTGCGGCCGAGCCAGCAGTGCTGGCAATTCCAATGCCATTCATTGGACTTGAACCCAAAGCACTCGAAACGCTGCTTGGCAAAACAAAAATCAAGTAAATAACTCCGCTGTTAGCTTCATGTTGTTATGCGCACCTTAATGAACCTGACTTAATGTCTGGCGTGAGCGCGAGCCCTTTGCTAATGGAGTTCGGTGTAGACGAAGGTGTGGTGGACGACGGAAAGACGCTGGAAACGGCATCCGTTTCCAATTTCACCGGTGTGCTAGTGCTAAAATCTAAGCCTCGGTTAATTGACGCCGTCGTGTCGGTCGCCTGAAAACAAACATCGAGCGCGTTAATAAACAAACACTCGCATGACAATTCGAAGAGGCGTGCTTACGGATGATCCAGGCGGTAGCGGCATCGGCTGGCTGACGGGCTCCAAGCCCAGACGCATTCGCTTCGCATTGTGGCTCTCATTCTCGCAGGCGGACGCTAGGATTTGTTCAGCTTGCACGGACGTGAGATGCGCAGGTGTCGGCCGGGTCTGCGATAAGATTAATTATTCACTCAACTTAAGCGTGGGCCGGCTGTAAAACTTACGGCATCCCATGCGGAGTTCGGATCCCGCGCACGTTTGTTCCTCCTGCAGGACTTTAGATAGGTGCGGATGCGTTTGCGGGCACGCTCGGCGAACTCGGGGAACTGCCGTGTGCAGGAATCGATGATGGCCTGTATCTTTTCCTTCGGTTGCTTGCTGATCGGCACCATGCGATCCAGATTTTCGTCGACAAACAACCGCACGAACATCTGCAACGTGAATATTTAATCAAATAAACGTAAGGAAACAAAGAACACATAACTGTTTGGCGACGAGTGGGAAAACGTATTCGCCTAATGATATACAATTTACATAAATAAATAGTTCCATACACCGGTACCTAATCAATCATTCATATGTCGGCGGCAAGAGCGCCGCGTGTAACAAAAGATAGTAAAATTTGTTATATTTAATCCGTGCAAAAGCTACAACATTTGTTGACTTGCTGGTGAATTTCATATTCAAATAAATGCACATGTTCCAAACTGTGTGTTCCATTTGAATGCATTTTATGCAAAACTCTAACGCAACTTTAATAACACACTCGATGCGTCGTTGCATTTTTTTCAGGGTGTGTTTGCGCGCAATATGCGAGCATTTCGCCAGCGTGCTAAATGAAAAGGAGCGATATGCAAGTGTTGCAATGCGACGCATACGTACATTGAAGGCCTTCAATCTTTCTGGGTCGTGCGTTTGTGTGTCGATCTTATCGTCGCTCTCGTCGTCGTCGTCATCCTCGTCCTCCTTGTTGCCGCTTGAACTCGTCTCGTCGTGTGCGGACCCGGTTTCAGCGTTGACTGGACTCTAAAATCCCAACGCAAAAATCGTTAATCTTGAAATATTTAAAGCTGGTGCAAAATACACATGCAAATAAAAATAGAACAACTCTCAACTGAGTGCAATTTGCGTTTAAATTAAAACATAAACTTACAGATTGGTCTCTGGGTGCTGGTGGAGTTGCCTTGCCACCTTTGGCGAGTCCTAAAGCGTGATATTGTGCCCACAACCCCGCCATTTCTTCACTTCCGGCTAAGCTCGACAAGTCTGGAACTTCTCCGGTGCCATTTCTATTGTTTCCACCTGAAAACGCCAAGAATATTAAAACACTGTCCTCGTTGTTACTGATTAATATCAAAGTGTTCATTGTTTACGACATTTTTTTAATAATTTGGACTTTAACGTGCGTGTGGGTGTGTGTTTACCTTGTGCTTGATTGTGGTAGTTCCATGCCAAGAGCATCAACTTGAATTTGTCGGAATCTTTCATAATGCCGGTTCCTGCAGCAGCCAATCAATCAAAACACGTGTTAGTTAGCAGGGTTGGTAGTTAAAAATAAAACAAGTCAAACAATCATACTGATATAATAAGAAATGCAAAACTGCAAAAAGTCGCAAGTTGTAGTTGTGAGAAAGACGTCCGAATGTGTGAAAATATAATAAAGACGTAAGCACTCATGTGCGCGCCATTCAAGAAAAGGAAAACAGAGGAGACGCCTAATTAATAGCTGGATTTAATTACCGCGTAATCACGAACCGGAACACGGCAATTAAAAATAAAACTGAGAGAAGTGGCATTGCTACTGCAGCGATACCAGAACGCGGGCTCATCCGTCCCTTGGTCGAACGCGTTTTGTTACTTTTTCGCAACAATGAACGACAGCGGAAGAAAGCAAACGGTTCATATATTCATGTGAGAAAAGTCTAGAAGTGTGCGGAACTGCAAACCAACTCTGCTAACTTGAGGTTATATATAAATTTGCAGGCTGTACGACTTTTTAAATTTGTAATCCACGATCGTATGAAACCGAAAGTTTGTTTTTAAAACACGTAGCGCATGTGTGAAGTTACAATAATGTTGGATTATCAGGACAAATTGTTGTGGTTACCTCCAAAATGGTCCTCTTCGTTATTTTCAGAGGACTCCGGAGTTGACAAGCTTTCCTGAAACAATAGAATAGTAAAATTAAAATCGATATTCTGAACATATTCGATTCGAAAAGCATTCGTACAAATTGGCGGTTAGCTAAAGCCTTGAATCTTGGATCAGGCAAAGATTCGTGTTTTTGTCTTGCCTGCTTGATTCCGCTGCGTTCGCGAAAACATTTAAAGGTTTTTATCGCGGCTTGACGTTGCAGTTCGAGTGTGCGTTACTTCAATAGAATGCAATTTGAGTCTAGGTCATTTCACCACGCCGCTCTGCCTATGCACGGCTGCCACATTCTATTATGGTATCTACGCTACAAACAAAAGTAACCTGCATACGCGTCGCTTCCATTGTCTATGTGACCAGAAAAATGCCCGTCAATAAACACTTTAATCATTTGAATTGGTAATATGATGGCAAAATACTTCGGTTTCTTAATTAACTAACCAAACAAAACAAAAATGGACTATCTAATCACTTAGCCACAATTGTTATTGTTTGGACGTCTTTTAATGTACACCTTTGTATTGGAATTATGGAATTTGATGGTCACAGGAATGATCGCAAGCTTCACCTTTCGCAAACCTTGCAGCGTGCGCAATTTGATCCTTCGCATGACCACTTATGGCAAAAGTTCACAAGTCCAATACCGCGCTTTTTCATTTCTATTCCAAATCGAGCGGCATTGAATTTTAACAATAGAATTTCGTTCTATCGGCCAATAATATCAGGATATAATGAATGCATATACAGATATAGACATTACTATTAGCGATACGCATACGGAAGAGGCACATCCGTTTGCAGTGACCTTCCTCAACATTTACAAATGGGTGCAACCGCAGTGGAAGCCATTAACGTCAAACTTTATTTAGATTCTTAAAAAAGGCGCGAATGAAAAAAAAAACACTGCTGCGTCGGGTGCTTTAATCAACGTGACCTAATAAAACCGGTGCACAAATGAGCGTTCAAGAAAGCGTCTCCGTCACTTCGCCGCGCACGTGCTAAATTTGTTTGCGCCAACGCGCGGCACGCTTTGTTCGGCGGCGATAATTCCGAAATCTTTGGGAGTGAAGCGTGAGCCGTACGTGTACGTTGACCCACACACAAACGCCCGCTTACCTACTTGTCGGTGGTACACGGCGGCGGCCGGATGATGAAAATCTGTGCGCAGCAGCATGGCACGGCGAAGTGAGCGCGAGTGTGTGGATACGAGTGGCGGTATCAACTTGCAATTCGAGTCGATGATGTCGTGTGAGGCACGCCGCAAACCCAATGATACCATCCACCGAGAGTCGCGTTTTTGAGTCTCTTCACTTGGCCACACACACGAGCAAACACGGCCTTACTTAGCTGCACTCGGTGTACGAAAATATGACATGCGATGAAACTGCAGCGAAAAAGTCCTACGTACGGCGTATGAATTTAATTTGTGGTATTATCCACGTATAATCTTTAGTGTTCGGAATATTTTTGTTTAATATTAAAGTAAAAATCTGATGATATAGATAATTTTAATTTTTTTAATTTTTGTGGTAAATAAGTGTTTTTTTATTTGTGGAAAAAAATGTATACCAAATTTAATCATATCAAAAGGGTATACGGCATGTCCTGCTGGCGTGCGTTTCGCGCCGACGATGTCGAATGTAATACTGGTACTCCTGGTAATACTAAACTGTAAATTACACCAGATGGTCGTGCACGCAATGCCTCTTTTTGTGTTGCGCCTTTTCTCGGGCTACTTTTTGTGTTGTTTGCGCTGTTACCGGCGGTCTTCGGCGACTATGTTGCGTTTTTCGTCTAACGATGCATGCAAAAATCGCCTGCAACGTCCAGTTACTTGCCAAAGTGTAACCAGAATAACCCGATGAAGTTATGAAACTGTGCGCGGCGCATCACGAGCATGAAGCGAAATCGGTAACGAGAGAGTCCCTGAGAGCTCCGCCGAGAAGACGACTTTTTGCAAATATCATCTTTAAGTACCCGTCCAAACCGCGTTCCAATAGTCGATGCCGCGGCGCGGCCGAAGACGCGGGATGCGAACTTTTATTACTGCGGTTCTTTGCCGTGCTGCTTTTGCTGCTTGCTATGTGAAGATTGGCAAGAGCAGATGCTCGGCGCGTTGAACTGCGCAAATATTCAGCGTCCAGTTCGAATTTTTAATGAAATTGCACCTTGAGTTACTCAAAACCTGCGTAACCACAGAAACGAATTGACTGCACGCTGAAAGTTGGAAAACAGTGAGGACAATAATATAATTCGTTGGCATTTCAGTGCGCATCAACACGTACATCAAAGCAACCCATATCTGCACGTGACCGGAGTGCGTAACGACGTTTTTCGTGCGAACAGAGCGCGTGCAAACCGCATGGGGGTTTAATATAGAATTTCAATGTGGGTGTCGCGTCCCCCGCACGAACATTTACATATTGCAATGCGTACCTTATCATTTGTAAATCTACCTAGCGCGCCTCGCGTTCGATGGTGTTTTTAAGCGCCGCGTCGTCGCAAGTTGTTTCCTCAACAAAACAAGCAAGCTGCGGTGGAAATAAAAATTGGTACTATTCGGATATTACTCAGCGGCGGGTGGGAGTGCTGGTGGCGGGGGCGGCAGTGTGTTAGTAAAACGCAGAGCAGCGCCGAACATCGCCGCCACCCCACGTTGGCGCGGCGCGTGCACGAGTGAGGGCCGGTTCGCCGGGGCCGGGTTATCGATCCGGGTGGCACACGGGACGAGGCAGGTGCACGCACATCCCTTACGAGCCCGGGGGGCCCGGTCCCCACCCCACGGCAGCGCTGTCGGATGCCACACGCCGCTCCCGCGGGCGAGATGCGCCCACACGCCCCCGGCCTACGCACTCGCCCTCAGCGCCCGTGGGCCGTGGGAGCGGTGGGTCGGATGGTGGAAGGAGGGCGCCATTCGACGACAGAGAACATGCCACCACCACCACCGGGGCGCATTACATTGCATCGCATGCAGCAATGCGCTCGTGGCACACATCGAACACGCTGCAACGCATATGTGTGACTTAACTTCATTGATTAACAATGGTAATTAATCTGCTTAAATTATTCGGACGTGCGTTCGACTTTTACCTGCGGGCCTTTAAATCGCATGCGGCCATCGCACAACATGCGGAGACATTTCAATTTTACGATTTTGGTCGAAACACACTGAAGCATATCAATTTGCACATCAATCATTAACATTGTCGTATCTTGTGTGTTGTAACTATTTAACTTCACAATGATACTAACGCAGAAACATTTATGAGTGAATTGTTCAGTTAGTAACACACAATTAATATCAGTAAGTAATTGGAATCGCTGTTTATCAAACTTTTTAATACCTGAATATTATTTAATAATTATTATTGTAATTCTGATATTTCCAAAAATATTTTGATAAATTTAACATGTAAATCGATAAAAATTATTAGCAAAAAACAAATTTAACTAAATAATATTCAAGTTGCTAACAATAAATTTTTATCTGCACTTAAAATGTACTTTTGCTTAACTTAACTAGAGAATAATGTGTCGAAACTTAATAATTTCAGAACGAGCATCTTCGCGTAATTAATAAGTGTGACGTAATAATAAAGCCTAAAAAATCTTTTATGTGGGCACAATTGAATAACCAAAAAATTCTGTACACACTATAATTGGAAATGGATATCGTAATAAAAGCCGTTGATGCACAATTATATTTCGCCGTTCGCACGCAAAAAAAGAGTGGAAGCAATTTCATCGCATACACTAAGATCCATGCATGCATACACACATAATCACGCACACATAACTACGCGACGTTTTCGCATTCATAGGCGAGCGCCGCGAGCACATCCGACGAGAAAGACAGCAACGTTTAAAAGCACCTGTTGAGTTAATAATGCTAGAAACACGCCGCCTCACCTGAACATTTACATATTTCGTCATTCATGCACAAACGCACACAAGACGCGCGAAAATACGTTACGCAACGTTCGGGCGCCTGCTCGCGAAAATGCAACCGCACGCCGATGGCCATCGCAAAGCGACGCCAGAGAGCTAAAGGAGAAGGAATTGCATTCTCCTGCGGCGCACTCAGCACACACCGACGAGCCACTTCAGCTACCGACTCGATTAATTTACTAGCGACCGTCGTGGGGTCGCGCATGGATGGCTCCCGGCTTCGTTATGTGTGGGGGCAAAAAAACTAGACTAAAATAAACGCATCTGAAACAAAACCACGACGTGCGCGCGCGACGCGAAAAATGCGTACGCGCGTCCTCTCCGAGTGATAGGGAGCGGTCGCGCAGCGCAAAATTAAAGCGAAAAATTTCATCCGCCTAAGCTGGAAACCAGTATAACCAGATGCCAGATATATCCAGGCGGAGAGTAGTTGGTTGTTGCGCGATTATTTGTAGCGAGTCGCCTGAGTGATCCGTCCGATTGGCGAAAAGCGATCGAGCAGAAGCTGCGGACGCGTCGTTCGCACTCTCCGTGACCGATAACGCGCTGCAACGGCTTATCAGTTCGCACACTGCACACAGACCGAACGATATTCATTCCCGGCTTGCGGAATAAGCCGTCGATGCGTACAATAAACGAATATTTACTTTTAGCAACAAACACCACTCGATGATACCTAAAATTTCATTTCGAAAGGAAGTTCATTGTCATTTGCTTTAAGATAACTGCATCAATGATCAAAGTGATATTGCAACTATCAATAACAATTCAATTTTAAATATTTACTATATCAGCAGTGTTACAAACAAATCGCAAGATATTTGCGTGAAAATTTTATGCATAACTTGTCTAATCGACCTTGAATGCCATCTATACATAGGTGAGTAAGTTCGAATGGGAGTGCATTTACTCGCGCCGATAAAAATCAAACAGTTGCACCACATAAATAATGCACGCGAGATAATCGCCATGAATTGTCTCAAAATCAGCGACAAAGTGTAATTAAATTTAATTAAACGACAAAAACACCTTGAACAGATGAAAATACAACGCCATGTACGACACACAAACAAACCAGGTTCATTTGTTTCGTGTTTACGTGCAATGTGCGCGTTTTTCTTTTGTACACGCGTAGAAAACCTTGTAGGTTTAGTTCTAGCGGAAGAAAGGCTAAAAAGTCAGCGTCTTACCTTGTGATGTTGAATGATAGCGGTGGCTTTACGCTTTGCCGACATATTGTTAATTAAATTAAACGCGCGTCTTTTTTTCGATTTATTTACGAACAAAAACCACACAACGCCTTGTTGTTTGATGTGTGGACCTTATGTGTGGCGCGATGCGTCGTTAAATTCACTTTGCCGGCGCAAACTTTCGGGGCACGTGCATAAATTATCGTTGTTTAGAAGCCCGACCGTGACCAACTAACAGTATCTAATGTTGAGATAGGTCAAGCGCCGCGTTCGTCGATTGGTCGCTTACGTCACGACTCGCGAGCGCGGCACGTCGCGTCGCGCGCGTTTCTCTGTGTGTATGTACGTGTGCGGTTCCTTGCGAATTTAAAGTGACGTCGTGATCGCGATCGTATTCACCAGCCGGCAAGCAACACATTCGCCGCCAGCTGATATCGTAAACAACTATCGAACCGACTACGCGGGTTGACTGGACTCGAATTCACAACTCTTCTCGAAAAACTACAAGCGGAATATGATTGGAATTTCGCGCGCGCACTAGAAAATTAGTTTATCAATGCACCAGTGAAGAGTTTATTACGATTTGCACTATGATTGCTGCGGATGTCGCTTGTAATAAATTCTGTGTGGTTGGTGTGTGCCGGCGAGTGTGAAACTCGAGAGCGCCGGTCGCGATGCGGTGCGACGGCGTGACCGGTACGTGAGCGACTGAAGGCAATGAGATATTATCCCCCTCTAGTGTCTGCCGGCGCGCTCGCGCTCCCTGCGCGTCCCGGCGCGAAGCCGGCGCCCATCCCCTCCAGCGCGCACGGCCGCGAGCGGCGCAAAAACGAGGACTTGGTTCCCTGAACCCTACGAAAAACCGCTGCCACGGTTACCGAACGAACGCGGCCGCCTCGCGCACGCACACCGGAGCGCGCCGGGCGACACACGACGCGACGAGGAGCGCCCAAGACGAACCAGGGAGCCCCCGACCTCAACCTCGTTCGCGCAGATAACCCCTCAGCCTGCTTTTAACGTCGCTCATCCCGAAAAGGGATCAAGAACTTACGAAATGCATTCTTTTCGCACAGATGCTGACTCACAAACTCTGAGGTGACACAAGCGAGCTGCTTTTTTGAGGTCATTCGAGCGAACCAACTTAAACGGTTTCAAGCAGTATTATCATCTCGCGCTGGCACTGGAATGACTACTGTACGCGGACGCCAGATTTAAACGCGTCGCACGATTACGCTTATCGCGTTATGTACAAATGTAGAAACGCGTTGCGAAAAAAAAAACGGCAAACAACAAATCTCCAATAGCAATGCCCTCAGAAACGCGCGCACAACAACCGAAACTCATAATTACGCTGCATTCATATGGGGATTGAGTGCGCATTGAAGAAAGCTCACTCTCAGTGCTGGCACAGTTCCTATTTGGATGCGCCTACGGCGTGCGCGTCTTAATCCGAGCGTCGCGACGTCCGACGTGAGCATCGGGAGTATGATAGACAAGGATCGCCGAATACAAACTTTCCAGCAATTTCAAGCCGTCGGCTACCCCCTGATGGCAGGAGTGGTGCGGAACGACGCCGGAGATGGACTAACAGAGGCAGAAAAAAAAACAACCCTGAAGGAACGAAGCCCTTGTAACGCTGATGATGTAAGATATGCTAGGAAGGAACAGGAATTGACTATGTAGTCAATATTATATTACGCATGAGTCAAAAAATAGTTTTTGTTTAAAATTTGTCATCAAATACATTAAAGTTGAACTTGAATTGAATTTGGCAAAGCAGTATTAGTACCTATTAGGGTCCAAGTAATAACTGCAGTTGGTATTGTAATTAATTAAAATTTAGCAGGATGTTTTTTCGAAACTAAAAGGCAATGATTTCAATTTAATTTATCTATAAAATGTAAATAAGCCCATCGCAGCGGCAAATCATAATATTTCACATGTCGAGCATTTATAACTATTGACGTTTTTGACTTCATATGCTTTATGCGCCTATGTGCCGCGCTGCTGCGAATGGTGTGAGGCAGACCCCGGCCGCCCCAAAAGTATACACACAACGCGTCGATCCGTCTATGTCGCGGGGAGGGCGGCAGTAGGTATATGAAATTCGTCGCGCGCTTGTGTTTGTGCAGCGAGCGTGTGTACCCATTAGTATCGAAGCCCCACGCGGTTGTCAAAGGGCCCCACCCGCGCCGATCCTAGCCGCCGCGCCCGGTCCCCAAACAGCCGAGCGCCGATCCCCGATGACCCCCGGTCCCAACACACCGGCCCCATCCACCCACGCACGCTCGACGCGAGCACTGGCGTGAGGCACGCACACGGACGGACAGCGGACGGACGAAAACCGCGGACAAACGCGTGCACACACACACATATTCAACCCACATACGCACGCATACAATCATATTGTTCCGAGCGATGGACGCGCGAAAGGTGCGCTGATGCACTCGAACACAAAGGCACTAAATTCACGTGCATGCCCGAATTCAATTCCATTTATATGCATTTCACCGCGCGGCGCCGCTCATCGCGGTATTGGCTCGACTGTTTGTCTCTCGTTGCGCATTTGAAGATCATCGGGTGACGAAATTAAAAGAACTAAGTTGAATTGTGGAAAACATGATGCCATCCGTCAATGTTTGTTCAACATACACGTAACTTTACATAGTGTCCCATTGACATTATTCCTCTGCAATTTCCGGTTAAACTGGGGTAAATTGGTAGTGGTGTATTAGATCAGTTGGTACAACGTTAAAATTAATTAATTATGCAAAAACAATGCACGGAATACATGCATTTGTGGACAATGATTTGTTTATTTAATTCTGGATTGAATATGCAAAGATTTTTGCGCAAATGTCCATGAATTACACAGCAAGTGATTCCGTGATCCCATTGACACTTGTTGCGATATTTTTTATCGACGCATTCAGCGTTTACAACCACCCAAGCCAACTGTTCGCCTCTTATGAATCAATTTGAACGCCGCACGCTTTGCAATCTTGCATATCGCTGGTTTAGTTTTTTTCTGTGTTTACTACGCTAGGTGATGAACGACGTGCTTACGCTGACTTGGGCGATAATTTATAGCGTTAAACAATAAAACTAATTCGCTGGTTTGTCTAACGTCAGCGATGGAAACGGCGAAATCGTTTTTATTCAATTGCACCGAAACAACGTCAACTAAAGATACATTTCGAGTATTTTCGGGATGATTTACGGCGAACGACTTCTACTATTAACAGCGATGACAAAGGAAAAATAGATTTTTCCATTGCTCCACCCTTACCCTCGACGCAAAAAGCAACTAGCAACATTCCTTATCCCGACTTCTCAGTAGATTTCATATAATTCCCATAACAGCGAGGAACACGCACACAGCGCGCGAAACATGGAAAATATGAAGAGAAAAACCGAGCGCGGGCGCGCACACACAAACGGATAGCAAGAGAGGGTTTTTGCGAGGACGAACGCCCGAGCGGCGAGAGCCAAGGGGTAGCTGCTGCATTGGTGGCGCGGCAGCGGCGAAAAAGGAACGGACGGACTGGGGGAAGCAAAAAAGAAAACCAAGAAATCTCCAGTGTCACTGTCGGTAATGTGTTTCGCCGTACGTGAGCGCGCGTGGGCGGGCGCCTTTTGTGTATGTGTGTGTGGGTACACGAGCACGGCGAGAAGCCCTAGATATTTTTTGCTCTATTTCGTCCTTCGTCCTGGCAACCCGAAGCGTCCCCCTCGTGCGCGCTGCACTGACATGTGAGTAGTGCGGCAGGCGGAGCGGGCGCGGGTGTTTGCGTGTCTCTCCTATTCTCAGATCTCTGCGGGCTACGAGGCTTATCACCCCTCGCCGGCACACTCCCCCAACGCGTTCTCCCCCCGCCCGCTGGCGCGCCGGTTCTGTTTGCGCCGCCGCCGCCACCCACCCGAAACCGAAACACGCCGACACCGTCGACGTCAACGCTTCTTACCCTGCAGCGAACGCCGATAGAAAATTAGTATGAACAATTCAATAGATCTTTGTTGCCAGATTTCTGCACGAACAATTATTATTTATACCGTGCTGAGTCGAAGCTACCTGTATGAGTGTACACGTTGTCGGAGTAAATAAAGAGCGCAAAAAGTAGGTGAATCCACGCTTGATTGAGATTTGCGAGCGGCGGCGCACTCGTGCACTTGCAAGCGCTGACCCTAATTGTCAGATTACTCATTTAATGGCTGTTTGTTACACTTCAATTATCCCCGCGCTTAAAGGCTGAGCATTTACGTTCATTCAATAGACCGCTCCATCTTCCATCTAGACACAGGTGCAGGCGAGCAATTAAGCGAATAAATCAAACGTACAATTTTAGCTCCGCGTTTGTTGTCCATGTGATGTGCCTCAAGCGATGTTGATTCCTCGCAGCTTGCCACTGCTATAGTACCGGGGCACTCATAGATTATAGATAAAACATGCGCCTACGTTGTGAAGGAAAACTTTTCTGTCTTCAACGGAAAAGGAGGGTTTTCAGAGTTGGACGGACTCGCTCCTCCTTTTGCGCTCCTTGTTATCTCCGGGAGCTCGTTACCTACCAAAGGCCCCAAGAGATACAACTTTGTCGGACCCTCTTTACTCGCGACGGCTTCAACCATCCAGCGATCACACGTCGGGGGCGAAGCGCACAGAAGATGATGATGACAACCGACATAAGCGACCCGCAGTCGACCGCTCCTATATTTCCACTCAAATGGATTCGGTACGCAAACACACGCGTGTGTCCCTTTTCACACACATTCAGCCAAACACATGCAAACCTACCGGAAACGCACAGCGTTGATAAGTAACGCCTTATTTATTAATTCCCAAGTTAGAGGTACGAGAAACTAGAAAGTTTCGTTGGCCCAATTTAGCCCCGCGCGAAGAAATCGAATAAAATTGAAGCAGACGAGGAAAAAACGTGACGTCAGTGCGGATGATGGAAAGCCCAGAGGGTATTTCTTCGAGGACAAAGGGTTGTTCGGGGACCGACTCGTACGCATCGCTTGGAATGAGTCTAACCAACACCCTTACCCTAGAATATTGCCCCGCGCATGAAAAGCAAGAGGCAACTCTTAACTATATCCCGCAGGGAGGAAGACTCTAGCCAAAACAACCCGCCAGTCGAGTTTGGCAATTAGCGAGGGCATATTGGATATATCCTTATAGATTTAAAATAGTTTGCCCAATTACCGCAAGTAAAAACCGCACGAAACATATCCTTACAGCCAATATGCTTGGAACAAAGGATATCATCATAATCTTTTTTTATTTTTCGCCTCGCTCGTATTTATTTCCACCCTAAACACAGGCGTATAATATTTTTAACAGAAATACGACGAAATTTTATGACGTTGCATGTCGGCCGGTTGGTAGGTTTGTGTTTTGGACGTTTTATCATTCGCCCACTGGCGAACAGACCACCAAGGTGCACTAACATCGTAGTTGTCATATGCCGCCGACCGTGTCATAGAGCTTATTAACCATGTTATCATCTATAAAATAATATAGTTATATAACATTAATGTTGCTGCTAACACTTGCACATGCGGGGAAGAATGACACCCGCTGTAAAGAGGAGAACTCGCGGTGTTCATTTTCGTTTTATATTTCGGCGTTGTTAGCGTTGTATCATCATTATGTGTAGGAGCAGGAGTTACTTTAGTATACTTCAAATATTATAGCAACTTTTTTCGGGTGTTTGCTTTTAAAAGTTGATATTTTCCAAAGGAAAAAATAATATTTAGCAAAAAAGTTTAATTTTCAGATTTGGTACTCGTACTTCAAACAAGATGTACACGATGATGTTGTGGGATTTTAGAGTATTAGACTTTACTTTACAGATAAGTAACCCGTTTGAAGAAGTTAGAACCCAAACTCTCCCTCGCTGTTTGCAACTAAATTTAGAATGTCGAAGCAAAAGTGAATTTGTACCCATTAAATACGCCCAGCCGGCTTCCAATTTCACGTGACCGAAGAGAGGGAGTCAGAAAAGTTAACGCATACCCTTCTTCTTATTTCTCTACTCAAATTTCTACAGCATGCATAGACATATGTCTTTTATCCCGATAGTTTCTAATTAAAGTTGTGCTTCTAATAAATGTTAATAGTATAAAAACTGCAATAACCAAAATTTTGTAATTTCTGTTATCTAAGATTATTTTTGTCCACCCTCACATGCCCTTAATAATAGAGCAATAAACCGTCATCACAGCACGCCGATTTTAGGGTCAATTTTCAATATTTGTGTGCACGAGATTGATTAAATTGGATTATACGACGATGAGATTGTGTTCGAACCGTGCGGACGTCCTACGAGATGAATAGGTTGCGATTTTATGTCACTTCGAATTACACCCTTTGTGCCCTTCCACGGTCGGAGCACGACACTCCCGCCTTTGGAGCTGGTAGTGCATATTAAATGCCGTTTTGTTATGAGCGATCATTCTTTAATCGCAAAACACCGGATGCCATTTGAGGAATTAGGCCTAATATGCGCGCGGACCCACGGCGACAGCTAACCGCATAAATCCATTACCAAATTTGAAATTTGACAAATTCACTGGAATATGCATGATGCCATCAGGAGCTCAAGGCAAAGCAAAGCCCCTCACATATCATGGATATAATATTAACGCTCTCAAGTATGTGGATTTCACATATCAGATGATAATAATATTCAATGCTAAACTATTGTCCTTTATTCAGATCTAGGGTGCGTTGGAAAAAAATAAATGCATTGCGACTGTCACACCTGTGCATGACAACATCGACTGTGTAGCTTTCTCGTCTCGTGATGATTTTTTCGAAGCTCACGAGGGCCGCCGTTGGCTTTGGCGTGCGACACATTAGTGTCTCTCAGAAATTTTGCGGCCTCAACGACGGCAAGTATAAGTGGAAGCAGCAGTTCGCGCGGCTCATTGGCAACCGCGAGCAGGTTGGCTATGGCTGGTGCGGCCAGCCATGGTATGAGGACACAGCTTTGTTCCCATTCCCGGCCATCAGATACAAGGAGCCCACGCCCGAAATAAAGGCTCTTCGTGAGAAGGAGAAGGGCGACTGGAAAGAGTTGACCATTGAGGAGAAGAAGTGTTTGTATCGTGCAAGCTTCTGTCAAACATATTCCGAATTTCAAGCCACCACTGGTGCGTGGAAGACAATCGTGGGAGGTGCTCTCATACTGATATCGTTGGGACTCTGGCTGAATGTTTTCATGTATCACTTCGGTAAGGACCTGTCAAAGCACTCTGTTTTCGTGCGTCCTTGAGGTGTAATTTCATGACATGCCAATTCCATTTAGTATCTACCGTCGTGCTATTGTCATTAATTATGCCTGAAGGTTTCGATTCGGGATAATTATAGTTCAGTAGGTCCAGCATTAACTTGTTGTTTTCAGTTTACAGCCAAACTCCTGTACCGATATCGTTCGACGATGAACATGTTAGAGCGCAAATGCGTCGTCAAATTGATCTGCACACGAATCCGGTGACGGGCATCGCTGCCGATTGGGATTACGAAAAGGGCGATTGGAAAGAACCGAACAAGTGGAGGCAGCTGCCAAACCCTTTCATTGACCCTTGCACTGGCGAAACCGTTTGCAACAATTATCGCGAATAACTCTACCTACTATTGTATTTTGACGTATATATAAAATTAGTTTTTGGGACAAATAGAAAAAAATTGCCATTTTGATAATGATTGTTTTTCCCGCTGATAAATATATCAAGTTAATTAAAGAATTGGGTAAGTAATTAATTAATATTTTCTTATTGATTCCGAGAATGTTATTTTCTTGGATTCCTTGCAGAGTCCTGCTATTTTTGTCTTGCGGACAGTTAATATCCTTGTATGCGTCGGGTTCTTTTTTGTATCAAATAACAATCAATAGTCCAGAAGACGAAAAAAGATGGAATAGGGACCGAGGCGCAGTAAGCGATCCTTTGTTCGTACGAAGCGGACGGAAGCACCGCGGACGTATAAGGGTAGCACAAATACACCCTCTAGGAAACCTTATATTAGTGAGTGCCTGGCGTCCACGAGTCTCATTCACCCTTCCCGCGCGCGCCTTCGCCCGTCCACCCCGGCCGCTCGCAATACCGTTTCGAGTTGAGACCCTTGGAGTCCGATCCCTCGACCTCCACCTCGCTCACCCTACCCCGGAGTTCTCGCCGTTCCGCGCGCTCACAACTTCCATACACATTCGTACACCCACGCGCCGAGCCGCCCGACCGCGTGGAAGGAGGAGGCGAGGATGGAAGGATAGGAAACGGTCATTCACTCATCCCCTTCGGGCGCGGACGGTAGGTGGACACATCCAAGATAAGGGTTCAACATGATCCGTTAGCCGACGATGCTCGCAAGCCCGAGACCGAGGCCGGGCACCCGTGGGGTGAGTTTTGTGCAACCCTTATTGCGGTTGCCTGCTTTTACTCCGCCATCCCGGCGCAGCCGGCGCGCCGTACAAACAGCGAGAAACACATCTAAGGTTTATTTCAGTTTTGAGGCTTCGAAAAAGCCCGGCGACCCACCGGTCCCCGCGGGGCGGCGGGAGGTGAGTGCGGTTGGTTTTTAGTTATGAAGCAAAATGCGCCAAACCCGATTCTCGATGCAGGAAATATTCTCGCGTAAATGGTGTAAATGTAGAAATCTTCGGATGCAATTTTGGTCGCTTTGAAAGCGCTTCATGTCAAATGGCGATGAGGATGAAAACGGCGCAGTGGCGATATAAGTAAAATGCATAAAACGAATTGCATTTTTACGCCTCGCCCGCCGGAGTGATAAAAACAAGTAGTTGCAGTGTGTTATATGACGTACACCTCTAAACGGGCGTAATAATTCTTTTGAAATTATGCGATTTATTCCGCCCGACGTCGCGCAGGAAGGAGTACGCGCCGCGCTTGGAGAGATAGATGGACGTCCCTTTTTTACCGCCGAAGTCGTTACGAGCGCGCGCGGCCGTAAAGAAGGTGTAAGGGTGTAAGCTGAGCCGCGGGCGCGGCGCATATATGAACACATATTGACGTATTGTGAATTATTCGGAATCCGACAGTAACTCGCCGTTTAAGTGGCTGGCTGGGAGCGAGACAGCGTTTTGATGAGTTTGTGCTTTTACAGCGGTGCTTAGTTCTTAATGGTTGTCGATAACACATCACCCACCAACACATACGTTCACTCATACGTGCTGGTTTCGATTGCGCGACCGAAGCACAAACCGAGTGTGCCGGAATCGTTGGGTTTTTCTTCGAAAGTAAAAAAAAAATGGAATTTTTTTTCCGAAAAAAACTTTGCGCCGGCAAGCAAGCAAAGTTGTAACAAAAAGAAGAAAAGTGTGGAGACGCCCGAGAAACAGTTTTTATGATGTAGCGCCGTCAGCTTCAACGTCAAGGGGCGGCGGAGGTGTGGAGTGTGAGCGGAGAAGGATCCCCGGAGGGCCTAACCTGCCAGATATCCGAAACGAGGACTTTCTCGCTCTCTACTTCAAACCCGAGCAGGATGTGTACCGCCCGCCGCCCCTCGCCACCAACCCCTCGGCGCCTCGCCTAAGCTCCTGTGTGCCTGTCTGCCGCTTTCGCTTCTACTTTGCCGCTGCAATTTACTTGATGAAGGGTGGATGGGGAGTTGGGGACGACACGTACCCCTGCTCGCACCCTTAATGTTGCGACCCACCGCCCACCCGCAGATATACAGTGCGATATTGAAGAAGAGATAACCAACTTTTATACTTGCTCAAAAATTACGGAAATATATTCCGACGATAAGAAGACAAAAATTTCCTTGTATAATTACGCAATTTACAAAGAAAGAACCATCAAATTTGAATACTCACAATCAAATGGTTCGTGTTTATGTTTATGTAGGTGAAATTATTACAATTGTTATCTTGAACGCTATGAACTCATTCAAGAGTTAATAAAATGGAACCGAAAAGTACGAATCAATCAATCAGATATTCAACCGCTACCGTCACTGTTCGCGATGACAAACATATTTTCTGGTGTCGTGTGAACATCGAAAGAGGCGTACAATGCACCTATGTACGCACATGTGCCACAGCCGGATATTATTCTAGACAGAGACATGTGCCGTGTTAAAGCAATACGGTAACCATGCGACAACAAGGACATAAATTAAATTGTATGCTGTTTTAGGTCCGGCTGGACGGACACGTGCCCGCTAGTCCTGGCGTGTGGCAGGCTACGCAGGTAGTAGTAAGTCTTCGGCCGACCGAGAGCTTGTTATATTTTCACTCACCCTCTCTGCCGTGGCGAGGTACGCCAGCCAGCGGACGGACGGACATTCGGCTCCACGCGGCTCGGGGCAACACACTATTTGATCGATAGTGTCCACCGCAAAACTCCCCCTATAACACACACGACGCGCTAGTGCCGGGCGTTACACCCCTGATACCCGCTTTTATGAATGCGAGCATGGAGCGCCCACCCCCGCAACTATCAACACTTAACTAATTTAAAACATCGGCACATTCTATGGCGTGTGGACCCTTCGCTCGCACACACAATCTTGGTGTGTTTTGCTCTCGGAGAAACTTTTCCCAACTATCGTTATTATTATTATACGAATATCGAGTTTCGCCTTTGCACCCCCTTACCGTCCTAGAGGGTGGTAGAGTGGTTGAGGGTGGCCTGGATAGCCTGTCAATCGGATATCCGGAGCTGGGTTTTAAGCGGACTCCCTTGAGAATCGAAATTCGCTATTTCAGCTGCTGGCAGACTTTCCGTCAAAAATGTACGTACCTATTTCAACATTTCTCTGCGCGCTGCAGGAAGAAATATAAAACGTAAACAAACTGAATAAATTATTCTGTTAGTTGCTCACCTCAAAAATGTCTAATTGATTATTTATTTATCGAGAGGAGCAGAGACGAGACCTGGCTATGATACATTCAGAGCGCAGAAATTGCGCAGCACTCAAAAACAGACAACGTCTGCGTCTGCAGTAGGTGCACACAACTGCTCGGCTGGCATACGGGCGAAGGCGCGCGAAGAAGAATAAAACGACGATAAGATATCTGTCCGTAGTATCCAAGAATAGCGAGAAGAGTGTGTGCGAGTGTCGCACTGGCACCGCTGGCTGCTGAGGTGCAGCCACCAGCCAAGGCAGAGAGGCAAGGTTACTCCACAGTCGTTTTTATCCGCTTTATAGTTGCAGCCGGGCGCGCTTCTCTCTTGGAAGCCATTCGATGGGCGGAAAGAATACAAGACGGTCGCTTTAAAGTTGACCTCGTTGCAGCGTGAAATATAGGAGCGGGGGGCGGCGACGATCCGAAGCGCACCGTTCTGCGCCCCATTCGTTTTAGTGTATTTTGCAGCAAGTGCATACTTTGGACGTCTTTTTTGAGCGCGAGCAAGGGAGTTTGGAGATTAGAAAGAAATGGAGCGTTGGTACGTGCATGTGCGCTCGTCCGCCTCCGTCGCCGCCGCCGCCGCCGGTGACGGCAATAGTGTTGGATAATATTGAGAGTAATTCAGGTTTATTGGCAATAATCGCGCTAGATATGGCTTCTACAGACATGCTCCGACTCGGATAGCAATTTTAGTGGTGCACTATGACTGCGATGCTTACTGCCGCTTACGGCCCAACCGCCCCCGCCTCTACGCTCGCACGCCGGGAGCGCAGCCAAACCGGGAGGATGGCTTTCATATAAAGGTGTATTATTATTTTCCCAAAGTACACCACCACCGTCGACGCCAGCGATGGCGGCGAGGCGCTTTTACGCTTGTCGCATTCGGGCACACATTCATGTGTTCGTGCGAGTCGTATTAAGTTGAACGTAAATCCGCTTTTGTTTTAAATTTTTGCAACGCGTTGGAACCAAACGAACCAAAGAGGAGAACTTCCTAGTGCGGTGGGAGTTTTTTTTTTGTTTATATTAGCGCATTATGCAAACTTTCATTACTATCATGCCTTTCATATGACCGTACGCTCATTGCGGTTATTCTCTTAATTATGAACTAGAACGAAAACAAAACCGTAATAGTGGTGTATTCAAATCTCATTTGAATAGGATGATATAAGGCTGATTTGAGATGAGTTCTATTTCTATTCCTCACCCTTTATATTTAGAAGAACACGTGTAACGGCCCAATCTCTTTCGAGAGACACATAACGTTCATATACTGTGGGGTAGATTGATTAGTGGGGTGTCGGGGGTGAGAGACAAGTATTGCAGTGTATTCTCCCGCAAATCACGCATAGGGCTATAGACGTGCTTTGAACGTTAGGCATGAATTTTGAAGACAACAATATCACCCCTCTTAGATAGGTGCGTAGGTGCAATCACGCGATAGTTCTCTGAAATTGATTGAGTTGCATTATAGTTACCGCCTCAGACACATGAAAGTGACGTGCAAAATAATTCAAAGCGCTTTTGACTGAATCACCATTAAAAATTGATAACATAATAATGTAGTTTTGTTTTGAAGATACGCAATCTAGCCTGTTCCAATGCTAGTGGATTATAGGTTGAAAATGAGTAGAAACGATTTGTCTGCGAGTTTCGGTGTTGTTGGCAAGCGACCAAAACAGTATTCCCTAACCGTGAACCCACACCCTCCCATCCACCTCAAACCCGGGCGCACGAACAAAAGGAAGGAACATCCATCTTTAGCCTCGGTCCAAAGGACCTTATCCTCCGCCCGCACTCGCTCGCCCGCCAGAGCACTCATGATTCATCCGTGTTCGACCGTTAGTCCGTCCGAAAACTCGCCTGGCCGTCCTTTCGGGGGCTCAGGCCAGATGAGTATCCTTTATATCCCTCGCGTCCGCCGGTCGCGTCCTTTCTTGACGTCCGTACGTATCTCTCGCCCTCACCGCGACCCATCGCCTCACCCTCGCACGCCTCCTCACCTACCTACGCCCGAAACGTATCAGACCGGAGGAGCTCTTATATCCTGCAGGATACGCACGCACACGCGGGGCGAACGCGCCGGACGGACGGACCTAAACTTTCATAAACACGAAGCCAGAGGGTTTAGGACCGGCCGCTCTTGGGTCGAGGACTCTTTCTCGAATTCCCTCCCGCTTGAAGCTCGTACCCTTTTCGCGCACAAATATTTAAGCCCCGAATCAATAACGTGCACCGATTTCTCTTCATTTATACTCGGGTCCAACGCGAGCAATGAAACATTCACGCTGGCTGTCGTCGGGATGAAGTGTCAAGGTGTCATAACAAGTCCGCGAGCACGCAATTGATGCGCTAATCATCCCGCGACGTGTTGAATTATTGAGGAGTGTGTGCCACTCCCAGGTGGAAAACATTCCGTCAATCATTACACATAACTGTCAATATTGAGGTCTTGGTGGGCGCGTGTGACGGGCCAAAGTAATAAATTTATTATCGCCGCTGCAGGAAGTTGTTGCGGAGTACGGTGCTTTGATTAAAGTTTGAGTTTTCGGATGAATATCGCTCCGACGCCGAATTTTGATAAAATTGAGAGACACGGGTATTAGGGTTAAAGGGTCGGGTTCGGACAGCGGCCGAAGGGATGCCGAATTACTCTTTGCGCGTGTTTGCGGCCGAGCTGTTTGTTTGGGTTTCATATTCGAGAAGGAGGCGACTGCGAAGCTGTTAATACCCTTCAGACTGTCCCATCGCATACATAGAGATATAAATCCGTAGCAAGGGAAGAAAATAGTTCACCTTGCCGGGGAACAACCCAAGTGATTTGAGGCCAGAACTCACATTCACAATTAATACGAAGCTTAGTGCTTCAATATAGAGGTGAAAATCAAATAAAAACGCACGCCGAAGAGTAAATAAAATAATGAGTTAGTTTTATTAGTTGTGTAAATAAATAAAATAAATAAATAATAAATAAATATTAGTGCTTGTGTGTTAATAGAAGTAGTGTGCCATCGCCTCGCGAATAAAATGATCAATGAGCGTACTCACGTTCTTGTTCTCGAGCTTGAGCGCGTCCTCGTCGGTGCAGCCAAGACTGCGCATGTATTTCAAGTAGGTGGTGGTGATGGGCATCGAATAGTCAATCCCGCCGGCCATAAATCCCAGCCGCCGATGGTTCTCGCTGCGCTCGCGTTCTATGCTCTCCACTGGCGACCAAAGTTTAGGGGTGGATGTGATTGCATCTCCGTTGCGGCGCGCCGGCTGCTGATCTGATAAATGATTGAGATGTCGCTTTTTCGGCGGCGTCTTTGACGGTGGCGGCGGATCCGCGGACGTCAGTAGATTGCAAACGTCCAACGGATTGCTCGATCGCTTCGGTTCAAGGGTTCGGCTCTTTGTTAATGGTTCGACGGTTTTGCTGTGACTTTGAGATATTTCCCCATTTTGTTGCCGCTGCAGCTGCTGGTGGTGCGGCGGGGGCGGGGTGACGGCAGCATCGTTCTCCTTTGGCGTAGATAAGGCCGCCGGGTGGGATAAGTCGACTGGGGTGGCGGTTCGGTGAGGCACGGGCGTGTGTGAGGGCTCTGCGTCCGGCGCGGGCGCCGGGGTGGCGTGAGGCAACGAAGGTAATGCTGTGGCAGAGGCAGTGGCGGCGGGCGACGCAGTCGGCGCCGCTATCAGCGGCAGGGTGGGACTCGGACTCGGCGTCGGCAGCACCGAGACGGGCGACGGGGAGCGTGGATGCTTCTGACATTCGGTGCAACCCAAGAGGAAGCGAGTGACGGCTTCCCGCGGCAGGAACGCGTACGTCTCCGTTATCTGCAAAACGAATGCGAAACAATTGCTTGTATAGTTGTTACATTGTCAACGGGAGGTAGAATTGCGAATGGCATTTCAATAAATGCACCTCGCCCCACACACCCGCACACACCGTGGAGGCCTTTTTCCAACGTCGTCTTTTATACTCGCGTTAACGTGAAATGAAATGCTGCGTGAAAAACGAGCTGGGCTGAGGGACAAAAGCGAATTCGATGAACGACGGTGCAACAAAAGCGGTCGAAATATTGACAATCAACAGGTGCTTCGTGCGAAATCCACCGAATGTCAAGTAGAAGCGCCGAAATACATTTACCCAGCGCATAATCAACGCGCCACTCCTTCCACGTCAGACGTTATTATTCTCTTGTTTCTACTTAAACTTTTAAATCGAAGTTTGCACTTACCGTTCGGTAGGTACGCTTTTGTCCGGCGTGTTTCCCGGGTCGTCCCTCCAACTCCACGTGTACATTGTAAATAATATCGAAAAAATTCTCGACCATCGCCACCTTTCGATGCACTGCTTCGCCATTTGAATTCTGCAAGCACAAACACGAAAAGAGAACTTTAATGGTTGAATATAAAAGTAATGAAGCGTTTTTAATTTCCCACTTTATAACTAACGCATAAGAAAGAACTTCATGAACGTGCCTAATCCTCTGTATAGTTGACCTACATTCACCGCAGCTGATGGTATTGGTGAGCGGCGATGCGCACGTTTTTCCGCGTGCATGTAGCTGAAGCGGGGAGTTGTTGGAGGAACGCCGTTTGTTAAAATAGCGCACTGGGAATCGTAGGAAATGGCGATGGCAGCAAACTATATATCTATATAGGTAGGGGTGCGGAGACGCTTGGGATGCGAACTAAAAAAGGACGAAACACCGACCCGACGCAGCCCCGGATGATTCGGCAGGAACAGCGAAGAACTCTGCTGGATGTGGGTAAAACCCGACGGTCGGGGCGGGTAGCGAAAGCCCTCTTAACGCAAGGCGTGGGTAGAGGTGGAGGTGACCGAGGCGGCGGTTTGGGAGCGCTAGGACGGATCCGACCTTTCCATCTCCAAGCCATATCACCGAGCCGGAGAGGCACAAAGGAAAAATGGCTCCCTCTGGCGCGGCCACAGGGTTACTATGGTTTTGTGCAGATAAAACCCGAATGTACGAAAACCCATTATTTCAAGCGACCAAAAATGCCGTGCCGAAAACTAAAATGCGAAGAAAAACTCTCGCTCTAGACTTCCGAAACTATGAACTCAATTAGGCTAACAATGCCACGGCGAATAAATACGTATGATATCGCTGTAGGCTAAGCGAGAGCGCAGGTGAGCGAAATTAAATTCGATTTCGTTCTTTTGATGACTCATCCCCCTCTCACGCTGCGGCGTCGTGTCGAGCGCGCGTAGGAGCACCTCGCAACTCTCCTAATAACTAAGTCTGAGAGCGACAGCGGGGGCGGCGGCGGCGAATGCCAAATGAAATAAGAACCAAACGTTCGTCGTCTCGGGCGCTGTCTCTTTGCTTCTTCTTTGCAGGCTTACAACTGTGAATCGCGACTCTTTAATATTGCGACTCCGAGACGTCACTTTCGAAGGAAACCCTAAGCCGGCCGAGAAAAACTGCATTAATTAGTTTTAAGGTAAAAATTTTCCTTCAAAGTGCGAGCGCTCGTTTGCTGCTTCGCTTGTTTCCCTCGGGCTAGGCAGTCCGAGGTTTTTATATAAAATGTTTCAGCTTTGAAAATGCTTTGGCGTTGTTTTCAGTACTTACCGATGCAGCAGAGTATTCTTTAGAAAAGACGGTTATTATTCACGCACCGAAAAAAGATTATTTAAAAGAAAACGTGGAGAGTAATTTTCTCAACTAATTTTGCGCTCGTTAGGTTATATGCACATGTATCGACTGACAAAATAACACGATAAGAATATCATAAACACCTTGACAATCCAAGCAATGCGCTTAAAAATCAAAACAAACAAAACCGAAGGCAGCGCTGGTTATTTGCGTCCACCGAGTTCGCTGTCCGGTTGACATTCGCAATTCCATCAACGCACCAAATTTACATTGTAGTCTTGAATTGAAATACAAACGGCGTTACATTTTGAACATGTCGACAAACTTTGCAGTACTCAACAACCTAATGACATAATTGTTTATGTAGACAACAAAACCTCATGCTCTTTACATAACGAGTCCAGTTGCTTAATTTAAATTCAAATAGATCAACATGTGGTTATTTGTTTTTTAAATAACTGTGTAGTATCAACAGGTCCCTTTGCGTTTCGGAGATTCCCTTTTCCCAATTTACTATCGCACGTACGTGTTGGAGCGTTACGGCCGTTCACGGACACCCCGAAATAAGGGAAATAAAATATATTCGGCTAAATAAGAAATTGCGTAACGCGCAAGCCCGCTTTGCAACGATCCAGGAAAATCAGGACAATGCCTACTGCGCCATCTACTGGCGACTTGATACAAGTAACGTTTCCTACTGAAGAGAAACGAGGAATATGGCTAGTGAACATTATCACCCATAGACGGCGCCAGCAGTACACACATAAGCTTATGAAACTAATTCAACAAAGTTTCAAATAGTTTTCAAAGTATCTCAGTTCACGTAATAAACACATACGCACAAATCAATACATTACTCTTAGATTTGTCTGAAATATTAATTATTATGATAAAGTATTGATATCAGAAGATAGTTTAAGATTTGCGATATCAAGACAAATTTGGAATTGTGTTCATAGATGTGATAATAAAATCAAAAATCAATGCCTTAAATAAACTTATTTCCAATAAGATCAAATCATATTCGGACAGTAAGTGGACGTTGGTTTTGAGATAGTGGCGATGCGCGGATCTTGCACCTCGCGTAGTTACTCGGATCATAGACTGACACCTGTTGCGCTCGACCGCACCACTCCGTTTCCGCTTTCGACGGCGGATGCATTCACATCCACACACAAACACACACGAGTAAATTCACGTCGTCCGCTGGCTCCAATCGGCCGGCGTTCGCTGATGATCAGGGCGAGAGAGCTTTTACATCCCGAACTCGATCGCAGTTCAACACCGCGGCGGTTAGTCGGCACTTACGCGGCGCGGCTTCACTCTCGCACGCCTATCATTAGCGCGGTGTGCGCTTCGCTCCTACTCCCAGGTACCAGACTTTTTGTATGCTAATATCGATCCTCATTTAAGAGATAGCCATCACTCAAGCACACCTACAGTTGCAAAATTTCCATTTCCTTGTTGGTCGGAAGATGCAAAGTTTAAAGCTGACCGAAATTAATTTAATTTTGGTATCCCAGGTGGAGAATTAGAGATTACCTGTAGAGCGCGCCGGAGAGAAGCCGAACGTAAACTACAGGTCCTAACGGATGCGTAATCCGCTCGCCGTCAGTGCGGCAACCGCGTTTTGCAGCCGTCGTCGCGTTTGCCTTCTTGCTTGCCGGCTGCTTGCGAAATGTGAAAGCATCATCAATGTGATTAGGAGAGAATCTCCACCATTTCTATATCCAACGCACAAAAATTTACGTAGACATAATAATAAGTTATTTATAATCAAAAATATCGAAATGAAATGATGAATGATGAATGTAATTGTGTAACCATAGTGTTGGTACTTGAACAGTGTAGTTGTTTATCAATCGGCGTATAGTTAATTCAGTCCACCGATGGCGTGCTGTGCGCCGCCGACCGGTGACCGGTGCCGTAAACGAGTCTCGTTTTGCGCGCGCGGGCTGCCCAGTCGCCTCTCCTCTCTAATTGATGCCGTAATCACATATCTGGCGTCAGATCCGTGCTCACGGCTTTCCGTGCCGTCGTCGTCGCCGCCGTTCCAGCAAACGTAACCGCACTGCCGCCTCGGCCTGCATTTCGTGTCGGCCGCGCCCGCACTCCGGCCATAATGTGCCACACATTGCGGCGCAACAAAGCGACGCGACGACGGCCGACAGCCGACTTTATTTCGTTATTGCATCCCATCGGCCTCATCATTAAAACCACTCGCAGACTTCCTGTCGCCGACGTCGGACTCATTCCTACGTAGGTCGCTCGACTTATTAGACGCGATTCACTTGCTAATTGAGTTCGCAGCGGAGGAAAAATCTTATTTCCTCAATATCCACATGCTAGTGCTCGCAACCCTTGCGGTTGAATCTCGGAGAGAAAGTTCCGAGTCGGGACGGCTGGGATGGCGCGGGTTTGGGTTTGGGTCAAGAGTCGAGCGGGCGCCGGAGGCCGGAACACGCGCGGTGTTGTTGTTCGCTACGTGACGCGGCTGTAAAACGCGGACGCGCTCCGTTTGCGGGGCTGCCGAGTTCCTACAAAGGCCCGGTACGGTGTGGGAGCGGCGCGTCGGCGATTGGAGATGCTTTTGCTCGAACCGCTGCGCACTACACCGCACCGCGCCGAAACACAAAGGAATTTCTCGGTGTAATTGAGTGGAAGTGAGAATTTCACTTCTTCGCGCCGGCGAGGAGATTAACGACACGCGAAAAAATCCATTTCCATCGGGTTGAGCGCCAGCGCTACGCTTTTCACGCTTCGAGGAAACGAAAACTTTGTGCGCGGATAAATTGGATGCCAATAATCCACCAACTTTTCTACTAGCTACTACTAATCTTTTTATAATCGCCCAACAAATAATGCAAGTCAGGCGCGATTCGAGTTTTAACATTATTGAAATTATTCATGAAATGCAGACATATTTGTCAACAAAGCTATCTTAATAAAAGATTCTCATGAACTGAAACTTCATAAGGATTGCAAGCCGAGGAAATATATTGGACTTGATCCAACTGCACAAAGAAATGCACTTTGAGAGTATGGGAGGAAAACTACAATATAAATCTTTTACCCTAATCTGAATATGCGCAATGGGAATAAAATAATATCGATTTTAATTCGCCATAAAAAATACATCCCTAAATGGATTTCGATTTTAAAAATAAAACAAACTCATTTATTCGCAAACATAAACTATACTTAATCAATAAAATGCTTTAATGACTCAATCCATTAGCAATTTTCCCCGTTTGCTACTGGAATACAACGCAAAACAGGATGCTCGCACAGGATCGCAATGGAAGTGAGATAACAAGGGTCGCGATGACATGGCAAAGGATTACCGCTCCTCAGCATGCTAATTGCTTATTACCACCAAACCTGGCGCGTTGTTTGTGCACGACCGTGCACGAATCCACCGCCGATGTTCGCTTTACAATTCCGGTGATAATCATCACCTAGTTGCATCTGAGCGTACGCAGTAGTACACAACTAGGTAGGTGGAATCCCACAAGTTAAATTATTAAAACTTTGACTTGGAAATACAACAAGTTGTACACCACAGGTGAAAAATTCACGTCAACAGCATGTATTCGACGAAAAAGAGAAAATCTTAATTATAAATTTCACGCTCGTTATCCATGCACGCGCTCTGAATACACAATACGACACGATCACAAACCGAACAACGTCACATGCTCGTCGAGTGCGCGCATTCATAATAATACGCGATGTGCACGCGGCCCCGATAAAGAAGTTAGGCATACTAAGCGGCATCGCATAGTTGGGAAAATGGGAAATTTCGAGGTTAATGATTGGATATGCTGCGGTTGCAGACCGCAGTCAGGCGCGCGCTATCGACCGTTTGGATGGGTCGGATGTTCGTGCGGTCCGCGCGCCACACACCGTCGGCCCGTTGCTTCCTCACCAAATTGCCCTCTCGACGACGAGCGACGGACGCCGAGATGCGAAGTGCGAACCGAGGGGCTACTGTGCGCGGTTTTGCCAAATGGCCGATTGCTCCAAGCGTTCGATCAATCATTTCTACTAGACGCTCCGCAAAGGGGTTGAATAAATGGACGCGCTACAAAACATTAGCGGCGATTGCTCTGTTTACTACCATCTCGAACCCGCGCCGCGCCAGTTCCGAAAGTCTCGTGTTACGCAAACGATCTTATACTGCATATCGCGATTGAAGTCGAAGTGTAGGAGTGTTTTCCCGCAGCAAACTCGGAATACGCTAGAATAATTACGCGTTTTCGGTGGCGTTCACCTCCTGATGATGAATAAAAAACGCGCCCGTGGGAATTCGGCATAGCAATAATTAGTAACGTTTTGGGGAGTTTCTTCAAACATTTTCCTTGTTCCACGCCTTTTGGCGTTCGTTTCCACTCCGGCAAACATTTTCCGAGTTTCGAAGCTACGAAAGAACGGAGAAACGAAGCGTGGTGTTGGATGAGCTGTCTCTTTCACATTAATATTGCAAGCGACGCTCCCGATTGTCTAACGAGCGAGGGCGCGCACGCGAGCCTACTGTTCGGCAGGTCGTCGTCGGCGGGACGCTTTCTCCCTTTTTGTGGAATTAGATGGGATCTGCGCGCTCCGGCCTTTGTCTCCGCGAGGCGGCAATTTTAATGTCGTTTTTACTATTTTACTTATTCCATTTTTATAGCGCATACTTAATTCTAGCGGCGCAGCTCCAACTGTTGTCTCCTGGGGGAGGAGGGAGTGAGGCATTTGAGCAGAGTTCTCGGCATGGCGCCGAACGATGTCGGCGCACACAAACAGGACCCTGTGTCATGTCACCCGCCCTCCCTCGCCGCCCTCACGCTTCCGTGCGTGTGCACGCCCGAGGCAGCCCGCGTTCATGCATAGCAGCACACGAGGCGCACACAGTATCGAATAAACCGACCTGGAATAGTGGAATATACGGAGTACATATACTCGAATGCGGAATACACAACGATCACCGACGGCTATGCGTTCCGCATTGAGCTTCGCACAACGTACCTTTCCCTCATTTCCTACCAAAATAATAATAATAATACTAACAATAAGCGATGGCTGCCCAAATCATCAACAGAAATGCTAAAAAACAACACCGGCGATACGATTCACGAACCACTCTCACTATCATCACGTGTCCCTAGCGAAATTCACGAGATGACAAGTTGAATACCAAACAATGCGCATTCGGCCTTGATAAATCAGCGCAACCGAGATGAATCCATGTTTATGCCCTGTTTATCGATGCACACAGTTATGTCTTATTGATGATGACACCAAATTAATTGCGTTATTAACCATGGCGTGCATTATTAATCATGTTCTGTTTTTGCGACAATTATAAAGCAATCACTGGTGGCGTACCATCAATTTCGCATTTGTCACCAGTCCGTCAAAGGATTCAAAGGAAAATCTCTGCATCAATACTAGAATACTGATTTTATGCAATCGCCTGCATAGTGCATAGTCCATACAATTATGAAATAGCGAAAGTAAAAGAAAGAATGTTTCCCGTTTATAATAATAATAAAAGACACCGTAGACATTTGTAACAATCGGAAGAAAATGTCGGGTGGGAGCCAAAAAAGATGGAAGCACACTCTCGTTAAAAAAGATAGCACCCATCTCTGATGGAGAAAGGAAGGCGAACGTGTGCGGCGCGAGTTGTCCATCATTAATTTCCACCGTAACAGCACGCTCGCTGCTCGGGCGGACACGGCGCGCGTTCGTCGACGGTGGAAAGCGCGCTGGAAAGGAATAGCGTGATGACTGATTGATGCAGGCCCGCTCTCGGCACTAATGATCCCGCTTCGTGCTCTCGGGGCCCCGGCATGCACACGCGGTGCGCCGACTTTATCCTCCTCATTATACGCCGGCCCATAAACGCGGCCCCGCACACTAGCCTTATCTTTATTGCGCGAAGCGCGCCAGCAGTTCGGCTGTGTTTGCTCGGCGTCCTCGTCGCGCTCGCAGGTGACGAGCGGCTGCGGTAGCCGTGATCATCGCGCGCCGGCCGGCTCTCTATCTCATTAGCTTCCGCATACTGTGGGTCGGCGTTCGCATCGGCGCCCATATTCAGCGCACGGTGCCGTGCATAATCTAAGCGTGCGAGCGCGCGCGCGAGAGAACGCGTGTGTTGTGTCGTATCTGTGGTCGACGGCCCGTGGCATAATTCAAAGGACGCGCCGTGGAGCTTTCCAAAACGAAGAGGAAAAAAAAACGCAACGACGAGGAAGCGTGCATCGTGTAGTCTGCACTTCTTTTATCACGTTCCAACCAGACAAAAGACACAGGCGACACTAGGTGTTAATTACATAATCGAATTGCAGACAACAAAAATTTTGAATTCTAAAAAAATGGCAATAATTGCCAAGTGTCAATTGTCAATCTCATCGCGATTGGTAAAGCTCCCAATCTTGTCTTTTTCCTTTCTTTTCTTCTTGTATTACACTCCGACATTGGAAGTAAAATTGTAAAAATATTTGCACGCTTTTACATCGTGAAAGTTAGCAGAGGTGAAGGCGGCGGCGGCGACGACTGACGAAATAGATGCGGGAAGCGGCGATGCGCGAACGATACGTGATACAGAAAACGCGGGTCCTCGACGCTCGGGTTCGGTTCGC
The DNA here is from genome assembly GCF_025399875.1 of Dalotia coriaria. Taxonomy (NCBI): domain Eukaryota; kingdom Metazoa; phylum Arthropoda; class Insecta; order Coleoptera; family Staphylinidae; genus Dalotia; species Dalotia coriaria. The sequence goes on from NW_027045451.1 coordinate 3,072,080, forward strand.
GTGGTGTGGGTCCCTTCCGCTATTAGCATTCCCGCTGCGGCAGATGTGCGGCGACCGTCTGTCTCAGCGTCGGCCCTCTTTGTTCCACGAATGGCCCGCGCGCGCTCGCGGCCTCTGAAATTCCTACAACGGGCGTCCCATTACCGCCGCGCGCTCGACGCGGATGCATTGTTCGGCGAACACGTCGGGTCCGAAAGCCGCCCGCCCGCTCGAAACGTGTCGGCGTACCGCGCGCGCCTCGATAAATAATAAATGCAGCGCCAGCTCCAGAGCACCAACCCGGCCATTTCTTTCACATATTCAGCTCGTTGTAAGTCATTATCACGCTGCATAAATACTCCACACCACTATAATGTCATCTCTCTATTCAAGTATAACGTACACCGCGCAGATAAGATATCGGATGCAAATCGACATTTAGAAATCCGTCCAGTTATGTAACCGCGCGGCAGATGTATAATTAAGCACCGGCCATTTTTCGATATGCGTCTGTGTGCCTGGGTGAAAGCGAGACCAGCGGGACCCTCGAATGCAAGTGCGCTCGTGTTGATTACACGGCCGCGCCGCTTTAATGGTCACGTAGTGAATGTTCATCGTTATGCCCGCGCGGCGTTCCGTGATGTCAATTCTAATAATATGACTTGATAAATGATTTCGGACGCATGGCGTGTGATATTAAACCCCGGGGACCTAGGGTGCTATCCGTGCATTATGCTAGTGAATGCACGCGATGCATTTAATAATAGTTTAGCAAACATTCCGTTCGTGTCCATGCACTGGTGATTAAAACATTAAAAGATCATTTATTGCATGTAAAAGAATCGCGCAGTGTCCTTGATGTTATGGAAGTTATTTCCTGTATAATATGCATCGCTGGGCCGGTGCGCGCGTATGCGATGATATCCTTCTGATTTATTAACAACTTGTTGCGAGATGTTAATCACCTTCCCTTTCCCGGGGGGGCCGACACTGCTGCCGCCTTCGGCCCGTTCGCCTAAGACAGTCTCGCCGGCACGTCTGCGCGCGACATTTACGTCGGAGATTAAATACGTTTCGCTTTTAATTAACAATTGCTTCGGATGCGCACACACGGCATGCCGTTACTTTGGTGCACACACACACACAGATATAAACATCATGCGCAGCAACATACGCAGTGGTTCCGGCGCAACGATAAAGAGACATGTGGAGATTTTTATTGCTCGTATTTTAGCCGCGCGCTCTCGACGCGTCTTGTCTTCCACACCGCCTCCATAAACTTGATGGCCGTCATCAATTCGAAACGCTCGTTCGTTGATACGTGCGCAAGATAAGCTCCCGGCCTGAAGTAACGTCCCGCCGAAAATCGAGCCGGAGAACTGTGGTGTTAAATTCATCCGACAAAATAATTAACCTCGCAAATTTCGCCGAAACAATGCTTGATGTGTTGGGTATTTAAAAAAATAAAAGGAAAACATAAAGCGCACATGCATATTTCGAAATTCGACGATGCGTAACTAGCTGGGTTTTTTTTTTCGCATCGACTATCGCTCGATCTCTCCGGATGACGGTTCCAGTAGGAACGGTTTCGTTATGACATGTTTGGGAGCGGCCGCTCACCGCCTGCCGCCGCCGTCGCTCTTGTGCGACGCACGCACACACGCCGCGATATCGGATTACGGGCCACACGTAATGGAGCATGTCAACCGGCGAAGCCGAGGCCATCTATCTAAATGGCTCTCGACGCACGTATCGCATTTTCGGCGTTGTTTGCTGCCGCTGGACGCCGCAGCCGCCATCGTGTTTAAAAACCTACCGGACGTGCACACGACTCACCGACCTGTCGGAAACACGAATTGTTTAAGTACGTGCGGCGCAATACGTACGATTCAAATCGATTTTACCCGGACATACCTTCCAATGTTCAATGCCCACCGCAATGACCGTGATAAATAATTTCGGTTTTAGTCAAAATATATCGCATTCGTAAACAAGAATAAAATCCAAAAAGACACATGTGAAAATCAAAGATTTTCTGACAGTTCAATTTAAAAGTTGGAATTCGTCGGCAAAAAAAAATTTGTTGTAAAACTCCGTTTGGGACAAAGTAGGAAATGCATTGTATTCAACATCGGCGTCCTAATAACGTGCGACTGCGTGCCAACAAGTTCACGGGAGACGAAGCGATGCCCGCCGGCGGCGATCGAAACGAGACGCGTGCGCTTGTCGGTGGCGGCAACGACAATGCGATGGCGTGCCGTAGTCGCGCCGGTGATAATCTAATCGGGCGGCGGCTCCAATCCTCTCCCTAATGACACGCTCGGCGACGGCGGATATTGCGTCTATGGCGCGCCGCTCCACCGGCGGATATCTGCGAGACCTTTTTGTTTGTGCCTCGAGACGCCAAACAACAAAAATCATCGGAAACACTTCAAAATTGGAATTCTCTGACTTCTTCGCAGTCGTCACTAATAAATACCTCGTTTCGTTTGAATCCGAATCAGAACTAGAAAAATCATAAAGCCAAGTCAATCATGAAGATGTCCAAATCGCGTGTTTGCGTGTGCGACGAGAAAGTCAAATTCACTCAAAGCATCCCAAACCCGGGACCTTGCCGCTTGAACCTTTGGCTCGCTCTAATTATTCCCCGAGTCGGGCCGGTGTACTTTATATCTTTCACGAACGACCGAACCGGGTGAGACATCTGCCCCGACGAACCCGGCAGGACGAGCAAACGCGCGCGTTCACCCTAACAACCCGTCGCGTTTCGATTGCAGCTCATTTATCCTTATTTTCCGGGTGCGTCACTTTAGTAAGCAGTTATGGCGGCAATAGAACAAGACTTGACAACCTGATGGAGCCCGCAACCGACTATTTCGGGAAATAAACTGAATAAACTTTAATGAGCTAATGCGGGAAGAAGGTAGGAAAAGTTGCGTGTTGTATAATAGCAAATATGCGTCGGCAAGTCGGCGGCAATTATTGAGCGATTAACGTCGTTGTTCGCAGCGTCGTTGTGTTGTGCGTGGCCTTAGCCTGCTTTTCGTTTTTCCGCGCGACGCTGGGCAGATTACTCCGAATCAGATAGTCCGCCCGATGCTAAATTACTATAATCTTAACGCCATTGTGCGAAATCTCGCGGCGCGCGCACAATGCAGATCCCAGCCTTTTTATTAGCTCCTGGCAACTAATTAGTCACGCTTCAATGCTAGCGGGTGGATTTTACGCTACACGCTGGCATATTTTTGCGAAAATACGCGTGGAATTTGAAAAGTGGATTTTCGCATTTTTCCTGATTCGATTCTCATAACGAACATATCCATACGAAATAATTGCGTAAAAAATACGCGCTCGCATCGCAACGTGTTATACATAAAATCGATTCGGAAGCCGCGGCGCGATGTTATTCGACTGTGCGCGTTTCGTGTGCTGCGGGATTCCGTTGATTTTCCCACTCGTGGGACTAGCACGTTTGGAAAATTCATGGAAAAATCGCAGGCGTCTCGCGCATCCGGCCCCGAAAGACACAACTCGCTGCCGCTACGCGAATACATTAATCTCATTTTCGTATACGAAATGAGTTCCTGTACGCGCGTACACGGAAAGTGTATTTTAATGCGTCGGAAGCGCTCGCCTAGGAATTGATAATAAAATCGTTGCCGGCTCGCGAATAAAACTACGTCTTCGATCAAGTGCCGTCGCATCTGTCGGCAATGCTAACAAGACCGATGGCTAGCGCAGCGTGTGGAATTGTAGATGGTCGGAAATTGTTGTTGGAAGAACGATTTCGAGTGGGCAAACACTCAACAGTACCCGAGAAGACCTCCGCACGCTACGTGTTCTGATAGCCAGATCAGTTATCGCGCGCCGACTATTTCATCTCTCGGGATGATAGCCCCCGACTGGCGGCAATGTCGGCCGTCGTTTATCGATATATAGGTGTGTGTGTAATTTGCGCACTTTGCGTCCGAGATAAAAACAAGAACCGCAAAAAAAAAAGTTGTTCATCGAGCGCAGAGGAAAGAAATCGATAAGTATAGTGGGTTTATGGGCACGTGTATCGTTCGAAGCGGCACCGACACCGGCAGTCTGTTCCCGTTAGTCGTCGCCCGTAACGAGCGTTAACTGGCGTCGAGCGCGAGTCGCGTTGTAACCGCCTCGGAACGACGCGCGAAGGGCTCCCCGGCTCCGTGCCGCTGCTCGCCGCGCAGCTTTCGGAGATTACGGGCGGAAGCCGCGGCGCGTATCGGCGCCCGAGGCTTTAGGCGCTCTCATTCATGAAATGACGGCGACGGCGCCCCGACACGTACACGACGCACACAAGAATCGCGCCCGCCTCGCGCTCACCCACACAGTTGGATGTTTGTGCCGCGCGCTCGTCGAAAAGGGGGATTTGCGCTTCGACGCTGACGTCGCCCGCCGCCAGACGCTCGCTTCGTACACTCACACCAGGCCACACCGCCTGCCGCCGCCATCGCACCGCGACTTTATGAAAAGATAGTGCGGATTCCAGATGCGGAATGCTTACTGATGCTTCCATCTCTGACGGCGCGCACTCGCTTGCTTTATGTGGGCCGCATACGGAGTACACCGTAGGCTGATATAACACTTGATTATCACGTATTCCGATTCCTCGCTTTTCGACAAATACAGCTGCAAACCGAGGGTGATAATCGGCCTTATTACGTCGGCTACCTTATTGCACGCGGAGGAATATCTGAAGAAGAATATGTTAAGTTGAGAAATTATTTTTCTTTCCCAAACTATCGATGTAGCAGCGAACGGAAAGCGGTGCACACGGGTGATTAACCAAGACGACGCTCGAGAAGCCGATAACGAGGCCAACGCACCACCACCGGGCGGGCTGAGCTCCACATCCGACGGGGCCATTTATATGAACATCGATCTGTCACCCGCACTGTATTAACGCTGCCGTTGCTGCCGCCACTGCTACCACCATGCCTGTCACTTGTGCGTCCTCGGCTATTAACACCCAGAGTTTCAGAAACCGCATGGCAAACCGCCACCAATCTAGATTAACTTGGGCTTAGTTTCGCTTCTTTACTTGATGCGTCATTAGTTCTGCATTTCGGCGCGGATAAAATCCGAACGGAAAAAAATAAACACAGACATTATTCTAGTTTCCAGAACTGTGTGCGCTTGATGATATTTGGCGCAGAATTCTCTATCCGGTTTTCCAGTCTCGCCGCAAACAAAAGGAGTTAAGAAACCACGCGCGCCGCCTTTGCCAGACAAGGCCCGGGCGCCGAACTCGGTGGCGGCGGCGGCGGCGCTCGTTTCATCAAAGCGTATGATTAATACATTTTAATGTGTAACGTAATTCCATTTTTGCCGCGTTGCCGGCTGGAGCGGAATATCTCGGCAGCGCGGAGTTATTGTCGGAAAAGGTAACGCCGCCTCCGTTGCTGCCGCCACCGTCGTATATACAGATATACATCAGAGCATTCGCCGCCGCTGCTACTGCTGCTTGCAAAACTTCGAGTGACGGCGGGCGTGTGTGCGTGAGTAGGTAGCGAAAACGGGGTCGGTTTTCGCTTTTCCCGTGCCGACGCGCGGCACTTACTACCGACAAGCCACCCACCGCCGGCAGCGCTCGACCTAACCCTCCGCCGCCCTCAGCCGGAAAGCGGAGTGCGGGCGTCGCGCACTCGGGGCGAACCCTCCGCGCGTTCGTGCGCCACGGACACCGAGAGCAATTTAGCTTCGATATTCAAATTTTGTGCTCGCCCGTAATCCGCCGCCAGTGTTGTGCGCTCTAGTTTCTTTGTTCCGACGTTTTGCATTAAATCGTATCAATTGCAGATTTATTACCGCCACCGAAAATAGTTTCGTTCTGTTGCATAAAATATATGACAAATAAAATAAAATCGAAAAGTTTTGCAATAAAAATTAAATAATTGGTGTGCGGCGCTTGCGATATCGGCGCAATTCTCACCGGAGCGCACACGTCCCCGAGACCATTAAAAGTAAAGTCAAACAGGTGCTTAGAAGTTTCGAGACCCAAGAGAATCCCGCGCACTATTGCGACAAAGACCCGGCCGACCCATCACAGGTGGAAACGGCAAACGCCGCGTCGTCGTCGTGTTTATCTTTATAAAGAATATAAACGATGGCCCGCGATGGTCCGACCGGCTGCGTGCGTTATACGCGCAATCTGAACGCCGCTGCGGGTTTAATTGCCGCGTGTATGACCACACACACGCTCGCGCCGAAGAGCGTAAATCCGTCTCAGTGCGGAGCGTGGCCCACGCGCGCACATGCACGCCGATTACGCCTCGGATGACGTAATAATTGTGGTCGCGCACAGTATTGGCATTTTGCGCCGCTTTAGGGAGAAATTTGCTGCGCCACGCGAGCGCCGGCAGGCGGAAAAGCGATATAATGTAAATATGAATTTTATGCCGTTGTTGCGATATTTTTCACGAGCGCGCGCATCATCCGAAAACACGCCAACCACACCAGAAATTATTAAAATTCAAAGGGTGTGAATTCAGCCATTTAACACACTACAAAAAATGTCAACACACATCGATAGTGTTTTCTTTTACGATTTTCGCTTTCGGCTTTTAATTCGGTCGTGCCTCGAAATGCTACCACCTTGAATAAATCGATATATGGGGGAATCAAATTGAAGTGGAAGCTGTAGAAGCTATGGAAGCAGTACTCCCAGGCGCTCTCGCTTCGCTTTCTTCATCCGCACCGCGCCCGGCACAAGGGAGAGACGGTTAAGTGGCAGAAAGCATCGCTGCCTCCGCTACCGCGCGCGCTATGCTTTGCTGGGGCGCAATGGGGGACGACGATGTCATCGTCGTGCCGCGTGCGGTGTTGCGTCGCTGGTGTGGGTGACAAAGTCTACAGTCATCAGCCGGCGGCAGCGCAACGCGCCTCTTTCCTTTTAGTCACACACAGAGGCCCGCCTGCCAGCCCGCATCTGCGATCCGACGCGGCTGCGGCAGGAGAAACAGCAGCGTGTGTCTCTTTGTGACGACCGACGAGCAGCGTAGCAGGAGATACCGAATTGAGTATGAGCACATGAGGAGCGCATACGTGCTAGTCGCGTGAGCACGCTTCAGTAATAAGCGCATTTATCTGTTCGCGCTTCCGCTGCTTTGGCGATGCCGCGCAAGTTGAGAACTATTATTGAAATCTGTTCCATCCAAGTTATCATATTGCATAGGTGCATTACTCGACACGACTTGTATTATTTACTTAATGTAAATAAATAGTTTTGATGATTCAAGCGATTAAATGATAAATTTTAAGTTGTACCTGAATCTGTTTGCGTGCAACAATACTCTGCTCTAGTGGCAGGCACGCAGTATAAATCCGTGCATTTTGCTCACCGAGGGTAAGAATGGCATAGTAATAAATTTCGACGCGTACTTTGTACACTGTGCACGCGCCCATCGTGGCGGCGGTGCCGGGTTTCGCGGCGACCCGAACGAGGGTAAGCAAAATATCGCACCTCTTTGTGATGCGCCGCTTTGCTTTCGATACGCTGAAATTTATACGCGCTTCCTAAAAGGATTTGCCGCCCGTCGCGCTGCGCACGGCAGCACACTCGAGGCAAAATTAAAATAATATTGGCTTTGCCGCCGACGTTGAGATTTCCATGTTTATCACAACACGTGCCTGGTGCCTCCACCAAAACAAACTATGCTAACGTGTTTTTTGTTTCTAAATGAAAAAAAAAAAACTGCATATATTCTTACCTTAAACGGTGCGTTTGGTACGTAAAGTGGTGGATCCTTGGCTGATCCTTGCAGTTTCTCACTGACGGGCGGAATGCATCGGTCGGCATCGCAAACGCTATATCGTCCGACGATAGCGTCCGCCGGCCTGGCCTCGTATCCCGCCGGCCGGCCGATGTGAAAGCCTTTCGCCTTCACCCAGAAGCGAAACTTGCTGTTGTCAGCGCTGATAATCTCGTCACCGCGCAGCGTGCGCAATATTCGCGCGTACTTCTTCAGCGTGATGGTTTTGGTCTTGGCGAGATCGCCGTACGTCTGGATGACCCACGGTTGATAGGCAGCAAACATCTCATCTCTGCTATCGATTGACAAGTGCGCCCGCTTGACGTTATTGTTCTGCTCGGATCGACGGCCGATGCCGGCGCTAGCCTTACGCTTCATCGCCTTCTTGCCCGCGGGTGTCGCGGGCGGCTTGCCGCTAGTGTCAAGCATGTCACACAGTTTTGCACGTCTCAATCCGCGGTCGGTGAGCATCGGCGCCGGCGTTTGCAGAATACAGTCACCTGTTGTTTACACGCGGCGAGCGCGCGCGCGCTACGCTACCCGCTACTTTTAATTGGTTTCGGGCCGCTTGCGCGGAAAAAGTTTTCGGTGCGAGTGTGGTGTGCGCGCGTGTTTCTCGTGTCGAGCGTGCGTGCGTGCTGTGAACGGCGAGCAGCGAGCACGTCGAGATGCCGGGCTGTCCCGTACTGGTAGCGACTGACGCGTCGATCTCGGAGGTAGGTGCCTCCGCGGGACAGCGGCACTCGCTGCCGCATCCCCTCCACACCCTCCACGCGCCGCCGGCCGCCAGCCGTTCCTCTTTCGTGCGACGCCGACGTCCCGTGCAGGGATCCCGCACGACGGGCGCCTTTTACACGACCAACCTGTTCTTTACACAATTTTATCAAACTGTTTAATTAATAAAAAAACATTGAAACCTAAAACTAAACGCACAACCTTTTTCCAGCCGCCCGGCGATCAATTATTGACACATGAAACAGTCGACACGCGGTGGAGCGAATAGAATTTTTATTTTTTTTGCCTATACGCAACGCTAGGCTGGACCACGGGCGCCGCAAACGTGTGTGCGGTCGTAGCATATTTGCTTTATTAATATAAAGGTGTGTTTGAACAGTGAGGCAGCGAGCGCACATCCGACGCCGGTCGGCGCTGCGCGGCCCGTTACGGTCCGAACGTTCGTTCGCTCGCCGCGTGCGTTTAATATGGGAAATGAAGAAAGGTAAACGCGGCGTGGGCGACCCGTCGCCGCTTTCATGCTCGCATGCACGCAGCGCGGCGTGCCCGTGAGATGATGATATGCACATGCACGATGCACGACGCGCCGCTGCACGGATGAAAGGACGTCGCCGGCACTCTGCCCGACCCACGCGTTTGCAAACACACACACACAGACACACAAGCGAGAGGGCAGGACTTTATGGTACAGGATGTCGCAGGCACTTAGGTAATTGTGCCGGTGCCGGACCCTTTCGTACGCCCGCTCCGGATATAATTATTTATCCATGTCCTCTGGACGGACAACGATCTCTTTAACTCATTTGCCGGGAGCGGGCGCGTTTCTTTTCAACGGACACACCCAAAACAATCAAATGATTCACATTCATGGATATCCAGTTGGAACGTGAAGTATTGCTTAAAAAAATGAAAATTAAAAATGAAAAAATATGAATTTTTATTACGCACGTTGAAATTTAGTACGCGCTGGAAGCAGTGAGTACGTTTGTTGTGCGTGGTTGGCTTCGTATATGAGAGATTTCTGCATGCGGGATGATGTTGCTCATGCTCATGCCGCTGGACCAGTTCCGGTGAATTAATCTGGCCGGCCGGCCGCTGTAACGGTCATTGATTATACGCTATGCGCGAACCGCTAACGGACTCTGATATCCGGTCCGTTACCAGCGTCCGAGCGGCGGGCGCGCCGACGGGGCAGCGTGGTGTGCGACGCTTTTTGTTATTGTGCGCCGTGCGCACGTGATTGTGTGTTGGGCGCGTTTCACAGCCCCCGCTTTCCAACCAACGAGCAGTTCTAACGCCAGCGGCGTTGTATATGCTTTGGGCTCTTTAATGTTTCAGCGCGGTCATTCTACTACTGCCGCTCATAATACAATCAAACTCAAAAAATGCCAAATAGCAAAAATTCTACACAAACATTTTAAAATTTTCATGTTTTGATATTTTTTTAAATGTTTAAGAGTGGATTTTGTATTTATTTTATATCTGTACTCTGTAAGGGATGATTTATACCGTAATACCGCCACCCACTCAATAAATTCTGCGCCACCGACAAATATCGCACGCAAGAATGAGAAGAAAAAAAACACCGCGCGCCGGGTCGGCGGTTCGGTAATGAAGATCTTTCCTATGGGCGATTATCTTCACTCGGTTGGCGCAACGCCGCAACGAGAAAGTCCGCGTCGCCGGAATCTGTGTCGGCAATGCTCGCCGCACGGGCTTGGATCGTTTAATGAACCGTCGTGGGGACGGTGCGGAGGCGGGCGCGGATGAAAACCGTCGCGCACCAAACGCGGCACCCGACAATGTTAACAGAGCGTTTCTAATTAGCGTTTTCGCCTCACCTCAACTCTGCATCTTCAAAATGCAAACAACAAACTTACTTGCTGGCTACAAATTTATCACACACATACACAAAAAAAAAATTAACGGTTACAGCATTTCATATCAACCGCGTTGCATTTGCATCTTGAACCTGTATTAAAAATTAACGAAACCGGCTTCCGGCGCGAGACGTTTAAAATTTAAAAGTCCAGCGGTCGTTCCTTGACCAGGGTCCAGTCGCCAGAATCCAGCTAGCGGGTGCAACTCCCTAACCGCCATCGTGAGTTGAATGCGTATGTGTGGGAATGCTGGCCAGTGGTCAGCTGAAATTGAAACAGGTTAGTGTATGCGGCTGGATGCTGGACGCATGAAACAGGCGCAATCAAGGCATACATGTATAGGGGTGCAGATGAAAAAGGGTTGAGCGCTCGCGGTTCAAGAGGTCAGTACTGGTGCGGCGATACTGGTCCACACTACTGCATGCGGGGCGAGTGCAGAATCCGCGCTTTAAATGGATCTCGAAACAGTCGAAACGCTTTAACGGTTTCATTCAACAGGTTTTATTCTTGTTGTATGGCGGCGCGCCCGCCGGCCGACGGCTCTTGATCTGCTCCTAGGTTTTCAACATCGCCACATCAGGAAAGACGACATGATGAACGTTTCTAACGCGTCGGAGATAATTTCAACTGCGTTTCGCTCTTTCCTTAATCAGTCGACTGCTAATTACAGCGCTAACTAAAACAACCATACAACGAACACAATTGTTACTACTAATTAGGATAATTATCTTCGTTAGAGGTATAGTTGTATTATTTTTGTAAATATCATGTGCAATATTAACCACCTTCTGTAATAAGGGTGTGTTGCGTGTTTTATCTCAACCCTCCATCTATACTACATTCGCACTTGTAGACCCCACCCTTACACCCTATACCTAAAAAAATTACCCTCTTTATGCCGTCACCTCTTTTCTATTATTACGCCATTCAAATACAAATAATTCGTAAGAACTTGTCCTTGTCGACTTTAACGTAACAAGTGCAAAGTGCAACCAACTGCCGTGCTCGTTCCGGTTGACTTGGAAATATTAAACTTTGTGCCCCTTTTTTTGCAAATATGTAAATCTATTTGATGGTGTCGATGCTCTTGAATTGCGCGCAGTGTACACCCAGTGTGTATAAAATCTGCTTGGGGTCAGAGTAATCCCCATCGAGACGCACAATGTTCGAGCATTCTTTTATGTAGAAGTCGAGTTCTTTCTCCGTTGGCGGTGCACCGCCAATACTGCCCGGATGCTGCTGGGCGGATGACATCAAATATTTATTGGTAAATTGCGCGAGTTTCGAGAACACCGAGCTGAACGCCTCGTCCAAATCGAAGAGCTCGAGCGGCGGCGGTGGTAATTCCCGGAACGATGGTGGGAACACCTGGAAAAAGTGGTTTCCATTTAAGGAAAAATTGCCGGAAATTGCTGTTCAGGAACGTGCTTGCAAAAATTAACCATACATCAAATTTTATCCCAATTTACGTGAATTTCAAACGTAATTTGCTGTTATTGATATTATTGTACAACAATTGCGTCGCAACTTTTGATATATACGAATGTCAGAAAAAATATTATGACAACCCTGAATTCATACATACGGCGGCTTGTAATGGCGGCAGTGGTGCTTCAAAGTTCGGACTTATCACTTTCAGCGGTTGATGTTTCACACCTAATCGTTCGAAGAGTTTCAAAGCATCCGGAACTAAACAAAATTAACACAAAATAAATGTAAAATATATGCACTAATTGAGTTTTTACCCAAATTCGTATTCATGGAATACGTTTTATGATCAAACAACTTGTTGTAATCCAAAGATACCGAATGAGTTATCGCATCAGTTAGACAAAGTTTTGGCCGATTGGCAAGTTCCCCTGTATCCGGTACAATGTGATGATCCAAAGCCTAGACAGATAATTAAACAATCGATTAATTATAATTTAAAAGCAAAGAAAAATATTTCTCTGACGTCTAGATCATCATGATCCATCGTGGACATCCGGACGTCTGCGTCGGTCCTCATTAGGAACTCGAAGAGTAACTCCCTGAATTTATCGTTCTTCTCTTGGTCGATGTACTTGTCGATGAACATGTGGCCGGAGCCGACCGCGACCAGTCTGCCGCCTAAAATATAAAACTTGAAACAGACTGAACTCTCGCTTTCACCCGACTGCACGACTGATGCTCACTTCGGGTGGATTTGCAGCACTTACCGCCATTCTGATTGTAATATACGGCCCCCAACGGCCTATCAACCGGAAACGTTGCGCTGCCACTGGTGAACGCCACCGAGCTGGGCTTATTCACATTCATCGTGGCGCCGTGCGGATAAATCAGATTCAGATTTTCCGACTTGTTCGCGTAGAGCGCCGTGTTCACCGTCGCGTCGGCGATGTAGCACTCCTTCGGATGGAAATACTTGTAGTAGTGCGTGCGAATTAGTGAATCTGAAACGTGACGTGTTTAAATTAACCGATTGCAGTTGGAAATACAATAACCAACCCATATTCACGTAGATGCCGTATTCTTCCAGAAGGATGTTGATGTTACCGGTGTCGTCCTGACTGCTCTCAGCAAGAAGTACCAACATCCGCCCGCCCTCGCGCAAATAACCGCGCATCGCATTAATTTCGCTCTCCTCGAATTGCCCTTGCGGCCCCGGCAATATTAGCAGTGAGCAATTCTTTAATAACTGCGACGATATTTCTTCCTTGTTCCTGCAACGCACAGCGCCCGAAAGCAACGTTAAAACGATAAATCATTCGTGCGCACGGTAAATAATTACACCGTCAGCTTCCAGAAGATTTTCACTTTGCGATGGAACGTCTTGTAGTTCTCGTTCAGCTTGAAGAGCTCATTGCGCGACGCGTTAAATATGATTGTTTTCTTTTCGGTGTTTCCCGTGTCCTTAATTGAAATAAGTGAGTTTTAAAGTTTGTAATTATATGTTTAATGTTTATAAACTTACTTCTAAAGGTGGCATTTTGATAAGAAAACAAGTAGAGTACACAACCTATGCGATGTTGTTGATGTGGCGACGCAAACACGTTAGATGTTTGTTTGTAATGTTTAAATCTTGTCACCAGCGCAACGAAATTAGTTGCATTTTATTAATGCAGGTGTCATACTATAAAAATCAATAAATCGAGATTACTTAGTTCAAGGTAGCGACATCTAATGAGAAACAGCTCCACTTTACAACTATTTGCTTCTTCCATACAGTTCGACGGCTTTACCTTACAGACAACTGGTTTGAAGCTACAAAATAAATATTTATTTGTATAAAATATAAAATGTAATAATTCAGTAATGCACAGAAGCACATTAAATTAGGTTCCAATTTGGGCACACAACCCTTAATATAATCAAAGATATTTTTATAACAAATACATATACAATAACGTTATAATATAAAATAGATCCATCCATTTAACTCAATGCGAACTCATCGAACGCGATTTCCTGTCTTAAAATCCCAACAAGAATCGCTTCTGCCGATACAACCTTCACTTTACTTTTCAAGTAGGTTGCATACTTGGATTGGTGCGCAGCATCACCGACAACAATAAAATTGTCGTTTGCTGGTTTGCGAGTGACCACTTTGCCGCCATTTGCCTCAATTCCACCTTTGATTACATCCACCGATAAAGTAGTAACTAACAAAAATTGAATGCCCGCGAATATCTTGGAGCGCTTACTCATTTCCAATGTCTGTCCAATTTTGAACTTCCACATTTTCTCAGCATCAGGATCTTTAATTAGGTAGTCCCACGGATCTAGGAAAGCGTGCGCTTTCTTACACTCCATCAACCACTCTGGAGAGCAGATTGGTATTGATCTACCAATTGCAGACAATAGTTTCAACGTACGTTGCACTTTCTCCGTAACCAGAACAGTGCTTTGGGCAATTTTCTCCACAATTGAACCACCTAGGGACCGAACAATTTGCTTAAGTTTTGGATCATCCAACATCGTGAAAATAACCTTCGGTTTCGTAACTCGTTTGCTCCGCTCTGGTGACATAGTTACTTCCTCTTTAATTTTCGAAGATCGACTCACTTTCTTAATATCAGATTTAATTTCTTTCTTCTTCAAGTCTTCCTCATCAGTAATCACGAGTTTAATTTGTTTCTCTGGAACTGTTATAATTATTCGTTTGTCCTCCTTCTCACTATCTGAAGAATTATTCTGGTGACTACGAGTTGATTTAGATTTCTCGTGATTTTCCTTGTAATTAACACTCTTCTTAGCACGGGTACTTGCACGAACGTTTTTTGGGGGCCTACCCCTTGTTTTCTTTGTAGCAACTTTACACTCTTCATCCGAATCATCAGAACTTTCTTCGAATCTGACACTACCGCGAGTTTGCCGCGTATTTCTTTTTGTGGTGTTTGTTTTCGCCGTGGTTTTTGTTTTTTTAATACATGCCTTTGGAGTTTCCGTCGATTTCATTTCATTTTTGTCGTCGTCCGTAAGATCGATTGTCTTAACAGGTTCCGGGGTGGGCATGGAGCACATAGTTTCTTCATCTAGTAACTTCCGCTTTTTTTTCCTCGCTGCAGTAATGTCTAATGTTTTATCCGCCGTCATTGTCTGATCTTCTACTACCTGGGTGTGCTTAAAATTATCAGTGCTATCCATTGCTACCATTGGGATTGTGTCTGCCAAACATTCAACCTCAACATTAGATACCGAATCTAGCACATCAGTTGCAATTTGCTTCTTAATCATAGATAACTTAGAAGATACCTTGCCATTTATGGAATTTTCGATCATGGTAGAACTTGCTTTCCCGAAAAAGTCTAAAATCGACTTATTTTTATTCGCATTAGTTACATCCATATCTTTGATGGAAGATTTTCGACTATTATCTAATTCAGGTGTATCAATACTTTTCCGTTTGCTTGTTGTTTTCGCTTTTGGAGTTGCTGTTGTTTTAGCTCGTTTTGATTGGCCATTAACGTCAAATTCATCACTTGAGCGTTTTGTTCCTCCTCCAGTTAAACTACTGATAACATCTTGAGTGGAACATGTTTCTATTAAACTTGCTAAAGGATTTGTTGGTCTTGAGCTATCTGCGGTCGATAGCGTAACATTTTGCGTTTCAAACAAGACTTCCAGTTGACTTTCAATTTCTTGAACTCTTTTCATAACTTGATGGGGTTCATTAATAGCACAATCATTATCATTGCGCATTATCGGTTGAGTGGGAGATTCAAAATCAGTTTCTTCTTCTATGTGTGGCACTGGAACCACTTTAGCTGGTTGTATGATAGGCTGCGTTGGGGCCTCAAAATCAATATCATCTTTTTCTTGTTCTGTACAAAGTGCTTGAGCTTCTAATTGTTGTGTGGGGGCATCAAAATCAACATCATTCAACTTCTGCGTTTCGGCGTTAGAAACGTTATCACACATTTTTAACTTCTGTGTCGCAGCGTCGAAAACGTTATCACACAATTTCTGAGTAGGTGCATCAAAATCAAAATTCTCTGACTGAGTAAGTTTGCTAGTATTACACGAATTGCGTGATCCTTTTTTTGACTTTGCAAATTCCGCAACGGGTTGAGTAGGCATGCAAAATACTTCACTCTCGATATCAAAAGTCAACGCATTACATTCAGAAGCAATAATTGGTTGAGTAGGTGCCGAAAAATCTACATCTTCATCAACCATACCATTTTGAACCACACCTGGCTTAGTTTTAAGTATAGGCTGTGTAGGAGCGTCAAAATCAACATCATCGCACACATCTTGAGTGGCAGGTATTAAATCGGACGAATTTAAGCCAACTGACGATCGAGTTCGTTTACAAATTGGTTGAGTTGGGACAAGAAAGTCAGTTGATTCTGTATCGCGAACAACATTAGAATTGGCCTTTTGTACAACAAATTCTTGAGATTCATTATCAAATGATTTCCTGGGTGTATCATGCAGAGATTCATTTGGCATATTAACCTTTTCTCCTACAACGCTGTCGTTTATAACTGATTCATCTTTTTCTGTTGTACTTATTTGCAAAGCAGAAATATCACCGGATTCACATAATTCCTGAACACGACTTAATCCTAACTTGAAAGCAACATCACTAGTCCGTGAAAATGAAGCATCCTGCGTGGCTGGTATGTAATCAAGACTTGCGTTACCAATCGATTTTCTTGCTACAAATGAATCCTCACAATCTGATAGCACAGAATTCTCTATAGTTTTAGGTTCTGTGATCTTAGTTTCTACTTCCTCTCCAGCACTGTCTTCAGAATCACTGATGATGAATCGACTTCTCCGCACGCTAGACCTAACTTTCTGTTTAACAATGCCTTCATCATCAGATTCGGGTAAAATCTTAGCTGATTCCGCAATTGCTTCTTTTTCAGAATTTTCGATTTTGTTTCTTTCATTTAGTATTCTAGCATATGCGTTAATAGTTTCTAAAGTAGAATTACCCATTCCTGCTAAGAAATCAATAGATTCATCACTGCCATATCCATCATTAGGTAAAATCTCCGATTCCTCAAGCACTTCTTCATCAGAATTTGCTCCAGTTATACTTTTTTCCTTTCTTGATTTAGCAAATTCATTGAGCAACTCTAAAGTAGACTGAGTCATACCTGACTTTAAACCTACAGAAACATTACTATTATTCCCATTATCATTATCTTTATCTTGTGTTAGTGACAATTTTAAATTTAAACTGTTTTCGGTAGAATTTTGTGTTTGGGCTTGAGAATCAGCTTTATCAGATTGTGCAGATATACTTTCATTAATTTTTCTTAATTTCTCTGAACATTCCCCAGGTTCATTTGAACAAGACTCCTCTTCAGTAAGATCTGTAGCTAATTGACTTGATTGTGGGACTGCTTTTACAATTTCTTCTGTTATTTCATTTTCCAAAACATTAGTCAAAGGTAGTGGCTGAGTAGTTGATGTTTCAGGACCTATTTCATTAGTAGGAATATTTCTGGATTCCTCATCAATAGAATTTGGGGCATCACCATTCAAATCTAACTTATCACCAGATGGTTCCATTGCAATTTCAACATGTTGAGTATTTCCAGCAAAAAATTGAGAATCCACAAATGCACTTACAACAGAACATCTCTTAGTGACCAATTGTGTTGGTGCCTCATTAATACTTGGAACATTTACCATCAACTGGGTTTCAGCTTCATGTATACTTTCCTCTGGAGCTGCAGGTTTATTCTTCCCAATCATGGAATCATTAATCATTTGTGTATCAATGACCATCTTTGATAAATCATCATCCATGTCATCATTGAACATAGCTTTTGTCTTGTCAACCATTTCCACTTGTGTGCTGGCTTCATAAAAACCTTCCTCTGTCTGTGTATTTTGAGATTCATATTGTGGAGTATATATTTGTGATGAATTTTTATCATGTATCTTCTTGTACTTTCCAATAAATTGTGGAGTGAATTCAATTTCACTGCCTTCTTCCAGCAGATACATTTGAAATGGTGATAGGTTGGTACCATTAAGTTTAGTGCCATTTGTGGAGTTAACATCAGAGATATAATGGGCATCATTGATAATAGTAAAGATAGCATGTTGTTGACTTGCGACCTAAAATATTCAACTTTAGAAGATAATAACATGTCTAAATATTTATTTACTCACTAGGTCCCTTAAAATTACTACTGCTTGCATGCTTCGCCCAACAATATTTATGCCCTCGTAGATGAAGATGTTTTTGTTTCCAATTTGGAGTATTCCGCGCTAGAATTTAAATTTATGTAAGGTTACTTTAACGGATTTTCGTAATTATCAATGCGCACTTACTTTTGTTCGCCGTGAATGATTCATCTTGATACTGTGATGTAAATAAAATCCATTAACAGATGAATAGAATGTATTTCGTATGGTATGTTAAATTTGTTTCATCATTTTAGTTTAATTACAAATTATTGTTTGTGGCCTTCGTACTCGCCGTGACTTCGCGACTGGTTTGAGAAAAATATGACGCAGTGCTGCTGCTTTGTTTTGGAGTAGATCTGACAGAGGTCGCAACAATTCCCGTTTTTGATTTTGTTTTTGTTTATTGTTTTTATTCTTTATTTTGTTAAGAAAACGATCAAAACTTGTACAATATTAATTATTACTCAAAAATTTTAGATATATTTTAAATAGTTTTAGTAATAATGATATACTTTCGTATTAAACTGAAAAACATATTGTAATAAAACGGAATTTAAAATATATTTTCCTTATTTATAAATGAGTTTCATTCAAATATATGTTCTTCATAAGATAAACGATGTAAAAATTGAATAACTAACATTGCTAATGTTGATAAATATTCTCAATATCTTTAAGTGTCTTATTCTTTGTATCTGGTAATAACAAAGCAATAATATTAACTCCAACAAACGTGCATATCGCAAAAAACAAAAAGGTACCCGCAGGCGTCAGCATTTTTAACATAATCGGCAACACTTTAATAATAATAAACAGCGAAATGAACGAGCAGCAAGCGCTGAGCGGTGCACCAATACCTCTAGTTTTTGCCGGAAACAACTCACCACAAATGACAGATGGTAATGGCCCTATACTTGTCGCAAACGCGATCACATTCGAAATAACCGAAACCATGCAAACAATAGGGAATGCCTTAGTTTCTGGGTACACGGTTGACAAATACAAAAATAGTGCCAAATTTACCAATGACCCAGACAACAGCAATCCCCCCACCGTTAATACTTTACGCACGGAAACAACTTTTACCAGAATACAGGAAGCTATAGTTGCCACGATCCGTAAAATATTAAGCAGAATTGTTGAATAATATTGAACATTATGATCGTCTGAAATAATACCAATGATTGTAGACGTGTAGAAAACTAGTGCCATGTTTCCCGACAACTGATTCGTGATGAATGTCAACGTTGTGATACCGAATGGCATCAGGAATGATCTATCTGCACAGGAACGAATCTTCTCAGTAAAAGTTGCCTCCGGAAAGATTTCCACCATTTCCGTAGCTTTTGTAAATTCATCTTTAGCCTTGGGACCAAATCCTCTATACCATATGAAAGCAGCGTAGGCTTTTTTGATTTGGCTGCGATTTTTAAACCAGATGTAAGATTCGGACATGTAGAATGTTATCATCAGTGTGTTGTATATTGGAATAGCGCTCAGCAATAGAGCAATTGTCTTCCAATTGAATAGAGTGCCCAACAATTGACAGATAAATACACCTATTGTGCATCCCAAGGGTAAAAAACTGAGAAAGAACGCTCGCACGGATGGTGCTGTCACTTCGCCGAGATATGTGATGAAGACAGAGTAACCCATTCCAGTGAAGACTCCCGAAAATGTCCGTGAAGCCAACATAACTTCGTAGGTGTGCGAAAAGTACATAGTTACCCATCCTGCTAGATTAAATAAAATCGCAGTCAGCGCCATTTTCTTTCGTCCGAATTGTTCTAACGCCCAACTGGTGATTAACGTTGATGGAATCATTGCAAGTGTTGGTACAGACGCTAAATTAATGAATAATAAACAAAATAAAAGTAATAATGATATTATCCCACCACAACACATACCTATCCATGATTGTTGCCCAGCCGTCAATGTTATAACAGTTTCATTTGCATTGGAAGTATTTTGAGCATCTTGCAATTGTTGGAATAGAATTGACGTGTAACCAAAAACACTACCAGCACAGATACCATGAAGTAATGCTGTGATTGCAAACAAACTCTAAAACATTAATTAAAATTAAATTCTATATCTACGAATAGTATTTTACTGTTACTGTGTGGGTACTTACTTGCCGAAATAAATAAGTTCGGTTCGAATGTGTTTCCATGATGTCCGCGTCGCAACCAAACTTGTCGAATGATGTTGCTTCAATGGATATAATCCTTTAATAAACGCATTGGACAAGTAACCAATGTACATACATGGCGAACGATGTTTTATCGTCTCGAATTTTTGTAACAACAAAGTTGCAGTGTTAATATTGTTGTCAAACAATAGCTGTACAAAACGACCATCAGTGAATATCAGTGACAAGAATTGGTAAACAATGTTTTCATATTCGTACGCACAAATGTTTTAAAAACAATTTAAATCGTAAACAATTGTTTCAAGTGTCTTCTTTGATAGGACTTGTAGTTACATTTACTTATTAATATCAAGAATAGTTAATTAATAGTTTTTTTGGGTGAAACATTATTTCCTTTTACGTTTTTGTCATATTTCTTAAAAGAATATTACTATTTTGGTTTAGGCATCTATAAAAGACTGAATAGTTCTGTCTTGGGGACATAAATTATGCCTTAATTTAACTACACAAGTGAATTGTATAACAAGCGTTGACACTGAAGGCGACTAACGGATATTAACAATTTCGAATTAAAAATTATCTCATCAACGACCATAAACGCGGAAAAAAAATAAATATTGTTATACTCTTGAAATTTTAAAATTTAATTGTTTTTATTTACTTTCTCATCTTTTTAACTTAAATTATATCTTCTACCTTGTTTAAACTGTACAATAAAACTTAAAACAACTTACTTACACCTTATAGTCATAAATAAATCAATTTATCAACCACTCTAGCTATTAATGTAATAGTACCTACTTACATTTACAATAACAATATACCCAAAAAGTACACGCGCTAATCTACATATTTACACAATCTGTTTACGCCTCGTAAAAATTCTCCAACTCTTTCAACGTCTTGTTTTTCGTGTTCGGGAGAACAAAGCACATGACCGTAACCCCAGTTAAAGTGCAGCAAGCAAACATTAAAAATATGAACTCCGGATTAACAAGCACGAAAAAGTGCGGCATCAGTTTCACGATTGTAAACAGCGACGTGAACGATAAGAATGCGCTCAGAGCGCCGCCAATATCACGCACAGAAGCTGGATACATCTCCCCGCAAATTACAGTCGGCAGCGGTCCCAATCCGAGCGCGAAGAATATCACGTTCACAATCACCGACACCAAACAAATCAATGGAAACGCTTTGTTTTCTGGATACGCACCGCTCAAATACAAAAACAAAGAGATGTTAGCCAATGAGCACGCCAAACAGAATCCAGTCGTGATGAAAACAGTACGAATCGAGAATCGTTTGATTAACATCGCACTAGCAAACGTAGCAATCACTCTTAGAATATTCAGAATAAGATTTGAGTAGTATTGGGCTTCCGGATCATTCGTGATGATTTTGATAATGTGTGACGTGTAGAAAATTAAAGCGGTGTCTCCAGAGAATTCGCTGGTTAAAAATAGTAAAGCTGTGAGAAGAAATGGCATTACGAAGGCTTTACTAAAACAAAATTTGATTTTTTCTTTGATTGAACTGTTTATAGCAACGACGTTGTCTTTGGAGTCCAAGGCAGCCATGAATTCTGCTTTTGCGTCGATGTCTATTCCTCGGAACCAGACAAACGCGCGTCTCGCTTCGTCCACACGGTTTTTGTTCAATAACCAAATGTATGATTCTTTTATGTAGGAACAGATTAGTAAATTGTAGATTGGAAATGTGGCTAAGATAAGGGCCACTTTGCGCCAGTGCAGATATATTCCTAAGAATTGCGTGAGTAAAACTCCAACGGCGCATCCCAATGGGACGCCCGCTAAACAAACTGCGCGGATTCTTGGATGCGTTGTTTCACCCATGTAAGTTACTACAACCGGATAGGCACCACCCACGAATATTCCAGCTATGAATCTGCTAGCGAAAAGGGTTTCATAGCTATTGGCGAAGTAAGTTGTTAACCATGCGAGTAAGGTGGTAATGAAAACCATGATTACAGATAGGCGTCGTCCGAAAAGTCCCAACATCCATCCAGCGGATAAAACAACTGGTAACATGACCAATGTTGGTATTGAAGCTAAAAATAACAAAGTTAATAAATTTTGTTTTATATTTTGATGGATACTAACCGATCCATGATGCTTGATCAATTGTGAGAACAATTTCTTTACTTTCTTCTAGTTGTGGGAATAAAATTGAAGAGAAACCTAATACGGAACCTCCGCATGCTGCTTGAAGTAGACTAGAGAATGCTAACAATGACTGCAAATTTTTTAAATTGAATAAATTTGTTTTCTTTTTGTATTCAAATTTTAAAAATTGATTTACCTGCCGAAAAGTGTAACGTGTTTCTGTGTTGTTGAATGCGTTTAGTTGTGTTTCTTCAATGAAGCTTTCGATGATGGGCACTGAATGTTTTTTGACGTGCTTCAACGACATTTCTACGAGTGTCAATGCCGAAGCGCAAAGATGGTGAGTTCAATATAAACAACCACGGCGTAAATGCATAAAACTCAATAATTTTCATTTTTATCTACCAGTTTCTCAGATAATGCATAACTACAGGTTTTATTACGATGTAGTTTTACGATATTGTTACATTTTTGTGTTTTGTTGAGTGTAAGCGGGACATTGAAATAGTTCAGACGTAATTTTAAGAATATTAAGAATATTTATTGTGATCATTTATGGAACACGTGCTTCTTACCTTCGAATTAGTTTTTACTTATCATATAGAATAAAATTGAGTCCGTTTAGGATTTTAAGTGTTAATTTTCAATTAATTGGAATTTTTGTAAGTGTTATACTTTGTTTTTGGCCTAATAATTGTTTTGTTCTACTCATTAGCTTCCCGATTAAATAATGTCAACAACAACTTGTTTCCGATTATCAGAATCGGTAGCAGTAATAAAAAACATATTAATTTTATCAAAACTAGACGCTCCAATATTGTATGAAAACGCGTGAGGAGATGACGTAGATTTTTAAGACGCATTAAATATTATTCGTTCAAAAAAAGTTTTATTTGTAAAATCAACATCATACAATAACTTAAAATTTACATCTTGTTTATTTTATTCTTGCCAAAACTTCGAAAGTTTTCCCTGATTTGTTCATTAGTAAAATTTCTAGTTTCAGGCATAAACAAAAACAATCCCACACCTCCAATAATATTACAAATGGCAAACACTAAAAACGTCCAAACATTTCCTAAATTTGCAAACATTTTTGGTATCAACTGTGCTATTATAAAATTCATGCAATAAAGATGCATGACAGATATTGTCGTACCGACTGATTTCGTAATTCCGGTAAATAATTCCCCTAAACTTATATTGTTAATATTAATATATCCCAGACTGTAAAAGAAGTTAAACGAGACAATTGCCACTAAAGCAATCCATTGAAAGCCAATCCAAGATGATTCCCAGTACAATGAACCTGAGAACACCAACAAAAAAGTTGCGCATAGCACTGAAGAAGTGTTTATAATCCAACGAATTGGAAAATACTTCAAAACCAAAATCGTAACTAACGCCGCCAGAATTCTAATGACATCAATAATAAGCGTTGTGATGTATTCATCCATGTTGACAACCCTATCCATTATTGTAACTGAGTATAAAGCTATACCGGAACCACCTGTAAACACCACAGTGGACGAAAACCAGAACATGATGAACAACGGAATGATAAACTCTCGTTTTTTACATTCTCTCGCCACCATCCGAAAGGATATCCCTTGACTTATCTTAACCTGGTTTACTCTATCGTTATAATCCTGTGCATTCGCAGGCGATTCTCTTACGTACCAAAAGTACGCATGTTGCGCTTCTTCAATACGATTGTGATTCAAATACCAGACGTAAGTGTCTTTCAAGTACAGCAATATACAGAAATATGTCAGTCCCAAGGCGGTGATAACATACGCCGCAACGCGCCAGGAGTAAAACGTGCCCATTAAATCAGAGAATAGCATTCCGAAGGTACCGCCGATGTTGATTATGTTCAACAACATACTGCGATATTTTACCATTACTACTTCGCCAATGAAACAGTAACAAGCTGGATAGCTCATGCCTAGGGCAAAACCCAGTAGACTCCTGCCTAGTATAAGTTGTGAAACTCCGGAACTCGTTGCGATTATCAACCATGATGTAGAATTGGACAATGCTACCAAGGCGTAAGTCCATTTACGACCAATTAATTCAACTAGGAACGTGCCCACGATGGTTCCGGGAGGCAGGCTAAGATTAATACAGATGCTGTTTAAAGAAAACAAAAAATTACAAAATGGTAACCAATTCTTATGCAACTTAATCACCAATCCATGTGCCTTGATCTTCAGTAATCTTCAATGAAGAATCATCTTTATTCAGTTGAGGTAATAAAGTGGCCGAGAAATTTAAACCCGTCCCACCTATGAAACAATCGATTGTCACTACCAGTCCCAACAAACACTGCAATAAACAGAATATAATTACTGTATTTGTTTATATAAATCGATAATAAATTGAAAAACGAAAAACTTACTTGTCGCAATACTTCTTTGTTTCCTGTAGCTTTTGGATACATTAATCACGAGTAAAAAACAAGAGTGATTGTTTTAAATAGTCGTCAGTGTGTCCGACAACGTGGAGTATTCAGCCACGACAGTTTTTCACAAACGTTAAAATCATATTAACTTTAATGAGACATTTTACAAGGCTCACGGCACGCAACTCGTGGAAAGTCAAGCGCGGCGATCGTATCATGGAAATGAAAACAATGACGATAAACTTATCCAAACACATTCTTTAAACGTACACGAACATATTTAAAACTACGGTGTTGTAATTTGGTATTAACACGTTCCGCACGTACTCAATTTTTAAAATTACCTATCGGGCATTGATACCTTTTTTTCTGGGAAATTGATTGGTAATAATAAGTTAATAGATTTTGTAAACTATAACGAAATTGAGTGCTGAGTAAACTGAGCGCATTGTTGGTATTACACGTGCATATAATATATTGTTTTACCAATCGGCATGTGATATGCAAAGTGACTAGTAAATTATAGCTTTATTTTCGTAACATCTAGACTGCAAAATATTATTCACTTACATTCAAAAAACAAGTCATTCATGCTTTATGGTTTTATCATAAGTATCATAAAAATGCTTGCATACTGCGTTTAAGATTTTTGTTTTTTAAAGTGATTCCTAATTTGATCGTTAGTCACATTCCTTGTTTCCGGTAACCAAATAAACAATCCTACTCCACCAACAATAATGCACACAGCAAAGAACAAAAACGTTCCTACATTTCCAAGATCTCTAAACATTATTGGAATTATCAACGCTATAATAAAATTCATTCCGAACAAAAATATCACCGATAAACATGTGCCCAAAGGCTTGGTGACTCCGGTAAACAGTTCACCCATGCACACATTCGACATATTGATAATTCCAATGTTATAAACAACCGTATAAAACAATATCGCCCTAAAACTATCCAACGAAACGGGGACCACTGGTCTTGCCAAAATAACGCAATACAAAGTGTGATTAGAGAGGCCACGCATAGAACTACACATGAATTAATAATTACACGTATTCGGAGATGTTTGACGCATACAGCGGTCAAGATGGCGGCTAGAATGCGAATAATATCAATGAATATCGTCGTTAGGTACTCGTCAAATGAGACTACATTTCTCATTACTTGAACAGAATATAACGCAATGGCGTAACCACCGGAAAACCGGAAGTTATATAAAACCAACACATCAGTAACAAGGGAATTATAAACTCCCTCTGTCGACATGCCTTCCAATAATCTTTCCTTGTTGTTGCGTTGTGTATGTCTACTTGTTCAACCTGTTGATTGTAATCAGTAGTATTTTCTGCATTCGTTGTGTTATACCAGAAATAAGCTTGTTTTGCACCCTCAAAGTCTTTTCGAGCCAAGTACCATACGTGTGTGTTGTTTAAGTACAAGAATAAAGCACAGTCTATAATTGACAAACCAACCAAAACGACTGCAGAGAGTCGCCAAGGATAATAACTACCCAATGCGTCTACCATTAGCTGACCAATTGCAACGCCAATGTTGAGAATATTAATAAACGCACTGCGATGTTTAACTGAAGATACTTCACTAACGAAGCACATGCACACTGGAAAACTAATTCCTATTGTAAGACCTTGAAGAATCCTGGCAAGAAATAAATGCCAGGCTTGTGTGGCAAATGTAATTATAGTCCATGTCATGACGTTCAAAAATGCTACAAAAGCATAAGTCCACTTCCGTCCAAACCAATCCAGCACGAAACAACCTATGATTGTTCCGGGGAGGCAAAATAAAGCAAGTGCCGACGCTAAAATAAATAATTTACAAATATTAACGGCCTAGAGACAATTAAAATAAACTATACCAAAGTAGGTTTCTTCATTTTCCGTAAATTTGATCGTAGAATTTGTTTCTTCAAGTTGTGGCAGTAAAGTTGCTGAGAAACTGAGCTCTGCTCCTCCGATCATACAATCGATAGCTACAGCAAGAGCCAATAAACACTAAAAACGATAATATTCCATATTTCACCCAAATTTCTTAAAATTCAGCGATAAAATGGCGGCATACTTGTCGTAAATGTTGCTTATTATAGTTGAAGTGAAAATTTAAGAGCATTTTACCACAAACCCTCTACGAATCGACACTAGACTGAAATAAAACAATTTCAGTATTTTGTTAAGGATATTGCACTGTTTGCACACGACATGGCAAGTTGTCAATACATTAAAAGATAAGCCGAATAATTTTCTGTTCAGTTTTTACACACATTTGTAATATATGCTTGTAATTTACTTTGATAACAACAAATATAGAAATATGCGCCGTGCATATGCAAATTATTATGCAAAATAGCCCGACAAACTATTTTTCATCTTTTATGTGCATTATTGAAGTATGTTGTCAATCACTTAGTTAAATTACAATATTATTATGCAACCAGTGATCATGAAAAGAAAATAGCGTATTTTTTCTTTGCAGAAACAGTGGACGAATGTGGGTAAAGGCTTTGTTTGCATTTCTTTCGACATTTATTTCATTATTTTTTCATTTTTGGGACATTCACATTACACACAAATACCTGATTGCAATGAATTGAAATCAAACATGAAGCATATTCTCTACACACGTATTTACCGAAGTACCCCGCTGAACGGTGGGAAGTATTCAAATAAATACTTACAAAAGAACATCATATATAGTCGTATTTAAGTTACATGCTGCGTGGTGATGTTGCTTGTGTGGATGATACTTCATAGAAGTCCACGTTTGATTGTTATTGACTGCTTATTCATTTTATAAACATGTAAAATTTGTGTAGCCCTGACTGAATTTTTGCGTAAGTCATTATGTATATGTAAGTATATCATTTAGTTTGTTTTGTTGCAGGTTGCTTAGTAGTTAAATGCACTTAACAATTCAATTGCTTTTCGAATCATCAGATTATCAAGTTATCTAGTAAATGCAGAATGGTTATGTACTGAATTCAATTCGTAACTAAGATCGTGACATATTAGTGTTTAGAGCTGAACGTTCGGATCGTACAATCCATCTACTCTACTCTCAATAGCTCCACATCAAAGATGAGGGTGGAGTTTGGTGGGATGACACCAGGATGGCCTCTGGAACCATATGCATAGTCTGGGGAGCAGACAAGTCTTGCCCTTTGGCCAATGCTCAGCTGAAAAATAATTAAATCCTTATATATTGATTTGAAAAGGTTAGATTATAACAATGACAGAATTGTTCAGGACTACAAAACACACGTGTTTTGCAATCGCCAGTGTTTGTCCTCAAGCGAATTAGGAGCGCAAGGAATGAAATCATCATGATAAGATAAGAACTCATGGTTAAAGAGTGGTCCATATATCTATACCTTGGCAACTCCTTCATCCCAACCTCGGATAACTTCGCCCTTTCCAATGCGGAACTTGAATGGCACACCGCGATCGCGAGAAGAGTCAAATTTGTTTCCGTTCTCTAATGTTCCAGTATAGTGCACAACAACGGTCTGTCCCGTCTTCGGGTAGGTTGAGCCTGCATAAACACAAAATCAATCCATAAATGGCAAATCACACAAGTTTCTATCAAGGTCACAAATTAATGAAGCATAAATAACATGATCATAACGCAATATTCTATAACGATAAAAAGTAATTAACGCGGCATAGGAGATCAAACTCCTTGGCATTGAAAATTCATTTGCGTAGACAATTGCGCGTGAGAATCAAAACGAATGCAGTGATTTTGCTAAAATATATGGGACACTCACCATCACCGCCAGAAATGTGTTCGATATCGACGCCCATGGTGGATGTTGTTTTATTCTGTGAAAGATGTACTTGTCAGTATAAACACGTTGAAATTGTGTGTATTTGTCGTGTATTTCGTGCGTTTGGAGAACGCGCTTACCGGCAAAGCGACTCGCCTCTAAGGTTTTGGGGAAAATGGCCGACTACTCGATCGAGCCGAAAGTGCCAAACGTGTTTGATGAACAAGGAAGCAAATATGTGGGAGAAAATAGAAACGGTCCCCGTGCTGCCATCTAACATTCTATACAAAATTCAACCGTTTTAAAAACCATGTTTCAACGTAATCAAGTTGTACTTACCAAGGTAACACTTTACTCGGATGTACAATAATATAAACACACAATACTTTCACTTTAAAACAATAGCTCACAATAGCCGTTTATTAATCAGGAATCAGTCAAGGTAAAAAAGTCATATTTCCGCCATCAACAAATCAATGTTTCAAGTTTAAAAAAACGAAAAAATAAATTACATAACAAACAGGTAAAAATAACATCAAAAATCAAACAATAACACAATCATTGGTATTACTTATCTTAAAAATGACTAAACATACGACCAGAATATTGTACTATCTTTTCATGATTAGACTCACACCAAATAAATAAATAGCTTACCTATAAAATACCAAATTTTATAATTTGTTTTTAAGTACGGATGTAATTTGAGCCCTTAACGTCTTTTTATGTTGCACGTATTTTTCTGAAAATAAAACAATTTAGTGAGCACATCACGTTGCGCAAACAAGCAACCAGTCGACCCCATGATTACTCACTTATCTGGGTAGTCAATCCAAACAACGCGTCGGAGTTGATTTCGTATTTGTATGCACCGCTTCTGTAAATACAAAACAACATTTAGCACATACGCACTACAATATGATACCGCATGACTATATAGAGAGTAATAATAATAATGTTTTACAATGACTTACACTCGACTCTTTTTAAGTACTGAGAGGTTGACTAGACTTAACAAGCACATGGAAATTGAATCTAAACTCAAAACGTATGGATGAACAAATTCCTCTCTGGAATTGATCATTTCTTCAAGTTTTTCTTGGATTTTTGCAAGAATGGCTTTTTCTTCGAACGTCGGTGAACTTAACTAGAATATAAGAATAAACCACGTGTTATTTTCTGAAAAGGGAATTAAATATTTACTTACATTGTTGAGGAGGCTACAGATAACAAAATAAGAGTATAAAAATGGTTCTAACAAGTGAGTAAGCAACTGGAGCACTTTTTTGTTATCTGATATCACATAAACACCAGCCTCCTCTTTTATCGCGTTCAAATCTTTCAGTATTTTTAGACTCCCCAGTAAATCCTACAACATACAGACACTAAAACTCAACGCTCAAATATTACAACCAGAGTACACTTACAATGTGTAAATGTTGATTTAAATTGAAGAAATCATTTGCAAAGAGTGTCCGTAAAAATTTAAACTCTTCAAATAGGTTTTCCTCAACAATCGGTTCGCTGGCATTAGTAATAATGGCCACCACCATGGAATGATTAATTAAATAATGTAATGTTGGATTCACATAAATCTGCAACATGACAAATGGCACCGCTACTGTCATCGTGTTCTCGCTGAGGTCGTGTCCTTTTAACTTCGCTTTGGATTCCTTCAATCCCGACAACACAATAGCATTCTGTACGAGGGTAATATTCGAATCAGCATCCATGTGAATCAAATTCTTATGCACGTCCAAAGCAGCTTTAATATTCTTTCTAGCGTAGTCGAAATCAACCACAGCACCACACATCGCCAGGATGCTCTTTAACCACATCGTTTCCACTACTAATTGTTCAAATCGCATGATGTTCTGATTCATTGTTAAGCTATTCGTTAAAACGACTGCAATCAAATTAAACGTTGTAATTACAGCGAGTTTCTGCTGGCAATGAACAATATTTTCGGCAAGATGAGTGATTTCTGCTTTCTCTTCGTCGAGAAGTTCTTGTGAGTGCACCGGTCGCATACCATGCTGTAATCGTTTTAATTTGCTACCCAGGAATTGTTTTACAGAGATGGGATCGCCAAACTCAAAGTAAATATTGCCAAAGTTTTCATTCACGATCGTCAACGCTTTGAAAAATCCCTAGAGAACATATTAATAATCAATATTAGCGGATAATATTAGATAATCGCGTGTTGCTTACCGAGGTGCTCTCTTTGGGTTTAGGCACTCCCAATAATTCAAACGCGAATAGTTTCTCTTCCATGACGCGGTCGTAACTTATGTTTATCGGAACAAATAGGATATCAGGTACTTCACCAGTTATAAAGGCACGCAAAATCATGAATAGTAAACCTAGAATCAACAAAAAGTTTAAAACTTTCATCTTTTCTCATTTCCTCAATGCAATTACTAATAAATTGTTGTTTTACGTTAACATACCGTATTTAGGTGGTAAAGACTTGCAACTTCGACTCCTGGTGCCTTCGATAAAAAACTCGATGCCCGAATCTCCGTGCGTGACCAGATCGTGGACGTATTGTCGAAACGTATCCCAATAGAGGACGTCGTTATTGTAAATGCGGCGCATAAAAAATGCACCGGTATTCCTCAGAACCGTGGCCATTCCAAGCATACCGTGAAAATCTATAGTAATGCATCATAATCAAATAGACTGCTACATTAATATCAATAATTTAGTCATTTTACCCATTCCTGCGGCGATTGCAGGTATCTCCATGTCGAATGAGAACAGAACGTAGGACATTAAGATAAAATCGGCATAGCTCCGATGACTGGGCACAAACACCGTTGGTGTATTTCCCAATTGTGATTTTACCTTGAAAAAACAACGGATACATATGAATAAACAAATATTTATTCGGTTTTTGAAAGGGAAATTGGCGAAATAGTTAAAGTTTTATTATTTGCATGTTTTGATACATTAGTTCTGTACTAATGCCTGGTTATTACCTTCGGATATTTATACATTTCCGGGACTGCGTCCAAGTGCAACGCATAATTTCATGAACATCATTTGCGTACATCGTTTTAACGAATTCATGTAATTTAAAATGCTGCCGCGTTATTTAATACCCATCTTTTGAATGAATTTAGTCTACCACGCAGTAAATGTAAATTTTAATACATAACACTCGACAATTCAACATCAAGTTCACGTTCATTGTTCCAGACGAAAATATTGAGGACGAAAACAAACCGATTTGCATTTTACCTGGATATTCGTTGTTTTTGTTTATGTTTTACAATAAGAATCGCGCAATATGACCACTTTCCCTTGACATGATCTAATCAGACATCATTAATAAACCATGTCACACAGCAAAAACTCAAATATCCATCCTGTGTGAGTCACATTGTGTTAAGTGCAACGTCTACCATCAACCAGATTAAGAATCAATGGAACATAAATAAATAATACATGGATACCTAATCACACGTGACATTTTTCTATGCAGAGTTTCCCATGGAAACAAATGACCTACAAGTGTTTCAGCGCTTCATGAAAAGACCCGACGAGCACTTAATTATACTGAAACCCTAGAATGCTATGAATAGCACATACTTGTCAAACCGTGTACCGGTTTTGTGATAAGAATTGCGCGTAGTCATGATATGAGTAAATGAAACTGTGAACATCGTATGTTTCAAAAATTAAAGTACAACATGTATTATTTTATTAATCTTAATTAATTTATGATTGTTTCTTTTCATAGATCAGGAATTAGATAATTTTGTCATAAAATAAATGCGGTAACATAAACATTTGTAAAAATATTGATGAAATAATAAAAAAATAAACGTGCAGTGATGTTTCTTTAGAAAATCGATTCAAATTATGCGATACTTATGTGATGATTATGGCAAGTACAGTTTTTATCAAACATTACAAAGATAAAAGTGAAATTTAAAAAACTTGTCCCTTTTATTATCTTTCTTTTGGAAGGGAAGGGGTCAACATCAATAGCTAGAATAAAATAAAGCCGCGACGCACTGCACTAGTATTCTTTTTATCTCAGTTAATAATTAATTACTCAAAAACGCAACGCGCTCGAATAATGATGCTTTCAGAAATCGATTAAGCGGTTAATTCTGAATCGAATACAGTAAAGTTCCATCAGATAGATAATAAATATTTTAAATATTAATGTATTTTGATCGTTTTGGTTGCTTTTTTACAACTTTTAAGACTATTTAATGAAAAAAGGCAGATAAATGTAAAATATAGTAGAAATACAGACATAAAACGGTCTTATTTTAAAAATTATCATAAATATTACCTTCTGCAACTTACCCGGTTTAAACTTTCTTGATTAACATAAATACTGCTACATGCCCGGCAAGTAAACTTCGCCAAGAAGATTCCCAACCACCGAATAAGCGTCAAACTCATCTTGAAGCCAATTTCATCCAGGATCAATCTTACTTGGTCCTCCACATGAGCTTTTGATACCCCTTGCTCTTGAGCAATCTACCACAAAGTATATCAATGTATTTGATATTTTTTTAAATATATTTTAAAGATTTACCCTTTCAATAAGTAATTGTATCCTGGGACTGTTAAAAACATTCACTTTATGCGAGTCTGGTGCAACGGGCTTGATTTGCCGGTTGGGCAATAACAAATTCACCTCCCTGGATGCCCACATGAAGTTGCTGAACTCATTCCGTCGAGGTTCTAGAATATCCACGAACTCAGACAGGTGCCGTGCCATTTTGTTTATATGTTCATTAATGTTGATTGAAGAAAACGCTGTCGGCGAGCATTCGCCCAGCTAACAAACGATCGCACACCGGGCACACCGAACGCAGAGCGAAGCGAGTTTAATCTGACGGAGTGTCAAAGCTTCCGCGATTTTAGTACAAAGTGGATAGTAGAGGTGGTGTGATCGCGGTTAGTGAGTGAAGAGAGTGTGTGAGTGAATGTTGTGAATGTAGTGAAAGTAAGAGAGAGGAATTGCTGCGCACTTTGCCCTTTTGTCCGCAATTATACAAGTCTACAATTATTTGACAATAAAATAGTATTTTTGCAATTGTCTGTTTATTTGTTACCGAAATAATGTTTTGTAGTTTCAAAAACTTTGATTTCTTGCAACAAACTTGAACTAAACAAGAAACTAAATACTACAAAATAGCACATTTAAACCCTGTCATAATATTTGAAGAATATGTTTTATTTTATGTTATAAAAGAAATACATTTGGTTCAATTTTATTAATATTATAAGTTGCGCTTTTTGTTTATTTTAAATATATTGTGACAGCTGTAGACTTTGCAGCAGCGCAATATTTTTTTCAAGTAAGAATCAGTATCGCCAACCGAATAGAACTAAAATTACTCAACAAGTGCGTTCACGAAGTTGCGCTAACCGTGCCGATCTCAACCGAACAGGCGTACTAAGCGCGTTTGCCACTTTGGCACCGTTACGTCAATGTTAAAAGTGATCTGTCTTTGGTAGCCATTGTCCTGAATTTGCTTATATTTTGTGTGCGATACAATCACGTTTTTAACGCAACGAGTGAACGACGCACGCCCCCGTTGCATCTGCGAAGACTTTCCACGGCTTCAGCTATCGAACGATACATAAATAAATATGAATCCCGAATAGTGAGTATTGATTTTCGCCTTTTTCTGCTTTTATCTTTTTTGACAATGACGAGTGCGCTCGGTGCCTGATACGTAGTTCTTGTAAAGAAGCGCATTCGCTGGGAATTACTGCTGACTTCGTCGCAGGTGGCTGAACCGTTACTCGAGCAGCCCGCGTTTGATTCTTGCGTACGATTGCCTGTGGTACGATGTACGTTACCGATGCATCGAATGCACTTACACCCACAAATTAAATATCGTTATTGTATTACAAATGGGTGTCAACGTCATGACTCAACCGCAACTACAACCTGTACGTGTACCGAGCATAATTGTATTACAATATTACAAATCGTAATTTTGTTTCCCATTTTGTCGCTGATCCAAAAACATATTTCCTTTATTGTGCGCAGTCATGGCGATTGCTTAAAAATGAGCATCACGCAAAGTCCTTCAGTTTCTGGATCAACAGCACATTATTTGTTATCAGACATAAGCCGTCACTCTTTGAATAAACAACGTTAAGAAAACTTTATTACTTTATTGTAAAACTATGTAACCTTTATGAGTTGTTTTCCATTTGATATGCATTCATATAAATGAAGAAAAACAACCAAAATCTTCAACCAGTGCAGCTATGAATCTTGCTGAAATAGACTCTTTATTCAATTCAACTACATTTGAAATGTAAACAAGACTTTCAATGAACTATAACTTATCACAAGATTGAGCAATAATCAATCTTATGCGTAGTTACTCTCAGCAGCAGATGACTCATTACTAATAAATGTTTGTGTTTCAGCGATTATTTATTTAAACTTCTGTTGATCGGTGATTCCGGCGTCGGCAAGTCCTGCTTACTTCTTCGGTTTGCTGTAAGTATTAATAGATTCTTTGTCTGGATAACTATTTATGAATGAATTCTTCGTTTTTTAGGATGATACATACACTGAGAGCTACATTAGTACTATTGGGGTAGACTTTGTAAGTATTTTTATTGTTTGAATGATGTCAGTAAACTAAAACGTCTTGTTTTCTCTCTTTTAGAAAATTAGAACTATTGACTTAGATGGCAAAACAATTAAACTGCAAATTGTAAGTATAAACATTTCATGATTGCTGAAAGTTGATTAACAATATTTTGTTGATGTAGTGGGACACAGCTGGCCAAGAAAGATTCAGGACGATCACATCCAGTTACTACAGGGGCGCGCACGGCATTATCGTAGTGTACGACTGCACGGACCAGGATTCGTTCAACAACGTGAAGCAGTGGCTGGAGGAAATTGATCGCTATGCTTGTGATAACGTCAACAAACTGCTCGTCGGCAACAAGAGTGATTTGACGACCAAAAAAGTCGTGGACTACACAACGGCAAAGGTACTACTATCATTCAATAAATAAATTATCGAGATTTTAATTGATTACTTTTGTTTGGTTTGTAGGAGTACGCCGAGCAGTTAAATATTCCGTTCTTGGAGACGTCGGCAAAGAACGCCACCAACGTGGAGCAGGCCTTCATGACGATGGCTGCCGAGATTAAGAACCGCGTGGGACCACCGTCTTCAGCTGCAGACCAGGCGAGCAAGGTGAAGATCGACCAGGGCCGTCCCATTGAATCCACCAAGTCGGGCTGCTGCTGAAAACAACGCACTTTGCAAACGTACATTTCCACGTCCTGTAAGGTAACGCATTTTCCTCTTAATCCTAGCTGCAGCATTTTCTAGGATTGGTTTTTGTTTGCAGGTTTACGGTGCGGTTGAAAGAATAATGGCACGGACTTTAATTTTATATTTCATGTAGTAGACCTTTTGAAATACAGCAAAACAAGAAAGGACTACTACCATTATACCTAATTATTAATATAATCTAACATAATAGTAATCTTGTCTGTATGTATAATATTCGTTCAGAAAGAGTTTTCATCAATTATTACAACTGCATATTATTTTTGGAATTCTCAACTCTTATGTTTTTACTATAACCACACACATACACCTACACTGAACACGCAACACAATCAAACAAAACAAACAAACACGGTTTTTGTAGTTGCGACAAATCCAAAAGATAAAAGAATAACAACCCAGCCAGGTATAGTTATTTATTCTAAATAAAATATAACGATTTGGTAATAAGCGAAACTAGTGTCCTTATTTATACGGTGTTTTTGAAACATGCATTAGCGAGAAGGGTTGCATTCAATTATAATTTTAATCCTTATATATATGTTTTACGATTGTCCTTGGATGAGTGAATAATGAAGAGTGCGAAAATGTAAATACACACCGCTTTATATATTAATATATTGAGTTTTCATTGGAGGGTTTCTTTTGTTTTTGTTCGGCTTGGTTCGATTCACATCCTTCCCGAATAGAGTGAAAATCGACAACGTTTTGCTGGTGCGATATCAGACGAATCAATTAATTAAATGTATAGTAAATATGCGTAACTAACTTTAAGCGACCAGTGTGTAGCTACTTTGTAAGAACATGGTTCCGGGGCTAAGATTTTACTATTGTTATGTTTCGCTTACGCATCATCGATCACCAATTGTCATTCGTTTGAATTTATTTTGTGAAACTAAATAATAACTTATAAAAAATATGCGACTGGACTGATGATGAGCCGAACACGAGATTGTAACGTGATTTTATTCAATTTTGTATGAAGGAGAGAAACAAAATCAAGCATTATTTGCGTCAACTTTATTAGACAAATTTGTACTATCAATTTAAAAATATATACATTAAGTTAAGCGATAAGGTAGTAGTTGTTAAGTAGCTGAATTTTTAGCTGAATTATTAAATGCACTTAAGAACTAGACCGTTGTTTTTTAACTACAGATTTTTTGTTGTCTGTAAGCAACATTGCTTTTTATTGTATCTCATCAATTTTGTAATTTCGACCATAAAATCCAAATGTGTAAATTCCAGCTGTTTCTTGCAATAATTTCAGGTGTAAATTTGTACCTGTCCAGCTATAATTTTCCGTTGGCATGAAAAATAAAGTTTTTAGTGCTATATTTGGGTAATAATCTGCTCCTACAGTTGCGTTGACTACTTTAACTTCCAAAACTTTAAAGTTCTTCTGAAAATACTCATCACTGGGCCTACAAATGATACATATTAGTAGTTTTATATATTTTGTTACCTTATACTTACATTTTAAAACAATTAGTATCTTCACACTGCAATACCGCACATAATTGAATTCCCAGTTTACCGAATCCTATAAATGGTTGCAAACCATTATAAATAGTAAAAACTAATCCGCTAGTATCATTTACGTCTACTTTGAAATTACAACAAAACTCATTATGACACAGAGTCTCTTCAATGTCTTTATGTGCATCGTTTTGATTTAATGGATATTTGATCATTTCGGGACGTTTGGTAATAAAATTAAAGTTATTTAAATCTCTGCTATGATTTGATTGAGTTTTATGTTTTTTGTTCTGTTTCGATTCTGATGATTTTGTTAAATTTGCTATTAAGACTTTGGTATTTGTTGTACCCGACAGGTAACTTGCATAAGAATAACTTCCTGAATAAATACCACTACCACTTGTTCCTGTATTTCCATTACTACCACCACTTGCAAGAAGGGTCTTTCCGTGTAATGAAGCCCACATTTTTTGCATCTGTGTCGCTAAAAACCACAAGTTTAACACTAAAAATTTAAATAATGTAATTGAAAATGTATTTACATGAAAGATATGGAAGTTCAGAATACCAATAACTTGGAAAAATAAAAGCATCCACATTTTCATCGAGAGCATCCGTGTATGCGTTCTTAAAAAATATGTCAAAGCAAATAAACACTCCAAAAGTCACGCCAAAATCAGTTTGGAAATATTCCACAGTATTCCCTGAGCTGATGAATTTTTCTCCTGCCAGTGGATACATTTTACGATATCTAGAAATCTCAAAATTAACATAATGCATATAATTATATAGTACATAATTACTTTGAAACTAAGCGGCCTTGGCGGTCGAAAACAATATTTGCGTTGAATAATTCCCCAGAGTCGGTTTTTTCGATTATATTAACTGAGATATAAACATTATGAGTTTTACTCGAACATGACAACTTTTGAACATAGGAACTAGTTGTTTCGACTGTTTCCAAGCATGGAATTGTTGCATTATCAATTGGTAATCGAGCTGCATGTTTTAATAATTCTTCTTTTGTATAAGAAGGTTGAAATACTAAGGTCCCCTCAGGAAAAACAATCAAATCCAATTTCTTTATCAAAAATTAAATCAGTTATTTGAATATTTTCATTTTTGTTTTATAGGGAAGGTAGCAAAAATTAAATCAGTTATTTGAATATTTTCATTTTAAACAATTGATGCAACTATTTGAGTTAAAACTTGCCGCGTGCTTTCGTCGTGACAACAACTTTGTGTATTCTTGATTATCAAATCTATTATAACGACGTAAGTGCATAAGCTGTCATGTTTAAACGTTAGATTTCATTATCATCATTATTTATTTAAAATTTATAGTATTAATTTGTCATTATATATAAATTCTTCAAGTTGCCCAAGTTGGACCGAAGACAGGCACCGGGGTTTTAACAGGGAAAACGTATATCATTTTTTCGACCTCCTAGAAAAGCTTGTGGACGAGCACAACTCTTCGAAATGATCCAGTGTATGAAACTTTGGTTTAAACAAAATGTGCTTGTGTTAGTGCTAAAACTAAAATTTACTATTGTGTCAATTGCCGTTAAAAAAGCATGGTCCAATTTAGGAAACCGCGCGGTCCAATTTAGGAAACCGGTTTCTTAATTTGGACCAAAAACACAATTTTTTTAAATTGAAATTTCAGGGGTATAAATATAATTTTTACTTAAATCAAAAATATCATTTTGTAGGTAAGCCTTGTGAGTTACTTTTCCGCTACTTAATTTTTATTGACAGTTTATATGTGGCTCTATAAATCAAAAAATATAAAAATGGTCCAAATATGGCTACTTTCCCCTATATTTACCTGAGTTTCATTTACAATATTATCAATTATTTTTAAATAATTGTCCAAATTGTGTTTAATATTAGCTTCAAATCCATTATAAACTTCTCTCAGATATTCAATAACAGCAACTTTATATGTTGCACTCGCAATAACTCCGAAAATCAATATTATTAATAATTCAATGTTCATTTTTCTGTTTGATTCAAACACTGCCGGTGCATTCGGTAGGTACAAAATGTGTACTTATCAACCACGCACACACCTAATGGTTAATTCATTGATAAGTGCAAAGATCAAGGTTG
The DNA here is from genome assembly GCF_025399875.1 of Dalotia coriaria. Taxonomy (NCBI): domain Eukaryota; kingdom Metazoa; phylum Arthropoda; class Insecta; order Coleoptera; family Staphylinidae; genus Dalotia; species Dalotia coriaria. Next base: position 3,111,451 of record NW_027045451.1, read on the forward strand.
ATATACTGTGCACGCATTAAACATACATTTATCTAGGTAATCATTTGATCATTATTGATTTCACTTTATTATAAATGGATGCATTACTAAGTTCTAAAGAATAATCATATCTTAAAAGATCTATGAAATGTTTATGTTTTTATATCAAACCAATATGGGCAGTTTTCGACTTTGTTGGGAAATAACACTTGGTTTTTCGTCAATTCAAAATGTCGTTCTGGTCGGTTATAAAGTACTATCTTAAGCATAGCAACTTACACGGTTTGCACCATATTGCAGATGAAAAAACAAGTATTTTCTACAGGTCACTAATAAAATTTTATTTTTGAAACAATTGGACTTAAAATATTAATTATTACAGATTTGCTTGGCTATTTATAGTCTTGCTTTCAACGTTAGGCATGATGCGTATTTTCAAAAGTTCTTATGATTCGTACCTGCAACACTCGATTAGTTTTGCAACGGAAACAACGTATCTCAACTGGAACACAACGTTTCCGGCGATTTCCGTTTGTGAGATTGCTGGTACCGAAGTTTTCTGGACTGCGTAAGAAATAATTTTCTTAGCTAAATAAGCATATAAAGAAATAACACGTTTTTATTCCTATTTAAGTGATCCCAGTGAAAATTATTCACCAATGCAACAATTCCTCTCCGACATCATATTTTTTACAGGCAGTTGTTATTCGTGCAGTACAAACTGCGTTGAATGTAAGGAAATGAACTATAAAAGCTTAGTAAGGCAGGTAAGTAATGGGTTCTAAGTAATATAACAAACAGTGAACACATAAATTAACTGTGAATTGCAGTATCGTAAAAAGTGTACAAGCCTGATTGGTAAATGTAAGTGGAACGATGTTGAGTTTGATTGTTGCGACCACTTTTTACCGCTGAATACGGAATACGGTTGGTGTTTTGCAATTAATTCGATTCATACCATGTAAGAAACATTAAACAAATTTTATTACTATACTTGTAACATTAAAATTTACATATTTTATCTTTGATTGTAATTTTGCAGTCGACAAAAAGGAATGAAACAACAGCAAATGTTTTCTAATAGATTTACAGGACCAGGTCAACTTGTAATTGAAAATATTGACGATATTAGAGTAGGTATTAACTGTTTACGATTTATGATAAATATGATCTTAATTTAACTTGTTTCCTTAGTTATACATTCATGCTCCAGAAGATGTACCATTCATCAATTCAGATACAGATCTTCGCAAAGAAGTAGTCTTGGGTGAACGTTACCAATTAGATTTTAAAGTATTCTCTTGCTTATAAAACAAGCCTTCATATTTATTATTTTACTTATTTGTATTATAGGTGATTGAAATTGCTAACGATGAAAATGTGCGAAGCGTTAATGTAGAAAAACGCGGTTGCCGTTTTCCAGACGAAATCTATCCGGAACTGAAAGTTCACAAATTCTACAGCTATTCAACCTGCATTGTACAATGTCACGCTGATGCCCACATTAATTTGTGTAACTGCACACATCATCTCATGCCCGTTGTTGGAGATGCAAACTATTGCAATATAGAAGGATTATTATGTCTTACAGAATATTTTGGTAAAAGCAGTAAAAGTTTTAATGCCTTTTTAACATAATATTAATATATTCTTAAAATAGAGACGGTGAATCGACTTCATGCAAAAGGCTTTGATAAACCAGGTCTGGTTTGTGATTGTGTTCCATCCTGCGTTGAACCCGAGTATAATATTGTTTCAGAAAACAAAGGGTAACTTATATCAGAGTATATTTATTCAATCACTTAGAAACCTGTTCTTTTAAAGGGTAAAATCATCAAATGGTGAAATATCGATTCGACTACAAGCACTCCCAACTTTGCGTTTCAAAAGAAACGTTGTGCGCACCACATTGGATTTGGTAGGTGAGTAACAACAAAACAACATGATAACAAGTGCAGTCGACTAAACAACCTAGTCTTGATTGCTTGGTGTATTTACAGTGTCTATCGGTGGGACGGCGGGACTGTTTGTCGGCGCATCATTGTTGTCCATCATCGAGACGGTGTACTTGTTAATTCTGCGCAGAAACTATAATTGACAAAGTCCTTGAATTTCAATTGCTTTCAATTTGCTACACAACAAACAAAGTTAATGCAGCAATCAGGATAAGCCCTTTCATCAATACGCTATTTGTATCCTAATCTGGGACTTATTAATATTCTGTTAGATGTTATAAATAAGACATAAACGTGTGTGTATGTAATAAACAATACTAGAGAGCGTGTCAAGTAGGCGATGGATAATCGACGTTATCTTCGAGCAACTCACGACGCAGGATTTCATCCATTGCAACTGGATTGTCAATAGGTATCTGCACAAAAACGTTTAATTCATTATGTGTCTGCCTTCATTTGTTGGTAATTTTAAACGTACACTGTGACCAGCTCGAAGAACTGTGTAAAACACCAAATTTCCAACTTTTTTGATGTATCCTTCATTAACCATGTTGATTTCCAATGCTTCTTGGGTACTATTCTCCCATTCGGCTTGTCCGGACCAGTTTAAACGGTCTAACCAATTTGCTGTTCCTGGCGTATTTACGATAAAGTCAAATACCCCATTGTAAACAATCACTTTGATGTCTGTTTTGTTTAAAATCTCTTCAACTAAAACATGAAAATAAATAATAATAACCCAAATTCACTATATATCTGATACATACTTGTATTTGTAACTGGTCGAATCAAATCTCCAAGCAAAGAATTATAAATATCATCGTTAATGAAACTCCATTCAATATCACTGGATAAATTCAACATTTGTTTGATTGGACCATTCATAAATGTATTGCACGGCTCTTGATAACTCAAAAATCCTAAAACAAACATTTGTACACGCAAGTTTTTACAAGATGTGTTAATACAAGATGGCGACATTCATACTAGGCATTGATGTCGAGTTAGACGTCAACATAATGTTATAAATATCGATTCCTTGTGTCGCTTCAAATACAGTATCGGTGATTCTTGCTTCCAATTCGGAAGCTTCTTCGTAATCATGTCTGGCAATTGCACATTTGATTTTTTCGGCAAGGTCAACGATGGCTTTATAGCCATGACGATCAGTTAAACCTAAATTTAATGCAAATGGACCATAATTGTTGATGTAATCCATTGGTGAAATATAGGCATCACCAAGTCCAACTCCTTTCAGATTCATTTTTAGTTTGCCATCTTGAATTTCCTACATTGAAGAAATTCGCATTTAGATTATTCATGTGATCACTTTACGGGGAATTTTGGTTACGTTGTGAATTTGAAGCGCAAACTCGATCGCCATCTTGCCGCCATAAGATTCTCCAAATATATACGAAGGCACCGTAGAAAATTCGGTAAATTTTCGAAGATATTTGCAGAGAAATTTGACTAGATCGTTGCCAATATCTTTTGGTTTTGAACAAGCTTTGTTTTATTTTGGGAAATATAACTGAAACCCACACCGATTGGGTTATCAAGAAAGAGAATATTGTAGTCTTTGACCCAGGTGTGTTCCCGGGGTTCCATGTCCATATTTAATGGACCTATTTCGAGAAAATTGCCATAACCACTTGACGCCATTCCAGGACCTCCTAAAGTCATACATACAATGCATCTTTACATAAAACTTGTTTACACTTTAAATTTTTTACCTTGCAACCAAATAATTAACGGTCTCTCACGATAATGTGTAACATTAGCGGTGGTGTAATACAGCCACCAAAACATGTTCGCACCTGGTCGCACTTTAATATATCCCCAGTCCTGCTCGCCGGGACCAACGCCTTTCTTACCTAAGTCCACATTAAAATTTATTAAATTAGCACCCCTATGCTAACCAACAGCTACCTCGCAACTTGTATCTCTTTACCTTCCGTACATACGTTGTTAAAGTTCATCAAACACATAAAACACGCGGCGACCAGGGCGCATCTTCGCCAAGACATCTTTGCGACTGAGATTAAAAGTTGACAATTATCGCGGAGGTAACGCGCCCGATAAACAACACCGTGCAAAGTTAATATGCGTCGCTGAAAACGTAAGGCGGCGTGTCCGTGTTAGATGGACACACATCTGGATCATCATATAGGTCATATAGGTCATGCAATTTAAACCAAATTGGCGATTCAAAAGATCGCCGTCCGCCTGAATGGCCGATGATTGGCCGTAATCGTTCTCGCGGGTTGCCCGACGATGCTCGTTCGCGCAACGTATTTCGCCAATTTTTCATTCCATTAACCTTGACCATCCTTGCGTGATTGATGCGAGCGGTTTGGAGCAATTGAGTGATGTAATTGCGTTACAGCGTGATTCTTTTCTTTGCATGAGGTTGGTGTACCATAAACAACACCAATAAGATCAAGTTTGGTTAGATGCAGATCATTTCAAAATGGCGATAGTGCAAACATAAAAAAATTGAAGCAATTCTTGACTTTAAACGCAGTAAAATATAGAAAACAATGGGATTTGCTTGTTTATAAAAATGAAATGTATACAATTTAAACTATATTGCTTAATAATCATTTCCATCAGTAATCATACAATAAAATGAACCGTTTCAACTTAAGTTATGATGAAATATGTATTAGTGAGACCTTTGTTATAATTATGTACACAATAATAAGTATAACACGTTAGTAATGTAATATGCATCGCGCATACCAAATTGAACGTCTTTGATTTGAACTATACGTTTATAGTTACACGCTACTAGACACAGATATTATCGTTTACAATAATAATTAGTGATGAGTAAAAAATGATTGTGTGTGAGCCTCGTCGCCGTCCACATCTCGTCGATATCAATTGATAAATAAATTTGATATGAATCTGTTACACTGATTTTTACACACACGAATTTCGATTGAAAATAAGTATCTGCTAGATCGGTAGCTCCCTTCTTAAGTCGATATTGTCCTCTTCGTTTTAATAATTCTGTCATTGAGTATGTGTTGCTTAACGTAATTCTTGTCATAACCATTTAGGATTAAACGATATGATTTAAAGATATCTTATCTACAACGAAAGTATTTACATTCATGTACGACCGTACGAACTAAACTGGGTTTTATCACTACGAATTAGATATGAAAAACAATTGCGTTGTTAGTGGTTGTCCGACGTAAATCAATGATATCCGCATTTGTCCGAGAATTAGTCAATTAATAATAATAATAATAATCCTACGTTACATTAAAAAATATCTTCAGATGGCACCGCGTTTCTTATCGAGCTGTTGCAATGGTTCCCCTTTTGCAAATATGGCGCGCGCTAATAAATCTAGAATATTTTAATAAAATTAACATAATACTGTTAACAAACTAATCTTAATACATGTTCGCCCCGCTGCAGAGATACATAAATACGAATCACACGATAAGTTGCAATTATTATGCCATGGCGCGTGGGAAAGTAACCTAAAGTAAGAGTTAAAAGTCAAAGTGTTTGGCACATACGATCCCGCCGGCTTTCCTTCTGCACTCGCTTAAAACAACTCAAATATTGCATGCCTTTTTGTACCGATGTGAGGCGTTAGCAATGTAACGCCATTTTGATTGCAATTTCATACACATTCACATGCACTCTCTACACGCAGACAGCCAGTTCGTCCAAATTGATAACACAGTCCTTATTAACTAATTTTAGTAAAGTTTTTTTGATGCGCAGCGCGGGGAGCCGCACGTTCGGATTGGGATGCCAGCATTCCTTCATTATTTTCACTAAACCACTTAGTGTCTGCAAATAAAGTAAGAAATAATTAAAAATCGTCCTGAAAGCACAAAGTGAAGTAAATTACCTCATCACTGGCCCATCTATTGGGTATGTTAGGTCGCTGCTGATCAGTGCAGACGACTTTCTTCATATCTTCAAAACTGGGATCACTAGGAACAACGTCAAAGAAAGGAGGTTTGTATTCCTCGGCGATGCCGTTGCTCAGCGTCCTCCGGGCGATCTCCCAGAAGACCAACGCCAACGCGTAAATATCCGCGCGCCGAAATGAGTCGATATAGTCCATTCTTATTCTGTTTAAGAAACAAATCAAGATTTAAAATAGAACAAATTAAAATTATGCCTGCTTACGTTTCATTTAAGACTTCAGGACACATGTAGCGCTTTGTACCAACTTTAGGGTTGGAACCAATGTCCAGCATGTCGTTCTGCTGGGTGTGCGTAACGGCGAGGCCAAAATCAGCAATGACACAGGTGCCATTGTTCTTTACCAATATGTTTTTACTTTTTATATCTCTGTGAGCAATTGCAGGTTTACCCTAAAGAATACATAATGTTTAATATTCATTTTGAAGATATGCATTTAAACAAACCTCTGTTCCAAATATTTCTGTATGTAAATGTACTAATCCATTAGCAATAGATATGCAAATCAGGAGCATTTGCTGATGCGTCAACGTCGTCCTATTGAGATGATCATACAAACTGCCGAAAGAATGATAATGTGTGACCAGCCACAATTGTGTGCAGGAATTCCTAGATGTCATATCTGACCCAATATACCCAGAATATTATCATGCCTCAACAAGATAGTGCTGTAAATCTCAGTCTCCCTATTCCAGCTGGCCTCATCCCTAGAGAAAAAGATCTTTACAGCAACATTCTCCCCATGACAAATCCCTCTCCAGACTTCACCATATCTGCCTTTACCAATGCATTCAACAAGTGAGATTTGTTTAGCCAAAGTTCTCTGAATCAACAGTGGCAAACCAGAGCCACTACCAGAAGTCATTGAATGTTCTAAATACTCTCTCAATGTGCTATCACCAGCTGCTGTGGCTCTGAGCAAATCATCACTGGCATAATATGTATCAGGATCATGTTTACTTTGATTTCTCAATCTGTGTCTGTGCACTTTCCTCATAAATATTAAAATAATAGCCCCCAGGATGCTTATTGATAATACTGGGACAAGCACAGCCCCAGTTAATTTTAAACCATAATTAAATGAATCTGAATATGGCACAATATCCACATGAATTGGTGGAAATTGTCCTGCATTACAAAAGTCTTGTGAACAGCACACAATGTTTACCAGCACTCTGGAGTCCCTTTTCTGAGGACCATCAAATGTTGGTGAATGGCAATAGAATGGAACTTGTTCTGGATCAATTGTGCATCCTCTTTGAACCTTCTCCATACCAGTCGACTCACGGAGCCGGGATTTCCAGCACAGCACAGCATTGTGGCAGGTGGTCTCATTTGTACAATGTGGTGGATCACAACTGTGGCATTTTACTTTTGGTTTGGCATAAGCTTGTGCCCCAAGCAACTGGTTGTGGTTGTTGGAGTCATAGTGATGCTTGTAGCTGTGTGATGGCGGCGGTTCGCCGGGATCATTGTCATTATTAGTTTCATCGCCGTCGAGCTCTTCTTGCAGCCCTATGTGATTCGCAACTTCGCCTGAAAGTTGAACATGTAAACATAAACACCAGTGGGAGGCTGGGGAAGAGTATCAAAACAATCGGCTTGAGCAAGTTTTGGGCGTGTTATAAAATTGAGGCGTAATTAAAGTGTTGTTAAAAGAGTGTTTGATGATATTTTTAATACATACCTGAGCATAGTGTTATGCATAGTAAAATTATTAAACAATTTACGAATCTCGAGGCGGCCATTTTGCATGTATCTTTGGATCTTTTTCTTAAGTTAGTATTTACACTGTTGCCAAGATACAACTATGAAAGTTACTATATGGTAAACAATGTCCCTAGAATACAACCAGATTTTAAAATATACTAGATCCTATTTACAAACTTAAGAAATAACTCGTTTGGTACACTTATATAAAAAAATAAACCCAAATATTTAACATTTTATACTTATTTTTCTATGTTTATTAAAAAATATTAAAATTATTTAATATTTTAAGTTTTAATTGGGTAAATAATTTAAATCTTAATAGGTATAAAATAACTAGTTTAAATACATGTACATGCATTTATGTATATACATTTTTTAAACTAAAATTGCAATTTTATTAGTATTTAATCAATTTCAAATTATGCGCTAAATCCTAGACGTCTTTTTGTAGGTTATTGCTATCAGATCCGTGGACAAGCCGAACAAGCAGCGCAGGCACCAGCCAGTCAGCAAGTCAGCTTGTCATCATTAATCGGGTAGTGAGCAAGTGTACATCGCTAGAGGTTTTGCCAATAAAACAGCCCATACTTCTGATGGGCGCTCAGTTTCTGTCTAATTAATTGCAGTACAACATCATTGCGCATCATAATTAACGTAAGAACTCTTCAATTAATTATTTTTCAATTACAGGTATAAAATAACGCGTAGTAAAAATGCATAACTTTTAAAAACCGGTTCTTTATTTGTTATTTCTTTTATTTGCCGGTAATGATCAAACAATGAGTTTCCATAGAAGCTAAGCTAATCGATTAATTGAATTAACAATTGACTACTATACACAGAAATTATTTGCCTAACTTCGTATGTATTAAATACACACAGAAATCACAGACGAAATATATTAAACATATTAGCTGGTCACACGATTATCGCCGTTATCATATAACGTGACACTTTCAAATTTATTTTAAGAAATTCTATTAATACTTTGCGATGTTCATGGCTAAATATTTGCTGGAATGACGAGCGAAATTATCTAGATTTATGCGCAACTTTTGTAGCATAACCTAACCATTTTTAACAATTATTTACTAAGTCTTATGATTACTCAAATCTCGCCATCATTTTATTACATGTTAAATGTTTAATTGAGAATGTGAAATAAATCACGTCCATCGCGACAAAATGAATCAGTTAAGAGGATTGTCGACATGTACGTAATCTGGAAGTCAATATGTCTTAAGTACATGAACAATTTGATAATAAAGTTTAATCTAGATAAGCTACATAGAAGTTGGTTTGATATTTTTCAGTAAAAAGTATAATGTCAACTAACACGAAACTCACGTTTCGCTCGAAGTTGACGCGGACTGATCCTCATGAATATCCTGTACTTATCATTGGGCAAGTGAAACATCTTAATCTACTTAAATTCAGTGATGTGAAAGCTAAGTTGGAACCAAGAGTTTCTGAAGAGGTAGGAAATTAAAATTGCAAGAATGAGAAAACAGCCATTTAAAATCTTAAATTTTGTCTTTTAGTATTTCAGAAATGCGGTTTCTAGTCTGCATCCTTCACCAAGTGACACTTGCTCATTGTATTTGAACTTTGCAACAATCGCCGCGCTTCCAATTAAATGCAGCAGGCACAACACTCCATCAAGATGCCACACTCTTACAAGACTGGTGCAGAATTGTACTGTAAATGTGGATGAATCCATTGTGGTAGGTGTCACACAATGTATTTTATAAAATTTTTTTATAATTTGGTAATTTGTGTGTTTATGTAGGTGGTTTGTGAAAGGAAAGATTTGTATGCGAGTGGATGCGCTGTCGCCCGTGCTTTTCCAACTTATTCTAGGAAAACTGCAATCAACACCAGTCAGGTCAATGTGTCTGTTGAATTTATCATTGTACCTAGTCAAGATGATAAAGATACTTCTACCGAAATTACGCAGGGGGACATCGCTGCTCTCGATGCCGCCGCTGTTGGCATCCGCACCGCCGCGCGCATTGTCGACGCACCATGCAATGAAATGAATGTTGATGGTTTCCTCAAGGAAGTTGAGAAAATCGGCGGTGTGCTCGATATCAAACCACTGATTATCCGCGGAGAGGAACTGCATACCAAAGGTTTAGGCGGTATCTACGGTGTAGGCAAGGCAGCTACTTCACCGCCAGCATTAGCAGTCTTGAGTTACACTCCTGCGGGTGCGCACAAAACTGTCGCTTGGGTTGGTAAAGGTATTGTTTACGACACCGGTGGTTTAAGCATCAAGGGAAAAACTGCAATGCCAGGAATGAAACGTGATTGCGGCGGAGCCGCTGCCATCTTAGGCGCGTTTTATGCTGCTGTGAAAAATTCCTTCACGCAAAACTTGCATGCCGTGTTCTGTTTAGCTGAGAACGCTGTAGGGCCAACTGCAACTCGTCCTGATGACATACACACTTTGTATTCAGGACGTACAGTCGAAATCAACAACACTGATGCAGAAGGACGTCTTGTATTGTCTGATGGCGTGGTGTACGCGAAAAGGGACTTGAAGGCAGATATTATCTTAGATATGGCGACGTTAACAGGTGCACAAGCGGTCGCTACGGGCAAATATCATGCTGCAGTGTTGGCAAATAGCGAGGAATGGGAGGATAACGTTGTTGTTGCTGGAAGGACTTCAGGGGATTTAGCGTTCCCGCTTCCGTACTGCCCTGAGTTGCATTTCAGTGAGTTTTCATCTGCGATCGCTGATATGAAGAACTCTGTAGCTGACAGGAACAACGCGCAAGCAAGCTGTGCTGGTTTGTTTATTGCGTCGCATCTTGGGTTCGATTTTCCGGGGGTTTGGATGCATGTAGATATGGCTGCGCCTGTGCATGCAGTAAGTTTTTACAATTTCCGACACTATTTTAACCAATATGTAATAAACTCGAATGTTTTTCTATAGGGCGAGAGAGCAACCGGCTATGGCGTAGCTCTTCTTACAACTTTATTCGGCAAATACAGTAAGCAGCCGCTTTTGAATTCAATTGGTCCTGAACTGGATGTTGGGGATGCAAGCTTCAATGATGAAACATGTGCCAAGAAATTGAGAATTGCTTAAACTTCTTATAATATCTTAAAATTTAGTTCAAACCTAAAGGCTTCAATATATTTAGAGTAGTTTATAGATCAGTATATTCCACTTGTATCAATTTATATGATGTCAGTTGCACTTTCATACTTTAATACCTCAAAAACTTATAAAATTTTCATAAATCGAATCAAAGCTCTTTTCAAAACGCCTGCGCATTAGCAAAACTCCCCATCCTCCTATTGGTTGTGTTCTGTATTGTATGTTGGTTCGAAATTTTGCGCCAAAACCAAACCATTTGAGGTTACCGCAATCAAATGTGTGAGTTGCAGCCAGTCTTCTTCTTTATTATTATTTATTCAAGTAAGTAGTTATATTAATTGATTATTTCTTAACAATTGATACTAATGCGATCCAAACGGCGATAACTTGATTAACATAAGCATGTACCTGTACACAACTGGCAAACTCAACATTGGAGCCAGTAATATTCCATATCTTTGTTTGTGCAATCATATCCACAACTTCATTCACACTGCTGAACGAGAAATATTGGATAATTCCATTAATCTGAAGTAAAATTTCATGTTAATTCTATTGAAAAGAAATTAGCACGCAATATAAGTACCCTGAAATTGTTTGAATATTCAATCATTTGACTGGATGAAGTCAAATGAGTCTTGCTATGCATGAAGTTCTTCTCAGCTTTTAAGATTTGCGCCCTTAATAAGTTAGATATGTAATGATTCCAAATTGTAACATCATGCTCCCGCAGTTTCGCTATTTTCTTGTGTAGTTTCTTCTCAATGACATTTTGTAACTTGAGTGCATCACCACTTTGAAGATAATGCAAACTGTGCTGCACTGAATTGCTAGGTGATGAAACTGAGTTGTTAAACAGTGGTTGCCAGTCAAATCTTCGTGTAAAATCAAATCTTGTTGTGAAAACAGCATCGCCACGTTGAACATTTCCCCAAATCTAAAAATATTTAAATAGTTATCATGATAATACAGAAATATATGTTGCGCAATGTTACATTATTTTCATTGACTACACAGTAGACTTTCTTAAGAGGACAGTATAGATCAGTAACATTATAGACAGTTCCATTAGTTACGTCGATGATGAAGTGATTTGGAAGCGGTGTTTCATTGTATTCTCTAATCAAAACATAAGCAGTATTACCATGGGGTATCCCAAACCCCATCAACAACCAAACTTCCAGTTTAAGAGAGAGCAAATAGCAAGTTAATAAAGTTGCATGGTCATAAATTGATCCTATTCCCAATTTTAAGGTTTGCTAAAATTATTATATCATTAGTTGCTTGTAGGTAGTAAAATCATTGTTAATATAACTTACTTCTGCTGTTAACCAAATGTTTTCGTAAAATTTATTAACTTTTCTAAATGGAATCAAAGAAACAAATCGCGCGCATTGTTCCAAATTAACATCAAATTCATCAGCGTTTAGTTTTGGTGGTTCTAAAGTTTTGATAAATCTTGTAAGACAAATTGTTTTCCCATTGCTGTCAATAGCCAAAGCACTGAATTTTCTTCGGGGATGGTCGAGATTAAAGCGCTTATTCCATTCGATGATGTGATCTTTAATAAAAGGTGGTTCGCCACAAGTTATTGAACCCTAGAATAGTTTTGTTATATACTTTGTTCTTTGAATTAAACATCTTTTCAATACCAAATCAGCAGAGATTTTTGGAACTGTTGAATCAACATAAACAGACATTTCAAGGAAGCTCAAATTTGTGTTCTTATTGACTTGTGTTCTGGGTGTACTTGGCGAACGTATTTCTTCTTCTTTTTCATATCCGTGAATAAATGGAGGCTTGTTTAAGGGAAATTCGCCTTCAAGCTAAATAAAAACGTTGTTTAAATGTTCAAATTTACTTTTTAAATTAGCAAACCTTGTTTTCCGAAACTGCTGCAGCAATTGTTATTACTACACTACCCAAGTTAACAGCAAGTCCATCAGAGTCATCTTCGACAAGTTGAAAAGATTTATATAAATAGACCCATTCAATGAATTAGGATTCAAATAATCTAAGTTTTCAGAGTTTAACGAAACTGTTAAAGTCTCATTCCACGTTGGTTGCTTTCCTTGTGATAACCCGCTTGTTATTACTTCGTTTTTGTCGTTATCGCAGCAAATTTCAACAAAATATTGTGGAATAGGCGTCGTTTTAGTAGAGTTTGCACTATTACTGCCATCACCGGTGCTACTTCTCGATTTACTTTGTTTTCTGCTTGAATTTACTTTAACATTTTCATTTGGTATTGGTAAATTAATACCACTTTTTAAATTAATAACAATTTTAGCTGTTCCTCCATAAGTCACTCCAGAATCATGTTTTGCGTTTAAACACTCAACTTCCGAACGCAGTTCTAGCATTGGCAATGGTTTAGTTAAAGCTGGTATTATTTTAAACCAGTTTATAAAGTTCGACAGCATAGTTTTCAAATAATTTCTACAATATTTTTCATTGCAATTAGAAGAAAATAAATATAATAAGAATAAGAATGACTTACTGAATCCATGGAACCATCTTTTCATCAATAACGTCTTCGAAAGTCAAGTTATTCTCACAGTTTCTACAAAGTTGAAACACTTTTGTGTGTATTTGTCTCAAGTACTTCCTCCCCAAAGATCTTTTTGAGGTAAGATCATCGTCAACTTCATCTTCTTTATCGAAATACTCTTGATATTTCTCTTCGGCCAAGCGCCGTTTGTACGTTGCGAATATATTACTTGGTATTTCATTTAGACGATTCGGAACCATCATTCCCACAAATTCCGGCTCGTTTTTATCGCGTAATCTTAACAGTTGCAGACGCACATTGTTTTCAATATCTTCTTTCGAACAAATTGTAAATGTTTCTAAATACGGATCACATCGAAAGTATTTAGTAGACTCCACTTGTGCCAATGGAGAATTATCGCGTTTATTTTCGGATAAATAATCGAATATGATTGCATTGCGCGGATCTTCAGGATCAGGATTACTTGTATCTATCCAGTGTTGAAGGTTTTCAATGTTTAAGCCTCCTTCTGCGTTTAGAATATTCGTACTTTTGTTTTCATCCTGGTTGGTACCAATTGTATCCCATCCTATACAAAATGTTAAAAAACCTTGTATAGTTTGTTCATTAAAATAAACTTCTTGGAAATCAGTTTGTCCGATTAGTTGTCCTAATCTAGGAATATCCACTTTGGCAGTGCCAAGTGATCGTTTCGATATATTTGTTACATGTTCTTCAATAAGTTGAATATCTATGTTTTCATTGGTAATATTTTCAGTTTCGCGTAGTTTCAGGCTTAAAACTTCATCGAAATTCAGTGTAAAGTTGGGGTTTAGTTTACATGTCTTTGATTTACAAATTAGGACATTGTTTAGTGTTAATTTTAGTTTCATTTTGGTGTTTTCTACTGATTTTCTCCTATTTTTCTCTTCGTCGTTTACTTGATCACTTGGAGTAATTCCATGTGAATAATTTACTGTAAAACTAATGATTGGTTCATCACTGTCTCCAAAGGATTCTGTGATCATACTTTCTACAGTTGCTCGCAGTTTTTTTGCGCTGATGATGCGTGGCGGTTTTATTGGTTTTTCCTCATCAATTAATTCATCATCTTCTTGTAGTTTCCGCCATGATATAAGTTCTTTCTTATAGTTATTCAACTGCTCTTGATATTCTTCTTCTTTTTCCGCTTTTAACTCATTTAGTGCAACTGCTGGATCGTCGTAAAAGCCTTCAGACTCTGTATGTTTACTAATTATTAATTTGATTGTTGTTGTTGAATAACCATTATCAATACGAAGTTGTTTTAGTGATTTCCATGCATTTATGACATTTTTAGCATTATCTCTATATGCTTTACACTCTGCATAATATTCTTCTCTAATATTTTTAATTTGTTTTGTTAGAGCAATTTTGGATAAATCTAAGTCTTGATGTGCATCACCAGCTGCATTATCGCCCTGTTGTAATTCCGACTGACTTCTTCTCAACGATTGTAAACGCTCCCAGAGTTTATCGCGTTTTCTATTCCGCCGAAATTCTTTGTGAATGTCAAAATGGCGGACTAGATTTTCTTGCAACGTGTGTTCGGGGCTAAATAGTGGATGGTTTGTAAAACGGAATCCTTGTATATTGATTTCCAACATAGGTTTTGCTTTCTTGATTACCACTGAAGACATACCAGCTGGTACTGTCGTAGATGGTTTATGATATGTTAATTCAAATGGGTTAATTTCATCGAATCGGTCTGGTCGATAATTGAGTTTGGAGTAATTTGATTCTTCAAATTTAAGTTTTCCAGCTGCGTCAAAAAATTCACTAGAAAGCAAAAAAATATTGTTTTAATACAAGTTGTTAATATGCTAAGGTATTATTTACTTGTTGTCTGATGCTAATAATCTTTGTTTTAACTGCGCCAAATCTCTTTGGGGTATTTTAGGTGATTCTGCAATGAATAAACCTTCGTCTGCAAGATCCTTGTTTGCAGATTCTAGTTCGTGTGTCAAAGTTTTTCTGAAATAATAATTATACTAATAATTTGGAGACCATTGTTTTAAAATTAAAAGTAGTTTTACCCTTTAGGTGACCAAACCGACTCTTCATAACTTTTAATTAAGAATTCGCTCATATTTTCAGCTCTTTTTTCTACAACGACATTTTCGTTCATATTATCTTTATCAATTTCATCACTTCCTTCTGTTTCAATAGCTGTATCCGGTAAAGATTCACAAAAGAACAGATATTTTTCAGCACTGCTTACTTCACCTCCGACGCCTTGATAAACATACCTTTTATGTGCTTTTAATTGCAAATTAACGTTGTGATTATCATGTTTTAGGTTGTCTATACATTTGTTCAAAATGACAACATCTTGACTCTTACTTTTAAACTTTTTTATCGAAGATTTTTCGATACTTTGTGATGATTGTTTCTTTACGCTTCGAAATCTTTCCTTCAATTTGTCTCTGTAAGTCTTTGACTCGGAAGCTTTTGGGGAAGAATTGAGAAGATTGGATCTTGAAATATCCTCTGAGGTTCCGGCAGTTGTTTCTGAACGGTGAGAGTCTAACGTTGAAATATTCGATATTTCATCTTCAGATATATGTTTTGCAGATCGATTTACATGGCGTTTCGAATGTGCCAAGAACATATCAGTGTTACTTGAATTATTTGATGTTTTATCGGATGTGCCTGATTCGGTTATAGATTCTATTTCTGGCGATGAAATTCTGTTGTTTTTCATCCTCTGCTTGTTTTTGGGGGCATTTTTTAATGGTGGTACTAATTTTCTTGGTTTTCTTCGTTCCATTGCCAATGTTGTTAATTCATGCTATTGAGTTTCATTTCAATATGATTATTTTATATTAATTTTTTTAATATCATACCTCTGAATCCATTTTGATCGCACTTTTATTTTCTTGTTTACAAACGTTGAGAGTTTAGAGTTGCCGGTATTGTTTGTATTGTCGGTAACTAAGGTAACTTAGGGTGAATATTTCTGCGTGTGCGCATGATAACAAAACCAAATTTAATTTAATACGTTTATGTTTTAGACTACTGAATATGGCAAAACTTGAGGAGATCTTCATTTCGGGCATTCGCAGCTATGGCATTAATAAGACTGACGCACAAATATTAACATTCTCATCACCGGTTACTCTTTTTCTGGGACAAAATGGTTGCGGCAAAACAACAATAATTGAAGCTGTTAAACATGCTCTCACTGGAGAGTTTCCCTTCAGTGGTAAAACTGGTGGGCAAACATTCGTTGCTGACCCGCATTTATATAATGTTCATTCCGTGAAGGGCTGTATTAAGCTAAAATTTCGTGATGTCTACGGCAAACCAGCTATAATCTCACGTTCGCTTAAACTTGAAGCATTGGGTACAAAATTTAAATGCACATCGTTGGATGCATCATATTCGTATATTGACAAAGACAATACAAAACGCGAGCGTTGCGTGAAATTGAACGATTGCAAAGACATGATTAGAATGCTCATTGGCGTCTCGGAGGCAGTTTTGAGTAATGTGCTTTTCTGCCATCAGGAGGATTCGATGTGGCCATTGGGCGAGGATGGTGCGGTTAAGAAAAAGTTCGATCAGATATTTGATTCTTCCAAATATGATCAAACGGTAGATCACTTAACGAAAAGCATTAAAGCGCGTGCCATTTCTTTAAAAAATCTTCAAAAAGAGTTAGTATTTCTGACTGAGATGAAAAACACAGCTCTGGAGAAGCGACAAAAACTGAAAGATAAAAAAGAATCTTTAGATTTGTTGAATAAGGAAACTGCCGAGATGAGAACACGTTACACTCCACTGAAGGCGAAATTAGACGACCTGTTATCTCTCGAAGGTAGTTTGTCTGAATTGTATAAAATGAAATCGGAAAACGAACATAAACTTGCGAGCAATAGAGATTATCAAAGAGATTTAAGAAGTATTTTGAAATCGGAATTTGAAGGCAGCGATGAACAACTAGAGCATGAAATTATAAATTTTGAAGCGTGTGTGAAACAGAAACGAGATGAGTTACAGCGAATTGAAGCAAAAATTTCACAGGGTCAGAGTCAATTGAAGAAAAACGGTATTGAGGTACAAGACAGAAGGTCTGCTATGGCTACAGTTCAAGAAAAATAAAGGGTTACAATACTAGGATAAATGAGCGAGACGAGAGTGTTAAATCACTTCTTATTGAGCTCAAGGCTACTCCTAAAGAAGGTTTCAAAGCAAATCATGCTGAAATTAAAGCTTCTTTAGAAATGAAAAGGAAGGAATTTTCTAATACCGAATCTGACTTAGAACAGTTTGAGAATTCAGTCCAACAGGATCTAGACGCGGCTCAAGTTAAGCTCATGCAAGAGCGAAGCCGTGAAACGCTCAAACATCAAGAAAAACAAGCGGCGCTTGACGAAAAACGCAATATTGAAGGTCAACTTGAAGATCTTTCATCGTCTGAGACAGAGTTCAAAAGTTTCGAAACTAAAATGAAGCGTTTACAGGATGAAATAAACTCCATTCAATCATCCTTCAACGCGGAAAGTGCAGAACGAACCATATTCCAGAACAAAAAACAAATGCGGGTTCTTACCGATTCTCTGGAAGATTACAATCATGAGATGCAGATCTATTTCCGTAACGCGATGATTGAGAAAGAAATGGAACACCATCAGGCGGATAAAACATCAAAAACCAAAGAAATTCGTAATATCCGAAATAAATATCATAAACAACTTAGTACTCTTTTTGATGATAACGTTGCTATGGAACAACTAAAAACTGAAATTGAAAAAAGACGGGAGAACAACACGCGAATGTTACAGGAGCAACGCAGGGATTTAATGGCGAAAGAAAAGATATCGAAGTCTTTAAACGCACAGCTATCTGTCGAAAAGCACACGTTGGATACCATTGAACGTGAGTTAGAAAATGCCCAGCGGGCAATTGGTAAGTTTTGCACAGTGGAAAATTTTGAAACGACAATAAAGGAAGTGGAAGAAAAAAATTGTAATCTGCAAAAAGAAAAAGGTCAATTGGATGCTTTCAAGATTATCTATAAAGATTTTGTAAATAGCTTTGCTGAAAAGAAGTGTTGTCCAGTCTGTGAGACTGATTTCAGTACGAAGCATACGAAAGTGAAGCATTTGACGAATAATATGAATGAGAAAATTCAAAGGACTCCCGAGAAGTTAAATGCCGTAACAGCAAAATTGGAGGCAAGTGAGAAGTTATATAATGAACTCACACAACTGAAACCGGTATATTTGAAACTGACTAAGTTAAAAAGTGACCTGGAGGAGAAACGAGAATTGCTCAAAACTTCCAATGAAAAAAATGTTGAAATTGAAAAGGAACTGGTCGATCTGAAAACCAAAATTGATGAGACTCAATACACGTTAGATATTTGTACAAAACTCGCCCCTTATGCAGCCTTAATTGATCAGTATTCTGGCGATATTGTAAAAGCCACTGCAAAACTCACAGAGTTAAATCGTAAACTTGAACCGACTGGTTCGAATCGCACGAAGGCAGAAACTGAAATGTTGATTGAAAGTACCAAGGAAGAGATGGCTAAGTTAACTGATGAAAGCGAACGTCTCAACAAGAAGATTGCCACAAATCAGAAGCGTCTGTATGATTTACGTACGCAGAAATCTGATCTGTTAGAAACTCAGTCTAAACTTCAAAGGTTACTCAATGATAAGCCGCAACTCATTCTAAAACAAGTTGAACTTGAGAAAAAAATTGAAGACCTTACTAATATTATGGAGACAATTGAAAACGATTCCTTAGCTGCCTTTGCCGAGGTTGAGGAAGTCAAATCCAGGTTGACTAGTGTCAAACGTGAACATGCAAGGACTTTAAACGAAATGCGCACTATGCTTCAAAGGCACGAAAGTTCTTATAATGATATTACCAAATTAATGCGAGAGATACAATTGCTGGAAAAGCAAAACTTGCAGGGCCGGTGTAATGATATAGAGGAGCAAATCTCCCAATTGAATGTTACGCGCAATCAAATTGAAGAAGAATTGAGTAATTCGAATAAGAAGCGTGAAAATCTCAAGGAAGACCTTCACGACCAAGATAGTACTGATAAGTCCTTACAAAACAATAAAAAATTACGAGATTTGATGAAAGTTGAAGTTAAACTGATCGAAAAGATTAAGTCCTACGCTGCTGAAATAGGAAATAAGAACTACGGTAATATCGAGGCGGAAAAGCATAAATTACAAAAGGAAATTAATGTTGTATGTACAGACTTGGCAAAGATCGAAGGTCAAGTTAAATCTCTCAAGGATAACATTCAGGAGCTCACTAAGGAACTCGATAATTGTAAAACTGATCCAATCAAGACCTACAGGGACCGAGTGATTGAAATAAAGTTGGAGGAGATGGTTATTCAGGACATGCGTCGTCTCACTGAATGCATGTCAGCAGCCATTTGCAAGTATCACCGCGAACAATTGCTCTCTTTGAATTTAAGATTGCGTGATATGTGGCGTTCGATTTACAAAGGCAATGACATTGATTATATTCAGATTGAGAGCGGAGAGACTCAGTTAACCGCGACTAGGCGTCAGTATTCGTACTGTTTGGTTCAGAAAAAAGGAGATGTGATGATGCCGATGCGAGGGAAATGCAGTGCTGGGCAGAAAGTCCTTGCTTGCCTGTTAGTTCGGATTGTTCTGGCGGAACATTTTAGTGTAGATTGTGGAATCTTTGCATTAGATGAACCAACGACTAACTTGGACCGAGAAAATATTCGTAGTTTAAGCCAGGCCATCGCAAGACTCATTAATAGTCGTCGTGGACAGAAGAACTTTCAGTTCTTGATTATCACCCACGATGAAGAGTTTTTGGACGCATTGAGGGAAGTAGATGCAGTGAAGGAGTTTTATCGCGTCTCTAGGAATTACAAAGGGAATACCGTGGTTAAAATGGAGGAGATTTAAATGTTGTTGTTTTTACACCTTTTTGTAATATATTACCTATTTTTCTATGTATATTACTTTTTGATTGTTTATAATCTAAGCGCTGTATACGGTGACATTCCTTTAAGAAGGAAAGTAATTCTGTAATATCGTGGTAAGACTGTTGAATTTGGAATTAATGTATAATCTATTTGAAAATATCTTTTTAAACAGGTGTCGAAAGACTTTAAATTATGATGATCGGAAATAAAATTGGCGAAGGCGCCTGAAATTTTAATTCGTAGTGTTAAAAAAAAATTAATTTGAAATACTTTATCATAATTAAAATTTGTCCCAAGATGTACTGTTTTTATAATAATTACCATAATCATTCTCATCAGTGGTTTCAGATTTGACTGGTGTAAAATAATTTGCCTAAATTCGTATTTACTAATCTAACCATACAATTTTCATTATTCCTGGAAGTCGTGCCTGGAATCATCAAATAATTGATAAGAAACATAAATTAAAATGTCTGCATTTGAAGGTATTATATATTATAAATTATATTCATTAAGTACTATTAAATATACATTTATCTTCGTAGAATTCGGCGTTTTGCCTGAAATCGGCCAAGCTATCAATGATTTAGACTGGACGTATGTATCAAATGCAATGTTTCACAATATTTATTTTCAACTAAATATTTCTATTTAAGTTTGCCAACTGATATTCAAGCTGAGAGCATCCCTCTAATCTTGGGTGGTGGTGATGTTTTGATGGCTGCTGAAACTGGAAGTGGGAAAACTGCAGCCTTTTGCTTACCAATTATACAAATAGTCTGGGAAACAATTAAGGATATTCAAGCAGGAAAAGCTGCTAAAACTATTACTAGTTCAGGTAAATTAATATATGCTAAAAGTATTTAATATTTATAATATATATATAATATAGGCCCAATATGGAGAATGTCAGTTGAAGACAGAGGCAATGCAATTGCTATCTCTCCAAATGGCCTCCGCGTACAATCCCGCGAGCAACGTGATTGGCATGGCACAAGATGCACAAGTGGTGTGCAAAGTGGCAAGTGGGCATTTGAAGCTATTGTTACCGATGAAGGACTGTGCCGTGTCGGCTGGTCCACGTTAGCAGGGAATTTAGATTTGGGTACTTGCCGGTTTGGCTTTGGTTTTGGAGGAACCGGTAAAAAGTCGAATAACAGACAATTTGATGATTATGGTGAAGCATTTGGAAAGAATGATGTTATAACATGTCTACTAGATTTGGATCGCGGCGAAGTATCATTCATGAAGAACGGTAAAGACTTTGGTAAAGCGTTTGTTATGAATAAACAAGTTACCAACTGCTCCTACTTTCCTGCTGTGGTTTTAAAGGTAATAAAGCAAAGGCGAACATTTCAAGCATGACATTTGAATCTGTGTTGTTTAATTCTACAGAATGCGGAAATGGAATTTAATTTTGGTGATAAACCATTAAAATATCAACTTCCTAATGGATACAAAGCAATCAGTGATGCGCCAAAGAACGTACAAGTTCAAAATACTAATGGCAAAGCGGCTGTTGCTATTAAACTAGCAAATAATGCTCCTCAAGCTATTATTATAGAGGTGATATTTATATTTACTTATCACTCTGCTAGAACTCTTAATTAATGCCAATTTTTTCATTAGCCGTCTAGAGAACTAGCCGAACAAACTTGCACACAAATTAAAAACTTTAAAAAGTACATAAACAATCCAAAAATTCGCGAGTTGCTACTTATTGGAGGTGTGAACGTAAAAGAGCAAATCAACATTTTAGAACATGATGGAGTTGATATTATTGTGGCAACGCCCGGCCGACTTGAAGATTTAATCCAGGCAGGGCATTTGTCACTCACGAACTGTAGATTTTTTGTCTTAGACGAAGCTGACGGTTTGTTGAAGCAAGGATATAATGCATTCATTGAACGTCTGCATCGTCAAATGCCAAAAGTGACTGCGGATGGACGTAGATTACAAATGATTGTCTGTTCTGCAACACTACACGCCATGGAAGTCAAAAAAATGGCGGTGGGTATGAAAATAATCTTAAAAGTTGTGTTCCTATGGTTTTGGTTTACAGAATAAGTTAATGTACTTCCCAACGTGGATTGATCTCAAAGGAGAGGACTCTGTGCCAGAAACGGTTCATCATGTGGTGGTGAATGTGGATCCTCAAGCGGATCGTAGTTGGCAGGAATTGAACCGTCATATAATTACTGATGCAGTCCACAGGAATGACAATGTTAGGCCTGGTTGCACTACACCGGAGGCTTGGAGCGAGGCAGTCAAAATTCTAAAAGGGGAATATTGCGTGCGTGCCATTAATGAGCATAATATGGATAAAGCACTGATTTTCTGTCGAACCAAAACCGATTGTGATAATTTGGAAAAGTACTTTAATCAATTAGATAAGACGCGATATTCTTGTGTGTGCCTGCATGGTGATAGAGCACCAGCAGAGCGTAAGAATAATTTAGACTGTTTTAAAGCCGGGAAAGTTAAGTTCTTGATCTGTACTGATGTTGCTGCTCGTGGCTTGGATATTACTGGACTTCCTTTTAGTAAGTTGCACATTGTGTAAATGCTAAAAAAGTCAACACAAAATATTGACCGAATTCTTGTTCTTTCAGCAATTAATGTTACTTTGCCTGATGAAAAATCCAACTATGTTCACCGCATTGGTCGTGTTGGACGTGCTGAACGTATGGGTTTAGCTATAAGTTTGGTAAGCACTGTGCCAGAAAAAGTTTGGTATCACGGTGAATGGTGTAAGAGTCGCGGTAAAAACTGCTCCAATACCAATTTGACAGACCAAAAAGGTTGTTGTATTTGGTACAATGAGAGACAAGTAATTATTAATTCACGTCTTATACTACTTTTGCTAATATATAACCACAACATTTTAGTACTTGGCTGACATTGAAGAGCACTTAGGTGTGACAATTCAACAAGTCGATAAGGACATTAAAGTGCCGATGAATGAGTTTGATGGTAAAGTAATTTACGGTCAGAAACGCAAGGCAACCGGCAGCGGTTTCGAGAGTCATTCACTTCAAATGGCGCCGGCTGTCGCACAATTAGCGATGTTGGAGCGTGAGGCGCAGTTGATTTATTTAAAGAGACATATTCAAGGTATGTAATAGTCAATATATTTTGCTTGGAAAGTATCGTATATTTTATAATTTTTATTTCAACCTTAAATCTAATCAACAGTGTATTTTTTATCTTCAAGAACATGATTTAAGTCTTTTGTTTTATTTTTAATAATCGGAATTCTACTATGATGAGTGTTCTATCAATAAAAACATGTTTTTATCCATTATCGTTCAATCACGCTTAGAAATCGAAGCAATCTGCTCAGAACCCCATTATCGGCTTCGAACAAATTAAATATCAACACTATTTAATATAAAATATGAACTATTCATAACACAACATATAAAGAAACAATTACACGAAAATAAAAATTGAAAACCATCAGAATTAAAGCATTTACCAAATTTTTTCTGCGTTTATATAACTAATCTTATTAATTAGATTAGAAGTAATTTTCGTCCGTTATAATTTAAACTCGAATGCAATCATATCATAGGCTAGTAATAGTAAAACCGTGACTAATATTGAACAAAAATATAGGTATAAATGCAATAACTACTAACTTGGTTTAACATCCATCAACATACAGTGCCCGCGTTTAATCCGATATTTTCTCCCAGTCGCCATCCGTACTGCTGCTGCTGCTGCTCGCCGGCTTCTTCTCCATGGCGTTTTCGAGTTCTTCGCTGAGTGGTTTATTTTTCGGCGTTTTAGGTGGTGACTTGGTGCTGATTTTATTCGTCTTTGCTACTGGTTTTGATGATTTATTCGAGACTTTTGAGACTTGCATTTTTGTAGACGGGGACACTTTCTTTATTTTAATCTCCTTTTTGGAGTCTATTGTCTCTTTATCGGACGGACTGGAGGTCGTCGACGATTTGCGTGCCTTTGTCTCGTGCTCGTACTGTTCCAGCAAGCGGATCTGCTCCTCTTCACTCAGCTCAATATCTTTGGCGAACTCCTCTGCAACATCATTAATGTTCGTTCCTGGACACAAGTAAAACAAAATAAAACAATGCAACATAAGCAGCCAACCAATAAAATAAGCGAGTCATTCCACGTTCAAAAATCAGTGCAATTTGCAAATAAAGGCGAAATTAAAATCACGAATACCTTCTTCCCATTTAACGTTCTCTATCGTCGCTTCTTTCTCTTTCGCCTCACGCTTCTGCATTGCCTCCTGGCGAGCAATATCATCCTCCAGGAGCGCCTTTTTAAACAAATATCTCTTCCAAAATGCGCCGTGTTCTACCTTGAGCGGAACTAGACTGGTGTATTGGTCCTTCAACATCTGAGACTTAAGTAAATGCCTGCTCAACCTTTCTTCAGAAAGTTCATCATCTATAATCTCCAACCATGATTGATACTGCTTCACTGATGACTCGTCAGGATCATCGGTAAATGTGCTCTCGCTTTTTTGCAGTTCGTAAATCGCTTGCTGCTCAAAACATTATTTATACAAGTTTCGTTCATAATAAAAGTGCGATAAGAATAAGTAACCTTGAGACGGTTAATCTACTTATAAATAGCTTACCTGTAATTTTGTCAACGGAACTGTTTCTTGTCCATCGACAACCATTATAGCTTCAGTGTCGGAATCGTCTGGACTAGGATTTAAGACTTCGTTCATTTGACCTGAAAATTCATTCAGATATGAAGTATAGAAGATAAAAACATTCCTTTTTTACTAATAAAAGAACAAACTCAGCTGATTCAAAACACAATTATCATTGGCAGAAATATTTTCTGAACTTGCATCTAATGTTTAAACATTTATAACTTACCTAGGAATGAACTTATTGACCTCTTCATGGTGTTTACTGTTGATTCAGGCTCATCCAACTAAAATTAATTGTTATAAAAAGCCACAGAAATTATTTCTGTCACCAATACCTTCAAAGTTTTCTCTAGGGCATTACCAGTTGTACTGACAACATTGGTGGCTTCATTTTTCACAACACTACCAAACTCCTCCAGGTCCTTCTTGACAAACTCCAAGACTTCACAGCTCTAGTATTGACATTGAATTATAATTATTAAAAATATATACTCAAACCAAACTAAACAATAGTAAAATTCACTTACTTTATTCTTTGCAGCAGTTAACCACGATCCGAACCAATTGTCGTTGGCACTGTCGTTGATGTTGCTGCTGTTACTGTTATAACAAATTGCATTAAATTATTGAGACATGTAGAGCAAGCCCAAATATTTTACCTTTCAGCCATTGTGGATAATTGATCATTAATTGTCCACTCTAAAGATTGATTGCACTGGTATTTATTTGCGCGACGCGAAGCAGGAGTTAGCAGCAAGCAAAACTACTGTGGACGTTTGCTTTATTTACAAAATGTTATCGCATGACAGACGGACAGCCATATTTTTTGCGTTGTATATTTTCATTGTACCACAAGAGCGCGATCGCTTCTATTTCACAGCTGATTTTTGAGAAGGAAACGTAAATGTCTAACGTTTGTTTAAAGCTTCATCGGTAGATGGGGAATAAAACAAAAGAAAGCGTTATAAAGCAGTGCTGAAAACTAGAAACTAATCAATCCAAAAGTGTATGTAGTTTATTTTTGAAAGCATTTTTTAAAATTCAAATTAAATTTTACTTCAAATGCATGACAAATCTTATTTCCGCATCATTAAACTTTTATATATATTATAATTCTATTCTTACACCAAAGGGGGCGCAAGTAGTAACAATGCAAGACATAAATTCGAAATATTTTTTGTTGTTTATACGTTAACATTTCGTGGTTAACATTTAGAATGTTGAATTGTGAAATTATGGAGAACAACGACGTTTACAAGTGTTTTGTAAGATTTAAATTATTGAAAATTCATTGTAATAATAATCTGTTCTTCTAATTAAGCCGGTAAACCGTTTTAAAGTTAAATAACACATTGGAATATTATTATTTTACAGTTACAACACAGCAGTTTACATGTGAAACCAATAAAGTACAGAAGTGATTAATGGATTTCCAACCAAATTGCAGACAGGTGCGTAAACCAATTATAACATTTATTGTCATATGATATGATTGATTTTTCTTGTTGAAATTACTTAAAACTGAAACTGGACGTACTACACAAGTCATAAATCGTTTAACGTAGGAACAATTAAGACTCGTTATTTTTGTATACTGTACAACGACTGAGTAGTAGGATGTAAGATGTGCAACTGTCCCCATTAATCATTCAATCCTGCGGCTGATGGACATGGACAGGTGATTGATCGGAGCCTGAGACGGCAGTTTTGCGGCTGACATAATTGACATTGAATTGTGTACAAATGGTTCGAGTTACATTTTGCATTCTCAATTACATATGCTCTAGAATCTTCATGGTCAACGTATGTTTGCACAAAGTTCAACTCTAATTTATACAAAATCATTTTGAGTCTGGAGTGTCAAGCTACAAATTCGTCTGATACTGATATTACTATGAATTAATACTAATTCTATTGTCAAACTGACGAAAGTTTACGGGTATTACTAATTCCGGTTACGCACAACGATTGGCAATCTCGGGTTTGGTGTGATGTCAAAGGACTTGACCACTTTGCGATTTGCTTGCGTTCCACATTGCGGCGGCGGTGCCCTGTCGAAACGCACGTCTACGCCGCGTAATGTATGGGCATAACATCGGAGAGATATGTGTATGTGCTCCTGTGTCCCTTCGCCTTCGGCCGTCGTCTTCGCGAAGAAGGTAAAAGACGACGTCTTCGATATCGGCCGCGCGCGGATTTGTGACCGCGGCGTGCGCATGCCGAGCGCTGGGCACAAGTGCGCCGCATATTATTCTTTATAAGTGACTCCTTTTCCACCGGGCCCCGCGGTTCCTCGAGCCGAAACGGTATGTGTACGGGTATCATATGCGCGTGCAGTCGTTTCTCGGCGGCGAAAATGCTGGTCCGAAGGTCCGGGGCTGGACAGGCAGAAGGGATTCGTGCCTGGTGCGTGGTCAGATGGCTGCTTTGGCAGCGCGGCCTGCCAAGAGTGCCACGCCGCGAGTTATGGTCGCGGGAATCGCAACGAAAGCGGGCAGCGCCGCCGCGACCGCCGCATACCGGCTGAAATCTTTTGCCGATGCGCGCACACTGGTTATACATAACAAACACACACAATATGATCGCGCATATACACGCGCAGAATGTCCACCAGAATGGCTCTTCTTTTTTTCTATCAAGTCGTTCTTCTGATTTTCTCGTGCCGCCCAAACAGGGACGGCTTTTCGTGAGCATCACCAGAAAACTTATACCTGAATAAATTTATTTCGTTTAGCGTTGATACAGACCTGCTTATCCACGGATACCTGTATTGTCGATAGCTAGTGAACTTTAAAGGACATATATTAGAGAAGCAAGGTTGTCACCCGCTACCGTACTGCTAAAACTGACATGTGCCTAAGACCATGGCCCGATGGGGACCCGCGCTCGTGTCTTTTTATTGCGTTTTTTGCGCTCGTCGACGATGCCGTAACTCTATTTCTTTGTTGGCTGTTTTTTTTTTATGCTCGTCTTCATCTTATCGCGGCTACTACATAAATTTATCACAATAAAAAGGTCCGCGCGCCACCGCAACGCTATTCCATCGTTATCTATTTAGGAAATAAATTGGCATTAATTAATGAAATTGCTTTATATCGCGCGCGCGTATGTAGGTACCATAAATACGCGTTATTCACACGCTTTGAAATGATAATTAGCGATTTACCGAGCTGGTTTCCGGTGCGCGCGTATTATAATCTCGAGATTAAGGTGCGCGGCCGTAATGTGCGCTAAGCGCAAGAGGCTAGGTGTTCTTAAATTTACGCTCGGGGTCAAGAAAATAACATGCGTGTACTTTGGTACTGTACGAGTGTGTGCGTGTGTGTTTTTTACGGATAATTAAAGGGATAGCCCGAGGGCATTTGTTCGTGGGAGTGTTGTGCTTGTAGATGTATATTTATAAATTATTTATATGTATTTTTTGTCTCGAACATAATCTTAACTTGATTTGTCTTGGAGCTAAAACATAGGCAACACAACATGCGATTTAGGGGAGGGTGGGGCAAAGTGGGCCCCAAAAGCGAAAAAAGGGAATTTGTTTACCTTTTTTCACTCGTTACACTATTTTTTACATCCTTGTGCAGTATTCAATATTAATAAGACGTGTCTATCAAAATAAAAAAAAATCAGAATATGGGGCAAAGTGGGCCCCCACTCATAAAAATTAGGCTCTTACCTTTGTATCAATTTTTTGCTTATATTATTTTCTTTTTTTATTTCTTACTTCGAATTTGTTGTGGATAAGTTGTTCTTGCAACTTCATCTTATATATCAAAAATTTTAGGGGGTCCACTTTGGCCCTCAATTTTTTAAGCCTCCTGAATTTCAGGGGGCCCACTTTGCCCCCAGGGGCCCATTTTGCCCCCCCCCTTCCCCTATTTATTAAATTAATGATAAAATGAAGATGTAGGTATTTCAAAAAATTTGTTTTTTTTTTTTTAATGTTTTGAGGCTTATTCTATAATCTGTGATTTTATGCAAGGAGTAAAAACTTAACAATAGTAAAACCATGTTGATACAACATAAACGAAAACGTTTAATATTAATTTGTTAATATTTCATGCCCGGTGAATCCGCTACGGCCGATGGCTCAAACGCAAAACGTGCACTGAATCGCCTCTTTCAACACCGCATCGTTTTTCCGAACGCTGCGTCCACTCATCGCGCGGGTTATTAATCGCGTTATTAGCGTCCGCATCTAATAATTATAATTCAGCCGCGGCAAATTTACGCGCGTTCGACGAAATTCGCCATTGTCGCATTTCTTTTATTACTTCATTAAACGCGCACGACGCGTCGGCCGCAGCTCGCGCCGGCGTCGATAATAACTCGTCGTCGTGATCGAAACATCGCGGCCTCTGCCTACTGACAATGAGCGCGCGCGCGAGCCGCAGAAATAAAGAAAGCCCCCGTACATGCGCTTTGTCGGCGCGCGCGGTCACCAAAGCGGACGACCGCGGAGACCGAGAGGCGTCTCTTGAATTTAGTAGAGATAGATGCGGAGATGTTCTTTTAAGATAACGCACGCGGCGCGGAGGAGAGGAGAAATACCGCAAGCCAAATCTATAATTCATTATAGGCTCTTCGACGAAACACCAACGAGCAGAACGGCGGCGCGTACATTGCGGCGAATTTACAACAACGCCACGACCCGAAGACGCACACATATTGTCACTCGACGAAATTTTCACTGCGCGTGCATATTAACGCCACCCGTCATGGGAAAGTAATTATAGATTATACGTTTTGTATAATCATTCCTGATTCGATGGCGATAAGCCCGAAGGGTGAGTGGGTACCTTGTACTAGGATCGTCTGCAATTCCCGGCGAACATGTTCTTCTCTATACGCGTTTAATTCATTTAATTTGATGTAAAGTGGAATTCACGCTTTGCTAATCATGCATTCCGCCGGAGTGTTTTCGTTTTAAATTAAAATTGGGCGGCTCTTTGTACCTACCTGCCATTTAATTTTCTTTGTTTGTTTTCGTGTGTTTCTGCTTACCAAGAACAAGCTAAAAATAAGTATTACAATGTCGAAGTAAAGGCGCACAGGTGTTATGAAAAGTTTTGTATATTTTTTGCCCATATATGTCTATAATAATAAATTTTTCAATCAATAATAATTAAAATTTAGTGTGTTTGTTAAAATAAGTACACGAGTAAGAACTAACGACAGTAATCATAGCATATACAGAATGTTCAAAAATATCAATAAAATTACAAAATTACAATAATAATGTGCAATTAAACAAGTACTTCCAAATATGATACAACATATACATACACACACACTTTGGCTTTACATTTAATATAAAAACGTACTAACGAGGAGAATCAGTTTTCGTATTGCTGCGTCGGCGATAACAAAAGTTTGCATTATTTTAAGTACTTTGTACTCGTCGTCAAATTTAACTAAAGTTGAAATGTAAGTTACTTGTGTGCAGAACTTACTGCGATAATTTCTACTAAGTAAAAAAAGAATTGCTTAATATATTCTACACTAAAACCTAAATTTAATTGAAATATGTACAGTATCGTGAAAATATAGGATATTTTTTACAAAAAAAAAGATCTTGTGTTTTCTATGCTTAATATTTACACTTTGAAAGGAATAATTGCGTGGAATAATTAAGTTTATATTGGATAAATGTAGTTTTGCGTCCACTTCACTTTAGCACCGTTCTTATGTAGTGAGTTCGATTGAACTAATTATATTATTGCACTTGGTTTTAATGCGGTCCAGGAATGATAGTGAATTCGGAAATCAATTGCTGTAACAAGTTTTCCGCACGTCGGCGAGAATCTCGCTGAAATCGTCGTCGTTTTTAACATTACCATTTTGTAGCTCGGGATGGTGATACACCATATCCTGATAATGGGCGGCCATCATTGGTGACTCATGTTTGACATTCGTGTTTGGTAGAATCACCGATGTGTGTTGCACAGTCGTAGCAGCTTGTTGGTGGAAATTGTAGGTAGTCATGTTCGATACCGGTGTAGTACCCAATTCATTGCTACCAGGCGCGTTGTTTACCCGATGATGATGATAATTATGATTGGAGTCTATGTTACTATCAAGATACTTGTCGAATTCACGTGAGTCGACATCGCTTTCGACGTCACTGCGTTCCTCCAACGACTGGTGTGGTGGATGTGGTTGACTATTGGCATGCGCCGACGGAATATAGTTCACCAGTGTACTGTTGTACGCATAGGAATCCACCTTGTATTGATTGCTAAGATCATAATCCTGTTCACCTTTTGGCATCACCACATTGCCAGTATTGGCATAGACCAAGTTATCCTGAGCGTCTTGTTGTGCCTGTTGCTGCATGAGATGTGGCATCTCTTCCTTGTAGTAATGCGTAGCTACGTGTCCATCTTTGTTGTAGTATTGTCCCAGATTAGTTGAATAGTAGTGCACTGTGCTTGGAGTGTTGCTCGCAACTGAAACAGTGTTGATTTGAGGAGCTCCCGTGCCCAAAAGTTGCTGATCTTGTGAGGTTGCAACCGGTGGATAGAATGTACCAGTGACTACGTGTCCCTGCTCAACGCTGGACTTATTCGCGCACATCACATACATTCCATTGGCCATTGGTACCGAGGTAATGGGTTGTGCACTAGTATAGTTGACGCTCACCGGCTGGCGATGGTAGTTCTGAACTCGGAAATTTGGACTGCTAGTGTGTTGAATATTACTCGCACGCTTCTCCTCAAACTGCTGCTCTTGTTCCAGCGGAGACAACTCGGGAGTAGGTAGTACTGGTTCTTCAGCGCTGGAATCTTTATTCTCAGGGCTTTTAGGGGTTTTGATTAAAGTCTTGTTGGGTTCCGGGGAATGTGTCGGAGATGTTTCCGGAGTGTGGAGAGTATAGGGACTCTTTTGTTGATAGTTGGTGTAGTAGCTTTGGTAGGTCTGCTGGTTGGTAGGATACTTTGCTGGGAACGGACTGTAGCGTTCATTACTACCCTGATTGCTATAATTCTCCATGCCAAAACTCTGCTGCTGAATCGCGC
This sequence comes from Dalotia coriaria, assembly GCF_025399875.1. Classification (NCBI taxonomy): domain Eukaryota; kingdom Metazoa; phylum Arthropoda; class Insecta; order Coleoptera; family Staphylinidae; genus Dalotia; species Dalotia coriaria. The sequence goes on from NW_027045451.1 coordinate 3,143,289, forward strand.
TTGGCGAGAGATGCATTGGGCATGTAGCCGGAATATCTTGGCGAAACATTCGGTAACCCTGGCGAAGGCAGCGAAGTACCTACTCGTGGTCCGGTCTGTGCGCCCGGTCCTGTTCTTTGTTTGTTATGCTTACGGCGACGCGGCCGGTATTTGTAGTTGGGGTGTTCTGTCATGTGTATCACACGTAGTCGTTCGGCTTCCTCCACGTACGGTCGGCGATCGGAAGGTGCCAAAGAACGCCACTTCTTACCTAAAACACACAAAAACCGTAATTAATTTATGTTATTCTGATTTCTCAAAAGAAACCAATGCGGATAGAAATAAGCGGATACTAATTAAAGATAAACTACTTTGTAAAAAATATTATGCGTGATAAATCTTCATCTAGGGACAGTATGTGTGGACACTTTCAACAAAGCGGTGCCCAATAAAAACGAAATTTATTATTTCGTTTTGGGTGCGCACGACTCCATCGCAATATATTCAAATTAAAAGTCACATAATGCGGTGGTCGCTCCGGCAAGTAGTAGTCGTTGCCGTGGGTGGGTCGTTGGAAAAATAACCGCGCTCGTACACTTTTGACCAAAAGTGCAATAAATAATCACCTTCGTAGAGTCTTATTAATGAGAAATTATTATACTGCTTGTGAAGTGTTTATCGAAAACGAGTTGGCCGATGACGGATGCGTTTTTAAGTAGTAAACGCGTCCGAAAGGGATGTCACGGTACATTAAACATAACTTTTTTTGTGAGTTTTAGCCGCGACGGTTGCGCTTTAAGGTGGGGCATCGAAAAGGTACTCGTGCACATCATCACACACCCTCTAGTCAAACTTAAAGAGTGACCTAATTACATCCACCCGCGCTGTGCGCGCTCAGCGTTTACTTATTTCTACAATGCGCCACGCAGGAAATTAAATAATGTCTTTCTCTGCGTTCCGTGCATCGCATCGGTTCGTGTATTCTCTAACAAATTTATTACACGCGCGTTTGCCGTCGAGTGCGGTATGTAAGTCATTTGTTTATTCATAAGAACGAAACGACTTAATTTATAGATGATGCGCCGGTAGTCGAAAACCGCGGCGAGACACCTCCGGTTGGCATTTTCATATAAAGTCGTCGATTTTACAGCTCGGGATTTTTACGGTTTTCCAGCGTGTTGTTGGTTGCATTTATTTTGGAAGCAAATAAAGGTAACTACGAATGCGCGCTTGTTTAGTGTGATGTCCAGCGGCTAGGCTACCTCACTGTGGAGGAGCCACGCAGCGCAGAACGCATTAAGCGCAACCACCCGCTGATCGCACGCATAAGATGCCCGGCAGAAACAATTTCTTGAAGGCTTTCGACTGTCAGTTGTCGCAAGCCACGCGCGGCTTCTCTCCTAGCACGCGGAACGCGCAATAAAACATTAGAATTTATTGTTTTACCCTTTTCGAAATGCGCGTGGCAATGATCATAAGTACGCAGCTTTGCAACAATGCAAATTAGAAATGTCTCCGCGCAGTAAAATAAAAATTTCATAACTCCACTCTCAATTAGAAAGCATCGATTTGATGGTTGATATAAATCGTGATAATTTATTACACGTATTAATATTTTTACTGTTTGTAAGATAAAAATTGATTTAGACAGATTTTATTAATAACCTGGGGACCCAGAGAAAATTTCCCGTGGCCATCAGTGAAAAAAATCAATCAAAAGTTGGTATGGCTGGTGCATGTCACTGCCACACTCCGGCGACTCAACGACAAGTCGCTCGAAAATGCATTAATGTTGTATGCATGTTCATAAAGAGCGGGATATTAAGGGATGCTCTTGTAATCCTTGTAAAGGTGCACGGCTCTGCGTTGGTGCGCACCGGGTTTGACCACCCGCAGACTCACAATCGCTGTGTCAATCACCGATCACGCCCCTCAATAATTAATCATAGTTTCGCTCGCATATGCGCTTATGCCATGCTACACGGAAACATGAGTTCGGCCAGAGCACCAACAAGAATACCGTATAAATAACTCACGGGCAAAGGACGCATTGAGCTAAGGTTTTTATCGGTTCGAGTAGATCGCTTATTAATATCTTCATTTTTTTCTTCTGCAGCGGTGAGTTACTTTCAAATAATTCACATTTTATATTTTTAAGATACTTTTAACTGTAGGTAATAGCACTGAAGCTGAGATTATCACATGATTATACCAAAAAGCGTAGGCTGAAAGTTTATGAACACTTAAACTGCTATCATTAAACAAAGTATTTTACTGTTTGTTTTCATTTTATTGATTTTAATGAAAGGGTAACGTTTGAAGTCATCAGGGACTTCTAAACGTAGGTACGATTTTCGGTTTTTTATTCGCGTTATCGACGCGTTTTTCAGACAATTAACCGCAGTGAGACGCTCAATTAAAATAACCCGCAATTATTTTTTATTGCGTTTCGTTTCGCCGGCACAAAATTAATCCTTATCAGCAAACACAGATTACACAACACGGGGAAATAAATATTTTTATTTATAAAGCCATAAAGGACTTGCAGCATGTAGCAACACACACACATACAAATCGCTTGGCACTAGTGACATTTAAGGAATTTGTATAATCGAGAACATTAATAATGATATCCCCAGATGTTGGAGTTGTTGCTCTTGTATTAACAATCCCCGCGATGCCCTGATGAATGCAACGTCAAAATCCGGCCGACGTGTACGCGACGAGACACGACGCAACAGCGCAACACATACGAAGAGATGATGATGGTCCACCGGTGAGACATTCGACAATAAATGCTTTCGGTTTGTGTTGCGCTCGCTATATCATAAGACAGCGCAACGGGACGCTGGTCGAAAATTCTCCGGGGTGAGCCTACGGCGAACAACACCCAAACTTAACCACAAACATTTTCAATTACTGATAGATCTGGACCTTTGTATTAATCAATTAATTATTACTAACTTGGTTTGGTTTTGCCTGCGGTCATTTTGGGTGAAATGCGCAGCGATGAAATTTGGATTTAGATGTTACTAGTTTCGATTCGTGTGGAACAGAATCGATTAGTTATTTGTTTTCATCGTCTCGATGTGTGTAGGATTTAAACAAGTTGTTCCCTTGATCGTGTACGCGTCATGCGGCCGGAACAATGATACAACTCTCTGCCATCGCCATCACTTTACGTGTACACTTAATGTACATTAACAACAAAATGGTTCCGTGCTTCGGATCAAAAATCTCGACAATGATTTGTCGCCATCATCAATCATCATTGGGTCAAAATGTTGGTTTTTCAACCTTGTTATTCACAATCGTACAGCATTAATAATGATAGTTTATCATTTTTTGGCGTTTGGGACCAGTAGGCGGAGTTGAAATTGCGGCATCGTGCACACATACGAAATACTCGTATCTAAAGTGCTTCAATTTGTTGCCGAGATACACACACATACACTCACACGCCGCTAATTAAAGTCATTTCGCTACGTCCACCATATCTGGCTCATTGTAATGATAATTAACGAAGCACTTACGTAATTTCGGGGCTGTAACAACATCTCCGTTCGTTTTCGAAACGAGCACACAACACGAAGCACCAGAACGAAACACAAATCGCAAATTGGTTAAAAATGGTGCGTGATGCTAAGTTAATTAGCCGTATAAAATTGTTTATCATAACGCAAGACATTAATTACGAGTTGTTACGCGTCGTTATTGAGGCGCGATTGTCGCGCGTGCAATATGCAAACGAGAATCCTTTTTGAGTGCTCGACAAAAAAACTAAGGATAAGCACCGGAAAACGAGTGACGTCACCGAAAGGAAACCCGTAATTGATGGGCAATCAACGTTCGCCAGTTTGAAGCCAGCGCAAAGGGCACTCCTTGTAATGACCATGCCGAGCCGCTATTATGCGTTGAAAATTCGTGCTTTACTCTTCACGCTTTGTTGAATTTCAAGCCGAGAGTATCCAAAGCGTTTGTCGTTGTTCTGCAACAACACTTATTCGTCTCGTATAAATTTTAATTAAAACATTATCGTTTTGAAATTTGAATTTTGACATCTGCGGCGCTGATTCTGCGCATGCGCAGCACTTCGTAACCCAAGTTTGACAGAATTATTCCGCCTTTTGTGCGTTTTGTGAGTGCTGTGATAACTTCCAACAGTTTTTGGGTGATTTTAAACTTAATGTAAGTATAATCTTCTTTGGGGTACACGAATTTGTCATTTAGAATGGTCTGATGTCCACCGCCCAAACCGTGTTGCACGAATTAAGCGCAAACTCGCTTGTCTAACTGATTTTCGATTGCGTTACCGTTATTTCCGTACAGTCGCGCCGAAATAAGTGCGACACAGTGTTGTAATAGTATTGAATTGGATAATAAGAGAATTTGGCCGCGAAATTACTCGAAGAGGTTCTGTGAAATCATCGGCATCATTCGCATAATTCGTATTCGTTCCTCTTAAGCAATTTTGTTGCCTGTCACAACTGATTATACTTTGTCCTATTATTTATTAACTAATAAACGCCAACGATTATTTCTTCATGTGCGCGCCGTGTCCGTTCTATGGCTCTATGTGTGTGTGTCTTGTATTTATAAGTCATCGACAGTCACGATTCTTTACCATGTATGAGTTTTCTGGCGAAGCAGAAAAGGTGAGAAAATGCAAGAAAATCATTCAATTTTAATTGCCACTTGATTGAAATTACGTTCATATTTATGTATTTAAGAATAAGTATAAATTGTCTTTGCAAATTTTACACCTAATGGCGGAATAATTACAAACTTGTATGAATAACACATTAGCAGCGTTTGCCGCGCCGAAAAACGCCTCGCAATTCTATTTCGCGTCATCGTAAACTTGGCGCTTTGCATGCGCATTGGCGCTGCTAGACGAAAGGTGCACGCAGCAAAACCTCAAAGTTTACGACGCGTTTCGCGAGAATCGCTCAGCAACTTTGGCGTTCTCCTCCGCGACCGGCGCGCGGTAACTCAAACCGAAACTGATGGTTGGTCGTGTAAAGATTTTACGGCCGCGTAATGGGGTCAAAAGTCCAATGAGTAATTGCTTTTCTACCTTCTTTACGATAGCACTAGTTGGTAAGGGCTACGGGTACGCGCGCATCACGCCATTAAAAATATGCTACAATGTTTGGCTACCACTTGTTTAATTTGTGTCCATTCGCGAAAATAATTGCCACCTCGTGCGCTAATCGTACTTATACCTACAAGCAAATCGAAGGAAAAAAAACATTACCATTGCTTGTGAGTACTACCGCACCTTGAAACCGAGCGCAGCACGAGTGAAGACAAGAATCGTCTTCGTTATTATCGAGCGCCGAAGGAAAAAAGGAGCAAGACGACGCGTTCGTCGCCGCGTCGAGCGTTGAGTTGGTTCTTTTTTGTGTTGTTTGTAGTTGGTGTTTGGGCTGCGGCGGCGGGCCGACACGCGCTCCTCTTTACGCCGGCGGAATTACAAATCGACCGCAAGCCGCGCACGCAACAACCGCGAAAGGCATCAAAAGCATCGCGAACTGCATCGAAAGCCGCACGCGCTCATAACATCGCGATGAATCCTTAAATATGTCGATGGCCTAACCCAAAAATAACAGGTTTTTTTTTTCGTTGATGTTGTTATTGTGGGTGACTAAAAGCGTCACCATTTAAACGCTTTAATTTGAATCACCAGTTGATTGGCTTCTACCAATCCAATCCAATTTTAATTCGAGTCGCATAAACGTGAATCGATGATCCCGATCCGCGCTCAAGTTATAAATAATGAAGTATGAAATGCAGATGACGTTCGTGATTCCGTATCTTAACGAACGATGAAGAGCGATTGATTGTTGCCGCTGTGAACATTCGCCGCCGCGTTGCTGGCGCTGCTGCTCGAGTTGATTAAAAAGTTCATCGCAATGACTGCAGCGAAACGCGCGCGCTCACAATTTCATAGACGCCGATTTAGTTCTATAGCAACCGACAAAACCTCGTCGCCGTGTTACCGTGTGTTGTTTGTTGCCGAGAGCGCCACGGCAGCCACAACTTGGACGTGAAGTCGAGTCCGAATGTAATCGCGTTAATCGTGTGACCGACTCACCGGGTCCGCGCAGGTAACACGATCGTGCGCGCGCGTCTATAATTCAAACCGCGATAAGAGCAGCGCCGCGCAAGCAATCGCTACTAACTTGGGTGTGACAAGTCAATCGCTTAATTCTGTAATCTAATTTAAACACACGCGCAGCAGGGCGGAATTTTCAGGCGACGGTAATGCGTCAAGCAACGTCAAGTTTAAGCACCCTGAGCAATGATGTAAAAATAATATTGGTTCACGTTCAAGGAATTTGTTCTGTACGATAAATTAACGTCAATTTGTTTATAAGTTGCGTATATTATGCTGTATTGTGTGCCGGTATTATTTTTATCATGCAAATAGTCAAGATAAATTCTTGAGGCGAAAATAATATGGGAATATTTTCCTTTATGGCTACCACACAATTTTGCAGCAAAGATTAAGTTAATACTTATCGGACTTTTACTGCTTTGGTCAAATAAAAATATTTTTAGATGGATTTTCGCGCAGGTGGAGAAAAAGTATTGAAAATACAACTCTGATACTATAAATCATACGGGAAAAGACGTAGGAGACAAAATCATAAATAAAATATGAATATCCAATGCGTTACGATGCAAATTAATTTCGAGCGACTATCGTAAATCAAAGCGTAACCAATACCCAATTAAAATGTAACGATTATCCGTTTTTCTGCCTTCATCTTGCGGAAGCAAAAAACACAAGACAAAGAGCGTTGAAGCTGCGTGCATTGCTTGCTTTGTTTCGTTTTGTTTTATTTTATCCGGACGCAAAAATGGCAACGCTACGTATTTTCGCACGGATATTTGCCAGAAAAAATAAGTTTACGACCTGATAACACGATGTCGCGTTTATTTACAACACAGAAGTAAAACAAGTGCTCAATATAGCACAATGACGATAAAATATATATTAAAAAAAACGGCTTCGGACGTTTTTCCCGCGGTCAACTGTCGACTTTTCGGCGTTTACGTGACGCAAAAAAAAACACTTTCTACATTGATCACAGCATTATAAACGATTGTGGTGACCGTAGAAAAATAAAACGTACGCAAACGTAAACTCTCAACTCCGCCGACGCAATATTAATAATGCATTATTACATTGATTATTATTATTACTTGCGAGTTCGCTGTAGGTTCATGCTTGTACTCGCGCGCGGCTGGAAAAAAAGTGTGTGCAGTGTGTAAGTATGATGTTGCTCGCGCCCGCCGAAGATGTTGAGGATACTTCCATATTTATTGGCGCAGATCACCGCAATATCTTGATGACTCATCGCGATGTTATGACTTTTTACAATGTTGCGTCTTTCATTCTCCAATGGTTTTCTTAGGGCCTCGAAGTGATTAAATTTTTGATTTAACACAAAACGTTAATAGGTATATTTGTATATTTAATGATTATTTTAGATTTATTACAATAGTTATCATCTTCAACACGGAATGGTTGTTGATTACTTAGAGACTTATTCAATTATATTTATTGATTGTAATATTTGTCAGTGTTATGCAGCCGAATGCACTCGCAAATTTGATGCTGTTGCGCATGAAGCCACGCAGCTGGTGCGCACAGCAGACGCGCGTGTTTCGTCGCTGAGTTTTTATCTTTAATTCTTATTCCACGTGTATTAAAATACCGTGTTCCTAACCCACGCGAGTAAAAACACAGTGCGACGAATCGAAAATACACGCAAATATTAATTTAATCATTCGCGAATGTAATCAACTCGCCCGGGCGTAATTGCGTTCTTCTTCGTTATGAACAAAACGCGGATAATCGCTCAATTTTCAAATGCGTACGCGCTCGAAATTGCCGCGACCGATTAATATCGAGTGATTATTTTGCATTTATTTGTCATTACTCGTGCATAGTCTGATAAGTGCCTGTCGCGTAGGCCGTAGGCCTCGGTACGCGTGCATGGAGAGTTTGGGCGGTTGTGCAAGTGCATATATCATGTAAGTAATAAACTTTTAGAATACGATAACATTTTTCTGCGATAATTTCATTACTAATTGTAATTTAACCAATGTATTGTAAGCGTATTATGCATATTTTTGTGTGGTTAGACTGATTCTCAGAGATAACAAGTCACACTATCGATAGTGTCGCTCTTATCTGCTTCGGAATTTAAGAATTCATGTTTTAGTTTGTTGCCGCTAGAGGTCGCTACAGTTTGTAATAATATTTCTTCATTTTAAACAAAACATTGTAAAGTGTTGTATGGCAAAATAAGTATATTTAGCAAGATTAGTTATTAACATTCAATTTGGTTATGCAAGAACCTCAATAAGGCATTTATTAGTGAAATTGTTCCAAAGTGAGAGATAATTGAATACCAGCGTGTCCGTAATGCACGCCGTTTTCATAATATATTCCTCAATTCCACGGCGCGTCTATGTAATAAAATTGATGGTGTATCTTCAGATCGGCACAGCGAGATAATGTGTACCGCGAGTGCGTGAGTGGGAAAGAGACAGGGCTAACATATATGCATGCGGGCATTCGAAATGACAAAGTTTCCACCCTGCAATCAAACGGCACATTAACGCGTTACGGGACACATCGACGAGAGCGCGACGGTAAAAAGCGGCCTCGCGTGATATCAGGACTCAGCACATGGGCTAAGCCGAAGAGTGCGAGGAGTGCGCGCGCGCGCGCCGCTCTTCGCCGCCGCGCGGCATCGATGTGTGGTGATATATGGTCAAATGGGCAGACCGGCGGGCAGCGGTAATAACAGAGCGGCGCTTGTAATAACACACAATCGGGCCTACCTCGAAAGCACACGCCGTTTTACGACGCCGGTGTGCTTGCGCGCTCGCGGAGCAATCACACACGTTTAGTGAACGATTAAGACCTAGAGATCGCCGGACACATGCTCATTGCGCACGAGAAGAAATTTAATAATTGGTATCGAGCGATCATCCGCAATCCCCACGCTCTCTGCGCGCACCGTCGCTCCTTTATTTTTTCACGAATAGAAAAACAAAAACGTTTTTAAGTTTCCACGTGTACCTAAACACTGTGTGTGTGTGTTTACGATGAAAATCACGAGCGAAATAAAACCCGCCTCGACGTCGGAATGCATAAATGCTTGTAATTATTATTGTCGAGCGTAAATTTTATTGATTTCCACAGCAAGTTCAAACGACCTGCATAATATTTGCTGAACGACTGAGCACAATGCGGCGATTAGCCGCAATGTTGATAGAAACGCGGCGCAAAAATTAAAAGTTTACGTTTTATGGGGAAGCAATAAAGTGTCGATGATGATTTACGCATATGATGATTACAACCAGAGTTACATTCACAAAATGAATTATGTGCATGAATTTGCCAGCGGTGATTAGATGTAAATTCAATTAGAAAGGATGTAATTACAAGAAGTTGAAGTTTCCGTCAAAAATTCAATTTTATTTACGTTTTTTTTTAAATTTAAACCGTGTACAGTTTAGTGTTGCGACGGGTTTCGTCCGCAACGTGTGGTAGTAAATCCTGCCAGTCATGATTTCCACGAGTATGACTAGGAACTTTGAGTGAATTTCGTTAGCAGCGTGTGTCATTATTATTCATAAGAATATATGGGTGTTCCCGATACTGACCCTACTGCGCGGCGCGACTTGACATCGCCGGCGAAGCGTCCAAGAAAACGGGATAGCTAACACTTGACTGACTGACTGACTTGGCGATTATTTTTCCGGACGCGGTATCTATTGAATAATACATTTTAATGCAACTAATTCCACGACATCTAACGACTTCGAGAGACTACCACACCCTCCTTGATCCATGCGCACACATTAAATCTCCTCGACGGAGATCAAAGCTGTGTGTTGGGTAATGTTTTTCATGAATCACACTTCGAACACCACACACACTACACAACTCGGTTGGATAAAAACCGAGAAAGAAGCAATAGAAATAACATTTGAAAGTGGCGATTAATTTTGATGTTTGCGATGTTGTTCGGCGTCGAACATGCACGAGATCAACAGATGTAGTATAGTTATGATTTCACAACTTCCTGCAGCACGCAATTACCGGGTAATTAGCGAGCGTACGACGTTGCCGAACAAGTGCGCGAGTATTGCACTCCCCTGCTCTCCGCCGCTCTGCGAGAGGTAACTCGTAACTTTTCAACTTCAACCTGCGAAGAGGGGGCCCCAGATTGCCGTGCCAGAAGCTGATCGCATGCGGCTCATAATAATACTTAAGCCGTACGTTAGAGGGTAATGCGAGTAATGCGGTAGCTGTAACGACGCTATGAGCACGCCACCAGCGGACGGACGGCCGGCAGGCGCACCGACAATAGTGGGAACGCCCCGGTGAGAGGTCGTCGGGTCATATTCCCATAAGAATACTCCCACACTCCATATACTACACTTATTCGCGTAAAGAGCAATGCTGGCAGATTGCAGAGTGACTGACTTCCACTCTAATTCAGTGCGCGAGTCCGGTGGTTTTGTTTGCGGAAAAACAACCGCTTAGTGCGCATGATAATGATACTCACGATGGTAACAACCGTATATTGTTATCAGATTCTTGCGCTCATCATACTTCCCTATATATTTATGCGTATGACTATTTATTACAAGCGCAAAGCCCTTTCATATCGTTATTTCCTTATAGGTACATTTAGTAAAAAATTCGAAAAATTGTTTTACAACAAATTTTGATCAAAAACCGGTCTAAATCTAAATTGTTATCATTATGTCTTACTTTTTTCTAACTTAAGTTATTTTTTTAAACTCAGTTTTAAATTTTTTATAAAAAAAAATTTTCAAATTTTATTTTTTTATACTTTTAATACATTAATCTCTGTTGATCAAAACCTGTGTTTAAGTAGTTAGATAAACAATTTAATTCATAGTTAAGTGCTGAAAGTATTATAACAATAGCGCAAATAGTTTTCAAGTAATTAATTAATAAATTATCAAGGTATAATTTTACCCACCGCAACAACATCTAAATTCATACATTTCGGGTTTGTTTTATTATGATGTGCGTAATAAAAAGTAATTGGCAATTATTCAGACGTAAATTTACGCCGAGCACTTGCCAGCGCTCATTAGAATTTTTAATATGTAAAACTATGCGAGCGTTACATAAGACTTGCCTAATTTAGAATTGTTGTTATGTTGTGTGTGGTCTGATGCGAACAAGACATTTTGCATTCCGATATAAATTACACCGGCGTGCATAGCATGGTCCATAATGAGAAAATAATTGTTTTACTGCGGTGCTTCGATGCTGATTAGGGATTATTTGCCATATTCGTATGACAAATCGAAAAGAAATAAATCTTGTTGACCTCAGCAACTATCTCACCGCGTTCTCATTGTACAATCGACATGGTGTAATGAAGTGTCCAATTATTGCATAGACCTACTACTGACAGTCTGCGTTCTTATTGGTCACACTAAACTAATTACATTTGCAACAGAAAAAACAACTAGAAAATACCTTGGTGATGGGGATTTCAGAATTTATTTGAAATCAATACGAATGCAAAACCAACCTACAATTGTTCGAAATCGAATTGAAAACGTCAGAAAAAGATGCATCTCGATGGTTATGCCCATAGATTTTTATAACTCTATAAGAAATCAATATAATTTAATATCGCGCGGTATAATAATAACCTGAGCCAGTTCTAGCAATGCGATAGCTCTCTCGATCCGCCCGGCGCTCTCGGTTCGTTCATCGGATCTTGATAAGTTTCGAACGCTACCCAGGGCTATCACGAAAATTATTTATTAGTTCGTTGCGCGCACTTGCGTAGTTTCGGGCTTTATTGCCATCGCTTTAGATTAGTTTTTAGTTTTCTATCTGCAAGTATCTCGGTATCGCTTGTGTTATAACTAAGCAAGAAGTAGTCTTGAAGAAGGTTGGTCGGTATGCAGTTTTTTGTAATTGAGATAACATTTTGTATCAGAAGCATATGAATATAGAGAAAAGAATTACAAAATCATCAAATAGAAATGTCTTAATGATTTAAGTTTAAGTTTGGCTTCGCAATTATTATTTTTATTTTTATTCTCTTATCTACGACGAAAATGTTTTAATTATTTACAAAAACATTTAGGTATCTTAGATTAATAACATTTTCTTAGTATTAAATTTAAAATGTACCTATTGCTTTTAGTGATAACAATTTTTGACCTACATTTATAGGCTATCTTTAATAATTAAATTTATTTTTCAAGAAATTTGTAGAATTTATTTAAAAATTTATTAGTGCATTATTCGTTTAGCAAAGTACCTACCTATGTATTTAAATAATTAATTATATAATTAATACATGCTTTAATAATGTATTTATTAAATTGGCCATGACAAAATCAATGTTGTAGTTGATCTTGATGATTAGATTCTTATCTCAATTAATTATCGCGCTATAGTAATCTACGTATTAAATTGTTCCAAATTTTGACTCATCTTGATGGCACGTGCTGTGCTAACCACACACGCGGTTTTTACTGAGTAGGTAAACACTCGAAGCGCGAGAATAGCCCAAAATCCGTACTTTATAAAAAATGATTGCCCATAAAAACAATATATTGAATAATACCAATCGCGATCACAATATTAAAGCAAAACATAAAAACGTAAACACAGTAGTTCACATTTTTTACCTTCAACACCGCAAAAAACAAATTTCTTAGGTGATAAGCGAAAAAAAATGCTCTTTTTATATCACTGATCATCTGTCAGTTCTAATTTACGGGTATCGTTAGCGCGCGACCTGTTGCGCCGAAGCGCTGCGAAGTTAATTGCGTATGTAACGATTCATCAGTGATTACGCTGAAATCCATATAAAGTCTGACGACTTCGCCGGTACAGCGAATCGATCGCATTGAAAAAGCGGTTTTTTCTATAATTTTTATATGGCACCGTTGAAAGTCCAAGGGTGGCATAACAGGCGCTAGCGCGTCGCGTAACGACCACGCTCGTCTCAAATTGTTCGCATTTCAGCAGGGTAATCATGTAATCAATTCCGTACACGTAAAACACATCAGCGTCAGTTGCGCGAGTTTAAACATTGCGAAGCGGAGCAGGCTAATTCGCGCAAAAACGCGCGTTAATTAAATGTCGTCTACCTCGAAACATTTAATAATATCATCGTCCCCATGGCAAGTTTTAGCTTCAATTAGATCTACATAGCGACATGCAAAACTTTCAATGTGATTCGATCAATTTTTATCTGTTTTGCTTTCCTCATCTGTCAATGATGTGTGTACGCGAGGTGTTTTCATTCGTGTCGAGTCATTCGATATTTATTTTTAATACAATCGATTGTTGAACTATTCTTGTACTCTTCGGCGCTACAACCTGCGAACACATGAGCACTTGACGGGGCTGAAAAATGAATGGAACACGCTTCGAGACACGAGTTGTGAATGAAACGCCGCAGAGGTGTTTTCGTGCCTACAACCGCACGAAACACAATGCATGAGCTTATTATTATTATTATTATTATTATTATTATTATTATTTCATATAGAAATGCCACGAGCGAGTATCACACGTACTTTCAGCCGGCGCATCTACATGCGCGCTTGATAAAAAGAAGGAAAACTGTACCAGTGTGTGGCTCTAGGTGCTTTAAAGTACGTGCTGACGTCGTTGTTGCGACGAAGAGATGGAAGAAAAACCTGCACACCAGAGACGGTATGAATGTAACGAAATACGAAACACGAAATACAATGGGAGATCGAGATTTGTATTGTTTTTTTACGTAATGCGTGGCGGTATTATTTGAGAGCCGTTACTTTTTCACACGGATTTTTATAGTCTTCTTTGGAATACGCTTACGCCAGCTCACGAGCAGCTGATCAGCGAAATGTAGGTGTATGGGTTATTTTTATTAGTGGAAATGGTAATATCATTATCTTAAGGCGGGCGATTTAATGAGGCGACACTGTTTTAAATACTATGCGCTCACGCATGCGGCTGTGCTCATTTTTTTTAGAGAGATGTTGGGATGAGTGAAGATAAACACGGAAATTTATTATATTTATTTTTAAATTCGGTCACTCCTACTTTGATTTTGCAGAGGCGGAGAATCTGGTAATTTATGCAAATCAGTACGGCACTTTATTTATTTTGTTAACGTGTATAAATTTGATTATAAACAATAGATTAGCATAATTATTATGGTGGTTTTTAGTAATAAAAGAGCAGCAAATGCTCAAAAACTTTTATTTTTTCATTAAATTTTAAATTTTACAAATTTTACTGCCAAATTTCTAGTTTTTGACTTTTTAAACTATTCAATTAAAAAATTCTACAATTTTTGATTAAATTTTGAGGTTTCTACCACGTACTTCTCCAATTCTTCAACTTTTATAGTTTCTTCATATGTATGTCATTTCAATCTAATATTTTTATTGCTGTATGTTTCCCGCCCGTAAAAGGAAAAATAAATCTAAATAAAACATCCGTTATTGTAATACTGTGTCGCGATGTGAGCATTTCATGCGTTTGGTCTACACATTCGTCCACTCCGACCGGATATGTGAAGACACGTGACGGATGAAAGAAATAGCTTTCGGGAACGCGTCGTCGCGTCGTGCCTGCGTTCGTGTCTTGACTCCGCGATGGGATCACCCCGAAAAGCTCGCTGCTGGCCCCATGGTACGTGGAACGGCCGATTGATTTTTATGCGTTTTGTGTGGTTTCTTCCACGGGCACGACGCATTAATCATTCGCGCGCGCCGGGAATGACTAATTAAAAAAACTTGACAACACCTACGCGGCCGGCCTTGGCAGCGCTGTGTACGGCTTATCGCGGCAAATGTAGTATTGTTTATGTTTTCGAAAATGGCATTCTTATCAAATTTATTAAGGCCTCTATGTTGCGTATAGCCGCGGCGCATAGAAGTAATGTAAGTTACTTAAGTAAAGTGCGCTACTGTCGGGTAGAGTGGCGAGTGAGCGGCGCGTCGACACGCTCATTGGATGGGCGCTGTCTTCGCAGTCCAATCCCCGGCGATCGGCGATTTCCCGCTTATTTTGTTTTAAAGGTTAAACTGGTATTATAAAATGGCCGCGCTCGATTTGAGCGTGCTGGCAGCGGCTGTGAAACGGGGAGAGGAGAGATGCGCGTCGTCCGCAGAGATAGACGGAGGAGAGAGAAGCGCCGCGCGGCTCTCTGCTCTCCGGCTCTCCGACGGTCACGAAACATCATCGAGTTTTACGTTTCATTGGCCGCCGCAACGACTCATACACGATCTCATGCTCCACCAATTAGTTACCAGAACCATCCTCATCATACACAATTTATACGACCACCTCAGCCCGTGAATGCCAACCAAACCGAACGAATTTCGGTGCTTTTTCTTGTAGCGTGTAAAATTGAAGGTGTCCCACTTGACTTAACATCCAAATCTGTTTTTACGCTCTACGTCTGGCTGTGCGCCGTGTTGGGCCTAGCTGTTGTTTGCTTTAATAACCGTTTTCCGGCTTTGAATTAATTTTACTAGCACCCACTTTACCATTCGCTGACTCTGCTAACGGCGGCACGCAGCGAATTTGTTAAGCGAAAGTAAGACATGCGGCATTCCTCATCCGATTAATAACCGTGGTACCTTCACGGCGGAGGTTTAGATCGAAATCAGAAACGGAACGAAAAGTCTTGAAGGCGGGCGGTGCGGCAGCGCGGCGGAGATATTGTAGAACGAGTCACATCCGGGAAAAACGCAATGAGCTATGAGCGATCTGAAACACTTACGGTGTACTTACTCGCTTTACCTGTACACAGCCACGGAACAACAACTACAACAGCGGTGTTGCCATGTTGTAACTTGTTCTTTGTTCGTTAGCCTGTGGTTTTGTTCGGTTGGTATAAGCGCACAAAAAGCGATTTTTTTGGGAGCGGTTTGAGGCGCTGCAACCATCAGTCCCGACCCTGCTGATGGCTGCTCAATATATAGGTTCATCCTCTTCTTCATCGCCGCTGCGCTCAATGACAAACAACAACGGCCGGGGCCAGCGACACGGCACGACAACAGTAATTTTAATTCCACGTAGGTGTGCCCCGAGCTCGTGCGTCGCGGTAATCACGCCAGCAGACGTCAATCAAGCGGAGGGTCAACGGGTCACGTGAGGCCTTTTTATTTTTCCGAATTGCTTTTAATGTCAATGTACACTCATGCGTATAGGTATGCTTTTTTTCAGAAGACTTACCTAGCATTTTGCTTAGATCGGCATTGTGAAGGTCTGGATTTTCATCGGCTAACTTTTTGCGCTCCACTTTAGCCCACACCATGAATGCGTTCATGGGTCGACGTATCCGCACCTCCTTGGCGACTTTTTGTCCTTGCGCGGCGATTTTGTTGCCATAGGTTGGCCGCGTCTGGGCGAACACAGGGATACTGTCGTTGTAGGTTTGCCTCATGTAGACATCCGTTGTAGAAAATCTAAATTTTAAACAAATTAATCCATTAAAACCCTTGAAACATCAAAAAATAGGTATGTTTACCTATTATCATAATTTCGGTATTCTTGATAAATATTCTGAGACATGTCCCATACGCCAGCTTCCTTCTGCATGACTTGTGGAAGCACTTGCGATGCTGGAATGGTATCCTGATCCTGATACTCGTATCTAGGCGTCATGTGATACTGATTCTGAGGTAGCATTGGAGAGGGCGAGTTGGACGGAGAGATACATGTTGAGTAAGGGTTTGTTGTTGAAGGCGACGGTGTCGCTGCTTCCATCATTCTACAATGATACAATACAATTACAAATCCAATTCACACTGAAGGACGTGTAATTATTCTGCGTTGAACGCTAGGCAAACAATCCCGGTAATAATAAATTAAATCATTAAACATTCAGAAGCTATTAATAAAAGTGTAAATCGAGGCGTATTTATTTGATTTCAAGATATCAACGCAGATATGCAGTAATTAAAGTTATGTACAACTGGTGTGTTAAAAATACCATTCGTATGAGATTATGGTATTGCCACTAGACAACAATGAGGATGAATATTTCGGCCGATTGCATATTTATTATATTCGAGCGACCGCGTGTCTGCGCCGATTAATGAATGTGTGGTGCGCGTGCGTTGTCGCTAATGGTATTGAAAATTCGTCATTTGATAGGCGCTCAGACGCGTAAACGTTGCGTGACTACGTTTAAATGAACTTTTGAAAGTGTGACGAATGCAATTGAACATGCATTATATGCAATTTTCTCGCCAATCTCGCACAAAAATGAATTACCCGCTCTCATTTAAGGAAATCTGTAAAAACGAATTAAGAAACAAACGAAAGCCAAACAATACTTTTATATTGGCGATGAGAATCGAGCGGGGTTTGACGTGCAAACGTGCAAATGTTGTATAAAGCGCATCCTTGGAGTGAAACATTGCAACACTCGATGGAAATATCGCCGCGTTATCGACACTTTTATAATGCACGACTCATTGCCGATGGGAATTGAATTTTTTTGCTCCTGAAACATTTTTGGTTTATCGGTGAGGAATAAATTAATAATAAACGCCTCAATTCAAAACCAAAATAAATAAATATTTCTAACGTTTATGGTCTTGCGATATACGATCACTCGCCTACAACTTCCGTATATGTTAAGTGTCATTTTTCGCACTTGAGACCAATTAATACAATGCGTTTTATTGGTTTTTAGAGGTGAAAACTTCTAACTCCAGGTTATAGTGGATATTGGCTTGTAGTTATCCAATAATTTTATGCTAGATTTGAAAACTATATCGCCTTATCAATGCGCATTAGTCTCGTCGACCCACGCGTTTCTCAATAGCACATATTGAGATTGAGCGTGCAGGCAACAGTTACGATAAGGTATAATCTATAATAAAATAGCCTGCAGAGATATGTATCATGCGCCCTGCTTAAGTATTGTTTATTTTAATTAGTCGTAAAGTCGTTAAGTCGTTAATTAAGTTTAAGCGTAGGCTTGGGGCTTCTGTGTAACAAGCGATCGATGTTCGAACGCTGCGTAATTGGCGCACAACGAAATTTCGTAAAGTAACACGAAGCAATCGCGCGATATTAAGCATAAATTTGACTCCTGCCTCGCACGCCGACAGTTATATGTGCCATTTCCATTTACGGCGAATTTCTTATCGGTTTATTAGCTATTTACTTTTGCCCTTATGTAGATTTTAATCGCGCATATTGATAAATACCACGAGCGCGGCTTTGACTCGCGGGAGAAAATCTCCGATTGTCGGAGACTGAATTACGATAATGTGCAATGTGCACTGTGCGATAGCTGCGCGCGCGATGGCTCAAACGTTCGTCCAATGACGTCATTTATTTTATCATCGTTCATATTTAATGAGGCAATAATCAATAACATCGGCTACCGACGCTCATTCCATAAATTTCGCTCGCCGGCCGGCCGTAACTACCATTCGCGGTATCGCTCGCTGTGTCGTGACTTTTTCCACGCTGACCTCGCGCTTGGCGAAAAATTTTTCGGTCGCTGAAAGAAATTTTACGAGCGCCCTGCGCGATAAAAACTAGCCGGAGGTATGCGCATCTGCTCTCTGGCTGTTGAAAAGGTTTTCCAAATGATCGTTTCGTTATCCACAGTCCAGTCGGTCGGTGGTGGCAGTGCCCGCGCGGCAGATTAGTGGTGGCATTTGTAGCGCGGCGCGTATTCTTATCACGTCCGTCGTGTTCCGTGGAACTTGCGCGAGATGCGTTTTTGCGGCCGCGGACGCGCCGGGATGCTGCGACACGCCGTCGACGGACGGCCATCGCCCGAAATGGTCTTAGTAGACAGTTTAAATTCGCGCCGTCGCTGCCAATCCAATAATTAAGACATTTGCCGCGAGATATCACGTTTAAATCAAGTACGAACTATGTTAATGGCTCGCTGCCACCGGTTCGTCGCTGCCGTTACGCGCCGCTCATCGGCCGCGACCGATGCGAAATATTTCTATTATTTCATATATGAAATAAATGCGTTTGCGCGCGGCGACCGATGTTGTTGCACTTTTTTTGTCAGCGCAAACGCTGCGATGTCAAGGAACGCATTAAGGAAAGGCTTCTAGGAAAGACGAATTAAGCCGACAACATTTTTTTTTCTGTGTAAGCAAACATCGGCTGAGAATCACGCATGAAAATTTGGCAGGTTACACATACCAGAAATAACTAAACTTGTTTTGCAGCACAGAAATCAATACATTGCCGAAATATATCACAATGTGTTAATGTTTGTTTTACTTCTGATACAATCAAGATCTATGTCAAGTATCGACCTTATTTCGTAACAAATGTATACCACTTTATTTATTTTAAAAAAATACACTACCTACATGCCAATAAATACGAATGCATAAAAAACAATTTTACGCTTAAATGTTTGGATAAGAACAATCAATCATCATCAATGCAGGACCAGATTTTGCGCCCGCTGAAAAACTCGTATAGGTAATAAAGCGAAAACACTTCGACAGCAATGCATCATTTCTTGATGATGATACTTGGTGACAAACGAGTTTCGAGACGTTTTTGCCGTCACAATTCAATCGCGAGTCACAAGTGAAGAATTGCAGTTATGAGGAATATCATATCGGGATTTTAAAACGGCGTTTCTTTTGCGCGTAGTGCTTCAATAACATGTATGTTTTAATACGGATCGGTAATTATCGTGGCGTTTAATTGCAGGCCGGCCTATCGAGCGTTTTTTACGACATTGATTACTTCATTACTGCGCAGCTATTAGCAGCCATAATCTTGTTTTACCTCGCGAGATTGCGCAGTTGTGATTCGTGGAAGTTCAAAATTATGTATTACTCGATAGATGATTACTTCCATATTTATACTAGGTGATATAAGGGTGTTATTTTTTGAAGAATGTGAAATTTAGTATGATTAAAACACTATTTCAGACATATTCTCATTTTTTGCAAATTGATTTGATTTAATTTAAAGAAAAATTAAATTTTAACCAAAAAATCATTTTCTTATCATTTTTGAGTATTGAGTGATTGGTTTAAATTGTATTAATTAAGAAAAATATTCTGCAAGACCCTGTATGAATTTTATAAGCGAAAAACGTAAATAAAACAAAAATAACTTCAAGTACAAGTGAGTATCCTCGGTGTAATCTACCATCAGTGATATATTGCTAATTATAAATTGCATTCGAATGTCTGAGGACGCAAAGAATTTACTTATTTATGCTTATAAAGTCCGGTTCACTTTTTATTGTGAATTTTGTAAATCAAGCCTTTTATTTTTTCGGTTTTCCGCAGAAAGCTATTTGTAACATATATAAATCAATCGATTTCGGATATAAATCAAGGGACGAAAATTCAGCATTAATTCAAGGTGGGCAAACGAACTGCCGAACCCCGTCAGTGAGTGACTTTCGAAAAATGCGGCGCGCACGAATAAATTTGATTAATTTAACATAATATTTGTAGAATTTGACCAGGACGCCGACCGAAAAATGTAAAAAAGTCACCCAAAAAACAAAAACTCAAAAATCCGAGCACAAGTTTCACACACAGCTGATATACTCGCATTTAATGCCTACTTAAAATCGACGCTTAATTACGCGCTCTTGATCTTTGATTAATGATAAATGTAATCAGAAATTTTGAACAACGTTTATTTTCCTTGTGTGTATCTGATGTCATTTTATTGTCGTAGGTAGGTATCTAGAGTTAATATTTATAGGATTCATTCAACCATGGAAGTCATGGAATGTGTGTATTTGCGCATCATTACTGATACAAAAGTGACAAAGAGTTTGTGTTCACTGGGTAAATATTTAAGCAATTTTGCTCTAGGTCAAGGCACCTGCACCATCGCGTGTATTATTTAATCCCCGTGTTTGGCCAAGGCTTGATAGCGTCACAGTATTATCAAAAATTACATATCATTTTAAATGCTCCTGCCTGCATAATCTATATTTACGCTTTTGTAAACAATAATAATGTTTTTTCCTTACCCATAACCAAAGCCAGCGTTGCAATCCTCATCGGAAGCCATTGCAGGTAATAGAAAACAACAAACAGCCCTTTACAAACACTTTAAGTAAAAACTTTGCGCGCAAAAAGTCCTTTATATGATGCGCTAGCAAGATTTCAAATTAATGGTAATTTAAACGCTTGTATCCCATATTGTTTTGAAAGTCACTATCACTCGAACGCAACCAACTTAAGTAAGTCTTGAGTTTTTGTGAAAACTTTGATAAAACACACAATTGCGGGCGTATTGACGGTGCGAAGCGCGACAAGTGTGATTTGTCCACGCGAGACTCGCGGTTTTGACGAAGCGCGCGGGCGCGAGCAGCTTACGGCGAAGCGAGCGGCGGACTCGGACTCAGTACGTGCGGCATGCGCAAGCCACGTACTGAAACTGACTGAGTCGCGTACGACACCGACCGGCAGGTTGGCGGTGGGCTGGTTCAAAGGCGATACCTGCCTGCACGTTGATCGCCGTTCGTCGTTGCTTCGCTTGGTCAGAGCCTCCTTTTTGCCGGAGACGGACCCAAACCTAGCTAGCATGTGAGCACATTCATATTCACAATGTACACGAGTCGGTTTTTTGCATTATAAAACGTCACCTAACTCCACATTGGTTAATTTCTACTTTTAAGAAACTTGTTTTTCTTGATTTTTGTTGTCTGGCCTGGGAGAGTTTAGCATGTCATTTAAATAGACGCGTTTTTAAACTTAAAACATGAATTGAACACTGTTTAATGCCTAGGCGTTAACGTTGCTGTAGGTATATGGGCAAGGTACTTAACTTAATTTTGTTGGGTGTTTCCGATAATATGCAAGAATGATAGATTGATTTTTGATTATTGAATCATTTTGTTTCAGTGTCGACCATAATGACTCAATTGAATTTTGAAGTTAGTCCAATAATACCGGGGACCATTGTTTTCGAAATGGAAATATGTATTATACTTAAGGTATTTACAACTTTTTTATGCGAGTGCACTGATTGATTTTCTTAAAATCAATTTTTAACTACTGTACCCATTTTTTAAACATTTTTATTCGCAAATTCATCGACTTACGTGTTTGCTCTCTCAAAATCTTGCATTTGTCCTTCATAAATTATTAAAATAATTAAGCAACTTCATTTAATTAGGGAGACTGGCGTCATTAAAAATTTTTACAACATATTCCAGCCAATTGCTTAAGATTCAAGCGAACACGGTCGACACCAAGTCTCGACACGTTGTTTTTATGAAGATTTTTATTATTGCATTAACAACTTTGCCCCGCGCATAATGGCCGTCAGCGTGTGTATTCTAATCATCTCCATTGGGCAAGAAATATTTCGATATTTTCCCATATTCTTATGCAAAGTTTCTTCAGTAGACATGTGATCAAGACAGCAGCAAAAACATGCTATCAAGACAACTACAAGACATGCTATACTCGTGTGTTGCAATTCAAAATAACCTGCTAAGTTAATTCTTATGGTTAAAAAAAGCATCTTTTTGTTGGAACGAAAAATCTGTGCTAAATATTCATCATGATAGAGTTGTAGCAATATTTTAGCTGTCCGGAGAAAATGGCGCATGCAAAGCGTAGCGTTTAGATCCAGTTGACAGATTCGGAAAGCGTCATCAGGCACATACTTGTCCAATTTGCATTCTGTCATAGCGCAGAAGACGACGCTGCTGGTGTCGCAAGCGCATCGCTTCGCTGCCGCCTGCCAAACCAGCGTTGGTTGTGATTCAGAGCGTAATGCACGCATGCGACAACGCATTATCAGAGTCAAAGGAGCTTAAAATGGGTTTTTACAAGCGGAATGAAAACAACTTTCGCCAAGATTTGCAGATAATTTTTTATATCAAGTCATTTTCTTTAGAAATTTTCGAAATAGACATTTTAAAGTTTTTGCATAAATTTTTTTACTCTTACGACTAGCAGTGACTTAAAGGATAATTTTTAGTAAACACTTAGATTATCTACGGTGTAGAGCGTAGAATGTAGAGTTTTTAGATTTTACTTATACGTGCAGATCAGGCTAAGTGTTTTCTAAATCCAGTTTTGAAACATTAGCTAGTTCCTCGCATGCTAGCATAAATAATCTATAAAAAGTGCGCTGGATACATGGAATAGGTTCTAGCGTGTTGTTTTTATATGAATTTCCGCATTTCGTGTTTTCTTGACAAGCACAAAGTTCATTTGAGTTGATGTTAAGGCACACTCGCTGCCGTCGTCGCCGGTTGCCGGTTGTTACCGCCGCTGCTGCTGCTGCTTCTGCTGCCGCTTTGCTGTTATTATTATTATTATTATTATGTTGATGGGAAAAATGTTGATTGTGTGAACCCCTTGCGCATTGTTTCCGAAATGATGCGGCGTTTGTGCGCGCTGATCGCCTGGCTTGGTGCTGCCGCTTCTTTGCATCGCGTGTTTTTTTAGCTTCTTCTTCAATCTACCGCGAACACGCCGCCACGAACGGTCAGGTTGGTTATATGGATTAAGCATCAAAGTGCGCAGTACGTGCGCTGCTTAACGGTGCACCGTCGTCGGAGGCGAGTTCGTTAGTTGGTTTTAATTTGCAATTAGTGTGCCTCAGGAGTTCACACATATTAAATGAAGATAACTGCAATGCGCGCGCGCTTTGAAGATTCATTGCTGTCCGGCGCGGCCACCAACGATTTCTGGAGAAAATCTGGAGAAAATGTTGTTTAATTTGCTGGATTGCTTCTTTTTCTCAATCAGAATATTTTTTAATCTTTCATTCTACAACTAGTTTTTTTGGTTGTTAAGTTGCTTAATATTTGCCTTTAGAACATTTGCGTTTTATCTCCCGTCTCGCCATTCTTGTAGATCAAATCGGCGTTAGCTTTTGAAATCGCAATTTTCTCGACTAAATACCGGTAAACTTTCTCGAACCGCCTGATACAATTCAGAGTAAACCACGTGCATGGCACGTATCAAAACAAAATCATCTTGTTTTTCAGACCGGCACCGCACTCGCATCACTTGGGTGACATCTCCGCAAATGATGTTTAAATTTTAAGTCATTTAACGTGTGTTGTCGCAAGTGCACATGAAAATTCACCGCAGCAAAAAATTGTTTTGCTTGCGGTTGTAGCGTAAGCATTGTAGGTAAACAATATTTAATTTTAATTACTATTGGTCCAATGCCATGACGTACGCAAACTCATTGAAGGCGGTTATTCCCAGGCAACTAAATTTTATCTCGATGATCTGAATCAGCATTAACGGAGGTGATTATTTGGAGATGTTGCAATTGTGGAGATTTGAGAAACAGTTAGACGTGAGCGAATTCATGATTGCGTTTTGATCTGAGTTTGCGGCAAATTAAACACGCGCTGCTCGCGTTCATGTGTCGCACATGGATGAAGGAAAAGTGAAAATATGCAAGACGGCGTATCATCGTTTTGTCACTTTTTATAATCATCGACTGCTTGGCTGGCTCAGTATACCGAGGTACATTTCAATTTTTATATTTTTATACAATCCGTTCAAAGTATTGCTATTTGTTTTATATATTTTATAAAAAAATAATAATTTGAACGCATTGTATATATCCTAATTGTTATATGAGTAAGAACATAAAAATAGAGAAGTTGTAACCGGCTAACAATAATAACATGATGTCGCTTTAATTGGAATCGAGTACCCTTCACTAATGGGGTTGCTTCACACTTTCACTGGAGACTTAATTGAGGAGCGTGCGGCCGCTTTTTTTCTAATCGTATTTTCACTCCGTCTTGGTCATACCCGCACTGCGCAGTACCATATTAATCACGGCGCTTGCGAGGCGACACACGCGTTACAATTTCGAAAAAGTAAAAATGCAATTAATGACCATCGCCACCCACCGCGAGCAGCGCGACACGCAGAAACAAACAGCAAATCGCAAGTAGTAAAAAGTAAAAGTAAACTTCCTTACGCACGCCGATCTAATTTGAACAAAGTTTGTAAACAACTTATTTGACATTATTATTTTTTTAGTGTTTCGAGAATGTCGCAATAAGAAATTATTTTATAACGTTATTTAATCATGTTACAAGCGTACAAACTTAAATATAGGAAGTTACATAAATCAGAGTAAATTTTTCAAATTTCAACTTTATGATATTTGCTGGAAATCTAGATTGAAACCGGATGCCGTGACGTTGAGGTACTCGAGAGGTCAGCATGTCAAATGTTAATTAGCCCCGTGTGTTGTATAATAAGTATGGGATTTTTAATAAATTTTTAATTGCATTAATTAATAATTGGTACGCGTAAAATTCTCAATGACCTGGCGATAATTTAAATTAATTCTGGCGCGCGCTTTTCCATGATCGGAATCGTCACTCCAGCCAGGTGGGTGCGCGGGGTACGCGGCAATTATTGTCGTCGTAAAATTGTGTGCGCGCCGAGCGAATGGCGTCGTCGACGCGTTGCGCTCGCAATTTGCGTTATAAATTTATCGTAAATCACGACGAATTTCATATAATGCAGCCGCGGCGCGCCTTTGTACCTTAGCACTACGTCGGCACGTCGGCCTTTTCGTATATTGTCGCCCTTATTCCCGATGCGAATCGACAAACAAGTGGCAAAGCGTGGCCGTCAAGCAAACGCGCATACCGTCTGTCACCTAAACCTGAAACAATTTTAATTATTTTCTGAAACAGCCAGTAGAACCTTATAAATTACTGATTTAACAATTAAACTAGTTTTGTTGATTATTTTAATATAATCATGTTTTAAATGAGCGTTATTGTTGGTTTTCTATGATTTTATTGGTTTTGACAACTGTGGGTATAGTATCAAGTAATATCAAGGCTTGATCAAAAGAGTGATGGCTTAGGGTCGAGATTGAAATGCCTGACGACGAATCCGGTGGCGGCGTGGCCGGTGATTGCGAAACGAACGCCGTGATTGCCTACCAAACGCGGCTTTATTTCAATTTTCTACCGTATTTATTTCCAATATATGCGAAATTGTTTTGCTCACGACCCACGACGTGCTGTCGAATCAAATCGAACCTTTTATTAAATTAAAACATATACATCAATAAAATCAATTTTCCCAGATTCGTCAAAACTGCTGTCCAATAAATTACCTTGAACATTCATGGGATTGAAAGCGATTGGAATTCAATTTTAAGTCGCCACCTCCGTCATTGATCGGAATAACGTGTGAACCTGTGCGAATTGATTTTAATTCCAAATCAAATTTTCTTAGATCAAGTTTTCATAGATGTGAAAACAGTAAAAATATTCAGAAAACAATTATTATGTCCCGGCTTGAACTCTCGTCAATTTGTGTCTCATGTCTTGGCGTGCTTGTCGTTTTTATATTACCGTAATTAACTTTTCGTAAGCGACGTACGAGTTGCGATGGTATAAGTTTTCATTCGGGCCGCAGGGACAGAGCACAGAAGACGTAATGCCAGCACTGAATTATTATTATTATAGTTAGTTGGCGATGTTAAAGAGTTGAAGAGTTAAAGTTGAAGAGGTTCGAGGAGATGGAGTGCGATGTCCGTACGGATGTAATTATTTCGTTGTGCAGCGATGGGATCTCGTGAGAACAGGAAGTTACCTGACGTCACAGCCGACACACGCTGAAGTTTATTATGTCGGACGGGGGGCTTGCAGGTGATTGTGTGCGTATGTACGTACGCATACAGGGTTAGCCCCTTTTGGTAGTAGCCAATGTCCTTGAGAGTAAAAATCTTTTACTTGAACCCTTGAACCTATATGAATATGAATATTTTGTGTAAAATTGCTTACTTTGAATTTAAGTCATTGTTGTGGATTTACCGTTCGCTTTTAATTGAGTCAGATTATGCGCTGATTGTGAATGTCGTCCACAACAAATTTTGCAGTTAAGCGCGTAAAGATGGAAAGAGGATATTAATAATTAGACGTGGTGAATATGCAAAAGAGTGATGTGATGCTAATGAATATTTAGTAGAAGGTCAAAGTTGTTGTACTTTTAAAAAAATATGTGTACGCGTAAGTGTATTCAAGGTAAACGGAATCAAATACTTCGATTTGACATGATTTGTTTTAACTTTGAAGAATTCGATACACAAAGCAAAGTTTTGCTTTTTTGTTTTCGGATGGTGTTTTGGTCATTTGCAGATTTAGGTTTACGAACATGGTGCATTTGTAGCACGCGTGTCTGTGTGTAAAACGATTAAAAACTAACTCGACCAGAAAGAAATCTCTTTTATGATTATTACGCCTTTGCCTTAAAATCCGCGGCGCGTGAAGTGCGAGACGAAGAAACCACGTAGAGAAGGGTTTCCTCCGCAGCGGCAGATAAGCATCTCGCTATCGTTTTACCTCCAACTACACACTCGACTACTGCAAACAAGGGAACACCACATTCGTATGCTGCGTTTAATGTTCAATAATAAAACCAGTGCGAGTGCAAAAATACCGTTCGGTTTGTTGATAGCTCACAAAACCTAACCCAAACTGGTACAACGTTTATTAGTTTATTGCAACTGGTGTTAAGGTCTGGCAAACATTTTGCAAATCTTTCAAAAATCTGCACACATTATAATTAGACTTGGTGCTTTTGAGTGAGCGCTGTTAAGATTAACCGAAATCGTCATTAAACTCTAATTAGGATCAGGTCATTTAACACCTAATTTTGAGTCTTTGTTCAAAATCAACTTTTCGAGGTTTTCAACTGTAATATAATCCAGATTTCAAGCACATAAACAATTTAAACTGTAGAAAAATCTTTCTGATGTTAGCATAATTTTAAATATGAAATCATTCATGTAAAAATATATTCATATACAAATTAAATTCTCGGCCGTGTTTATAGTCTTGATTTAAATTTGCAGCAAAGGTGAGATTTCTCCTCTATTGCTTGTCTTGTACGTTTACGAGTCTACAGTATGTGAATGGAAACTCGCGGCGGAAGTATTTGTAATTAGCCTAAAAAATTAATGTGCTACTCTTAATAATTATTAACAGATTAGAGAGAGCAAAAGAGCGTTCGTCGAGAGCGGGAGACTTTTATTCGCGGCTGGGCTCTACTTCTTCTGCTGCTGCTGCGCTGTGCCGCGTTCAACTCCCTTCTTTCGTTGTGGTTTGTTCTGATTGTTCTGGTTGTGTGCTTTAACGCGCTTGCGTCGCATTATAAAACTTAACTTTTGCAAAGAACTGTGTCTCGCATCTTGATGCTAGATTATTTTTGTGTTTGCTCCAGATTACTTCATTTTTAAACAGTTTTGAAACAATATTGAGTATAGATTAGGTTATGTTATGAAAGAGAAAGCAAAATGCAATTAATCCTCCTATGGTATAATTTATTTCTTGTCGAAGTTTGTTTGATATTCTTGAAATCACTGGATTTAAAGTGTAAATTTTTCAAATAATGACATAATATACGATTTCCTTCGATTGACAATTACTGCCGGTAGTCATGAACGTGCGCGACGAATATTTTATACACCACCTTGAAGCTCACTGAAACTCACCGACCACCTAGGCTACCTTGTCAACTTCAAGCGCAATGGTAATTTCCATCACTTTTATTAGAATATCACCAAACATGGAAGTTGAGAGTGGTAATAGCGTGATAATTCGAATGAGGCCGCCAGCGATGATGCAGCTATGCCCGACCGGTCGGTTTAACGCTTGTGTAGTCCAGAAGCTTCCGGTTCCGGTGGGTGTTTGTTGATGCGCCGCGCCGATCCCTTCGGCTTTGAGACGACGACGCGGCTCGCTTCAGGTCACTGCACATCTAATTAAGATTCACTTCTTTTCCGAAGCGTTTATTTTCGTGTCGAATTTAACCGTGAACGCGAAGGTGTAGTCCACCGGCGAGATGGAGTACCCACTATGAATGAGTTACCCATGCTGGCGATGTCGGCGAGTCTTTTATTTTCAATGCGTACACCCTCAACTTTATTCATAAATACAGCGACACAGAAGCGGCCTACGCTGGAAAAATACGGGCTAAGGTGGACAGGATTAAAATTCATGAGTTCGTTATTGTAATTTATTATTTTTTACGTGCACTTAGCGCATCGTAGTATTAATCTACACAGCGTGGCTATAATTTTATAAAATCCGTAAAGATACTAATTTTAGAATGTTTAAAATTACATTCTCGGTATAATTAAAGCGGTTTCTGTGCGTTTAAAAATTAATATTGATCTTGTATGAATAATAATATGTTTTATTTATCACATTATCCGAAAAAATCAACATCATACACACATCCTACGTTCGATAAATATAAACATTGAATGCTTAATGCGCTCGTATAATGCACACAAAGCGCGCACGACAACAGCCTACGTTCATTACAATTTCACATATTAATTCAAACTTTCCATTTTTCTCTTCTCATCCCAGCACATCTCCTATTCCGCTTTTTCCACAAACGTACAACGCCTTTGCGCTGACTCTTCCTCAATGCCCAAACCCAAACTCGGCGGCTTTAATTTATTGACTCGACAATTGTAATTAGCGTTTTTTTAATCACGCCGTTCGATCTTTTATCGCGGCGTTTATCGCCTGCGTTAGTCACTCGAGCGCAAGCACACACCGTAGGCTTTACCTACACACACACACACACATCTCGAGTATGTCTCTACGAGTTACGAGTCCTAGGAGTCTCTCTAATAACTGCGCGATTATAAAAAAGCGCCGATTGCCGTTGTTCGGTGCGTTCCGCTCGGAGTCAAACTCGACTCCGCGTCTCTCGGGCGTTATTGAGTAAAAATCAAGCATTAAAGCGAACGGCGCGTGGGTGTCCCGATGCGCTCGTGGTCGTCATCTCGTCGTCCTTTTTACTCATTGCGAGCGCGCACGCTCCCAACCCTTTCGAGAATGAAGTCTGCGTCCGCATCTCGAAATTGATTATATATTTACTCAACTCAAGCACGATTATAGTTATTAATGAAAATATTATCTGTGTGGTGGGTGTGCCGATCGTCGGGCATGACTCTTTTTTATGGATACTTAGGCGCTCGTAGAAGAAGTGAGCTCGCAAGTCTCGGCCGGCGTCTATAGCGAAATACATGGCATAAAATCAACACACTTTTTTTCTTATAAGCGGGGACCATCGGCCGATATTATAATAAATTGTATTGCAACACATTCACGATGCACGATGGTATTTAATTATAATTAGCCAATAATCGCGTTCGGAGAACAATAATTATCTAATAAATTATCTTCGGTCGGGTCGGATGATTTAAATGTTATTTAGCACTTACGAAAAGGTTAAACACCAGGTATTAACATTTGTTTAGTGAAATAATTCATTCTTAAATTGAATTTCTATTTAAAGAGAATTTTCTAAATATTTAAATACTTATTTTGATATGATTTGTACACAAAAAATAAGTAATAAGGATGTAATATTCGTACAAACAATTTGCTATATGATTATCTGAAAATAATTCTAAGAAACGATATTATAAAGCTGTACGAAAATGCCTCCTGGCTCATATGGGAAATGTAATTGCGCAAATAAACGACGACATTAGAGACACACTTGGAATATAAATCAGGAAGAGAGGCTTTGAAGAACAATGAAGTCGTTGATAATTAAAGTTATTGATTTTCTCTGTTACATAGTTATTCTGAACACTGCTAAATAATATTAGTAACTGAAAATAACCGAACAAATGTTAAAAATTTGTACCGTAGCTTTTTCATTTTTAAATGCCAAAACAAATAATTTATTGCAAAATTACAGATATTACATTTTTAGCTTATCCTACACATGCAAATCAAAAACAATATATCAACGGAGGCAATAAGTTTGATTGCAGTGTTAGATTTATGGTTGCAATAACAAAACTACAAATCCTTCCATTGTTTTGCCGGTATTCAAGTCATGCAACGCCGATTTGTTTCGAGCATTTTCTAGATCACAACTAAATGCAATAATTGAATGAATTCAAACATCGAAAAACGTCTTCATCGCCTCGAATTTCGTTTCAATTAGGTTTTGCATTTAATATCACAGCGGCTGGTCGTGAATCTTGATAGGCACAGTCAAAATATTTACATTATTGGACAACAGTTAGTCGTGTAACGAGTTGCTGACCACGAGCCAACGAATAGAGCCGCGAGTAGAAGTCGAAGATGATGAATCTCGATGAAGACGATAGTGGCTACATCTTCATAAGCCGCTCTCGGGTAGACACTTGATGCGCACGTGATGTGTAGGTACGTTTACGTACAAACAGCTTGATATCGAAACCACTTCGAGCTTGAAGCTTCAAGTGTCCGGTGGACGCGACGCGCGAAGGATTCGCCTCGTAAAGCTCGATAGCTCCATGCGTGGACAAGTATTATAAGTACTTACGTATAGAGGGTCTAGACTTGATGATCGCCCAAGTAACATTTATGAAATTTAATAGCTCTCAAAACGTATCATTAGCGTGCCTTGATAATCTATAATGAATGTAATAACGTGTATGTTTTGTGTATCAAGGATGGGCTTGACAAAACGTTGTAATCGTTTTATTATATGCTGCGTTAATCAATAATTAATACACAACTATTTTAAATATATTTAAATGTTTGTTAATTGTGTAAAATGATGATTGAATCAACAAAAATGCAAATTTTTGATTATAAACATTTTTAATCAATTAAATCTTCGGTTAAAGAGACTCAGAAATTTATATTAATAAATATTTTCTTCTGAGTGTTTATAACCTTACTTTTACGTATTTAATACAAAATAACAATTCCAAAATGTATAAATTTTGGTTAATTATTAATTAAACGGTATTAAAAAGCGTGTTGTGAAATTGAGCACACACATATGCGCGATAAATCCATCTATCGCGATGTTTTTGCCTTAATTTATTAATGAAATGTGCGTTTCACGTGCGTCCGAGAAAAAAACAACAAAAGGAGCAGGAATTCCGAACGAAACCGATGAGAACTGTGTCGGGTTACTTCTACACACACATCACGCTAACAATAATAGCCCATAACGCGTCCTATCAGTCGAGATAAATAATGATGGCGTGTGTGTTCGCCACTTTATACTGCTTACACATTCGTTAATTAACGAGAAATTAATGTAAAATAGAAACGCGAAATGAGCGAACCGCGGCCGCGTCAGAAACCAGGGTAGCTTAATTAATATATTTCGAGAGGAAAGGCAAGCCAAGACAAGACAAGACAGCTCAATAAAAATATCGGTGGCGCGCGTTCACCTAGTTGCTTTTTTAATTGACAAGACATGTAGGTAAGTGATAAATAGATACAACCTATGTTTAACAACATACGTTGAGTATGTTGAGTATGAACGGCGTGAAAAAAGTGAACTCTAAAATATGCATAAGTAAGGCGTTTATAAACTATTCGCTATTCAATTGTCACTGCGCGATTAAGTATTGAAATTATATGTTTTTAGCGCAAAACTCGAGCGACGTGCTTGATCGGAAATAATTCTTCCGTTCTAATTTCAATACATGTTTAACCGGCTAGGTTAGAAGTATGTTATGGGGTTGAAATCGTAGGTACAGAGTACGTTTCAGTGTCTTTCATTAGAATATTATGAAATTAATTTACATTTCATGTCAAAACTAACACATTTTGCGTTGTAAACATTGTCTAATGCATATATTTGTGTGTTTTGTTAGTAAAATATCGTTAGAATTAACGAATCTCGCTCATAACAATCAAAATTGCATATATAGGAAATCAATATTGAAAAAAATGATAAGCTTTGTTTTGTTGCATTAATCAATTTAATATATTTTGCACAACAATTTGTTGTTCAAAATAATTAATCATTTCGGCGCACATGCACAACATGTCTATAAATAATTTAATCTTGATAATAGTATTAAATTAAAAAAACTATCCCCAACTCGTTGATAATTGATTATTTTAATCAAAACTCCGAGAACGCACACGTCTCGCTATCGGCTCAACCGTTATTTATCATTCGGTCATAAAAGCCATAAAAATACTGATGGCGCGACCAAAAATCGAAAATAAATCACAAGCGCCCATTTTCAGCTTCTGAGTATTTTTCAAAAAGCGAAGGTGTCGTGACGTGAAAAATTTCCAAATTAAATAAACCATTTCGAGGCTCAATGGCTTAATGGTGCTAGCATAACATCAAAATAAATAAGCCAAATCAATCAACCCGCTTGGGTGCCACCTGAAGATCTCTTCCACCCGGAGTCTATTAGCTCGTTATGCACTCTCACTGTCATAACCTTGAGCTGCCATCCCGAGCGGCTATCATTACATCTGTCAATCTTGTTTATCAGTCCAGCGCGTCCGCTAGATCTGTTGTCGCTGGGCGATTTTTTCCGACGACTTTTCACTCTTAATGGCTACAAATTTGTCACTGTTAAGCTTTATTGAACGCATCAAGTGCGCAGTCCATTTGTGTCTCTTTGTGTTTTTCTTCTCACATTTATTCTTCGACGATTCCGCTTTCTTGTGAAACTTTCTGGCATCGGGTGAGTCTGGTTGTGTGTATCTTGTGGAAAATGTTCACGTTTGTGTGGTCCGACGGTCGCGCGTCGATTTAAGCACATCGGCGGCACGTAATTTTCAATTTCAATCAAACAAGACAATTGTTGAATAATAGTTAATTGTAAATCTCGCGGGCACGTGCGCGCGCGCGTCCAACAGCGACGACGTTCGATTGTTCCCTCGCGAGACGCGCGCGCGACGGTGACATAAACGCATCAAATGAAGACGTCAGGTGTCCGTCCGCGGCGGCGTTTCTTTCATTTTCTTCGGCAGAGGAACTGTCGCACTTTTGATGTATTTATTTCAATGCAGCAGCGTGCATTTTCGTCCAGGCACCCGTTTGTTTGTTTTTGATTTAATGCGGCACGTGCTGATAATATAAAACGCCGCATCTTTATCGATTCTCATTGAAGTCTTTTTTCTTCTTTGACGTTTTAATTTTTTCCGCTTGCTAAGTGTATCGACGGGAACAAATGGCAATAAAACGGTCGTAAATCGCATTTTTGGCATTGCTGCAACGAAATCATCATGCAAATATTTATCACGCTGAAGAGATGGGTTTTTGGGGTGTCGTCGAAGCGCCGATGGTGATTGCACGTTCGCGCGCTCGTGTGCTGCGCGTATGGTGAATATATTATCAGCACTCGAATTAACAATTCAACTGGCGATAATCGTGTAAAACGAAAACAATTCAATTGTTTATTTTAAGACGCGGTAACTTTGGTGCGCAGCTTTTGGGCTTTGTTTGCCAAGTGTCTTCAAGTCGTTCGAATTGTACGTGGGCCCTTTTAATAAGGACCATCATGCCATCAAGCTGTGCATCGCGAATGGCACGTGCTCATTTACATAATGCATGCTGTACATCTTTGATAAACCTTTAACTATTAGTTATAACAATATAACTAAACGGTTTTCAAGTTTAACTAAATTTCTATGGCGATTGTTCAATCAATAGACCACACAATCTACACACATTTAAATTCACATACTTTTGAATGCATTCAAATTGTTTTTTGTTAATTTTGTGTCTAAAAATAAAGAAAAACAATTTTTTGACGATAATTTAAGTGAGGGACATTGTTAAGTAAAATTTTGATTTTCTTAGCATAGTTTTACGTTTGTTTATTAATTTATTCCAGGAAATGATCCAAATATGTGTGAAGTTTTCTCTCCACATAAACAAGTGCAATGTACAAATGTGTAAAACATTAACAATATCCACTTTCACTTATCGCCTTTGATATTAAAGTTGCTCAATGCGTCGCAGCTTGCGCATTGATCGCAATGGCAGAGATCAACGATGGCGATAACGAATAGGTATAAATAATTAACTAATTTGACTCTAATCTGAAAGCAAGTGCGGCGCGTTGAATGTTCATCGCACACGTCCGCAAAACGTGGCTGCCCAACTCGATTTATCCACGCGCAAAAGCTTTACCATATTACTGTTAATAAATATAATCGGGAAAAAGTCGGGGCGGCGCGTTGAGCGCGCTCGTAAACTCCACGCCACTCGAGCTCTTCGGCGCGCTCGAAAGGTATCTCTTCGCGGTGCTCGCGGTTGCGAAACGCGCGGCCGCCGGCTCGCGATTTTTTTTCTATGTTGGCAAAATAATGTCCCGGCTGTTCGGCGCTCAACAAGAGCGCAAGTAGCATGCCCCGAGTATATTATTATCCAACATATAAATCTGTTAATCTAATTACCATACGTGACCGTATCAGTAGTATTTCTTCGATGTAAAGTACCGGCCGAGTCGGGCCGCGCGCAGAGAGCAGTTTTCTTCTCCTGTGTGTGTGTGTGTGTGCTTGCGTGTGTATGCGCGCGCGCGCCCGCATACTCTTTATTTGTTGATAGTGGCCGAGGCAGCCCTTGAAGAAAGACCGCGCTCGCCATAACGTATTGCCGATATCGTCGGAGGACGGTCGCATGGCGAAACAAACGCTTATACTGTGCGTTGGTTTAAATGTCACATGCACATCGACTCATGCAACAAGTCGTGCTTTAAAAATACATTTGGTTAAATCATAAAACATACGTAAATTATGTTTACTTTCTAAAAGTTGATAGTTTTGGATAGCGCTGCCACCATATTTTTTTTACTACAACGCGGAGTAATAATAAATTTCAGATATTTAAAATTCACATGCAATTTTTATTTTTCTAAAATGCATCGCAAAATATTGCCACCTTTTGCTTCGTATGCTTTGCTCTGTACACCTCCGATACTACTTAAGATGCTGATACAGTAAAATTTTCCATAGGCAGACCCTGCCGCAGCATCGGTTGCAAATCGTCTCTCCGCGCGTCGTTACCACTCGCCGCTACCGTGTTACGCCGCTGCCACCGCAGCCATCCCGCTTTCATTTACTGCCATCCAGCGCGCTCGCCCATATTGTAAACACGACGCATGCAAAACTTTAAAATGTAAATTGCACGCGTTAAACCGCACCATATTTGAACAAACGCCGTTGTTACTCTAACTTATGCGCGTCGGGCAGCTCCTATCGCATACGCATTGCAAATAAACGTGTGCAGGCGACGGAGCGGGCGAGAAAGCGCGTACGGCGTGGTGCAGCAGCTGAACTGCGTATGGTCATTGTTGATTGACGTGCGGCATTAACATTTTCTCGCCTTTGGATTTCCTCGTTCTTATCGATGCTTTTGCATTGCGTTTGCAGGCGCGATACGCGCGCACGTAGCTATTCCGCGCGGCTATCACTCCAGGCGCAGGTAATTACCGTGAATATCGTTTCCCATCGACTGCCAAATGAGGCCTACTACTATTCTAATCCGGGTGTCAATTTATCTATATTTTATATTTATTGGATTTCAATGCAGTTGCTCACACCGGCAATCTTAAATTTATCTTTCTGTGAAAACATTGAATACAGTGAAAAACTTTGAAACAGAGAATACATTGTTGAAGAAAAACATTTTTTCTTAAATTGTTTGAAAAGTGTGATAAAATTTGGAGTCAGCAAAGAAAATATCAATAAATCTTTGCCATATCAATGGTTTTACTACTTTGAAAGTAATAAAATGCAAATTTAATGTTTTTGGACATAATTTACACCCAATTCATTTAGAAACTTTAATTACCATTAACAGTTAATTTGCACATTAAATCTATATATAGCTTCCGTTGAACTTGTCATTGTTAAATTAATTAAATGTTTCTATTTCTACAGTTATTTTCGTGGACAATTGAATATCTCTAGAAATAAATTGTAATTTGGCACAAAGTTGGCACTCACGTTTACTTCGAGTGGATTCTTGCATGTAAGCAAATAAATAAAGAAATGCGTGGTCTGTGACCCACAGTAATACCTCTAATTGTCTGGTGATTCCAGTTCAATTGCTCACCGATTAGAACAATCGACATAATTGCTGTCGAATCTTGCACCTTTAAACAATCGGCGTTTTACATTCGACGCCGAACCCTGTAATATTCGAAATTGCCGTGCCATTAGCGCCGTCGCCCGCGCACCTCCCGACCCAGCAAATGAAGAAACACGACGCCTGAGGACAGAACAATGCCAATGCGGGTGTTGAACGCATCACTCACGACAAACGTATCATTTATTAATTACATTATTATCGGGCTGTGTTGTTCATTTGGGGGTGCGTTGCAATTCGTCATGGGTGGTCACCAAAATGTTCTTATTTGAATTTCATTTACATACATGTAAATTCAAACCATGCATAATTACTGTAACTACATAATTGTAGTGAATGCAGTTTTATAATGACAATTTTTGTGTTTTTTTGGTTCTTTATGTCTACAATTCAAGTAAAAAAGTCTAAAATTATTAGAAAAGCGTTCGTTTAAGAGAGATCTGTATAAACTTTTTCTTAATCTAATGTCGCGAAAGTGAATTTTATGGTATCTAAACAATTTAAGTTAAGTATAGAGTAAAACTGCTTGTGACTGAAGTGCAAAAAGCGTAAAGTCAAAATGACACGAACAGAAAGTGAACGCATAAATATGTTTAAAAGAGCTTGCGCTGGTATCTACAGTTGTTAAACAACCAGCTACTTAAAGAAGCACGGCGAATAGTGTAATCCAATCAAGAGCAATTAATTAACGGTAAGCGCATGCATGTATCTTGATAGCGCAGCGCTGCGCGGCGGAGATTCAACGCCGAATTCACGGTCAGAATGCCGCCGCTTTAACTTATTCGACCGTCGCAAAGTTTCAGCGAAGCTGGCAGGAGCACCGAACAAGGACCAGCAGGTACGAGGAAAGCTCAACACAAATCCGCAAGCCAGTTTATTTCAACGGAATATATCGAATACAAACAAATGCAGGCGTGTAATTTCAGAATTGTTGATATTTACGTATTTTTAGATTCAAACTCAAGCAGTTTTTAGGTTTGTTCTTGTCTTAGGTTTAAATTTTATTTCGTATTTTGCGTTTTTTGTTTTTCAATTATTGTATTTCAATATTTTCGTGGGTTTTTCGTGTTTTTCAAATTTTTGTTGATCCGTGCCTGCTTCGTTCCGGCGGCCTACACAAAGCTATCGGTGACAGGGCTGCGGCTCGCTGGAATGCCGCCGACCGGCCGTCTAACTTATGCCTGTCACGTGCGGTCAGCACTATCTCTTCGGCTGGCGGAGGGCTTCCTGAAGCCGAGAGGTGGACCTCCGCGCGCAGCGCCGACAGGACACGCTGAACGGCATCGGCAGCGACACCGCGCGTCCGCACAAAAACCCAATTGTCACTTGCACTTGTGCCCAAGTCACCGGCCAGGAACGCAACACAATACTCATTGTTTGCGCTCGATCATCTCTCATTACGCCGCCAAGTTTGCGCGCGCGCTCCCATTAGGCGCGCAGGCTCCCGGTGGTTCAAGTGCGCGTCGCCGTACCGCCGTCGCCGACGAAGTAAATAAGTAACGAGTGAGTAATTCGCCAGTTGAGTCAAATTCCACTGTCTCCATCAGCCGCCGACCGCGAGCCGTGTACTGATTGATTGATGTCCGATATGTAGGTCATGACAATGCAATGGGATTCTTTATTCATACATTTGCACGCGCTCGCAAAGCTTCTTCAGTGTCTAAGTGCACTTATTCTGTCACCGCCTTTGTTTACATCGTGTTAGCAATGGGGAATTATATCATTTCAATCTTTTTTTACAGATTTCTGCTTATTACCATGCTAAAACTTTATTACTTGATGTTTGGGTTCGATAATAATAATAATAATAATTAATTTTGCGCACGTGCCGAAAGGTATTAGGTGAAAACTTGTTTTGCATAATCATAATACACAATAACACACAAATCAACCAGATATAAAGGTGATTAGTGTGACGGCTGTTTGCCTATAGCATGCTTATGAGTCAAAATTGCGCTAATTATTCGATAATTACTCATTATTTTCGCCACCGCCGACGAATGTTTAATAATCGTGTCGCACGCTCGCGTTTTAACAATGCACGGCCATCGAATGATCGAATTCTTTGAAATCAGTCAAAAATAAGCAGCCTTAAAAACTGAAAATAAAAACAAGAGATTTTAAACGTTTGTTTAAAAAGTTAATTTATTAATTTTGGTTTCAGGTTGACTTCTGCTCTCGGATAACTTCAGATGTTTTTCTACACGGCGCTTTTGCTGTCGACTGCAAACGAAACGTTTTTTGCGGTGTCGTTGGCGTTCAGCAGAAATGCCGGCCGACCGGCCGTCACGAAAGAAAGCTGCTGAAACTGACCGACCAAAAAAGCGCCATTACCATATTAGCCGGCAATATGCAAATCAAAGTCTGCCGCTGCAGGAGCATTGCTGAAACGAAGACAGTTTGCGATCGTACCAATGTTTAGATTTTATTTCTTTTCATATCGTATGATTCAAGAGATGCGATAAAACGATCATGCAAATAAATCATGCCGAGTTTATTTGATCGTGGCTGCTGTTTATCGATATTTGGGTAAGTACATGAAGTATTTTTCTATAAATTAGATTTGGAATAGATTCCAATTAGTAACGAAACATTTTGAATGGAAAATGACCAAAACACTTCTACTTTAAAAAAAAGTTAAAAAAGTTAACT
Source organism: Dalotia coriaria (assembly GCF_025399875.1). Classification (NCBI taxonomy): domain Eukaryota; kingdom Metazoa; phylum Arthropoda; class Insecta; order Coleoptera; family Staphylinidae; genus Dalotia; species Dalotia coriaria. The sequence goes on from NW_027045451.1 coordinate 3,182,838, forward strand.
TGATTCCAAAATCCAAATTGTGATTGATGTCTTGCACGTCCAAGTCCTACAAACGCCGAACTGAATGATAAAAGGGACAACTTGACTTAATTTTTTATTTGTTGGCCAAAACCACTTTTTGTCTACCCCGTCAAGAAAAGAGTAAACATTCGCGACTTAAGTGATGTTTTTTTGTCATTTTTCATCACTTTTTGCTAGCTCATTTATTTTGACAAAACGTTGAGCCCCCGTGTTTCAGTTAAAAAACCAAATCGTTTGCATTTTGAATTGTTCAGCATTGCTTTACATTACTTTGCATTACTTTAAATTACTTTGAAAATGGTCTCTGCTTGCGTGGTGTAACGAAATAAAACAAAAAACGGTAAAAGAAACTTTGACCTATAAACTATACAAAATTAACGCGACGCGACTGTTCTGCTCTGCGTCGATTTTGCCTTTTTATAATACATTATATTCTTTTTAATAGCAATAATAATCATAAATAACTGTGCATCTAGTTCGCCGCTGCTGCGAGACAATGCGAACGTATTTCCCACAATTAATATTCATTTTCGTGTGCTAAATGCTTCACTTTAACACATGAAATTGCACACATGTGTGCATATTTTAACGAAATGTGATTTCTAATCTTAATTAACGAAAAATATAAGCAACGGAGTCGTAGACGTTAGGTTGGTTTATTCACGTTAATTACTATTGTTTGTAATATATGTTTGTGGTATTTGTTTACTCGATTAAATTACCGAAAATGCGTAAAATAATTATCGTTTTCAATATTCAGTTTTTGCATCGGGCAAATTATGTAGAAGTTATAGTGATTGTATACGAACAGTTAACATGCGTGGATGGGCAACAAATATATTCTGAATTGTCATGCACTGTGCCATCTTTAGGTTGAAAGCTGCAACTAGTTCAAACATGGTAACGCAAAGCTTGGATATTTCTTCTTTGCCAAAGTTTATAAAATTCTGCACATGCCATTGCAAACAGGGCCGTTGAGAGAGAGAGGGTGGGGTCAACTGGGGTAAATTCCCCGGGGCCTGGCTGATCGCTCTTAAATAGCAAACACAAAAAAATAGCAAAAATTAGGAGATATTCGCAATTCATAGAAAAAGGGCAAAACAGAAAAAATGCACTTTCAGTCACGTTTTTAAATTCTTAGCTAATGCAGAATTTTCCAAACTTTCATAACTTTCAATCCGTTGGTCGCTATCGCTTTTAGTTTAAAAGAGATGCACTATTATCGTTTATTGACTCATATATATGAAGCGTTATATTTAGTTATATTGCAATTAATAGCAATTGTATAGTTGAGTCTCATTCGGTTTAACAGTGGAAGGGTGTCGATAGAAGTGCCTTGTATTCTGGGCACTGTACGAGGGTAGCGGTAGAAATAACTCTTGTTAAGGGCACCGCACAAAGGCAGCGGTAGAAGAGACTCGTGTTCCGGGCACCGTACAAGGGCAGTGGTAGAAGTGACTCGTGTTCTGGGCACCGTACATGGGCAGCGGTAGAAGTGACTCGTGTTCAGGGCACCGTACAAGGGCAGTGGTTGAAGTGAATCGGGTTTAGGGCAGCGTATGAGGGTAGCGGTAGAAGTGACTCGTGTTCAGGGCACCGTACAAGGGCAGCTGTAGAAGTGACTCGTGTTCACAGCACCGTATGAAAGTAGCAGTAGAAGTGACTCGTGTTCAGGTCTCCGTACAAGGGCAGCGGTAAAAGTGACTCGTGTTCAGGGCACCTTCGATAAATATTATCAAGATTTCCAATTTAACTGTCTTGTCATATAGAGATTTATCCGTAGATTAAGACTCGGCGATTTGACGATTGAAATAAACCGTCAAAACTTGAAAAATGTTACTTTTTAGTACTTTTAGTCGCGTTTTTCGACCTTTTACTGTAGGAAATATAATTATTTTATATTTTTATCTGATAGAGAATTTTCCAATCTTTCATAATCAAAAATTCGATGGTTGCTATGTCTTTTAGTTTAAGAGATATTAATTATCGAAAATTGTCATACAAAATTATCAAGCACCCCCCCTTGGCAATTTTTTCTTAAGTATTAAAATTTCATCTCTCAGATTTCGGTTTTAACTATCCTATCTGATAGAGATTAGTCCGTAGATTAAGACGCTGCGATCATATCTTAAATATCTCTTTTAGTTTACGAGATATTCGCGATTGAATAAAAAGGGCAAAAATTGAAAAATGTCACTTTTTAGTACTTTTAGTGGCGTTTTTTACCTTTTACTGTTAAAAATATAATTATTTTATATTTTTATCTGATTGAAAATTTTCCAATCTTTCATAATCAACAATTCGTTGGTAGCTATCTCTTTTAGTTTAAAAGATATGAATTTTTGAAAATCGTCGAAAAAAAGTATCAAGCACCCCCCCTTGGCTATTTTTTCTTAAGACTTAAAATTTCATCTCTCAGATTTCCGTTTTAACTATCCTATCTGATAGAGATTGGTCCGTAGATTAAGACGCTGCGATCAGATCTTAATTATCTCTTTTAGTTTACGAGATATTCGCGATTGAATAAAATGGGCAAAAATTGCAAAATGTCACTTTTTAGCACTTTTAGTCGCGTTTTTCGACCTTTTACTGTAGGAAATATAATTATTTTATATTTTTATCTGATAGAGAATCTTCCAATCTTTCATAATCAACAATTCGTTGGTAGCTATCTCTTTTAGTTTAAGAGATATGAATTTTTGAAAATCGTCGAAAAAAAGTATCAAGCACCCCCCCTTGGCAATTTTTTCTTAAGACTTAAAATTTCATCTCTCAGATTTCCACTTTAAATATCCTATCTGATAGAGATTGGTCCGTAGATTAAGACGCTGCGATCAGATCTTAATTATCTCTTTTAGTTTACGAGATATTCGCGATTGAATAAAATGGGCAAAAATTGCAAAATGTCACTTTTAGCACTTTTAGTCGCGTTTTCGACCTTTTACTGTAGGAAATATAATTATTTTATATTTTTATCTGATAGAGAATCTTCCAATCTTTCATAATCAACAATTCGTTGGTAGCTATCTCTTTTAGTTTAAGAGATATGAATTTTTGAAAATCGTCGAAAAAAAGTATCAAGCACCCCCCCTTGGCAATTTTTTCTTAAGACTTAAAATTTCATCTCTCAGATTTCCACTTTAACTAGCCTATCTTATAGAGATTGGTCCGTAGATTAAGACGCTGCGATCAGATCTTAATTATCTCTTTTAGTTTACGAGATATTCGCGATTGAATAAAATGGGCAAAAATTGCAAAATGTCACTTTTTAGCACTTTTAGTCGCGTTTTTCGACCTTTTACTGTAGGAAATATAATTATTTTATATTTTTATCTGATAGAGAATCTTCCAATCTTTCATAATCAACAATTCGTTGGTAGCTATCTCTTTTAGTTTAAGAGATATGAATTTTTGAAAATCGTCGAAAAAAAGTATCAAGCACCCCCTTGGCAATTTTTCTTAAGACTTAAAATTTCATCTCTCAGATTTCCACTTTAAATATCCTATCTGATAGAGATTGGTCCGTAGATTAAGACGCTGCGATCAGATCTTAATTATCTCTTTTAGTTTACGAGATATTCGCGATTGAATAAAATGGGCAAAATTGCAAAATGTCACTTTTAGCACTTTTAGTCGCGTTTTTCGACCTTTTACTGTAGGAAATATAATTATTTTATATTTTTATCTGATAGAGAATCTTCCAATCTTTCATAATCAACAATTCGTTGGTAGCTATCTCTTTTAGTTTAAGAGATATGAATTTTTGAAAATCGTCGAAAAAAGTATCAAGCACCCCCTTGGCAATTTTTCTTAAGACTTAAAATTTCATCTCTCAGATTTCCACTTTAACTAGCCTATCTTATAGAGATTGGTCCGTAGATTAAGACGCTGCGATCAGATCTTAATTATCTCTTTTAGTTTACGAGATATTCGCGATTGAATAAAATGGGCAAAAATTGCAAAATGTCACTTTTTAGCACTTTTAGTCGCGTTTTTCGACCTTTTACTGTAGGAAATATAATTATTTTATATTTTTATCTGATAGAGAATCTTCCAATCTTTCATAATCAACAATTCGTTGGTAGCTATCTCTTTTAGTTTAAGAGATATGAATTTTTGAAAATCGTCGAAAAAAAGTATCAAGCACCCCCCCTTGGCAATTTTTTCTTAAGACTTAAAATTTCATCTCTCAGATTTCCACTTTAACTATCCTATCTGATAGAGATTGGTCCGTAGATTAAGACGCTGCGATCAGATCTTAATTATCTCTTTTAGTTTACGAGATATTCGCGATTGAATAAAATGGGCAAAAATTGCAAAATGTCACTTTTTAGCACTTTTAGTCGCGTTTTTCGACCTTTTACTGTAGGAAATATAATTATTTTATATTTTTATCTGATAGAGAATCTTCCAATCTTTCATAATCAACAATTCGTTGGTAGCTATCTCTTTTAGTTTAAGAGATATGAATTTTTGAAAATCGTCGAAAAAAAGTATCAAGCACCCCCCCTTGGCAATTTTTTCTTAAGACTTAAAATTTCATCTCTCAGATTTCCACTTTAACTATCCTATCTGATAGAGATTGGTCCGTAGATTAAGACGCTGCGATCAGATCTTAATTATCTCTTTTAGTTTACGAGATATTCGCGATTGAATAAAATGGGCAAAAATTGCAAAATGTCACTTTTTAGCACTTTTAGTCGCGTTTTTCGACCTTTTACTGTAGGAAATATAATTATTTTATATTTTTATCTGATAGAGAATCTTCCAATCTTTCATAATCAACAATTCGTTGGTAGCTATCTCTTTTAGTTTAAGAGATATGAATTTTTGAAAATCGTCGAAAAAAAGTATCAAGCACCCCCCCTTGGCAATTTTTTCTTAAGACTTAAAATTTCATCTCTCAGATTTCCACTTTAACTATCCTATCTGATAGAGATTGGTCCGTAGATTAAGACGCTGCGATCAGATCTTAATTATCTCTTTTAGTTTACGAGATATTCGCGATTGAATAAAATGGGCAAAAATTGCAAAATGTCACTTTTAGCACTTTTAGTCGCGTTTTCGACCTTTTACTGTAGGAAATATAATTATTTTATATTTTTATCTGATAGAGAATCTTCCAATCTTTCATAATCAACAATTCGTTGGTAGCTATCTCTTTTAGTTTAAGAGATATGAATTTTTGAAAATCGTCGAAAAAAAGTATCAAGCACCCCCCCTTGGCAATTTTTTCTTAAGACTTAAAATTTCATCTCTCAGATTTCCACTTTAACTATCCTATCTGATAGAGATTGGTCCGTAGATTAAGACGCTGCGATCAGATCTTAATTATCTCTTTTAGTTTACGAGATATTCGCGATTGAATAAAATGGGCAAAAATTGCAAAATGTCACTTTTTAGCACTTTTAGTCGCGTTTTTCGACCTTTTACTGTAGGAAATATAATTATTTTATATTTTTATCTGATAGAGAATCTTCCAATCTTTCATAATCAACAATTCGTTGGTAGCTATCTCTTTTAGTTTAAGAGATATGAATTTTTGAAAATCGTCGAAAAAAAGTATCAAGCACCCCCCCTTGGCAATTTTTTCTTAAGACTTAAAATTTCATCTCTCAGATTTCCACTTTAACTAGCCTATCTGATAGAGATTGGTCCGTAGATTAAGACGCTGCGATCGGATCTTAATTATCTCTTTTAGTTTACGAGATATTCGCGATTGAATAAAATGGGCAAAAATTGCAAAATGTCACTTTTAGCACTTTTAGTCGCGTTTTCGACCTTTTACTGTAGGAAATATAATTATTTTATATTTTTATCTGATAGAGAATCTTCCAATCTTTCATAATCAACAATTCGTTGGTAGCTATCTCTTTTAGTTTAAGAGATATGAATTTTTGAAAATCGTCGAAAAAAAGTATCAAGCACCCCCTTGGCAATTTTTCTTAAGACTTAAAATTTCATCTCTCAGATTTCCACTTTAACTATCCTATCTGATAGAGATTGGTCCGTAGATTAAGACGCTGCGATCAGATCTTAATTATCTCTTTTAGTTTACGAGATATTCGCGATTGAATAAAATGGGCAAAATTGCAAAATGTCACTTTTAGCACTTTTAGTCGCGTTTTTCGACCTTTTACTGTAGGAAATATAATTATTTTATATTTTTATCTGATAGAGAATCTTCCAATCTTTCATAATCAACAATTCGTTGGTAGCTATCTCTTTTAGTTTAAGAGATATGAATTTTTGAAAATCGTCGAAAAAAAGTATCAAGCACCCCCCCTTGGCAATTTTTTCTTAAGACTTAAAATTTTTTCTCTCAGATTTCCCTTTTAACTATCCTATCTGATAGAGATTGGTCCGTAGATTAAGACGCTGCGATCAGATCTTATTTATCTCTTTTAGTTTACGAGATATTCGCGATTGAATAAAATGGGCAAAAATTGCAAAATGTCACTTTTTAGCACTTTTAGTCGCGTTTTTCGACCTTTTTCTGTAGGAAATATAATTATTTTATATTTTTATCTGATAGGGAATTTTCCAATCTTTCATAATCAACAATTCGTTGGTAGCTATCTCTTTTAGTTTAAAAGATATGAATTTTTGAAAATCGTCGAAAAAAAGTATCAAGCACCCCCCCTTGGCAATTTTTTCTTAAGAATTCAAATTTCATCTCTCAGATTTCCCTTTTAACTATCCTATCTGATAGAGATTAGTCCGTAGATTAAGACGCTGCGATCAGATCTTAATTATCTCTTTTAGTTTACGAGATATTCGCGATTGAATAAAATGGGCAAAAATTGCAAAATGTCACTTTTTAGTACTTTTAGTGGCGTTTTTTGACCTTTTACTGTTAAAAATATAAGTATATTATAATTTTATCTGATACAGAATTTTCCAATCTTTCATAATCAGCTATTCGATGGTTGTTATATCTTTTAGTTTAAGAGATATTAAATATAGGGAAATCGTCGATAAAAATTATCAAGCATCCCCCCCTTGGCAATTTTTTCTTGTGAATTAAAATTTCATCTCTTAGATTTTCGATTTAACTGTTTTATTTTATAGAGAGTCATTTGCGCACCAGGTCGCGTGCCTTGGACACCTCTTTGCACACCTCTTGCTTTCTTATTATATACTGTCCCGTCGTTGTTTACGCAGTTTCGGCATGCACTATCAGTGGATTGCAGCCAGTTTCGTGCCGGTCGCTGGTTAATCCAGTCGTGTTTTGAGAGACGTATATCGTTTATTTGGACTTCAATATTCTAAATGTGTGTTATATTCGAAGATCAAGCTACTATATATTTGTACTTTGCGACTATAGTAATTTGTTTAATTTTCGGAAATGCCGGTGTTTGGTCGCGTTTGTTATATATATTACAAGTCACGTGAAATTGGATTTGATAACATTTTTCACTTGGCGGTTTCTAAATTAATCGGATATAATATATATCGCCCCCATGTTGATTCTTATCATTAAGAAAGATCCATCAGGCTCGTGTAAGTATTTTTTAACTAAACAGCACAAATTTTTTTATTTTGATTTTTGTTTTGTTTTTTTATTTTGTGTTGATGGTTAATTATAACATAATTCAAATGTATGAAATATTTTTGTTTTAATTTTTGTTTTCGTTTAGTTACAGCAGCGTTGTGCCTGGCAGTCCGATAAGCTGTACACTGGTAAGTTCAATTATATTTTTCTGTCAAATTTACATTTGCTGTTTATAAAGTAGTTTTCTATTTATCACGTACTACGTACTTGCAGGGCGTGTGAGTGGGGGGGGGGTCAATTGGGGAATTTACCCCAGGGTCCGTCTAATCGCTCTTAAATCGTAAACACAAAAAAATTACGAAAAACTAACAATTGCCGGCGCCCGCGGATTTTCCCCGGGGTCCGCGCTGGCTCTCGACGGCCCTGATTGCAAATAGGACTTACTAGTCAATGTTATAACAAAATATTACATAAATACTCTACGTAGAATCGAATTATCTATCGGGATCCAAAATCAGAATTTAAATATTCCAATACTTTTACACATAAAAACGAGAAATATTTTGCATTTTTTATGACAAAATCTTTAATTCCAGTCTTGTAATTGATGGAATTTCTAACACCTAAAAACATTCCTCGCACATTTGGTTGGTTTAAATAATTTGAAGACATTTATCTTGCAATTGTTTGATTTTATTCAATTCTGTTTTTAGCAGATTCGAGAAAAAGAGTTGTTTAATGAATTGGACTCCATTAGATACCTTCAAATTTTGGTAAGTGCCATTATATCGATCTCCGCTCGATGTTCGTATGCCAACCTTTTATACGTGTTTAGCAAGTGTATCGCAATACTGATAGTGACCGCATGTTGTCGCCGCGTGTTGTTGTTGGCTGTGTAGTTCGGTATACATGCAATGTGATTCTGACCATCGAATGAATCACGCGTATTCATCACGACTAATTTTGTCTCTTCAGTACATGAATAAGTTAATCAATTGATATTCATTAAACATTGAGCGGCATATACCGGAATCTCGCGTGATCGAGGTTTTACAAGTGTACTAGCGTTGAGTGTTTATCAATCGCAGAATAATTTTCGGTTTACCTGTGCGCGTGTGTGATTCCGTCGGCTAACGGTTATTTTTTCGCACCTAAAAATAACATTGGTATAGGATGAATTCCTGCAAATAGACAATATTGGTGTCCCGGAAATAAGTTTGTGAGTGCACGAATCATGGAGTTTACAATATGTAGCAGTGTTGGAGATGCACGTATTTTAAGGCTTTACTGCCACGTGATTTGATAGCCATCGATATATATTTGTTTGTATATTTTTTACTAGTATGTATTGTTAAATGTAACTAATAAAACTCAATGTAAAATTATAATATGTCTAATATTTCTTTGTGATATCCTCTTTGTTGTTTTCAGGATTGGCGCCTTAAATCATATTGCATGTAAATCTTAAGTGCGTGGAGCGAGTGCAACATAGTTGTAGATTGTGTTGTTGTTTTTAAAAAGTTGAATAAAGTAGAAACATAAATAGAAGTATCAAATATTAATGATAAAAACACTCGGTGGTCGAGTGGAGACGTACACCTGCTGGCATACTAGCAGACACGGATCGAATCTCAGGTATAGGAGGCATTTTTCTCAAATATAAAAATATCAGGTGTAATTTGGGTTGCATATATGAATTGCAACGAAATATAAGAGAAATTGAAATGCAAGTGAAGGCAAAATAAGAGAAGTAAGAAAACAGTAAGTGGAGAAACGAGAACAGAGAAATAGATGAAGGAGTAGTAATGAAAATAGGAGAAGGTAGCAGGAGGAGAACAGAGAGAGTAGAGTGGAGAAAAGAGGAGGTGTAGAAGAAAGAGAACAGAAGATGATCAGATTTTTAAATTTTTTGGCACGTGTCGTTATATGACAGTCACAGATTCACTGCTTCGATGCGTCTATTGCTCCCGGCCCATCCTACAGCTACGATGTCTCTGCGCTTCATCCCCGAAATTATCAGGCATATCAACAATTTTTATGGTGGGGGATCACCCCCAGAGAGAGGGAACTCCTTATAAGGACAATCCTTATAAGGTCTTGTAAAAATATTTCTAAGTTTTAAGTCGCCTCAGGAGAGGTGACACTTAAAAATATTCTTACAAGTTCTGACCTGTTGCTGAAATGAAAGAAGGAGTACACAAATCATACAGGTTACCTTAACAATTTTTATAGAGGGGATCATCCCCTGAGAGAGGGAACTCTCTTAGAGACCTGTTCCTGAAATGATAGAAGGCGAACACACAAATCAAAGAAGTCAATATATCTTACTATTTCTTTATTAATAATAGAATACAAGTTTAGATTTTACAAGTCAACAAAATGCATGTCGCCATATTTAAACAGGACTTACGACTTGCTTAGCCGCGCACATATCGCCAAGTACTACTTCATAAAGTTCTATCGAAATAATAAAATTAGTAAATAGCCAATTTTCTAGGTGATTGATAATGGAAACGAATACTCTCAACACTACAAACGCCGCTCACTCGACGTTCAGGGAAACTAATATACAGGGTGTTCCAGAAAGAAAATTCAAAGTGCAAAGAGGAAAATACTAAAAACGGCAGGTAAAACATAATTTTCACGGACACAAAGGAAAACATATATACAGGGTGTTCTAGAAAGAAAATTCCAAGTTTAAAACAGAGAACACTCAAAACTTACAACTAAAGGTGATTTTCTTCGTGCTGTTAGGAAAACTAATATACAGGGTGTTACAAAAAGGAAATTACTACATCACAAAAGAAAATGCCAAGTCCAAGAAGGAAAATATTAGGAAACACTAAATATAGACAGTTTTTTTATAGGAAATCAAGGAAAACAAATATACAGGGTGTTACAAACAGAAAATCAATAGTTCAAAGAAGAAAACACCTGGTAATAACAAATTTAGAAAACTTATAATAGAAAATCTAGAAAAACAAACATACAGGGTGTTACAAATAAGAAATTTCAAAATTTAAAAATAAAATATAAAAATTAAATAAAAAACGACTCGGAAACGACAAATTTAATCAGTTTTACATTAGAGAGCAAGGAAAATTAATACATAGGGTGATACAAGAAGGAAATCGCCATATTTAATAAGAAAATTCAAAATTTTCCATGCATGGAATTAGATTCACGCTTAGAGAGGGTGAAATAACGAAAATACAATTACATTTTAATTTAAGAATAAAGAGCTAGAAATTTAGAAATTTTCTTTGCGACGGATTCTCCAGATACGCCACAAGCAAGACAAAATGTATCCGCCGACGGCAACTCAAGCACACACGCGGAAGGAAATTTAAATCGTCTTTTACAAATATATTAGTCTCAATAATTACTTACAAACTACGAAAATACGTTAAAGAGCCTGTAGATTTATGAAATGAAATGAAAATGCAAGCAAGGAAAATTTCACGTTATTAAACCGATGATTGACACGACCATACTCTACGGGTAGATCGAAGTCGCATCCGACGACACGCATCAATTTTGTTTTATTACGGTACTCACGTTACATGCGACTTAAGATAAATATGAAATTATGATGTAATAACGTTTACAAACTTACCAGTGCATCAGGTAATCAAAGATAGTACTGAAACAGAAAAAAATACGTGTGTGAGAACTCGCACTATGATGCACACTTATTTAAATTCGTTTTGTCGTATAATGAACATGTATTATTTTAACACACAAATTTCACGGAATATTTTGCTAAGGAGAGCCGTTAATTACACTTACTTAAAACTACGAATAGGATACACATTTCTAATTCCAATTCTCAGCATCGAAATAATCCAATAGCCGACACGCACTTGTAAACACGAGTTTTATAATCATTTTACGCGTAAATCAACCTTTGCAAAACACTCCACACGTCTGTTGTCTTTCGGTGCCGAAATTAATGCTGATTTATAATCAATAAAATGTAATGTAATCGGAATGAATGAAATAATGATGCCGAGCCACGTGCAGGTAAGAACAGACTGAAGCGGTCCAACGTTCGCAACGTGAGAAGCAGCATTGCGCACGTTTATACCGATATAATAACTTGTTTATACACAAACCCCGATAAGAGTGTAGAATTGAAATAGAACATTTCTGATTTGCATTAAAATTAAATAAAATAAAATATAATATTTCAAATTTCGGCGCAACTTTACAAAAATTATCAAAAATATTGCACCAATAGTTCCCGAGACACAGCCAAATTCCATTTTTTTACGCAATTAACTTCAATACAGGGAAATACAGAATTAAATTACGCATCAGGGATAATTATTCCAAACTAATTGTGACCCCGCGTTTGCGGGTTATACTAAAAAAACTACAATTCCTAGCGAAACGAGTACTACGGCGCACTCACACAACTTTCAATATAACTCGCGTTACGGAACTTTCTGGCAATAAATTTCAATACAGGGAGATACAGAATTAAATTCTGCATCAGAAAAATTATTCCGAACTTATTGTGACACCGCGTTCGCGTGTTACATTAAAAAAACTACAATTCCTAGCGCAACGAGTACTACGGCGCACACACACAACTTTCAATATAACTCGCGTTATGGAATTTTCTCGCAATAAATTTGAACACAGGAGATTCAAAATTAAATTCTGCATCTGGAAAAATTATTCCGAACTTATTGTGACACCGCGTTCGCGTGTTACACTAAAAAAACTACAATTCCTAGCGCAACGAGTACTACGGCGCACACACACAACTTTCAATATAACTCGCGTTACGGAATTTTCTTGCAATAAATTTCAGAACAGAGAGAAACTGAATTAAAATCTGCATCTGGGAAAATTATTCCGAACTTATTATGATATCGCGTTCGCGTGTTATTATAAAAAAACTACAATTCCTAGCGCAACGAGTACTACGGCGCACACACACAACTAAAAATAATGTAAAATAAAATCGATGATTGACTGTCTGCAACGAAACCGAAGACGCATCCGACGGCACGCGTCAATTTTGAGTTATTACGGTACTCACGTTACATGTGATTTAAGACAAAAATATAATTAATTATGATTTAATAAAGTTTCCAAACTTACCAGTGTGTCGGATAATCAAAGAATAAGACGGCCGACGGATCGTCTTACGAGTAAGTATACCCGTAGTCACGGTTTACCATACATGATAGATGTTAATCAATACATTGTTTTCAATACATTGTCAATTATTTATGAAATACGAAGCGATTTACCGAATAATAGATAGAAGATTTAGCAACCGTACATGAGTGTTACGCGTAATGAAAACAAATATTTCCGCTAAGATTATCATGTTTTGCTGGAGAAAACTGGCACAACCCGCGTTAGAGGCTACAAGTTTCCGATTACTTTTACTTACATGGTAGCTCTTGCATTTGCTAATTGAGAACCAACAAGTATTAGTCCAATATTAAGTTCAAAATAGTTCCACAGGCGAAAGAACAATCACCGACGGCCGACGAAACCTCATACGTGCACATGTTAACTGCCGATTGAATTGTTCCACGGTTGGTAAACGTTTAACGCATGCAATCACACTAGCAAACCTCTGCCCACGTCCAAATCTGGTATATGCTGTCGACTGTACATTAAATATAAATCGATTTACTTAATTATGATATAAAGAAACAAAACTAGTCGCGATGAACACGCGCGATTCATTCCATGGCCGGAGTCACACTGCATGTGCACCGGACTGCACACAGCCAACGACGACAACACGCGGTCACTGCGATAAGCAGTTAGATACGCCAACAAAAAGATTGTTTACATACTTTCACCCAATATTTTACACAAAAAAAGGTTTGACTTCCTTTATGAGAATCTTCGATCTCGAACGAAATTATTTAACCAATTATTATAATTTAATATCAGACATTATGTATTCTTGAATAAAACGAAACAATTTCAATGCTTGCCTTTTATTACCTTGAAAATTTTAGAATCAAAATTGAAGTTGATACGAAACACTAAAAGCTTTACTCTTAAATGCATTTCCATGGTTTTATCATTATTCAGCTGCCTTGGGCACATAGGACAAAATAATCGCCGACTTCGGTGAAATTGGGAAGTCGTGCGCCGGTTTCTTAAGCCTGGAATTGAAAAACATGAACGATTAGAGCTGCTGGAAGATTGACTGCAAATCAATAAATATATGTTTGAACACTTACCCCAACTCAACATTAGTTTCGTTGTAGTTAGAAGTGAAATGCTGCACTGTAAACTCCTCAGGAATTTCCGGTATATCCTTTGCAAAATCAACAACGACCTTGTAATCAGTCGGATTGAATGCTACCAAATAACCAGGATTTCCAGGATAAGTCCTAGAATTATTGAAAAATTACGATTTAAAATATATTCAGCATCAAACAAGTAAATACTCTTACCCTGCCCTGCACACCGACCACAAGCAATAGATTAGTAAGCGTTAGTTGTAAGAAAAGGCAATTAATGATTAGTAATGTGTATGTAATTAGAAGCATTAGTTTTTAATTGAACTTACCTTGTATAAGCAAAAATGGTGTCATTCGCTGCTGTGTATAACTTCTGTACGCCAAAAAGAACCGATGGTGAACTTCTGGCTTCCTTCAGATCCTCAGTGACCTCAAAGTTTTTGTTCAGAATCGGCGAACCCTTAAGTAAGTACGCTACTACTTCGAGTGTTCCATCAGGATAAGACGACTGGGCAATATTCCACGCCGGCCAATTATGCTCCAAGAAAGTGGAAGCTCCTTCAATTTCTTTCACAAGTTGCGGCGCCGTGAGCTCATCGTGATCAAAAGCATTCCTATGCTTAGGCAAGTCAACCAATAATGTTCCGTTGTGTTTGTACGGCTTGAGCGAAGTCAATTCATCGCTAAGCATCAGCACACCGTTATTGGTTTTGTTCTTGATGATATCCCTCCATTGACGCACAATCGGCTGAACTTCCTCAAGATTCTCAGTCCTCGTATGCGTGTAGAACCTGTAGTCGTCTAAGTTAACATTAGCAGGGGTACTTACTAAGCCCTCATTTTTAAACGCTTCGTCGACCAAAAGACCCGGGACGTTTTTCAACATAAAACCATCAACGCCTGCATCAATGTAGCGACTCAGTACTGCCTTAAACTCGGCCTCAACTTTAGGATTACGGAAGTTAAGGTGTGGCGCGCCCTCAGGTGCGTAGTAAAACTGTTTACGTGTCTCAGAGTATACCCATGCCGACTTCTTAAGTTCATCGGTGGACGCCTTGGCAAGCCAATTGTTGGGTGGATCATTTTGAGCACCTTCTTGACCTCTCCAGATGTAATAATCAACGTAGTCGTCCGTTTTGCCCTCGGAGTTAGTGAACCAAACATCCGAAACAGTCGGATTTAATTCAATAATGATATTACGATCTTTATTATTCTGAAGAAATGCTTCGAGGCCAGGCGTTGTGTTCAAAGGTGCATATGTGTCATGTGGAAGTGTCAGGATGAAACCGTGATTAGTCGAGGCAAGTTCATTGGTAATCTCAGATTTGATATCGTCAAGTTTACGAAGTGGACCTTGTTCCCACCAGGTCTTTGGCTGAGGTGGTGTGCACTTTGGCGCAGCCACAATGATCATAATAGCGCCGATCAACATACCAGCCCATAGTAGCCAGAACACAATAAAGAGGAACCAACGAAGACGCACCCAGAAGGGGTCATTCGCACATTTCATCAACTCTTCCTTGGTCAGGCCCACGAATTCTCCTTTGACCTCTCCTAAAATTGAATAAAA
The DNA here is from genome assembly GCF_025399875.1 of Dalotia coriaria. NCBI lineage: Eukaryota > Metazoa > Arthropoda > Insecta > Coleoptera > Staphylinidae > Dalotia > Dalotia coriaria. The sequence continues at coordinate 3,198,148 of NW_027045451.1, forward strand.
TGTATTACTAAATGACTATAAAATGCACAGGAAATTTTATGAACCATTAGGAACACCATTTTTAGTAGTCTCTTCAATCTTTTTTACAGGAACAGGGAGCTCAATTTCATCCATGTTCATACTGTTGCTTTAGACTCTGACCAAAGACTGAACATTGCAACACTAGTGAGGTTAACAAAGACAAGAAAAACCTGCATGCCAAGCCATATTAGTAAGCTTTTAAATGGAATTATGATCGTGTTACAATGCATTGTAAATTGTAATTCCAAACTCAATAAAGTATCGACGCATTGATAATGAAATAAAGAGGAAACACGTCGGTCGAAGGCTAGCTAATAAAGGCGGCAACAAGCAGTTAGCTTGCAACGTCCAATTAAAGCGGTTTCCTCCCTAGCAATGCTTATATTGCATTAAGTTAAGATATGAATTAAAAGCTTGAAAATTACTAATTCCATAGTGAAACAAATAACGCGATTTCTGATTGAAATCTATCAAAAACGATGAGGCCACGCGATTTATCGCATATTATGATGTAAGTTTATTGCATAATATTTAGATAAGAGCAGTAGTCAAACCTCAGTTCAAAAACAAAAAGCATGTATACTATTTCCTCATGTAAGCAAAAAAATGTAGGAAAAACATGTTTTAAACCAATAAATTAATAGAAGTATTTCTTTCCTTAAATTAGTATAACTAAATACCAAACATGGCATGTAACATAAGACAATAAAATCTAATAATAGAAATAAAAGTTGAAAACACACAAACAACATACAAGACACAAACACTCAGACTTCACTGTCAGCAATGCTCAAATCAAAAGTAATGAATGAATGCACATACCAATGTCCAATTTAGCATCTCCATTCTTCTCATTGGTGGTAAATTTAACCTCAGTTAAACTGATCTTGGAATTGGAGCTGACTTTAGTATCCTCCTTGGAGAGCATTTTCTCATCAGCGCCGTCGGGTTCATGCCCATTTGACTCCTGCACAACGTTCTTCGCTTTGCCTAAACATGAATTTCAGCCATCATAGATTAAAGTAACCGAATAAGAGCTGATGCAACCTTACCTTCCATGTCGTCTTCGGGAATCTGCTTATATGTGGCCGACGGCGACAAAGGTTCCTTTTCTTTCGCAGCAATATCCAGTTTCGTCCCTTCCATGTTGGAGCCGAAATTTTAACTGACGCGGTGGCACTTTTCTGTGATTACAACCGTCGTTGAACTTTCGGAATGAAGTAAAAAGGGAGCGGTTCGACGCACAGCAGACAAGCGGGGATCAATCTCCTTTGGGTTTATCTTGAACACGCCGAATTGATGACGCGAGCACGCTATGTGAAAATGTACAATGGACTGACTATCTCCGTCCTTGCTTGCTTTAACCAAAACAACTGCACGATATAGATGATAAAGCAAGATAAAGTATGAACAGATTTTGACAACTGACAGGCGGTCGGTACTCAGCGCTAATTTCAATTTATATACAGACGAAAAACATTACCGATGACAACCAATATTTTCTCTTCAATTAACGCAATTTACATATTTAATAGATAAGAAATAACCTTTATTCTCATTACGTATGTGTAGTTATCTATTTACAAGCTCACTTTTGTTGTACAATGGTGCAGTTTCAAGCTGAATATGAGCTGTGTAATTCAGCAATTTACAATTTTATAGCAAATATATGCAATTACTCTGTTTTTGTATATAACGTGCACGAGAATTTTTTTACTAAAATTCAAACTGGTTTTAAACAAATAACGAATGCAAATAATTTGCATGAAATCGTTACAAACATTGCAGTTGAAACTATGTTTTGTAACTAGGGAAAATGTTCGTTATCTCTTGTAGGGTGACGGCAAAAACGCTTTTATCCCCAAGAAAGGGGTTGTTTGCAAGTTACGCAAAAACCAGTAAATATTAACCAATAATTATATATTTTAATGGAAAGATTCCGAATTCATATTTTAAGTAATAAATTAATTCATTTATAAATACATAAAATGGTATTTTTACGAAATAAGCGCCCAAGCGCGGCGGTTTCATAATAGATATTGTTGCAAAACTGTTTCGTGCACAATCAAAAAATTGCATTTCAACTTGTGCAACTTATTAGGGTGAATACGGGAGAACAAGTTGCACTCATTTTAAGGGTGCGATGCGTGAGAAACTGTTTTTTAAAGGGCACAAGTGGACAGGGCCGTAGTAAATTAAAAAAGCAACATAAAAATGTATGTAAAAAATTAATATTAAGTTTGTTTCTTATCTGTAAGCGGTTACTTGTGATATAATAAAGCATATGCTTGTTTACATGAATATTAAGCTTCTATCTAGCAATCATTCTTTCGAAAACCTTGAAAATACACACCTGAAGTATTCGTAAACTTTTGAAACCTGTTAAGCGAAAAATTTGAATTACAAAAATAACTGATTACCATACGTGCATACGAGGTGTAGGATTTTGAGATTTAGCAATGTAGACGGTGTAACTGGTGCAAACCAGTTTATCAAGAAAATTATCTCACATTCAACAAGCGAAAAGAAAAAACTCGCAATAAACAAGTAGCATAAAGTGGAAGCTGGTGGCGGTAGCCATCCCAACCGGGAGAGCACTTCGAATCGCAAATCGCAGTTCGCAGCATTCAGTCTGAGTGCGAATCTTACCCTTGCGCGTCGCTCCAAGGAACCGTTAGCTCCTTAAATAATCGATAAATGCGGGTCTAAGTATTAAGTAACAAGTATCTCAAGGAAGATCCTCCAAGAAAAGCCATTTCTACGCAATGTCAGTTATTGGAAAGGTACGCACACAGTTGACAAATCATTATTAATAATTTTTAGCGGCTTTCTCATCGAAAACATAAGTTTCAAAATTATTTTATCCTGTTTTTAAATGTATTTTTATTCTAACCTCAACAGCCCGTCCTGTACTCGTACTGGAGGAGTTCTTGTTCATGGAGAGTACGAATTGGTGAGATTATGAAGCCAATCTGAAAAGAAAATTGATTTATTATAAGCCATTTATTTCCAGCTCTGAATCTAAAGGAGATTCCATATGACATAAAACCTGTCTCACTAATTAAGTCTGGTGGTGAACAACACTGCAATGAGTATCGAGATGTCAATCCCATGGAGCAGGTTCCAGCTTTGCACATTGATGGCAACACTCTGGTGGAGTCACTAAATATTCTCCATTATCTTGAAGAGACCAGACCACAGAGAAGTCTAATGCCTCATGATGTCATTAAAAGAGCCAAAGTATGTTGCATGTAGGATTGATGTCACCAATTTAAAATAATGATCTTAATTCATCAGGTTAGGGAGTTGTGTGAAGTCATAGCATCTGGAATTCAACCTCTACAGAACTTAATAGTATTGATACATGTTGGTGAGGAGAAGAAAAATGAATGGGCTCAACATTGGATCACAAGAGGTTTTAGGGCAGTGGAAAAACTATTGTCATCCAGTGCAGGAAAATATTGTGTTGGTGATGAAATTACCTTAGCTGACTGCTGCCTCATTCCACAAGTATTCAATGCACGTCGATTTCATGTCGATCTGCGACCATTTCCTATAATTCTGCGAATTGACAGGGAACTCGAGAATCATCCGGCATTCAGAGCGGCACATCCCAGTAATCAACCGGACTGTCCGCCGGAGGCGCCAAAATAATTTAAAATTATACGAGTCGCCATTTTGTTTACATTCCAAGAGAATAAATGAATACATAGTTTGTAAGTCAAATAATGAATACCTAAAGTTATAGTACAAACGCGTTGCTTTTCTTTCTGCTTTAATGAATTTATTTTGCGCAATATTGATTACCAATGGATTTGGTTTCGTTTGAGATTTATTTTTTTACGCTTATGGCTTTGTTATTTTTCTTTGTTGCTTGTTTTAAATTTTGACAATAATTGCAATGCTTTTATTTTATTGTAATTTTTTATAGAAAATTTATCAAATTCTAGCCGCTTAAAGTTGTAAATTTTTGATAAAAATGTGTAGATGATATGCTTTGTTCTTTTACATAAAATAAACGTTTTTATTTATATCTGCACCTGTTTTATCTGAACACGACACACGTTGAATTGAGTTTAATCTCATCTTGAAGAATTTCATTTTATTCATTCAACCATTGTAAGTAAGTATAATACAAAAAAATAAATCAGTAAATCAACAATAATAACATTCAGAATATTCTTACACGTAATTTAGAATCGCACTTGTACTTATAGCAAAATGTAACAATCTATTATGATCATAATTAACACAATATCGAGTAGAGTTAATAAACATGGACGGAAGAAAAGTATTAATTAATTCGCAATTACAACTACATAATAAATATCTCATCGTGATCATCGAGGTCGTGTGTAATCAACAAAAGTCACTAGTTTTACATTATCACAATATTTGCAGTACTTGTAACGATTGTTTGTAGGATGTATGGAGCAGATGTAAAGCAAATGAGAAATGCAGAGTTCGAGCGTTGCTTTTTTTTTTGCTTGCGAAATGAACAAATACAAAGAGATATGGCACTATGGATTTTTATTGAATATAATGTGTTTGACAATGCAGTGAATTTTTTAGTGATCTACAAACAATGGTACAATATTTGTCATAACAATATATATTTATATATTTGATGTATATGCAGGTCGGTAATCACCTGCCACCATTTAGCGTACGCTACGGTCGAAACGCAAGAGTCGTAAACAAAATTACGCTAAGATTACGATCGAAATCACTATCCAAAACTCGTCTGAATCTTCTTCGGCAGAGCATTCCTCAAACGTCAATCGAAAGCAGTAATCAGTAAATGTGTTTTGCAGCAAAAAGAAATGAGGTCTGCGAATGACAATGCCAATCCGAAGTTGTTTCGTTTGTGCAACCCTCTCCGCCCAAGAATCCAAGAGTGCTCATCAAGTTTTTCAGACACAATCACAATAAAGTATGGTAGGTATCTTATATCATTTATATAATATCTAATATAATTAACATAGTTAATGTTTTTTTTCTTCTATTCGTAATAACAAAGTGCTCTTAGCCACGTTTTATACTCATTTATCATGAATAGATTTCATCTTAAATATTTGAACACGCAACACAATGGTAACTTATCGCAGTTTTTCCCTCCTATCGGACCTTTTTATTATACACAAAATTCGCATATATAGTTTCCTCTTATTTTATAAACATATTAGTAATTCCTTGAATATTTATAAATCCCTGCTCTATAAGGTTGTTTCACCATTCCCACTTTTTAAAATCTAAATATAATCTATCGTTACATATTAATAATATATTCTCGTAGTTAATGTTACTTAGTTTCAGCTATCATCAACTGTTCGTCTATTTAGAAACGTGAATGTTTTTTTCTTTCATTGTTATTCATAGTTTTTGCGTCCAACGTAAGTCAATTTCTCTATCTCGTCGTTATTAATTTAGTGTTTGAATCCGTCGCAATGAATATACATCTATTTTGTAGGACCGTTCGAAGTGCTCCTCCTTTCCTCTCGCATGAAATGGCTCAAAATACACAAAAATTTGAACGAAACACTCTCAAACAATCGACTCGCATCCATTCTACTCAACCAATTAATATAAAACACGCTAAATATACAGTACGCGAACAATAACATGTGCTATCAAAAATAAAATCGTAACGTAAAGTCGCAAAAATATACAAATCATAACTAGAATGACTCATTTCCATTTCGTAATTAGTTAATCGCTTATGGTCTATCTAAAGTAGAATAATAATATAGTTAAATAGTAATAATCGAATGTTAGTTTTAAAACAGTTTTTTTTTCTTCATCATATCGTTCTATATGTAATTTTATGTTTAAACGTGTAATATTCGCCAATGTGATTTAAATTTATCGATTTATTTAATCAACAATTTCCATGTCAATGTAATAGGTATTTTATTAAAGTGGTGCGTTAATAACATTTTGTCTATAATCCTTATCAATATATATATCTGAAAAGTTTCACTTGTAACTAGAATATAATCATCATTCTCATCGTCTGCCGTCTAAATTATTCTGACTATTTAAAGATTTCTGTTGAATGAAAAAGTCACTTGCGTTTGGAAATTATTACACCCTGGTGTGGTGACTGGTGAGTGTTTCCCAAGCAAAATTCACAACTCTTTGTTTTTATTCTCATAGTTTCAAGCAAAATAAAACCAATCTTCATAGGTTTTGTCCTGCAGAGTTAAGTATGCAATGAAACACCCACACAAACACATAATAAATTGTTATCACAGCAATATTAAATATTTTAATGTTCTGTATGTTCTAATTTTAATGCTATGAATGACTGTTACAAAAAGTGATCAAGACAGACTTTCGAAAAAGAGTGAATTTTAGAATTTAGTCTATAAAGATTTGTTTAAGCTTGTTATTAATCGGAAAGCAGACACGTCTCAGTAAACATCCCTCGAAACGTAAATTTCGTTCATCGTTCTCAATATTACAATTGATCTATGAAATGTATTCGCACATTTAGACAGGTCGAATAATATATTCACTTGTTTGCAATATTTCGTTTCTAATTGTCATCTCAGTCAAATGAATCGATCAATGTTTGGAGGCGCTTCATATTATATATAAATCATCATGTTATGAATTCTTTTTCAGTGTGTGTTGTGACTATGATTGACGCATCGACAAGGCTGATTATAAAATGATTTACATTAGATTAAAGTTATTTATTTATACCTAGAGATGAATCGGAATGCGACAGAAGAAGAAGATAACTTCTATAATCAGCGTTGCGCCAATGAAATCGTAAGTGTCGCCGCGAAGGAGACGACATAAATAATTGCACGTTCCATGAAACAGCGTCCGTGACCAGCACAGAGCTCAATAATGCGTACCATCGCAAGCAATCATATTGTATATACTTCTGCTGCTTTAGTATTCATCTGACATAATTCAGTTTCACAAAAAGTTACCGGCCATTTCCAAACATTAACAATATAACAACATGCGATAACAACAATATATATATATTTAGTTTTACATATATAATATATATTTATATATATATATTTTATATATTCATATAATTTTTTTTATAGATTATATTGATCTATGATTTTCTCTGAAGGAATAATATTCAGGTAAATTAATATATTGTACGACAGTTCGTCGGTGTCACTTCCGGTTTGCAATTCTCAACATCATGACTCGCTAACTTTTGTACTTAAATTGTACTACCAGCTTCAGCTAGTTGTTGAATATTTTCATGTTTTGCGGGGCCGACAATTGTTCATAAGTTACAGGTACAATCAGTAGTTGTAAAGCAATAAATAAAGTTTCCGACACTAAAATAACGTGTTTTATATATAAATATATATAGAAATTAATGGTAGTCGATATAACACGATCGTAAACTTCTCTTAATATACCCGCCAATTAAAAACAAAATAAACAACGCTAACAAAACCAATTGGAAAAAAATAATTCATTATATTTTCTTTTTTCTCTCATAAAACCTACACAACAATATTTACAAAACAAACAAAAAGAAAATAGTATAATGCTTGGCGTGCAGAGTTGGGAAAATGTGATGAATTTTGAGATAGTAATCTAAGTGTAAAAAACGACGTTCAAACCGCGAAACACAAACATTGCCGTATGTTTCATGAGTATGTGTAAAAATGATCCTAAACTTTGAGAAGTAAAAATCGCGAGCGCGATTCTAATGTGTGACGATACGGGGGACTCTGCACAAACGTAAAATTTATTAATAATAATCGGTGGATAGGTCGATATTGTTGTAACTTTAGCGATACGGTAAGCGTTCTGTTCTTCGTCGGCAATATGAGTTTCTTAACGTTTTCTGACTGTGGAACTCGTATAAATATAAATCGAATCAACAACGTGCTGTTTCCACAGTATTTGTGAGGACGAAATGGGCATTTGCTTCGCTTATTATCATGAAATGATTCTCAACATTTGTCTGGATGTTTCGCATATGGCATTTGCACTAATGGCGTTTTAAACATGTCTCATGTATTGTGTACTAACGATTAAAGCACGTGTTTGTATATAATTATAATCAAATGTCATCGTAATAGCGTAATATTTCTTCAATTACCATCTTTCCTCGTTTAAATCGTAAGTATTGTCAGCAAACAGAATCAAATCTTCTATGTTTGATCCCACAGAATGCCATTTATAGTGTCTGGATAGAATTTGTTTTCATTATCTTTGCATCAGAAGTGTTTGCTTTGCGCGCGCCTTTCAATGATTTGGTTTTTCATTTAGTTGGTTTTCGATAATCGAGGTATATGCATGTATGTGTTGTTGTGGTAACGTCACAATTTGTCATTCTACGATCTCGTCTCATTGCTTAACTTAACTTATCTTTAGCGATGGTGAGGTGTTTAGCGCATGTAGTTGGATTGTTGTACCTGTGAGATGAGAATTGTAAAATGTTGACGAACTAGTTGTTTGCCATTGTATCACTGCAGTGGACCGAGCGCGTTCGTGCGCGCTCTCTTAATCTCCTCCTCGGAGATACGCTGTTCAATGAGGTACTGTGCTGTGTTAATGGCGTTCGGTGAACCCGTGATCGTGACGATTCGATTTCTGGTCCCGGGCGCAAAGATGCCCTTTTTCGAAATTTGGATGTTCGCACCACTGATTTGTTGAATTTCTACTAATGATCTTCCACCGGGTCCTGGTCCAACAAATTATTTACCGCATTATATGGGAACCAAAGACACATATGTACAAATGAACATTGAAATCGATTTTTTATACCAGAAATGACGATTCAACATAGACATGGACATACCTAGAATGGCTCCAACGATGACCTCGGCAATTTCCACATTTTTGGAATCCTTGCTGCCGGAGAGTTCGGCTGGGGTAGGTGACTTGCTCAGAACAGCCATCTGCTGGCCGGTGCCAAGGCCAAAACTGTTGTTGTTTATCGAAATGGGCGCTACAGCGGGAGAACTCTGTTGACGAAAGGGATCGAAGGTGTCGTAACGCTCGAGGCCAGATCGAGGGGTAGGTGACGTGGTGCCGAGGCAATCCCCGATGCTAACCTGGCCGATAGCGCCAAAAGTGCCTGCCGGCGCCTGCTCAGCGAGGCTGAGGTAATTCGAAATCGTGGGATGAGCGCTGCCAATGCCCAGCCCCATAGCTAGGATGCCGTACTTTGAAAGCACCGACAACGCTGCGCAAATCTCCACCACCTGCGACTCCGAGTATCCGGTCGATCTTAATTGAATCTAAAACGAAAGCAAACACAAAAAAAAATTAACAAAATCCGCACTGCCTAAAATAACTTAAAATTACCTTAATGCTTTCTAAAATATTAGTTGTTATTGAGCTAACATTTTGTCCGGGCGCGTTCAGATTGAGACTGAGATTGAGCCCGCCATTGAGCATGATGCTCTGCGAGACCGAACTCAGGCCGCTGTTGAGGCTCGCCGTCGACGCGTTGAACGCACTGCCGGCGTTCTGTTGAGCGAAGGGTGAGCCCGTGGGGTTGTAGTTCGCCACCGGGCCGCTCACGTCCGCATAGGACACATTCAGGCAGGTACCACTCTGCGGATCGTCCACGACCTTCGCCAGTATCATCAGGCACGCTTTTTTATTCGCCTCTTTTTCACCTGCAATCATACCCAAAAACGCAAAACGCCAATTATTACAACAAACAACTACACTCAACGCACAACTACCAACAACCACACTGCGACAGCCAGTCGCATCGCTTACCTATCACAGTAATACAGCGTTCCTGCAGGCTAACGTCTTTGGCTTTTTGCGAGATTTGTACGTACGACCCACTCGCCTCTTTGATTTGCTTTATGTAACTACCAGCCTTGCCGATAATCATACCGGCCGTCGAGTTCGGAACCAATATCTTCACCTGCTTGTCCCTGTCCTGCGGTAACTTGCCATCGCCCTCGGCCAGTGGCGGCTTACTAAGGTCAGGTTTCTCCCGGATTTTATCCATTATAAAGTCCATCACGGACATTATGGCCTCGACGCTACCCGTTATCAGACACACTCGTTCCGTCGTCCCTGGAAAAGTCACATTGCGCAATCAATAAAAAGAGAACGTAATATGTATCACATAAAATGAAATTTTACACATCCTGTCATCAGAACTGTAACTTTCATGACAAATATTACTCGAAGATCTAATTACCTTCGTTCTCCAAGCCAATTAAAATAATTTCTTAGCGCTAATAATAATCATCCGTGGCTAGCAATGTATTACTATAATGGCTTCAAACGCACGCAAGCCCGCGACATAATATTAACGATATAATGTCATGTCCATTCGGCCACGTGAGAAACGTCGCGAGCACGTTTCCAATTTATGAAAACGTCGATTACTACTCAAAGACATTGAAGTCGCAGCAATACCGGCATTAAATCGTCATATTTAACGCGATGGCTTTCGTAAAACTTTGAGAAAAGTCGTCCATGCGGGCACAATGGCATCGTTTCCATTAAAACTCCAACAGCAAAAAGAAAATTAATCGATATTCGTGTATTTATCGACTCTCGGTTACTTAAATTACTTTCTGCATGGATTTTTGTATAAAAATACAACACACAACATCAATAACGTGCACACTTATCATAATTAAATCTAAACCTATGAATGTAACATCCCTAGTGTGCCCTTTGTCACCTCACCACAAAGCAGTTTAAATTAAACTGTGCGCCCGCGGAAATGAAAAGGAAATTATGTAATTTCTTTAAAATGTAATTTTTGCAACTTCCCCCCACACACATCTGCTCGCGCAGATTTGCGCGTACAATTAATTCAGCCCAGTCTGCTAATGAAACGTCTCATTAGCATTTACCTGCGCTGGAATATTTTGGAAACACGAAGCCGTTAAACCATTCGTAATTAAAATTTTACATAATTCAAACCACTCATAAAATATGACTTTTGACATGAGTAATAATATGGATCGGCACGATATTTAATTTAGGCAGGCACGAAAATTGATGGTGTACAAATCGGCTACGAGCTACTTCGGGCACGAAATCAATAATAAAGTACCGAAGTCGTAGAAGTAACGCCACGCTGGCGACTGAAAAATGAAAACTCTTTGCACACGTCTTATGTCACATAAGAAAAGACAAGTCAATCCTCACATCAATGACCTATTTTCTCGTTTCAAAACAAGGTACAAAACCGTAAAATATGATTATATCCGCAAATTTCGTTCTAATAATCAAGTTTCTCTGAAGAAAACAGCAATTTTCCGAAAATTGCAAGGTATGCAGGCATCCGAAACGCGTTACAAGTGCGTCGTTAAGAAAACTGCGTCCAAAATTACAACATTGTTTCGTTGAATTGAATGATATAAACAAATCCGTGTGATTGCTGTATTCAATGACGTATGTCGCCCCAAGCCAATTTTCAAATGTGAATTGCTAATAAAAATGTATGAACAAATCGTAAAAAAAATATATTTCCAGATATCCAAGTAAGTTTTTCGTAACGACTAAATAATTAACGTGTTCACGTGCATCCTATCTTGTTTAATAACAGTTATAATTGCACACAACACACACACACAAAACGAAATAAATAAAATAGCGTCATTGTTATTTGCCAGCATTTACATAAATCGAAGGCCGTCGACTCTGTATTATAAAACATTGTTTCCCTCCCCCCGATGCTGATGCAAGCGATGAATCAAAACGATTCAATATTTTCACTCCTGTTGTATAAATTTAAAAACGCGCTCACTGTTTGGATAAAACAGTATCCGTGCAAACAGAAAACTGTTTGACGACCTCTTTGCGCCTGTTTGCTTTATTGCAACCGCCGAGAGTAGAAAGTAAACAGTAAACAATTCGTTCATCTTTAAAAATATAATGAACTAGAGTGTGTGGATGCTTTTAGCGTTGCTGCCCAAAGTGCACCATTTTCCAAATGGCACAAATCGTGCGATAATACATTAAAATAACTTGAAAATGATTCGGTGCGTGCAGGTTGTGCAACGAGCAACACCACCACAACACATCAAACGAATAAATTTATTTTTAGACAAATCGACGACGACGACGACGAAACTGCGAAAGCATCCGAGCATCCGACACAACTGATACAACAACACATTCGTCGACGTGCGGAGAGACAAGTAGTAGGTATGAATTACTTACCAGGATAAAAGTCGTGTGACTTTGACATTTTAACACGCGCCCCCGTGTCCTTTTGCAGCTGGGCGATGGTCTCGCCGCCCTTCCCAATAATGGCGCCGGCCGCCACGCTCGGCACCAGCACTTTGAAATGATACGTTCCATCGCCACCTAAAACAATCAAACATATCTTTACATTGAACACTCTTTACAAATACACATTCAAAAAGAAAACAAAAAACATACAAATCAAAATCATGCTTTGAGATACGTAATTAAACTGGGTACGATTCCCTGTGTTGAAGCAACAACAACAACAACAAAGAAGAAATTTACATTGATGAATGTTCAATATGTATTAAAAAATTTTCAATGCCAGAAACAGAAAGTGAAGAATACGCAGGCGGCGCGCGCGGCAAGTGTCTCCAAGAGAAACAGAATCCACCGCAATAAACTATTATACAACTTTAGTTTGCACTTTGCAGCGCTAGTGAAGCAAACCGCGCTCACACGGCAGATAGAGAGAACGAGCGCGAATGGAAGTGGGTCGAGCAGAAGCAACCTTGAGTTAATTATTGTAAGTACCCAGAGCGCGCGCTTACCAACGCGAGTCATGAAATCCTAGGCGATTCTTCGATTTCAATCGCAAACACATCTCATACCTCATTATGCATGCGACGCCGTAATAAAACAAATTATAATACATCATCAAGCGATAGTCCTCTCATCGAGAATGCATAAATCTAATCGATGCTGAGGTAAATGTTAGAAAAGTTGGAGCGCAGCGCTCAAAAATGTCAACTACGCCGACGACTACGAAACATGTGGATAGCCTAGACCTAGTAAAATGCGAAATGCAAACCGTAGGAGATCGAGAGTACAAGGTGGGCCGGTAGGTTGCTTGTTGGCAGTTGGTACCGAAACGCATAATAATCACTCTCTGCGCGCAATGAGCAAGCACCGCAACGCAACACAACACAACATCGCGCGCTCCAAATCGTGTTGTGCGCTGGTATATTTTAGTCGATTTCGATGTTGCGCTACCGCCGCGAGCAGGAATATTGCCAGCAGCGGGCCACTGCTGCATATTCGACATTCATCTGGTGCGGCCACCACATATCAGCGATGCATGTGTGTACATGTATTAACATTCGTGCTTATGCAATTAGCTCACGTTCTAATATTTTCATTTTTTCAACAGTAAAACCGAGATTAGGCAACGCGCGCATGTTAATTATACCCATTTGTACGTTTATACTAAACAGTATTTTGTCACTGTGGCAGCGCAGTGCTAAACTCTCACCGTAACACCTAATAAATTATGTCGACAAATAAAAAATTGAATACCAACCGAGTATTCAGGTAAAAATGAATTTTTAATCAAAAAAAACAAGCTGCTATCCTTGATGAATAAGTAAAAATCTACATTAGGTTCTCTCGTCTCGCTACACATCACACTAATATCAAATTCAAATTCATGATGTATTTACATAGGGTTATTGAAGTTTGGCGTAACGGTAACGCACACGTAATCACAATGTGTTGGTTCGCAAGAATATCTTTGTCCCAAGCGGCCAAACTTTATATGCATGTCGACACGCTGTCATTCGATACGCAAGAAGCCACGCCCATGTATCATAATCAGCATTGAATTACAGGAAATATTTTTATTGCTCACAACTGGTATTTTTCATGTATGCAAATCTGATTCGGAATTACATTCATGAAATAAATTTTTATTCAAATTATTACATTCTTGAGATGCTCATCTTCAGTGAATTTGATTTATGTGTATACAAAGTGTATATATAAATTGTTTATTTATTTATTTTTAAATTATGGCTTAAATTAAATAATATTTTTTTTTGATAATTTCTTTAAATATTAAACAAAATCATTATTTTACCCAACACTCTGTATAAATATGATAAATCTTATCTTTATGATTGTATGATTTATGTACAACTGAAAATTTGGCACGATGTATCGAATCGTATGCGCATATTTTAACTCGACAATTTTTGGCGCATTTCGTGACTTTTAATCAAAAGCATAAAATTAAATTTCCAACATTTTATTTTCTCTCGCATTGCGTTTGGAAATAGATTACACAAAATCTCGTTTTATTGCATAAAAATATTTTCTATTTTTTCTACTGCAACCGTTTGTTTACAACATATTTGTTTTCATTATAAATGAATTAAAAATCAATAAATATCCGGTACGTGCATGCGAAATTGAACATCATGCGATATTGATTGTTTGCTCAACCAAATCGCACGCAAGAACACGCACCACCACCGACATCGAGGGAAATGTGTTTATGTGCTCCAGATTCGAGTGTTTATATGCGAGCGCCATGCGTAAAAAGACCCAAAGCAATTGCATCACGAATTAATTCTCAACAAAACTCCACACAAGCATTTCAACTTTAATTCCAACTACACTTTTCAATTCAGCTAATGTAAAAATCAGAAAAAACTAAAATTTATTTTATTTAGGTTTGTAATTTATTATTTGCGCTATATAATATTCCACTCATAATGACGCCTGGTGATTACGATGAATGTAATGTAATGTTGAAGAGTACTTTACCCAGAATGCAGTGTGTGTTGTGCGGTTCGACACGTGATAAAATAACATCCAGATAGATAAAAGCGGAAAAATGATGGACGCTTGATTGTCATGACACTTCCGCACACACATGGCCGCACTGCGTTCGACGAGGCGACGCTGCGACGGCGCGCACAAAGCACGTGGCTCATTAAATCGCTCGTCGATGACAATAGCAGAGCGAAAATAACAAAATAACAACGCTACACGCGGTCGGAGTACACACACGATATTACAAAATAACATGCTTCGTCACATTCGTCAATTTTATGACTAAAAAGACCACAAAACCACATTAGTGTTTAAAATACAAGTAATACACTTTTATGATATAGTAAATTAATATCTGAATTGAATTAATTATTCAACTCTGTAATATTTTTATTAATGATTATGTGAATGCTTTTGAAATAAACATAACTTCGATCAAAATTAATTTTCCACGAAATTGTTAATTGAAATAGCATTTCAATGCCTATATATTGAAAGTTTTGTGTTGCTAATTAACATAACGGGTTTAAATGTAACTTGGTGCATAAATAACGTTTGCAATAATTTTACAATACAAAAAACAATTTTTTTTTTCAAATTTCTAACATTCTATTAACCTCAACTTAACATTTAGATATGCAAATGCAAATTTTAACAAAGACTAAATATCAATAACATTCATAAACATTTTCCTCTAAAGCCATAAACAAATACACTATTAACTAACTATTCGCCTAACAGAATTTGTTTAATGTTGAAATACAACGGTTTTTGACCCTGATATTTCCGATGCCGAAGTATAGTTCAAACAAGAAAATCCCTTATCGCATGCGCCGGCATTAGTTATCAACTACTATATGAAGATAACAGAAAATTCACAGTGCAACGCATAAATCGCTGCAAATGTTTGTTCATTCGCAATTTCACATAGAGTACATGCACTTATCTCAAGAAAACACACCCATAAAATAATGCCCTTTGAAGCAGCGCGCACCCAAGAGATTACCTACATGAATGCATAATGTTTTAAGTGTTTAAACGCTTTACAAACGCAGTCGACCCAAAGCTTCCAGCTTCATTTTCATTCACAAACCAGCAAATAACTAACAAAACGCACAAAACATTCCCAACCAATGCGCGACTTCTCGAGTGTGTTATAATGAAGAACGCCGTAAGCACGTACAGCTCCTGGTACATACATGCAACGTGTGCACTTGGCGCGGAACAGTCGCACATACATACACTAATCGCACATGCGCGACTCACTCAACTCACCGTTTTCTTAACAATGACTAAACAAACAGAGTTTAAACTGAAATTTTACGCGCTCACGAGTTTATAAACTACCAACTGCTGCTACTCATGTTTCGTACAGCACCTAATAACTGATTGAGATGGTCAGAAATTAATCGCAAACTTCGCATTGAACGAAAATATTCCATTGTGTGAAGCATTGGCGTGGCCGCGATAAGAACCCCGCGGCTGGCATAACCAAAGTCAATATTGCGATAACGAACGAAATTTTTATAGAGTTTCATGTGTGTTACTGTTACAGCCATGTCGAAAAATAGAAATAGCATTTCCAGTGCTTCCATGGCGCGCGATCGCGCGCACAAAAAAGCACACGTTACCTTGGCACAAATGCTCCTCGCATCGCATAGTCTTCAATTCCAACGCGAGCAAAGCGACCAACTTTCGTTCGCGTTCACAAACTTTAAATGCATGTGTGTGTGAATGTGCTGCGTACGCCTGCTTAGGTAAGTTGATGAATTATTCATCGAGACGTAAATATCAACGCGTCTATCTAGCCGACAAATCCGGGGACTTTTATAACGTTTCCAAAAAATCCACCAAATGCGAAATTTACACTTGAAAAGTCGATAATTTCTCTTGCCTACATTAACAAAACGACATAATAACACCCGCCTAGTGAATGGTATAATTTAGAATTATTTAAAATAATTAACAAACAATTATGTTGATTTTAATGTTAATTAGGGTGTTTAAGATATTCAAGATATCGCTTAATTTGTTTCCGAGTGTGTGTTTATGGATGTAAACCAAGAGTGCAATTGAATATTAACTTCGCTTCAACTTTGACTTCTTCGCATCGTAATTTCAGTAATTACCGATTAAATAACCTTTAATGCTACCAACTTAACTACTTAGGTCGCTCTGTGCGTCTAGACAAACTACTACTTAAGAGTCGCCAGTTTAAACGCTTACCAAAACCTGCCGTTATGCAAACATTTAGAGAAAAGAAATTTCTTAACAAATAAAACAAAACGAAATGTAAACAGGAAGAATGCGTTGAGCAATAATTTAGTTTGCGTGTTTGCTGTTTTTTATTTTTTGCACAAAACCAGAACGCACAGAAGTGCGAGTATTGATTGAAACAAAAGCGGCCCTGGAAATGGACATTGTCCAAAGTTTGCAAAACGCATTACGCCGGAAGGAACCGAGCCATTTTCTCCAATTTAGCACCGGGCAACGTTCTCCAGAAGCGGGCGGCTGTCCTACTAAGCAAATCCAACTAATCCAACCACACACACGTGCTACTCTATTCAAGGTAAAACCGCCAACACTCTCCGAACTATGTTTGTAAGCACGTACTTACTCGTAACTCTCGTACCGTAAGCTTAAAGGGATTTCATTTGAATTAATCAAATATATACGCACGAAATGATCATTTTAATCGAAACACGAAGCACAATTTTACATCACATTACAAAATTTTATGAAAAAAATTCAATGTACGTAATATTTATGTACGATAACACGCACACACCGAGCATAGTGGCACCATTTTGGTAAACAGTAAACTTTAGTACACAAAGTAGCAGTAGATAAGCCCGTTATTTCGAAAAGTTTTAAGCTTCCACGTTGGGAAACGCATTTGGGTGCGCAGCATTAAATGAATGAAGAAACGTTGCGTGCCTGTGCATGAACAATGTAAACGCAAAGCGGAAAAAAACACACCAAAATGTGAACAAAACAGTGACGTAACGAGCACAAAAACAAATCTAATTCAGAGCGCGCATCAACGCTGCACTCGTGTTTGCGCTAAACACAATTTAGAAAAAAATTAAAATAATAATGAGATTTAGAGCAAACTTTACAAATGTTTATGTGTAAAGTACAAGTTCAAAGCGTGTGTTTTTTTCCTCATTGTTTCAAGTCCCGTATGTGACTGTGTTCGAACACACATCGATCGACGAGAGGTAGGCGCGCGGCGACTTACAAGTTACGAGCGTTACGAGTTTTACAACATTACGTAAACCGTCGCCGTTTGTCGTTACGTAAGACACGTCGACGTCGTCGGCGAGTCGCGCTGCGTGTGCACCGCGCGCGCTCATCCTCCATCTCCGCGAGCGCAGGGGCCACGAATCGCGCTGCTGAATGTGTGTTGTTACCAAATACACATACGCAGCACACATACGTGGCGATAAGAAGGCTCGCAGCGAAATAATGTGCAGCGGAGCGCGCGCGCGGCGGCAGCGCTCGCAGCGAAACAAACGTTTGACCTCCACCTTAAAAGTGCCCCACTTACTATTAATAAATGTCTTTTCTTTAACGCTAGACTTATTGATATCGATACTTGTTAAATGTTAATCATTGATAAAACCTATGACAAGGTGTTTTGTGTGTGTAGATGTGTAAGTGTGCCTACGATGGTGGTATTTGTGTGCCGCCTTCGCCGCGCTCGGCTGAAAAGAAAAGCGCTGCGGCGCTTTCACGGAATAAATCGAAACAGCTGATTCAACGCGGCTTTGACGTCATTCAAACGAAAGCGGCCGGCGCGCGCCGCCCCCTTGCCGCAGCGCGGCGCGCGTCCATACTTCCGACCTGCCGGGTTTCCACAAACAGGAACACAGCGGCAACCTATTTGATATTTATCGTGTCGACACCGCACAATGCCGCAACACAATTCGTAACGTCAAATTGTCACGTACGAAACATATTGTTCAAAAAACTAGCGCCGAATGCAATATATATATAATCAAATATTAAAACAGGTGTGAAAAATTGAGAGCCGAAACAAATACATACTACACAACTGCAAGTGTTTCGTAAAATGTTTCCAAACAGAAGGCTGCCAATCGATAAAATTTATAGGTATTAGGTAATGATGTGGCACATTCGTGGGAGCGCGAGGAGGCAAAGTTTAAGGTTATCAAACAGCTGTGTGCGCAACATTACATTGCGACTTTTCCGCATGGAGCATGAAAAATCGAATGTGTGCAACGTACAACAAAAAAAAAAGGTCACGGCTGTGTGGTGTGTGTGTGTGTGATATTGCAATGCGGCGGACAAAAATATGCTGACGATGCGTCGCCGCGCGTCTACGGGGGAGAAAATGTACAAGTGGGGGCGGCTGGGCGATATCAAACGATGTGTTGGTATGCGAAGATGAGCGAACGAGAGAGCGATGAGCGGACTTGATTGACTCACCAATCGGCAACGAAAACAACAGACCGTCAAAGAGGAACGTTTCCGCCGGCTCGTTTATCATTTAGATGGCTGATAAGTTTGCGGCGGTGGCGGCGACGCTGCTGCTGTGCTGTGCACCAGATGCGGCTCGCGGCTCATCCACCACGCAGCAAACGCCTTCGTCTCGTTGGCTGCGCGTTTCAAGCGGGCGGCCGTCACACGAACGTTTGCTGGTCTGCCGGCCGCGCTCGCTGCCTGCTCCTGCTCGCCTGCATTGCTGTCGCTGACTGCCCCCGTGCCTTGTGTGCGTGCGTGCGAGCGCTGCCGCGACTTTGCAACACTCGCGCTGCCACACAGCTGATCGGCTCAAGGCTCTCCTCGCAGGACGAACCCAGCACGCCCTTTTCTTTCCCCCGCCGCCGCGGAACGCCAACGATGGTAGTGCTGGGTAGCGCGCACAGTTTCACAACTTTCCGCTGCCGATTTTTGCTTTGCTTTTTTATTTTAGATTGTCACGAGCTTTTCCGGTTTTGTTTTACCCGGATGCTTACAGATTACTAGTAGACAACGAGCAAAAATCTGGCCACTATAGAATTAGGTTGGTGGTTGCTTTACCTGAGCTAAAGTGCGAACGTTTCGTATCCCCGTTTTCCGTGTCTCCGTCCAGCGGCCTCTTCCTGGAGTCCGCGATTTCCGGCGATGGGCACGTATCCATACCCGAATCGGCGGCCATCTTGAAAATTTAGACGTCCATTAGCATAAAGCGTGCGACTTCACTTTTCAATGTGTGCCAGCGCGAGCACGAGCGCGAGCGGCAGCAACGGGCGGCCGCGGATCGGTGTCGCGCTGGGTGTCGTGGATGTGTAGGCCGAGCAGCGGGCGCGCGGTGGGAACGCACGTAACAACCGAGCAGCACATGCATACACGCGCGCGCGCGCGTTTCCAGCGTGAGTGTGAGTGTGCCCGCAACACTCTGCGTGTTCGTCGTCGGAGCGCACGCGATCAACGTGCTTGAAGCTCGCCACTGGCTGACTGAATCGCTGAGCGCGCGCGTTCCGCGAACGATGTTGTCAGCAGGATCCTGGCCGCCGAGGCATTTTCAGCGCACGGTGCGCGCGCCGCCGTGTGCAGAGAAAGCGCGCGGCGAGCGGTCGGGCGCAGGATCATCATCACATCGAGGAGGGAAAAGCGCAGGCACCGCGCCGCCACTCGCGCTCTGTGTCAGTGTGGCTGTGTGGCGCAGGGCTTTGGTCGCAAGGACGACCGAGTGAACTGGATGTGTGTGCTGTTGCTACTGACCCACTGACAGAACGACGTATCTAAGACGCTGCGAGCCGCGCTCTCGCAAGACCAATCCCACACTTCTATCACCACCATTCAATTTCTTCTAACGTCACTTGATCACAATTTACTTTTTCCTTAAATGACACTCTTCATTATGATGAAATCTGCAATGTTTCGTTTCTTACAAACTGTCAAAAAAATATCCGCATTTATATTCACCTTCTTATTAATCAAACATTGCCATTGTATTATGGTCAGAACAATTCACACACGAACCCCCACAAATACTCCACAAGAACTAATCACAGAAGTTTTCCACACATCGAACGAGACGATCGACAAGGACCTAAAAAATGTTTAACGGGAAATTTCAATGTGATTTTTACAAGAAATAATTTTGTGGACAAAATGACACATGAATAATTTGAAACGAAAACTCCAACAAATAAAACAAAAGTGTAAACAAAAACGCACGACGACACGCGTCGATCGTCGATAATAAAGCCTTCTATAAAGTTTATATAAGTAATTCGAAAAAACAATATGACTTCAATATTTTATCATCTTTTTGATATTGAGGTCAATTATTGAAAATCATATCAAAATTCATGTTCGCAAAGTTTCATATAAAATATATGAATAACTCTCGTATTTTATTTCGTCAGATATTTTATTTGCTCGTGTATTATGGAGATCAGGATTTATGCGGTAGCATGGTAGCCAATTACGAGCAAGACGTGATGTGCTGTAAATCTATATCGAATTCGAATCCAATTTTGCCCGGCCACACTTCAAATCTCGAGCGGATTTGCGATGAGTTCCCGAAAGTGATTAGATTTCGCTCATTCGCTCAGTTTCGGATGACAGCTCATGTCCGCGCACATAAAATATCCAGTATGCAACATTTCAGTACATTTTAACACAGTTATCGGGAATAAACATGCAACGAGTTCATAATAAATATTAACATAATAAAACTTGCTTACTAAACCCACAAACGTAACAGTTTACGTTATTATCAAACAAATAAAAGTGTTTACTTAAGTTGGAGATAATTCTATATCAAAAACAAATTACTAATATCATTATGTGAATTATTATAAGAATTTTAAATAAGAATAATGAGCTGAAATTCAGTTATCAATGTTTTTCGTTGAATTTGTCACCGGTTTCAGACAAAAGTTGTTTTGAACTTCGGAAAACTTTACGTGCAAAGTCAGAATTTGCTGCTTTGTGATTTATATAGAAAAGTTATTGAAAACAATATCGCATTCATTCCTTATGTACTGAACATTTCACTTAACTGGGTTAAGCATCCAAGTTTTACTTGCCAATTGCTAAAGTTTAAGACGAAACATCTCAGTACTGCGAGTTGGGCAATGGAGCGTTCATAAAATTTTATACTTTTGCTAATAATAGATATTTAGGTATCTAGCTAATGTAGTGGTAGCTTTTATTACACAGGTGAGGAATACCTGAGTAATAAAAGCATAGTATTCATTATTGATGTGTTAAAGACAAATTTATTTGAATTTTTAAAATAGGTTAAGCTAAGTTAAAAGTTAGGTTAGGTGGTAGGTAATTTATTATTATTATAAATTTGTAAATTTGGACGTTTATGCACAGATTTGTATCATTATTTAAACTTCCTCTATTCATGTTACAATCGCAACTTTATTGCCAGGAAGATTGCATTGATTAATGTGTAGTTAAACTATAGTTTAATGATTTAAGTCGAATTATAGCTTTAAAGTATAAATCTTAATGTCTTTTTCTATCAAAAGTATTAACAAACAATTATTTACTCATTATTGATTTTACGATGCTCTTTGGAATAATATTATATATACGAGTAAGTAAATATACAAGAATTTACTTTTACTTAACATTAATTATCTTTATCTTTCTTTTACAAATAGTTATGTTAATCCTAATTAGAAATGCTATAATACTGATTATTCTAAACCTACAACTTTTCAAACATAACAAAAATACTCAATAATAGATCAGTTTCGCTCACGCAAAAAAGTTTGTACATAAATAACGTGTTTCGTTATTTAATTACCAACGAACTGGCCCCAGCACCTTTGCAACCTTCCCGTGATTCTCATTTTACACCGTAGTTATACTTTACTATAACTCAAATTAAAAACTGCAGCACAAAGTGCAATAAAACTTAACCAAATAACAGAAAAAAATACAAGGTTCCGCAATTAAGCGCACCTGGCCAACGTTAAGCCACGGGAATTTCAATTAATCTCAACTTGCTTATGTTTCACTCGCGTTGTTTTATAAGCGCGATTAGTACTCGTTCTAATTATAATGATATTGGTTTTGCGCAGCTTGCAATTCAGCCAGTTCTCAGGTCTGCTTGAGAGTGTGTCAAATCGTTTAGCTATCAACTACGACATAATGTAGGTACACTGGCCCGTCTGCAAGTGCGCGCAGGTTATAAATAACTATGCATTCATTATTAAACGCTTCTAATAAAGACGTCCTTAAAACAATAAACAGCTATGGATCAAAATGTGTATTATATACTCTTTACCCATTTTTAAAACGTCCATGATCTCAAACAAATACAAAATAATAAAACAAAGGAAAAACCCATAAATCTAATTTTTTTCCTTGTGTATTTCAAGTTTAATCGCAATTCTCTGATAGGAAATTAATCAAGACCTCAATACCGTCCACTTACTATAAAGTACTTGAGTGTAATAATGTGCGCAATAGTTTAAATTGCATTATGTATCCGAACGATCAGTTATTTTTAGCCAGCGTATGTTTACAACTCTTTGCACACGTTCTGTATTAGGAGTTTGTTTCGCCAAAAACGCTCGAACAAAAACGACCTTCATAATTGCAGCAATTAATTGTTTTTTGTTCTTGCTGCGTGCGCATTCTATTTTCGATGCGGTCACAGGTTGTTCACAACTGACTCACGCGTACTTCTACATTTAATTATGCGTCCGTTGTAGTGTTTACTTTTAATATTATATTCATTATATCATTGGCTATTACGCGCGTCGAATGCAATTTCGTTTGCGGGCGAAGATTGCTTATGTCATTTTCGTTTATAAATAAATAAAATGTTAGCCATGTTAGCGGTTCGCACGATTCATGCGGCGGACTTTACACAGCAGCCACAGGCTTCGTGGTCATTAAAATTATGTCGTTTTTTACAAGCGATACACAAGTTACACAAGTTTTTATGGTTTGATGTATTCAAAATGCAAATGCACGGAACAAAAAATGAGATAACTTTAGTGTGGGTGTTACACTTTACCTTAATATTTTTTTGGAAACGAGTAGTAATAGTTTATTTCGGGTGATGTCAAAAAATGATTAATCTATGCTCAGAAATCTGAAATAAATGTGTCGCAAAAAGATCTCCACAATATTCGGAAATTAGTGAGAAATTGTGCCTACGTTTGCCATCAAGCGGTCAATTTACGCACTTTGACATTATGTCTTTCAAATAAGTAAAAGAAAGTTTTGAAAATGATGTATGCTACATTGTTTCAATTGATTTGTATATTTTTAACTATATAATTAACTTATCTATCAGTAAATGAACCGTAAAGTTGTAATAACTGTAAGTTATTTGTAATTTCTGATATTACAGTTTCACGCTGTATTTTGATGTTTAATAAATACTAGAACTACATAGATGGCGCCACCTGCCGACAATTCTCCTCCCGCACAAATGCCGTTTTGCGTCTCACTTGCCGCACGCAAGAACTTCACGTACAGAATGAATAAAGTAAACAGAAAGCGCCGAGATCGCTAAGCAGACGGTAGTGCGAAAGCCGTGTCGTCGTGTGTTGTCCAAGTTCCTGCATCCGCTGCATCGGTGATTTTCCAAGAATGGCGCTGCATTGGCAGCCCCTTATTTTGCTGCTGTTGCACCTGCACAGTGGCGTGCTCGTTAGCAGCTCACCAATCGAAAAGAATGCGCAAGAGGCGCAAGACCTGTATGCCAAATACCGCCCGCAAATCTGGAGTGTGATTGACGATTTGAACGCCGACCCGGAACGCCAGTACAACTACAATTTCAGCGACTTGCTTAATACGCAAAAAAAGGTAGCAATTCTAAATTTGTACGGCAGTGCATTACTTTGTATGCGTGTTTGCATCTTGCGGCCGATTCATCTTTAAGTCATGAAAACTTAAATATAAACACATACGTTCCACGAGTTTAGAGTAACGGACTAAACTCACGGAGTTTTTGTTAACTTTAAGGTGTTTTATTGTTATTTTAAACCGCAACTTGTTACTATAACAATTCTATGTTAATTTACGCATTTGAATAATTAATGAGGAACTCAATTAATTGTGGTTTAAATAGTTGCACTTAACTTATTTGACTTTCATACAATGTTTGTTCAAAATATTTGAAAAGTGCAAATGTTAATGGCAATGAAAACGCGTCAATGCTGTAAATGTTTTCACATACTTTGGTCCAGTTGATAACTTTTGCACTTTAATCATTTCTGCGTGCATGCAAACATGTTGTGTTTTTATCCAGCAGAGTATGTCATGTTAATCATTTTTCAATCATTCTATATACGTCGCGATTCTTAATCAGACTTGTGGTTGTTGTGGTTTTTAGACGGATGATGTCACTTTCATTGAAATCGAGGTTGTCGCCGAATGCTACGCGCAAAGCAAGTCTGGATGTTCCAATACTATTTTCACATGCAAGGCGTATGTCGAGTACTTTGCAAATACCAACAGTTTTGAAACGCTGCCAGGGCTTGATTGTCAAGAGAAGATTCAGGTGACAGAGGGTGAACCAGTTCTTGTTGAAACCACTACTGTAAGTTTAAATGATTTAAGTATTCTGATTGGAATAATATTTATTATCGGATTAATGATTTTGTTTGTTTATTTTTTGCTAGAAAGAACAAACAAGCAGCTCTCCACCAGTTTTAAAACCAGGATATTGTCCAGGTTGCACCGTAGATCTGGATACTAACGTGCCTGGAGTGGAGAATCTTATCACTACTGCTTTGCATCACTTGGAAGCTGAAAAAACGAAGAAACACGTTTCGGTTAGAGTTTTGCGATTGCAGCGTGAAATTGTTTCCGGTGTCAAATTTATTCTGCTGTTGGAAGTTGCACCAACTGTATGTGACGCGCATCTTATTGAAAATCCTCCAATCTGTGCGATTGATTCGGACGCTGCTCTTGAAGTCTGCCGCATCGAATTTATTCAGAAGCCCTGGATTAGTGATGATAAGCATATCATCGGTAATAACTGCACAAAGTCACAGGACTTTGCGGCCGTTAGCGTTAAGAAAAATCGTAATGATTTCGACAATGAAATTGATGTTAATAATGAATACAAGAAATCCGCAGAGATTCCGGAAGCAGTTCCAGAAAGTCCAAACTACGAGAAAATGGCCGAGACCGGTAATCTAGAGCCTGAATTGAGTCCGGCGCGTTTATTAGATTTAGATGCGCAGATTATACCTACAGATCCTACAGATGCCACCGAGCCATTGTTATCTGTTCGCCCGTTGGAAGTGGAGACTACCAAGTTCGGTATGGATAATTCACAATTGGCTGTTGAGGATGTACCGTCATTGCCAACCAGTACTGATAGTTTTGTTGCTTCCGAGACTGTAAAACCCTTTAAGGAATTGCCCAAGGATGAATCCAGTAGTGAATCGGAAGAGAGTACAGAATCAGTTGAAGATCGGCACAAAAGACAGACAACCACAGATGCTTCTTCATCATCTGAAGAAAGTGATGAGAAGAAAACTGAAGCGGCAGCTGGTGCTCAGCAAACTGTAGTTGGAACAACTGATCCTGTGCTCCAGAGACAGAAACGGTCAGACGAAAGTAGTAGCAGTAGCAGTTCGGACAGCGATGAGAAACACAAACGTAAACGTAAGAAGTACCAACAGTCGCCATGTGATGCAGGCGACGATGTTGTTGATTGCCCTTATAAGAAAAACAACGTTCAACCTATAGCGTGCAATGATTTTGATAATGATCCAACTAACGATTGTATTTATCAAAGCACCAAAACTGTTCCCGTAAAGAAAACAAGTCAACCGTGTAAGTACAGCAAAAAGAAGGGTTCGTCGAGTTCAAGTTCTTCCGATTCAACCGAAAATGACTGCAATAATAGGGACAAACGTAATGTGAATGAGTACAACGCCGAAAAAGAATTGGTTGACGAGTTGGCCAAGTTTGCTGGTGAAAGTCTTGATGATGACACTTGGAAACACGAAGTCCTCGAAGTCGTCCGCGTTAAAAAGCTGGAACTTGAAGGGGCTGTGTATCATATGGTGGTAAGATTCGCGGCAACAAAGTGTAACGAGATCGGCGAATGCTTCCCATTCGAAAATGACAAGTTGTGTAAGTTGGTAATTCACTATTCTAAAGATCACGCCAAGCTGTTGAAGTCGCGCTGCCATCAGATTGAACGCGATGTGGATAAAAATCGCACAAAACGCGCCGGTTTAGGGGCTCCTTCCGATGCGACTAAAGACCCAGAAATGGTAACCATAGCTAAACAAACTTTAGTCAAATTGGATTCAAAGTCTTCACACGACAATAAGTATAAAATAGTTAAAATTCACAGTGCTTCCAGACAAGTTGTGTCTGGTTTCCTATTTAAACTCAAAGTCGATATTATTGAGTCAGACTGTTTGAAAAATGACAACAAAGATTCTTCTCTGTGCGGAGAGAAGGAAGCCGCTGTTCCAAAGACGTGCGATATTGTCATTTGGGATCAGTCTTGGTTGCCACAGGGCACAGAAACTAATGTTACTTGTGACCAGGAACACCACACGTTTAGATCGCGTAGGTCTATTGAGTCTCATCGCACGAAACGACAGGTTCCAGGAGCACCAATTGATTCTACGAATGATCCGGATATGTTAAAACTTGCTAAGGAAACTTTAGTTCAGCTTGATTCAAAATCCTCGCAAGATAATAAATATAAAATTGTTAAGATTCACGAAGCTTCCAAGCAAGTAGTTGCTGGTGTATTGTATAAGCTGAAGGTTGACATAGTTGAATCGAATTGTCCGAAACATGCGAATAAGGATTCGGAGCTCTGTGAAGCGAAGAAAGAGGCTACTGTTAAGACCTGTCATATTAAGATTTGGGATCAGCCTTGGTTGCCACATGGCAAAGAAACCAATGTGACATGTGATGAAGAACATCACACTTTCAGATCTAAAAGATCTGCTTCCTTTGACAGTGGTTTATCAATACCTGAACAGTTCCTTGATTTTCAGAAGAAATACGACAAGAAATACGCGACTCTTAAAGAGATAAATTATAGATTTTCTATTTTCATGGAGAATATGAAGAAAGCTGAAGAGTTGCAGAAACATGAACAAGGCAGCGCTATTTATGGTGCTTCTAGATTTGCTGATTTACACCCAGCAGAATTCAGACAGTATTTAGGCTATAGGCCAGAATTACGCGACGAAAATGCCATTCCTTACGGACCGGCAAAGATTCCAGAGATTGACTTACCCACTGAATTTGATTGGAGGACGAAAGGTGCTGTAACACATGTGAAAGATCAAGGCCAATGCGGCAGTTGTTGGGCTTTCAGTGTTACCGGTAATGTTGAGGGGCAATATGCGATCAAACATGACAAATTGTTGGAGTTTTCCGAGCAGGAACTGGTTGATTGCGATAAAATGGACGAGGGATGTAATGGTGGTTTAATGGATAATGCGTATAGAGCTATTGAGGAGTTGGGAGGTTTAGAATTGGAAAGTGATTATCCATACGATGCAGAAGATGAAAAATGTGTTTTTAAGCCCTCATTGACTCGCGTAAAATTATCTGGCGCGGTAAATGTTAGCCAGAACGAAGATGATATGGCTAAATTTTTAGTGAAAAATGGTCCGATTTCGATAGGAATCAATGCGAACGCTATGCAACTGTACATGGGTGGCGTTTCACATCCACCTAAATTTTTGTGTGATCCTGACTCCATGGATCATGGAGTGCTTATTGTTGGATACGGAGTACACAGTAAGTATTATTTATATTTAAAAAACGTTTAATATTCTAATATTTCTTAATGCAACTTCTCAGAGTACAAATTGTTCAACAAAACGCTTCCTTATTGGATAGTTAAGAACTCGTGGGGACCAAGGTGGGGCGAACAAGGATATTACCGAGTTTACAGAGGCGATGGCACCTGTGGCGTGAACAAAATGGCATCCAGTGCTATAGTTGAATAATTAGCGTTTTATATTGCTACTACCCGCTTTAGATCCTCATTCAGGGACTAGTAACCAATGATATCTTAACGATTTAACATAATTACATACACTTATACCAGTAAACAACCAAATGAAGCAGACCAGACAGTCAATTGAAATAGTTTTAAACTTGCTTTTTTTATTGAACAAATTGAATTATAGTGATACACTTACTTAACTCTAGGACAAAAAGAAGAAGAGAACGGTGATACATTTTTTATCAATTTTGAACAATGCATGCTGAGTGCCACAGTTGAATATTTCATATTAGACACAGTGCAATACTATGAACGAATACGTTTCTTCACCTACAGTCGAACAAGCCTTTTCTCTATTTACTGAAGTAGTACATGCAGTTTACATCATTACCTGTAATAATAATACTCATTTTTATGGAATGTTATGTTACTATGAAATTGTAACATGAGACTTGTAGTTGTTTTCGTTTGTTACATTAATATAGAACTTATAAAAAGAAACTCACATGTAATTGTGCTATTTGTTTAATAGGTTTGCAATTTAAGAAGAAGAGCTTTCATTGCACGCGCTTCGAAGGTAACCGTTTGCTGTCCGTTCGGTGTGTCATCTTCTTCAGTAAACGGTGATACAGCCACTGTTTTAACTCCTTTTCCATACACTGGGTTAAAACGAAATATGTTAACTAATGAATACAAATGCAGCAATTGACTTACTTTCGCAACTCTCCAGGAAACTAATACACTCTTGAATAACTTCATCCCGCAAAACAATCATATGTTTTGATAAATTCTCAATCATGCTGAGAAAACAACGTTTAGTGTAGAACCATGTGTCCGTGCCCAATTTCTTGTTATACGGCTCCAAAGACTTCATAATTCGCGAGATTCCAAATTCATAATTGCCTTTAGAACAATACAAAGTGCTGGAAAACCGAGAACGTAAATTATATATCAATAAATTTAGCATTTCTTCAAATTTGTCGCAGAACTTACCCAATTACCAAATTAACAATGCACAGATGAAAATATTTCTTGTCTGGCTCTTCATAGGCCAACTGATCCTCTTCTTTTTCGATTTTTCGCATCAATTCCTCAGCTTCTTCATTTTGTGATGTCATTATGTAGGAGACACATAAATTTGCTAATACAATTGCGCTGACGTTCAGAATCTAAAAAGAACAGCAGAACATTAATTATAAACTTTATAATTAAATTAAACTTAAACTTACATCATTGTAGTGTTTCTTTACAATTGGCTCGTAGAAACCGGTAGCTTCTTTGAACTTGTTCTCCTGCATGAATAGCACGTGTGCTACGTTAAGTCTCCACGTGTCATTGTCATTGCAAAATTCCACGCTTTTGCGGAAAATTTTCTCCACTTGTGGATAGTTTTCCATCTCCCAGTATATTTTTGCTTGGGCCATCAGCACTGGGATATAACGATCCAAACATTCTTCGTAGTCCATGACGGTTTTCTTTACCATTTCGGTATCGTTGTTGTTGCGGTGTTCTTGAACCTGCTTGGTAAGTTTTCTTAGCACTTCTGTGTGACGATTTGCTAGATCATCCAACTTTTGATACGCTTCCGAAGGAGATGTTTGTTGAGTTATGATTGCATCCAGAAAATCATAAAGGTACTACAGTATAATAAGTTTAGTATGCTTTGTAGTAAATATTAAATTTGAAACTCACTGGAGTTAAATATTTATAAGTTAAGTGTGCATTCTCAGCAAGTATATCTGCAGCTAAATCATAACATTCATGCTGACAATACAGCAACAACAAATTTGAGAATGTCTCCGGAGGAAACGGATTCTGCTGCAATAAAAACTGTAACTTTTCAAAACCTTCAGCGGGGTTCTGATCGATATTCATTAGAGCTTGATTGTGAAGAGTCACCGCGTCCAATTCATATTCAGCACGAGGTGGCATATCAGTTAAAGCTTCTCTGGCAGCATCCACTGAAAATATTCGAAATTAATAACAAAATAATTTATAAAAATCAACGCACAATTCTTCATTTGATATTCAATAGCTGCCTTCAAATTAAATGCTTCAGTCAGAGCTGTTTCATGTAAGGTAAGAGTGTTTCCAACTGATCGCACCTCGATACCTTCAGTTTGCATTCCGACACTTAATTCAGGATGATCCCTAATTCCCCGCTCAATGATATCAGCTAAAATAAATTGTTACAGAAGGTGCTTGTATATTAATTTGCAAACAATTTACCACAATTTCTAAGTGCAGGACCGTATTCTTTAAGTCTATAATGGCACAAGGCAACATTGTAACTCAAAAACGGTTTAAAACCAATATTCTGTAATGAAGTCATAAACTTGCTCAAAGCCTCCTCGTAGTGACCATCTTTATACAACAAACACCCTAAATTCACTTCTGTATCAGGATCTTCGGTACTACAAGAATCAACCAAATGTTTTGCAACTGTCAAATCTTCTTGTCCATATTTAATGGCAGCTTGTAACTTTGTCACCTACAATTTCGAATTTATTTTCACTAATGCTTAACTGAAAATTACAGTAGACTACGTCTTACCCTTGGAGCATATTCTTCATCAATGATAGTTTCTGAAACTTTATAAGCTTCATCATACAAACAAGCTTGATACAAAGATTGCGCGTAATAAATCTTATAATCATTATTATCCATAAAAAGCTGTGTCAACTGTTCGTAGTAAGTTGCGGCATTGCTAAAATCCTGAACATGAAAATAGCAATATGCCAGCAGGGATAATCCAGCTTGACAAGTATTCGATTCCGGAATGCCATGTAGAATTTTGATGGCTTCTGCATGTTGCCCTTCCTTAATCTGAAAAGTAATTTAATTAATACAAAGACACACTTTTTAATTAGTGGGTACCATGGTATAAATTGTTTTGGTAAAATCGCCATCGTTTATTACAATATTAGCAGAAAACATGATTATAAAGAAGAATCTATTTCGATTTCTGTCAGCCACAACCAGGACACTGATGTGTACATTTCAGAATGATTGTTACTATGGCAACGAAATACATACAAACTGATGTATTACGTCCATTTATACATAAATGGAAGTACAAGTTGATACATCTTTCTTGAAACTCTTCAAACTAATTCAAATTCATTTCAAAGTTTACAAATTTTCACATTCAAAGACGCGTGCCATCGACGCGCAGCCGGCTTTGCGCATCTATTGCAATTCGCGCACAAGGTCGTCTGCCATCGACACACCGGCATTGCGCATCTATTGTTTTTACCTGCGGGGTTCATACAACAGGCGTAGTGTTTTATTGTGAATTGTCGCATCGTAAATTCTATTCAGAGATGGCACTAGCATGAACTAAATATCATAAAATAGAATTGTATTAGTTTTGAAGACAGTTCTATTATCAACGTTTGTGTATAAACAACTTTCTTATCGCATTCGCCGTGCGAGATGCTACGCGTAAGATTCTCGTCGCGCTGTCGCATGCAGCACATTTTAGTTTAGTTCTTATCACGGGTACCGTGTCTATTGCAATTCATGCACATGGTCGCGTGCCATCGACGCGCCGCCGGCTTTGCGCATCCATTGCTTTTACCTGCCGGGTTTATGCAGCAGGTACAGAGTCTTATTGTGAACTGTTTATTGATGGATTGCAGCCAGTTTCGTGCCCGTCTCTGCCGTGTCCGGATGTATATTGTGCAACGCGTTTGTTTTTATCATATTTCTATTTTCAAAGTTTACCTTATATTCGGTCATCAATCGACGTAGTCGTAATATGCATCTGCAGTGTTTTCTTAATAAGTAATTGTGTTAAATCAAATATTTCGTTTATTGTGGGATGTGGTCCGTCGCTAGATCAATCGAAAACCTATTCGGGCTTGAGTAAGTTACTTTTATCTGACCCTTGCGATTCTCAGCACTGAAAGTTTGTTTTCTCCCATATGTATATATAATATAATATTATCATATTGTATGAAATGTTTTTGTTCTAACTTATGTTTTCTTTTATTTACAGTAAAACTTGCCGTTCCCTTGGAATCCGATGAGCGCTGCATTGGTATATTTATATATATATATTTATACTTAAGTTATATTATATTATTGTTTTATCACATTTCACCTGCGTGTTGCAATAGCCCGCTAATTAGGGGGACCGTATATAGTTCACGTAATGGTAATATGAAAAACGGATCATATTGCGGAAAACCTTTGTGAAATGTTCAATTTTTTATCGGATTCTGATAGCGCATGAGGAGTTTTATTAATTTTAATAATTAAGACTTTACGATTCGTTCCTCATTAACAATTGAAAAATTGTAATTTTTAGCAGTTTCAGTCGCCGTTTTATACTTTTTACCTCATTAAATTAAATATTTTTATTTATTTAATTAGTTCCATCTGATAGAGAATTCTCCAATCTTTAGAAGATATTCGTTGTCGAAAATCATCGATAAAACTATAAATTAATAATATAATAATAATTACAATAATATTATAATTAGATTAATTTTTTTGAATAAGTATATCCTATTGATTTCTATATTTGAAGTTTCGAGTTATGTGTAAAATTGCTATTTGTTTAGATAGGGTGGTGCATGCGCCCTCTCGTGTACGTGTGATACACGGACACTGCCACTTACGTGCGTGACCACTCACTGATACATAGGCAATCGCTCACTGCCTCATATGCATGCCACACTTTTTGAAACGTTTTGTATTTTCTGGAGGTACAATAAAGTATTCTCAGGTAGCGCCACGATGCATGTTTTAACTAAAAATATTCCTGCGAGTGAGAGTCGACGTGCACAGTGCCGGCACGCAGCTCTTACTTCGTGCGGCAGATAAGAATACTCCGCCGAGTATTCGTGTTTCTCGTTGTAAATTCAGTATATCGCGTTATATTTTATTGAACTTAGTGTTAATTGGACATTCGGTAAATATTTATCGCGTATGTAATCTTCGGAATTCAATATTTTGTGTGTTTATTACATTTTCGCGTGGATTTCTGATCGGTTGCCGTCGGACGCCGGCCGGCTGACTTTGTGTGTAATTATAAATAATATTTTGGACTTCTGCGAATCATTTTTGACTTCTGCACAACTCGTTGACTCAGTGTGTTACCTGGTACGAATACTAATTTGAATAATAATGGAGAACAAAACGAAATTTATGTTAAACTTTGGGTTCCGTCGGAACTCATGGTCCGAAATTGTGTAACTAATGTTTTGTTTCTTCTTTATTTCAGTATCTACTCATATTTGATTTGCCGTGTTCGATACACTGGTAAGTAAAATTTTTATCATTCATAGTATCTGATTTCCTGATTTCTTGCAATTAGAAAATTGATATCTTTTGCGGAATTCTTTACTTCAATAAATGCTTGAATAAAACTCAAATCATAAATCATTATTTCATTATTTAAATTTTAGTTCACTAGCATGAACTAAAAATCATAAAATCGAATTGTATTCGTTTTGAATCATATCAGCGTTTGTGTATAAACCACTTTCTTATCGCATTCGCCGTGCGAGATGCTACGCGTCAGATTCTTCGCGCTATCGCGCTGTCGCATGCAGCACATTTTAGTTTAGTTCTTATCACAGGTACCGTCTCTATTGCAATTCGTGCGCAAGGTCGCGTGGCATCAACGCGCCGCCGGCTTTGCGCATCTATTGCAATTCGCGTACAAGGTCGCGTGGCATTGACGCACTGGCTTTGCGCATCTATTGCTTTTACCTGCCGGGTTTATGCAGCTGCAGTACCGGCGTTAGGACATGGCGCGGTTGGGCGACAGCCCAGGGTCGCTGGACTTTAACGGGCGTCGACTCGCACTTGGCCGGTTTTTTCGTATGGGTTTGAATTGCAGTTAGGGGGCGCCGTAGAAATCTCGCCCAGGGCGCTGGTACTGCTCTTGTGAACTGTCGCCATCCTTGCGTGCGCAGTTTTGGCATGCTCTATTGATGGATTGCAACTAGTCTCGTGCCGGTCTCTGGCGTATCCATTCGTATATCGCGCAACGCGTTTCGTTTTATCAGACTTCAATTTTCAAAGTTTACATTATATTCGGTCATCAATCGACTTAGTCGTAATATACATCTGCAGTGTTTTTTTAATACTTGTAAGTAATTGTGCGTTTAACGTGCAAAAATATTTTTTGTTGCTTGCTTTTGATGTTTATATTTCAAATCAAATATTTCGGTTATTGTAGGACGTGGTCGGTCGCTAGATTAATCTATTCGTGCTTCAGTAAGTTACTTTTATCTGACCATTGCGATACTCCGCACAGAAAGTTGGTTTTCTCCCATGTGGGAATATAGTATTATCATATTGTATGAAATGTTTTTGTTTTAACTTATGTTTTCTTTTAATTACAGTACTTGCCGTACCCTTGCAATCCGATGAGCGCTGCATAAGTAAGTTTATAATTAAGTTATATTATTCGGTTAAATGTTTTATCACATTTTATCTGCGTGTTGCAATAGCCCGCAATATAGCCCGCGTATATATTTAATGGTAATATGGAAAACGGATCATATTGCGGAAAACCTTTGTGAAATGTCCAAACTTTTTATAGGATTCTGATAGCGCAAGAAGGGTTTTGTTAATTTTTTTTGGTAATTTAGTTGAGTCTCATTCGGTATACCGTAGCAGGGTGGCGATAGAAGTGACTCGTGTTCAGAGCACCGTAAGGGGTGGCGATAGAAGTGACTCACATTCAGGGCACCGTACGAGGGCAGCGGTAGGAGCGACTCGCAAACTAACGGTAAAAGTGAATCGTGTTCGGGCACCTTACCAGCATGGTTGTATATAGCTGATTCGCCCATTTTTTCTTTTGAATTAAAATTTTATCTCTTAGATTTCCAATTTAATTACCGTATTTGAAATAATATATTATTTAAAATGATTTTAAATTCTTGCTTAATAGAAAATTTCCAATCTTTCATAATCTATAATTCGCTGATATCTATCTCTTTTTCTTCGAGTTTGGAAGATACTCAATATCAAAAATCGTCAATAAAAATTATCAAGCATTAAGACGCTGCGACCAGAACCTAAATATCTCTTTTAGTTTACGAGATATTCGCGTTGAATAAAATGGGCAAAAATTGATAAATGTCACTTTTTAGCACTTTTAGTCACGTTTTTCGACCTCTTACTGTAGGAAATATAATTATTTTATATTTTTATCTGATAGAGAATTTTCCAATTTTTCATAATCAACCATTCGTTGGTAGCTATCTCTTTTAGTTTAAGAGATATTAATTTTTAAAAATCGTCGAAAAAATGTATCAAGCACCCCCCCTTGGCAATTTTTTCTTAAGACTTAAAATTTCATCTCTCAGATTTCCCTTTTAACTATCCTATCTGATAGAGATTGGTCCGTAGATTAAGACGCTGTGAACAGATCTTAAATATCTCTTTTAGTTTACGAGATATTCGCGATTGAATAAAATGGGCAAAAATTGATAAATGTCACTTTTTAGCACTTTTAGTCGCGTTTTTCGACCCCTTACTGTAGGAAATATAATTATTTTATATTTTTATCTGATAGAGAATTTTCCAATTTTTCATAATCAACCATTCGTTGGTAGCTATCTCTTTTAGTTTAAGAGATATTAATTTTTAAAAATCGTCGAAAAAAAGTATCAAGCACCCCCCCTTGGCAATTTTTTCTTAAGACTTAAAATTTCATCTCTCAGATTTCCCTTTTAACTATCCTATCTGATAGAGATTGGTCCGTAGATTAAGACGCTGCGAACAGATCTTAAATATCTCTTTTAGTTTACGAGATATTCGCGATTGAATAAAATGGGCAAAAATTGATAAATGTCACTTTTTAGCACTTTTAGTCGCGTTTTTCGACCTCTTAGTGTAGGAAATATAATTATTTTATATTTTTATCTGATAGAGAATTTTCCAATCTTTCATAATCAACCATTCGTTGGTAGCTATCTCTTTTAGTTTAAAAGATATTAATTTTTAAAAATCGTCGAAAAAAAGTATCAAGCACCCCCTTGGCAATTTTTTCTTAAGACTTAAAATTTTATCTCTCAGATTTCGGTTTTAACTATCCTATCTGATAGAGATTGGTCCGTAGATTAAGACGCTGCGAACAGATCTTAAATATCTCTTTTAGTTTACGAGATATTCGCGAATTAAGAATTAAAATTTCATCTCTTAAATTCTTGAACTTTTAATTTTCTTGTTGTATCACGCTGTATATTTGTTTTTCTTAAATTGTTATCAAAAACTGCCCAGATTTATTGTGTCCTCGTGCTTATATTCTTGAACTTTAACTATTTATATGAATTTTCGAAACACGCGGTGGAAATTTGGCGGTATCTCGCGAACCATTCGTGCGATTTTAATGATTTTTTCAAATTGGCATTGCGCGAAAGGCATTTTATACGATGCGATATTGCCGGCCCCCGAAAATCTTGTTAGAAGTGCCTTAAAATTGCTCTGAAACTTTTACTTTTTTTAATGAAATTTTGAAACACGCGGTGAAAATTTGCTTGTATCTCGGAATCCGTTGGTGCAATAGTTTGTATCCTTTTTGTAAAATTGCGTCGAAGTTGCGACTGATGTGAAACATTATATTATATTGTATTTTAGTGGACATCAGAAATGTTTCGATTTCAATTCTACGCGCTTATCAGGGTTTGCGTATAAACAACTTTTTGTATCGCGATATACGCGCGCAATTATGCGTTTACGCTACAAACGTTCGACCATTTCAGTCTGTTCTTACCTGCACGCGGCTCGGCATCTTCCTTTTATTCATTTCTATTACATTAACTACATTATTATTTAATAATTAAAAATCGGCATAAGTATCGGCATTTAATAACAATAGACGTGTATAGTGGTTTGCGAAAGATGAGTTCACGGTTAAATGATAATAAAACTTATGCTTCATCCGTGCGTTAGTGGTCCGTCGGCTATTGGATTATTTTGATGCTGAGAATTGAAATTAGAAATTTGTATCCTATAGATAGTTTTAAGTAAGTGTAATTAACGTCTCTCTTTGGCAGGATGTCGCAAGAATATTGTCGGTTAATATAGTGCATGTTCATTATGCGACGGAACGAATTTAAATAAGTGAGCATCATAATGCGAATTCTCACACACGTGCTTTTTTTGTTTCAGTACTTTCTTTGATTATCCGATACACTGGTAAGTTTGTAAACTTTATTAAAACATAATTTATTACATTTTAATCTTAAATCACATTTAACGTGAGTATTGTAATAATTCAAAATTAACGCTTGCCGTCGGATCTTTTGGTAAATTTTCTTTTTGTAACACCCTGTATATTTGTTTCCGTTTTCAATCAAATAGAAAATGAGCTATTTCCTAATCCCGATAGTACTTCGGGAAGTGCTACTTGCTTGCATGTGCGCGTTTATGCAGGTCGGGAGTCCCGTTTCAATATGGCGGCGTGTATTTTGTGTCCCGTAGAACGCGTATTACAATAAATTCGGAATAATTTTCCCAGATGCAGAATTTAATTCTGTATTTCCTTGTATTAAAATTTATTGCGGGAAAATTCCGTAATGCGAGCTATATTGAAAGTTGTGTGTGTGCGCCGTAGTACTCGTTGCGCTAGGAATTGTAGTGTTTTTAGAATAATACGTGAATGCGATATCACAATAAGTTCGGAATAATTTTCCCAGATGCAGAATTTAATTCTGTTTCTCTCTGTTCTGAAATTTATTGCAAGAAAATTCCGTAACGCGAGTTATATTGAAAGTTGTATGTGTGCGCCGTAGTACTCGTTGCGCTAGGAATTGTAGTTTTTTTAGTATAACACGCGAACGCGGTGTCACAATAAGTTCGGAATAATTATCCCAGATGCAGAATTTATTTCTGTTTCCCCCTGTTCTGAATTTTATTGTAAGAAAATTCCGTAACGCGAGTTATGTTGAAAGTTGTGTGTGTGCGCCGTAATACTCGTTGAGCTAGGAATCAAGGCACCGTATGAAGGTAGCGGTAGAAGTGACTTGTGTTCAGGGCACCGTATGCCGTAATGCGAGTTATATTGAAAGATGTGTGTGTGCGCTGTAGTACCCAAATCGCTAGGAATTGTAGTTTTTTTAGTATAACACACGAACGCGATGTCACAATAGGTTTGGAATAATTTTCCCAGATGCAAAATTTATTTCTGTATTTCCTTTTATTAAAAGTTATTGCGGGAAAATTCCGTAACACGAGCTATATTGAAAGTTGTGTGTGTGCGTCGTAATACTCGCTGCGCTAGGAATCAGGGCACCGTATGAGGGTAGCGGTAGAAGTGACTCGTGTTCAGGGCACCGTATTCCGTAATGCGAGTTATATTGAAAGATGTGTGTGTGCGCTGTAGTACTCGATGCGCTAGAAATTGTAGTTTTTTTTAGTATAACACAACGCGATGTTGTGTGTGTGTGCCGTAGTACTCGTAGCGCTAGGAATTGTAGTTTTTTTAGAATAAAACGCGGACGCGGTATCACAATAAGTTCGGAATAATTTTTCCAGATACAGAATTTAATTCTGTATTTTCCTGTATTGAAATTTATTGCGAGAAAATTCCGTAACGCGAGCTATATTGAAAGTTGTGTGTGTGCGCCGTAGTACTCGTTGCGCTAGGAATTGTAGTGTTTTTAGAATAATACGTGAATGCGATATCACAATAAGTTCGGAATAATTTTCCCAGATGCAGAATTTAATTCTGTTTCTCTCTGTTCTGAAATTTATTGCAAGAAAATTCCGTAACGCGAGTTATATTGAAAGTTGTATGTGTGCGCCGTAGTACTCGTTGCGCTAGGAATTGTAGTTTTTTTAGTATAACACGCGAACGCGATGTCCCAATAAGTTCGAAATAATTTTCCCAGATGCAGAATTTAATTCTGTATCTCCCTGTATTGAAACTTATTGCGAGAAAATTCCGTAACGCGGGTTATATTGATAGTTGTGTGTATACACACTTGTACTCGTTGCGCAGTACCGGCGTTAGGGCATGGCGCAGTTGGGCGACCGCCTAGGGGCGCCGACTTGCACTTGGTCAGTTTTTATGTATGGGTTTGAATTGCAGTTAGGGGGCGCCGTAGAAATCTCACCCAGGGCGCTGGTAGTGCTAAAACCTGCACTGCATAAAATATAATACATAAACCATAAATATATGAGCCGTTTATTTTGAAAGTGACCTAACTCCGTTTTTCAATTTTTTTACCGGTTACCATGGTTACATGTACAACTTCATGTTATTTATCAGTGACACACGTCAGATTGCTTATATTCAGAGAAAATACGGTATATTTTTTACACATAAGTTTTCCGAATTAATGGAATAACTGAGACGTGTAGTTTGAAAGTGGCCTAACTCCATTTATAGTTACATCAAGATATTTACTATTGATAATGTCGGAAAGCAGCGATGACGGTAATTTCAATTAATTAGTATTTACAAGTTTACCTCATTTTTGGGACAACTGCGTTAGATAATTAACCTGTACGTTTAATTAATATAAAACTTAAAATTTAATATTAAATTATAGAAATTATTGCACCCATGAGGACAAACAGAAGAAGACCACTTAGTTCAGATAGTGAAGAAGAAATAGTAATTAATAATTTAAAAAAAAAGCGTATAAGAAAAAGAGTTATAGAACAATATTCCTCGTCAGAGGATGAAGATTCAAATAACAATGGAGAAAAGATTGATGCACCATATATCCAAAAACTGCGAAAGATTAAACGGAATTCAGGAAAAAGATATTGCACTCAAACAGGAAGTATTGTTCATGAAAAAAAAAATTCGTAAACAAAGATTGTGGTTGTCGTAATGCGTGCACAAAAAATTTTAATGAAGAAGAAAGAAACAATATTTTTGAGAAGTTTTGGGGTTTGGCAGATTTTAACAAACAAAATGTATTACTTCACGAAGCTGTCTGTGAAACGAAGACGTTTTTTTTTCAATTTGAAACATCTTAAATTATGTTGAATGGATTTGGGCATCTTCAAATTTTATAATGACTCTGGCTGTTAATTTTGAAAGTGGCCCAACTCCATTCTTGATAAGGAAACGCACGTTATTTACTTAACAATTGCCACTATTTTAACTGGAACTTTAAATTTAACATCCTTAGATACGCTTAAGTAGTATGACTCCTTAGTATCTTATACGTATATTTTTAAATTCATTGAAACGCAAAACTTTCAATATCTCGATTTGACGATAAATGGAGTTAGGCCACTTTCAAAATAAGCGGCTCATATAAAGTTTCATATTTGTTTTTATGAAATTAATATAATAACTTATATAATTATTTATTTCAATTTTACGATGCGTAGTGTTATAAATGTATCACTAAGGTATACAGTAAACTTTTACGAAGACTCAATCTTATTATATCCCAGAGCCAATAAATTCTTTTCGTATGCCGTGAAATATTGAAAGTAAAAGTCAATTTCTTATATGTGTATTTCAACATTGTGAATTTTTAGTTTCGTCTTCTCAACTACGTGTTTATCAGTACGTTTGGGTATAAACAACTTTTTTTGTTTGACCGACCCGGCTACGCGCAGCGCACACGGCAGTTGTTTCACCGCGTGGTCCGCGAGCGTGTCTCTCTAATCGCCACGCGTTTTGAGGTTTTAATTGGATTAATCGTCGTGTATTCTTTCGTCCATCGGCAAAATAATCGCAATGAGCATGTGTACCTGTTTTGTTTAATGATTTATCGTGGTTAGAGTCTTCTTAAGTGAGAAATAAGTGACCGTTAATGCCTGCGGGAGTTTTCAGTTGATAGACTATATTACAGGATAGAAAATCTTCTCATCAATGCACAGGTAGGCGGATAATTAAAATTTTTTGCGGAAAATTAAGGCGGTTTAACTTAAATTGAGTATTCAATTTGAGGGATATTAATATTGTAGATTACAAACACATGGTGGCATTTTTATCAGAATTCTTCTTAGTCGCGTTTCTGAAAATAACATGCTTGATTTAATTATAACAAGCACGGTTTTTAAAATTATCTGACGATTATTAAAATGACAATATTCATGTGGTCGACCACGCTTACTTTGCCGTCGGTCGTCGGTTCGGTCATGTTTTCGATGATCACGTAAACATTTTTTATCGAATGGCATCATGAAATGAATAATTTTTTGTGGAAGTAAAATCTTGAACGGTGAATAGTTTTTCGTTTTCGCAGCCTCAGTATATCTTAATATTTACAAAGAAATAGTTATTTTTATCGTCTTTAACCACTGTGTTGCTACGCACCGTCGCTTGCCGTCGGTTGATTTACGTGTAGATGTTTTCCGCCGGATATTCCATTAATTTATGATGATGCTACACCCGTCGGTTACCTTATACAGTTGATGCTATCATCAATTGATAATTATATATTCACAATATATTAAAATGTAAGTGTTTTATTTTTGGGCTAAAATCTCTGATTTTATATTAAAATATTGTTATTAATCTGTAAATTTCCCTCTTCATATTGTGAATATTAACTCCCTTTGCAGTTTCTAAAATTTTCTTTTTGTAACACCCTGTATATTAGTTTTCCGAACAGCACGTAGAAAATTACCTTTAGTTGTGAGTTTTGAGTGTTTTCTGTTTTGAACATGAAATTTTCTTTCTAAAACACTCTGTTCATATGTTTTCCTTTGTGTCCGTGAAAATTTTACTTTAGCTGTTGTTTTTAGGATTTTCCCATTTGCACTTTAAATTTTTTTTCTGGAACACCCTGTATATTAGTTTCCCTGATCGTCGAGTGAAAACGAGCGGCGTTTGTAGTATTGAGTTTTTTGTTTGCACTTTAAATTTACCTTTTGTAACACCCTGTATATTTGTTTCCATTTTCAATCACCTAGAAAATTGGCTATTTACTAATTTCATTATTTCGGTAGGACATTATGAAGTAGTATTTGTTGGCATGTGCGCGACTATGCAGGTCGTAAGTCTTGTTTCAATATGGCGACCTGTATTTTGTTGACTTGTAAAATCTAAACTTGTATTTTATTGTTAATAAATAAATAGTAAGATATATCGACTTCTTTGATTTGTGTGTACCCCTTCTATCATTTCAGGAGCAGGTCTCTAAGAGAGTTCCCTCTCTCAGGGGATGATCCCCAGTATAAAAATTGTTAAGGTATCCTGTATGATTTGTGTACTCCTTCTCTCATTTCAGCTACAGGTCAGAACTTGTAAGAATATTTTTAAGTGTCACCTCACTTGAGGCGACTTAAAACTTAGAAATATTTCAACAAGACCTTATAAGGATTGTCCTTATAAGGAGTTCCCTCTCTCTGGGGGTGATCCCCCACCATAAAAATTGTTGATATGCCTGATAATTTCGGGGATGAAGCGCAGAGACATCGTAGCTGTAGGATGGGCCGGGAGCAATGGACGCATCGAAGCAGAGGGCGAATAGACTGTCTTATAACGACACGTGCCAAAAAATTTAAAAATCTGATCCTCCCCTGTTCTTTTTCTTCTATCTTCTCCTCTTCTCTACTCTACTCTATCTCTGTTCTCTTCCTTCTATCTTCTCCTATTCTTTACTACTCCTCCTTCTTCTATTTCTCTGTTCTCGTTTCACCACTTACTTTCTTACTTCTCGTATTGCCTTCACTTGTATTTCAATTTCTCTCATATTTCGTTGCAATTTATATATACAACCCAAATTGCACCTGATATTTTTATATTTGAGAAAAATGCCTTCCATACCTGAGATTCGATCCGTGTCTGCTAGCATGCCAGCAGGTGCACGTACCCACTCGACCACCGAGTGTTTTTATCATTTGTATTTGATTCTTCTATTTATGTTCCTAATTTATTCAACTTTTTAAAAACAACAACACATGCCTTAGCTATGTTGCACTTACTTAAGCTTCATATGAAATATGATTTAAGACGCATATCCTGAAAACAACAAAGAGGATATCACAAAGAAGTATGAATGATATTTTAATTTTAAATTGAGTTTAATTAATTGTGTTTAACAATACATTCCTCTTTCCCTTTTAATAAAACGAACGTATGTACGATCCAAGGCATATCCTACGTACCATCGAGCCACAACGCTCTCTTATCAAACGTTACACACAAAGTAGAACTGTTAGTAGAATTGATGGTACTACTCACTGTATTACTTTTGCACTAACAACTATGCCACACGGAGAAAACGCGTGATTTGTCCCCTCTAATTAACAATACCATTTTGACCTATAAATCCAATTGGAATCCGTAGCCCAACGAAAGAGATCCGACGGCCGGCGGCTGATGGCTTAAACATGCGCACGTGGTGGTCTTAAGTCTCGAGTCGGGTCGAGGTAAATTACATCTTCAGTAGTTGATAGCAATCGATGACTAAACAATTATAAGGCTCGCACCGTAGTAAAATCGTCCGAAATACTAACAGTCGCGACGAACAGTGACGGAGGAGAAAGAGGATACGTGCACACAGTACACTTGCGTACCACCGACTGACTAAACAGGAAAAAACAACAGCCAATATGAATGACCCCGAGTCATACAAAAGATATCATGAACAATATTGATTAGAATATGTATGTATTTGTTGTTTGTTTTGTTATGTGTTATATGTATACATATTTTATGGTATACGCGCTATTCTAAAACGTTTCCATTATTATTAGATCATATGTGTATAAACTAAAACTAAACTAGAAAAATATTTGGTTGACATTTGTTTTCTTTTATGTATAAGTTCTTTGCACGCAAGTCGTTTCCCATTACAAGTTGTTTTTGTCTCATGGAACAGACAGATTTCGACCTAATTTAATTTTTCTTTCATCTTATATAAGTAACGAATAAAGGTTTTCTCTTTTTGTACTAAACAATTTGTTCCCTGATTGGTAAGAGCATCGCGACCGCTCTGTAAATTTTCTGTCATTTTATTAGTACTGTACAATCAACCTAACATGTCACAAATTATGCCCTAATCATCTGCAACAAAGTATTTATGCGCTATTACATGTTATGGAACTAAAAAAACTCATTTCAGTCATTCGTATTTGATGTGATATGAAATGTAAAGAAAATCGACACTTAAAAACTTATGCAATGTCCAATCCAGGACTTACAAACCAAAACCAAATTCTGA
Source organism: Dalotia coriaria (assembly GCF_025399875.1). Classification (NCBI taxonomy): domain Eukaryota; kingdom Metazoa; phylum Arthropoda; class Insecta; order Coleoptera; family Staphylinidae; genus Dalotia; species Dalotia coriaria. The sequence continues at coordinate 3,242,935 of NW_027045451.1, forward strand.
TCTGTCACATTTATGTATAGCATTATTTAGATATAGGATGATCTATGAAGTTGTATTACATATTTGAAAGCACAACTGATCAGACCGACTTTCCCATGTCTTTTAATAATTAGTAAATAATTCTAAGCAAAAACTAAGTAATTACCAGTCTTTTTCAAAATTAAATGTAAAACTAAAAACGAATTATTGTAAAAATGTGAATGTAGAATTAAAAAGAAAAACTTGACAAGCAAAAACAAACCGATGGAGGCCGAACATTTTGATTTTCAACACTGACAAGCCCGTCTACGAATACTTGGCAATCATCCTAATATCGTAAAAGTATTTAAAAAAATATTTATTGTCGAATGCAAAAATACTCGCAAAAATATTTATTTTTGGTGTCTGATTTTCGATCTTGTTCCTCTGTTACGATAAAATTTGAATAGTAGAGTGTAAAATTGATTTGTAAAATCAAATAAAAAAAACTGTTAAACCTAATGCCCATCTAGAAATATTTTCCGTGGAATGTCAAGTTCTGTTATCTACGCGCTTATTACTCCTTAAAATATAAAATTATACAAACTTTTTCATTTGTTTAAAAAATAGTTTTGGGGTTTGTTGATATTTAAGTATTATCCATCGTTGCTGTGCTGGATGCGTCTGCTCCAGATAGATAATCATTTTGGTGTTTGGTTTAGTAACCATTTCGTTGGTCGGTGTTGTTGTGGACACTGCAACAAAACAACATACCTTATTATAACTCAAATTAATTGAATAAATTTTATATAAGATATGAAGAATTTCATGAAAGAGTTTCAATTGCGATTTAATGAAGCACGCCTTTTAAGCACCAAGTCCAACGAAGCGTGTCGGAGGTTTCATGGGATGATTAGTGATTTTTTGTTACTTTAAATAGAACAACAAAATCACTAGTCTTCCACACGATTCCACCTATTTGTTAGTAAACGGTAGTAGTTGTCCACACCTTAGTTGTTAAAGATGATCATTACTGAACATGATTAATAGAATATCAGTGTTTCTGCAATTGCGACTGGATTAATTATTTTAATGTAACACAATTATGATATTAGTATGAAAGAAGTCCGCTAAATGTGCCTTTACACCGGCTAATGTTAGCTATTTATTCCGATTAAATATTCAGCTCAAAAATGTATACATATATTAGTTTATGGCGTGAATGAAAACGTGACAACAGAATATTAAAACAAGAAGCTTGCAAAATTCAGTTACCTATCGAACTGCTTGAAAGATTTGTTGATCCCAGATTGATGGAAGTGCTCTCTGGGCTTTAGCGGACTTCTCTCAATGGAGAGACTATAAAATTCATATTTGGGTCAAGAGGAAATCAGGACATTGGCATAAAAATCATAAAATGTTGCAATTGTATTTCGGTCGCAAATTGCAATCATTTTCCAAAGTAATAAAATTGTCAACTATTTATATTTTTATGTACATATCACAAATTTATCACGCGTTTATTATCACGATATCGTAGATATTAACGAAACAAACAAAAACCTACCTTTGCTGAAGCAGATACTGAGCCATTTGAATTTGATTCGGATTTCCCGTTATCGTTATAATGCGGTCGTTGGAGCCCGGTAGCGGTTCATCGATTGTGATGCCAGCGCCGGAATCTTGCCTGATTTTCCTAATGCGACTTCCACCTTTGCCGATTATGGCCCCAGCGAGCTGCAACCGAAACAAACGGTGTTATGTGCCTGGCTAACAACAACTAAGCTCTACACTTACATCTTTCGGTATCGTGACCTGTGTCGATGTCTTATTACCGCCATTGCTTCCGTTATTGCCTCCTTGTGGCATGCCACCGGGTCCGCCACCATTGCCACCCATGGATTGTTGTTGATTATTGTTGCCCATTCCACCCCCTTGCATCATATTCGGTGGCATCTGATTCATCATGTTACCATTTCCGGCACCATTTATTGGTGGCGGCGGTGGTCCGTTACTCCAACCGTTATTACGCTCAAAAGGTGGTGGTCCTCCATTCATACCACCACCCCCACCGTTCATTCCACGTGGTGGTGGCGGTGGACCACCAAAACTACCACGGTTGTGCATGGGTCCTGGACCTGGTCCCATTGGTCCGCGATCATTGAAGTTATTCCTGGAGACAAGATCGAATTCGTTAACCAATTAAAAGTTAGTAAAATTATGAAGTATAATCATTTCACTTTTAAGTTAAATACAAAAATATATCAAGAAAATACCGTACCCCATTGGTGGAGGTCCACCACGAGGCGGAGGAGGACGGTTGTTAAAGCGATCCCCATTCCGAGGACCGCCACCACGTCCACCACGTGACGGACCGCCTCCAGCTCCGCGGCGCATATCGCCTTGAACTCCACTGCCGTTTCCGCCCCCACCGCAACCAAAACCACCATATTCATCGGCATAAAACTCATCGTAATTGTGTGGATTATACTGATTAACGATTCCTTTTATCGGTGTCTAGAGAAAGGTTTAAATATAAATATATTGCACAATACAATTCAAACGGTTAAGCAATCAAAACTTACAGTTTTCGTCAATTTGATAATTTCTTGTATAGCATTGATGCACTGAAAATCTTGCCCATTGATTTGAATGATCCTGTCAGTGCTCTGCGGCGCGCAGATGGAGAAAATTTTGATGCGAGCACCAGTACTCTATAGAAAATGAAAAAAGACTACGATAAAATAACAATCTTTCTATCGCAAAATATCGCCGCAAAAGTAGAAACATGAGATGGAAACGAACCTCCCCCACATTAACACAGAAATGGTAATTTAAAAGCCGCAATTTGATTTAGGAAATTCGATTTTCTTCACGACTGTCAGTCTGAATTCGATTGAATCTGACATTTATCTCTGCATCCGCTCGAGCGGATTAAGATTGAAGGAGTCCACTCGGAAAACTTACTAAGTCATAAAAACATATAATTAGATGGTAGATATTCAAAAGAATCAAATATGTTTCAAGTTCCAAAAAACGTCTTCCAGAAATTATAACGTAATAGAAATCAAATTACACCAACGTGTAGTCGAACTTGAGCAACACGTGATTGTCGTTCATTTCGAAGTCTGAAAAGACTGAAATGATCTGAGAACTAACAAGGGAAATATTGATCGAAGGTAAGGCACATTGAATTAATTTCATTACATGAATGTCAAAATAGATTATCGTCGATTGAAATTTAGCGTTTCCGAGAACCAACGGCGGCCACCGTGTGAATATTTGATGATAAAACTTTAACCTTTTTTCCGGGTATCATGCAACCACCAACCCACTCCGCTTTAGTCACGTTGAGTATTAAAAAAAAAAAAAAAAGAATTTGCTGTGTACGGCCGAGCACGCTATCGCAAAACCACAACTTGAAAAACAAATTTGAACCTCAGTAAAAATGATGTCTTGGTAAATTATACAAGCAAATAGAACAAACGGAATCAATGTCGTACAGTCCAATTAAAAGTGAAATACTTTGAATTTGTGTTTAATTAACAAACAATCAAAGAAAATTCAAGTTTCGTGATTCGTCTTACGTTCTGATGTGGTTTTGGTAAATCCCTTTGGAATCTATGGCGATGTTCCACATTTTCAGCGAGTTTCGCTGAATTTATGAATGAAACTGGTATTTGTTTGAAGCCGTGGAGCTTGTCGTAGAAGTTGGATGCACAAAGACGCAATGTAAATGCGTTGCACACTTTTTCGCACGTCGCGAGGCGCACAAAAAGCAAAATACCAAAGCAACCGCAAGTCGCAAGGAGTGACACAACGCGAGCCAACAAAGGACGCTCGTTCCGGAATGGCACGACGTGCGTGCGGCGTGCTAGGCAGCCGGCGTACAGTGCAGCCCCGTATCGATCAAGGTTCGGCGCGCCTGTCTGACTCCACACGCGAGCAACCGAACGGCGGGCGGCGAGCGCGTGCGTTTCACCTGCCCCGCGTGTCGCACCTGTCCCCTTGGTTTCTTCCGGCCGGCGAACGCGCTGCTACGCGACTGCTTCACCGCGACCGCGGCAATAAAACGCACATCGACGCAAAAATGATCACACTTGTGGCGTGGCCGATGCACAACTGCCGCTCTGCACAATAAACATAACGACGACGAGGCGTATCAAAAGAGTAGGGCAACAATGCGCGGCATGCTCACGCAACCCGATGAAAACTACCCTTTCGTGACTGTCGAACAACGGCGTTCGGTGGAAACCGTGGAAAGAAACCGGCTTCTTGTTGGGTTTGACATTAAAACTTTTGCCATGCCATACTGCACATAATGGATTCATATGCTTTTTATTATTACGGTTGGAAAAAATTGTCGCGCCGAATCCCTGAACGCAAAGAAGTAAACTACAAACTCACGACATTCCTAGACGATTCTTTGTGTCGCAACCTGTACAGTAATTTATACGTAGGTTCCAAGTTCCCGGCGCCTCCACCAAACGCGCAAGCATTACTGGCCGTTTGCCAAATCGCTAAACAAAGCACCATGATTCATTTAAACGAGGACTGCGAGCGCTCCATCAAATCCATCTCAAGTTGAACATTTTTAATTAATCAAACGTCTACCATTCGCATTATATCAAACGTTAAATATTAATAGCGTACGCGTGGCGGCTAAAAGTCTACATCATTTTAAGACGATACAATAATAAACCGTAATCTCTCGGAAAATATAATTATTTCTCACTTACCGTTCGTAGTTCTTTGATTTTAGCTCCAGCTTTGCCAATAACGCAGCCCGCCTGACTTTGGTGTATCATCATGCGGAGATCCAAATCGTCCTCTTGTTTGGCGCCATTCTACACAAAAACAACGATATAAATAAGTAATGGGTATAAATTATAACAAAGTAGTAATAGCGTGGTCCAATCCGGTAATCGTTTACAGTTTGGAATGAAACGACCCGGGAGAAAATTGCTCGCCGCGCTCGTATAAGTGAAGTTTATATCAAGCATAAATTCATAATGCACTTATGCTTGCCTTTAAAAATCGCGCTCGTGCTCGAAACGGTCGTCGATAAAATAATGCACGTGGATATTGCGCCGTGGAACGCCCAGGAACACAAAACAGGAAAAGGCAAACAAAAGTAAAAAAATAAATGCCGTTGCTTTCTTGCATGCCCCGCACAAGAAATATTTACAGACTGTCTGGGAAAAGATGATGGCTTCCTGCTTGGCAGCGTGTCGCACTCAATATGTCAAGTATTGCACGATGCACTTTCCGAGTGCTATCCAGTAATACCGGTATTACTTGCCGCCAGAATAGAATAATTGATGTGATGCGGGGGCACAAAAGCAAGCGGTCTAATACGAAGCGAGCAACGCCAGAAAATCAAACACTCACCTGTTCCAAATTTGGAATGACATCGGTGATGATCTTGCAGATGGTTGGCACGTCGGAGGAGAGTGTGAGCATCCTGTAAGCAAAACATACTTAGTACCAAGTTAGTGGTAGAGACTCGATTGGTTTGCAAGTAAATGTTCGATCAACTTATGCCATCGATAGCATCGGCAAGTGAGATTTCGATGACTTCGGTTTATGGGCATGCCTAAATGTTTGCATATTATTCGTTTTAGCGCTTGGTGGTGGTAGTCGGGGAACGGCCATCGATAAAATGTGTGACACTTCTTTGCGACGCCTGGTGCGAAATGATAACGGGTGTGTCTGTCTATACGCATCGAGGATTTGCATCCCAAGTAAGCATCCAACACGACCCAAACACAAATTACAAATATGCACCTACAAAGTGTTGCGTAATCCTGACGCCTTATTTCGCTGCATTTGAAAAATGTGTTTGTTTCGTGATTGTTGATTAGTGTGTGAGCGTTGGTCGTCCATGGGTTCTAATCATCATCAGGAAAATTTAATAAGGTTTATACCTCTACCTAAGCAAGAATGTAATTTACAATGATCATATAAATATCAGTTATCCATTGGCTAGATGAAATATAAACAGAATAAAATTATAGAGGAGGGACATCACCTAGCTGGTTGCACCGCCGTTAAACCGATGCCCGCACATCATCTTCACAACCCACACGTAACAAAATAAATAAAATCAAACGATAATAATCAAGAGAGATAGACACACACACACAAACGTAGCACGTGTCAAGCAGGTTGGGCTGTATTCGCACCGCTTGCAAATTTCAAACAGGGAGCCACAAATCTAATTCGAAAGATGAGTCTGCGTTTATTAATGTTATGGCAAAGAGGGTAGCATTAGCGTAGTATTCATTAGGTTGAAAGTTTTAAAACAGACAGAGAAGAAGAAATTATATGCAGCACGGCACGATAAGATAGACACAACACAAACACACACACACACGCACACTCACGTACACAGAACATAGACATGTAAATTAAATTGTAAGAGTAATATTCTAGATAATGTAAATGTAAAGATCAGAGGGTAAGAAGTTGTAGTAGCAGCGCAGTGCAACCAGGACCGGAGTGAGCACAACTAAATAGAGGTGAATTATTTTGTTTCGTTTACCGTTCTGGGCCCGGACAGTCAGGGACAGTAATCGAGGCTTTGTACTGTGGTGGTACCGATGGTATGCCAAGTCAAAATGTTGGTGGGCGGGCGGGCGGTCAGGTGGACGGGTGGCCGGGCCGGGGGGCAGAAGAAATTTAACGTTAAGACACATTGCGACACAGAGCGACACATCTAGCGCTGCTGGAATCTCAAAGATTTTAAACACATTTGGACACTTGATGAACTACAAATCACTTTCGTTTCAATAAATTAAAATCCATATTTTAACATGATCCAAAATCAAATTTTCAGCCACCCGAGATGAGTAAATTTATAATCATTTTTTTCTCTGTTCGTTTAAAAAAATGTGAAAAAATTGCGCATGACTTATTCATGATGATTCACTTTCCTCGTGATGAGTCTCAGGGGAAACTAAATTATGCAGCACACGGCGAGGTCATGCTCCGAGGGGCGAGAGTAGCAACTCGCTAAATTCCTACGCTTTTAAAGCACCCTCTTCCGGTTCGTTTACACGCCGCTTATCGAAAAATTAAAGATCGCTTGCTTGTTCAAAGTGCCTTGTGTGTTTCCGGTTGTATACTGACCTGACTCCTCAGCTTCGTAATGTTCTGGCCGCCCTTGCCAATAATGGAACCTGCGGCCTGCAACAGGAGTGGAACGTTACCAATGGATGAGCATGCAAAAAACCACGCAAAAGTTTGTAATTAAAAACTTTGTGTTTTTTGTTTATAGACAGAGGCGCAAGAGAGTTAAGTTCAACTTTTGCAATATAGAATTTCCGCTGCGCGGTTCGACGCCTCGGGCGCGGATGGAAGTGAAAATTCTATTTGCCACCAGATCAAATTTGCAATTTTCCACTTTGGGCAATGCAACGCTACTCTTATAATATGAAGAGCGGAAATCGATTAGTGTTAGTTTATAGGCTATTACCAAATCTAAATTCTGCAAATATTGAATTCTAATGTTATATCTACGACGTATTTGTTATAATATGATTAGGAGGATTTAATACAATTAGATTACGAATTAACTTAAGCGATTTCTTGCAGAATTTAGAACCCCAGAAACATCATATTCGAGACAATTGTGGGGCAAGAAGTCGTCGTAAATGTCATGCCACATTCCCGCAGTCTCATAAAGTGAAACGCGGAGAATCAAGCGTGATAATCAAGAGAACAAGAAAGTTATTAATGCATATCGCTATACAAAAGTGAAAGACCCTCGCCCATCTCGGCGTCGATAGATCCTAATAATCCATTGTTCCGTCGTCTTCGAGAGCTAGTCTCCCGGAATTACGTTTTCAATCAATACGTAGAGATGGTGAACTAACAAATACATGTTTCGGATTTCGGTGGAACGTGTGGAAATCTCCGAAGATTTATTCGACCGCGAAGTGCGTCTTCATCTGGCGCAGTTGTAAATTATCAACGCGATTAATTGCGCTGTCGTGAAATATAACGCACGAGTTGCAGCACTTTGATATGAAATAGCAATGCGACGCGAAATGCAAAATTACTTAAGCGCAACGAAGTTTATTTCCTGACTTTTTGCGGATTCTCGATTCCGAGAGAGTCGCAGCATGTCGCGAGCGCAGCGGATCTATTCATAGGAAACGCCCACGGGAAAATCGCGAGGCAACACGGAAAATGCTTATGAATACATTTGCCTTTAGTCACCTCGGTGGCAGCATCCGATGATTAATGGCGCCGAGTCTTCGTGCGCACCACGATATTTACCAACACACGTCGCGTGACAAAACCTACTTGAAAATATTTAATAGGCATGTGTGTGTCTGTGCTTCATCAATGCCGAAACCGAAAACCGCATACGACCGAGCCGCATAGAGAAAGGGTGAGTTTCAACAACTGTTCAACTGCAGGCGCACTGGATTATTATCGTGTTTCCCGACATGTGTTCGGGTTTTCCTATCCGCGGTGAAGTTGGCGGTGTAGTCGAGTGGCGCAGTCGACGGATGATAATAATGCGATGCAACACGCCGAGCGGAGCATGTTGACGAGAACCGGGGGTAGTGGCGCAAACATATCGACAACATGCGCACGCTTGGGTCTATAATTAAATTGCACTCCGGTGTAACATTGTAATTATCGCGGCATTACGCATATGTTTGTCACTCGCGGCGGCGCGCGTTACTCATTTCGTCGGCAGTTTCCGTTAAACGCCCGCGTGACAAGTTTGGCTCGATCCGAGAACGAGAGTAATTACCTTGCTGGGTATGAGCAAACGAACTTCTTCGTCTCCGCGACGAGACCGTTTCTGTGGGGAGCCCATCATGTCGCCGTCAGCTTCACGTTTCATGGCTGGAACCTGTAACAAAAACACAAATTTAGCAAAAAATTCTTAATTGTTTCAATTAGAAATTTCATAAAATCAATATATTAATTAAAACTGCCCGCAACAGGTAGCTCCACCCCAAAGAAACCCACAAAATGTAAAGAAATAATCTCCTGAAACTGCACGTTCCGTGATAGCATTTCAATCACGAACCTTCAAACTAATTCAACTCGTGACTCGCGCCACGGTGGCACAAAGCGTGCGCAAACATTACTAATGAGTTTTCTTTCTCAAAGTAAGGTGTAATAAGGTGTAAACATACGCATCGAAAATGTACTCTTCAATATTTGTATTTCCTCCATTTCGAATGATTCGAGACAAGAAGTACACCACAATCGGGCCATGTTTACGTTGAACAGGTATGTGTACATAACTGGAATGCGTGAACACTTAAAATCTACATTCATCCACTCACTTCGAGAGTGTTTACATTTGCGCGCCGCTGCGAAGTGTGAAAACGAATTACGTCTCATAAATAAACAGCATGAAATATGGTGCGATTTTCACGTTCGAAGATGATCTACTCGAATGCACAGAGGAACGAACGAGATCCGTAATTTACCACGCCTTACATTGCACAACAGAATCTACAAGTTCTATGCGTTGAATTCGGTGAAATCGAAGAAAATGTTGAATTTATTTCCGGCCTCAAATCGATGCTGCAATAACCCGCATTTCTCACTAATAACTCTTACATAAACTGCGGCAGTGTTGCAGGAACGAACAAATCTTAGAAGAATATACATGCAAATTGTAAATCTGACTAAGCTGTTCGGTTATCAAGCTCCAGTTGCTCTGCTGTATCCTGTTTCACTCCACGCTTCCGTCTTATTTGCCTACACCCCTTGCCCTCTGTTTTCTAATATAACAGAAGTAACAGCGTACAAAACCAGATGAGAATTTATACATTCGCATTATTTTACATTCGGGTAGGAACAATAAAAACGAATTTTCCCAGACAGCTGGAGTAAAAACAGCAAAGTGCAGCGTTAAATCTCGGCGGAATTAATTTTAACAGACAGCTCGCTGTACGGGTCGGGTCTTGGGGCAAGCAATGTTTTTCTCATGAAATGGTTCTACCGAAGCGTCTGCCATTGGTCGGTTGATGAGTGCGAAAACGGTTTGTTTGTCGGCACGACAGCGCGAGGCGAGGGAGGAAATTTTTAATTATGCACTTTCCCTAGACAATTGCAAAAAGAACTCGGCAACGTCCGCGGGCAGAAAATATTCATTTAACACAAAGAGCCTCTAAGCGAACTAAACTTGTAGAATGTATTGTGCATTAGCCTTGGCACATGACATAAATGGAAATAAAATTAGTTCTGGTATTCAATACCAACGAACGGAGAAACAGCGCCGAAAAAGGAAACATTGTCAACATACTCATAAGATTAAATTCTGTAAGTTATTTTGTTACGAAAACAACATCCTTGCATTAAGTAATGATGCTCCAAATTAATTATTGACCTTGTCCTTGATTCTTTTTGCATTGCATCTTTTGTCTCATACGCTGCATTGCATAATTAGCAAAACCCACATCATGAATAGACAAAATATTTACATCAAGTCATCTGCATATTTCATTTGATGACAGAAATAGATGCAGACAATGTAGTTTATTTAAAAAAGAAAAATAAGCATGCATTATCAATACGAATAAAAAATGCGATTAAATCGTAAATAAACCTGTATAAGTTAATACAAACGAGGTGAGTTGTGTATTGTTCTCAAGGTTTAAGTAGTATAATGTAAAGCCACTCAACGTAATCCACAAAAGTCAAAACTCGTCCAATCAAACACGATTATAATGAATTTCAACCGATCAGTACTCACTCGTTTGAAATAATCATCATGTTGTCCGAAGCGACTAACATTACAAATATTTACTGCGGCCATTGTGCCTCCTTTAGCAGCCCAACACCACAATAGAACAAAAGTAATCCGATCAGTAGTAACGTCAAAAACCACGCACAAACAAACGTTCACAAGTTTGTAATTCAAAGTCAACAAGTACGATCACTACACGCATCAGAAGCATACGTGAACTATGGTGCTGCTATTCTGCGAATCGAACCAAGCGTGCTGCGGCGCGAGAAGCAACTGAAACCCGCTGGCTCGCCGGCTCGACTCTACTTGACTGAACTTCCTCGGCATGCGTTCATACTGGGCGCGCACGTATTTGTATGGCTCGAGTGTGAAGTTGCGGGAAAGAGCCCGCGAACAATGTGGAAACGCCTGAGCGACTAAAAACAAACCCGGCGCGAAATTAAGTAAATAGCTACAGTCGACGGGAGTCTCCACTTTCAAACCACTTTGACAAACACAACTTTGACACGTACCGAGACTTCGCTCAGAGGCTTCAACTGTGGACCCGCCACAGGAAGTTATCAAGTTCCTAGTGATTCTCTGATATAGACAAAAGAAACAACAAAATATTAAGAATTTGGATTATTTAATAACACCTTTAGCTACTTGAAAACACTTTACAGATTTATATAATGTACTTGAAAGTAACGTAGTCGTGTAAAATGCGCATATTTTAAATTGTATTGAATAAAAGTGAACTTTGCGCCTCTGCCACTTTTCTATGGCATAAAAGTCGCTATAAAATTATAATGAAACGCACTGCAACTGATTCAATGCTTTTTCATGTGTTTACGTGATTTCATAAAAGAAGCTGCAAAAATTATGCTTTATAGCACAATCATTTTAATTCAGTTTTTTTTATGTTTACTGGAAAATACGCCTACCTGATGATGTGAGTTAGTTTTTCCATCATCTCTTTTTTCTTCCGAATAAAAAGCTAAAGAGCTTTTCAGGCACTCTTTGCGTCGAGTTTATTGAAGTTATAATATTTAACCTTATGTCGCATTGTGAGGCGTCGCGGCGCGGCACAAACGAGTCTGACAGGCAAAGCAAGAACACGCTTCTGTGACGCCGGGGCCCTCGAAGAGTGTCGCGCTTCCTATTGCGCGATCCGCATCCACGACGAATGAATGCTTTTATGCTTTCCCGCTTTGGTATTTTCGTGCTTTCGGCGCCGGTGCAAACTTCTCCCTATGCCCTATGTTGAGTTGTATGGATTTTTGTAAAACTAGAAGTTCAAGAGTTTAGAGTGCCGGAAAGATGTTGAAAATAATACGTTATGGAAGACGCGAGCTACAACATCGAAAATATTTGGAAAATTGAATGCCGAAATCGCTCACGCAACGATTGAATGATTGATGAACATCCATGTGCATTCGCATAGACTAAATTATTTGTATTCCTATTGCAACCGAACGTTACGTGATTTTTCAATTAAGGTCACGAGCGCAACAATTTAATTATGATTGCTAAATATTTACGAAAGCAACAAAGAATTTATGCAAATGCAGCACACCATAAACCATTCCCATTCCAATCGCGAAAATACGTGACACCTGCGACAAATCACCAAGCAGATCTTCTGAGCACGCTATTTAAATTACAAATTAATTGCATTAATTGCATGCCTTTTGTCATAGTCCTTAGTCTCGTCGTCGCATGATTCCTGTAATGACTGATTTACGTAACATATTATAATGACATCAAGTAAGACACGCAACGTCTTGTTATAAACTTATAAGATTTTTGAATTGACACTTCTTTGTAAGTTCGCTTGGCCCCATGAGACTGACTGCGCACGAGGATTATTCACCTCGGTAGTAATAGTCCGTTAAAAAGTTGAGCGTTTTGGTCGAAAAGTTGCTCGCTAGCAATTGGATATTTTCATGCGGAAAATATGCACGAGCGGAAAGCTTTTAAATCGAGTTACGAGAGCAGGACGACGAAAGTTGTCGAAAGCGGGTGTCCGTTTCGGATCGAATTTCCGCAATTACTTTCCTTCCCGAACGCAATTCAATCGGCGAAAAAGTTGGACGTGCGGTTGTTTTCCTAGCGTTATCCACTCACTGCGCCAAGCACACCGAATCGCAAGAATAATCGAGGAATAAGTCACCTCTGAATTGATACTTTTTCAAAACTTGCAAACAATGTAACGTCGTCGAGAGTGCAAAACAAGAGCACATGCAAGCACAGCGTTTTTATTTTGTGATTTCGCTGTGCATAAATGTAGACTGAAGGCCGACTTGCAAATTGGCAAATTAATCGAGCTAGTACAAAGCATCCTCCAAGCCATATGATAAATCCTCTTGCATGAGAGGAGCGCGCGCGACCTCGAAATTATATTGCACTGCATTAATGCGAAAAATATGGCACGCATTCTCGAGCAGTCCGCGAGCGAAATTTCCAACAAAGAGATTAAACACACATGCGACGCGTGGGCTGGCAAGTAGATTACTTGAAGACTCGTTGACTTGGAAATGGAGTGGAGACGTTATGGGTTGAGATAGACAATGCGAGCAGCGCATTCATGAGCATACAGAACAACAATACGTGTGTATGAGTGAGTGTCATACTCGTACGACTGACGGTGCGTAATTTTCTAAACAAATAGTGTTTCTACTAAAGAAAACCAACAGAGATATAACCGAGGTACTTATAGCTGCCATCAGGACATGAAATTTCATTGTCAAGTATGCAATATTTACTTGGGACGCCCGCACAAAATGGAAATTATAATACAAGACGAAAACATTAACAAATTGCAAAACAATTTGAATACTTTACAAGTCAAGCACAGTATTCATATCAAATCACCAAGAACTAATCAAAACAACACTCGAACATCAAGTTTGGTTGCAAATTCCTAATAAACATGAAACCCCATCGAAAAACTAAAACTCATCAGGCGAAAAGCCCTTCGCGTTGTAACGGATCCCACTACCATTAGAATGAACTTTGATTAAGTATTCGATTTCACTTCGCAAGATAGTTCGTCCAGCCCGAAAATTTCGCGCGTGATGGCTATTAATTAAAAGAGCACACATCGCATTTACCGCCGCGCGCAATTTCCTTAATTAATAATCACGACGGTTGTCAGTAATTAATCGCGAATAATTTGTTTGCTTGTGGCTCGTAATGTGCACTGCCAACAACGACAAACATAAACATGTGTATAATGTGCCCGAAGACTCACTGTTCAAATATGCATCTGATGCCAAGCAGAACTTATAATTAGATTAAGTGCCCACAGCGCGATACAATGACTTATGAAGATGCGGCGGATTTACGGCTTCGTCTGCTGTGAAATGCATCTGGTTAGAACTCAAATATTCACGCGGATGCGCCGAGCAGCTAAATCAGCGAGAAGTAAAAGTTGTTAACCTTATTAGGTTGAAAATACGAAATTTATTCTTGCAAAGTATTTGGCTGATCACATTCCTACGATATGCAAAGATGAGAACATGAGAAGAAGGCATTTCAAACTTTTATTTGCTCACAATAAGGCGTATTTCGCAAGGCGTCAATCGATGCATTCATTATTGTTGTTTCACGAGTTTGAGAAGAACAGTAAAGTGAGAGACGATTTGTTATAGCTGCAGAAGAAACCAAAATAATATTACTTGTTGCATACCAATGCTGTACCGTATTTCATTCCTCATTCCGGAAAGCAAACTCGTTTCTATTTCTTCGGCGTTCGTGAATCGTGACTTGCGATGGTGCAACAAAATCAAAAGCTGTATTATAAACCACTAACAAGCAAGATGATGATGCTAGACGATTGCATCGATTGTGGCATTGATGATGGTAAAAAATAATGGGCATTATAAGTTTACCTCATTTCTTCATCGTGGCATAGATACCAATGAAAGAAAAAGTGAATAAATATGAAATAAAGGTCAATGCACAAAAAGTCATAACTTATAACTACCTATATCATCATTGGCATTGCTATACGATATCCATAATCATAAATAATTGTTTTATTGTATTTTTTCCTTCTTCGTTATTTACCGTTAATGGATTACCTTTGTAAAAGAGTCCTGAATAGTTTAATGTTTACATCACGCAGTAAACTCGGAGCGGTATAAATCGTAATAAATGCGAGAACTTGAATCCCCGATAATTCACCTTAGTCGAAGAAATTTATTTAAACTTTTTGATTTGCTTTCGTCCAAAGTATTTGAAGACACCGAGTGTGGCACACAATCTCTCACCTCGTAAACTTGTAGAATTTACTGTTTCGATGTCGCGGCGGTTTCATAATAGCGCGACGCGCTTGTATAACGACCCATTCGCATCGGTTAATTTTTAACAGGAAAAAAAAAGAAGAAAAAAATTAGAATGCTCACAATAATTTATCGACTTGTTTGCGTTCTCGTGCGCGCTCCGCTTGTTTATTACGCCGAATCCGGCTCATCAGCAAATGTTCGGCATGCTATCTCATCCAAGTTGTAACATTCGGTCAATTTCAGTTGCGAACCAAGTTTCAGCTTCAATGGCTGCTCGAAAAGTGCCTTTTTTCCGCGTCCGACTTTCCGTATTTTTAAGACAATTAGGAAGGCGATGTATTGCTCACAGTCGCTACTCGCTTGATAAAAATAGATTCTGCTGGTAGAAAAGGATGAGATTTATTAGGGTGTGCTCGAGAAGTCAACGATGCGCTATGCGGCGTTGGTAACCAGCACGATTAAACCGACTAATAAATTGGGCATCTTTATGCATTAAATAATCGCTTCTTCGACGACAATCCGTACGACGACTAAAAATAGTCGCTGAACGCATTTCAACCAGCTCAAATAATACGCACTGGTCTATTCAACAGTAACCAACATCCGCGTTTTCGAAAATTACGTCTCAAAAACGCAAAGACATCATTAATATTCGTCAAGCGTCATTCGCCCAGGGAAATAAATTACAAATTCCGAATTCCTCAAATTACCTCCGCCAACCGTGACAAGCCCGTAGATGACAAAATATAAGCTGAAGCGTCACGATGTCTCACACAACATCCATGTCTCATCTTGATATTTAATTATATATCATAATAACAACAAAAAAACGTTGCATACTAGCAATAGCTAGCCTTGTATACTTAAATTTCAAAATGTTCCTCGTAACCTAAGGATATAACAAATTCCGCATAATATATTTTAATAACTCATTTCTTCCAAGACCTAGGCGTGGATTTACGAGAAATTAAACGCTACATAATTAATTTACAACTTTCTACAAAGCGATGAAACGAACCGTGCCTTCTTCACCTTCACGTTGAACGTGACGCAGAAGTACAAGCCATACACAAGCTGCAGGTACTAGCATTGCGTACATAGTCTCTGAAACTGTAAACTCTAACTCTACACTCACGTTTCGTACTTTTTCCCAAACTATCTATCGATACATCTCAGTGTGCACATCGTGCAGTGCAATATATTGCGCAGCATGTTCGTTCATTTGCGTTGGCAGCGATTTAGAATTTACAATTTTGCGTTCTCACGGGTTGGATGTGTACCGCCGCTTCTTTCCGCGGCTCTAAGTCACCGGTAACTACCGCACAGAGAGATAGGACGTGATTTGTGCGCGTTTGTTTACACGTCCAATAAACAGTCGTATGTGCGCGCGACATGCGATGCGATCATCACCCTCATGAGTCGAGCCCACAAACCAAGCGAAACCAGGACAAACTCTCAACTAGCCTCGGCGCGTACAAGGAGAAACAAAACGGATAAAAATTTAGTTCACTTAGTCGGTGCGCAGCAACGCATTATTTCACGTGCGAGCAGCTAGTTAATGTTAGGAAACTATTCAGTGAATGAATTTTTGTGTGCGTTTTCAGGTCAACATTTTCGACAAATAATCTTCTAAGAGCGTGCAAAATGTTCAATTCTTGACTCTAGTACGTTTTTTGCTATTAAGCTGTTAGTCTCGGTTGCAGTCCTACAAGCGTACAATTAACTGCGTTTTGTTTGTAGAGATTGATAGATAGAAAGCTGTTGCATTAAGCAATTAATACGAGAAAATGCACTTCGTAATTGAAGGAAACAAACACTAGAGTAGAAATTTCTATTCTATACTTTTCCGAAGTTTTTATGTATTTCTTATTTCGTATTTTATTAAACGACCCTAATATTAAATTTTACAGTATTTTATTTCTATGGGAATAATATAATATTATATAGTCAATTCTCGACTTCAGCTCTAATAACCAATAATTACCGGCAAATATAATGAACGTATGCATTGATTTACAAATAATTTATTTGTTTGTGTCGCTTTTAAATCAACCTGTTTACGGGCGCACCACGCATGCTGCACGAATACGAAGCAAGAACCGAACGCATATTAAACGAGTGAATGGTAATTGACAGCCATATAAATGTGTAATTTGCAAATATCCCATTTACAGGTATTTTCAAGGCATGACTGACCTGACCGGCTAATGAAAACGTAAATACAATTCCTATATTTATGTTGCAAAGGCATTCTGTACGGAATGTGTAATTATATACGGAATGTGATAATCAAAGGTATTTGTGGGCTTTCAAATGATTGCAAACAGCGGTAACAAGTCAATGTGGACTTTTAGCGATTCGCGGTGAGTTAACATCGACCTTTATTCTTCTGCCATGGTGACGCGACCTCACGTGGACTTAAATGTTGAATACGTGCCTCGCAAGTATACTGAGAGAACCCAGCCAAGGCAAATAAACAATTTTGATAGGTATTTTTTGTGTACCGTCTACATTATTTTTAACTCTCATATAATTACACCGTCGAAATGTCTGGAAGCGTTTGAGGTATGTGTTTTATTTTTCAATCCTTGTCGTTAACGCAAAGTAATAACTTGAGACACACCATCAACGAAGATTAGAAACTTTGATGCTTGAGATTATGGCGGATTCTTTGCATTAGTCGCGGCTGCAAGTACAAGCATATTCAATTTCTCGTGTACGCCATTATTAACCTGCGTTAGGTAGCCTTGCGCACGAAAATAAAACAATTTATGTAAATCTTCGATTTCAAAAAGCGTTACACTTTCACTTTAATTTACATTTAATATGTAATACGCGCGTGCGTAGACCTAATTAATGAAAGTTGACTAAATAGTGCAGTGTGTGGTGTTTTGGGGGTTTTGCTACAATTTTAAAGGCATTAATTGATAAATAAATATTTTTCAATATTCAATAAAATACTCCATTTAACAAACCGATTTAAACTATTCCTGGTTTCAGATTTTAACTCTAATATATACCGAATAACATCTCAAAGTCACTCCAACTAGTTTCAACTTGATTTATTTGCTAGCAAACCGAAAATGTGACTGTTGTTTCAATTTCGAAACTTGAAAATGATGAGATGCAGCGAAATATTGCACAAAGTGTTAAAAATAAGCCCAGCGAGATTTCAAAAGGTTTTAGCATGAATACACGCACGAAAATAGCCAAGCGTACCGCCGCATGTCTAAGGCCGCTAGCCGAGCGAACATGTCTTAGGTTTGACGTGCGATAATTAATGAACGGAAATGAGCCGAAGGTGTGAGAAACGCGCACGTCTCACTCACAAGCCGCCAAATTTTAAACTGCAAGACGAAAGAAAACTATTTGTTACTTTTTTACGATATGATTAACTAGCTTCAACTGCCACCAATTAACGTAATTTGCTTAGGTAAATATTCCAAGTGCGCAAAGCAATAATTTATTGCTTACTAGTTATCGCCGACGCAAGTTCAAGGCAAGGCAAGGCAAAGCAAACAATAGAATAACAAAATTGTCATAAACACACCATTAGAATTGTATACTAGTAAAAGAAAAAATTAATTACCTTCGGTGACAATTGATATCAATAATCAACGTAATGCCAAAAATACAACACAACGCACAGGGGAACAACGTCCAAGAATAATTCTCTCGTGACACTGAACAAATCACTTTCATTCATTCGACGACGCACATAATAGCAACTCTCGAGCCGGTTGCTCTTGGACTGCGTGTCCTCGCACAAGAAAACAAGTATATGTTGAGAGCACAAGCGCAAAGTCGTTGTACGCGATTGTATGGTCGACGGCATACTAGGCTCGCGGTCGACTTTGCACCGAAGTACGCGGAGCCGAATCGACGCTCCCCCAACAATCGTATCATGAACTCATTCGAGTGTTGTAAAATATAACATACAAGGAGATATGGGAATTCCCAACAAAATTCCAAAACCTACCATTTTACAAAGTAGGCACTTATTGAAGTCAACGTTTCGAACACTTTATGGAGCATTATTAAAAACGCCTTGTAAGCATCCAAAGTAATTCAAAAAGTACGTGCACAATTAAGTTATGGCTGATGGGTAAAACGGACGTTTTGTATGCCGGAAGTGTGGTTACTAATAGTACGTCGTTACCCCCGAAACTGCGCGTCGGTATTAAGCTTATAGAGAAAACTGTTTTCGCATAGTAATGCAAAATAAAGTTCAAAAAAATGTTTAACGCAGATTTAACAAAGGAAAAAATACAAACATACCTGCTTAATGCAGTTACAAACTAATTGAATTTACAGTTAATGGGTGTGCCGTGTATTCAAATTAGATCATGCTCAAAGCTAGAAAATTGTTTTGTTTCAACCTAATTTAATAGCTATTGTTTTCGTTGAAGTAATAAAATAAAATGTGGAATGTTGGGTATTCACAATATCTAATAAAAGGCAAAATTGTCGGTTCCAGTTGCTATCAAGTTAACTAAAAGTAGACTAATAATAAACGAAACATATTACGGATTGCACATTCGATATATTTTTGGAAGTTCATAAATAGATCCATTAGGAAAACTTGATATGATGACACTTCCTAAATCCGATATCCCTAGATTAAAATGACAAGTTTACCGGTCTCCCGAACTATAAAATATCCCAAATGATTACTACCGGGAAAACTTTAAATATAAATAGAAAGGTTACTCTGAAGGTAATGCAATACCAGGAAGGATGCTCTTAATAAATATTAGCGTCGTGCAAAGATAATATGCGCATATGCAGTCTATTTTGAGCATCTAAAGCACATCTTTGAAACTTACTTAAGTGCTTTTGAGGCCGACTTAAATTTATTGTGACATTTACATGTCACAATTTTTTTCAAATTTTATACCTACATGCGAATTGCATCGAGTGAGTGTATTTCCAATTTTGAATCGCAAACTTGTGCAAGAAGTGACAGCCCGACGGTTGTGTAACATAATGGCGGCGCGTGTTTTGCTCGACCACCCATCAGCCACACAACATTTTGTAAACAAGCTAATGTAAGCTAATTAATTAAAAACTCTTTCGCACGTCGTTTTTTTTTGGTGGCATGCTTCGAACACTTTGATGTTACACTTTCGTCAGTCATAAATTACGCCCAGTAATAAAACGGTAACTCGCATGGCATAATCGTGCTATAATACGTCAACGTCAAGAAATATAAAGGTACATCTTGTAGTCTTTTTTTATGTGAAACTTCTATTCCAATTAGAAAGATAAATATTTTCGCGAATTTCTTCCGGGAATAAATAATGAATGAATATATTATAAATTATCAGTATAGTAAAACGTCGAGAAATAACAATTTTCTTGCTCATTTAAGTGTATGTAATTAACGTCTAATAATCTTGATGAAAGCACACGCGACTTGTTCCTGGCATTGCGCTAATCTACTATTAAAGTAGCTTCACAGTGGAAGACGTTTGCTAGGCAAGTCAAAGAGATATAGGAAGCAGCAAAACCACAGGATCAATCAGAATCGCTTTGCACGCTTTACTTCACAATTAGAATTATCTAATTTGAATTATCGTTTGAGGCACGCACAAAGATCAGAACGTTCAAATTAGATATACCACAAAGACGCAAGTAAAATAATTTAAATGTTATACATGAATCCAGTTGGCGGTTATCATGTTATGATTGTTATAATTTAACTCAAATGTAGTAGAAAAATGGTTTGAGCATATTGTGACTGTTCCTTTGTTCGACGAATAACGGAAGGAACAAACATGCTCGGTGGACAATTACGTTTTATTTTTATGGGGCGTTCGCAGTCGTCATTTCATACGCGCATTAGCCGATGAACTGCAGCAGTTTGCGTTCGTGTTGCACCGTCATTAAACACCCTCGAATTGTGGATATTCGATGTCGGCGACACGGAAAAAAACTAGAGTGAAAATACTAGGCAAACACGCGACAGACTATAATTTTAATTTTTTTGTAACTTCCAGTTTTCTGCTGTAGGAGTTGATGATATAATGGAATTATCTATTAAAATGAAACTAAAACTCACCCTGAATTAAATGATAATTACGGTCGAGTCGGATCCTCCGCGTTGTCCTGTCGACCTCGACTTCTGTAACAAAATGACAAGGAATGAATATAAATTAAAAGTTGGTAACACAGATGCATGTGTGTGAAAAAGAAGTGGGAAACTATTGAAAAGAATTTCGATACGGTTCAGTGCAGTTGCCTTAAAGTGTGATGTTTACAAGTGCGCTAAGAAAGAGCGGAGTCGAATAAATACAGATGAGATAACCACGCTTCAATAGATCTTCCTCTAGTGTAGAGTCTAGTGCATTTGCCGATGCTGGAAAAACAAAACGTGCAATCGGCGGAGGCGCCCGGCTCTCAGCAGCGCGCGAAAACGTGCAAACCAACCACCACGCTGGATGTGCGAACAACAAACTCAAGTGTGCGAAACTAAAAGGAAAACGAGTCGACTCTCAGAACGCGCACAACGCCGAGTACACAAACAACAACCCCTCGCGATCACACACGCTCGTCGAGTGGGAAAACCGAAAAACAAATAAACTCACACTCGGCGCGCCTGCCTGTTCGGATGCGATTGGCTATGAAAACTTGTAAAATTTTCAGAGTAAGACTTTTCCTGATGAATTCGTTGATGGCTTGTGGCGGTGCTGTGTGTTTGCAGAGACTTATGATCGAGAACTGCGCGGTGCGATGTCTTGCGAGGTACTGACCATCGGTCGAGGACGACCATCAACTTATCATTCCCGCATCTCCCCCAGGATGCGTTGCCCATTCGCCCAGTGCAAATGGGAGCCACGGGAGCCAATGGCGCCGATGCGTGGCCGCGATTGATTGTTGTTGTCATGTAGTCATGACGACCAATTTCCGAATACAAACAATCGCCGGAGACCTGCGTTTTGACTATTGTTATTGGCGTTCACCCCTTCCGTGCTGTCCAGCCACATCCACTCGTAAAAGTAACCTCAATGCTCCCTACCACTCTAGGTAGGTTTTTGTATGAATAAAAAAACACATCGCGTAATGAGCGCTTGCATTATCTGTCTTGATGGCATTTCGATAAATTGCTCGGGCGTACGCATTTTATTTGTACGTAATTAACATAATGGACACAATTTACTCTAGGCATCATGAGCATATTTTAATAGCACATTCTGGGCGCTGCCATTTGGGTGATGTTATTATTCGTGAAATGTTATCGTAAAATTAAGACATTTATTTTATTAGGCTTCGTGTTGAATTGGCACAGCGGCGTCGAACAAGCACGTTGCGTTAAATAGGTACTGCTTCTAATTTTTAATCAGCGTATGAAATACTGCTGATTATTCCACTAAATGGAATATGTTATTTATTATTACTTGTATGAACAATAAAACATTTTATGAATAAATGCTAATGTACGTGCGAATGAGCGTTTATGTGTGGTATAAAAGAAAATCGAAATTTTTCGTAACACATTTTGATAATAACAATAAAATGAGTCATTTTTACCATATATGAAACAATGGTTCACAATCAATGAATCTACTTAAATTGTTCAATTGCAGAACTATAATCTGTGTGAAATTATTAAACAATTTCTGATTCTGCGAGAATAATCACGAATCTCAAGGTCAATATGACTTATTCCGAGAGCAAATTCAAGTTTGCTATGAACATTTACTCCACTCAAATCTTTAAGCAAACCTGGTTTTGCAGTACTATGATTACTATGAATTTTACTAACTGCACCCTTGTGTTAACCTATGAAATTCGGAGAATATTCTACATTAGACCAATACCTTTCTTCAATTCGAAGAATGAGAACAATTGTATAATGTCAGTCCTTATATGATATCTTCAAAGAACTAGTCCCTTGCATAAATGTGATTATAATGCAACACGAAGAATGACACGCCAGCAGAAGATTCTCAAAACCAATGGCTTTTCCCTCGTCTATAATAAAAATGAAAATGACGAACATAAAACAAAAAAGAACCAATTTATGTATTAACCCATCGCCTATTCTGTAATATTAAACAATGAATGCTCTACGCAATACAAATATAAAATTCAGCCAACTTTGTATCGGTGGTAGTTAATAGCACTGCATATTAATAATGGGAAATAAATCCCTGGACGCGCTGGACATAATAAAAAATAGTTTCCAACTATCACATAGATGGTATGGTACATAATTATAAAGTTGCATTTAAACGCTGGACGCAATTGGGATTTCCCACATGAATTAGTAATCATAATAAGCTATTAGGCTAAATTACGACGTGGCATAGGAAAATTACAGACTGACATGGGAAGAAAACATGCTAGGGATGCATGCGGCATGCAATCGACTTCTATATGCGTCTAGTTATCAAAGACGACGAGCATAGGTAATTGCGAATCGAAGACGCTGAAATATTGATGATGCACGGATGGTTAACATTTCAAGCGGAACGTCGAACCAAATTACAAGTATGAAAACCAGAAAAGTATTATGCAGTCACAACTGAATGCTGAATATTAATTTTTAATCAGATGCGGTAATAAATAATAGTTTCATAATTCTTTCAACAATCGGCAGTCGAAACTCATTTCACGGATTCGCTGTCATTTTACACTCGACGGTTTGATTTATGAAACATGCGTATGTTATTTGCAGAATTTCTGATAACGCACACTGAAACAAATTGCGCAGCCAGCAAAATAGAATTTAATTCAATGGAAAGTTTGCTGTAATTTACCCTGAACATCCTGTTAATTAACGTTTGTCGTGTTTGTTCTTCAATTATTCCTGCACTGACGAAGTTTAAACAGTCATTCATTACCTCTACTGGGACTCTATGCGACGATCAAACGCAAATGACGCGAGAGAAAAAAACAAACTTCACAAGCCCAATCAGAAAAATAAGGAAATAGTTTTCCACAAAGTATATAAATAAATATTTCCGTGGTATTTGCCTTACAGATAAAATATGAATGTTTGTTCTATTTCAGGAATGTTTCCAATCGGCAACTATAGAAAACACCGCACTTACTCTGCTTACAGTGCAGTGAATCCGTGCCACCGACAATATTATAAGCGCAACCAGGCCTGTCACATAAGCGGCGTGTTTGCGAACGTGAGTGAACTGTTTCGATGAGGCCAAGCTGGGAAACTTGACAACAATGTGTTATGCATACTCACCAAGAGCACCTCGTTCACATAACGAAGCCTCCAGTAATGCAACATACTATAGGACACCCTTAATGTAAAAATAATCAACGTAAAAACATACAAGTATAATTAATACGAAAAATTTCCAATTGAGTTTTAGTACACGATCTAAAATATTCAACAAGTTGTAGTCCCTCAGAATGCCAGTGTTGATTTATGCACAATATTCATTGCATTCGCTACGGTTTTACGCTCGCGTAAATATCGTGCAAAATGCGCAAATCGCGGATGTAAACATACACACCCACATCAATCGAGCATAATTGATTGAAACGATTAAAACATAATATTCGATGTCGCTGGCCCACGAAACACGCAAGTAGATCTGTTTGCAGTCTAGGTTAATTAGCACGATCTAATAACCCATTCGGCACAAGCGCAATGATTTAAATTTAGTGACGGACCAAAGCGGAATACAGCAAAAGTCCAGGGGAGATTTTGTGATAGGAGTAAAACTTTCGGTCGGACACTACAAAATTTCTTGGCAATCGCACGCCATTCGCACACTGGTTGCCTCTTCATGTGTTGCTTCCGATGCGCGAAATTACCATTGAGTGAAATATTTCCAGGACTAATGCTAATTCAAATTTCAAGTGGTGAGGAGTAATAGAAACTATAATTTATGACAAGAATTCTAAATCATTGCCATTTGCTTCTATTATTAATCAAAATCTCCAAACATTGCAGTTAATGTAAAATGTTATTTCCCGGCAACATTTCAATTTCAGAGATTCACGAAGAACGCATCGTTGAACAAACACAATTTGACACGGTGCGTATTTTTCTCCTGTCTCCGGTTGCTAAGTTGCCCAGTCATTTATCTTCGCTGATATTATTACACGCAACGAGCCATTCATATATTTCTCGCGAGCGCGACACAAAGCTGCAACACAAGACGACAGGCGAAAATAGTGGCACAGGGAAGAGGAATTCAGCGAAATTTTCCTCCCGTGTGACACAAATATCCTCGGCGAATAGATTTCCCGACCATCCGTCCATATAAAAATACACATTAGGGGACCGGCGTGGAATTGTCGAATCTCTCGAGAATGCCGTGCAAAACAAGAAAATATAGGGGAAAGTCGCTTAAGTCGTACCGTCACGTAAGTCGTACCTCGGTCTTTTCTCTAACTTGAAGGCACTTTATGCAACTTAAAATGCTGTATTCGGGCAGCATGAAATCATACTAGAAGCATATTCTTTAATCAGTTCCCGCCGAATCGGAATTAAGAAGTTATGCGCAAAAATAGTTTTGCTCCTCGTGCTCATCCAATTTCTCCTGGAGCTTGAAAGCATTGGTGGTCAGAAAAACACCACTAAATATGTGTTTCATGTTAAATATTGGTATACATCTATCCATGTATTGTTTTCTACATGGATTTTGTTAAATATTCCTTCTGATATATTGTTTAAGGTTGTTTTAAGCGGGAAGCACATGTTTGCTAACTCGTACCCCTTTGCGTTTTTTAAGTCGTACCTATAGAACATATGGGACTCAAGGTTTCAGCTGCGCCACGAGGCGGCGCTACGGTTGCGCGCCGAAGATACTTTACTAGCGTGATGAGAATAGGGAAGATAGTATGATTCAGTGCCTCAAATGCAAAATTTGGATGCATGACAAATGTGTTGGGGTGTCCAAACGAGTAAAAAATACCTTGCAAATAAATACATTATTATTAAACTAATATATATTCTCATTTTGATATTACTTTGGCATAGGTACGACTTAGGGTATCGATGGTACGACTTAGGGTACCGGTTTGTTAAGTCGTACCGTTTACACATTTTTGTTAAATTGATGTTTTACAAAAATATAAACATTTCTGATTAATTTTTCTCATACTAATTAAAGCTATATTAACTAAAGCAGGTGAATATGTCAAAAAACTGACATTATGTTGCAAAACTTTCAATTTAGGGCCAATTGTATTTTAGGGGTACGACTTGGCCAACCTTCCCTACAGGCGCGCACGGGTAACATTGGCGCACCCAGCCAAAGAGGGTGACATGTAGTGTCACACAAGCCAGACCAGACCGCTCCTTCAGCCGCTGATGCAACAGGGAATTCCCTACTTCCGTTTATGAAGCGCTGAGCGAGCCTACAAGGCACAAACAGATAACAGAGACCCGGGTCGATCGAAAACTTGCTTATAATCTAGAAACTTATTGAATTCATCGCCGGTATATTTTATGATGCGTTTTGGTAAAGTCAGGACAAACAAACAAACTCGTCCGAATAAAGATAAAGCGCAACTTTTCAAGGAGTTATTCCCCTGGAAAAGATGTAACAAATGCCACCGTTCGCCTCAATTAAGATGATTGGAGTAGAAGCGGCGAACAAAACGATTCGAATCGATGTGAAATACACCAATATTAAATGACAGGCGAGCCGAACAAAACGAGGCCAAATAACCTTCCATCAATTCTTGAAAATATTTTCCTGCCAGGGCAGACAGGTAGAACTCTATTAGTAGATATTACATAAATTGGCAACGGACAAACGAAACGAAACAAAACGAATATGAATATAAACGTCACTTGATTTGATATGATACTACACACGCAAAAGACTACTTATTGCATTGATACCATTTTTTAAAATATGTATTAATTACAAATATGTGTACACCTCTAGACGATGTGCGCCAGCGTTCATTATTTTAAGTTTATTTCCCAAATGACGGAAGCGCCTTGTTCATTATTAATGTTGAGCGCTGGCCGCATCAAGGTAATTTGGTTTAGAAGATGCCGCCACGATCCACGAATAACGCCGCTAAAGTTAATATTAATTACACCCGATTGCACGTCGGTGCAATCTAAAGTTCAGCCAGGACGCCATCAAAGAACAACAAAGCGGCGCGCCGATCTCGGACGATATGAAAATGACTAACGACCAAATGAACAAACAGATAATAATCAATATTTAATAGCAATGCTATCTAATAACATTCCCTTTGAATTTAGCCAGTAGCGGATCAAACGCGTGTTCCACTTTAGGAAACGCAACACATTTTGAACGCGTTTACCGGCCAACAGTCGGGAAACTCAGCCGAAAGCCACCGGTCGAACCAATAATCATCGTTGCTTAGAGCCGCTATTGGTAAATAAATGATGAGGTTGTCCATTAAATATGCAGGAAGTAATGTGGGGGTGGTTTGTCGGCCATGGCGGAATCGACGTCGACTACTAACCACCCATACACACCTGTACGAAGCCTCCAGCATACAATCCCATACAGGATATTACGAACAGCCATGACAAAAATAAACAGCGACACGTTTCGATCAGCTAAATGCAGCCAGGGTACGCCGAGCGGAAAACGGCAAGGAAACAGCATATGATTACCTAACGCCCGATACTTATTAAATATTTCAATTATTAATTACGCATTTGTCGAGCACCCAGCACAGAAGGTGCCGGGAGAAGGGAGGGGGGTCTTTTTCCTGGTTTCGATGTCGTTTGTGGTGTGCGACCAAGTTGCGTTGCCTAGGAACGAATGGAAAACCTTCGACACGCGATATTATCGTCAAAACGATCGGCCAGCACTGATAAACAGATTACTCGCCCGCTGTCCATCCATATTTTATTGACAAATTATCCTGCTATAAGCGGACAAACCAAGTTTTGCGCGCGCCATAGTTTGGGAATAAAACTTCCGACAACGATTAAAACTATATCGGGACCACCCACAACAAAAAAAAAACTATACGATCGTACGCACAGCACGCGTTCGACTAAATGGAATTATTAACAGCTATTTCACGACGCACACGCATACACATACACACGTGCAGATGTGTCGTGTGGAATTCGGAAATTCTAACGGTGTGCGCTAACGTAACGCGTAAATAAATTAACACTTGGTAAAATAACAAGTCTAAAAGAATATTTACATGTTGTTTATATTTAGACGCGCTCTGCCAATAAGCTAAGAAAATATTCAAATGTCTCATGTGTTCGCAAGATGAATCGTGAACGGGCGATACAGAACGGATTTTTTGTGGTTTCGTTTAGTTTATAGCTAGTTTACTGCACGTAAAAGAGATTGCAAAATACGCTCATTTTGCTCGCTCGGTATACCAGAGGAGCTGCCATTTTATACCAGACCATTGCGGCAAGAAATATGTTATTTATTCAATTTATTCCAAGTAAAATGCAAATGTTTATCAAACCTAGTTTAAACAGTGCAGGTCAGGTCCAGGATGTGGTCGTTTTGTCCGAAAATTTAGTATCGCGTGCTGCGCGACGCAATTGAAAAAACAAACAATTATATCCGAAATAACTCGCAACTTTTCGTGAATGACATGTACATTTTCTGTGCACAAAACTTTTAGCATAAAACAAGAACTTACCTTAACAGTAAAATAGGCACACGTTTTGGACTCAAATTCGAATGTTGTCACCACCTGAAAACAAACAAATGCAGAAATTTACAATGCGGAAATACAAGTGCTGTACTTGAAGTTTTTATAAACTGCATCTCATTGCACAACTGCCTACGTGTGAAAAGCTCACAGCGCAGACATAAATCTTCATTTCCGATTAATAAAACCGTTTTAAAAGCGTACGCGCGATAAACCATCGCACATTGTGCGACTTGTGTAACCTGTTCTTGGATGTCATTCCATAAAAGCGATACTACAACTCGAATAAACTCAACGAGAGTAGTAGGCTCAGTTGAATGTGCAATACAAGGTGACAAATACGCCGACTTTATACTTGGCATAAAATTAAATGTTATTATATCCGCACCATTTCTTTATCGCCCTTTATATTGGGACGAAGTATTTATACATTTTGTATGCGCTTAAATAAGTTGCGCCTCTTATGCAATTTAAATAAATATTGAACACACATAAATTCGATATCGCGTTCAATTATTCACACGCACACGCCAATCGCAGTTATGTAGTTGCAAAGCGTTGGGAGCACTTTTTGAAGCGGACAAAGCTATACGATGATAAATAATTAATCGACGATTGTCCGTTCAGCGCGCGACAATATAGATATCGTAACCTGAAAACACGTGCTACATGGTATCGACAGGCTCTTTCTGTGTCTTCAAAAATGTAACACAAAGAGACTACAAAATAACAAAGAAATACGCATAAGAAACAGAAAATGAAAAAGAAAAGGCAGGCCACAAACTTTAAACATGTTTATTTTATGCTTTCCATTTGCACAAATAGATACTTTTAGCCAGAATCGAACAATATATTGACTCAGCCTGTATGACTAACACGTACTTAACCTTTTAGTACCTGCGTACCATACATACGGTAGAGTAAAAAATATTTACAAAAGCATTTAGCACTCGTTACAATATCATTCGCAGTGCTCAAAATTTAAATCTCATATCCGAACACATGGTTCAGCAACAACACAACAGCCACATGCGATCGATAACTACAATTCTCGCATGTAGGATTTGTCCGCAGTGGGTAGATAAAAACGGGAGCACAATTTCACCACGATCAGCTCAGTCAACAGTAGAGAGCAACAGAGTAATGCAACCAGTGCGCACGGTATGTTTTTTGATATGGGCGGACGAATGAAAAAATTATTATTAATATGAAACGTGATTAAAGCGACAGCAACATGATTTAAAGTATATTTTAATGTTTAGTTTTAACTAACGAATAAACCTTTTCATCGTCAATATATTTAGCTGGATAATGAATTCCGTTTTAAAACTTACTGACATAAATACAAAGTTTTAGCGTGCTTCCACATTTTTCACTACCAAAGTCATTTTCGAAACATGTTTGGAAGTTACGAGAATCATTTTAATTATCATAAGTGAAATCTTGTAAGAACGCGCAGCTCGTAAATCCTTTCAGCTACAAAACAGACAATAACTGCTCGCAACTATCAACAGAAGCAACCTAAAAGGAAAGAAGCAAAAACTGCGCACTTAAGACGCGTTACAGTTGCGCCTCTATTAGCTAAAACAACCACTAGGTTTCTAATGTTTCAGCACAAAACGATTATCAATGCAATCTTTTCATAAACAAATCCAGAACTAATTTCATCCGGGAAATACAAAAGGGAATAACGACTATAGAAAGTATCTCAACATTTTGCAATACTTTAAATATATAAACATATGATAGCAATCAACCATAAAGTCAAAGAGAAAATGCTTCCGAGTAATTTGCCATTTCGTGATGTTAATTGCCTCGTATATTTTTTCTATTCTCGGTGCTATTAACCCTAATTACCATGCCGTAGCACATATATCATTGTGTGTCTTATCTCATCCCATGTTGATCACGTGTGTGAAGTGAATTGATGTTGTTTACTGTTCATTGTACGTTTTTATGACGTTTTCAACAATACTTAAATATACGTGTTTGTTCATACTACATCCTACACACTGTTACACTTAAATTAATATAGATTCGTTGTTGTTGTTATAGTTTGCGAAGAAGTCGGCCTTTCATTAAAGTGTGTCAAATTTTCTATGCTATTGGTGTTGTTGTTTGTGGTTTAGAGTTGCAAACATTGAACACTCGGATGAACAAATAAACCTATAGAAATTGAGAGTTGTCTTACAAAATTGTGTCATTTTCAATGACATAATAACTTTTATCAAAGTCGTAATAGTAATCGTATTTTTTTGTGATTTTGAATGTTCCAAAGAAAATCTAGAAAAGTTATGGAAATTAAATTATCGTTAAATCCTATTTCTTTCCCTTGCAGCAAAATGCGTAGTAGTAAAACTAATAATTTTAACTAGTGTGAAAATAAAAACGAAAGTAAAAAAGATAATAGCAGTCATGTAGGAAGCAATAAACCAAGGAATAGGAAATGAACGCGTTAGGAAAGAATTTTGCCTGCCTCTGCCCTTTTGCGGCACGCCGATGGACATATACCTTCCCTCCTTCACCCCGCAGGATAACAACGTAAGCACACAGGAAAGCGCGCACGGCACATTAATGATGCATAGATTAGTTTCGATGTAACGATTATATTGAAACATTGATGGATAATGGGATAATGCATTTTGTATCGTATTTGTATGGTCAGACATTTGCGTTGCCTGGCAACCAACCGCGCGTGTGTGTCTTCTTCAAACCGATATAAACATGCCATGTTTATAAAAAGACCAAACACAAAAATAATGTTTATATTTACCAACAGCCTATAGTATTGAAAGAAAAATCTAATTAATTACTACGGAATAAAATTTCAATGAAAATAATTAATTTCCATGTGTTCAAAGTAATAACTTGTTATTGAAAATTGTACAAATGTTGACACGCTTGACACTTTTCCATCGACAGCTACAACCACCAACATTACAAACAAAACAAGGGGCAAATAAAAATCGATACATCGACCACTTCACCTAACACACATATTCAATATTGGAACTGTAACTACAAAGTAAAGCAACATTTGCGATATACACAAGCTAATTATACACACGTAAAATAAATAAGTCACGATAGCAGAAATGCACTAGATAATTATCTTCCACGTACGTATGATTACGTTCAATGTGCGCATGAATTATTAACTTGTGACTAATGCCGTGCATTAGTTTAAATTGCAAGTTGTTAAATTCAATTACTACCGCATAATACATTTCATTAAAGCGGACAAGTAAATCATGATGCTTCAAAGTTTTATTTCAAAAATGTCCTAAATTGATTTCCACACTACAAATTACACTTACTTCCTACTAAAATACCAAAATAGAGTCAATATATTATTTATTTAGTTCATGGCGTTAGTGTGTCTTTAGCATTTGACGTTATCGGCGACGTCAGAAGACTTTGAAGAAATTTTGTTTGTTTTAGTTTGTTTGTTTATTACACTGCAAACATTTGCCTGTGCCTCGTTACGTGTATTTTTCAGGTATACTCCATTTGGATATGGGGCTATGTGCAGAGAGCAATTAGAAATATTCGACAGGACGCTAGGCAAAGAGAATTTGGAAACTATTTTTTAATATGCCCGAGCGCGTGTTAATTCGGTTTTCACGTTCGGTGCGGTTTTCAATTACCAATACTAGTATAATAGTAGTTTCGGTTGGATTTATGGGTTTTTAATTAACGATCTTTTTTTGGAACAGCGCGATGTCACCGGGCGATAATAACTGCTAACTAGATTGATATGGAATTTCAGCGGCAACTTGTCAGCAGGGAAAACCTTGTGATAAAAACATGTTAATAAATATCTATTTTTGACAAGTCTTTGTTAAAATAAAAATAAACTATGGAGGTAATAATGTCTTTCGTATCCTGTTACCATCAAAGAAACATAAAATTATTTAAATTGCACATTTCAATCCGCTTCCTATAAATCACAAAAGTTATGTAGTATTGCGAAATCAAAATACGGAAATATCATTTTCGCTCTAGATGTAAGCAAAGAATAAATCCAAGATTCACGTAAATTTATTATAAACCAAATCAAAAAACGCCCAAAATAAAACGTCGCAATGTTGCAAAGCCACGTGAAAACAAAGAGATAAGTGTGAAATGTTTCCTAACCCGAAACAAACAAAACACGATCTATTCTATCCAACTAGCACGCATACACATTCACGCATGTACACACAGCCATCGTGCCGTGCGGTGCGCAAACCCAACATCGCGTTTATCTATGATCATAATATTTTATCAACATCAACTGTTGTGTTATTACTTGATTTCGTTTTAATAGCAAGCGCGCGGGCAGTGTCGGCGTGCGTCGACAATAATTTCAGAAACCGGCGGCGCGGCATCGATGCCCGCGAAGCGTCCAACCTCACGACATGGCATGCCATCCATGATGATAAAAGGTCGTTCAGCCGGCACAACGACGGCAGCCCCTAGCGCTAGCACGCATGTTTTTATCGATATTTCGCCGACTGCTCGGCGTATGTAATCGCGGCGTGCGGCGTAATTGCAACTATTAGAATATACTAACCTTAATCGAGCCGCTCGTCTCGTAGTAGACCGACGTTGGCGACGCACACAATTTGCAAACTCTTTTTCTATCACTCTGGGAATTTAACGCCGAACGGAAGCAATGGCGCCAGCGATGCTCTGCTCCACAAACAGCTGAATAATAAATGCCCTCTGCACGCACACCACATAGCGGTTCGCGCGCGTCTTGCTTCTGCGCCGATTCGGCGTCTCTTTACTACCAACCGTAGAAGCGTAAATGATACATGCAGCGACATCTGTTGAGCTCACCTAGAGAAGAATAAATAATTTTAGATTACAACTGGTCCCAACGTTTTTAACGCTATAAATATATGCAACAATTTAATTTCATTCATATTGAATTAAACAATTAAAGTTTGCCAAACATAAAATCTAATATTTAAACAAAGAATTCGTCGATTTCTTCAAGAACTAGAATACGTGGCGCCATCTACGGTATTCTAGAAGCATTCATTTCCTATTGTCACAACCTTCAATTTAACAGATACGTTCCAACCAAGTTCAAATCATGAATAGCGCGCTAAATAAACTAAGAGGACAGAACGAAGCTTTGAAATCGAAACTCGTCATAGCTGAGCAACAAAATGCGGAAACCTTCGTTGCTTATCACCAGCATACAGGAGAATATCACATCAATCAATACAAACTTAGGGAGTACAGTGACAATGCACAAATGCATATAAATGAAATCAATGTAAGATCATAATATTAAAAAATATAAACTAATTAATATATCACATTTCATAGGCGTTACATCAGAAAAATTGTAAACTTGAGCTGGAATTACTCAAACTGGAAGCCCTCCTGCAGGTTAAAGATGAAGATGCTCAGCATGAATCACTCCCTGAAATAAGAAACAAAATAAATGCTGTGATTTTGGAACAATCATGTATTAAAGCCTATGTTGAAGATGTAAATAGGCAAATTAGCATTGCCAGCCAGAAAATAGAAGAATTGCAGCAACAAAATGAAGAATGGATGATGAAATGCAGAAAAGAACAAGAAGCTAGAGATGAATATTTGGCGTTTATCAACAGTAACTTACTACAATCATAATTGTTTACAATTGCATTAAATTTGTGTGGACGTTGTTAACGCGTTCTCGCTTCCTTTCAACCTGATTCATCAGATTGTTGATTTTTGTGTTGTTGGCTTGAATTTTCTTCTGCATTTTACGAATTTGTTTATGCAGAGCTATAATTTTGTAATCATCAAAATCAATCTTTCCTGGTTCCACATCTTGAGTACTAAAAAAACAGATAAAATAGAATTCTTAGTTAAATTCTTAACCGCTGTGTTGTACTAATCAAGAAGTAATCACTTACTTTGTCCTCTTTTGGCCAGTCTGTTTCAAAGATTCTAATTCGTCAAGTGCTTCTCCAAACGCGACAAAATGAGCATCTTTTTCCAAGATTTGCCGAAGTGTGTGCTCAATTCCAGTTTTCAATACCGGATACACATATTTTGATAGTGCTTGTACTTTGGCGGCATCAGTCTCACTGTAAACATGAACAAAGCATGAGGAAGTAAATCACAATACATTTGATTGTTCACAGTAGAAACGTGTGGGTTTGTTTTAATTTCCTGTTTATTATCATAATGTAAAAATGCATGCATGACAATAAAAATCCATCGAGTTGAATGCAATGAGGTTGATTAGGCCGGGACTGGTGCAATATGAATTAAATAACATACTTGCCACAGACCACGTCCTAAACACCCACATCTTCTTTCGAGGCCTGCACAAATTAATTCATCGAATAAGCGAATTTTGTTTGTTAATTGCGCGTGCACCATCGGAAAAGCACCGTTATGCCAATCGAAATTCTCAGCTCAAATGAGTGTAGTAATATAATAACAAACATTCAGATGGAGCAAATGAAGCAACAGGGCATTGACATTGTTGCACAGTACAAGCACAGATAAGGTCATTGAGGAAAAATTGAATGGTTATAATATGTTGTGATTAACTTTTGCAGCTTACCTGCAGCTTACAGGACTGACGATTTCGTGCGGAAATTCGTGCAATAGTTGTTTGAGTTGTTCGGAATGAGTGCGTTTCTCACTCGCCATGCTTTCGGAATGATGGTGGCGGTTAGAGCTGGCGATTGCCACGCGGTTCTTTCTTCCTTCGCCAAGGCGAATTCACGCACGAATGGAGTGAGCGAAGAGTGCTGAAGAGCAGATGAGGGACAGATGCAGCCGACTGGAGGCAACACAGGCCGCACACACACGACCAATGAAGCGAAATAATGTGAAGTAATCAACAATGGTCAATGTAACGGCGCGAATCGTTGGAAACGGGTTTTTGAAAGTACCGGTTTACAGGTTTGGCTGCGCGCGCATTCCATTTCGGGACAAAGATGCAACTTTTTGCACGAAATTTGCTAATATAGGTATAATTTATGCAAACATTAATTAATTATGATTAATAATTAATTGCAATAGTTACATTTTACTAAAAATTATCCTATTAATTTAATTTCTCAGCAAAATATGTAAACAAA
This sequence comes from Dalotia coriaria, assembly GCF_025399875.1. Taxonomy (NCBI): domain Eukaryota; kingdom Metazoa; phylum Arthropoda; class Insecta; order Coleoptera; family Staphylinidae; genus Dalotia; species Dalotia coriaria. The sequence continues at coordinate 3,278,568 of NW_027045451.1, forward strand.
CGTGTGCCATGTAGTGCCATCTCAAAAGTGACAAGGTTACCATTAATACCAGATTATTGAATAAACGTGATAATTAAATGTAAATATACAATCTCTAATTAAATTAGTTGTTTTAAAAATCTACGTTTTAAATTAACAGTATTTGTACGACTAAAAATAATTTAAATAAAGTTGTCCCAAAAATTAATCAAAATTACAGAATGGTCCGCCATCTGTGAGTGAAATCATGAACTATATAAAGGTACAACTTTATTCTGGTAGAGGGCTATAGCAGTATTCAAATAAAATTATTTATTCACCATCGATAAATAAGAAATATTTATATTTAATACACCTTATTGTTCACTTCTGAGTTATCATTTGTAACTATAATAGTTGTCCCATTAGCAGACATGTTTCAAGTTGAACCAAATGCGTTTATAAAAGTGTCAACTTGAGACAGAATGTAAAACGTTGCAATTTGTTCTTTTCCTGTACTTTTCGCAATTGTTTACACGTTTGTGCGTCGCCATTACATCTCAAACGGGCCATATCACGCATATAACTTAGCGAAAGGGCGCACTTCTGACTAAAAGCGTCCGATTAATGTCTAGACGTACAGCAATAATTATGATTTAATGAAACCATTTGCCACGGCGCGATAGCATCGCGTGGAACGTGGAAGATGTGTGGCGCACACACCGCCATCGTCGTCTCATCCGTGACGCCGCCGCCACCGCCACACAGCCCACACAGGGGAAACATTTTCGCATCCGAGCGAATTCACCATTTGCCACTAAAGCTCAAATGACTCTCGGTCGAATGTAATGTCTGTTGTGTCCATACAGCCCCCAGCGTTGACGTACTGCGTATTTGTCGTGCATAATGTTTAATGTTTTGATGATAATTCCACTATCACGTGGTGTACAAAACACCAGCAACAATTTTTGCAAGAATATTAGTAAATCTAGAACTTCAACTGTACCCAAATTACATTTTCGTAATCAACATGCATTTCATACGTACTGGTATATCAATGCGATGATTACTCTTGATTACTTTGGCCAATTAATGGCGAATTATTTGCATTGCATGTAGTCAAATTATTCCCAGCGGAACTTCGTTATTCATGAGCGTTGACAGCCTTACCCACGCGTTACAAGAATCATTGTAGTCACGCCATTGATGAATCTCGATGTACGATTCACATTTCTATGAAAGTTTGCTTTGCGCGCCCGCTGAACGGCAGCGGGTGCATTGTGAAATTGTACATATTCGTTCGTTAATAATTAGCTGCGAAACAGCGCGGGCGTGCACAAAGAGCATTGAAGTACACAGAGCGAGCGAGCTTTCGAGCTGGTTACTGCGGCGGGGCGGCAAATAGCAAGAAGCGCCGGGTGTTCATTTATTTTGCGAATTAATTGCTTAATTGATTAGCGCTTAGCGTATGATTGCACTCTATATTTATGATTTGTGTACAATGTATTATAGGTTCTATCCGCACTATGAAAATCTATGTTATGACATGTAGGTAAATTAGTTTAGTCCAGCAACATCATTAATTAACACAAATTGTTCTGTTGAGATTAATAAAAACAACAATACCTGCCTCATAATAATAATACAAAACTCAATACCAGATTTTCAGATATAAATAAATAATAATAAATTTTAATCAAAACTTGCCGTTGTATTAATTAACTCATCAAATATAATCAACAAAATGCCAAAATCAAGTTTATTGTGATTGTTTTGTTTGATATGCAACAAAAAATAAATTAACTACCCAGATACACATCATACAATATCACACAATACCATCTATCGCTCGATATTGCCCCATGTGCCGATACAATGTCAATTTCTGTGTAGTTCTGCATTCCTCTAGTCCTTGTGTTCTTGTCCATTGTGTCCTTTAACGCTTTGTCCTTGAGCATGCACTCAACTTTGGACCATTCGGAGCATGGCGTGATAAACGCGTCAATGATAGCGTCTCGTGGAAGGACAATCGGGCATAGACAAAACAAGACGGGAATGTGATGTACGACCAAACAAGTATCTAGACTTGATGATGAGCCGCTGACAGTCGAGGCGAGAATTGGATGTGTTCATGTGTTGATGTGTATCTTGAGCAGCGAAAACAAGCGCACAGCGCCATATTTGAATTGGACGCCTGTTTTCGGGCTCGTTGGGCTTGTCCTTTTGACAGGACTGACACGAACACCGTCATCACTATCCCATTCTCTATATTTATTGGCGAATCGTAAAGCGTAATGAGAATAACGCTCATTGTACGCGCGCGCGCGCGCGCATTTCCGCAATTTTACGACGATACACGCTGATAGCAAACGCTTTTAATTAATTTTACGTTGTCGCGTTAACTACGGATTAGCATGTGCAAGGAGATTCTTTAAGACGAGCTTAATCTTATCTGTAAAACACTTTTACTTCATTAACTTGTATTTTATGTGTTATCTTGCTAAAGAAAATTAAAATTTTTAAATTTTTGGATTTGATAAGACCGTGAAGCGTTGTGTAAATGGGAAATTTCAATCTTTGCTGCCTATCGTTGCTACTCGAGTGGACGATAATTCTCCAGGGTATCACTCTGGCCAGGTCTGATTCAATTACCATCGATTATGATGAGGATCTCGATTAAAGCATTCGGTCGGACCGATGGATGCCCGATAATCATCACGCCGGCCACAGCAGTATCCACGCAGCACCACCGATCACAGATTTGTTCAGTGATAACTGTCCATCAAGCAAAGGATTTTAATCAAATCGCACTCACCTCAAATCACACCCAATCGCAATAAATTAAAACTCAAGTAATCAAATTAATCCGTTTATATACTAAGCATTAATAAACTCTCTAGTTCCCATAAATATAATTAAAACTAAACAAATGCAACACCTTGTATATCCATGTCCAGAAAGAGAACGCGCTGATATCCTGAACCATTTTCCGGAGAGTTGCGCGCATGAGAGAGACGGATTCCGTATATATAGGAATATAACGATCGTTATTATTGAACGCGCTCAACCAGGATAAAGGCGACCGTGAAGGACGGCGGCGGCTGGCGGCGTAAAAAGACGAGCGCGCCCCGTCGAGCATCCACTCCTCCTCATATATTAATGTCGAAGTATGCGCTGATGCGCGTCGGGTCGTTGCAGGCGTTGCACACAAAAGAGTCGATTCAGAAATTGCCACGCAAAGATCATTCCCGCAGCGAATAGGGTAGGCAGTCAGAAAAAAAGCACAAAAACGAGTGCAGAGATGACATATATTTTTCGAACGAGATCTGACCAAGAGAGAGGAAATAATGTTGTTATGAATCGAAAGATATCGATGTGAATTCTGACACGAATGACATAGATTCTAAATGTGGCATGAGGGACTCCGCTTGGCTACTAACCATTACTTTTTCATTATTTTTAGAATGAAATTGGTCGAAGTGGATCTCACAGAGAATATTTTTTAGTTTGGTACTTTGATTCTGTCAAAAAAAGACAAAGTTTTAGTTGTGTTAACTCTAAATCTAGAGGTTCCACGCAGAAATACGATATTCTTCAGTACGTCTCTCGTTATAATTGCACGTGACAAAATTAATGAGGTAGGTTGTGCGAAAACCATTAGAACCGGCGCTCGTCATCGCCGGCGCCGCTGTTGTCGGGGACGGTGGCGACGATGGGGTCGTTTTAGAGTTCGGAATTAATCGCGCGCGCTAATAGTTCGCAGCAACACTATCGCACAGGGCGCAAGAACCGAGAGGTGCTGGGTTACAAGTACAAATCGCTCATCCGTCGCCCTCGCACATTGTTGTCGACGCATACATACTATCAAAGTATTAAGAATTAACATCGAGTTAATGGGTGCGCCAACAAAGAAATCTCATGTTACTTAAACACCATAAAATCCCACAAATTAAAAACAAACAAAAAACTAGTAGGTTTGAATTGTAAATTTACATCACGAAACAATACAATAACAAAAGTGTTATTTCACCTCTTGTTAAGAGTTTTTACAAGTTAATGAACACAGTACAGTTCGCAAAATATCATCAAGAGCCGACATCATCCATTGGCGAGCGTTTTTCTTTTTCTTTTTTTCGGCGCTTGCACATCGTTACAACAACAAACACTCGACGGCACTAGGTAACTGGCAGACGCACAAGATAAACGTTCGTTTGGAAAAATGGGAAAAATTAATGCTGGATTTTAAGTGCGTCTGGAAAACAATGCCATCATCAATCACCGCACTTCGAACCGGTTGGGACTCGCGCCCGCTTGGCTCTTTTTTTTTCAGGGTTGCCGCCCGCGTGTTGTTTTAAACTTTTCGAACGTTTCGCGTGCAACCGACGTCATGGCATTAAAGTGGAATTACTCCCAATACTCTTCGTATCCAAGCATACAAGATGTACGAATATAATCCCACATATGTTCATGCTGTTGGAAAACATGTTGAGTACTTGTTTCAATTTTTAATCCGTAATAAAAAAAATTAAAACAAAACATTAAAACATTCAGTATATTTCGAGTATAAATCATATTCTATCTACTAACTGTAATTGACTTTTGACTAATGTCGATGTTAACTTTCTTGATGGTTTGTTTTCCGGCATTCACCTATGCGAATGTAAATGTGTTTGGATGCTGATGGTGTTTGCTTAATTGCAATTGAAATTGCGTTTTTGTTGATGTGTCGTGCCGCAGTGCTTACTTTACATACGCGTGCATTGAACGCATATTTATTTTATTGCGGTATCAGTTGGTAGGCTATTTTATTGAGTGTTTGAAGACATGAGGACATGGTTATCTCGTGGCAAACGATCGCATAAACTCATTTTTATGGTTGCATGAATCATAAACATCATAAAACACCCGACTGTACTATGCGACATTGCGACACTGCGACACATGCTTCCATAAATTCGTATGTTTGTATAATAATATAAAATAAATTGGTTAAAGTTAATTTTTGAAATCAGTGGAATTATAAAAACTTGAAAAGAGTTTCCCAATCATTTAATTTATAAGAAATTTTGAAGTTGTTCTTCATAAATGTTGAGATTTTTGGTGAAAATTTAAAATATTGATTTATAATTTAAGTATGCACTTACATGCTTTAGCTTTTTGTATAAAAATTGATATAATGAACGAGCCGACACTTCCATATGCATATTTCAGCAACTTTGGCACAAAGAAAAGTATCGCAGAGTATGTTCCATATTTATTTGCCCTCGGCCATAAAACTGAGGGCATATTGTAGCTTTTTGCACCCTCCAATTCTTATATAACCGGCGGTACATAAAGAATCTTGAAAGTTGCTTCTACGAAGATTTAAAAAAATATTCCACCGTGTGATAAAAACATATTTCAAAAAATTGATTTTTACCCGCAAAAAATAAATCACCACAAAGTTGGAAATACAATTACTTAATAATAAATATTTAACAAAGTTTGAGAAATTAATACCGAGTGTATCATCAAAGAATGTTTTTCTTTGGATGTCTTGCTCCTGTTGCAGATCGAGCGTAGTAAAACGAGGACAGAACTTTTCAATTTATTATTGTTTTCGAACAGCAACTCAACGACTTTTCATAAGGCAAACAAACGATTATTGCGCGTAACTGAGATAAACTTTCGCCCGCGGCGCTCCCAAACTTTCGCAACTACTTAGGCGCAGCAAGCAAGCAACCCCTTTTTCTGTGCACGCGCAGGGCTCGAAAAATTTAAGCAGATGAACAAGAAGAAGAAGAATCGTTCCATAACCAACCGCCCTTCATGCGCACACGAACGTAAAAGCCTAAAACAAACAAATTCGGACGACTTTTAAGTTATTGCATTTACTTTGTTAATTTATTTGGAAAACGGAAACGCTTGAATTTAATTAAAACCCGCTCGGATTGAGTCCGGATCTAGTGGGATGACGCTTCGGTCGTTTTCCGGGCAAACTGGAATAACTTCGGTGTTGATCCGCCATACATTGTTGCGCGTCGCTCGAGCGGAGGTGGATTTTTGGCTTTGCCATGATTTATTGACCGATTTCTAGCTCGTCGATTTAATTGCGGCATTGGCGGATCTGCGGATGGTCCAGTGGTTGGGCGGTCGCGTCGGACTAGAGGACTACAGGCAACGGTTTCCTGTTTTCCAGGTTCGGCACGACGAGGCGTAGTGCGGTGGGGAATGTGCGATGGAATGGGGGGATGAGCTAATGCATTTTCTTTTTGCGGCCGGATTGGCGGCCGAGTTGGATGGGTGGATGGGTTTATGGCGGCAGCAGGACGAGACCGCATCGTTTAGTAGCATTTTCGGTCAGGTTGATGTGGCGGGTGTGCTACAAGCTCGTAAATGATGACAATGAAGGGCGAGTACTTGCAACGTATGAGTGGATCGAAATGCACAGGTCATGTAGATCAAGCGGGGCCCCGACAGGTAGTGTTAATCTACATACGTGGTTACTGCGCGTGGTCATGTTGCTTAATTGACACTACGTCAACAAGAGGATATTGTTATTATCAGTATCAATAACCTTCACAGCCTTTTTTTTAAATATTTTTTTTTCTTTGTGCAACAAATTAAATATTACCACTAAAAGAAAGTGTTAGCAGTATGTTCATTTAAAACACACAAAACCCACTTGAAAATTCTTGCCAAGTTGGAAGTTCCTAATTAAGTTAATGCAATTAGGAAAAGTGAAGCTCCTTATAACCCATATAACTAACTGAGTCACTACCGAATTCGGAGCATATTGTTTCATTCGTTTTGCGTTTTCTGCCGGCAGCAAAACCGGGTCTCAATCCCGACTATCCTGCCACCATTCCTCTACCAACACCGGCACTGTCCCTGCCTGCTGCGCGCTCTAATGGGTAGTCGGCAATCTCGCGTCGCTTCCTTCTTATTTCATCTTCGTTGTAACACTGTCGTCGTTTTGCGGATGGTTTTGCGCGGCGCACACCGACGGCGGCCATCGGGTGCGCACTCGCACTCCCCCGCGACACGACGCCTGCCGTTGCCGTTTTAAAAGGAAGCCTATTACAACGAAATCATTTCACGCTCCGTCACTAATTTCACTACTACTGTTAATTACGTTTGAATACTTTACGACGCGCCGAGCGCGAAAGCTCGTCGTTTTACCGTCTATTTTACGTGAGAGGCGACGGACGCCACACCACTCTACATACCAACACATCCTTTTTGAAATGATTAGGGTAGTGGCACTTAAAATTCTTTACTGGACAAATAATTAGAATAAAATATACTACTTTTATCAATAATATAATGTATCAATTCATTTTCTTGTTTGTTAAAAGTCAATACGTATATTTTACTCGGCAGAAAATCCGAGAAATTCCGCAATTTCTCATCTATTCCATTACATTTCCATTCTCGCGACAATACGTCTCGTTTTCACTTGACACCCGACGCGCAGATGGAAATCCAAAATCGCGGACTTTCGAATGTATTTGCTGTTTGCATAGATCCGACCGGATTCAACCCTCTAGCGTGCATCGCTGCAGCGCATTACAATAAATAACATTTTATGAGATTCGTCAGGAAGGAGCGCCGCTGAATCGAACGTGCTTCATACGCGAATGCCCGCAATAATTTAATGTCATCGACGTCGCGTAAAAATGCAATACGCTGCGCGCCACACTAGGAATAAAGTGTTCCAACGCTAGCCGCAAAACCAAAATGTATACGTGTGTTGGTTCAACTGCGCCGCCGTCTGCCTCGCGTGTGCATACGAGAAAATAATAGAAGGAAACCCTTCGATATTGTGACTTTTATTTGTTCGACTATTCGCTTACTCGTTTATTCGTTTTTGTCCCTCAACTTGTGCGTCGCCTATCTTGTGCTACGAATGGGATTCTGATGGGGAGCGCTGGGATCCAGATAGAAAGACAACAAATAACTGAACCACTAAATTCGACAAATCCGGTGCAATTTTTGGTTCAATACAGGGTTGAATTAAACAAATTTAAAAAAATTTCACTTCTTATAAAACATTTAACTAAAATTAATTAAATTTTAATAATACTTTTGTTGTATTAATTTTTTACTTAGGCAATATTTGTAAATACGTCACTGGAGTAGAAAATAAAAGAAAACGACAACCTATGGCCGTCGGACGTTTGGGAAAACGATATGTAGTAGTTTGTCAGAGGGCGGAATATCTTCGTGCGTAGGGTGAGCGCTCGCGCGCTTCAGCAAGAATCTGCAGTAAAATTGGATGTAAAATTGTACGATGTCTGACTAGTCACGGAATATTTAAACTGCCAACCGAACAAAATGCGGAGCAGCCGCCGCCAGAAAAGGGCGCACCATATGATCACAGCATTCGATGCAAAAAAAGAAGAAAAAAAAAACTAAGAATGTTATTGAGGCGTTCATTGTTTTTTGATTAGGCTTACATTTTCAGCCAATTTTGAATGTTCAACAGTTACCAATAGTTACCGACAGAATACAAATCGATGCTTAGCACATGTATTATGCTATTTTTCGAAAAAATGCACTTTAAACTCTTTTAAAAGTTGGTAGAAAATAAAATTCATCCTTTTCCGAGTATCTGCTCACGTGGTTTTGTATTGTCTACAAACCGCTCGTTATATATGATATATTTAAAAGATATGGAACTGTTGTATCCTTGAAAAACGTAAACACGCTTGATTTATGTAAACCGTCAAGCACTCATTTTAATATTCCCGACGTCTTCTGATGGGCGCGTCCTTCTTCCCATCTTGTCATCTACCATCTCTCACAACTTTCAGTGCGTGTTGCGCCAGTGTCTTTCTACTCCTACGCGCATTCCTCGTCTATTCTTCCATTTATTTATTCGTCCGCGGCCACCTCGCGAAACGTAATCTCTGGATGCGAGGACTATTATTTATCGGGGGCGAGATATAAAACAACAAAACCGAAAAGAGGCGCGAACCATTAATAACTCTCCACCGCCGACACCAACGCGCGCGCCATCACAATCACCCTCGCCTGCATTTATAAAACTAGCTGACAGATTTCCATGCTGTGTAGCACAAACTCGGCGCTGCGGAATTCGTTTTGTCTCTGCGCTGACAAGCTCGCGAGCGAACGCGACGAAAAACCCTTCAAATATTTAATATCAGTTTTCATTACGCAAATGTGTGTCCGGGTCAAGGTCGTACACTTCACGCGACAGCAACGCGATAAAATCTCAAGGCCAGCCGAGCAAAAATATGAGCCAACAAAAGTGACTAAAAACTGCTTCCTGTACATTCTCAACAAAAGCAAGAGTTTTCCTACCTAGCGTTTGCTCAATTAATAGTTAGTTAAGAAGTTGGCTGAAATTGGCAGCACTTGCGATATTATCTAACCGCATAATTCACTCACGTGCTTGTTTGCTTTCGCCTCTGTTTTCATAACTCTTGTTTGTTTAATACGCTTCCTTCCTATCGCGTTTCTTACGGCCCGTTTTGATTAGTCTGCACTTGTATGAATTTGTCTACAAATCTCTTAGTTTATATAAGAAAAGAAGAAAAATATTCCGCATGTGATAAGAAACATTGTTTGGTGAGAATTCGGGCCACCGACCGACAATTCCTAGCTGATGCTGTGCAATAATTACACAAGTTGGGAAACTGGTCCGCTAGACAGGCACGAGTCAACTGGATGTGCGACTATCATAACTATCGGGCAAAATTTGAATTGTTTCTGGAGCCAAGAAGATCGGGAAGCAAACAACGCCGAAAGACAGTATTCTCGGATGCGTCGTAAAACTGTGCGAACGCATCATCATCGTTCCGCCCGACCACCAACCACCAGCCATTGTTATTCGGTAGTTCGGTGGGCACTTTTGGCAAATACAGCAACTTATATTGACAGCCGTCAGTTTTACAGCTGGGCCATTAAACGGCCTAGCAAACTATTGTACACAACGCAGAAACTTGAATACAAAGTCCACAAAACTATGTTTTTTCTTCTTTTTTGAAAGAAGTACAAACAAAGAGCCTATGTGTGATTACATTTGGCCTTCAAAGACACTTTGATCAAATATAAATATTAGTTACACTGTTCCAAAGCCAAGTTACGGCTCGTAAAAGACAAAGTTTTGCTAAAATCAAAGCGTTTGGACGTTGAGTGAACGCTGAATGAACCTATAAAGTTGCCTTTTGACCTGCGCACGATAATATTTGTTAGATTTGCTGGATTTCTCTCGAGAAGCGCTGGTTTCGAGCGCGCGCTATGGGAAAACTCGCCGGGCCTATAGCCGCCACACATCCGCACGAGTTTTACGCGCTCGTAAAACCCATGCGAGTGGGACATTAATGAAATAATGCTGATTTACATTCATTTCAAGTTGTTCGGCGCTCACGCTTATTACTTTAACCGCAATCGTAATGACGACCAACTTCGCATCTGCGCTGTCATCAAACGAACGCGAATTTGCGTTTTCGTCGTTTGCGATTTGTTATTTCGCGCGCCAGCAGGGGTGAATTTGCGCGCATCGAAATTGTGATGAACGAAACGTGCTTCAATGTCAAATGACAAAGGTCAAATGTCAACAGCATAACAACCGGATCGTTATCATAAGCATTTAATTTAACTTACGGATATAAATAACAAAGATAAGCAGCTACAAGAATTTTTATAATTCCAAGTAGGTATCTTGAAACTTTTAATTATGTTAGTCAAGTTTCAATGTTTTAGTAGTACGAGTAATATACTGGAAGGGGTAGTTTTCGAAACGGTGTTGAAAGTTTCCTGCTAGCAAGTTGATGCAAAGTCAAAATTCGCTTCATCTGAAGTGAATATCTGCGTGGCAACGTACACTTTGGAATCTTTGAAGCATTTCAATTAAACTTGTAACGGCAATATCCATAATTACACTAATACACAACTAAAATATTAAATATTTCATCAAGATTACCCACATTGTTTATACTTTGACGTAAATCTTTTCTGTTTGAGTCTGTACTCGTACTTCAAACAAAAATCACTCCATAACTACATTAAGATATTAAATTTTATGTTAACAGAAAGCAAATACTCTTTGTGTATTAACCCCGCACTGAATTACTGAATTAATATACGGTGACAGATCGCCGCAACCGCTCTTTACCGACACACGAGAGATATGATTAAAGATTAAGTCATCTCATTAATTAGAAACAAACCGCGCAATGAGCAAATTGCTTGTAAATCTACACCTACGCCTACGTAGCGCGCTGGCTTTGTAGCAGACAGGCCTTGTCGACAATAAACGGTACTTTCAGAGGAATCCTCCTGGCTTTTCTGCATTCGCGCTGGCTTTGTGCAGCGTGTGCACTCTGACGAAGCGGAAGATGTCGAAAACTTTAAAATGATGTCGCCCGGAGGAAATTAATTAACAAACTTTCGACTCTTCTTCGCTGTTGTCCGAAGATCAAAATATTTTCTACAAGTCCTATTCAAATACAAATTTAATTATACGCAAAAATGTGAGTAATATTTTCTTCGGATAAATATTATATTTTTTAAAATAAGAATTGTGACTAAACGTAAACATTTAGATTTTCCGCTTGACTTCTTTAATAATCTTGTCACTGAAGAAGTAAGATGATGAATTCGCGCGAATGAATCGTGTGAAAAGCCGCTAATAAATAATCCAATTATGCAAATGGTAATTTGATTGTTTGTATGCGTGCAAACTCGCAGGCGCAATTCGCGACCCTGTCTTTTCCGCTTGTTCTTACTTACTTACCTACGGGTGCAATTTACGCGCGGTTGCTTGTTTCGAAAAGCAATTTGTGGACTTAGCACGCCGCCTCAATTCAACAAACACGTATCAATTAAGTCGAATTAGAGAAATGCGCTGCGTGCGCATTTACATATTTATGGAATAAAACAACAGCAAGATGAATTCGATTTTTTGAATTTAGCGGATTAATCAAATGCAAAACACTGAAATTATTCACCATCAAAGCATGTGGCGGTTATTTATTAGCGTTAATTGGATAGTGCACACTGATACTCACATGCTATGCTATGCCATACATAACTATCGGCCTAATTAATCCAAATGAAAATTGAAATTCGAACATTTGCCGAACGTTGATATGCGCTGCGCATGCGTCACTCGTACCGATATATGCAAATTAATTACGTGAGCAACGGATTGCTTCCGGCCGAGCATTCTTCTGCGCTTGATGCTGATAATATGAATGAAACATTGATAGAGACGTGACGCAGACGCGACATGTATCATTCTCGGAATTTATGCGCCACTCGAAATCCGTCCGTCTCGCTCTCAATGTGAATGTGCGATTGCGATTGAGGTTGATTTATGATTCGGTCGCCGCCGGACGGACGCTCGAAAACAACCCGTTCGAGATTAAAATAAAATTATGCAAATTTCCAAGCATTCCGACTGGGAAAACGCAAAAAAATCGTAACAAAAAAGGTGTCATAATAAATACTTATTCTTAAAAAGCAAAAAATGGAAATTTTGCGTCCCGAGTTGAAAAAATAAAGAATAATGTTGATTTTATACAAAATGTGCCCTCATTATTAGTTCGCTCACCATACTATAACCTAAAAAGTCTAATACAAGTAGTGGTCTTTGTACTATCGCCATTAAAAATATTTCAAAGTGTAATTTGAACGCGTCAATTCTCCCGCTCGCCTGCAGGCTATGCCAGAGCCCAACACCAGACCTCATGTCAAACGTTAAATGAACGTTGTCATTGTTTATAGATTGCTGCGCGTTATTGGTTTTATTGGCTGTCGCTGCTGGGTTTTTCTAGCGGCGAGACATTTAAGCGCATTGCGCTTTTTCCGACGATATTTAGCGGCGTGGCGCTGCATTCGACATCCAGAGTTCTGAAGCGCGCTGATCCGACACCACACCGCGTGCAAAACAACACAACGAACACACGCGTACACGAAATAAAAAGCGTCAGCCATTAAACTGTCATTATCGCGTTGCGAAGTGCTGTAGACGTTTATCGCTCTATGCATGATTAAACCGCCTGTCATTCGCGGATAGATACAAAGTGTCATTCGAAACAATCCGATGTTAGACATGCTGTGATAAATCAGAATCGAGCTGTACGAGCAATAAAAAATATCAGTGTTTTATCGAGGGTAGCGAGCAAAAAAAAGAAACCAATTGCGATGAGGGTGGACAAAAACGCGCATAGATTGTTCATTCAATATACTCATAAGTACCTTGTATTGACATTTGTTATCATGATTTGGATACACTGTCACACTTTTTTTTTTAGTTTTTATTCAAACTTCTTTATTTATATGCAAATATTTCGTAATCAGAGTTTAGCAAGAGTTTTTCGCTTTGACCGTGCATAAAATTTAATTCAATTTCATTGGAACGCGCCGCGCCTTTATCTTTTAATCATCGCGTCTTCGAGTTTTCAAACAGTTTTCGTAAACTTTCTCGCTGAAATGAGAACGAGAAGAACCGCAACTTTTTGCGCCGCTCGACGCTTGGATCGGAAAAACTACAACAAATAGAAGAGGAGCGTGCAAAACCCTCACATAGTGTGTGCGGTGATTTTTTTCTCCTCCGTCGAATACTCTTTTCTTTTGCCCTCGGCTTGTTTGCCCAGCATCTCCTGCGTCGCGGTCGACGACGAGACATGCGACTGCAAACTTTACAGCCGCTTGGCTGACGTCGACGTCGAAGAAATGCGGGAATAACTCGCCGGGCGTAATGCCTAGAAATATATTGAATTATGCGCTCGAGGGTAATTTATAATATTGATAAAATCAATCTTAGTCGTCGCGATGGCACGGCGATGGCATCGAGCGCACTTATTCAACGAGCAACCAGGATTGCGATCGGAGGAGGTCCTGATGGGTTGTGTGATGGTGTGCTTGCTGGCGAGGCAGGGTGCACACCCCTTGTTGGATCTAAGCCAACGACTATGTAATTACCATCGATACGTCTCGCAAATGTTGACAACGACGGCTCATCGTTCGCTGTGAACTTTTTCGACACAAACCAACTACGCTCTAGATACTCTACTAAAATATTTATACAAAGTGTATCTGTAACTTACGTCTCCTGAAGAATTTATTTATAAATTTAAAAAATTGTCTATTTTTTGATTTTATGTTTACATTTACTCTCATTCTGCTAATTTTAATCCATTGTTTTCCGTTGTTGGTAATGTTGCGTTGGATTATTATCCTCCATGTTCTTGTTATTGTATATTTACCGAAAATGTGCATTAAACCCGGTTGCAAATGGTAAATTATTCGCGCGCTTGAAGCGCACTGCCGGTCATCAGTATTTCACCAGCGGTGACGAGTCGCGCCTGAAATTGTCGTTATGCTAATGAATAATGTAAGCTCCTATCCTGGCGGCGAGTTCAATACACCGAACGATGCGCGATTTGCGAGAAAGCTTTTCCAACGAGGTCGAGGCGAGAAGAGCAAGAAACATTGCTGAAACACCCGCGGGGTGGCGCGACGGCGGTGGCGAGTGACAGACATGTAATGGTGGAGGCGCTTGCTTGGTGGTGGTAGTTTTGGTATTGCCGTCGTTTGCCGCCTTCGGCGCTATGCTCCGCTGCTGACAAAGCATCGATGATGCTCCATTACTCATCTTCCATCGGGATCAAACTCGCATCGTGGAGAATGACGATGTTGGTGGCTTAACAAACGCCTGCCAGATAGACAAATGTCACTGGCGGTAAGGTCGGAATTTAATCTTCGATGGAAAATGATTTTCAATAACAAGAATAAAAACCGTGCTTCGTACATTTCATTACGGTTGTATTATTAAAAGTTGATCAAGTAGAAAGCTTTGTTTCAAGTGCACCTGCATTTTTCTTTGTTTTTTTTTTTCGAAAAAAAATCTCATTCCTATATTTTTTAATATATAATTTTATGAATGACTGAATGCTCGTGGTAAAGATAAGTAGGTGTTGGTTTCGGTGTCGTTTATCATTATTTCGACATTCGCTAAACCCCCACGCAGGCTGAAAGCGCACAAACGTGGAATTGCAGAGGACACCATGTGAAAAGCACGGCCTGCAGGCAGAATCCAATTTCGTCTTATTCAGATCACCGAGCTAGGTGATTTTATTAAGGTATTGAAGGCATTCGGAGAAGAGACGTTCGCCGACGCCATTGGCGTCGAACGTGACTGTATTTATTTCGGTTTGTCCTCCGGATCCGCTCGAGCATAAGAGTTGAGTTGACAGGGTTAACTACCGCTATCCATTTGCAGCTAAAACTCCAGGGCGGCGGCGGCGGCTGAAGGAAGCCGGAATGCAAAAAGGAACCGGCAACCGGATTCGATAACAACGTTTGCTTTCCTACAAATTGCTACTAGAAATAGAAGGCCGCTGTGCGACACGGTGCACGATTTGGATTCGAACACATACCGAATGATGCGAAAATCGCCTGCACAATTTGACCGCCCCCAGCTTAGATCCAGCTGAAGTTTCGAGTGCTCAGTGTGTTCGGACGCGTTCATTTCTAAATCTGTTACTCGGACGAAACGAAATCTGCACGCAGATTGTGCAGCCACTATCACCGGGACGAAAACGACATGCTTACACCCACACACACATGCGCACTCACTCGTTCGGGAACAATCCTTCGACGAACCCCAGCCAACCAGTTGGCTTGTCGCCGACGTGTAGCAGCAAGCCGGAACGAGAGACGCGACTCGTGCATAATTTAAGGAATTTTCATTTTCGCACCCGTTGCGCCCGTGCGCTTTTTATGAACGAATTAAAACGTCTCGACGCCACCTGATGACACACATCAACTGTGCGCCGCGAAGAGCGAAAGTGACACACAAGTTGTGCTCGGGGGCCCGTTACAGTCACATTCACACTTCGTTTAATTCGACATTGTGTGGAATTTCGGCAGGCAAATAAAAGCTTCAGCAGCTGGCGCCAAAATTTCCAGCCGTTTTGTTTCAAAGTGAGAAAGTGCTGTCGCCGGGAATCCGCGCCTCAATGGCTTTTATTAAGAGCGCATTTTTCATACATTTTTTATTTGATATTCCGGGTTCCGGTTGGTCGGCAAAAAAAAATTCACCATTTATGGCATTAAATCCACGCAGCAAATCATTTTTTCGTGCACGTTTGATATGTCTTTCAAAGTTTGCCTCCCGAAATTTCATACATGTCGACATTATCGAGTGGTAAACTTTTCCGCAGGAATCGCTTCACTTAAATTATTGGAATGTAATGACGCTCTCGCCTGCAGAACGCAGCACACTCGACATCAGAGTACCGCGTATCTCGGTTGTGTGTGCATTTCCTTTGAGCTCAAACATCGTCCTGTTTTCCGTTTTGTTCGCGTTCCGGTTGCATCTACTTCTCGTTGCGCTCGTTTTTTATTGCAGCCCAACGCTCTCATTTCTTCCGGGTGGGTACGGGCGTTTCCGGGCGCTCTTTAAGGAAAACTAAGAATAATAGCAAGGAGTGCACAGTCCTCCTGGCGACAACGTTGGCCGCCACTGCCGCCGGTAGTTGGTAAATTCAATTCGAGTGCCAAAGTGAATAAAGTCCCGCTCAGAACTAGCGCGCCGTGGTATGGATTCTGTACTCCTAGTCTAAACCGAGCCACGCGGTACTTATGGCCGAAGCACCTTTGAACCCGGATGCACACTGGCAATGCTTTCAATCCGATAAAGTGAATCGTTCGCTTGCGCCCCGTTCGTCAACTCTATTTCTTTCCGTTCCGCTTTTCAATGACTCACTTTTTACTCTACCCAGATGCATGCACATTGCGGCTGTTAATTTTCCCATGCACTTTTCCCATAGAAATTTTCTTCAGACGGCGGTAATTATTTTATACGCTGAGCACGTACGCGTACAGGAAATTAAAGTTGGCCAAAAATATGCGACATTATGATGATAGTGGCGGCGCATGACACTTCATACTCGTGAACACGTACGTCACTTCTTTGGAGCCGTCGGTCTCATGGACTATGATTCTCTTTTGCACGTACGCACGTTTCAGAATGCTTTATTATGATGCGAGCGGACGACAGATTACGCATTCTGTCATGGCGCGTTTCAAACTACAATGGCGCGCGGCTATTGTGACGAGTTCCGGTGCTGGATATTCGAGGTTCTGCTAATGCAAGCCATCAGTCACTGACGGCACAAAGCCGACTGCATTTTTAATTACTTTTTAACTACAACTAATATTACACGCATTTCTTTTTGTTTTTGTTATAATTATCAACAATCAAACAATTTTCCATACAGTTTTATTATTATTTGCGTTTTGAGATCTAAAACAACTAAAAATAATTGCATTTCATCCAACGCTTGTTATATTTCGTAATAAAGTTTTCTTTGTTTAATAATAATCAACGTACCTAAACAAATCTATTCAGGAAACTAAATTAAACTGCGAATACTCTTAAAATTATAATAAAACGCATAATGAATTCTATTTAAAGTTCTCGTAATATTCGCGCAGTTTTCACAAGTAAATTTAAGTGCTTTTTGCATTGCTCTAAGTAAAATTAATAAATATTTAGTGCCCAACGCAAGAAGTAAATCTTGCGGGGGTTGCTTCCGGGTTGTATCGATAAATTAAATTAATCTGCCGACTCGGTGCGGCAACTCGTAGTATTTTATCCAAGGAAAATGCATCCCCAAGCCGCTCTGCCAAGACATAAATAAAGCGGATTAAATTTAAATATGTTTGTCAACGGACTTAGGGACAACCAACGCGCGCGTCTTCGCTGCTTGTGTATTATTTTTCGCTTTCTGCGCGCGCGGGCGTCCTTTATAAATTAATCATAGCGCGCGTGGCAATTATTACCGTCTTTCTGCCTTCTTTATGTTCTGATTATGAGGAAAAAGTGTGTGTTAATACAACTCGACCAGAGCTATATACTCGTAGGTATCGAGGGTGAGCTGCTAGGAAAAATTGCAACAATAAATCTTTGTTTGAGTCAACAGGTTAAATAATTTTCCTTCCATCGCCAGTTCACGTCGAAATTTACTTAAATTGCGCGCGTTTATTTATTTATTTTTTTCTTGTGTGCATTTGCTTTTATTACACATGCTGCAACGCCAAGAAAAACACAAAAAGAAGTTAAATGCATTCGCAATGAATGCAATCCGCATGCAAATTTTTTTGATATTTCGAGCAGAAAATGCACGACTCTTCTGTAGTGTTTTGCGTTTTATTGTGCTCTTTGCTCTCGGTCGGGAGTCGAGAGTCGCATGGGTTTGGAAATGGAATAAACAACGAAGCTCGCTTTGGCGGCGGCGGTGGTGGCGGCAGCAGCGTGGGCGATGGTGGCCGGGGCGCGCGGTTTGCAGCTGAACAACGCGTTGTTTTCGCATCGCCGCCCGCCGCCGCCGTCGTCGCCTCCGCATCGCATCGAAGCGATTTATATTCGAACGAGTGCGCGCTCGCTGGAAAGTCGCTTTTGCTCGCGCGGCGAGGGTTTTAATGCGTCGGTAAATTCCGAAAGCGAATTCTCGGACACTCTCGTGGATCGGGAATCATAATCGCGCAAAATTTGCATGCATTTTCGCGTCATTTCTTTGACGCAAACAAAAAACGAATCAATATTTTCAAAATGTATCAACAACAATGCACAAACATCGCAAAAAGTGTATACTTGGTTGCCTACAGTTTATATAATACCAATGTTGGACATTTGTAATCGAACATAGAATAAACCGGAAACGGAATGGTATTTATGTACCGAATTAATGTCATGCCTGTGCCAGGTGACAGATTGTGTTTCGAGGATGTTTCGCTTTAAACAAATCATTTGGCTGGATTTCGCAGCGCAATTAAAACGCAATTCATCACTTTCCGATTTAGACGATTCCAAATTTCTAAACATCCACTTTACGGCGAGATAAGCGTGTCTCCGAGCGTGTTAAGCCCTCGCGCCTCGAAAACGTTTGACGCAAAATACGCGTTTAGAAATTACGTGAAGTTAATTAAAAGTGCCCTGAGAATTGTACTAATCCTAGAAGACTAATGAACAAAATTGCCGCACGCATGGAACAGCAAAAACGATTCCTAGATTATACAAGAATTAATGAGTTTGTTATGAGCCGGTACACAAACTCTTGACTTGTCTCGCAATTTAAAATCACAAGCACGAAACGTGTACCGAAAACTTCAAAAACTACCGAAATAGTTTCGCACTAAACATACGCGCGTAAACAAGAATTTCGAATATTAATCCACTTACGAAACTTGTTTCAAGTTTTATGCATTAGCGCACTTAACGCCTGCGAATCGTAAATGTTTGCGATGGAAATTTAAAATCACATTAAGCGCCACTAGTCGTAGTAATACGCCGTAATTTGACATTAGGTAAGCACTTGAGCAATGTGGTGGTGACACAGTTGTTTGACGCGTGAATATTTCATCAGTTTTATTGCGCTCGGAACTATAAAAAATGCATCGACGTGCGGCGCACGCATTGCAAACATCATTCAATTTGTTCCACAATCGCGGAAAATTAAATCGCAATGCGGCTGAACACGTCATGTTACTAGCGGATATATTGTGCAAAACCAATATTAGTTTTCCACCCCACAGCGACACGCTAATAGATTACGGCTTTGCGCAAACGGACGTGGGTCTAAACCACTCTAACTATGTTTTTATGAACACACACCCGATGCTTTTCGCTGGAACTTCATTTATATGAACATGTAAATCAGGCTAAAGTATTAAATTGGAATGTAACAATTTTGAAAAATTCGGTAACTTGCACGTATGATATTGGCATACAAAATAAAATAAAAGCAAATTCTGCGAAAATATAGTAATGTAAAAATAAAGTGTTAACAAAACGAAATATGTCATGCCATTATAAATTTATGACATAATTAGGCATACGCAAACAATTTCACAAGGCAGTAATTCAAAGAATTGGTCGCAATCAATATGCGCCAATACGCGCGAAATCATTGAAATATTACTGCAAATTTAAACGTTCAATGCAATGGCGCTCGGTGCACAGGTGTCAAGCGCACGGCAAATTGCATTCAGCGCTTGCATTGATTTCGAATTTTCCACGTTTAAAATTAGAGTCTTGCATAAATTGTGCTCGCAAAGAGTCAAACTCAACCAAACTATAACCTGATGCATTAACTATTGCATAAATTATACCATAAATAGATATTTAATAAAAATGTGGGAAAATCTGCGGTTTTGAAACGTTGTTAATTTAAACTTTATGTTTTTTAGTTTTCAAGAACGCTGAAATCCTGGAGAGAATGATGGTGGGTAGTAGGTGTATTTGATATTCAAGCGGCGTCGGCATGCCCTGCCGCCTTCACACATCTCGAAATTTGGTGGAACGTACAGTTCGCGTCTAATTGCCGGCTATCCTCTCGCCTTCATCTCTGCTGTAATACAGCCATAGCCAAAATTCACCAGCTCAACTATTGAAGTGTTTGATCAAATTAGGACCGGATTACTTATATAAATAACTATAAATTAAGTAACTACCAAACAACTTCCCTAAATAATAATAATTAAAAAAATATATTTTTACGCGGTTGATTAGTTTTTTAATTAAAAAAGGATTTGTAAATTATTTAGTACAGCCCTGGAGTGGTATATCGCCAACTGCATACGAAACCGTTTAATTAAAACTCTTGTGTGTTTTGGATTCGACTGCTATTTGGAATACGCACAACGTAGTAGGCTTTGCGTTCCTTTTTGCAGTTTTCTTTCACACTGAATAACCATTTACTGCCTACGTGTCTAGTTTCTATTTTTATTGAATATACAGTGTGTTAATAATAATCTTTTTCTACTACCACTGGTTTTTCCACGGATTTGAGATAAAATAGCGGTACTTTAAACACGGATGGCTAAGGCCGTGACTAAAGTATTTTAGTCACTTATAATCAACCTCGTGATTAAAATGCACGTGTAGCTTATTTTTTGAGATACGATACAATTATCAAACATAGCAATTTAATCTTTTATTGTTTGGTTTATTTACCAGAAAAATTAAGAAAATTATTATAATAATTTTGAAGATAAAATATATTTTGACCTAAATAATAGTCGTGAGAGTATTAAATCGTGCACTCCAAGATGATTAATTAATTAATAATTTCGCACTCGGAATGCGCGCCGGCACAATTATAAATAATAATAGCTATCAGAAACAAGGAACTGAAAAGTGTTCGATGTCTTGCGCGCCGCGAGGCAGTGGCACAAAGGCCACCTCTATCATCCACCCCATCGTATATACCTACACACACCCGCGCAGCACGCTCCACATTGCGCTGGTACGCCGGAACGCCGGCTATTTTATTATTGCCCCCGGTGCACTCGCACTATATCTTCTATTTTATGCGTCCGTCGTTTAAGTAATTGCGATTTAATTGAAGATTTATTACTGCTTTTTGCGACGCGCTCCTCATTTTCTAGGCTAATGAATTGGCGCTTTCTGCTTGATTAATTAGCTGCACCGCGTACGTACGCAAAATTTCTTTCCGTTCACCTCTGCGCGCGGCGTCTCAAGTCTGGAGAAAATACGCGCGTCCGGCAATTAAAATTTCATGCGCTGATAATTATCGCTTAATTTCGAATCGAATCGCCGGCGTGCAGGTAAAGGCTCTTCATATTTTCCATTGTTGAAAATGAAGCGCGCGAGGCGATTAATGACTAGATAAAAATATATTCGCGCGCGTTTGTTTGAATAATAGACGGCTGATGAAAATAAGCCGGAGAGGGTTTAACTTTAGCCCTTGGCGCACTGGGCGAGAAGCAGCCGGGAATGAAAACATTGAGACATGCGGCATTAAAAAGAGGCCTTCGAGCATAATAATTTAGCTCTGTGTCAATCCTCATAATCCGAATTCCACTTAGGGCCTTAGAAGAAAATTTATTCGCGACGTGCGTTATCTTGCCGTTTGCCGTTTTCCAGCCGTGGTCTGGGGGGCCGGCGAGGAGCGTCGCGGCTTATATTCCTTCGCTCCTTCGTTTCTGACCTATGTTATGTAAGTAAAAAAAATCTCGTCTTTACTGCTCCGAAGGTCTTTTCAGTTTTGCGAAAGGATTATGCATTGATTTTTTTCATATCCATTTTTTATTTTAATTCACTGGAACGCTAGCTGGAGTTATTTACAAACGAATAACATTTCTACGTTATTGGTCGTTTTTGAGTTATAGTTTCCGTAAATTTTGTCCATTAACAAACTAGTATTCTAAAATAATCACTCACCTTATATTACTTTGAAATGCGAACAGCAACGTAATTTTAACACGAACATATAACTGTGCACTGTTGATTGTGTTGTAAACAAATGATCGACCACAAAACAAAATGTAAACAACAAGCCAAACTGATTTTGACGCAAAAAATCACTGTTATAGTTTTATAGTGGAAACCGAGATGTCTCTAAGAAGCACTTTTCGACAATAAATCGGTGACTATCAGACGACTTAACCCGCTGCTGAGTCATCTGCGCTGGATCAAGAAAGATATCAACACCGCGCGTACGCGCGAATATTTGGCCTTGCGTCGAGCCTAAGCATGTACGCATCGAGTTAAACCAAATATAAAAGTTGCTCAATGAAAGATGCAATTAGTAAGGCCATTTTTAACAAAATCCTACGCAGATAAAACCGCGAAAAGAAACAGTATTGAATAATCACTTACCAATTGCTGATTTGAAATGCATTCAACCTGCAAAACAGAAATATGCATTATTAATTTGGAATTTGGTTGTATATAAATAATTAACAATAAAATAATATGTAAACAATAAGCAGTATTGATTTTGCTTGCCCTTGATCTGTGCTGATATTAAAATGTACAAGTATGTAAACATAGATGAATTCAATGTTTTGAACGAATCACGCAAAAAATAGTTTTAGTTATATAGAAAGACTAGAGATGGACCTAAGATGCACTTTATGACAATAAATCGAAGACTATCACATGACTTAGCTGGCTGCTGAGACAGCTGCGCCGGCTCAAGGTGGGCACCGAAAACGTGCAAATGCGCTGAATACTTGGCCTTCAGCTGCGCTGAAGCCTGCGCGTTACGAGTTTATTCAAATGTAAAAGTAATGCAAGCCACATAAATGTAATTATTTAGGCTAATAATTAATTAATTAATAAGCGAATAATTAATCAACCAACTGTCCATTTTCAAAATAGAAATATGCATTATTAATTTTGTTGTAAATATAGTATACCATAAAATAACGTATAAACAATATCATCAGATGCATTGTGATAGCCAAAAATACATAATCTACTATAAAATAAGTTAATACATCAATCAAAAACAAAACAACCCATCATATTTATCATATGTGTAATAACACAAACAAGAAATCTGCCGGCAATTGGAATCCAACCAAGCGTAATCGAATTTAAAACAAGAACAGCATCTTGCCCGGTTTCCAAATGTAAACGTAAACGTAGCGACCAGCTTTTCCGTTCCCATTCGCAGAGAACGAGAAAGCATAAAAAATATCGTTATGCTTAAATTCGCGGAAGAAATATATCAGCTGATATTCGTGCTAACATGCCGACCGACAACCCTCCTCTCGCTTCGCCAAAGAGAGTGAGTACAGACCAGCGGAAAACCCATTCAAACATTCGGTTACTTTTTAAGGCGGCAGACGTATAGCAAGGTGATCTCGGCCATAAAATTATATAGGCACTTTTGTATAATTCGATATGTTCGCGTCGATTTTACCTGGGTGGCGGAGACGAACGTTTTACGATTGCATCCTTCTTATGCATGCAGATTTGGACCGGTTCTTGCCTAATAGACATTCGTGTGACGACAGCTAGCGCACGAGGGTGGCGAATAAAAAGTTACATCGCCTAGATTTACACCCTCATAAAAACATGAATATATTTCAGGTGATATTGCATCTAATTTTCTATAATGCCAAGTTGTAATTTTTATGAAAATAGATTTCACATAATTTTCATCGCAAACAAGATTTTACCACCTTGAAAATTTAAATTTGCGTCGAATAGCAAAAAAACTATTTAAATAAATGAATATTTACGACAGAAACGAAATCGAATGTAGATATACGTCAACGTCGGTTTTTCGCCAAAGTAAAATTAATGCCACCGCACGAGTTGACTTTGATAAATAAACATCGCCGCTCCGCCGCAATAAATGACACGTCTGAAATTATAATTCCATTTTCACACTTCACTATCGCAGTACACATTCGCCGCCCCTACATCTCGAGCGAAAGTAGTATTCCGTAGGCATGCTGCGTTGAAGATATGTTGTCGGTAACAGAACGCAACACATTTTTAACACAGTGTAAAAATTCAACTGAGCCCACACAGCTAACAGGATATAACTTACTCGTGGAAGACGAGCTGCTGGAGGGCTTGGAGCGAAGGTAAGCGCTGAAAAAATACGCACGCAGAGGGCTCAGAAATGCCGGTAGATATGCGAATAAGAAAAATATTTTTCTTTCTCCTCACATGCAAGCCTCCTGCGCGTGGAAGGAAAAAAAACACTATTCGCCCGGTTTTTTGTGTCGTACCGGCACACAGCAGTATCTCTTACGCAATCCTTCTCCAGTTACCTCTACGGGCCTTCGTCTTTTTCCACACATTCGACTTCGATAATGTATTGAAGTTGACGAGTTCATCCCCGGTGAATAATGGATGGTCTTCGGCGCGCGTCGTCGTCTTCAGAGACCAATTTTCCAGTCTTCTATAATCAGCGATTCGTTGGTTGCTCTGGCTTTTAGTTTAAGAGATATGAATTTTCAAAAATCGTCGAAAAAAAGTATCAAGCACCCCCCCTTGGCAATTTTTTCTTAAGTAAAAAAATTTTATTTTTCAGATTTCCGCTTTAACTACTGTATGTTATAGATATTAGTCCGTAGAATATTCTCTGCGAGTTGTACCTATTTATCTCTGTTAGTTTACGAGATATTCGCGATTGAATGAAATGGGCAAAAATTAAAAAATGTCACTTTTTAGCACTTTTAGTCGCCTTTTTCGACCCTTTACTGTAGGAAATATATATATTTTAAATTTTTATCTGGTACAGAATTTTCCAGTCTTCTATAATCAGCGATTCGTTGGTTGCTCTGGCTTTTAGTTTAAGAGATATGAATTTTCAAAAATCGTCGAAAAAAAGTATCAAGCACCCCCCCTTGGCAATTTTTTCTTAAGTAAAAAAATTTTATTTTTCAGATTTCCGCTTTAACTACTGTATGTTATAGATATTAGTCCGTAGAATATTCTCTGCGAGTTGTACCTATTTATCTCTGTTAGTTTACGAGATATTCGCGATTGAATGAAATGGGCAAAAATTAAAAAATGTCACTTTTTAGCACTTTTAGTCGCCTTTTTCGACCCTTTACTGTAGGAAATATATATATTTTAAATTTTTATCTGGTACAGAATTTTCCAGTCTTCTATAATCAGCGATTCGTTGGTTGCTCTGGCTTTTAGTTTAAGAGATATGAATTTTCAAAAATCGTCGAAAAAAAGTATCAAGCACCCCCCCTTGGCAATTTTTTCTTAAGTAAAAAAATTTTATTTTTCAGATTTCCGCTTTAACTACTGTATGTTATAGATATTAGTCCGTAGAATATTCTCTGCGAGTTGTACCTATTTATCTCTGTTAGTTTACGAGATATTCGCGATTGAATGAAATGGGCAAAAATTAAAAAATGTCACTTTTTAGCACTTTTAGTCGCCTTTTTCGACCCTTTACTGTAGGAAATATATATATTTTAAATTTTTATCTGGTACAGAATTTTCCAGTCTTCTATAATCAGCGATTCGTTGGTTGCTCTGGCTTTTAGTTTAAGAGATATGAATTTTCAAAAATCGTCGAAAAAAAGTATCAAGCACCCCCCCTTGGCAATTTTTTCTTAAGTAAAAAAATTTTATTTTTCAGATTTCCGCTTTAACTACTGTATGTTATAGATATTAGTCCGTAGAATATTCTCTGCGAGTTGTACCTATTTATCTCTGTTAGTTTACGAGATATTCGCGATTGAATGAAATGGGCAAAAATTAAAAAATGTCACTTTTTAGCACTTTTAGTCGCCTTTTTCGACCCTTTACTGTAGGAAATATATATATTTTAAATTTTTATCTGGTACAGAATTTTCCAGTCTTCTATAATCAGCGATTCGTTGGTTGCTCTGGCTTTTAGTTTAAGAGATATGAATTTTCAAAAATCGTCGAAAAAAAGTATCAAGCACCCCCCCTTGGCAATTTTTTCTTAAGTAAAAAAATTTTATTTTTCAGATTTCCGCTTTAACTACTGTATGTTATAGATATTAGTCCGTAGAATATTCTCTGCGAGTTGTACCTATTTATCTCTGTTAGTTTACGAGATATTCGCGATTGAATGAAATGGGCAAAAATTAAAAAATGTCACTTTTTAGCACTTTTAGTCGCCTTTTTCGACCCTTTACTGTAGGAAATATATATATTTTAAATTTTTATCTGGTACAGAATTTTCCAGTCTTCTATAATCAGCGATTCGTTGGTTGCTCTGGCTTTTAGTTTAAGAGATATGAATTTTCAAAAATCGTCGAAAAAAAGTATCAAGCACCCCCCCTTGGCAATTTTTTCTTAAGTAAAAAATTTTATTTTTCAGATTTCCGCTTTAACTACTGTATGTTATAGATATTAGTCCGTAGAATATTCTCTGCGAGTTGTACCTATTTATCTCTGTTAGTTTACGAGATATTCGCGATTGAATGAAATGGGCAAAAATTAAAAAATGTCACTTTTTAGCACTTTTAGTCGCCTTTTTCGACCCTTTACTGTAGGAAATATATATATTTTAAATTTTTATCTGGTACAGAATTTTCCAGTCTTCTATAATCAGCGATTCGTTGGTTGCTCTGGCTTTTAGTTTAAGAGATATGAATTTTCAAAAATCGTCGAAAAAAAGTATCAAGCACCCCCCCTTGGCAATTTTTTCTTAAGTAAAAAAAATTTATTTCTCAGATTTCCGCTTTAACTACTGTATGTTATAGATATTAGTCCGTAGAATATTCTCTGCGAGTTGTACCTATTTATCTCTGTTAGTTTACGAGATATTCGCGATTGAATGAAATGGGCAAAAATTAAAAAATGTCACTTTTTAGCACTTTTAGTCGCCTTTTTCGACCCTTTACTGTAGGAAATATATATATTTTAAATTTTTATCTGGTACAGAATTTTCCAGTCTTCTATAATCAGCGATTCGTTGGTTTCGCGATAATATTATTGCAATTCGTTTAAACATTATGTGTGACAGCCTGTATAATAAAATGAGTTTTTCAAGCGTGCAATTAAAATTCACTTGAATAGTTCGAGTTGCTCTTGTACTTTTATCTTTTGTCAAATAAAATTCGTGGTTTTTTTCTGTATAAATCGCTCGCCGTCGTAAAACTTGCATAAACTAATTTATTACCGGTTTAATGCGAAAACGATTATGCATTATGTGCGGCACAAAGCACAAAGTCAAACACAGAATGAAAAGTCATTAATCTTGTTGATAATATATAAAGTAAAGTATTTTGGATCTGGAAAATCACGGAGGACGCTCGCACGCGCGTGCGCAATCAATGTGCGGCTAATTTATAAAACGCTCGATCGAAAATTCTACGATTAGAATTATTATCGCCAAAAATAAGTTATAAATATTAATGAAGTTGCTTTTTAAATGTGGGAATTTTTTGGGTTGCTTAATAGGAAAACTTTTATCTTTCGAATTTATTTTGTCACGTCACGATTTTACTATTTATTAGATATATTAATATGATGTAATAAATGTCAAATATAAGTATTATTATTGTTTATCAACTTCTACTTTTAAAACTGCAATTTTTTACAGTTTTGAGACACAAAAAGTGGTACTTTCAACACGGGAGGCTACTTTAGTCACGGGGCGTGACAAAAACTCCCGTTTGGCCACTAGATACTTAATATACCATTAAAACTTTAAATTTAGATGTTTAATTGATGTAAAACTTGATTTGGCGTGTTATAGCATCATTACTTGTATTTTTTTCCTAAATTTCTACATAAAAACACGCAAAACCCCATTCTTATTCATTCTATTAGCAATACGCACGTCAATCTACATCAATGTCATCAACATCGCTCTCTCAAGACGAAAAACATGTTCTATTCGATATTTTCGCGTCGCGTTACTTTTACGTTTGGTTTATTTTTTCCACCTTATTGCGCCATCATTGTTGGCACTCAGCGCGCATCTTCGCCGCGGGTTTCCTGCACTCGCGCTAACGGAACGGAAAACCTAATAAGCCTAAACTCTGAAAGCCCGCCGCCGTTGCTCCAGCGAAACGGTAACGTGGTAGCAGTTCGGGCGGATTAGAAGTACGTTTCGGCGGCGGGTGCTAAATGCGAACGCGACGCTTCGCGCTCCTCCCAACACCTCATAAAACACACGTGCCGCATTTTTCCGCGCGCCGCCGTCGTCGTCTAGATTACGAAGAATAAACGCGCGAACGCCGCCGGCATTCATCATCTTCGTGTGTCTGTGCCACCATATCCACACCACACGCATACACACATACGGTCACTCTACGGGAATGAATTTATGCGTGTCGGTATGTGTTTGTTAGCTACGTGCATTTATTTCGTCGTCTCCGCGCATTCTTTTTCAAGAAAGCGTCTGGCGATATCTCGGGTGCCTGATTTTCCTCTTTTCGAGGCGGAGGCTTTCGTTTAGTCTCGGTGTGTTAGCTGGGCGCGGGCTCGATACACACGTTTCACGCGGCTGCGGCTCAATTTGTGTGAAGATTGAAACGAAATGAGTAAGGGCGCGGAAAGGCGCTCGCTAATGCGCATAATGCCGTGTTTTGCAATGCGCCTTTTTTCTTCCTCTGCTGGGGCGTGGGAGCCGCTGAATGGGGTTGTAAACGAGAGCAGAAACAACTAGACTCTTGAAAGGGCTTTCGGGGAAAACGAAATTGGATATAAAAAATACCGCATGATGGAATTGAATAAATTGATTACACGAAAACACACACTAAATCTTCGATGTGCCTACTTTTAATGCAATTTTCAAAATATTATAATACGCACAACCGCAATGTGGAAATAATACGCATGCTAAAAATCCGAGTAAAGCCACAAGACCGCGAAAAAAAATTAATTCAAGCGTAAAAACAAGTGCTGCGCTTGTGTTTGCACATTTACCCAGCGCTTATATTGCGTGGGCGGCGCGAAAGTGTTGGGCGCATTGTTCCGAGTGTGTTCCGGCTTTAGTTGAATTTTCGACGCGTCTCATTGCCACAAAAACGACACCGCCGGCATCGCGAAAAGGAATGCGAACGCGGCGCTCTCGCGAGCCGAGAGCTAATTAAAAGCGACTTGGTGGTTTCGAATTTACATTCGCCGGCGTTCAAGTTCGTCGCGCCCTTGCCGAACTAATTGGGAAAACGCTCAACCAAAGCAAGTATACAAAGTGTTCCATTTTGCACAATCAATATCATACAATCAGCATTGTTTTCAATTTAACAATTCTTGGATAACAATTTATATTTAATTATATGAAACATTTAGAAGTAAAAATGTTTTATTGAAAATTAGTTTAATTTAATTTATTTGTTAATTCTATTAGGTCGACTGTATGTTCCGAGTCATAGACGAAAATAGGAAATTATTCTCTTCTTTGAGTGTTTCTACGCTTGTTCTCCGTAAATTAAATTGACAATCGCGCCATAAATTGCGAAACACAATTGTCTTGCACGCAACAAGCCCCCAATTCGATTTGATTTGCACTTGAGTTTTGGTTTACACAACTGATTAAATTTCGTATTATGTGTATACATTTGTCATATTGTGTTTTTAATTGGGTTTCAATTAAAAATTCTTACGTTTTTCGTTGGTGTTATTGTCCGCCGTTTTATTCAGTGTTAAAAGATCGGAATTTCGTTTGGCGTCTGATAGGTATGCACATCGGTTTAGTTTTCCGGCTCGGCGAGCGGTTATTTTCGTTCTATTAGACTTTTAAATGATATAGGGGGCGAGTATAGCGATCCGTTCGTGTCGCCGCCAGCGAGCGGCGGCGTGAATTCCGAGAGAGGGTTGCGTGCGCCCGAGATATTATGCTATGTTAATGTGAGACGTCTTGTTTCCTTACCTTTTTGTTTGCACGACAAATATGTGCAATATGAGAGTGCACCACCCACTAAAGAATGCACTGACAGGGCTATTACATTTTCAATTCTCTTTTCTTTGCTATCCTGTCTATACTGAATTGGAGCATGTTCGGTTAAACCGTAATGTTTGTTAGAAAATAATTTTGTGGAAAAGGTTTAAAAATTGTTTTTGAGGCTTAATAACGCATAATCTACTTCACATTTTTTGGATAAAACTTTGCAATGTTATAGCCTATTCGAGTATAGTAAAATAACATCCCTGCTATGTTTGGTTGCAAAAAGTAAATTTGAGGGGTGTATAATAAGGGAAAATGACAGTATATGAATTCAATCATAGTTTTAGTTGATTAGATGGAAGAGAGATAGACCTAAGATGCACTTTTCGACAATAAATCAGAGACTATCAGACGACTTAGCCGGCTGCTGATACAGCCGCGCCGGGTCTAGAACGATATCAACAACGTGTAAACGCGCTATATCTGGCCATGAACCGAGCTGAAGTCTTGCGTTACAAGTTAAACCAAATATTAAAGATGTTCAATGAAAGATGCATTTAGTTAGGCCACTTTTAATATTTTTACCCAGATGAAATCGCAGAAAAAGAAACAGTATTGAATAATCACTTACCAACTGTTGATTTGCAACGTATTCCACCTGCAACATAAAAATATTCATCATTAAAATTTGGTTGTATAGAAATGATTAACAATAAAATAATATATAAACAATAAACAGAAATGATTTTGAATGTTCTTGATCTGTAATAATATTATAAATGTAAAAGTGTGAAAAGATAAATAAATCCGTTGTTTACGAATGAATCCAGCAAAAAATCATAGTTTTAGTTATATAGTGGAAACAGAGATGGACCTAAGATGCACTTTTCGACAATAAATCGATGACCATCAGACGACTTAACCCGCTGCTGAGACAATCGCGCCGGCTCGAGAACGATATCAACACATGCAAACGCGCTGAATATCTGGCCTTAACCCGAGCCGAGGCCTGTGCGTCGCTAGTTTAAACCAAATATAAAAGATGCGTAATAAAAAAATGCAATTAGTTAAGCTATTTTAAATAAACATCAACACGAATAAAATCACAGAAAATAAAACAGTATTGAAGAAACACTTATAAACTGTCGATTTACAACGAATTCAACCTGCAAAACAGAAGTATGCAATTATTAGCTATTTAGTTGTTAATAAATAGTTCACAATAAAATAATATGTAAACATTAAGCAGAAATTATATTTAGTGCCTTTGGTCTGTACTGATATTCATTTAAGAAACGTGTTTTGATAGATAAATCCAGTGTTTATAAACAAATCGCGCAAAAAATAATTGTTTTAGTTGTTTTGATGGAAGAGAGATGGGCCTAAGATGCACTTTCTGACAATAAATTGGTGACAATCAGATGACTTAGCCGGCTGCTGAGACAGCCACGCCGATAGGACGATATCAACAACATGCAAACGCGCTGAATATCTGGCCTCAAGCCTGAAGCCTGTGCGCCGCTAATTTAAACCAAATATAAGATACAAAAAAGATGCAATTAGTTAAGCTATTTTAAATAAACGTTTACACGAATAAAATCACAGAAAATAAAACACTATTGAATAAACACTTATCAACTGTAAATTTGCTATGAATTCAACCTGCAAAATAGGAATATTCATTTATTAAATTGGTTGCTAATAAATAATTCACAATAAAAGAATTTGTATACAATAAGCCAAAATTATATCGACTGTATTTGGTCTGTACTGATATTAAAATGTAAGGAACGTGTTTTGATAGATAAATCCAATGTTTATGAACGAATCGAGCAAAAAATCATAGTTTTAGTTGCTTAGAGAAACTAGAGATGGATCTAAGATGCACTTTCTGGCAATAAATTGGAGACTATCAGACGACTCAACCGACTAAGACAACTGATTCGGAACAAGGACAACATCAAAACAACGCGGTAAATATCTGACATTGTGCTGCGCTAAGGCCTGTGTACCGTTGTGAATCGTGAATTCAAATATCAATGATGTCTATACAACAATAATAAAATTTACACTTTCAAACTCGCGGGTCAAAACTAATTTATTACTCATATTGTAAATGTGATATGTACGATTGTATGAAATAGTTAATTCCCTAATTTGTATGTAAATAAATCAAATATTCCTCAATGTCAATAAATAATCCCAACGTGCTACTTTACGACGTGTCAACCAACGAAAATAATCCAATAAATTGGCGCATAAAACATGCACAAAACAACAAACAGTAATCAGTAAAAAATCAAACAAATAATCACATAATACAACAATACATCAACGTACTTCACAAATATCCCTGGCCCACTATTCGCCACCGCAAAATAACGAAATTATATAATTACGTTTGTGCCGACTTTGCTCGTGCCAATTGACGACCATTTGAGCCGTGAGCATTAGCATTGTTTTCGTCCTGCCAATTTCCTCCACGCCGCCATCTATACCACCACGTCGTTATCGCGCTGCTATCATTGTACACAGCGGCTTTCTGCTGTTCAAAGTGCACTTCACCGTTTCCCGGTTTCATATCGTGTCGTGCCACAATCCAATTAATTCCGACTAGCGCAAGGATGAAAGAATCTACGATGGCAATAGGTATTACCAAGCGTTTGATCGCAAAACACACACGAAATGAAAACGTAAATAAAAATTGCGCTTCGTACAAAGCGTACAAATCGCGCACAAAACATTATTTGTTTAAGGTACATTTTAAAATAACTTTTAACATTTACGTGCAGCGTACTCATGTTCACCGGTGTGTTTGCGTAGGCTTTTTTGGTTTATGGCCATTTTGATGTGGGTTGTGGTTAATTAGTCCGCTTATACTCACATTTTTCGTGTTTTCCTCGCAACTTATACAGCTTTCAACAAATTTACTCTTTTCATAGCTAAAAATATATTTTAGCAAAATAATTCGCCGAGTGAAACACAAATGAACGGTATTGATTTAGAATTCTTAGCGTTGTGTTCTGCTTGTTTGCGCTCAATGATGAAATTTCGGTCTGGTTCTAAATAATGAGCGTGCTTATATATTACGCTGCTCCTTGGTCGTCCTCGTCGGTTTCGGTCGCGGTTATTTTTTTCTCTCGTTTTTATTTATGTGCGGCGTTTTTCGTCGTTTTCCAAATGCGCTCGTGTTGTTTGTTATGCAATGGTGGTTTGCGAAGCGTGGTGGAGGCGCCGGCCAGCGCTACCGGCACTCACACGTGGCCCAAAACTCACAAACGCACACAAACACGCGCAAAAAACGCTTTTCCATTGCGGCTGACATGGGACGTGCAAAACGAATAAGCAAAATAAACAAAAAAAGTATTATAAATTATCTTGCTGCTTTTTTTGTCCGTGCAATTTTTTTTGTTCTACTGCATGTGTGTGAATAGTGTGCTTGCGATGTAATATGAACTCTCGGTGTTTGCCCAAAAAAACGTTTGTTTAACTTACACCAAAAAATTACCGGAATTTATCAAAACAATTATAATCAATAATGATAATTATAGTCATACCACATGTAAAATTTATGACAAGTAAAAATAACTTCGGCGTACATTTTCATTTGTTTGACGTAGAAAACTTTTGTTTTCATCATTCTACCGCACGAAATAAAGAGAAAACTAAAAGTGCGCGCGTCGTTGTTTGCCGTTTGTTTGGCGAGTGGAATGGCGCGTGGCAAACGTGCTGCCTTTTCCACCGCCCCCTCGCGTATGCAAAAATATACGCGGAAGGAAACGGTAATTTGGTAGCTTCAATATGACACAGCAACTTCTCTGACATATGGCTTTTATTGCTCGACCACTTGCGCCCTTGCCGCCGGCGGCGCGGCGGATTTATCACATCAACTCCCTTTGGTCGGCGGCGGCGGCTTGCCGTATGCACATCGGGCAAATAAACCACTTGCACGTATTTTCATGCCACCGCCCTGCCGCTGGAGGTATAGCTTTAAACAGAAAAAGCAAAGAAGAAAAAAAAAACGACCATATAATATCGATAACCCAAAAAAAAAAATGTTTTTCAACGCCCCTCTCGAACATAAAAAATATATTAATACCTCTACCACCTTTACCACTTCGAGGGAAACAGTCGTAAATATGGTGTAATTGAATTTTTAATTTTACAAGTATTATTTGGTAATAATTATTAGGAAAACTTTAAACCGGATCATTTATATAATTTAAAAAATGTCATTCTTGAAATAGACTTTTTAAAGACCGAGTATAGTTAGCTTTATAGGAAGAAAAGCGAGGCGCACTTAAACTAAATTGGAAAAGCGGACGAAGAGCCTGCTGTGCGCGCCGACGAACGAAGCAGAAAAAAAAAGAACGCCTAAGAAGAAACGCCTAAAGAAGATATGGAGCACAGTTAAAGGAAATCGTGCAGGACATTCGCTTATAGGCGGGGACCGCACGCGGTGGCAAAGCGTTCGCTTTTTTTTTTCAACTCGTTGCAGCGTGCAATTTTTCTAATGAAGCGAAATGACTTGTAAGGAAAATGAAACTAACCGAGAAAATTTCCAACGACATCAAGACCAATTGCAGAAAACTCAATCTAAACACAAAAAAATCTACGTCAAGAAACGAGATTAGTATTATTATATACATAAATCTAATTTTAAAAACCGAAAAATTGATTAGCTTTCCCGGAGACATGTCGAGCTTAAAGGTAGTTACCTCTGTCAATTAAAATCTTTTTCATATTTTGCCAATTAGTGCACAACGCTTGCAGAAAATGTTCGATGTACGTAACACACTTTTCACGCAAAAACTTTTGCTCATACCAGTTGCATCAAAAGTTGTTTAAAACTCACGTGTGCGTAAATTCTGCTCGCTTGCAGCAGATTCTACACGTTCTCCCCGAGTCGTTCAGTTTCATTAACATCACATTAACATCAGCTCGTTAAAACTTATCGGCGCGATGGCTCATTATGCGCCGACTGAAGTCAACCACTCTTCTCCTACCCCTCAGCATCCAGTCACATTTCAACTGTTCGCCACACTGTAAGCACGCCGCAGTGTGTCACCTCTCAAACGTTGTGGTAAAAATGCCTTAACCAATTAAAACTTTTCATTAGCTCTCTTCGTCTCTTCCAAAAGTGAATTTATTCTCGCCGAGGCGCACTAAATGAAATTAACAAGAACTTTGCACATAACTAATTAGATCTATTAGAAACGCTTCATTTATCGTGAATAACTTTCAACATTATGGCGTCTAGACATTTTTATTGTGGCGGAAGGGGATTAATTGCGATAACAAGCGCCTGGTTAGGCCATGTTTGCAAGTGGCATGTGTGTAAGCGATGTGAATTAATTTACGCATTGACGAAGCAGTAAATTACTTGTAATCACGGTGGAAACCTGTCATATATCACTTCAAAAATTATGGATAAAATAATAATCAGTCAAGAATTTTCATACCAACAACTGATTATCATGACCACGATAATTACTCATAATAATCAGCGTGCAGCAATAACTTCAGAATGAAATAATTAATGTTTAGTCTGCACTTTGCAAATTACAATTGATGAAAATTCGCCAAAGCTGTAGATATCACATTAATGCAAATCAAATGTGTCACCTTGGGCGTGAAATGACTGTTTTCATACCAAAACGGATAGCAAAACATTGAGTGCCGGTAAATTGGTAAACTAATGATTAAACATGCCATTAGTCATCGATTAAACGGCGCAAATAAATTACCGCTGTGGTTGCACTTTTCAATCAGTCTTGTTTTATTCCTCGCCGGCCCAGCAATATGCTCCGATTACCATGCTGTGTATTAGTTTCCATTGCATTCGTACAATTAACCTCTGCATCTGGTACGTAATACTCACAATTACCAAACAAATAACTAATTATAAATATAACCATCAAGCAGCTCATATGGTTGAATTTATTCTAAGCAATCAACAAATTAAAAATTCCGACTACGATGTAAACAACACTCTCTGGATAAAACAATTCGATAAAAACTGTCTATGCGTTTTTATAATTCCCGGATGGAGAAACAACGCTTATGAAGATATATTTGAAGAATTAGCGGTAAAATATAATAACATTCCGAATAAATGTTTCAATACAGTGCGAGTAAACTGGTTGGACTCGATGAATCCAAATTATGCGAGTTCGGCTAGTGTTGTAAGACAAGTAGCTGACGAGGTGGCTTCGTTTATAAGAAGATTACAGCGCCTGGCGCTGATTCAGAGCGTCGAATTGGTCGGGTTTTCACTGGGTGCCCATATAGCTGGTCTTGTGGGTCGGACACTATCAGTATACCTGGGCCAAACTGATTTGGTGTCGGAAATAATTGCTTTAGACCCAGCCGGGCCCGGCTTCACCGACTTCTTTACATCGTATCAACACGACAAGCTAGAACCAACCGACGCAAAAGTGGTGATTACGCTCGTCACCAATGCCGGATGTTCGGGAAGCTCACAGCGTTTGGGTACGATCAATTTCATCGCAAACAATGGCCGAGATCAAGTCGGATGCGCAAGACATGACTGTAAGTAATATATATTTAATCTATCAAACCGGATATGAGGTTAATGTTGATTTTATATTCGTAGGCATTTGTAGTCATCGCAAAGCAGTTGAATACTTTATAGATTCGCTGACATCTTTCGCGTTTGTGGGCACAAATTCGCAATTCAAGACGCACGCGGTCTTTGGTCGCGGTTTGAATGATCGCACGCCGGCTGGCGATTATAATTTCAGGACCAACTTGGTTAGTCCTTTTGGCAGAGCTTGATTTTATTTAAACTAGTCTCGTAGCAACAAGTCACGTCTGTTAGCCCAGTGTAGTAGCTGAGACGCGCGGCGGCCTTAATGCATAGCAAATGAGATTAACCGTCAGACTGTAGAATTCGAGTACACATCAAACTACACGCCGATGGATGATGGATGACGAAAGCCTTTGAGCGTGGATTTCTCAATGCATACATGATTACGATTATTATCTCGTGCGTTGTAAGTCTATTTTGCAAATTAACCACAAAGGCAGCAGCAACTAATAGATATATTAAATTTAAAACCATATTATACCAAAAATATAAAATTTTATGTTTTTTTTATAATTAAATAACTTTATAAGTTAAATTTATTTGCAGAATGCGAATGAAATGTGACCTGCTTAAATGGAAATACGTGGAATAATGCAATTATGTCGTACGTCAGCGTTTTTCGTTGGTAAAATTTCAAAAATACGAAAAATTAAACCCATTAGCTTCGGCCGCGTGCAATTTTTGTTTCGCCGCACATACCTTGTCATGCATCAGTTCGGAGTTTTCATTATGCGTTACGGTTTCGCCTATTTACGCGCTCGTCTGAAATCGTCGTGTGATTGCAACAGCGCGCGCGGCTTTCAGTGCACAAATACGTGCGCAATTCCGTTGACATCGCGCAAAAATCCACAAGGTACGACCGCCGCGTGCGAAAAATCTCATTAAAATTTAATTTTCCACCGAAACGTCATTGTGTTTAATAGAATTTGCCCTCGTCAATTATCATCCTGAAGGAGCGTGATTGAATCATTCCGTTCAACTTTACACCGACCGATGGGAGGAACTTTTTCTCGCCGGGCGAAGCGTAATTGTCGTTAATGAATGAAAAAAAATCTTTGCATTGAACTTTAGGTATAACGAGCTTGCAACAAGTATCAAGCATGTTAAATCTTGCAAATAAAAGCTTTATTATTTGCATATTATACTTTTTTTTAAAACCAATTTTATTTACATATATATTGGTTTATTTTAGTGAAAAAACTGCTTTTCAAGCGGTCAAAATGTGTCGAATGCACAAACCCACTATGCAGTATATTTGTGTGTTTAAGCTGCATCGAAAGCTGCTCCCCAAGATAGGACGTATAACATATCGTCCTGTTTGATATTCCGTCCGCAATAAACGCGCACCGAGCGCCGCAAACTTTCTAGCAAACACAGAACAACTTCTTATTTTTTATTTTTTTCCTGTGTATGTGAATTGCGCTTTTGTTTTCTTATCCTCCAAGGAAAAAAATACTTTTCAAGCGCATTTCAAGCGACTATACCATCCAAAAAATTTTATCTAAAGTATCCTACTTTATATAACTTTAAACTTAAACCTCAACAATAATATTAGGAAATTGCTACGTCCTCGACAAAATAAAGTCCTTGAAACCTTGAAAAGTTTTATATAGTTGTAATTGTTCTCCTCCTTAATTTTAAACTTTTATTGCCCAGACGTAAAATGAAGTACGTGGCGTGCATTCGAGGATAATCTCCCGATGGACAGAACGCTGCATTGCACCCTGCACAAACCGACACTCTAGCGGTGTGTTAAAAAAACTTCCCTCATAGACTGCAGGACGTTCCGGCTTTTAAGAGTTCATTTCTTTTGTTCGTCGTTTTCGCTTCTTTGTCCTTTTAGAAGCTTTCTTCGTCACTTTACATCAGGAATGCGGCAAAGTTTTAAAGTAAACTATAATGCCAGTTCAATTTACAGTTCCTTCGTGTTGCGGCCTGGTTTATTGGTGTTTCCATTTAGGAGTTTCCAGAGATGGTCTAGAATACTGACCTGACAGTTGATATAGACGTAAAGGGACACAGGAAGATACAATCCAACAGCGCAAACAGGAATAATTTAAACTTTTGTTTGCAACCTTTAATTAATTCGGTGGAAACATAAATTTTTGTTGCAGTGACAATTTGTCGCAGTCATCGAATCGTAAAGCGTGGTCATGGGCAATAGCCCAGCATCGAGGGGTAAATGATGTGAATTAGTGTAAAGTTTTGGTAAAACAATTATTTGTTGTGAATGGTTGACCGCTCCTGCTTGCCTGTCATAACGCATGAATGCGCTGCAATTATTTCCTATGCCAAAAATTTATACTGGTTGAAATTTTTTTTCAAAACTTTGCTAAAATGAAAAAAAAATCCGCAAAAAACATTAGAAATCAATTGCAGCGGTTTATTTCCATTGAAATTCTGGATATGGATGATAATTTTCCAGTGATTTAAATGTTTTTTTTTTTGTTTCGTGTGTTTTAATTATTCATTTAGACCGCAATGGTCGTATTTCCAGTGTGCAACACATGGTTAATGCCCATTAAAAAACTGTTCCTCACATACCGAGCCTCGCGCTTCGCTGCACAATTTTTCCACGCGCCGAATATAAACGCGAGTTTCAAACGCGTAAATTTGCGACAAAAATATATTACGAATGTCGCCGATAATTGTCCGGCGTAATCACGCGTACATACATCGATGTACGATTTCAATATTTTAACCATTTCAGCAGAGCGTGGGACGAATATCGAAGTACCAATGATTACCGTATATAATTCCTGCATACATTCCTCGCTGGTGCTTTATTCACACCGAAAAAAGTATAGAACGTGCACAAAAAATGTTTAATTATATCCCGCTCCGGCGTAAATGACGCCGACGATGCTCAATTAAGCGCGACACCAATTTTAAAATTAACAGCGTGATCCTTACCCTTGTCGCTGCGCCGAGTGTATTACGTGTTTTTTCCCTCGCTGTTTTATGTGTGAAGATATTAAATACGTCGAGTTGTTTTTCATCGCTGGGTATTAAACGCACGGGCGTGCAGCGACGACAAGTCTGGCTTCAATCAAACCCGCGCCGATTTTACGAGCTGGTGATATTAAAATTTTTAATAAAACGACGCACGGATTTCTAACAAAGCGTTTAACTTTTACGCCAGCAAGTAAAATGGCAGCACGCCGGATACTGCAGCTTCAAGGTTTGCAAAGCGCGCATGCGCATTGGTGCATTCTAAGCCAGTTAGTTCCAATTATCGCCGCTAGTTGCAAGCGCGCGTCTTTTGAATGTTGGTTATAATTATCACCGTCAGGTGGAAGTTTGGTTTATAATTCAAATTGATATAAAACTAATAATAAAAAAGGCGAATACATTTGTTTCTTTGACATGGGTGTTTGTTGTATATGACATTTGACAACTTTTCACTCCCCTGTCGTTGCCGCAGATATCCTGCAATAAAATCAAGCTAAAAAATAGGAACTGGCATGCAGGAAAAAAGGAAGCGCTGGAAAAAACAGCAAATCCAGTTGGAAACGGGCGCGAATGTGTAAGAAATCGCTTCGCGTCTGCACCGTAGAGAACCTCGACATTCCTGCGCGACAATATAAAAATAGAAAGCACTTTCCGTACGCACGGAGAATAAATTCGCATTTTTGTAATACACAAGCGCGCATACATGACATAAACACACTCATATACAGTTTGTTTGCACAAAACGCAAGAAAAAGGCGTCGAATTTATTCAATTCCATGCTGGGATGCGTCTTGAGTGCTTGATGTATGATTGTTCATTTCGCTCCGACTACGAATGCTGAGGACAGAAGCATGCGGGGGCGCAAAAAGAAAATAAAAATAAAATACAAGAACGGAATAAGTTGAACGAGTGGCTCGCGTACGTGATTCGTGATTCGACTGGTAATTGCACATTCGTTTTTGAAATGCACACACCAGAGCAAGGACGAAATGGAAAGAAGACGAATCGAGATTTCGGTTTGGTGCGGTGGGAATACGTCTCTGTCTGTCTATACGTCATTGCATGCACGAACTGATATATACCTACTTTTGGTAATATATTGGCGGCGCTATCGGCAAAGTGTGCACCACTCAACGAAGTCGTTCCAGACTCTCACAAAGTGTGTTTGGTTACAGTTGTGTATCTACAACAACCACTAAGCGTTCAAATATGCACAAAAAATAAAAATTAAGTCTTCTACTGTAAATTTTAAATTTAATTTTTTTAAAATTTGTTTAATATCGTTAATTGCTCTCTAGGAGAGCCCCTGATGAAGTTTGTGAACTTTTTGCGACTTTAACAGACTGTTTATTCGTGAATCAAGGCGAGCATTTTGAATACAAGAGATAAATGTGAAAAGCATGTGAGCTGCCTCGCAAATTTCATCTTGTGCACAAATACACATGCATTGCGCGACGTTCAGCGACCCACTACTCGGACTGAATGAAAACCCCGTGTTTGTGCAGCAGACGCCATTGTGCGCACCCACCTACATCATCCAAGACGCTTTTTGTACGCAACGCGTTTCTGATTTAATATGGAATTATTATCGCGCCGTGCACACCGCATACGCCCGCGATGAGTTGCGATGCCTCGTGCAAGAGCGAAAAAAGTGTTGCAATATTCATACGAGTTCGAGTGGCCACTCAGTGTGCTCTAGGATCGCAGAACGAGAAATGTGAAACGCCGCGTATGAAATATTTTTAGATAAACCAACTCCGCGACCCGCCACCGAAATCGATATTTTACACAATTCGGGATGCGGTATGGGTGCCAAAAGTTTTGATCGCGACCGTTTATGAATTATTATGTGGTTCATTGCGGATAAACTCGTAATAAATCGGAGAAATCGTAGTTTTTGGCCGGGCGGAGCCCCAAAAGCACTTGCATTATTGATAACGCCAGATTAGATAAAGATTATTAGATTAGCAATAATAGTTGTGGCTAAAGCGGGCGTTATGGATGGATTTGAGGGTGTAGAAGAAAGGGGTGTAGTTTTGTGGGTCGTGGAATTAAGGTCTTCAGATCAGTTATGATCCATGGACGTGGAAAGCGTACGCTTGGCTCGCAGCGGAGAATAAATGACGGACGGTTTATAAATCCGGTAGGCCAACATGGACCGGAAATGGCGACTGCATCCGTTCTGTCGTCCAGCCAGGATACATGTAGCTGAAATGTGTATCTACGGTTTACCGAAGGTTATTTTGGTGTTTGGAGATCAATGTCACTTGAACTTTAAATTAATGTTGCGCTTTATTTAACTTTTTTTTAGATGAAATTATTTTCGAATTGCTTGTTTTCAGCTCATTTTACATTACAAATGCTCGCAAACTTGGTGCAATCCTTTTGGCACAATGAAAACATAAATCATCCGAACGGGTCGAAACTGCCGTGCGTTTACCTCCCTCTCCAAAAGTTTTTCGCCGCGCTTATTCAAAATAAACAAAACAAAAATTACAAAAACCAAATTAAACAACGGCGCACAATTTCTGTTTCCAACGTTTACGGCACAGCGCAAAAATTGCACGCAGCACATTAATTAATGAATAAAAAAATGAATTTAGTGATTAATTATTCTATTATCAAGTCATGTGCATTCGGAAAAGTAGCCAACTCTCATTTTTCATGTTGCGTGGAAACAAAGTCATCTGTAGCACTCGATTTTATCAATTGCACGTAACTTTTCCCAGGATAAAGAATCATATTTAATGCAGTCGCTTGAAGTAGACCAGAATTAAATGTCAAAACGAGTGAATGAAAAGCAATGTGAAAATTAAAACGTCCTACCGGCGGGAAAGAAAAGCGAAAGAAAAAAAGCGGAATGAAAACGCAGAGTATGTGAAAAACGGAACGAAGACGAGAACGCTATTAGACATTAAAGTATCCCGCGTAGATTTATCGTGTTTTATTATCCCTTAAAACCTCAATCTGGATACGCGATAGCTCGCTTTTAGCTTCGGCGAGAAGAGCGTTTTTCCGCCGCCGCGCTCGCCCCAAATATAACACGTAAGAAGCTTTAAATTTTTCTCG
The DNA here is from genome assembly GCF_025399875.1 of Dalotia coriaria. Lineage (NCBI taxonomy): Eukaryota > Metazoa > Arthropoda > Insecta > Coleoptera > Staphylinidae > Dalotia > Dalotia coriaria. The sequence continues at coordinate 3,321,273 of NW_027045451.1, forward strand.
TTTTGCGCGGTCCGACTGCGCCAACGCTTTTCCGCCCGCTTTCCATCAGTTACGCGCACACTATTACCGCGTGACTTATTTCTACAGTACGTTTGTTAAAATGTACACATTGTGGTGAATAAATAATAAAATTTATTAAAATTTGATTTTTTTCTGTGTTGAGAGAAGATAGTTAGCAACCGCTTGTATATTTGGCGTGGGCGCACGTGCAACTAACGCGAGGGAAACCGATGCCCTCGGAATAAATTCGCCCGGCGGACGTATCGAATCGAAGGAAAAATGAGAGAAGAGAACGGAAAGGAAGACGGTGAATGAAAACCAGATTAAATAATCCATCACCAAAACAAGCAGTTAAGCGCAGTTTCATGTGCGGATGGGCGCGCAGCAACTGAGATGTGGGAAACTCTTGAGAGGATCTTCGAAAATTGCGCATACTCGCATCTGAGCCCCACGAATTTCTACAAAAAATTCATCTTTGAACCTTTTTTATGTAAAAAAAAAACACAAAGCATCCAATGACTCCACAAAAAAATTCTAATAATAATAATAATGATGTCTTATGTTTATAATAACTTGTGCACTGGTGTTGTATCACCATCCATTAGGTTTTAAAGCCCACCAAGGTGAAGTAACGCTCCAACGCGCCGCGTTGACTTGTTGTTCGTGTACGGTTACTGCACGTAGATGTATTGGCAGTCGCCGTGCACACTTGTTAGTGTCCTGATTAGATTAAAGGATTATGCACGAACAGACGCCGACGCTGATGCATGCAGCCGCCGCCGGCCCGCCACTTCCGTCTTAACGTATTGCTTACAATCGAGGTGGGAGTTGTACAACACACGGCAAACTGCCATTGACTCTTCGCGCATTGTGCGCCGCCACCAGCCGCCATTATTCCTGCAGGCGGCGGCGTGATGCAGAGGAAATTTAACGCGCTTTAATCTAATCTAAGTTTACGGTTTGTTATAACACGCGCACACATCCGAAAGAGACATGTGTACGGCGGATCGTGATGCCAACAATGGCGGCGTGATTCGGTTGGAGTCTAGATGGTTTCTACTTACAATATGGTTTAATTGTTGTGGTAGGAGCAGGTTGCCACAATGTTGGATGTATTCTATTCTAGGATGTTGCTAGAAGATTTAAAAATGTAATTTGGGTTGCGGAAATATAAGCTACTCATTGTTTACATTATGCGCCATCTGTGGGGAAATGTTTGAAACAACTATGACAAGTGACAGTTATAAAATAAAGCTATTTTAACACTTTTTATAAACAAATTTGTTTGTTTTCTTGTTTTGTGGTTTAAATTACTTAAAATTACTAAAATTAGAGATATTAATTTTCATGTGAACTACTTCCGACTAAAAATACTTCCTAAACCGAATCTCTTTCCCCCAATAGGAAAGCGCACAGTTTGAAACTACGAGTTATTAATATACTTAACATCCCGCGCGCTTCTTGCGGTTTTCGCTCAAATTAATAACGATATTATAATGTTAATAACAGCCGGCTGGGATGTCGGCAAGCCGTTGGGGCCTAAATCCGAAAGCAAACTAAAGTCCGCGCATTTACAAAATGGAAACTTCGACACGGCTCAACACACACATACCGCCTATGCTCGGTTTCAATACCGCTTATCAATTGATGACCTCCACGTAGTTATAGTGTTTGGCGGTGGTTTGACGTCAGTTTGAGTGTGGAACCGTAAAACGTTCGGCCAAAGTGCGCGGGCGGCGTTTATTGAAGTTTATAATATTAAGTAAACAGCGGCTGTTTATTTGGCTTCAGATTAATAGACACCGCAGCGTGGCGTGGTGAATAGACTCGAAGGTGGTGCGTTATTGGGGTTTGGCATGCGCTTGACGGCTTATTGGAGATATTCCAAGGCGGCCGCCGACAATATGAAGATAATGCATATTAGTCGATAATTTAATCGCTAAAGTAAACGTCTGCACATTAACAAGCGATGCAAAATAGAAATTTCACTAGTCATAGCCTTTTGATACGTTTAATATGCATGAGAATAAAAGAAAAAGAAAAAAAGGATTCCGAGATGAAATTTGCTCATAATCCCTAACAAGTTTTATTGTCTCGTCTTATATTTAAGCCTAATTCGAATAAACCTATTCATTTCGCTTCATTCCTTTTCGTTTCATCCGGGGCGAAATTCCTTTTTTTTCTCCTCTTCGCTGAACATTAATTTTTCCATCTCTGCGTTCTTATTATTTCCACTTTTTCTCCACTTATTCTCGGACGCGCATTGTGCTCGCGCCCCTTCCGGAGCCGTTGACTTCGACGACGTCGCTCCATCGTCCTTGCGCGCACACCGTATCCCGGGGATAAAACAGTTATCAGAAGCAAAGGGACAATCTCTTTTATACATGTACGAGGGGCCGAGCAAGCCGTAGATTTATGATCAGTCACAGCTTTGTTCGGCAAGGCCGAAAGTGAACTCGGCACTGAATCAAGACAAAACCAGTCGCGAACAGACGCATCAAGCCTAAACATAGGAGAACTATTAAAAAATCACCAAGAATTACACTCCAAGAATTGCGATTTGTTTGGATTTTTGTTGAAATTTTGCGTACCTGAATTTTGCGCTCATAATTTTGAGTAAAGTCGCAATCGGCGCGCAATCGCGAAATTCGGCGTACAAAATTGTAATCGAGATTTACACGATGCAACGACGGCGCCAATTGGAAATTTCCAGCGAATTTGCGCAATCCCAATCCGGCACTCCGGCGCGGTCAGCGATCATAATACGCGGAGGGGGCGGCACATTGAGTGGTACGCCGACATAATGCAACCTACCGAACACAACGATACCATTATTTAAGAGGGGGCACTTTACTTACTTTAGTTATTAGTTTCTGCAAACTCCCGCCACAAATTACAAACTGTGATCGCCACATTCTAACCTATAAATATTCCCTAACCTCAAATCAGCGCTAGTATTATCGTATTAATTCATTCCGAGTTTTTAATGTCCTGTATATCGCAATATTTGATATGCATCAGAAGCAGCAATTCCGAGAACACACAAATGCAAATTATTTGTGGCAATTGTGCTCGATTCGTTGTATGCTTGTTTCCGCCGCACGAATGTATTCAAATGTCAAACAACTACTTTTGCTGATGATGGGGCAACTAAACAAGCAAACACTCAATTCCAACAACTTACCTTTGCTTGCATTGAATGTTTATGAATTTTAATCAAAGTTTTCTGTTTTACGTCGTTTATGGTTACCAAACTTTCAAATAAACACTGAAGTGAGGTTATGTTTACAAAATTGATAATAAAACAATATTTAAACTCGATTAAATCGATTGTTAATGACGTTTTAATATGCAAACCGCATCATGAGTTAATATTTTACAAAATTATTAATTCCGGGATCGTGTTCCATCGACATGTGCAGAATGCGTGTGCTTTTGCATCCCGCGCAGCGAAACAAAGATACATATATTAATATACACGTCGCCACGCAATAACTTACATCTGTTTTACAATTGCGCGCGGCGCGGGGCGGCGAGGTGGGGAAAGGAGATTATTTATGAGCGTATACAAACACCGCCATGACCTACCACTATAAATTATGACCGCGGACGAGGCCCTAGTATGATCTATATGTTTAGGCTTTCGGCAGTGCGCTTATCTAACGAAAATAAACGATATCTTCAAAAGTATTAGTTGAAAGGGTTAAAATTTAAACGTGAAATGTTGATTATTATGTGTCTATGCATGGGTTTTATATTGTTTTTTAAGTTCTGCGCCGCTGGTGCTCAAGTGAAATAAAACAAAAGGGCGAAAAACGAGAAATCTTGTCTTTGTATTTTTTACTGACACATCGTATTTTATATTCAGTTTTATGTGCGGTTTTTCGGGTTTTATTCGCACACTTCAATGTTTATATACTGCTTGTTTCATTGTTTTAAAAAATCTACAATATATTTTCTTCCAAGTAAATTAAAATTTTATTCGTAAATGAAATAATTTCATTGTAAAAAATTAAAAATATTTTTTTGGTTTTTAAATTTTTTGTTGCTGGTTTGGTATGGCAATATAAGTGAACATAAACCGTGGTACGCTATGCTTAGATTGTTTAGAAGGAGAAGAAGTGCTTCACGTTGGGCGTTATTTAGTGTCTGTCGTCCGCGGGGACTCCAGCACGAAAGCAGCGTAAAAAAACGAGACACACACAGAAAATACACACAATGCCACTGGCCGAAAAGCAGAAAAGCAACGTCACTGCTTTGCGTTTATTTTTTCGCCCGGTGTCGGCGTACGTAGAGAAAACGAGAAAAACAGGTGCACGAGCAGATTTATGGCGTTGTTAAAGGTGGACTACAAGTGGACGCTCTCCCTCGGGGTATTACCCTATTTGTTGGAATGATTAGTCTATCAGAGTAAATAGGAAACATTCTTTCCTTGGATACTTGGATTTTCCTACTCGTGGACCATAGGCTCTTTTACTATTTGGCATGTTTGCAAATGCCCCAGCCACGCTGGAATCGTTTATTCTATTCGGATCATCGAATACAAGTCCTGCATCCTGAAAATTTTTGTTTTACTTATTTCTGCTTGTTGTGAACGTTTAATTAGTAATATGTGTTGTATTTTTTGATTTTCAAGTGTGTACAGTGTATGGAAATGCTTCAATTGGCCCCATCCGTGTTTTTAGTGAGATGCGGATGGAAACGTCGGACGTCGCGTGCATTTGTCATCGAAATGTGTATATGTCGTGGCTCATCGGGCCGTAACCGCTGCGAATGCACGATGTTTAAATGCATTTCGCTCTTCAGTTCATCGATTTCTTTTTTTTGTGTGTGCTTACGTCAAGCAAATCCGCCATTGCACGCATATACTCGTAGCATATCCTCGTAAATGTGCACTGTGCACTGAAAAGGCAACATACGAGTGCTTGAGTTCGCTTCTTCTTTAAGTCCTTCTCAACTTTTCAACATCACTTATACTCGTCTCACTCCTCGACGTCTATACTGTAAACACGCACGCGATGGCGAATGCAAAGCGCTTTTATATAGCCAACAACATGTCACAATATTTGTCAACAAACAGATGATACATATCAGTATTATATTAATCATGTTGCGCATTTTTACGCTGCATTTTATTTTATTTTAACGAAATAAATGTGTTTAGATATTTTCTAAAGACGCTGGGGAAAGAGTTAAGTCATGAATATGATAAATCTGTTTCTCTTGTGTTACTCTTTGGCTGGCATTGGGAGGAAAACGTGTTTAGAATGGTTTTCTTGTACGCTGCGCTTACACAATGTGCGTTTTGGAGCGCGATGACATTGGCGGTACTTTTTCAGCGCGGTTGCACTCATTTATTTCTGTCTTTGCTTCGTTGCCCGGCGCATTCGCCTAGTTTGCATCCGAAGTTCTTATCCGTGCATCTATCTGCATAACTAGAGTCATGATTTTTTTCCTACAACGTTTCGGAAAAATTATTTCATGTTTACTCTTTATCTTATCCTATTAATATTAAAAATATGAATGTGTATGTTTGTGCCTTGATAACACAAAAACCACTGGAGATTTTTTAATAAAATTTTGTATTTGTATAGTTTATATATTAGAATAAAATATAAACAACAAAATTTTGCCAAAAATAAATTTTATTGATGTAAAATATTGGTTTAAACTTGGTGTGTACATAAAATGCACTATTGTATTGTCTGAAAACATTAAAAATCAATAAAAAAATAAATCTTGTAGCGTTGAAATCGTTGTGTCTTCGAGTATCAGGTTATTCCTGCTGTTAAGGCCTTTACAACATTCAGCGGATAAGAACGCCGCACGCGGTGGTCTTTCGCCACAGTAAAATATGGACGAGGCTTACCGTCGAAGCGATTACTTTTAATTTATTATATTTCGCCCCCATTTTCCACCAAACTAGTTACATCACATAACGCTTTAGCCTGGGCTACACCTCTATATTTTATACCGCGGCGTCGAGCGAAGAGTATAAAAGTGCAGGAGCGAGCAGTCTTCCGTAATAGCGCGATGAACGTTTGAACGTTCAAAAAGAACGACGCAAAATGAGAAAAAAGCTGAGCGTCGCATCAAGTGCAATCCCTCCCGCATCTTCCTCTATCATCGAGCTCAAGCATTCCCGAAACGGTTTTCCGCTCAAATCTTCTTACGGCAAACGTAAAACTAGTCAAATGAGAACATATCTTAGGACGTCTACCTGATGCTGTAAATCATAGACGACGCGCGCGCTTAAAAACGAATGAATCCATCCGATCGCGAGCAATTTTCTTCAGCGCACGGCACTTGGCGTTTGCATATTGCAGTAAATTCTAAATTGTCATAAGTTGGCGCAGCGTGTGCACGTCGAACAAAACACCCGGGAAGTTGCGCGAGAAAGTTGTGAATGGAAGAAATTTTGAAAAAGCGGAAGTTCGGAGCAAGTGCGAGATACGTTTTTGCGTCGGCAAACTTAAATGGAACTCGCGCGAGAAGCGACGTTATGCAATAAGACGTTTCGGGGTGCAAGACCGGAAAACAGAGACTAATGTAGAAAACAAATAAAAAATGTACTACCGGGCATTTGAGTTGAATTGAGTTGACGGTGTATGCAAAGAGCTCCAGGAATGCATGCAAGCAAATTGGAGAAAATTATTTTTTGCTTTTAGTCGATTTATAAGAATTAGGATTAAGAAAAAATTACGAGGTTAATCCATCAATTTTTGCAATAAAAAACTTGGTAATCCATTAATAACTTAAAATGTTCCATAAAAAAATCCTAGACATGTTTGACCTTCAACTGACCTTGAGGTATAATCCCTTGATAAATTACCGTTTTTTTTAAATATCAGATATTAATAAATATTTTTCTCATCACTGGAATGTTAGTATCATTGGTTTTATTCATTACAAAACAGTTAGAAAGTTGAAAACGTTGAATCGACCGATGATTCCGGACGTCCGGAATGCGCTCCCGCCGTTTGTCGCCGCAGGCGAAGGCGGTGGCACCAGCGACGTTTTACGACTCCGCGGTGGCCTTCTGCCGACCAATTTTCCCACGCCCCCGCATGCTGGCTTTCACTTTCGCGCGCGCCCGCACTTTTCCATCGAAATTCGAAGCGCACACTTTTTCTGCTTAGCGCTCGTCTTTGTCTCTATTTATATATTTATAAAGACTATGAACGAGCGTGCGCCAGCCGAAAAGCAGAAGAAATGGTCCTCACATGATCATCACGCATTATTAAATAAAACTCTATATATAAATAGCTTTTGGTAAGTTGGGCTGCACGAAAAAAATAAAATAAAAACCCGACGTATATAGGCAACGAAATCCAATGAAACGACGCGAATTATCTATTTAATCGAGCGATTAATTAATTTTTTACGTTTTGGTTTCCTTTTCGTTGTAAGAAGATGCCGATGCGTTGCGTGTGGTTTTTATCCAGCTGCAAAAACCCACAGGATCACATTAAGCACACTCTGTATAATGTATTATGCTCAAGCTCAAGCCGAGCTAATAAAGCGTGAAATCTATAAAAATCCATCAGACTGTGGAAGATACATAATTGACACTAAAGTTTCAATAACGAGTTTTTCTCCGATTCGACCGCATCGCATCGAAAAGCAATACGAATGTGGAGCAGTAAGAAAAAAAGCAGTAGAATAGGGATAAGTGGCCGTAAAATAAATCACATCACATTATACCAGTTATTCGCGCTTGTTCTCTTTGATACAGAATAAACAAAACGAATTTGCTGCGCAATAATTACGAAAGTTATAAATTTCTTTGCTGCAACCAGTCGATAGCCACTCTGAGTGGGTTTATTCATTGTGTTATTAACTTGGAAAAGTTTGCCAACAATGCAGCGGCTATAAGTTATAGGGAGTTAATCGAAAATAGATGAAGATGAACTTGTAAGTTTCATGAAGGAAAAAACATACCGATGAATGAGCGAAGGCTTGTAAAGAATAAAAGAAGGGATCGGCGAGTACTTGAGAAGCAAGTAATAATGGCAACTGGTGAGTTCAGCGAGTTTCATGCAACAAAAACCTGCGAACAATGGGTTTAACGATTGATGCAGCAAAATATCATTTGAAGGATACGCAGAGATTAGATTTGAATAGTTTTTTTTTGTTGATGAGGAGTTTTTAGTTTTAATTTTTTTTGCTAAATTGTCAATAAGGTGAAATTTTAATAATACGTGCGCGAAGTAAATTTTTATCGAGACACTCATAAATCGCTCAAATTCAACCTTTTGGGAAGACGGACGACTTTACGTGCGGTTTTCTTCCCCTCGCGCAATACTTGAGGTCAATTGAGCATCGCGTTTGGCTCCCCCAACGGCGCAGTTCAGATCTTCCAACTACCTCTCGTTTGGCAATACTTTCGCAGTCCTTAAAAATGATTTACAGTTCTTATCGGCTGCGCACGTCTTGGTCGAAACGTGCAAATTCTCAAAAGTCACAAAAAATGAACAATTTAAAAATTTATTGTCGTTTTTACAAATTTTTAAAGTTTTTGTCCCAAAAATCTTTATCCAAACTGCATTTTTTTTTATTTTTTTTTGTTTTTGAGAATACATTTTATAGTATTGAGAGAGTTTTTTTTTTTGAAAAATAAGAAATTTTTAATAAAATTGTAAAAAATTCCGATTAATGTTAATATTAATATTTGAAATTGCATGCCAGTATTGGAACTAGAAATGCATGATTGCGGAAAAGCGTAGGAAAAGAAGCAAGAAAACGTTTCTGATTTTTCACGCGGAAACTTTTTGCTACATTACGTTTATCGCTGCAGTTCGGGTTTTCGACATTTCCGTTCGCAACAATTCTATTCGTTAACAGGAAATAATAAACTCGCAACGGCTCATTTTACGATCGCGCAATAAATAAAATTCTATTCTTGCAATCTACGACTTGTTCAAAGACGTAAAACGACGTTTTAAAGACAATTCTAATTTATGCTCAAATGCGTCTTTTGTAACCTACTTCCACTATGGGTCAAGTTGTCAAACAAAATAAAATGCTTGTAACGAGGTATACAGACATAGTTTTAATGTTCAAATAACACTCATGACTAAGTCAATATTGTGACACGTAATAGAGACGCGAAAGTAAATCAAACTCGACGGGTCCGAGAGCCAAACAAAGGACAATTACGTGTGAGGCGCTTCGCGTTGTCCTAAACCCCGCTACGAATAACATTTTTATTGTATGACACATAACTACGGCTTCGGCTGTCGTCGCTTCGTTCATTTGTCTTTATTGCGTTTGTCCGCACACTCCGAACGAATCGCCACTTACCTCGTCTTCAACGCCTCGACGCCTCATCGAGTCAGCGTTCTGGTTTTTTAGGCTTCTCGAGGAGCGCTTTGTGCGCGTCAATCGCGGTATTAACTGTTTTATACTTGTCGACACAAAGCTTCTATGTGCTAACAAATTAATGGACAAGTAAACAAAAACTAAGTTTCCGAAATAAATACATTAAGAAATTAAAGTAAATAATTTTAAATTTTAAATAAAATCTACTTGTAACATTGTGTATAAAACTAAACTTTTGTCCAGAGTGAAAAAAAACTTTCTTCCTTACGCATTCGCCAGCCGTTCGCGTTGCCATTTTGTGCGATTTGGCAATAGAACGACGTGGCACGTTCGATTCTGCTACACCTTTTCCAATACCACCCGCACACGCGTTCCTGTCCTTATCGCACCTCGCACCTATCTGTTTGCGAATATTCTTATTCCGTTTTTTTTTTCAATTCGTTTGTACTTTTCGGCTGGCGAATATTTTCGTGCGCATATGTTACATTTTAACATGCCTCGCATGCATCTAACCCAGCCCGGACTTTTGAAGCGTTGCCGCTGTCGCCTGCCGCCGACAAAGGCGAACAAGGTTTACGAACCTTGTTGACACTGCGGCTTGTACACAATTGGGGCACGCCCGATTCCTCGATAGGAAAATATGTGAGAATTTGACACTCCTATCCTTAAAAATTTTTTTTTTTTCGTTTTTTGGATGAATATTAATTTAAATTGTGTTTTTGTTCTGTTTTGCTTTTTGATGGTAATTTGGTGTAAGGCGCCGTGCTGGCGTGAGAGTCAAGTGGTGTCATTGAGGCTCAAACAATACTCATCTTTTAAGACCTTAGGAAACTCACAAAACTCAACCCCTTTGGTGCTGGCTTTCATTGCCTCGAGGACATTTCAATTGCGTCTCGTCACCCCCGACATTCTTCACTTTCTCTTTTCAACTGGAGTCGACGAATCTCTGCCATGGCCGGTCTAAAATTTTGTCTCATTTGCGTCTGACGAAGGCATATCGGGGGTGTCTTGCCATTCGCACCACTAACGCCGCAATCAAGCTGCGAATTTAAATTTTTTTCTATTACTCGTGCGGGGCGCGGCAGGAAAAGCGTCGGATGAACAAATCGACCCAATTAGACAAGATGAATCGTTTAGTATTATGTAGCCTCGATGCTGCCGAGGGGTATATTTATAAAACTCAAGAGACGTTGCAAACGACTCCGGATCTTTGCGCGCTCGCCAGGCAGATAAAAAACACCACTTCTTCACTCTTGACTTTCTATCTTTTAAGATGAGGGTATTGCCCTGTCTTAATGAACTCACATTTTATCCGCTTTGCATTAATATTTTTAAATATTAATTTAGGTATAGAGATGTTTTTCGTAAAATGTCAAAATTATACAAACATGTAACTTTGTAATACATTCTTGTTTCATTGCTCAATTAGTGCATAAATCACGACTGCGAAAATCGAGTTGCATGTTTAACTCGAGTACCTTGCCACATGGCACGAGGTGGCGCACTTTGGAGCGATATTAAACTTAAATTATGTTGCGCTATGAATACGGAATTAATTAAGCTGGTTGTGTTTCAGTTATTCAGATGGGCGTTTATGTTGAACACGGGGACTTTAGTCAAACATGCTATTTTCAAAAAAAAAAAAAATTTTTTCTATTTTAAAAACTAGTAGAAAATAGATTGCGCTAGTACCCAATTAACTGTCAAAATATTTTTTAATTGTTATTACTATTTTTGATCAAATAAAAATCTGCTTTTGAACCATGAAAAATGAAAAAATAATATTATTCCATGACCGTAAATGTAAACGAGATTGTCGGACAGGATTTAAACCTGAAATAAACTGAAATGAAAAAATAATATCGCAATTTTTAAATGTCAAAAACAAATCTCAACCGGTTGACACATTAATAGCTAAGTAGCTATTTTTTTCTTTCTACAGTCTACCTGAAAGTATTCAATTGAAAGTTGTTTTGTAATTTTTTGTAATCTTTCATTACCAGCCAAAGTTGCTGGTGTATAAATAGAATATGTGACTTTTCAATCGATAACGACGCTCGTTAAAGCATCAAGTTTTGCGAGCGCGATAACGAATGGATGCGAAAATCTGCCGGCAACCGGAGGCGAACGCCTGGCCCCCGCGTGCAATGAAACACTCGGACGTTTCACGTGAAGCGTTACGTTCGAAATGTTGATTAAGAACTCGCGTCTCGCGTGTCTCGTGCACAAGACCGGCGCCTCCGCCATCAACGCCGCCGCGCCCCGCTAGGCGATTTCATTTTTCAACCGCGCGCCGATCGAAGATTAATTGCCGTCGACGAGAGGGTGAAAAATCAAAGCCGGGGGTAATTTATGGTTTTGTATAAAACTATTTTTAGATTTTTTTCTTATTTTGTTTAAAATTATGTTTTTTTCTTCATTTTTTTGTTTATTTTGATAAGCTGAGTACGTGTTTCAACTCTTATGATCTTGGGATTCTATCCCTCGAGTTGATACTTCTTTTGTGTTGTTTTTTTCATGTCTCGCCTCCCTTTGAAGCGCCGCGCCGTTTCGTAGTTTGCGCGACGAGCCTATTGATATTTATGAGAGCCATTTGAATATGCTTGTGGATGTGACTGTAATGAAGGCTACTTGCTCAACATAGGGTAGTAATTGACCCTTATAACGAGCACCGCCCTCGTTATATCTCATTTTCATACTTAATTGCTGCTAATATTTTCGTCTTCTGTTCTCAAACAGACTTTGCAAAATAAATAACCCGCAAATTTCTATCTCGTTACTTATTTTATCATAAAGTGGTAAAAAAAGCTTTTTACTCTTAAATTAATAGATTTTTTTGGCCGAATTTCATTAATAGGTATTTGGTGGAGATTTGTTTTGATCTTTTTGATCATTCCCGTCCGCAGCGCCGCCGCCGCTTGTTAAATTAAAGCAAAGTTGTGGTCCTCGTGGTTTGTGCATTAAACTAGGGGTGGATCGGGTCCTTTTGGGCTCGTCCAATAGTGTGTGTACACTGTGCGTTCTCGAGCTTCGTGAAAGCTCTGGGAAAGCTTTCATTAAATTATTATTTCCTTTCTGTTCGTTCGGCAGTCGCCGGCCGTTACGAGCGTGCGAACGGCGCGGCGGAAGGGTGATGTATAAGGGCCATTTGCCTTGATTAAGTAAAGCTCCGTACGCAAAAAGGAGCGCGACGTTTCTACATCTCTGCATTCAGTCCTACGCAAACGCACCACTTAAACACTCGAAGCGACGAGAAAAATAAAACAAAAAGGACAAAATACGCAGCAAACGCCAAAGGTGAGGTCAAAGGGTGGGGCAGGAATAAAGGACACAACCCAAAATGGACAAACTTGCACACATATAAAAGCTTTATTTTTATTTCATCAATAAAATACAAAAAAATATTTTTTTTTTCAAAATTTGTAACTCTGAAGTGTTTAAAAGTCCCAATACGCACACTTAATATACAAAATTCTATTTGTATACAAACAAAGTTTGGCAATATTGGTTTCTTTTTCATTTGCCCGATATGCTTTGGTTTAGTCTTGGTTTACCAGAAAAAACTTGATTTATATGCGCGGCAACGTTGTTTTTCTTATTTCGGCGAACGGCACCGCCAGGACCATCTTGTCGGTGAAGGTCCGCCGCGCGATGAAAGGCCGGAACAATTCATATGAGGAAATATCAATTCGGATTTCATGTTCCCCCGTGGATTCACATTCGCCTAGGTCTGTTACATCTGCTAGCACTGCCTATGTATGTCTCTATGAGCGCCTCCGCCAAAATCCGTCTGGCGAGTGATCGATTTCCAACTTTCTTCTTTATTTCTATTTATTGCGCCGAGGCCGAGACGTTCTGTTTGTGCTCGATTCTTTTATTTTTTTTTGTCGTGCCAGGAACACTATCACTACTTCCTCGCGCGTTTGACGCGTGGTGGTTACAACGTTTTGCGTTGATTAAATTTTGTTTTCGTTTTTAAGCGTCCGCAACATCAAACTCTAGAACGGAGTGAGTCAAATACTCTTTGGAAGTGGTAGACTTTTCTGTTACATTAAATAAAAAGTGTTTCTATTCGAGAGATAAAGTTACACGGGTCTAATAAGGAAAAAATACATGAAAGTAAAGTTGTGGAAGCCATGCTGATGTCGAAGCGTGATCGTGCCGTAAATGAAAACCAATATCGTTGGGAAACCGTTCGGAAGCAATTCGATACAAGCAATTAAAATAAACAAGATTTTGCTATGATTTTCTATGATTTCATGCTTTGTCAGTTATTTATATTACAGAAAAAAACATTCAATAAATAGGTATTTATATTGAAGTGAATTATCAATGTCGAACAGAAATAAAATATTATAGTTGGTAGATTTTAATTAATTTAATATCGCCGCGCGTTTTCTTTTTATTAGAAGTGTTGAGTCAATAGGAAATTTCAATAAAGAAAGGAAGGAAGGCGGACGCGTGCGATCCTTAAAAAAACACATGGCTAGCTCGCAGGAGCCGTGCCTCGTTTTATTACATCGTAAATAACAAGGACGTAATTAATTGGGATTCAATAAAGAACGCGCAAAGTAGAAGAAACGGAACGCACCGCATCGCAACGCAGGCGAAAGCTCAACATATACACCCACACATACTGTGTCTCCGGAATGCGACAAACAACACCCACTCCAATTACATGAGGGCTCATCCAATTTATCGAAATTTATATACGACAATGATGTCACCGCTCTTGGTTTAAGCAAAAGTCAAGCCTATTAGTAAAAAAATCAAGGTTTTTATGCGTTTTTTTTTTGTACAAAATGTTATTTTCGTAAAAATAGAACATTATTTGTTTATAAATGTTGCCATATTCATAAATAGGATTTTATATTGTGTACTAACCAAATGAAAAAAAAGTTTTTTGGGTCATTTTTGTCGTTATCATTTTTTGTCGTTTTTTACTTATAAACATAAATACAAACGACCACATTTGCCTCCATTTTGAATTCACCTTGTGTCCAATATAGAACCATACAATACTCGTGCATACAAAATTTTGGTCATTGTAATCTATTTAATTCTAAAATACAGGCACGTATTTATTATATTTTTAAATAATTAAATCACAAACATTTATTTATCTTTTTTATTTTTGGATGTGATATTGAAATATATTAATATATATTGATATTTTGTATCTAACCCTTTAAAAACTTTATTACGTCCATGTTTCGAATATGGACGATGTTTATGTGGAAAAATTTGCAATATTTGTGAATGCGTAATATAAATTCCGTGCGGTTCGCTCTTGCCGGACATGTCATAGGGTTATTACATGACCCCGACGCCCCTACACTTTGGCGACTTGACTTACACGCCGAACGTGCCCGCATCGCATCGGTTTTCTACTTTTTCCTCTCTGCCGGCGCCCGGCGCCTCCGCAATGTAAAGCTTTCGCTCGCGTAGCGATCCAGATGTTCTCATTGCTCTCTGCGCCTGCGATGCAAAAGGATTGTACTCGTCGCTAGTGGTTACCCTCTCTTTATAAATATTCAAGGCGTGAATGCCGCCGTCATGGTGTAACTAAACATTTCGACTTTCAAAGACGCTCGAGTTTTATTCGTTTAGTTAAGGCAATTTAAACGTTTTTTTCTTCTGCTACATTTATAAACAAATAAAATAAAATGTAAAAAATTCCAACAAGGTCACGCAATCACCTAATACATGGCAATTTGCATTTCATGTAATTTTTAAAATTAGCACCGCGACTTTTGACTTGCGGAAGCCGCGGTGAGGTATAAAGTTGGTAAGCATCCAACACTTTGCAGCCAATGCCACCGCTTTCTTTTAGTCTTGCGCTGGCTCCCGGGAGCGGTGAACACCGCGCAGAGTCTTGATTCATGTTTAGCAAAACTGTGAGACGGTGGCGCGCGTCCCCCTAACTGCGCTCCGTAGAGTAATTTAGGAAAGCGTGCGTTGGCGCACCATGCAGCGCTTTGCAATCATAAAATTCAACCTCGAGAAACTTTCACGGGGATTAGTTTAGCGGATGGTTTTTCGACGCCTGCCGGCTACATTTCTCTAGATGCAATGTCACTTATTTTAACCAGAATTATTGTCCGAGACAAATAATGACCGCTGGGGCCGAAAGTTTTCCACAAACTTTTTTGGGATTGTTTCAAATTAAACGTTATTTTATATATTTTAGTGTTAATAAAATACAAAAGAATCAACATTTGTTGGTGACAAGTTGAAAATGACTTTAAATTTGTTTCTAACAATTTAATCCCGTTTTCTTAGCCGGTAGTTTCTGACCCTAGAAACAATTAATCAGTTTTAATTGCAATGTTTGTCCCTTCCGTGTCCACTCTCCCAGAAATAAGGTACGACTTCTCATTATTCTACTTTAAGTAAACTCCCGCAATTGTTGTGAGTGTTTCGAACTATTTCACTGCGAAACCCGAACGAACTCATGATTACATTCACGACTAAGCCGCTTGAATTTTACCTCATTGCATACCGGATCTTACCAGAACTAATAAAATTTATCTTGGATTAATTTAAAACCAAAAACTTTAATATTAAGACATCTTAAGTAAAAAGCACGTAATTAACAGTTATATAAGTTAGGAGTTTTTTTGCTGTAGGGAATTTTATTGGTCCGGTTCTGATGCATGAAGGTCCACAAGGGTTGAGTACACATTCCCTGCGCATTCCAACGTCGTCGTTCGTCCATCCCAAGCGTGGACAGCCGAACAAACGCAAACGGGTTAAACGTTGAAATGGCACGAAGGTCAATTTGCAACCAATTTCCATATAAATGAGAATCCATCTCGTGTCCCCGATGATGTGTACCCCTTTGCCTTCGTCATGCAAACGTAGGGCATGTCTGCCCTGTGTCCTGTGACATTGACTGAGCGTTAAAAAATTACCACATTATTTAACTCCAGACACAATTAAATAGTCTGTCTTCTCAAATTAAACAAAAACCGAAATAAATGATTAATTTTTAATAAATAAACGTGATTTACTTGTGATTGATGCAAACACTCTGTGAGTAAGCACTTAATTCTAGTTGTGGACGCGTTTGCATTCGAGAAAATTCTATATAGTCGAAAGTTATCAACGTTGTTCTGTTATCCTTTCGTCGGTTTGTCGCAAAGAGCTCTTTGTTCGCGCGCGCAGAACTACACACCACTAGCCGAATTCACACCGACGCGTCCATTTATTTGCAACCAAATTAGATAACTGCGCGCGGGTTTCAAACGGATTTTGCATACATTCACTGAGTATTTACTTAGTACCACAAATTGAGATACTCAATCCGGGCGCATTCAGCACTTCCAGGGATGCGGATATATGTCAGCGTTACAATGACTGAACAGTACTATAGTGCCAATATTACGATTCTAGAACAATATAAAATAAAAATAGCAAATGCGTGTTTAGTTGCCTATATTATTTGATTTATACGATTGAGATAAAGAAACCTTTTCTATTGGTTTTTTTTTTGCGTGCAGAAATTAAACGTGCGGTTATTTTTAGGATTGTGATAAACACGTAATTGCAATTTCATAAATGACAGGATTGTCGCGTTGTTTCGTATTTTAACCATCGATAAGCAAGTTCCGTGACGCGTCGTTTAAATTGAGTTTCGACGTTTTTAGCGCAACATGTTCGCCGCCTTTCCCCCGGTTGTTTAATCTCGTTTTTTTTTCCGGGACCCCTTCAGGCGAAGGCTTTCCAAAGAGGGGATTGGAAAAATGAAATTGTTATCTAAATCAAAATCTTGAATTGCTTTGTTTCATTCGGGGCAAATGCCAAAACAAAACAATAAAAAATACAAAACAAATAAGATAAATATTCGATTTTTTTGGTGTGTTTCTTCATTAATTTTCTAATGTTGGCTTTGATAATCAATTAATTAGTCGATTTTGACACGAAAACAGTCGATATGAGTGAGAAAATATAAAATTAATGATTAATCGTTTGGCGCCCCAATTAATTCCGGATAAATTAAATACGTTGTGCAAATATTAACTCGATATGACATTAATTAGTTTTGTTTGTTTTTAATTCAGGTTAAAATCAATAAAAAGGAGTCGCTGTGTCGCACATTAGGAAAATAATGAGTTTTTGATAATTTTTGCTTAATTGAGGCATATTTACATTAAACATAACCCAACTTAACACAACATAACCATAAATAAACACTAATTATAATAAATATAGTGTTTTTAGTGAAATAAATTAAGATTGATCAGATTGTCGTGCAAGAGGAAAACGAAAGCGGATTATACGACCCTTGATCGACATCAAAACGACGCCCTTTCACTATCTACATCCCGCCAGATACTGCAAGCATTTTCGACACCTTGCCGCACATGCCACAAAAGATGCCGAAGACGAAAATCGTCTCATCGTCATTGTCACGTTTTGCATTTCGAATTAATCAAACACGTTCCCCTATCAACATGATTCACTGTAAATAGTTTTGTGCAGCGTTTTACCTTCCCGCATTCAGATTCTCAAGCGCAAGAAAATTCCGATCCGGAGAAATTGTGAATTGTGCGCCGAGCGTCGAATGTAAATTACAACCCATAAACACTTTTGTTGCCGCGACTGGCAGCCGGAGCAACGAACGACTGAAGGAAGTCAGGATGTTAATTATGATTAAAGGGCTTCATTTGCGTTGCACGCAGTTGTACGTGCTGAATGGTCGGTATTCGGTTTAATTATTCTTTGCGAGCTCGCGGCCCGTCGAGCGGTTGCTACAATGGCATCCTGCTGTGAGGATGAGAGCAGCGCCAGCGCAAAAGGACAAAGACTTTTCAAAGCGCACACACCTTTGGTGATCATTTTAATTATGAAATGCTCTTTTGCCCCCTTCTTATAATAATTTAATTATTGTTTATCAACAAGATGGTATGTTAAACGCACAGTGTTTTAATTCAAATAATTTTCCTATGCGATAATAAACAACATCAAAAACAATAAATAATATTTTGTTTATTTTTGGTATGCATGAAAATTGCGCTGCGTAAAATTCCAGGCTCCAGGCAAAGGCGAAAGGGGTACACACACAGCAGCAAAAAGAGAACGCGGTAGGCACGGAGGTGGTACGCGCCGCCGCCGCACGCCGCCACCGCGGCGCTGACGCCGCGAGAGGCTGGGCCGCGCCAGTTGATCGCGGTCCGTCGCGTATCACGTTCGAATTGCCGCCGAGCATAAACCGCCGCCGCTGCCGCCACCACGAGGAAATATCAACCAAAAAAATTCACTTAAAAAACTGTGTCAATCAATTAATCGCATAAAATAGTGAATAAACTTAATCAAAATACAAATTATAATCTACATCAATAAATAAATGTTTTGATATGTGTGCAATTGAAATGTGTATTGATAAATGTAAGAGATGTATAAAGACATAATTGAATTTAACTTTTTATGCAAAGAAATAAACAAGTTCCACGCCGGTCGTCGTCTTGGTTCTTTTGTGTTCAACTTTGCCGTGCACAGAATTCTGAAGTGATATAAAGTGTTAAAGCCCTGAGAGGAACAACTATTTCAATAAAAACTTTTTTCGTTTTGTTGCTATAAATAAGTTTGTGATTTCTGCGAGTTCGGAACTGAAAAATTGGATTTGAACAATTCCTGAGGCGACTAATATTTTGGATACATTTTAAATTTTAGTCACGCTGGTAAGTAATTTATATTTAAATAATTCTAATGCGGCTAATATTAGTTCTCATCTTTGTAAAGCAACTCTTGAAAGTACAACTTGGCTATTGGTTAATGCCAGCCACAAAACGAATAGTCCTACAAAACGGATGAAATGAATGAGTACGCAAACGTGTTTTAATTAAATTACATACAGTTATCTAACGGTTATGTGGCGCACATCTCTTGAACTTTTTGCTCTGTATTTATTTTAATTAAATTTTCCTCGGGTTGAACTAATGTTTGATAAATTTTAATTTTCAGCGAATTTCAATAGAATCATGTATGTAATATGTAATATAAGATTTATTTTCACAAAATAGAGAATTGAATTAAAATATTTTATTTAATTGAAAATTGATCAATCAATTAGCTTTAATATGTGTTGAAATGGACTTTTTAATGACTCTAAATAATTGATGTGCAATTAACCGGAAGGGTGTAAATTCAATTATCTCATCTGATTTTGATTGGGATGAAAAAATGAGAGTAAAAATTGTATTTTGCAGCAGGTAATCAATAAGTCGTTACGTTGTTATTGCCGGCATAACATCGTTACGCGTAAAGTTCCGTTTCTTCACCTCGTTTGCAACACCAGCGCCGACATTAACACAATCATACAAATAGTTGAAAAAAGAGTGCAGAAATTGTATGAACATTTCCTGCGCACGACATCGAAGCATCGTGGCATCGGATTAGCCATTAAAGTAAAAAAATAGAAACGCACACATGCGAACATCCGCGCGCACTTCTTCTAGATTGGGTAGTTAGTTGCGCTCGGCGTCGAGGCGAGTAATGATTGATGACTTTTAAAACGTTTCCTTCATTCCGTCGCCGACGCCTGCGTCGCGAGAGGCGAAAGCTCGACGGATGTTGAAATGTTATATAACCGACCGTGTTGCCCGGCGCCTCCACTATCGTTTCCTTGCTTTTTTATTAGTTTTTTGGTTTTAGCACCACCATCAGCGAAATAAATGGCTTATTTAATGTTTAGAATATAAATTTCAACCATATGTTTCAAAAATTTTAATAAAATATTTAATAATATTAAATATACTATTTTTACATTTTAAGCGTTATTTTAATTTGTGACTAGAAAAACGTGGTATAAATGTGTGAAAATTGTTATGGACACTTGGTAGATGCGTATATTACTTTGCACACTGCACAGCTTAATAGTTCGTATGTAATTAATTACATGGACGTTTCAGTCATAACGTAAATATAATAAATGATGCGTTATCGCAGCTCGACCCTATTACCAGCTCGGCGAATGTATCATCACTGCATTAATAACATCCCTTGGCTATTCCATACGATTCTGATGTGCAATATGCATGAATTTAAAGCTTATTTTGCATTCAAATGAAATTAAATTGATTTTTTTAAATAATTTTAGGCCAAATGCGGATTAAAAACATAAAAAAATATATTTAGCTGTCTAGATAAGAAAAATCAATATTTATTTTCGTAAATATTTTTGTAAATATGTTTAGTGCAATTTTGGTTATGTTTTGATATAAATAAATAATTTCATTATTAAAAATACATTGAATATTTAATATTTCATGTAAATATATGCAATATTAATGTCATTTTATCTATAAATGACAATTTTTATTTAATTTCAAGTTCTATTAGGTGCTACAATACCAAAATTCTTTTTTTATATTTCCTGCTTGAGCTTCTGTTGATTTTTCTTATTTCCGTCTCCCATGTCCTGTTCTTGTTTTTGTTTATTAGATTAAACCACTCACACACAAATCCTCGAAGCCCTTGCAGATTGACCCCTAGCTCTTCTAACGCTGATGACATTGCGAAAGTAAACACACCGCACGATTTCCGGGAAAGCGACAAGAAGCAAAGCAGCAAATGGTGCGCGGCTTGCGGGCATCGCAGCGCGAGCAATAAATAAAACGCGTCGAATGTAGGTTAATTGGTTCTTTGACACATATTCCTCCCCGGCGTGGCGTATATCTGCGCGCGTATGCGTTATGATGGTATGTGGAGGGTGGCGGCATTTCTACGTGCAGCGGTCGAATAAATAAAGGAAGCAGAGCGAGGGCGATAAGCGCGCAGCGCTCTCGATTGCGCGATGGAACGTCAATAAAAATGTCGAAATTCGATAGAACTCGAATGATGTCGCGCTTGATTTCACGATATCATGAACACACTTATCGATACTCGAATGAAGAGTATTTCTGCAAGCGTAATTAACATATATTCGGAAAATAAACAAGGTATCAAGAGTATAAAATTATTACTTTTGAAATATATGCAAAAATATTACTTTAAACGCTTTGATATTTAAATTTTATGGTTGTGATACTTCAAAACAACAAATTTACATAAAATGCATAAAATTTCGCGTAAAACTTATCACCTTTATATTTATTTTTAAAAATTTACAAAATCGACAATTTTATTTGTTTAAATTTACGACAATTAGTGTTTATTTTATAGTCCGTGGCTCATTGTTGTAAGCGCAAACCTTAAACGTGTTCAGTCATCAGCGCCCAGCGTGTTGCACCCCATCCCTTTGTGCTAATCCGCATGCCAACATGCGTATAAGCGTACATGCTCAACATGATGTTCCGCCATGGTCGACCACCGCCAGCATCGACCACCAGCATCCGTCAGCTGGCCGTGATGATTGATTGATTGATGTTTCGGGTATTATGACGGCGCGAAAGACTAATGTGCGCCAAGAACGAAGTCCCGCGATGTCGAAAACTGGCCGAAAGCAGTTGTGTTACTTGGTTTGACAATTACCACCATATAGGTATTAGATAAGCGACTCAAACGACGTAAATGGCAAATCAAGTAAGTTTGGCCACGGATAATTGCGTGTGCAAGTAGATTGATTAGCATCAAAGCAGAGCTCTGAGCAAACAGTGTGTCAAACGATAATGTGTATCAGTATATTAAGGTAATGGTAAACACTTTGATCATTAAACATTGCTAGATATACTATTAGTGATAATTAATTATATTTTAATAAGTTATATAGTATAAGTATATCAGAATTCTGCTTTGAGGTGTCGGAGTAATGGATATAGCAATTACTATGATTGCGTTCTTGTCCACTCACGTTTGTAACACAAATATTGTGGGCGTCCAGCTAGATGCAAACGAGATTTTAGTCAGAGCGGATTTAACACGTTGTGCGGGCAGTGCTTTACACCTCATCGTGTAATATTCCATTAGTTGCTTACACCTTTCACAGTAGAGGACTCATCTTTCAAAGGAATTAAATAAAAATTATTTTATTCATCAAATTAAATCAAATTTCAGCAAAAATACATTTATTCATGTTTGTAAGTTTGGTTGCAGTAAAATAGAAAATATTTATAGTTTGTGTAGGTGTTCATAGATGGCGCTACATGTTTATAACCAATTTTATTAACTATTTGTCCAAAAATCACAAATATTTGAATGAAATTTGAATTAAGTGTTTCATGTTTCGCTTTGTAAAGCAGCACAAAACCCTCCTTTGCGCCACTTGACTTGAATTAATAATTTGTCTTCCAAAGTGAGCACAACATCTATAAGACATTATTAATTATTATAATTAATGGCGTATCCAGGTCTGTGGTACGGCTTCCGGTCTCGGCGTTTTCGCTTCATTTGTTCTCGTGTGTGAAATACCCGATGCATCGTGCTAGCAGCCATGTTCGCCGATGCGTGTATTGTATATTATATTGTTAAATCTGCTCGAAGTAACCGGCTCGATGCCGTAAGCTTTCGGCTGGCTGGCTGTGCTGGCAGGTGGACGCGCCGGGGCGCATTCATCGCGCACGCATGATTAAAACTTAATTAATGACACCCACAGCGAACTCAATATCGTCGCCAAGCAAGCAACCACTCGAATCATACATTATGTTTACATTTAATTCGCAACAGTTAAATTTATTTAGTTGTATCTGTTTAATGTTACAATTATGAGTGAATTAATGTTGGGAATGATACAAATTTGAAATAATTTCGTGGATATTAAAGGGTTTCGAATTAAATTTCACAAAACAGGTAGTATTTGTATTTAGCTTGGTAAAACAGTCTGTTGTTATATTGGAGCACTGCCACCTGATACAGTAATTGGGTGTTCGTGAATGCCGCTTTTGTGCTGGTCCTTGTGCTGTTTAATAGTTTACAAGCGCAACTGATGTGCTGCCTATAAAACAAGGATTTGATCGAGGATGCATGAAAACGGACGGTTAATTTATGATGAAACTTTGTACATTTTAGATGCATTAAATTTTTAAGGCATCGAAACATCAAAAATATCATAAAAATTGATTTAAACTCAAATTTATTTTTTTTTCTGGTAAAAATACATCGAAAAAATTGATCCAGACATTTTATATTATTTTATTCATACATACAGACCACAAAAACAACGTGAATGGTAAAATTGTGTTGAGTTATTTCACAATTTTTTAACTTTTTGTTGGAATATTGACATGACTCTTGAAGCGATGCACAAAAGAGAAATGAAGCAGACATCACGCACACGCAGCCGCTCGCCGAATGCTGTTAGAGCCTCCATTAACTCGGAAGACTCTTTACAAAGTGTAATCACGTTTTAAATTTCTTCGCCGCACGTCAATGGCACCGCGGTGCAGAGGTGATGGTTTCGGGTGCGCCTAAACGTTCGCTATCGGGTTACACATTATAACTTGCCATTCAGAAAGTTGCGTCATTCATTCTATTAATTGACACATTTTCATCGCGTTCGTTTGCTTTCACCCTACGCCGATCTCGGCAGGAAATTTTAATGGGTCTAATAAAATTACCTACTCAACGACACATTACCGTAATGAATTGAATTATTAATCAATCGGCAATTCTGTACTATTATTAAAATGTCCTATACTCTTGCTCAAAAACACATTATTTATATTTTGTAGGTATCTTAACAATTAATTTTACGAGGCGTGCATGGACGTGATAGAAATGACGATGGTTTAGCTGGCGGAGCATTAAAGTGCGGATAATGCTCCAATAACTTAGCAAACTATCGTTGCAGAGCGGACGCAGGATGCACAAACGACTTTCCATCGCCGGCGAAGAACATAATTTCCTGAGATCACTTGCGGTGGTGGTGGTTCTGTCAGCCAGCCATGAACAAATGAGCTGCGCGTTTTTAATATCCTCGTGTGATATTTACGAATCGCGACGACTACACCGACCAAAAAAAGCATTAAAAACAGATTAAGAAAGGCGCTTGAGCACTCGATTTGCATTTGCACGCTGGCGGATCGCCGGAAAGAACAATCTGCCATTAATGATCGCGACACTTTCCGGTGTGCGACAAGCACCGCTAAGGCTGCCCGATTGCGGGGGCGTCTATTAACATTCTTAATTGTGAGGCGGAGGCGCCGGGCGATGTGCAGCGCGCATTAAATCAGAAATATGTAAATTTTACGACGCTACAGAAACAGCCAGCAAGCGTAACGATTCTTCAGCTTTGTAAATGACCTGCGAATTTGACAAATTGAAAAATTTTATAACAGATACTTATGTATTACATTCTGTAAGTTCATGTAAGTTAATTTTGCATTCGAGCGCAATTTTAAATTAAAGCACTCGAGTAAGTTCAGAAACTTGAAGCAGACTTTGACTAGCGACGCATTTAACTCAGCAAATCTCTGGAGAATTTGGTCGAATGCAAGCCTCAATGATAATCGGCGAAAATCGAACAGAATATGGAAACCGACGGCGCGTTTCCCCAAATTTACGTCCGCCGCGTTCACCAGCACACGCTAGCCGCCTGCACAGGTAGCGTGTGCGTGGTGCGCTGGTGAAGGAAACTTGCAAATTGTTCCAATTCTCGGCAAGTACATTATTGAATCGATTAAGCCAGCGTTATCGCGACCGCAGTCGCCGAGTTAAGTTAATTAGCGATTGGCGGAAGTCGTGCCAAGGAATTGAAAATGAGGCTGAACAAAAAAGTCCGTCGATTCGCATTGGGATTAAAATACGATTTTTATTGCGACGCACATGGAATTCTGATGAAAATACAGTTTATTATTGAACGTTGAACCTTTAGATGGAGCCACATATCAACCGATGTGCGAATTTCGATTTTTGAGACAAGAAGCAGTCGTTGCGCGAGCCAAATAGTGGTAATGCTCGTACAATTTTCGGTTTAACGCTGACAAAAGGAGGCTATTCGGCAAGGGGCATATATTTACTGTGTGTGGATTTTCCGCCCGTTCGATACACACATATGGATGGGGTTAGGCGAACAAATCCCAGAGTTGGCCGGTGACCAAATCGTGTAGTTTTCGTATTATTTTTTATTTATTCCGGTCTTATATTCCGTTATATTCCGGTGCCAGCCGCAGGGCGACTCCCATCACTGCTGTCCGCCGACGAAAATAAACAAAATTTATTTATATTAATTACGATTTTTCGATTTCGTCTTTTCATCAAAAGCAGAAATATTTATTAAACCCACACAAATTATTACATTCATTAAATAAGGCATAACGAAATGCAAATTAATTTTCCAGGAGGTTATGAAAATTTTATACACCTACTAACAATTAAAAATTTATTATCAAAACAGGCTAGTAATGTTCATATTGTAGGAACAAAGCAACAACGCAAAAGATGCGTTTGAGTCACATGTGTGTATGTGAGTACAATAATTAATAAAACCCGGTCGCCTAGTGCGCAGCCCATCTACCTACATATTCTCATTGTCCTCTCGGCGTCCTCATCGTCCTTGCGCTCATGTGTTCATATTCATAAACGTCCTTTACGATGGCCTTCTTTGCATCATCACACATCTCATAACCTGTTTGTGCGTCTCTGTCCTTCAGCATTTCAGTTCTTACATACGCGGGTGGATTCGATACTGGCGCCCGCATGATTGCTCCCGGGATGTAAGCAAAAGTGTAAGCGGGGGTGGACGTAATGGTGATGTGGTAATGGCGCGCGCTCATCGCCACCGCTCGTAAACTTCGTTTGCTCCAATTCGTGAATTTCTATTAAAATTGAACATTTCGCTGTTTTGCGTGTCAGTTTGTGTTATGATTATTCATAATTGCATTTCGGATCGCAATTTTAACCATGCGGAAGATACAAATTAGAAATAAATTAATTATTACTTATTAATACGCATTACTAATAAGTATTTATGAATTTAATTTAAAATAAACATAATTTTTTATCGTTTTTTTTTTTTGGATTTTTTCCCGATTAATTTAGTGTTTGTTATTTTATTAGAAGTAATTGTGATTCATGATACGTTTTTATATTTATTAAACGTGCCTTATATGATTATGACGCACCGGTTCACATGCATGCTGCTTTGATGTCGTCAATTTAACATCCTGCTTTATGGACAGCAAAAGGTTGTAAAAGCTTTATATTAGCGAGCTTTATACGCGCGTCAAGTTGATACGCCCAATGAGCAACGAGTTATGAGCGAATTACAACAAAAAACATATTAGATCTTATCATGATTTTTTTCTCCTCCGAATAAATTCCGTTTAATTGAATTCTGATTGCACTCGGCTTAATAAAGTGGTATTAAAGTTCCTTTAGACTAGTTCCGACCTCTCGACTATTTTGATGAAAATTCTTCTTTTTTCACTAACGCACACAAAACGGGAATGTTTTCCACGATCTGGTTGCTAAATGAACAAAAGATTTTTATTAAAATTTCATAAAGCGCATAAGCCCCCCGCTTGTGGATTCTGCACCAGCATTCATCCATGATGGCTGGATATAGGGTGAGCAGATGATAGGCGTGGGATGGATACTGGCACCGGCGAAATGCATTTCGTATGAAATTGGAAGCTAAGTGAAGAAACCTTATACCGTGAACGCAACTACTACATTATTCAAAATCGCTTCGGGCCGCACGGTTCAACCGACTTCCATCTGGACTTCCATCCCGCTTGCACTCATTACAGGACTCATCTCCGAACTGCTGGCCAGAAGAAGGCATTCAATAATGTGCGTGGATAACACGGATAATTCCCGAAGGCGGCCGCACCCCTGCCTCTTTTGCAATTCTATTCAATCCGGTTTTCAACCCCTCGTCCCCGCAAATAGGCAGTTGGGGGATAATTCATTCGTCTATTTTCTATTCTATAAATTCAATGAATTGGTGCTTATGGCATGACGATGGCGATGTGGTGTGCTAAAGAGGGTGATTAATTTCCGAAGACTCCCTTGACATTTATACACACCTCAGGACAGTTCTCCAATCGTGGTGGTAACCTAACTTGTTGGGAGTGAGGCCTCAACCCTCAAAACTCATTGGAATTCTACACCAAGGGAATTCGGGAGGAGTTGAGGAGTTGAGGTTGTTCCCTAGTCAGTACACGCACTGTATACCTACATATTATGTCGGAAACTAGGTTTCTTTCCTTTGTACGTCCGGTCTAGTCGTGTTGGTGAAAGAAGCGCCAAGGATAAATCATGATGCGTTTGGGTAGATGGAGTAGGAGGGTTCGGACATCAAAAACCGACAATGGAAGCAAGCAAGAAGGAAGATGGGAAGTCCCTGCTTCAATCCCTCCAACCCTACTTATACAGAATGTCTTTGGGATCAACGGTCTTGCACTTGATACTCCTATCTTCATCTTCATCTTGAATCAGATAAATCTCCACGGTTAAATGTCCAACCAGATTTCTTCAAATCAAAGCACTTCTGTGGTTCTCATCAAATAGAAAAACACTATTTGAAACATTTGGTAGAAATACAAGTAGTAAGAGTTGATAATGTATTGTTGTGGCTATTGTATCCAAGCTTGGATGGGCCAGTGGAAGAATAGAAAAGGGTGTAGACGAAGGCATGCGTAGTTGTGGGTGAAACAGAGGAAATGCGTAAATAATGGGGGTTCGCGGACCTTTCGACTTCGCTTAGTCGACGATGAAATATTTCTTTCGCGGCAGCAAACCTGTGCCGGTCATGCTTTATTGAACGAATCGATGAAATCCCGGCTAGAAAGAGCGTGCACCAAAGTCAGTCGAGTAGATCAACTCCGGGCGCTCTCCTAACCTCGCTTTTATTTTCCATTTTATTCTGGCGCGCGCGACGGGTTGTCTGCATCTTCGATAAATTCCGAGATGGACGAAGGAAAATTGGGTCGTCATGCGCTCTAATTGAAAAAACAAAAGAATCCGCGCTGTGCAAATAGTTCTTGGAACATGTTCAAGGCGTTTGCAGTGTGCAAACAGACATTACACATTGCACATTGCAATCTAACAAAAAATTATTTTATTATGTCATAAAATAACCCACTAGGAACACTAGGAATTTCACGACTGTGTAATAGTAATCATATTACGTTTAATTTTAAATTTTATTTTTTATTATTTTACGCCTGGATGTAGTGAAGTTGTTGCAAAAGTAATTAAATATATTTAATTAATGCAACGCCATTAAAATAACCATTAAATAATTTCAAACGATTTGAGTCAAACGTGTTTCCTTAGGTGCTTCCTTGCTTGGCATCGTTTAAATATAACAAAAGCCGTCGTCGTCGCCTTTGTGCCTTTTTCCACCACGCCGTAATGCAATGCGCTAAGAGATAATGTCTAGGTGTCGTTATCCCGTAACAGCAACATTGTCGTCGCATTATAATCGATGCTTACACAACGAACTACCCGTGCTACGAGCAGCCCCCAGCTCACCAAGGACACGCTACATTAAATCTCTCATTTGATAAACAATTTTCCTGCAGGATGCCGCTCGGTTGCGCTGCTGCCTTTCAAAACACTTTAAGCAATCTCATCTCAGCATGCATACAATAACTAACATAACGTATAATAATAAAAATAATAAAATTTAACGCTTCATGCAGAATATTGATTTAAATATTTTTTAAATTTATTTTTAATTTGTTTGTTTTGTTTTTAATTTGTGCAGAAAGTTTGCAGTGAATTGTTTCGTATTTTAAATTTGCTTATCTTTGGTGGCCAATTAAAAGTTTCCACTCAAGTTTATTTCCCGCTTTGTCGTCGATTGTAAAAGGTTTCCAGCTGCGCGCCACCTCCACAGAAACTATTTAACAACCAAACATAAACATCAGTATACACTGTGTTCGGTATAAATTAGTTCATTTGAAAAATATATAAACAAACATAAAACTTTTAACCGAATAATAAAAGTTTTATGTAAACGTATTCATCAATGAACGAAAAAGTCATCTAGGACGTTTATTTTTCTACCTGTGTTGGCACTGGAAAAAGTTTCGGAAAGTTTTGCCTGCGCAACGTTTGCGCGTAATCAAGTTGTATTGGAATTTCCCGATTCGGCAAGATGCAAGGACATTTATTTAAACGGCGTCCCCAATGTTTGCATCACAATCGCGGAGGGCGCGAGCCGCGTACAAAAACAACCCTTCTTAGACGCTGCGCGCGGAAGAAAATTGAACAATTGGAAGACTCGTTCCGTCTCTGATTTGATTCTGTTTATTCCGTATATATACAAATAAAGTTTTATTTCTATTGGTTATACGAAAACAAAACGAATTCGGCGAGTATACCCCAGATAGCAACTGATAAATAACACTTCGTGATTTTCTTTTTATTGAAAACATTCTAATTTCATTTTTTTTAGTTTTTATATTGATTGAAGCACGTGTGAGGGTATCATATGTGGAATTTCCGAATTTGGAATAAAGCGGGAATGTTATAAAATCGAACTGTCAATAGTTTTCCATCAGGATTGCATTGTCGCGCACGTCGCAAACATTTTCCCTGCTTCTGAATTTAGACTCCAGCCACGTTTGCTTCTGTTTTATCCTTGCACGCGATTCGTAAAAGCGCATTCATATTTAATAGTAAATTGTGTTGCATTTTTGCTGCTGACGACAAGCACTTCGGTTTCATTCTCTCCGCACATGTGAAATAATATTATAAATGTGAAAATATATGTTTGTGCTTCAATATCACAAAAACCACTGAATAAATTTTGACCTAATTTTGCAATGTTATAGATTATTAATCAGAATAACACATAGGCTATTATTTGTGGTAAAATTTAAATTAAAACCGTGTCAAAATTAGAAAATTGTTTGATTTTGCAAAAAAAAAGTTTAGTTTTTAGTTTTTTGAAGATAATCTTTTAGTGTAATTCTCGTATGTATGTGTGGAGATGTTTCAGGATGTGTGCAAACACACGTTAATTAAATCTGTTACTCTGAGTGGAACCCAAGTTAATTACAAAGTGCACGCACAGCCAAACTAACAAATAGGTACAGCAGGGCGCCGTGCCCGCACGAAAATCCAAATTTCGAATTTGACTCGAAGTAGGAGTCCCAGTTCCGGGGCGCATTAATCGTACGCTCCTTACGTATGCATACGTTGTAACTAGTTGTTGATCTTCGCATGCACAAGAGCAATCCATAACTTGGACCGAGTGCATCAACAACGCGCCGACGGCAACGGCGACGTTTCCAACTGCAACTCGCTGCTGAACTTCCCGAGTCGAAAGGGTAAACTCTAGTGAACTCTTGTTGTGAACAACTAACTTTCTCATCTATTGTCCAACAGCAATTTATACAATTAAAACTTTTATTTTTACTTCATCTTCGTTAAAATTACAAAATCTGTCATTTTGTTTATATCCTAAACAAGTTTTGGGTAAGATAGGTATAATCATGCGGAAAATCAAGCGAATATATTGCAAACTTTGTGCGACTCAACAAAATTGAAATGAAAGACATTGAAACACACAGTGCGCTTCGGTACGTTTCTTGCATTGAACCGTGTCGCGTCACGCTTCACCCGGCAGGACTGAAATTGTCCTGAGGAAGAAATTTAAATACAGCCACTTTGTGCGTATGGTGCACATCTGTTTTTCAGCGTCAGACTCACGCTCGGTGAGTTTCGTTAAAATTTGTCTATCTGGCAACCATGGAAAAAATTAACCTAAATTTTTATCTATTAAAACATTACAAAACACATTTTTGAAGTAATTATATCTTTAAAAATGTCAGAAATCATCTGAAAATATGTGAATTGCTGGAATTAAATTGTTGGAATTGCAGAGAATGGTAAAAATGCTACAAAGAATGCAACGTTGTACAACGTTGTACGACTGCCATTTAAAGCGTGTGAATGAACTGCTAATGGAAAACGATTAGATACTTATCGCAAATGTAATTTTCACATTGAAAACGCGCATTACCACCTCGGCACAAAGACTCGCATTCCGCATTTTTCGCGTGAAAGTGGGAAATTGAGTTCGTTTTAATAATGTCATCATTTTTCAGACATTCCGACATTCCTAAACGGTATAAATATGTTATTAACTTGACAAGAAGCAAGCAATAAAATATTTATGAAAGACATTATATGTTCTATAGCTAATACCTAGTTATTTATTATGCTCTTTATTTTTTTGTGGAATTTTTTGCTGTTGTGCAGTGAAATTGGTCAAAACGATGATTTGCTTTGGGAATACAAGATTGCCTTTTGAGAGTTTGCCAGACATTAGACGAAAACTCATCAAGCTCTAAGCATGAGTCATCGGTTAAAGTACACACCAAACACTACTTAACTATAAGACACCAACTCTAACAAAAATATCAAAATTTTAGATAATTTTATTTCTGTTTTTGGTAAAATAAAACTTTCCTTATCTTTTGTGTGAGCTGGAAATAAATGTGTCTGTGTTTCTTATCGCTCAGTATCCGTGCAAACAAATGTCGGCGAATTGGCGTATCACTCACTGGGTGCGCTCTAGCCGCCCCCGCATCAAGACCTGTCCTGTATCAATGTGTCTCGGCTGTCTCGCGTGCCTCGGCGGCGGCGTTAGTTGTATTAGTTTAGAAACTCGCGTGTGGTGGGGGAGTACGCGCGAGTGGCAAGTGTGATGAGCGCAATTTGTAACATCAATCACGGTGGCTGACGGTAATGCAGCGCCTCGCACTCGACCTCGCGCGCTTCAAGTGCGCATGCAGAGCTAGCTACGAACCGGGAGTTTCGGAGCGCGCCAGATAAACGCTGAGATATTGCTCCGGAGATGCGGACGAGCATACGAGAGGCGAGCGGTAGCGGAGGAAACACGCAATAAAGGAAAACTTAGCAACGACGGCGACGACGTCGAGGGGATACGTCAAAGTTGCTTTAATAGATTGGTCTTGGAGTTTTACTGCGAATTTTTACTTTTGCCGGAAATCAACACTTATCTTGACTTTTAGCTAACGTTAAAGAACACATCAGTGTATTCTGCGTTGTTGTACACATTATGTTTGTTAAATGTCTTTATTTTTATTTTACACATTCATAAATGAATACGTTTTGTTAAAAAAATAATTCTGTTTATTACTTTGAGGTTTTTGCCATCAAACCAGCTCATGTTTTAATTCCACAACTTTCATAACCATGCAAAGCCCGCCGGTGTCCATTACTAAAGCACCGAAAATGCGAGCAAAGCGCGACTTAACCGCACAAAACGATTTAAATGTAAATTATTAAATTAAAACGCGCTCAAAATGTAAAACTATTCTATGCTCAACACAAGTATCAAAACCCCAATAAAAAAGCATAATATTTATTTATATTTAATAAAATATTTACTTTTTAGGAAAATTTTAAGTATATTTTAATAAAGCATTAAAAATAAAGCCAAAAATAGCAATATGATACTTTAGGTATTTATATTATACCTACCAAAAATATGAATATCATTTTATGATGCCACTGGCGGTCGGTGATAATTCTGGTGAAAATTGCAAGAATAATGCATGCATTATTCACGTGAGTGCCCGGCACCTCCACCAAAACCGTCCTAAGCTTATCCTCGCAATCCCACCACCTATGCACACTATTTGAATAACTAAAACTCCACAAAAACTAAATAACTCGGAATTTAAAATGTGCATAACTTAGTTTTCGGGGCGCTTCAACTATTTAATTAAAATCGTATTTATTGCTTGCGGTATTTCGGCCGAGAGGTCATTAAAAAGAATCGGACGCTGTGTTTCTGGGCAATTTAAGCTAAACAATCGAGCCTTTCGCGAATGCATAAGTCATTTAATCCGTGCGGGAGAGATTAATTCCGCGAACATTAATAATTCGTACAAAAGCCCAGCGCAGCGCCACTCTGCGCAACGACGACAGCGCATTAAGCATTTAATGCCTGCTTTTTGTGCGTATGCTTTAGTAATTTTGAAAATTTCAAAATTTGATACATTTATTAGCTTGCTACGGATAGCAAGGAAAAAATTTAATTAAAATTGTTTACATTTTGCAGCAAATTCAATTAAATCATTTCGTAGGATCAATATTTTAATAAAATGATTTTTACAAAGAGAAAAAACAAAATCAATAGTCATATTATTTGTGTAAAAAATATTGACAAAAAATGACAATGAGAATTGTGCAGTTTTTTTTAAATTTGTTTTCTGGTTTAATTATTAGGTTTTTTTTAAATTTTTGCAATGCTGTACTTTGCTAGTTAAAGTTTCACATCCTGTAATATAATAGCCAGGCTCGACATAAAACAGCTAATTAAAACAAAGTTATGAAACGAATAATTTTTCTTCTTTATTAAGTGTCAGGATGAAACAACTAGAGCTTACTGTCATAAATTATACGCCAATATTTTCTACACCATTTTTTAACTATGAGATACTT
This sequence comes from Dalotia coriaria, assembly GCF_025399875.1. NCBI lineage: Eukaryota > Metazoa > Arthropoda > Insecta > Coleoptera > Staphylinidae > Dalotia > Dalotia coriaria. Next base: position 3,354,903 of record NW_027045451.1, read on the forward strand.
TGATTCAAAATTTTTATTTTTTAATATATGAGACATTTTCTTTAAAAAATCAATAATTTTGCATTAAAAACGACATAATATTAAATAAAATACTTATAAATGCTATAAAAAATATGTTTATTATACAAATTAATCTGTATTATTAAAAAGTTGGCCAGATTTGTAATTTGGTATTGTTAGATTGTTATTTATTTATGTTTAATTTACAATTTAAATATTGATATAAAATTTATAACAGCAAACTATAAAAGTATTTATTTATATTATACTCAATTAACTCTGTTCTTTTTTTTAATATTTATAATCAAAAACCATAATACATAAAATAAAATACATTTATTAAAAAATTAATGCATCAAAATATAAAACTTTTAGTAAACAATCAACAAAAAAGAAATAATTTATTAAACATGGTAAAGTAATAAACTAAATTATAAACTAAATTATTCATATCCGTGTCAATGTTGATTTTTCCTGAAACAACGTATATATCGCTGATTGATGTAAACACAGCGAATTAATCCGTAGTAAACTTTCGGCTCTCGAAATGTGTAATTTGTGCTGATAAAGCTGGACACACTGGTTTGGGTAGGCAAAAATGCGCCCATATCTGTGGCAACCCGTATACAACACAGGCGCGCACAACCCCTGAACAGAAACGTATATAAATCAATAGGTTTTAATAGCATTAACAATAACAATTTTAATTGGTTCCGCACGTCGATTACGTTTTCCCACCGGCTCGAATAATGGAATGAAAATGCCGGTAGCTATCGCCGGACCGGGCATCCGTTATCAAAAACGATGCCCGGCGCCTCCACACGCTCAATTTTAGAATACAAATCAGTTCGTTAATGCAACAACACAAGGAATAACGTTAAATAATTTAATAAAATTTTATTGTATTGTGAATTTTGTTTACGCATCCGTAGTTCCGTTAATTAGTTGCGCAAGCTTAATTGTTCGGTTTGCATTTTCTTTTCATCATTGCCGATGGCGTCATCATCATTAGGCTTCGTCTTTGCGTCGACGTTGGCAAACGGATATCGGGGAAATTTTCGGTCCTCTGATTTTTATTCAATTAAGAAGCGCCCTAGGCTACAGGGTGCGAAAAGCTGCAAACAAACACGCGCCTCCACCATTCAATACACGAAATACATTAACCTGATTGCCCCCGTCGGGTTGCGGTCGTCGCAGTCGTCAACATCCACCGAACCAAATCAATATTAATGAGTTTCTGTGGCCCGTGCGCTACCTCATACATTTTACGGTTTTTTTTCGTTTCACAGAGAGAAAACGGAAGTGAATCAAACGTGTACGGCGAATTCATTGCGTCTGCAATATTCTGTTTGTATATTGTGCGCTTATAAGTCATAAGGGAGTAGAAAACGGAGTTTTACTTCGGGCGTGTGTTAATAAGCTACGATAAGAGACGCCTGAAGCAGGTGAATGCGGGTTTCGCAGAAAGTTAAAGGCGAAGGAATCAAAACACAAAGCCGAAAACACAAAACAGAAAATACAAGAACAATGTTAATTAATTTTCATTCATAAATTACATTTACATTTGAAAATTGTGTTTTTTGAAATAAATAGTATGTTTGTGCTTGTATAGAATTGATTCAGTTAGATCTATCATAATGGGCGTGTGTTGACTAAGTTGATTATTTCGGTGACGTGACAAACAAGCCTCTAAAGCATTCACAGAAGTGCGTCACTCCTCATTACACAATAACATTTGCTGGACCGTTTACAGTGGCAGCGGCTGGGCGAGTAAACAAATAGATATATCGGCGTGCCAAAACAGACGCATTATTCATCTTCGCTCATCATCCCCGCGGCGAATGTTACCGGAACCGCTTTACTTCTCAATATCTCCCCGGAGATTCCAGACAGAGATACTTATGTTGCTGACAGAGCCAATAATACGCACCTATTGCAATACAATACCAACATTGTCAACGGTCCTTCATCAAATAATATTAATGGGGTGTTGTGCGAGGGTGGAAAACTAGGCGTGACGGCTGACACGCGCCATCAAAATGTATATTTTGTGATGAAGGATAAAGTTGTGTCAAAATTTGACATACTTTTGTGATATTTTATTTTTGTATGCTTCTGTATTTTAGAAAGCTTTGAATATTTGTAAATATTCGCGATATTTCTGCTTTTCATGCATTAGCATGGCGTTCGCGCCTCTGAGATGGGAATTAATGAATATTTATGAACCGGCACGTGCGCAAAGACATATTCTGATAAATATTCAACCAATTCTGTATTCTACAAAATCCCTTGTCGCTATAAATAAAAATCTTTAAAAATATTGTTTTCACTTGTAGTTTTGGTAATGGTATGACATACCGTAAGTAGCTTTAGATGCGTGTAATCAATTTGAAGCATGTTTTGCTTGCATCCTCTTCTCTGGGTATAATAACGTTGCGCAACATTTGGTTGTGGTCTAAAACCCTCCTGCGTCGTATGTAAAATCCCACTCCACATTCGCGTTCCATTTTCGCAGCGTTTCCTTCCTTCGCCGCCTGCATATTTCGCTCGCCTGCTGGCCTAGTTTGAGTTTCACATTTCTACCCCCACTGGCGGAGGCGCCTCCGCCTTTGCTTTGAGTCATACCGCACCGCCAGCAATGAGGGCGACGTGGCGGCGTGCGTGCGAGGATTATAATGCGTAGATATCGTTCGTACATTGCATTATTATTGCGCTGATAATCATCTAAATTGCAAAGTGCCGGAGCATCATCAGGCAGGCAAGACGTCGCTCGTGGGCCGTCGCCCGCTGCCGCGGATAAGCGTATGCTAATTAATCCGGGTCGACGATTCAGGCGGGCGACGCGCCTCGAATCCGATATGAGCGATATGCGCTGCGTGCGATTATGCTCGAACGGAAGCAGCGCGCCACGGAATTGCGGGAGACGCTCTGCGGGGACAAGATGCTTTGTCATGTTCGGCGCTATATTGGCGCGTTTGTGCAAACGTATTGCGCCTACTAATAATCCGGCGTATATTACGATGAAATGCCGGCGAATCGTGATGCATTATCGAGCATTTCCAATCAAACGCGCCCGAGACCAACCTAGGTCGACTCTTGACTTCACCCAGCATGGTGTGAAGGCATTTTTATTAAATTTCCGAACCTCCTTCAACACTTTAATTCAAAAAATATTTTTTTTACTAAAATAAATGTGTTTTTAATTATTTATCAACTGTCAGCGACTACAGAAGTAAAATAATATGTAAAACACTTTTTTATAAGTTAATATAAATAATTTTATGGTATGCAACCAACTCTACGTTTATTTCAACCATGATGCTTATCTGGATGCTCATCTAACGGCCCTGGACGTTTTCGCACGTCCACGTTTTCGTTTACTACACTTTTACATCCACACTGTCGCATGTATACGATGTAAATATTCCATTTTTGACTAGGGCCGTAAAAAGTACGACGCCGGACGAGCGACGCATAAAAGGTTTAATAAATTTCGCATATTATAACAAAAGTATTATATTTTTATTACGTTTCGTGCATACCGAGCAAGCCAGCTCTTTTTACACTCTACAGTCGGTTCGAAAACAAATGCACCTGCACGCCGCAGACGCGCAAAAACTACGCACCAACTGAAATATCACACACTGTGTTACCGCACGCCGACTGTTTGAGGGCGAAACGAATGTGCACACGTTTTTCCACAATGTGGAAAACGATGTCGTAACTAACGCCAGAAAGGCAGACACGCTTGACAGCGCTGAGGAATAGTGGCGCTCGCCACCAGACGACTTAAATTAATCTTTATTAAAAAATGTCCTCTTTTTCTCCCGCAATATTCTTCCAGTGTGGTTTATATTTAATTTCTGAGTTTGTTTCATAACACAAACAAAGTATAATATTTTATTTACAATGTAGCTGGAAATAATATTATAAATTAAAATTACATCAATGAATAAATGCGGCGTTACGAGATGCAACAGTTATGACCTCTTACGAAAGTTTTATCTTGCAAGTGAATCCTGTATGATTCGGATGATGTAAGTCGGGTTGATGCGGTGCTCTTCGACGCTTGTGCAGAACGTAATAAAGTTTATTGTCCGCTGAGATGCTTTCACGTGCGGATGATGATGACGGCATCATGCAACGCGCTGAAAATGTGCTTTCTACCTAGACGAACATCAACTGCATTCACAGTGTGGCAAACTAGGGAAATTCACGAATATGCGAATAAATTATATTGTAAAAGCTGAAACAATGAAAAATACAGTTACAATGTTGAAATATAAAAGCAAAGTAATTCAATATTAATAATTGTTATTTATAGTGAAATAAAATCAGGATAAACACAAAATACATAAATATTTGTGTTTAAAACTAAAGATATTCATAATTTTGTATAAATATTTTGATTGAATCGTTTTCCTGTAGATTGGAATGAAATTATTTCTTGTTTTGCGGTTTTTACGTTTCACTATGCAAAAATGGGTGTTATAAGAGTGGAAATATTTGCGCATTAATGCATTGCATCGCGCGGCACCAAGCACAAACAAATGTGCGTGCATACAGATAGGCACGTTAGCAATAATTGCAGTTGCGGAAGCACGGCCGTTAAATGGCATGCGTATAATCGATGGATTTATTCACCGTAGAATGACGCGAACGAGAGGCGAGCGAAGCGCTTCCACATCATCAATATCCAGCGCAGCGCCCGCGCCTACTCTCTACAATATCCAACTTTAGCAATTTCAACCGATGATGTGCATGGGGATGATGCTGCCACAATATGAATTACGACCATGATGAGCCCGCTGCCGCCGACGATCAAATGTGCCGGACGCGTTGAAAACGTGCCGATCGCGCGCTCGCCGAGTCGATTAAAAATCGAACAAACAATTAATCGTACAAATTGCACGCAGAAAACCAACGAGTGATATTTGCCGCGATTCAGAATTACAATGCGCGCTGCCAATAGTTACGGTTATTGTGGATATCATAAATCGATTCGGTGTGGTTTTATGTTTAGTGTAATATCACTTTAAACAGCATTCTGGTGGAGGTAATAATTTTTGAATGTTTGTTTTAATGTTGCAGATTCTTCAAGTGAAATTTAGAAAGTCACTCAGCTTGAATTTGTGGTCGGAAACAGAGGGATAAAGGTGAAGTAATCGGGCGGTGGTTTTTTAGCGGCGTGGAAAAGTGTTGCCAAGAAAACGAAAGTGATTTCGGCGCAAATTTCTTCGCGCCAGGAGAGTGACATGAGTGAATTCCCCAGCTGCAATAAAGCCAACGATGGCGCGCACGCCGGCGTGTTAAATAAAGGGTAGTTGGATAAACAGCCGTCATGGGACTGGAGAAATGGCCCTTCCTCTTCGTCCTGCTTTGTTTGCGGATGCTGGCCACCATTAAGGCGCAAGGTTAGTGTTTCTACTACTCCGGTTGATCTCATTTTTTCACTGCTGGGTAAAGCAAATCGCTTAGTGGGAAATCTTTTTCAATCTTTACATTTTTACCTCAAGAAAAAAAAGATTTAAAGACTTTTTTTTTACAAAATTCAGAAAAAAACACAAATAGTATCATATTACAACATAAAACTGACAAAAAACTTAGGATTTTATTTTTTACAAAAATGTACATCCCATTAAACACAATATAAATCATTGTGTATACCATTCGCATTATTTATATAAAAATAAATGAGCGTTGTTTAAAATGTTTTCAAAAAGGAATCCGCACTCATTTACGCTCATTATTTGCAGTTAATTCTCCTATTCGTTGTTTTTATTATGTACGCTACAACGAAATGAAATGATGATCTCATTTTACTGAACGCTTTTAATTCCCATTTGGTAATGATAATGACGAGGGAGGCAGGCGGAGGGTCAGAGCGCTATGCAATGCGTTTGAATGTTGAGGATGTCGACCAAATCCCCGCTGGCAATTTGCATCAAGGCTCGCGCGCAGAGAAAAAAATTAATGCATTAGTACAAGCTTGGCTTGAAACACACCTAATGAATGTGAATATTAAAACGCAGCACATGTGCGGGAAATTCACACATGCTAATCAAAATACAAAAACAAACAAATTTCGTTTAAATTTAGGGCAAAGCCGACAAAATGAGCTTCGGTGAGCTTTCAGGACAAATTTTGCATGTTAATTACAAATTAATGTAATTAAGCGTTGATAAGCAACGCGAAAATTACATACACCGATTTAATCTTTAACATTTTGATGTAAAATTATGTTTAAAAAATCTAAACCGCCTCTGAAGATTTAGTCGTCGGTTTTGGGAAGGACCGGAGCTCCTTATAGAGATGTCCGACACCGGCGCCACTCCTGATAGTCGAAATTGCGTACTTGGCCAAACCAGAATCTAAAATCTCGTATCTGGAAGGACCAGATAGACAAACAGAGCGCGCGCTCGTTACAAACCCTCCGACATTACACCGACCGCCGTTGGCCAACTTCGTTTGTTGGTCGTTCCTCGCCCGCGCACAGCAAGGACAATTGTCTTCCGATTTGCATTGCCAGCGGTTGATTTATCGTCCGTTCTCTATTAATCCACCTCGCAGCAATGTGCACCGCCCTCGATCGCATTCAAACACGATGCGATGGTGGAGGCGCCGGGCGCAAACACGCGCGTAGTTTGTGCGCCGTATAATTGTTCCCAACAAATGTGTTGATAATAGTTTAATGAAGCCGTGTTAGGAGTAACCAAACTGTAATTTTAATTAGTAGTCGTATAAATACAAATTTAACAAGAAATAACGTCAAAAAATAAAAAAATTAAAAAAAATACAGGAAACGGAAGATGATATCCGTATACCAGCTTGGGTTTATTTTTGGCAGGTAACCGGAAACACATCAAAACCCGGAAATTACCTGGACCAACATAACCAAAAAGTTCATTTGGTAATTTGTAACTTCTTTAGCCTGAAAACAGAATTCTATGCGTGGAATATGTGAGAAACATGAAACAGCAACCAAATTTCAGCGCTGCAAAGACTAGTTTACTTTCCGCGAGACGTGCAGCATCCCCTGCACGTAAGACAATGCACGAACGTGTCGACAGCCGAGGCGTGCACATTATATTACCATGCACCATCTGTCATTGCATTAATTACCGTCATATGTTGCGCGCATATTTCAGCATCACGTCGGCGCCACGGCGTAAAGCCGTTGCACGCTTCCGCATCATGCGGAGCTTTCATTGCCTTAAGCTTCATGGAAGTCAATCTTTTGCTGCGCGTAAATTTATATTAAACTAGACATCAACTTTAATAATGCAGGCTGACGAAATTACTCAAGACTAAAAATTTATGCACATTTTTAACATTTTGAGAAATAAAATTATGATTTATTTTTGTTTTTTTAATACGAAAAATATTTAATGTTTTCTAACGTTGTTAATTTTCTAACTCACGTTTTATTACGCTGCGCAGATGTAGAAAATAATTAAGTAAAAAGTTTTGCCCTGCTCGAAATAAATTAATAGAATGAAACAAACGATTTATGAGCGCTGCGTTTGCGGGCCGAAACGTAAAAAAGTTTGCCGCGACTTCCGACGTTCGGAGAACCGAACTAATTTGTTCTCAGCGAGGACTTTCCACTGTTTGCGCGTTCACTGTTTACCCAGCCACCATATACATCGCGTAGCGCAGCTAGGCCAACGCAAAAAAACTTGAAACGCACGACAGTTTTCAAATTTCTTTTACTGCGACTGTGGAGCGCCGTCAAGAACGACGGGCGAGACGAATAAATTATACACGCTTGTGTCCTCAAACAATTTTTACTACAATGCTGGTCCCTTTTCTTTTTTCCGCTTCTTGTTTAATTCTACAACGTCGCGCGTTCACATGTTTAAACACCATACTTTCCCAAAAACTCAAAAAACGTAATTTTTGTTTGGCTGATTTTTTGCAGAAGTTTTATTTGAGTGTAGTAAAGTAAATTTAAAACTTTTCCTTTCGTTTACGATTGGAGGTCTAACGCCCGATCGTTTTTCTTCGTCGCATGCGCTCAAGGCAAGCAGTACGGTTTTCATTAAATATTTAAATGTATTTGACTTTCGAAGGTAAATGTGCCGAGCGGTTGCGGAGGGTATGCTAAGTGGTTGCTTTCTTCACGCATGTGCGCATATAGATTTTGTGGGTAAAACTCACCTTCGGGGAGTTTTCATTCAACATTTGACTTGAGGCTCAATGTGTATGAAGTTTGGAATGCGTATCTTCTAATAATAAACAAAACACATTATTAACCTCAATTTTATTACATATAGAGTGGAAAACAATGAATTTTTATAAATTGTAGCGAGAGATATTTTCAACACGCTGAATAATTGACATTAATTGAATTGGAAGAAACCGCATGCATATTTGATATTTGTTCAAATATGTATTCCACGCGTGTTCAATTGTTAAACTCGTACAAAAATATTGCAACAAATTGTTCACTGAAAATGCTGCACACTTTTAATTGTGACACTTTATTATGTATTTTAGTGAAATGCAATTTCCACAAGTTGGAATAATTGCATTGGCTTCAATTCATTAATGTTTTTGTGTTGGTATTAATTAAATTAATTGTTAACTAGGGCAAAACTACAGGCCATCCGAAAATATATATTATGTATCAATATAAAATTACAAAGTAAATTTTTAACATCTCCGAAAGCAGTCAATGAATTTTCAATTCTTGCGGGCAAAGTTACTTTTACATCATCCATGATATATTCGCGGACGTTGAAGGAGAGAATGTGTATGAGGAGGAGTAAAGCCTTGGCGGTGTTTTCCTTTATTTTATCTCTCGCGCTGTCTGGAATTTGCAACAAAATTGCCAATACACTCTGGCGCCCATATGCACCACCTCCTCACACCCACCCACACCACACCACGGCACGTATCTCTATCATACACTCTGCGAGTCAATACCCGGAGCCATCTCACATGGTCGTGATAAAACTCTCGTCTCGTATCCATCCGCATACAAACACTCACTCACTGGTTCGGCACAAGTTCTTTAAATCACCTCTATACTGTTGAATGTGGCACATGCACTCACACTGTGCTGTGGTTTTTCTTTCATGCTGGCTCTTTATTAATTCAAGCAGACAAAATAAATACTGGTTGGCGTCTCATCTTTTTTTATTTTTATTCATGTCGAGTTTCAAGATTCATACATATCAATGAAGGAGATATTAACCACAACGTTAGACTTTTGATTGAAAATAAAATTTTTCAAAATAAAAAAATAAATTTTTTGTTATTTTTATTTTGATTATAAATAAAACATTATTAATAATTAATTATAATTATTTTATGTGTAATATTTTTTATAATAAATTTGTCTATTTCTCTGACTATTTATGTTTATCATCGTTAGGAAAATTTGTGAACCGTTTTGTTATTGCATTTATTACGATATTCCGGCAACAACAGTAAGCAAGCGATGCATGCAAGATTTATGTGTGTTGTGTGTATTAGATGCCGGTGGCGAATGCCGCGACAATATGTCATTTTTCATATTTTCCGAGGGCGTCGCGATGCCGCGGTGGTGCCGAAGACGCGTGGTGTGAGCTGCCAGCGGCCGGCGTGCGATAACAACGTTTTGCTCGCCGATTCTGCAACAGGGCGATAACATTGCGCACAACAAATTCAATCATTCCACCGCACTGAAGCGATGTTTTTTTTCGGCGAACTTTTTTTGCCTAGAAAATTGTCAAGTCAAGAAAACTCATATCAAAAGCTTTTCACACTTTTTCACAAATTTAATACACGTCAAGGTGTAATACAATATGTTTCCGAATAAATATTAGTTCCACAACTGAAAATTACAAAAATTAAGCAGCGCGTATTTTTATCCGAAAAATTATCGTGCTTTTAATCTAAAATAGTAAAATACACAAAACTGCTGAAAATGGTATATACTCAATGAATTCCCAGCGCGATTTCGGGTTAATCACCCATTAAAACGCTGGGAAATTAATTTCCATCCGGATTTTTTCGTTTTGCATTTCGCATTCGTGCGTAATTGTGCGTTCCAAGCGCAATAATATGTGGTTTTATTTCGGAAAGCAAACGCATGTTATCAACACGCTCGCATCAATAGAGGGACACATAATAAATGCAGCAATAAAACAACGCGGTTGGAAATTAAGCACGACGACCGCCTTCGGCCAAACTTACACGCGGTTCATAATTGCGCGTTAATAACCTGCCGCACGCGACCACCTCGTTATTGAATTAATCAGCAATGGACTGTGGGCATGAGTCTCAATTAATGCGCATTCCTACCAACGGATTCCAATCTTTATTTGGACTAATTTTAGTGTTTCCTTTTTTATAAAACAATAAAAACCTGTCTATCTTAAGGAATAGTAGTTTATCTTTGTGGTTATGTCATTATGTCACATGTTTATGCTGTGTGTACACTGAATTAAGCTAAATTTAAATGCGACGGGCTCATCCATCTTGAAAACTACGCGACACGTATTTGTCTCAAGCACAAACATTACGTTGCGTTTTCCACCATCGAGTTGAGTTCGTTTTTTTTCCTGTGTGGTTTTTGCTTCCTTTCCCGACATTTTTCCATTATGATGCGCTTGGTATGTGAGGCAATTCTTGTGTTCGTTAGTCGGGTCGCGTTTCGATGTCACCGCCGCCGCCGCCGACCGCGTATTATCTGCTATCGTGTTCGTATGGCGCTCATGCCAAGAAGTGGCGGGTGGCGCGCGCTATGAAAAATGTGTGACAGAAATGTGAATGATAACAAGCGACATGCGGCGGACGAAACGAACGAAGTGCAAACATTCGCGCGCGCGGGTACATCGCACTCCAAATGACATGCAAACACAGTGGATGACTTTGTGGCATGCTCCTCGAGAGTTCTTTGCGGTATACGTGCGCCACATGCCATATTCACTCGTTTTTGTCGGGTTGAATGTGGAATCTCAATTCGATGAACTGTGTTTTTGCATGCGGAGGAAGAAAAAAATTGTCGATAAAGTTTTTATGTAATATTGCTTATTATAGATGATGCGTTTGTTGTTAACCGCTAAAAACTCGTAATCCTTAATTTTGCAAACTTTCGGTTAGGCGTAGGAGTTTCCGGGTTGGAAAGCGGTGGCAATTCAAAAGTATGCCCCCGAATATCATTGAAAATCTCTTCGGTAATTGCAAAAGTTTCAGCAACTATTGTTTGCGCTGCGGATTGTGTCAGCTCGTAAGTCGGCCCAGCCGACGCTTCTTCGGCAGCCGCTGCTGCATTCATTTCGTCTTTCCTGTTTCATTGTGCAGAGCACAGTGTGCTTTGACGCAGTATTATACAGCGTCGACCGCGGCCACTATACCGCGATGCCGCAGTAACTCTAAAGTTTATTTTGTTGCGTATCGAAAACTCTTCAAGCGCATTCGTTCGCGCAGAGTGCCGCAGTTTGGGTTTTCGGTTCATTACGCGCTGATTTCTGCACCACGACTCCTGAAATCTTTTGAAATGCCACTTTGAATGAATCCATTACGCTTTTTGCTTGGCTAATATTTAAATTTTTATTTTTTTGTTTTATTTTGTGATTGTGATGTCGTGTAGCAAAAAGCAAAAAATTGTCTGGAAGAGTCGCCTTGTTTGTGCTTCTCTTCCCATCGCATTCCTGTTTTTCATTAAAGGTGTGTTTGCTGAAGCGTAATAAGCAAATTAGGCTTTTGTTGTTTTGTTTATTAAAAAAAAGTTGAGCCGAGCACAATATCCCCTTCGCTGTTTATAAAATTAATTAAAAACACAATTGGATTATTCACTCTTATATCGCAGATTTTCCTCAGCGTTACACAAAATATTAAAAGAAAAAAGTTATGTGTAAAATGTCACCAAATGCTACCTACCATACGCCACAATATCTAATCACGACGCTTCGATTTTGGTCGGGGTATTAGGTTTTCTATTTGAAGAAAATATTAACAATAGGGATTGTGCTGGAAATTCTCGCACTGGAGCTCTTATCTGTTTTAACAGCGTGACGCTCGCTATAGATTTTTATTAGATTAACGTAGTTATCTGCGGAGCGTCGCAGCTGCGACGCCGACGGCGAACGCTGAAAACTGAGGCGGAAAAAGAAAAGACGTGAATAAAATGTCGACACTAGCAAAAGTGATGCGTGCGTACACAAGAAACGAGGAGCGAATGGAATGCCCCCGAGAGCACTCGCTTGATGCGATTGCAATTAAACGCAACAAGGAGAAATCATCGCGTGGAAATTTAATTTTCATTGGATTTTCCCTTCGCATTTGCGAGAAGTAGAAATATAGAAACATAAAAACATTATCGCAGCGAATTAATGCGAATTTATACCGGAAAATAGAAACAAAAGATTATTTTGAATAATTTCTCTAGAAGAAAACAAGAATTGAAAATTGCAACAAAAGTTATTGACCCGAATAAATAAATTCCAATACGATCCTTTTTTTCTTTGCCTGAGTCACGATTATTCCAACGACTGATTTCATGGAATAAAATTCCGGAAGTAAAGCGAGCAATTTCACTGATTCCTAAAAAATGAGGCTCGTAATAAATTAAAGCATAAAAACAAGCAGGAGTATCAAAAATAATTTAATTTCTTGCCGTTTGTAATAAGTTGGCATTGATTTTAATTTTTTTATTTGGTAAATATTTTCGCTTGGAATGCGACGCCAGCCAACAAAGCTTGACGTAAACTTTATTCCAATTTCGTTCGGTATTATTTTTTTATTATTACGCTTGGGTAAAGTCCACGTTTCTTTCGCTCCATTGACTCAAGATCATTTGAACAGAAACAAAAGGAATTGAACCAAAAAAAATATTATCGTGCGAGCAATCATCATCATACATTTCAAACCAGATTTTACGATTGGTATTTTTTAAATGTTTAAAGTTTTAAAAATAAATTGCATAAATTTTTTGCAAAAAAATTAAATTTGTTATTATTAAGAAAATTTTCTATTTTTTATACAATAAAAGAATGTATACTATGCAAAATTACAAAAATTGTGTTTGATGATGAATGAAAACGAAATAAATTAAGTAATATATATTTTATCGACCAGTAAAGCAACACAAAGCAACGAAAAGGCAACACAAAGTAAAATACGAAATGATGCGCCGTCATTCAGCAGATCTACCAATTTATTAAAAGCTGAACATTGCAAAAGAACAAACAATGAGTGGATAATAAGCAGTGAGTAATAAGTACCCGCTTGCAGTTATGAAATAAAGCACAATAAAACAAGCTTTAATTAAACGGTGAATATTACGGTGAAAAAGTTTACAAATAATTGCACCTGCTCATAGACGTGTTCAAATTGTGAAACGGAGGTGTTTTCATTGAAAGCAGAGAAGAGTTGAAGAACGAAAATTTCAATTACTGTAACTCAGCTCGAGCCAGCATTGGCAGTAAACCCACAAACAATTACTTCCTCGAATGGTGCGAGAAACGAACGTTGATTCCTATCCTGCGGGAAAACAGAGATTTACGCTTCTTGGATACCAACTGCAATTTTCCAACCTTCATAAATCAAAACAAAAATATCACTATCAGTAAAAAATTATAAAATATTATTAACCATGTTTAAAGTTTTCTAAACTTTGTTTTCTTTAATGTTTATACCTTGATCTCGGAAAGATTTATTTTGAAACTGGTTGAGTCATAGGATGCATCTCGTATGTTGTCTTCTTTTGTCGGATCAGAGTGAAGGATCAAGCGCTCAATGAGGCTATATCTCTGTGTCTGCATCTGCTCTGCCAGTGCAGTTTCTTTTAGATTTTCAAGCGATTTCAGAAAATAAAAACGCTCAGTTTTCCTCAGTAGTAAAACTTTTTTATAAAAAAAATAAAAAATACGATCTCGGTAGCAGAAGACGATGTAATAAACAAGTAAAAATATCTTCACTTAATTTTCGATTTCAAAGTGACAATCATAAATGGCGAAAAAGAAAACATCCGCTAACGAAGTAACCGATACACACGATAGATGGTGGCGGAAATAAACATTGTAACCGTAGACGGCTGTCTTCGTTACGCGACGTCAACAATAATCGATGATTGATGATTCGACGCGATATTATTAATTAAGATTGCCATTCTTTCATGCTCGTTTTCAGCGTTTCGCAATTTTTCTCCAGGCACCCAGCGTTGTTTTACACATAAAATACGAAGATGACATGAAACAAAGCGCGAGAACAACCAAAATGACTTTAATATTAATATTTATCCAAAATTTCAATTTAAGTTTTTATCCCTTAATTATTTTTTCAAACACCAGGTGTAAGTATACTCTGAATAAAAAAAACCTAAAAGACAACTAAGATACTCGTACAATTTCCTTGAATAGACGTTGTTGCCGTAGTTGGATTTAGTTGGGCCGGAAAATCCCATTTTTTGCGTACCTTCTCATATACGTCGGCAATATATTTGCCTCTAGCATAGCAAAAGTACGAGAACTCCGCGACGACTGTGGGCTGCTCAGAAAAAGTACACAATGTTAGATAATGCGGACCGTATACAAGAATATACAAGAAACTACAAGCCGCATGGCGATGAAAACAAGGAGACATCTTCGGTGCTGACCTACTTGTTCCCACCGCCTTTGGTTGTGGGTGCTTCTGGGAAGATCTCCGAGTGGATTCGCTATTTCGGCGTGGGCGGCAGGCAGCCACGTGGAGGGTTTGCACGAGTGGCCGGAAAGTGTAACGAATGTAACGAATAACAAGCGGGACGGATTATGTCCACTGAACCATAAACTATTCTCAGAGAATAATACCTACGTACTCCCTAGAAATGTAAAAAATCGAGTATATTTTTAAATTACTTAAATTGAGTATTTAGAGTTTTCTGCTTGGCGCTTATACCACAACTCAAAGCATTAGGCATAAATTATAATAAACCTAAAAAACACAACTATGTTGAGAAATAACATAATTTATTGTAAATTTCCTCCCAGGAAATGTAAAACACTCCCAGTATATTTTTAAATTACTTAAATTGAGTTTATAGAATTTTTCAGCTCGGTACATATACCGCAACTCAAAGCATTAGACATATTTATTGTAAATTTCTTTTCAGGAAATGTAAAAACTCAGAGTATATTTTTAAATTACTTAAATTGAGTTTTTGGAGATTTTGCGCTCGGTGCTTATACCGCAACTCAAAGCACTAGTCATAAATTACAGTAAACCTAAGCTATATTGACAAATAACATAATTTATTGTAAATGTAATTTACAATTGGAGCGTTATTAAGATTGACATATCCCGAATGCATGTTCGCAGGTTTAGTCCTGTATTAATTGCCTCAGACCGGCCGCAGGCAGCACACCTGCCGATTATTATGCAAATTAATGTAAATCAATTCGCGATTTTGCAATTTAACAAAGTTCAGCAAAATTATAATTCGCGAGATCGCTATTTATGCATGCAATGCGCCGTATTTTCCGTTTTAGTTAATTTGCCAGTGTTCATTATGCAATATAATGATAATTGTTACAAACGCAAAGCCGCGTCGAATGCAAATAGTAGCCAACCAACCAGTCAGCGTGGGTCTCCGGTGTCGTATGCGCTAAACACGCGGCGAAATTTAGTTAAACAGCGCGCGCTTGTAATCGAAGCATTGTTTGTTTTATTTCGCCACTCGAACATTTAAATTTCAGTTATTAGAATGGCAATTCCCAAATACAGCTGAAGAGTTATTTCAAACAAATATGTGCAAATTGGTATTCACTGCCGTTACATTAGTATGAACAGTATTCCAATTGTTATTTATTAGAGTGATAGTTATTGTTTATTAATAATACAAACCACAATGGTTGGTAAAGTGGGTTTAATTGTATGCATCTAGTAAATAAAACAAATTTTAATATATTAAGCTTCAAGTAGCTGCTAAAAGGAAAGTTTTTGTCACCCCGTGACTAAAGACCGTGACTAAAGTACTTTAAAACACTTTTTATGTCTTAAAACAGTGAAAATTGGCGTTTTAAAAGTAAAAATAGAAAAATGAAAAATAAAAACACTGAAAAATCTTTTGATAAAACTAAATTTCATCTAAATGGCTATAGTTAAAATCTTCATATCATCTCTTTCATATTTTATTATTCGGATTTATATTTGCGATATTGCCGGAGCTTTGATTTGCGACGGCCGGACTCATTCCGCGGTCGCTTCTTAGCGATTGCTGCGCAGCTCTTAGCGCAATAAAAATGATATGTTGCCCGCCTTGTCGTAATGCAAAACCATGCGCCCTACGTTGTTTTGTTAGTTTTCCCTGGGTATTTTTCTGTTCGGCTTGCCTTCATCCGTTCTCGAGGCTTGTGGCTCGCCCGAGATAAGCAACAAACAGCGAAAGTACGCCGAACGTGCACGTCGATATAATTCATCGTCCGGCCTGCCTCGGAATTCCACATGCGATGAGATATATATGTGGACGAGGAACATTTTACGATAGTTACGATTTAGTTTCGGTCGCGCAGAAGAAAGCCACTGTCGGGTATATAAAGTTAGTTATTACGCGACATAAAATAGTTCGGTTTATGATTCAAGAATCTGTTTCGTCGTTTTCGGCAAGAACAACGAATTTTTACGACAAACACGATTCATAGTTTTGCAATAATTTATTTTCATAAATTCAATTTGTTTAGCTGAAAGGTTGAAAAATGTCGAATGTTTGAGTTGTGGTATAAGTTTTGAACATATTGTTGTAGTAACGTGATTTTAGTTAAGTCAACTAGTTGTTTACTGGCTTAGTAAGGAACCCGTATAATCGAATAACAGTCTAATGAAATATTAAGATCGCGCCGTTTATTAATGACATTGGTGTACCTGAGCTTCGGCGGTTTCCTCGTAAACTTCGACATGAAAGCGCTAAATCTGCTTGACTAATACGCCCTTTCCGAAGCTCTTTATTCGGGTATTAGCGCGCGATAATAGTTAACTACATTGTAATGTTTCGAGGTTATGAACTAACTAATATCATTACATTTTTTTCCAAAGAATTTTCCTTTTAAAAAGCTTGTAAAGCTGAAGTGCGTGGATTTTTTTTCGGAACAAGTAAGTACCCCGTTTCTGGCACTTATTATATTTGGTTGTTAAGGATATGGGAAGCGATCTTCATTGGAAGTCGTTTGCGAGCAACGCTGAACTAAACGTCGAGCATTTCGTCCTTAAACCCACTCGCTTTGTCGACAGAGGAGCATATACATTCATTTCGCTTCCGTTCGCGTGCAGTCGCGGCGGACCGTTACGATGAGATATTTCCTTGCCGAAATTGAAATTTAGTCAAAGGTCGATAAAGAGATGCCTTCAAGGGCTTGAAGGTAAGATATCTAGAGCGAAAGCAGCCAAGGGGCGTGAGTATAAAAAATAATATGAAGTTGGAAAGCAGATGAAAATATATGGGACATATGTTATGTTGGCATTAATTTTTTTGTTTTCTTGATAAAAATTTTAATAAAAACAAATTTTTGATATTCATTAATGTCAAACAACAATGCTATCCATTTTCAAAACTCCGGTGGCATGTTCGATATTATTCCCTGGCGTTGCAACATGTGAATGCAAACAACGTTTGCAAAAAAAAAAGAACGAGAGAGGAAAAAATCCTCGGAGGGAAATGTGAAAAATATTGCTCTTTGGTGGCCTATTCGTTGCTCGTTTTTTGCGGTCCGCGGTGTGCGCTGCCGCAAATTATTTATGTTCATAGTCGCAACCAAAACAAATAACTTTAGTGCTTTGATAATGAGTTTTTAAAATCTTTGCAAAAACACTTTTTGTTGATTATTGCAGTTGACCTTTGTGTTTTCAATGAAAAGTGCAATAAAAAGGCTTCAGACCCTGCTTGAGGTTTGCTGGAGAAATTAGCTGTAATTGGGTTAAACAGATTTAAACAGTTTTGGGGTAGTGGAAGTTTTGCTTTGGAAATTACACCCTTTTTGGCCCCGGCTGGCATGGAGCGCCAAACCAAAACGATTCATTTGCATTACGTCTATCTATATCTAACATACGTAAAACATACATATGCATATCGCGTTGAATGTACAGAGGACTACAGACAACGAAGACCTCCAAGCGAACCCGCTCTCGCCGCCTAATGTCCTGTGAAATTCGCGGATTAAACGCGTTACTTTGCCGGGCGCGCAACTTTTGGAAATCTGCATGAAATGTTTCCTTCCGAGTCTGTGCCAAACCCAAACCCAAACGACTACAAGTACACGAACAGAATAATACAAAATAAAAAACAAAAATATTTATCAACGTTTTAAAAACTTAAAATAATCCGTTATTTTCTTAATTAGTGTTGATTAAAGGTAAGAAAATGAGACGATAATATCAAACGATTTTTCTTGTTTTTTTTTTGTTCAAAGGTTATTAGTTTAAAAACTCCAATAACCTACACATTGCTTGGGTTTCATCTTTGTGGCGGTTTTCAGTAAAGTCCTCCTACAGTCATCCTGCGGCTAAATACGCGCAAATCTTGTTTGCTGTAAAGCCCCACGCGAAAGAAAACTTCAGCGAAGCGCGCAAAACAAAAACTGTTTTGAAAACTTTTTAATCCTTTTCGGCGAACGAAGAGCCGTGAGTAAACCGAGCGGGAGGAGCACAGAAGAAGTAAATTTTGCTCACAGGACGACTACGGACTTTGAGGCTTTACTTTCAAGGTTTTTGAAAATGGAGTTTCTTAATAAATACACTGTGAACTCGTCCAAGTCGGACACTAAATAAAATTTATAGTTGATTGGAAAAATTGGAATGAATGTTGAGTCAAAAAAGTTTATTTTTTGCTTTTTACAGGTTTTTACTTTACTTTTACTAAAATTTTGTTACAAGGTGTGTTAAAGTATAAATTTTACCTTTATTTTGCTTAATACTTACCAAATATATTAATTATTTACGTTTTAATTATTAATTGGTAAATTTTAATTTGATAATGTTTGTTTACCGGTACAGTGTTTGATGATAATGCAAGTTTTATTACTTGAACGCTTAGCTTGAAAGTTTACGCAGCAGCTCGCGCAAACTTTCAAACAGAATAAAAGTGATTTGTCGAGAAACGAATTTAATATCCAATTAACATCATTGTTACCATGGCGGAAGAGTACGCCCGGTTGGCGGCAGTCATGCGAACGATCAACGCTGTCAAGTCTCGGCAAAAGCAAATAACTTTTATAAAGGTAAAAGTTTATCGAAATTGGATACATCTTAATTAAATCCGTACAATATTAAGCGAGCTTGTTTTCATCCATTGTTGCTTCACGCCGCGATGGATTTATTTTTTACATTATATTTCATTATGTGCTTTTGATTAAACTTCTTAGCTCCTGCAATTTTTTTATTTATACGGTGAGTAAATCTAGTAAGAAATGAGATTCTACATCTGCAAGTTGTAAGATGTGGATTGCGTCAAAGGAGTTGGTGGTGGAGGCGCCGGGTAGTGTTCGTGGTATTGCCGCCGAAGGCGCTCGCGCGCGGTTTAAATACAAAATGAGTTTGCATTTGAATAGGTAATATATGCGCGTCGACTTATTGAAAGTTCTCGATTCGAATTACGGCCTCGGAGGCGGTCGGATTCAAAGACGAATGCTACCGCCAGCGTAGGAATGAAGAAATAAAATTAAAGCAGGCAAACCTGATGAAGAAAGGAACGCGAAATAACACGCGCGGCTAAATGATAAAAAAAGGCAACACGCATGCGTAGCATGGAGACTAAATGTGACTTTTCGGTCGGCTTCAAAAGGAAATCGTCGTAATGGAAATCGAAGGAACGTGCAAATCCTTCCATTCGCGTAACGTAACGAGATAAGTTGCACACATCCAACATGTGATCAAGATAAATCGTTTCATTATTAAGTGTATATCTCCTCTACCTACTACCTCAGTGTGTGATTTTATCTCCAGAGATAGAATCCGAAGGATGAGGATTTGGTGGAAGCAGTATTTTTAACGTAACGACATTTTGAATATTGCGGTGTTCCGGTGAATCGTGTTTATTTTAATGCTGGGTATAGGAACGTGAAAATAGACGCAATCGGGCTGTAGGAGGGAAATAATCAAAGGTGGAATTGTGAAATCTGAAAGATATCAAAGACTGTATTTAGTGGCCGGGATTCGGGAAAACGGATAACGGCGGGAAATAGTTACGACGACCTAAACCTACAGTGCCATAAATCTAGTTTTCGCGTGCGCCTCTTTTCGGCGCTCAGCCCTGTTTCGGGATGTTCTTTGTCCTTTTATTCGCGATGCATGCGATCCACCAACATTGCGGGTACTCATTTCGGATCTCGTTTAGTTCGTGCGAGCGTTTGCAATACGCACGCTTGCTTTCGAGTTGGTTTATTGCTGAATTGTTTTAGTTTTGGTTAGTTTCACGCAATTCTATTGCTGCGATTGTATTCTTTTGAATGTTTCAACTGTAACAATTCAAAATTCATTTTTTTTGAATATAATTTTGAGGAAATTATTTATTATCTATTTTTGTTTGTGTATGTGTGATATTTAACGATATGGTTGTATAACTGGGTCATAATTCCTGCCAAGAAAGTTTGAATTCCTCGCAACAAACATAAATACGTCTGGCGTCCCGAGCATCCCCTGGCACGCGTTAATTTATTGTGTTTATTCGCGCGCGCCGCCCCCGCCCAGATCATCCGTCCGATCCGCGTTCAAGCGAACGGACAAACGTCCGTCTGTCTTGAGGCGTCGCTTCTTTTCGGCCGCCTTCGCGCCTTCGAACTTTGCCTCGTAATATTTAATGGCCGCGCATAAATTCGCGCTTTTGCAGGGGCCAAAAACACTCGAGAACTTTTGCTACCCTTTATTATTTGTGAGTACAAATTGCAAAAGTCATATGTGTGAGTGACTAATTAATTTATTTTTATTTAAAGCAAAAAGATAAAATATTACTCAAACAAAATTGTTTTTGCCGTATCATATAAATAATACAATAATTCAAGGGTTTATTGATGTTTAGTTGATATTTAATCATGATTAACGTATTTTTATAACCATTGTTTTACCTAAAAACACAAAAAATGTTGTAAAATAATAATTAAATGAAGCGTAGATAAAAAAAATTATTTTTATTGAAAATTTATGAATGCCATTGGATTTGAAACCAGTTGAATATCATTTGTGCACAAAATTTATGAAAAAGTGTCTGGATTAGTACATAATTTGTGAAAAGCATTGTAGTGCACCATTTTGCAATCGGACAACTGATAGGATTGCGTGCACGCCACAAAGCGGAAGGACTGCAAACGCATTGGCGATTCAAACACGCCATCGATTCGTGAATGCGTTTGCGGTACATATTCGCTTCTCGCCGCTTTACAAAAAAATGTTCAATAGAAGAGCCATGCGACGTGCATTCTGTTACAACATAAAAATGCAACTTCAAACTAGAATAAAACTAAAACTAAAAGCATCATACAAAACCGCACACAATTTTTTTTGTCAATTGTCAATTTAATTAATTTTACCCTGTTACAATGATATTTTGCTTAAAATTTTAAAACATGTTTTTTATCGTTTTATGCAACATTAATTATTTTTATCATATAAACGTCCAATGCTTTTAATAACATTTTATGAGCGATCTCCATTTACCGAATAAATATGCGTAAGCACGTCGCGAGTTAAATTCTCCGTTTTTGTTTCATTTCGAGTAAATTTCAACGCATAGGCATTAAATATTTTTGACAATCTTCTCTTGCTCCGGGCGATGTGAGTATCAAGCATATTTTGTTTATCAGCGTTTTATCCTGACGCAACACTTTGTATAGACACGACTTTGCGCTCGCTTCTAATACATGAGGGGCCGGAAAAAATGTAGCACAAATTTGTACACTGCTCCCGCGTCCGGACAGAGCTTATCTTCACATTTACAAAAATACGTGCGGCTGCGCTTAGGGCAAACAACTAAATAACCAACAACAGTGCAGCGGTGGAGGCGCCGGGCGTTGCAAAGTAAATTCGGAAGTTGTTTTTATCTTGCGCCCCGCAGAGACGTGAATAAAACTAAAAGAGTATAATATGTGTGGTGTAATATGCGCCTAGTTAAATATAGAGCAAAATTATGTTGGCATTAATACGCAAAAAATACGTTTTTCATTCAGTTAAGCAAATAAAAATTGTTTGCGTCTGGACAAGTCGTAAAGACACCACAAGTGCGCAACCTCGCTCTCGAGAAATGAAGAAAACACTTAAAGCTCATTTTCTCACTTTCGTTGAGACATCATTTTGCTTTCTGCAATTCTAGAAGCTCGAATATTTTAACAGCAACATTAAAGGTTTGCCTTTTATACTGAACATTTTATTATTCATTCTCTATCTGGGCTGTAAGTTTGCATTTTCGCATTCGTATTTTATGTCTGTAATAAAATGATTATTCTTTGTGCAGCGTCTCCTGACTTTGACATAATGATGTGGCCTTACTACGACGCGCTTCAGACAGCATTCGAGGTTTTTTGTGAGGTTTATTTGGTGAAATTTGTTGGGCGATAGTGTGACGATGACACGAGACATGAAGCGATGCTTATGAAGCGTGCTCCAGACAGTTTACACTACGTACAAATTATCCTACGTTTTATTAAGAAGCAAAAAAACGATAAAAAATGAGTGAAAAAAATCTAAGCGTAAATACGAGAAGAAATTTTTTTTCTTTGCTTTATTCTATATTTTAATGTACTCTTGACCTTAATTTCAACTGCTTGCTGCTGTGATTACATTAGTATGCACTTTGATATTCAAATAATCAATTCAAACTAAGCTAAAATTTTGGTTTCGAAATTATCGTATGTTTTACCTTTGCGAGTTGATTTATTTAACCCGTCAGCTGCCCGAGCTCATTCATCAATTCCCCCAACGACTCATGTTCATGTCATGATCGTATAAATAAACCTAAGATTTTCGACAAAGCAAACGGAATTTAATTAACGGTTTGCAGTCGACGGTCGTCGGAGGGCAGCCGTTTTCCAAATGCGTTTGCCTCTACACACACATAGATTTATCTGCAGTTTACTCTCGTGGGTGTTTGTGTGTTGGAGGTGGTTTGCGGCTGAATTTTCCTCCCGCGTCCTCGCACGATCTTTCGATGCCGTCTCCGACCGCCATTCACTCAATGCCGGCGGATTCCGACGAGTCCGGGACTGATCCGGGCCGGCTCTGACGAGATTAATGATTTGATTCTAATGGCATTCGACTGGCAGTCTTCTCGCGTCCGCTGCGTGTGCGTCGCTCGCAGCCTTTCAGAAGAATTCGACCGAACTCTACGCCGCCGAAAATTAACGTATACGCATTGCTTTGCTTGGAACCTCCTCGGCGATTTTCGTCTGGGTTCATCTCATTTCGTTTTCGATAGCAATCACCAATCACCAATCGTCTCTAATTCTGATAAATCGAAATATCTCAACAACTATCCATCAGAAAACGCTTTATATTAAATATATTTAAATAAAAATCTGTTTGTAATTAAAAAAATGAAGATTCTCCACACTTGGCGTTTGACACAAGCATGTGGGATATCATCGAACAAGAGTAATTGATCGTTTTTCGTCTCGCATTTCGAATGCGCGGCGTGAGCGCGTTATTAATGTCTTTGTTAACGCCTCGACCGACACCGTGCCCCGACCATAAATCAACACCGTGCTTCTCACTCTCAGCGTCTCCCAGAGCACAATGATGTATATTTGCAACATTCGATCCGAACTCCCGCCCTGGACTCGGTTCATTTTTCATCTGCTGCTGGGGATCGTCTCTTGACCTAACCTTAAAGTGCAAACAGCGTTCAGGACGATCGTGAGTAATAAGCTATAAATGACTAATAATGGTCTATAAAAATCTTCCCGTCCATAGGAGTAGTAATTAAAGCAAAATCTTGATATTAAAATGATTGGCTAGAGTATTGGCGAGAGGATGTAATTTATGTTTGGAGAGGACCACATTGGAGGATGCGGTTTTATCACGCGTTTTCTATCCGAACGATATCGGAGACGGTCGTAAATCTCACACTCTTGTCCTTTAATTCCAGCGCCAACAGCAAGAAGTGCTAGAATAAAGAAGATTTAGATTACAACTATTCTAAAGGGAATTAAACGTGATGTATTTTTTGAAATATTGATTAAATCGTGTGTGGGCTACCAAAGTGTGTGAACAGCAGGGATAAATTGACAAGTCATAAAAGAAACAAGCACGTATTTTCTACTGTGTGTTAAAAATAAAAAAAAATTTTTAAAGCAAAAATTTAAAATTTTGGCTCAAAATATGTTTATTGTGATTAGGAAGTGTTTTAAACGGTTTTCATGATTTTTTATTGTTTTCTGTGTCTAAGAAAGGTGTGATTCTTCTCTGTGGCATCACTTGGTGGAGATCAAAGCGTGTTAGACGCTTTGAGGCCTGAAAGCATTTCGCACGCTCCATTTACGAACGCGGGGTCCATTCGTGAAATGGCGCGCACGTCCCCCTCAAGGCGCTTGAGCATGCGGTGGAAAAGAAAACGCAAACGGCAAGTCCACGTGCACATGGACTGTAAACTCGCCATACGGTTTTCCGGGCTATATCACATCACCTACCAGCCTACACACGCTTCGAAACCTTGAAGATCTCGCTGGTGCTGCGGGTGGAAAGATGGCGGAAACATTATTGACCTCTTGTTACCACCGGCGTTCGGTTGTGGGCAGCTGGGCGTAGGGCAAACGTTGCGTGAATCCCTACGCGCGCGAATCCTTGCGTGTTTACTCTTCCAGTTTGCAGTTATCCGACTGTTTATCTTCGCTCTCGTCTTCCGTAACTAACAAACAAACAAGTCCGGCACGAGGTGCTCTCATCAGTTAGCAGTTAGCGCGCGAGGCCGCGAGAACTTACGGCGGGCGAGTGGCGCGCAAGTGGAATTTAAGAGGAGCATTGCGGTTTATAATTAAAGCGGGTCGCCGCCGTGGTGTCCAGACGCATGCGGAATCTTTACTCCTCGAGTGTGGAGTCAAGTGTGGAGTGCACTTGCCGCACACTCATCCGGGCTCTCTTCGTTCTTCTAACAATGTGTGAAGTGGTTGGACTGAAAATGGAATTTCAATCGTTTTTAATACTGGCTCTTCTAAAATATTAAAATATTAACAGTATTAACAGAAAAATATTTATTTGAATATTTATCACTCAATATTATCAAGAATCATTTAAGTTATAATTTTTATTCACATTTTACCATTTAATTACTTTTTGGTTGGTAAAAAAGTGTTTTTATGATTGTTTCAATGTGATTTTTGTAATTTTGAAAATTTGCAACACAAATGTTGGCAGAGAGATTGCAAGAAATGTTGGTTCACTTTGTATTTAGGAAGGTTTCCAACTGCAGCCGCGTGCTTCCCACAAATCTCGACATAATTTCGTCGCGCAATGATTTATCATGCTCGCGTCTGTGAAATGCTTAATCTCCATAGTAATTTACTTTAGTCAAGATGACACTGAATTTACGACCTACTGCATTTATGAGATAAACTCCATTTATCTTTTCGCAGCGAGCCCCCGGACGCCGCGAGAATGTGTGTAGTGCGCGGCCGTATGCTCATGTCTTTTTCGTCGGTTTTCCGCTTTCCACGCCCCCGCGCCAAGGAATACAATTAAGATTGCCAGCTTGATGGCGGCTACCATCGCGATTCTGTGACTCAAATACAATTCTAAATGTTGCCTGCGTTTAAAATTAATTTTAAACGTGACTTTAGTCACGAAGCAAGGAATTTTGTTTTCCTAACACGTCATAAATTACGAAACTTTTTTAAGCTTTGCGGAGAGAAATAAAAAAATACTTTGCTGACCTGCATGCTCAGCGGTTTGGTGCGCAACGAATTTCCGATCGTGTTCCGACTGCCGACTGAAAAACACTCGAGTCGAGTTTACTATTTCACTATTAATTCGCGGTAATTCACTCTCAATGTAAACCGGTTCCCATGCAAGTCAGCAAATTTGGAGGGCGAAATTAATTAAAGCTTTTTATGCGCTCGCGAACCAGAATTGCGAGCTCGCTTTTTGGCAAAAGGTATGAATTTAAATCACCTTCTCACTTGAAATTGCCGATGGAACATTTGATTATTGCCAATAGCTCTGATTGCCAATATCGGGCTCGTTTTATATTTAATTTGAAAAAAATCAGCCACGAGCTGCATTCTAGTCATTAATGTGCATTTTATACGAGTGCACGCTTTATTTTTGATTGCGTGTCGTCCGTTTCGTTAATTGACGATTTAATTTCGTCCTGTAATAATTGAATTTTATTGTAAACATGTTTCCCATCTGATTGTTATTCAGAATTCGATTGTGACAAAATAGGTTTTATTTGATTACGTAGTAAATTTATACAAAATAATTGATGGCGCAATAAATAAACATATTTTTTTCATATTTTTGCCTGAAATAAAATTAAATTGTGTCATTGCAAAAAATAAAACCCAAAAACTCTCTCCACGCAGAAGAAAATCGTTAAGGCAACTATTTGAGTGGTGAAGATATTCATTAAATAATGTTTTGCTCTAGTTCTTCGTCGACGCGTAAATCAATTAGTGCGACCCATCTTGCACCCTCTGCTCTTCAGCAATCTCTTTATGCAAGTGCGTTGGCGCTGATTATGACTGGACACGAAGGCATTTATACGACGTCGAAGTCGTTTATTCGAACGTGCAAAAACTGACCGAACGTGTCGCTTGACCGCTCCTCGGCCACGTTTCGATAAAAACTTTTCAGAGCGTTTAGGTTTTACAGCGGGGGCCGACCTTTGAACCGTCGAAAGCCGACGCGGCCGTTCGTGAAATGGACCTCGAAAACTCTTCCATTCCAAAACGACCAACACACATTTTTGCCTCACCCGCCGGGTCAACAAGATTTTAACTCGAAATGTTACGTGTTACTGTAACAATTTTCGACGAAGTTGACTTTTTATAGGGTGTGACAAAAATAATTATTTTGGTTTATGTTTGGTGTGTGAATAAAGCAGCGACAAGACAGAAAATGTATGAGTTTGCCGACAAAAACGACAAATTTGTATGTTCGTACTATTATGACGGTTTTATTATTCAATTATTAAGGATTCTGCTCGCATGCCGACGTCGCAGCAATTAATAATTTAGGATTTTGTACTCTGTTTTTGTCCAGAACCCTAGACGCGTTGACAAATTGTTTTTGAATTTCAGCAACAACATTTCACAACTGGTAATTACACTGAAAACATAAATATTTGATTTTAATTTTGTCACAATGTTAATTTATTTCAATTATTCCGCTTTTTTATGAAATAAAATTGTCGTTTGTGCGAAGATAAATGAACATGAAAAAAAGATCCGCAATTATCGCACTAAATCGTCTTGGAGCGTCGTGGCGTTGACAAAAATCCCTTTGATATTTTGATGCCTTTGAATTCGGCGTTTTCATGGCGCCCGACATAAACTTCCCTCCATTATCTTCCTTCCGCTCGCTTTCTTTTTTCCAACCGCCTGCGTTTGACCCTTGGTCCAACTGCGTCTCACTCGCGCTTGTTATTGCATTCCCCACGGCGACACAAAGCCCGATCTCAATCCCAATTTCATTCCGAACTCTCGCTGCGCTTTTCAATGATTTATTCGAATATTTTTCCTCCAAACGACAAACGCCGACGCACCCGCACACAGTGCGAACAATATTAAGCCATAAAATCGCTGCGCGCCCGAGAAAATCGTTTAAAAACAAACGAAATGCGAAAAACTGTGCGTTTTCATAAAATCTGAAGTACATCTCACAAACAATAAGTCCGGGATAGTTTCTAGGGTAAATAGACGCACTTAGCATAAACTTTATTTTACAACCGGGAGATAAAATGATAACAACCAGTTTTAGGCTGGAAATCCTCGGGTTAATTCCGGGCGTGCGCGAAATTTTTGAAATCTTTTTGCGCCAAGACAAAGTTTTCGTGGTGGTGCCACCGAAATTGCTGTTCGTGTCGGTGCGTCTCTTCGGGGGGTCGTAAAAATTATCTAAGCCGTTAAAAACAAGCGCTCGGAGATCGGTGCGCGCGGTTAAAAATTAAAAAGTAAAAAGAGAAATGAAAGCGGATCGTAAAATTTTCGGAGGGAAAAACCTTTTCCATCCGCGCACGCGCATTCCATCCATTGTGCGGATGCGGACGTTAATCAAATTTGTTTTATTTTCGTTTTCTCAGCGATGCCAACTTTTTCGCCTGCAGTCAAAAGGCTCAAAGAACTAGCGCAAAGTTCGTTCCATCTTTCATTAAGTTTTTGTTTTATGCAGTCATCCTCGTGCCATTCATTTAACTACATCCACTTCGTCATCGTAAAATTAACTAGTTCTTTGTAACTTTGTAATTTTTACGATGGAACATTCAGCTAATATAAAATTAAACTTGGCTTAGTTTTTAAAACACCGCGTTTATTTCCATTTTCCATAATTACATTTTAATATAAACTTCTTGGTTGCAAACTTTCACATCTGCGCATTCCCCTTCAATTAATGTTTAACATCGCATTATCTCGAGCGTGCTGCGCGGAACTATAATAATAGATATTATAACGAATCGAAAAAAACAAATGACAAAATGGCGAGAAATAAGAAAATGGAATAAGAGTGTTTCTCGCGTTATTAGTCCAGTCTCTACTACGTTTACTGCGTATTATAATAGTAACGTGTAGTGTGGAAAGTTTCCGTGTAAAAAGGACGATAGAACGCACTCACTCGCCAGTCATTGTCGCCCCAGATATTTTCTAATGTCCTGCACGGCGCTCATTTCAGTTTCATCTCACTCAACACATTTGTTCAACGACCGCCGTAAAAGCGAATGGCACTTATTACATACATTCTTTATAGAAAAAATTTCGCCACCAAAAGGCGAAAAAGTATATAAAGTTAGGGGGGCGCAACAAGATAATGTGCCAAAATGGACACTATGACACTTAGTAACCACAAAAACCAAAAGTGTCTATTCACAGGTTTATATTTCAATGTTTGTTTTGTTTTTTGTGGATTTTGAACACAAAATTTCTTCTTTTCATCAAAAATTTACTTTTTTTATAATTTCTTAAATATATGCGGGTAATTTGCATCGGTGATACTCCGTTAGCTCGATTCTAACATTGGCTACGTTATGTGTGGGATGGCGGTTTTCCCGATTTGTTCGACATGTGCCTAGATCCAGGCAGGCAAGGACAAGCGACCACGGCCAGCTGCACGAAACTCGGCTCGTCGTCAAATGAACTAGAACTAATCAAATTTCGTGCGGGTACTTAATGCCATTAAATGCTCCACTCGACTAAACCGAAACTCTCTAACTCGCTACCAATCATTGGAGAGTCGCTACCAATTTAGCTTCAAACGCAGTACGCACTACTTAAACACAAACAGAAAAAAAAAATCGAACAAAAACTAAATTAAAAGTTATATAACGTGTTATGTATTCTAGAACAAGTAATTTTTCATTTGTTTAATGTGGTTACACTACTTTTAGCTTGTTTTAATGTCAGTGGAGCAGAAAGTAATTTGCGTTTTAAGCTGCGCACTGCGAATTCCAGATGATATTTTAGTCATTCCATGGATGAAAGTTGGGGCGCTGTCTGTCTAGCCGGAATATTTTAATAGAGCCGCCACACTACGCCCTTCTTTTTCATCTGCTTCGCTCATCTTGGTGACGTACGAAGAGTGTCGGAAGCGGCAGAGGCGGCGAGGCAGTTGAGCTATGCAAAGTGCACTCGAGCGGGGGCGAAAAAATCACAAGACCATCATAAATTAAAGAACGCTGGCACATTTAGGACTCAAGCTATATGGGCACCGCCCCGGGGCATCGAAAAGGGGAATCAACTTAACCCTAACTACTTCGGAAGCTACTACCAAGCCAATTATAGCATAATCTTTACATGGTGTTGGAGAAATAGTAGCAAATATTTTATAACCTTACTAGTTTGTCTGAAAATACAAAGTTTTTTGCTGGTGAGTTCTTTTAGTGCGTAAATTTCGACAAATTTACAAGCGGAAGTTATAAATTAACTCAAAATATGCTTTTGAAAAATAACTGGCGGCGAGTGGAAGAGGACAATAAGAAAAAGTTGGCGGCGCAACTTGGCGCGGCAAACGATGAATCGGCAGAAATTGTTATGATTACATGGGGCACATGTCGGCCGAAGTCAAGGAGCTTATTATGGCAGAACGCCCTGATTTATCAACGTCTGTTTTTGCCCGCTCCGGCGCCTCCGCCAGCAGCTAGCACTGAAATATTCCGCGTTTTAAACTCTTTCTCTCGCTTGCGCGCACATTTTTTCCAAACATGTTTTTAGGTTAATAGAGTTTGAATATGAGAAGGTTGACTTACTTTATAAACTTTGCTGCTCGTTGTGCTTTCTGCCGCCGGAATAAGCTGGAAAAAAGTTTGAAAAAAAATGCACGGAAATGTAGAAGATGTAAAATGTAATTAAATCGTCACAAGGTACTTAATCAGCAGGGTAGTAGTAGTCATGGACCTCCTCTGGCTAAGTGCACTCTCTCGCACAGTGAGGAACAAAAAGGACATAAAGTGTGCACGAAAGAAGAAACACTTCTTAATTAGGAGCGTAGAATTAAGTACCGCTCGTGCGCAAGACAAGAGATTGTAAAAAAAATTAAAAACAGCGCATTGCAAAAGCAAACTTTCGGCGGGAATCATAAATTGTAAAACTCCAAATGAAAAACTTTCATGCAAAATGCTAAAAATTTATTTTTATAAAATATATTTTTAGTTTTGGTGTAAAAGAGTTGTGAAACTAGAGTTAATTGTATTTAAGTGAATTAAATGTGTAACCTTGCGCTCGTAATTTCAAAATTGTAATAAAATCCGCCCGAAGGATAGACCCTAAGCGTTTGCCGAACCGTCGAGGACAATTTGGCGACGCGTAACAGCCGCTATTAGGAAAATCTGAAAGCTGTGGACAGGACGCAAATATCAAAATTTACACGCAAACGCGTGGCCGCAGGGGGCGCATGATTGCGCCTAAATATATCCGGGAATGCGGTAAACAAGTCGCAGCCTACACCCCCGGGACTGGTTATTAACGAATACACTTGTTAACGCAACGCGGCGTGCTGGTTGATTTCGTCCTTTATTGGCAGACAACGGGTCCTCCGATGGGACGACTTTCACAATATTGAAATCCGGAAATCCGGAAATCTCCACTAACGCAGTGGTAAAAGTAAATTCCACTAGTACTATTTTGGGTGTTTATGTTCACGTGAAATTGCGAGGGTAAACCTTGGCGAGATTTACATTTTTAAGTGTGAGGGCAAATTTGTAGGCCAGATTACGGAGACGTGGAAACTCATAAAAAAACAAAAACACCGGAAGACTAATGCCATTTGCGATAAAAGAATGAACGACTTCATTGTTCCCTCGGCGGACTTAAAGGTTAAAAGTACAAAATCTCAAACAAAAATCTACCAAAAACTTCTAATCTAAAACCGATTCAAAATAAAAATAAAAATTTCACGCACGTATATTTTTTGCCTTATTTTTCCATTTTGGACAGTTGGTATGCACAGTTCCATCACACATAAGCTTTAGTTAAACTTTTGGTGGAGGCGCCGGGGCAAGCGGAAATTTACATATAGAGGAGTAATCTGGGAGCCCGCGAGAACTTCTTCTTTCTCAGCAGTTATCGTGATTTACACCTTAAGCCCTGAGCATATTCTCCCTTTGCGCCCGCCCGCATAATATAAGGTGAATGCCAGTTTCTCAATACTTTGGCGCGCCGCGATGAAAACCAACTTTGGTCGCGTTCCAGGGCGTCACTCAGCCGCCGACGGGACAAAAAATTTTAAATACAAAGGAGCGCGAAACGAACCGAAGGAAACACAATCTTGAAGTCGTGAAATAATGTATGGCGTAAAGTTTTTCCGCAATTTTCTTCCGGTTCTCATTCGCCGCAGCATCTTTTTTCTTTTATTTTTATCTTAAAAAATATGTTATTTTATAAGTTTGAACAAATTTAACTTTGCGCAACCGTGCAAGCGTAGAGCGACAAAAAACCGAGAGTAATAAAAAAATGTCCTGAATCTTTAAGAGAAAGTGGAAAACATAGACAGGTAAACAAGTTGGCATTTAGTGCCATTTTTTATTACAGTATTTTTATGTTTATCACCATCAAGTTGTTTGCGTGGAAAATGTCTAGTTTGTTTTTGCAAACACTTCGTATGTAAAGGAAGAGACTGAAATACCTGAGGCCATATTTGTGGTACTCTTTGTGAATACTAAAACAACGTATGCGTAACAATCCTGAGTGCGACCACATTTGAGATGCTTTGGGTAATTTTAGCAACATGTTGCTTATATCTACCATTATGACTCAGATAAAAATAGCAAAAAATGGTTTAAATAGCTTCCCATCGGTGGACAGGACGTTTTAATATCGGAAGAAAGATTTTAACCTCTTATTTCTTTATTTTTGTTGATCCGCTTTCGTGCGACGTGTGTTGGCGTGAGTTGGAACGCAACGCACTTGGAAAACAAACATAAAAACGTTTATATTGCCAATAAGAGGACCCAGAACCTTCGGAAGGCAATGAAAACGCAAACGAAAGCGAACGTTGGCGTTGTTTTCGAATTTTGACTTTTTATGAAACGAACGCACAATAAAACGCGAACTAAAACGCGTCCCGAACATAAAACAATATTGAATATCAAATAATCTTATTGAAAACAATAAAAATCGTCGCCATAAATAACTCATATAAAAAAGTGCAAGTTTTGATTTTTTTTTGTGAAAATTTTGTGATGTTTTAGATGAATTTAGGCTAAGATTAAATTAGTGGCTGTAAAATAATATTTTTCACAATTAATGATTGTGTTCAAAGGTTTGCACTTGAAGTAAATAAAGTTTGTTCATTTATTCACATTATTTCTTAATGTTTTTACTCACTGGGCTGGTAGTGTTTCAAGCAGAGAGCAAAAACACAAAATGAAAACTTATCGCTTGCGCACCCTTTGTTCGCCGCGCACGCACTTTGTCGTATTGTGCTGGGCGAAATAAAAGGAAGCGACACCACGCCAAGTTGCCAAGTTTATTGTGAGTTATAACCGCGGGGAATGTTTTAATACAAGTTGACACAAACGTGTAAAAATGCATGCAACAAAATAACAAAACATCAATTCACACTTTAAAAAAATTTAATATTAAACATATTACTTACTAATATAACAATACAAATTATTGTGTAGCTAAATGTGATTGTGGGGATTGGTATTTCCTTAATGGTCTATAAATAGAGCTTAAAAAGTTTATAATTACGCACTTGTGAGTGGATATTTTCGTGACTTATGCGCACGGCTCGAACTCAATTCCAGATGGCAATTTCAGATATTGCCAGAGTTTAAGACGACAATCGTCATTATTTATTTCGGCAATTACCTCCGGGGCCGAGTTACCGCGTTACACGAATGTAATTGAGCATTTACAACTCGCGCTAAAACATACTCGCATTCGCTGCAGATTCTGGCTGGATTTTACAACAATCAAGATTCAAACTGCTTAAAAGTGTACTTAAGACGCATTTGGGATAGTTTATTATAAAATATATCATATTCCTTCACTTGATACATATATTCTGCTTGATTTAACACCAATTAACTCGTAAAATGAACATTTTAACACAAATTGATATTTGTTTCAGGTAAAAAACGTTCTAAGATTAATTCGTGTAACCAGTGAGTTTTTCTTAAAGCATTTTTTCTATAATTTATATTTATATTCATCTAAAAGCAATGGGATGCAAACATGATGAACGCAACTAACGAATATTTGAGCAATTTGCTTGTCTAGACATCAGACGCGCCCCAATTTTGCGCGAATACGTCCCGCACACATCCATCACCCCTTAACGTTCTTTCCGTTCGGATCGCGCTCGCCCGGAGCTCTCGGAGGACGTAGCAATTAGCCAAGCAATTAGCGATGATTTCATTTATTGCGCGCTTAACACGTTTGCACTGCTGCTCACCATCTGTCTCTCCTTGAATCGAATTTTTTAAAATAAGAAATTTAAATTTATCAATATTAATTGTCTATTAATAAAATATTTGAGTTTAATTTAGTTAAATTAAATGTTTTTGTTTCATCTAATTTTTTGTTACGCATAAAGATATTTCTTTATATTTTGTCTTGTTTAGCTTTTTAGCATTTTATCCTTGACTTTTCTTGCTTGGCGTTTTGTGTTTTAAGGTCGTTTTTCTTCGATGCTTCTGACGATGTCCTTGTAGCTCTTTGCTTCCTCTTGCATTGCGTCGCATAGTTGTTTCGACAAGAAGGCGTTCGCCTTAATTAACGCTATTCGCCGCCATCTCGCTGGCGGGCAATTAAATTAAAGCGTATTTATCGTTAGTGTGCCTCTCTTCCGGCTCTTGTTTTGCCTTGTTTGGCTGCAATTTGTTGGCAGCATGTCAGCTATTCAAAAAAGTACTAAATTTTTACAATGAATACAACAAATTTCTTTACAAATCCCTAATTAATAACTCGATTATAATAATTTTCTGATTGTAAATTTATTTTATATTAAATTACACTAAAAAAACTATTAAATTTTTTTAACAAAATAAAACACACAAATTGTTTAATTTCTCTAAGTTACGAGCGGTAGTCCTCGCAAGATACATAATAATATATAAAGTAATTTGAAAGAAAAGTTATAGCCACTTTATTACAACGAAAAGTTCCTAATACAAAAGCTTTTATTACGCTTGAAGTACGAAGCCTCAACTTTGCAGCCGTAAATTAAAATGACGTGACACTATTTTACTCATGCTTAAACGTTGAACAAACGCTACGCGTATATTAACCACTTAAGTTATACGTTTTCCGCGTATTATTAACTTAACTCTGCTATTGTTTTCATTATCTGCTTTTATTTTGACGCGTCGAGTAACGCCACCAGCGCCAGCCTCCAACCGAGTGAAAGTAAATCTTCATGTGGAGCTTTTGTGCTACACGCCGCACCCGCGCTTTACACTTTTATGCATTGTACTCGTATCCTACATTTGTTTCTTGACGCCCGTGCTCCTCTCAACGTCGTTGAGGCTTCTATTATAAAGAAACCGTGAAACGTCGCGGGGAAGAAATCTTGTTCAGTTGTTCGCCGAGATCCGAGAATGTCGCGAACGTAATAAGGAAGTCGTGAAATTGCCGTGCGCCGTGTGCCGTGTGCAGGAGGACGATAAGTCGGTTATAAAGTAGGATGTGGCTCACAATGCGATACAATGCACGGATTTACGGTATAGTTACATTAGAGAGCGCATTGCATGGAATTCGAACTGCGGAAAGAAGAGGCGTTTGAAAACGGTTTTCGACTTGCTGTCAAATTACTATCACGTTACTACATGTTTATATATTACAGATATTTTTTTATACACAATACTGCTAGTTTTATTTGTTTGAATTTTAAAAATTTAAATTTTTTTACTTGGTGTAACGTTGCACGCATGTGGATGTAGGTTATGTGTGTAGTTCCGTGTAATTTATCTCAGCACACGGGCGATACACGCGGGAGGCAGCAGGCACACGGGCTTTATTTGGACGTATTTAGTGCGACGTTTCGAACGCCACGCGCGACGCCGTGGAACGCGAAAAAATACGCCCGACACCCGGCGCCTCCACCAACGCCCGGGTTATGTGAGAAGCTTTTGTTGCGCGTAATAGCTTTCGTTTAATCTTTTTTATGGCGTATATGGGAATTAAATGTACTTATTTACACGTTGGGTGTTTTGTGCGTACCATGCAATACATAACTCTAAAGATAATATATAAAAACATATTACGATGATGCTGTGTTAGACTATAACAGTGTAAATTAGGACATTTTAAAGAGAATCCCATTCGATCGTCCATTACTTAGCAGATTGCAGCCTGCACTTTAACGTAATCCAATCAAAATGAATTTATGTGCGCCACGCTCTCGGCAGTCGCGGATCCGCGAGCCTTCGGCACAACCCGGCGCCTTTGCCATTGGTTCTATAAAGCGTGCGGCCGATATAGCACCGACAGTAACGAACTACTCGGGCAAGTACCTTCCGAAATTGCAAAATTATACGACGACATAATCATTTCGTGTTGCCAGTTGCTGCCGACCGTCCTACATTTAACGTCTCCGCTTGACTCGCCCTCGAAACGCTTCATCTCGAAGCATTATCTTGAAAGGCAATTTTTACAATGTTATCAAACATTACACATTGCACAATAAAAAATTGCACGTGCCCAGAGTGTCAAGTAATGTATTTTCAAGCGTTTTTAGCCGAAGTTTGTTTCCGAAATTTTATTCAAATGATCCATTCGGAGCGCATAAAATAAATAAGGAAACTCATTAAGGCGTCGTTAAGTTTTAGTGGCGGATGCGTTGGCGTTTATTCATTATTACCCTTTTCGCTTTCGTTGAGCCGGTTAGCCTTCTTGAGATTAAGTCGTTTACTCGTTTATTCTGCAGTCGTTAAGACCGTCCACTCGTTGACTCACTTTTTAAGAAATTTACTTTTTTATATCCTTTTCCTTTCTAAACTCATGTAAGATTTATCTGGGCTCAAAATAAATGCGTGTTTTAAATTTTTATAATGAGAGCAAAATATTCTCGTTAAGAAAATAGCGGCAATCTGCTTTAACGCTTAGCATATTTTTGTGCGTCGAATTATTTTCACATTTTCCGAAATTTTCTCCATCTTCATTTTTCATTTCCCATCTAGTTACCTCGTTGGTTTCTTGCGCTTTTACGCACCGCCCAGCGTGTCCTTGAATCCTTTTTGCGTGCTAACCGAATGTAACATTCATCTATTCCGCTGCATAGCGTCCGCTCATTTTCGTTTCCTTCTTTTTTTCGCAGGCGTTTTCTTCTCGTTTTTTCGCTACCCTTGTCGCTCCACTTTTCGCTCCACCCTTCTGTATGCATAAGCGCGCGACTTTAAGCATTTCCATCCTTAATATAAGTGGCCTCTTCATCGTTC
Organism: Dalotia coriaria; assembly: GCF_025399875.1. NCBI lineage: Eukaryota > Metazoa > Arthropoda > Insecta > Coleoptera > Staphylinidae > Dalotia > Dalotia coriaria. Next base: position 3,391,873 of record NW_027045451.1, read on the forward strand.
AACGTCAACGTCTCGACGGGACGATTTTTTATGTCGCAAAGCCTAAGTCTGCCGGCGCCTCCACCACGCGAAAAGAGCATCTTTGCCTTTTTATATTTATTTCTTTTGCTTAAACATGTATTGCGCCCGTTTATGGATTTGTGCGCTGGCGTTTCCCGTTTACTCGTTTCGTTTCGTTCGTTAATATTGCGCAGCTTAAACGAAACGACTCTACTGCGTGGCCGGCTTTCGTTTACGTTCCTTATTTCGTTTGTTTTTATATCGACTTGGAGGCTGGTTTACGATGTGACGGAATGAAGACGCGAAACACACTAGGCAAGCGACAATCATTTTATGATTTCTTAAATAAATGGTTATCTGTTTGAAATAGGTATATACAATATGTTCATAGATGTCCGCTTTTAAAAAGCTCCAATCATAAAAATACTTGAGTAAATTGCATGACAAACGAGTACGTTTCGTGAGTATGTTGTTTTAAGTACTCACGCAGGGGTTTGTTTAGAAGCTTGACTAGTTGAATCCAATTGCGCGTATCATATGTCCGCGCACGCCACTTGGGGCCCTATTAAAACGCGGCACTTAAACAAAAGGGCGCTCCTGTCGTTCGCCATTATGCGCTTGTTGTTCGAGGATAAGTACGCATATAGGGGTTAGTCTACACAATTTGTCACTAACCTTGGGCATAATTAACCTTAGAAAAGCTTCATTATTTGTTAAATTTATGTTTGAAACAAAATTTAAAAAAAAATTGAAAATAAAACAAAATCTTTATTTTTTAATCAGTAAAATAGTGAAACTTTTAATCATTTAAATATCTATTAAGTATAAAGCTTAAATTTTAAGGATTTTGTCTTTGCTTAATTCTACTCTATTCTACTCTAGAGGCATGAATTTCATGTGATTTTTGAAAGGCCGTAAAAAAATCTATGAAGAGTTTTACCATCCATTTTTTTAACACTTATTTATTAATGTTTTGAGAATACAAAAAAAATAAAAATTGAAAAAAGTTCAAAATTTTAAATTCCAGCAGGTGATAAAGTGGGGGGTCCCAAAAAATTGGCACGTGACCGTACCCATGATTTTAGCCCTCCAAGTGATATGAAATGAAAAAAAAAAAGATTGTTAATCTAGAAAAATGTCGCAATGGAATGAACTACGGACAAGTGAAAAAAATTTTTTTTTACAAAATGGCGACTGTTTGAAAAAAAGTGATTTTTTCACCCTTGTTTTTTGATATACTAGATTTTTTTTGGAATATTTAAAATCAGAATTTAGGGATAAGCGTAGTTCATTCTGAAGAAAAGTCTATAAAGAAGACCCTATAAAAATTTCAAGTAAATCGGTTCAGTAGAAGTTGAGAAATCGTGGGTACCGTCTCAAAAAATACAGTTTCGAGAAAAACAAGTTTAAAGTTTCGCGTCAATGCGAACCAGTATGGATGCCGCGTCACCAAAACGGCTATATCTCGGAAAATAATTTAAATTTTGAAAAATCCTCTTGTACACGTATTCTTGAATAGTTAAACTTTGAAAATATCAAAAAAAAATCGATTTTTTGAAATCTCTAGAGTAGAATACCCTCTTAATACCAATATACACTTTGTTCATAAAATCATAAAATGTTCAATCTTTAGATACAAAAATCACAAACATCAGTTCTCAGTTTAGTCTAGATTTGCATCCCACATACCTATTGTATTAAACAAATATTATCTTTCAATTTCATTTAGATCCTTGTTTTTCTGCCTCTCTTGAAAAAGCGTCTGTTGATCGTTATATGCAACGCTTTGTTGTGTTTAGCATGCGTAAGTGACTAGAAAATTTCTGCGTGCAAACAAAATTTGCTCAGTGTGTTTTTATTAAAAACAAACGCGACGGCATATGCCTGCGCTGTAAAATGAGTCGTTTGCCGGGTCAAAACTGACAACCTACGCACATGCCAATGAGAAGGGTTGTTGACTGCGCTAAAGATGAGTGCTTTGTTGGTGCGCCGGTTTAAGTGGACGCATAAAAGCCACCACACACATCGCGCTCGCCTTTTATGACTTATAAATATTCAGCGCCACCCTTGTGCTCGTGATCTTGTGTCTTTTAAGTGTTTAGCCCTTCAATGCTTTGTCTATGCTCGATCATAGTTTAGGTATAAGCTGCGCAAGTGCATCTACTATATTAAACACGTCTGCACAAAATTTATGTTAAAAATTTGTACATTTTACACTAAAAAATGAGTTTTTAGTTTGAGGCAATATTACATGGATTAAGATCTAAATAATTAACCGAATGTATTGATTGTTTGTTTACTGATGCCGTTTATAGAAGATAGAAGGCAAAACCGTTCGCCACAATCTTGCTGTTTCGATGTTGCGCCCAATTTGCATTCACAAATCCTCTTAACGTACTAACTTTTGCCAGCCCTTGCGCGCTCCACTGCACTTGACGCTGGGCGGCCTTTAAGGGGCTTTCGGACTAAGGAAACCCGTTTTAATGCGAGTCCTAATAACTAAACATCTCGTTATCCTCCAACACGCAGCGATTCAAATCAAACCCTAAGATGCACAAACTCTAAAACACAATTATCTCGGCGTCCTTTTATCGCCCGCCATAAATATTAAACCGTGTGCACTTTGCAAACAAACTTTGAGTTGAATTTTTGATAAAAATATTCGACGTCTAGAGTAATTCGCATTCACCGCTGCTTGCCATCATAGAACACTCAAAGTTTTGGCGGACAATTTCCGCATGTAAAGAATGTCCCAGTTAAGAATAGAAAAGTTTCTTCAGGCTCAATATTGCCAGCAGGCCAACACGTACAACTACTTCCTCAATGCCGATGCGCTTCTTTTCTCATTTTGATATTCATCATAATGGTTATAACCGCAGCGGGGGCGTCTCGACACGTAGCATCGGTTTGGCGTTTTCCGCGATATACGCCTTAACTTATGAAACTTCTAATCCGTTATTTTTCGCATATCCGATCCGGGAGCAGTGCACGCTAATTCCAGCCGACGGAATTTGCGGCGGTAAGAAGCGGCACGAAGCCGCATATAAATTTCGCACACGTACGTCAATAAATCTTTCATTATCGGCTCGACCGAAAATATTTGACTTATGAGCCGCGGCGTGGCCAGGCAATTTTCACAATTTTGCGCGCTCGAAGATGGAAGATAAAATAAATTTCTTCCAGACCTGAATCTAAACTTTTATTTAACGTATAAAAGTTTTAAAATTTTATTTTTAGTGTTAAAAGACCAAAAATATATTCATCAAACTAGAAAAGTCTTTACATTCACATAACTCTATAAAAAAAGTTTGAAAGGAAGCGAAAGCTCTACGAACGCGTCCGCATTTTAATTAAGTTCTTAATGGTGCGGTTCTCGCCGGAGTGTTGCATTGCGCATAGTGCGTACTCTTAGTCTCTGCATTCGCAAGACAAAAATAAAAAATAAAAACGCACGCGTTTGCGGCTGCATTTGTATGGTGGATGGCGTGATAAAGAGAAATGCGGCTGTGGAGGCGCCGGGCAAATGACGCCGCTGCGTGTTTTCAATTTTCTTTCCTTCCTGTGCGCAATTCTTCTTCGCTCTTCAGTTGCGGTGGCATAGTTCGCGTATATTTAAATGTGCCTTAAAAGATGCGCGGCCACTCGTGCGTTTTGTGCTCTGCTCTTATTTTCCGACATTCAGCGCACGGTTTTGATTCGTTAAAATTTAATTAAACGTGCGCTGCATGCCTCTTAGTGGCGCTTGCAAATTATTATTTTATGCGCGCTGTTTTCGCCCCGCGCGCATTTTTAATGAGAAATGAATATTTAAGTCCTGTTTTGTTTCCTCTTTAAAATGCCTCATCGTGTAAGTATTTTACGGCATTTTATCACTGCATATTTCACTTAACGCATAAAACTCTGAGGAATGAAAAAGGAGGAAAACTAAATTATATACCTGAATGGCGACAAAATTATTAGAAATATATAACACGCTTTAATTCTTTCTTAAACAAAGATTAGCATTACTAAAAAAATTGTTTATTTACTTTTATTTATATTTGTTTCTTGATTTATTTTTTATGAATAACGTTCTACTGCACAAACTTTTTTTGTGGGAGCGCGTGTGTCAATCACACTTGGGACTTGAGCGTGAGTAATGATTACTGCCGTGCTCCTGCAAGAAGTAAAAGGACGCGACTAACCGCGGCCGCCTCTACTCTTTGGACGTAATAAAGTTTCATGCGCTCAAACGACTCCACTATACTCTATCCGTCGACCAAAAGTTTCCACTTACAAATTCCCTTTTATTTGCGCGTAAGTACTTTATGTTGCTTACCACTCAGCCGCTACCTTTTTTGTATAATCCCCGAACACACATTTGCAACTATTATTTTCAAAATAATATAAATAAAACTAAAATTATCAATCTATAATAATTTATTTTGTTTGTGTTATAAACTCGGTAAATTTACTAAAATTTACTATATTTTGGTAAATACCTTTCATGCAGTTGGGGTCAGGCCCCATCTAGTTGACTCCAGGTCACTTCAAGTATTTGGACTCAATATCTCCACACTGGTCACTGGGCAAATAGTGTTGACAGGGACGAAAGCTCGGCGGAAAGTTTCACCAGCCGGAGGATGCACGCGCGTGGCAACACGGATTGCCCAACTTTACTAAACTGACTAACTAGTACCGAACTAAAATCACCGACATCGAATGTGTGATCAACCCGACCGAACGCAACTCGACGATCCAAAACCCGTAACTAGTAATTGCAAATACCAAATTACTAATGAACTAATAGGGATAATTTAAACAGAATTTAAATTAAAATACTAGTGTGTGACTGCATCACGTCAATATATAATAAACTTTAGTGTTTGTAACATGTTTGATTTTACAACGTTCCTGGGTTCACGTTGGACATATAACTATCTGATGATGCACCAGTTGCAGCGTTTAGTGATTTCTGTACACACAAGGAACCCAGAAAGAGCTGCGTCTAGGAACGGTAGGTCCGTGCCAACGAGGAAAGTTTGCACGTGCAACAGCGCAACATGCATCCGGCAATAGCGTGGCAGATAGGTGCGCACGAAGCTTGCATTACGTTATATTACCGCCACTAGTGGTTTTTCATCGTGTGCACCAAGTCGTTACCGTCCGGAGACTAAACTGCTCATAGTGATCCTAAGCTAGAACATGAACACGCGCTTGTAGCGGCAGCTCGGCGATGATGGTTATACTCATGCACCTTGTTTGCTTTGCGAGAAAATTAAACCAGTTAATTAACATTTTAGTACTCAACTAAATCACACCAAAACAAAGCAATTAAAAATGAAACTCGAATATCGTGCACATTTCGTGGATATTTAATAATATGGTAAGTGTAAACCCTCACATGGGGGACACACAGGTAGATGGTGGCAGTTTTGACGAGAAGTCACACGTCAAACACAAAACGGTGCGTGCTAACGTAGAAAACACGAAATTTCCATTAGTTTGCCGAGACTTGAATGGCCCACCTCGCTCGGAGCGTATCAATGCGCCCATAAACCTATAAACATGAGCGCTGGCATTATAACAAGTGTGTATTATGCTTATGCGTTGCCGGCGCGTTTACTTCCGACATGATCGATGCCATTAGCAATTCCGCTCGGTTCGCAAACTCTCGGCGGCGGCGGCGGCGACGGTAGATGTTTAGCACAATGAGCTCAATACGTCAACGCGAATACCTGCCAATCATGTGCACCTCCGAGTAAATAAAGATTGTATTGGTATTAAACGACATTTTAAAAATGTGTTTTAAATTGATTTTAAAACGTTTTTCTATCGATGTTTGTATTTGGATTGATCCTGTTTATATTTAGTTTCATACACATCCGGTATAGAGCCTTAAGGACTCTCGACAAAGCTTTATAAACCCGATGAGAAAATACGGCGAACGTTTACTCAGGTTAACACAATATTTACAAGCAAAAGTAACTCGGCTGGCAGCGTTGAATAAGAAAAAAGCATGCAAAAAACCTGAAGAAAAAGCCCGCGGGAAAGCCACCGACGTGTATTCGCGCGCTCCCCGGACGGATAATTTGGTGTGGAATAATTGATTGGGTCTTTTGTGAACGGTCGCGTTCCCGTCAAGAGTTTAAAACCTTCTCGTCACGTTGATAGATTGATGAATGTTATATAAATAGAAACGTATTCTATGCAAACGACATTTGTCTTCTATTAGCGCATTTTTGCTTAGATTTGCTTCCATGAGAAAAGAAAAATAATAAAAAGGAAATTAAATGTAACAAACAGATACCTGAGGACTAGAGTATATATCGATGGAGTAATCTAGGATATGACCTTTATATCCTTTGAATTTTTGCAGTAGTGCTATCAGAATTGCTCTACAAGCAAACTATTTCATCACTTTTATTTGATCACATGAAAAGAAGATTGAAGTGCACAATAAATTGCACCGTCTGCAGTCACAAAAGCATTAAAAGGACAAATATGTTTTCTGAGAGAGTCGAAATACAATATTGTCTCCTAGCAACGTCATCATGTTAAGTTTAAAAGTCAGAAACTTATTAGTTTATGATAAAAACTTAATTTTCTAAGTTGTAGCATCCAAATAAAATTTTACAATTCTTTTATTTTGTATTTTAAACGTGTGTATGATGAGTATTTAAAATTTTATACTTCAGTTGCCGAGAAGTGACTTTTAAACGCAATAAATCGTTCAGCAACCTCTTGAATGCGCGCGGAAATGCATAAAATCTAACATAAAACATTCACAATTGCTCATCTCATCTCTCAAGTACGTACCGGCAGACGTGCTTCGGTCGTCCACATCGAGCGAGGGCAATTTGTCATAAAAAAGTTTTTAATTAAATTAAGTAAAACCGGCGCAGCGCGGCAATTCTGCTTTCTGCCGTTGCGTTTGCGCTTCGACAACATGCCAGCCAGAAGGACTGCGTGTGCGAGTCGGTTAAATAAGAAATGAAAGAAATAAAAGAAACGCGAGGAAGATTTATAAGCGAAAGTATGAGTTATTATCTGCGGGCTGTTAGTGCCTGTTTCGTATTATTCGACCCTTGCGATGAAAAAAAATATACGAGCAGGAACGCACAACGAAATCGAAACGAGGAAAAAAATTGCAAGAAATAAAGAATAAAGGACTTAAGAAAAAGTATCCTGTTTAAAAGAGTATACAGACTATTCAAGAGTGAAAAAAAATTCTGACTTTGGAAACATGTTTGCTGTGCATTCTTGTATTTCGTATTTTAGTACAAAATTATACCGAATTGGTAACAGGGTTCGTAGGGTTAATAAATCCGTATAAAATACGACCGGGTGCAATTTGTTCTTTGCTTTTTTTTTGTCCCGAACTCCAAAACGGAATAATAATTTCCAATGTTTGAAATGTAAAAATTGTATATATCTACGCATATTTCTGGCTTTTTGTTAAATTCTTATTTTCCGATTGAAATCCGCTTTGTTTTCTTCGACTTCTCCGTGGAATTATTAGGATTTGGCATGAATTACGAATAAGGCGTTTGGCCGACATTGAAATTTATGCAAATACATTTTGCAAAATCCTACTTAGAATAACACGGACTTTCGGTTTGTCTTTGCAAGTCTTCCTGGTGTTTTTACTACGCCGGGGCGCAGGAAAGTCAAGGCGTCGAGACGTCATGGGGGTGTAATGAAAATTGAGAGGTTTAAAGTTCGCGGGTGGTGGCATTCGCACGTGCCGGAGTGCCCCCTCGTCTTTGGCGTCTCGTAAAATCATCATCGCGCAACTTGCGAACACGCTATTCAACGTCGGCGTTAACTTAAACTCTTTGCTCAAACAGCAATTATAAATGTAAATGTAAATGCGTTCGGTCGATGCGTTTCCAAGTTTCCCAAAAACATACAGCTTGTCGTCAACGCACTATTAATTTATATAAAACTGAAATTTTAAAAAAAATGTTTTAAAAATTAAATTTTACTGAAAATAAACTCTGAGCACTAAAATATTTTCTTTCAGAATTATTGCATTTTTTTAAGTTTTAAGTATTGTAGTGCTTTGGTTTGTAGCCGGTTTGAAGAGAAAACTTTTAGGTTGTTCCTGCTATTTCCTGCGCGTGACGTCGAAGTCGACGAAGCGCACGAGTTTGACGTTTGCGTTAACAATTTTGGGCACGAGCGACTGCCGGCATGTTGTCGACAGAGACGCGCTTTGGAAACGTGGAAATTAAGCGCAACGAGAAAGCCTATTGACACAAGCTGTCTAGCTGGATGAGCTAATACGGAAGGGTTGCAGGCGCACGTTCCATATTCTTCACAAACATGGCGGATTAACATGCGTCGTCACAATTTCTTGTATAAACATCCAATTAGATGTTCACACACAATATAAAAGTTTTTCGCACTGATGTGTCAGCCAAATGCATTTCAATGGTCAAATTTTATGTCAAATAAAAGATTTTATTCATGACACTAAAAATTTAATCTTTTTTTTTCTTCATTTTATCAGTTTTTAAGAATTTTTTGCTGTAAAAATGCAGCAATTTCTTAAATTTTATGATTTTGTGCTTTTTTTTTTTCAAAAAAAGTTTGAACCTAGACAACAGCCTTAAGCATCCACTGTTCCTATTTTGAACGCTCACAGATATTGCCTCCCAATATTTGGATATTGCCGAAGTTTTACATCTCGTTAGTTCAACTTTGCCGTCGTTTCTACGTCGGGCGCATTTGTTCATTTATATATTTCGCAGGGACGCAGCAGGCCTGCAGGGCGCACTGAAACTTTTCCTTCGAACAGTTTCATATTACAAACGAACTGATCAAGATTACCAATGAGTACTAGAGATGTTTAACAATTCGCCTTCGTTGCGCTGGAGCACGGCCCGACTCTTTCACACTTTCCACTTTCGGATTACTTTTTCTTATGCGACAACGACGAAGGCAATGAGAACGCAAACGCAAGCGATCGTTTGAGATAACTCGCTGCCTACACTTCAACCTTCTCTTAGCAAGTCTTTGATGATATTGATAAAAACCAACAGTGACGGCAAGCAGATTCCATGGAAACTCTTTAATATTTAAAGTGCTGTAAAATTTTATTATATTATACAAGATAGTTTTTGAGTGTTTTAAGAATTTTGAAATTTTAGATTTTAAATTTTCGAAACTTGTTGTAAAAGTGAATAAAAATTATAGTTTGTTGTTGAAAGGTTTGTAACGTATGGTGGGAAGAATTTCCGAGTTGAGAATTTGACCCAAAAGTTAGCTAAACCAAAAATCAAAGTTGCTTGGAGTAAAAAAGGACACGCGGAGGCACAAAGTTGTTACATGATTGGGAAAGTTAAAGTTTTTGCCATGAAAAACTTCCAGGAAGTTAAGGACAACTTGTGCAAGTGTTTCAAATGTAAAAGTAAAAATATTGTCATATACATTTTATAAGTTTATCAAAGAATTTTTATTCATACTTTATTTTTTAAATTAATAATTTTCACAAAATTAATAACTTTTAATACCACAGCCACAAAAATTTAATAACATAAAACAAGAAATGCAGTAAACTTAATATTATGTAAAAAAACTAACGTAAAAAAGGTGTTGAGTTCCACTACGACCAAAAGTTTTCTATTTCCTTTTAATTTGAGTGTCCTCTTTACTTTGCACGTTTTTACTGTGTCTCCCACTTTTATTTCATTAATACATTTTCAATGGAATAAAAACTTTGCCATCCAAGTTTTAACAATGTTACTTCGTTTCTTTTTGTTTTGTAACGAGGCACGAGACACAACTCGTACTAGAACCATTCGTATTTAGATGGAGGAAAAAACGAAACATAAAGTTTTCTTTACGGCAAACAGAGCTAATTATAGCAAACTATGGCAGAAGGAATCAAAGCAACTAACTATCCAAAACAATAATAGAGTAATATAAGCCAATATTCAATCTGGAAAACAATAAAACTATAGTTTCTGGTTAAATTACAAATATAGCAGGAATAAAAGTTTATTTTGCATCAATAACAATTTGGTATTTATTTAAACAGTTTACAAAACCAATATCTGTCTATGAATGTTTAATATTAGATGTAATTGTCAACAAAATAAGTTTTGAGCATTGTCTTTTTTGCTGACTTCAGAAATTTCATCGTTAATGTTATTATTTGTTTTTGATTGTTTTTGACTTATATATTGCAGTGGTATTTTGCTCAAATAGAGTGTGTTTTTCAAAGTTTTAATTAGTTGCTGATTTATTAAACAACAAGTACTATAAACGAATAAAATTAAAGTTTTAATATTAAAATTGTTTTGAATTCTGAAATAATATAAAATATTTTCTTTTAGGCAAATAAAATCTTTCTTAAGAACTAAAAAATATTTATTAAAATGCTAAGAGTAAAATTTATTAAACTGAAGCATCATATCGAGAATTCCAGTCACCTTGATTCCAAGTCAGACCGAAATTCTCTTACCCGCTTAGCTCGATACAGCCCGCTTTCCGTTTTACAACAATTATAGATGGATTAAACTGTTTGCGCAAACTATTTAGGTCCAAGCAGTGTGGTCGATTGCTTCGTTCTCTTCATCTCGCCCCATCCTGCTCTTAGACCTTAATTCATCCTTCGGTTGTTCCTTGGCGGTGCGGTTTGCGCGCTCCAACAACCAACCGTCTTAGGAAACCGCGAGCGCATTAAGTCATTATTAAATTTCGCTTTGCTGCATCTCGATACTAAATCACATGCATAGATAAGCATAAAATTTAAATGCAGATTATTACAGTTAAATCACGTATGTTGCATTGTTATGAGACAAATTATATCAATCAATATGTAGGAAGTTGTTTTAGTTGTTGATGGTATCGAGTGCGGTAAATGCGGAACGCCGAGCGTTGAATATCCTAATGTTCAATGTGTTCAAGTGGAGTTAGAAGTTTGGATTATTCCGTTGTGCGGCTGACTTCTGGGCCTGCTCGTTTTGCTTAAATATGTCTGCGATGTTTAAGCCTTGGAGCGCTTTCCGGCAAACTTTGCTTTTCGCTAGTCGAAGAAATTACGAGCAGCACTTAAAGCTAACTATCTAATTATAAAGTTATTGTTTTAGTTGTTGTTTGGCTGGCCATCGAAATTTTTTAATAAACCACTGTTCTATTAATTTTATAATATTAAAATATGAATTTAATTTTATCCCAGGATGTAAAAATCTAAAGAAAAGTGTCATTAAATATCAAATTTAATTTTGGTATGAAGAAGTTCACTATTAGTTTTTATATTTTTCGTGACTCAACCTTCGAACACATTGAAATATCGATTTGAAGACATTTTGACTGTCGAGCACATACATTATGCATAAATCCCGCAGAGGCGCCGCTCACAAGTAGCAGTATAAGGACATTAGCCCTGTTTATTTAGCTTAACCGGCTCGTTAAATTTAATGTCGAATCAGATAAGGTCGCATAAGTTGGAAGTTGTCGAGTGCGTTTCCCCCAGTTGCGTCGTCTTGATATCATGTATCTAATGCGTGCGGGAAGAAAAACCTCGCTTGACTGCGCGTTGATGGAGTCGGAATACTCGGAATTGAGCGAAATACTTTGTATGATAATAAAGGTCAAAAAGGGTGTCGGATCGTAATGTCATCTGCATTGTACCGAAAGTAGGTCAGGGACAATACTTGATTATTGTGATCGGCGTTCAAAATAAAAACAACAACACAACACAAATCGTAATCAAATAATATTTTTTGCCGATTGTAGCAAAATGCAATTATTGCGGAACTAAAACGCTTGTCACCTCTCATTGTAAAAATGACTCGTTTGGCGAAAATGCGAGGATCACCCGCAGGATAACCGAAATGATTGCGTAAAGCGCGCACGTACGAGCCGCACGTTTCCACTGCATAGTAACCAGAGAAGCGCGTGCAATACATCATGGTGGTGAAATACACCCTGTCACTTTATACCAAAGCGTTCGTAGAGTTCATAAATTAATCAACATAGCCACAGCGGAATGTTCAAACATTTGTTTGATATCTTAAGAATATATTTACAATTTAGTGTTGTTGGCAACTATTTTTCCTTTTTCCTTTGGGTTCATAATTTTTATACTGAGTTTTCACACGCATGTCAGGGAACAAATAAAGAAAAGAAGAAAATATAAAAGGAATCATTGCGAAAAGCCTTTGGCATAGTGTTTCCTTGAGGAGTCAGTGTTACCGCAAAGTTGACAACTAATCAAAGTTTTTACTTCACTAGTACCCGCCGCACGCATGAAAAAGTTGATGCGTGCGTGTCGTGCTTTCCTCTACAACTTTTAAGCCTCTGATTTAATGTTATTTCTGCACAACATCGTGTTTCCTTCCTCTTTCAGTTCCAAGAAATGGAAATTCTTGAATCAAATTAAACCGATATTATGTTCACGATTACTTCTAGGAACTCAATAATTAAAATAGACGATTTTGGCCTTGTACTTAATGTGTTTATTGTAATATTTGTGATGGAATTACAGCAATAATTGCGTCTTCGACTTGTCCAGAATGTAGGCGTTGTGCTTGGTAACAATGTGCCTTTGTTTGCTCGCCATCGGCCTTTGTGTCAATTCGCTAATTAGATTTTCGTTTTGTTGCGATTGTCTTGCGTCATTTATTGCATTATTAAATGCGACTTTCATGCTTCGCATCGTTTCCAGAACTTGCCAAGGACTTCGCTATTGGTAATCCCGCGGCTTATAATTGGATTATTCTTTGATTCTTAGTACGTGAGCAATTTTCTTTTTAAAAAATTAATCACTAAAATATTTTTGTCTTGTTGCAGAAAATTCTATCTTTATAAGATAATTTCGATTAATTATTATGAAATAAAAATTAAATCCTTACTCAATTAGGTAAATATTTGATCATGTAGAGAAAAAAATCTTCCGTTTCATTTCTCTCTAATTGTATGACTGGAAATGAAAGAATTTAAATGGGTTGAGCTTCAGTAGCGCTTTATTTGTAGTTGAACCGCTCACTAACTGGTAAATAAAAGTTTAATTTCTAGTGTGGAAGCTAAAAGTTTCACTGCACTTGATAAAAAATCCGATTGGCATGTTTGCCGTGTTCGAGATTGAGGTTGCAGTTTGCGAAATCATGAACACGAGCGCGCGCGCGGACGAAAGTCATTAATTTCATTAACAGCAACGTAGCAATCAGTCTAAAATTAATTAGTTTCAATCAATAGTCGTTCTTTTTTTCCAGGCGTGTGCTGTATTTGAGTTTGAGTTTCGTTACCGGTTTGAAAATCGACCATGGCGTCGCCCCCTTAACGATGTATCGCGTTCAAACGCTTTCGTTTGAGCACCGCGAATTCCAACTTCTGTCTACTTTACCACTTGCACAAAGTTTGATAGAAACTCATCACTAACTACAAACTAGAATTTGCTTGATTAAAATTATACGATCGAGTATATCGTCGAATTTATTTTTAACTTATGAATTCAAAGTTTTTCGAAAATCTGGCGAAATCGAGGGGTTTACTAATTGAATGAAACATTTCGTATGAAGCTAAAGTCAAATGTTCAAGAGGAAAACTCTGGAGGAGTCTGTAGGGAATGGGCAGCCGGAAAAAAGAAACAGAACGTAAACGCAAAAGTAAAAGCAATAAACCTGCAATTCGATTTGATTAATTGGTCGAACGTCTCGGCGAGACAAGCGCGTTCTAAGTTTTTGATTTATTTGTTAGGTAATTGCTTTTCATTCCTTCCTTCTCTCAAAAAATTTACTGCCTACACTCAAAATCTCTAAAGATTTTCAATTGGAACCACAATTAATAAACATATACTATTTTTACAAAGTTGTAGCAACTTCTATTGTTAATGTTTTTTACTGCGCTTGTTTAGTTTTCAGTTTTACTTAAGAACCAATTTATTTCAAGCTTCTTCCGACTTTCCGCGAGGAAGAGTCACTGTGCCACACGAGTTGGTTCTATATTGAAAACAATAAATTGTCAGCACTCTACACAACCGTTTCACTAGCGCGAAGATTTTTCTACAATGCCATCCTACTTTTCACTATTACAATAGACAATGTATTTTCAGTGTTTCGGCGAATGCGAATAGTTTGTGCGCATAGCACGTTGCTCTCTTCCGGGTGACATATAACTTAGTTGACTGTGAAAAGTCGGAAGTTATTTTTATCGTTTAAACGTTACAGGATAGCTTTTTTTCCTCGCACGGATACAAATGCATAAAAACAAATACCACAGAAACATGTGTAATAAACTCAAAGGAAAATCTATGAACGTGATGTATCAAAATTGTATTATATAAGAGCATATTGAACGAGTTATATCCAAATAGTGTTGTCTTGTATTTCATGCAGTGTTTTTGTTTCTTTGTTTTCTTTGTTATTGCTCTTTACTGTTTGTCATTGCGAGTTGCTTTTTAAGCGAGAGTAAAGTACGCGTTCATAACGGATGTTAATACGCTAGTCGCCTTTTATTACCAGCTTAGTCTGCGCTTTTTACATTTATTTCGATGCGTTTGTTTTAGCGAAAGAAGCGTCAGTTTACTTTGCGTCGGTTATTGTTGTCTTGTTTTATACTAAAAGCGGATCAAGTTTTTATTGAAGCGTTAATAGCTTTCGTTGCTTATTGTTTTCTCTAAAATGATGTGCATGCTGTGGAAAGCAAATGTTGTTTTCTATACAAATCAAATATTGTAGTAAAAGCGGACGGTATTTGTGTTATTGTTAAATGTGGATTGCCTCGTTTATATTGCAGTAGAAGAGTAAACCCAATAGTAAACTATAGTAAATTTAATAGCTTAAATTTCAAATTTAACTAGTTTATTTTATAGAGAAATTTCCGTAGATTAAGACTCTGCGATTCGTTACTTTCTATCTCGTTTAGTTTACGACATATTCGCAATTAAAATAAATAGTCAAAAATTAAAAAATTGCAATTTTTAGCATATTCAGTTGTGGTTTTAGACCTTTTACCCCATTAAATTAGATTAATTTACTATTTTATCTGATAGAGAATTTTTCATTCTTTCATAATCAGCAATTCGTTGCTTGCTATAGCTTTTAGTTTAAGAGATATTAATTATCAAAAATCGTCGAAAAAGTATCAAGCACACCCTTGGCAAGTTTATCTTAAAATTAAAATTTAATCTCTCAGATTTCCGTTTTAACGATCCTATCTGATAGAGAATAGTTCGTAGATAAAGACGCCGCAAACGGTTCTTAAATATCTCTTTTAGTTTACGAGATATTCGCGATTGAATAAAATGGGCAAAAATTGATAAATGTCACTTTTTAGCACTTTTAGTCAAGTTTTTCGACCTTTTACTGTAGGAAATATAAATAATTTATATTTTTATCTGATAGAGAATTTTCCAATCTTTCATAATCAGCAATTTGTTGGTAGCTGCCTCTTTTAGTTTAAGAGATATTAATTTTTGAAAATCGTCGAAAAAAAGTATCAAGCACCCCCCCTTGGCAATTTTTTCTTAAAAATGAAAATTTCATCTCTTAAATTTCCGTTTTAACTATCGTATCTTATAGAGAATAGTCCGTAGATTAAGACGCTGCGAACGGATCTTAAATATCTCTTTTAGTTTACGAGATATTCGCGATTGAATAAAATGGCCAAAAATTGATATATGTCACTTTTTAGTATTTTTATTGGCGTTTTTTACCTTTTACTGTTGGAAATATAATTATTTTAGGTATCTGACGTAAGACACGGTCAAACATATTTGTTTAAAATACGAGTATTTTCGGTCGAAAACAGAGTCAAACTTTTTTAGATTAAATATTTTCTGTCAAAAGACAGGGTCCACCTTTTTTGTTTAAAATATTTTTGGTCGAAAGACAGGGTCGAACTGTTTTCGTTAAATTATTTTCGGTCGAAAGACAGGGTCGAACTTTTTTGTTTAAAATATTTTTGGTCGAAAGACAGAGTCGAACTTTTTTGTTTAAAATATTTTCGGTCGAAAGACAGAGTCGAACTTTTTTGTTTAAAATATTTTCGGTCGAAGGACAGGGTCGAACTTTTTTGTTTAAAATATTTTCTGTTGAAGCACAGCAACAAACGTTTATGATAAAATTATTTTTGGTTGATTCATTTGCAACGTTTGTTGCAAATTTAAGAAGAAATACTTTATTTTAATCCATAAATATTTAGATTAAAAAAGTACATATCTTGACTTTATACTCTAATTACTACCTAAACAATTAGTCTTATAATAAAATAGTGCTAACATAAAATACTCAGAATCATCAATTCTTTATTGTTTTGTTATAAAAAGTTCAAGTATTAAATTTTTATTTTTTATATCAGAGACGATGGAGAAAATTAAAAATTCAGTTTATTGCAGTTTTCTTGCAAACTAATAATGCTAAAGAAAAACGCTTTTCAGTATTGTATTCAAGGTAAAATTTTGCATCTAATCCCATACAAAAAATTTATGTTTTCTATAATTATGTAATTACTGAAAATGGTCAATAACTTGAAAACTAATAATCATATCGGAACAAAACCTGAAAAAATGGCTTTCTTACACAATTCTGCACCTAGTTGGTAAGTTTCAAGAAAAACTGTACAATGGTTCAATTTACTCGGTACCGATTTTCACCAGATTTTTCCAAAATATTGATGTTATCGGAAAACGGACTGCATATCTTTCACCACGTTACAATTCTCTATTGATTGCCGTTTTTCATTTTCCTCTAGCTTAACTTTTAATTTTTAGACCAAAAAGTAGTCTCTTGATGATTTTTAGCAAGTTTTTGTCAACTGTATAGAATCAAAAAACTAAATCTGCCATTTTGTAGACGCTTGTTATGGCATGAAAGAAATGCAAAAATGTTCATTGTAACTTTTATAGTTTCCGAGAAAATTACGTCGAAAAATTAGTTTTCACTACATCAATTTTTTTATTTTAAACTCTTATTCGATATAGATATCCATTCTGAACATTTAGCCGTTTTCCGTTTTTGATTATCTTTATTAGTTCTTGAGATAATTTGCTATTAAGTGATGTTGCAAGTACATGTCGCAACTAAATACGTCTACAAGCCATGCCCTTAGTACTATTAAAAAGGAAGTTGTGTAAATAAGCCAATTAGAAGCGGCACTAACTAGAAACATCATTTTTAATAAATTTAAAAATTAGTAATTAAAATGTTAGACGCCTCCACCAAATATTTATTAATTAAATTAATTTTTAAAGAAATTAAAAATTGATAATTTTTATTGTTGATAAATAAAGAAAATAACTTTACAAATGAAGTATTTAAATAACTTTTTGTAATTTGACCTAAAATTTAAAAGATAAACGTTAAAAATTGAGTTCAGTAATGTAACTCGGTTGACAAAAATAAAATCGTCTTAGGACATGAACAATGAGTAATGGATAAAAATCTTACTAAGATTTATTGATAAGAATTAATTGTTTGATTAGAATCTGAAAACAGAAATTAAAAATTCCAACTTTTAATTTTGAGCATAAAAAAGAGAAAAGATTTGACTTTTTTAGGACAAAATCTTTTCATCGATGTTTCGACATGAAATTATTTAACCAAAAAAGTTCGGCCCTGTCTTTCGACCGAAAATAATTTAACCAAATAAGTTCGGCCCTGTCTTTCGACAGAAAATAATTTAATCAGAAAAATTTGGCCCTGTCTTTTAACAGAAAATTGATTTAACACAACAATTAAACCTTGTTCATTGACCTAATTAATATTTAATCATAATATCAAAGCTAGTTTTAGCCATAAAATTAATAATTTTGACAAAAATAGCTAAGTTTCAGGACCAATTTTAGAGCAGTTCTAGCCGATTTAGAGGAAAGAAAAAATATACATCTTATTAACTAACTATCGAACTACAGCTTACCCTTAAAAAATTTTTAATTACTCTATTAGTTCCGTAGATATAGGGTGTTTTCTGAAGCACGTTTTGACCAATTGTGAAAAAGGTCGATATTTAGTGATCATTTACGGGCAATTCCAAAGGGTTAGAACGTTTAAAATATATACCAGCCCTTGAATGTCTATTCAACTATATTATCACATCAAAAAAACCTAAATTACCCTGTTAGTACAAGAAATACAGAGTGTTTTTGACAGTCAGTTTTGATAATTTGTGAATAATACACATTTTTGATTAGCATTTTAGGGCACTTCCTTTAGCTTTAGTGAATAAAAAATAAATGCACAAGTTAAAGGGTTTCTTGAACTACAATTTGACATGAATTTACCTAAAATTTAATTGTTAGTATAGGAGTTGCAGGGTGTTTTCTTTAGCGTGTTTTGAAAATATTGAAGAATTGACCAGTTTTGACCATAATTTATGGCATTTTTTAAAAGAATTGAGAAAGTAAAAATATTGCATGTTATATAAGGTCTTTTAATCTACAATATATCAGCAAACCCTGAATATTACTCCATTAGTATGGGAGATACAGAGTGTTTTCAACACTACGTTTTGATTAATTTCAAGAAAGAAGCATTTTTAGCGCGCAATTTGGGACAGTTTTTGAAACTTTACAAGAAGCAAAAAGTACACATTGCAAAGGGCGTCCTAACCTACAATATGACATTGAAAAACATTGAATTGCTTTTATGGTTCACAAGATATAGGGCGTTACCCGCATCAAGTTTTGATAATATAAGAGAAACAGTAGGCAGGCGGTATTTAAAACAAATAGCTATGTTACTTCACTAATTTTTTAATAAAAACTTAAACTAAAATATTTTTATTGTACATATATGATGTGCTAACGAGATATAAATTGCTTATCTTACATGTGAAAATCATTAAGATACCGAGTAATCCAAAAAATAATTTATCATATAAACTAATATTTACGACAAATGTTTCCATGATCCTATACATAAATTCAACATAAAGTTACTTATTAAAGCTAAATGACATTAGAAATATTTAAATCCATGATTTTGATATATTGAGTATCAGTTTTGTAAATGTGTAAAATTTGCGAACTGGATAAAATTTACGATGCGTATATTTTTCGCATTTCGACATGTTCGCTGCGCACAACACATGGACTAATCGAAGCGTGACATTAAAATATACGCGCATCAAATATCATCGTAATTCGTTAAATTATTATTACTACAGCACAGTGCGTGGCATATTTATTAATTAGCATAAATATATCAATCGCACCGGACACAACCGCACAGTACAGCGCACAAATGATAATTAATTTTCCGCTACTCACGATATCCAGTAAAATTACTAATTGTATTCGAAATTTTCTAATGGGAACAATGAGCACATAAACGTATATGGAAATTCCTACAGGTCTTCAAAGCGTTGCAAGTCACCTCATTCTTATTTTCGTGTTATTCATGACTGTACTTTATCACTCCTTTCAGTTTAATGCTAAACGATTTCTTTATATTTTAGATGCTGATGCTGATGCGCCGGTGGAAGACATAAACGACATCGGAGCGTCGTACCCTCCATTTGAAGGCCCGCCCGTACAATTCGCCACCGAAAACTGCACGGTGACAACGTCGCAAATAGGATCGACGGCTTTTGTCCCTTGCGTCGTTAATAACATTAGAGAGGGAATTGTGAGTATGAGTATATAGAGTAACACTTTATTTTTTAATATTATTTAAATGACTTGTAAAATGTTAAAAACGTCTTGCATATAATCAAGAGTAAAAATTTGCAGTATTTTTAACATTTTATATATAAAATTTATATAACATTTGTACTAAGTAGCAAGGTGATATGTTACCAAATGCAGAAATTGCAGATTATTGAACTCGAAGAACAAAACACTGCACAAACAATAAATTATTAAATATTTAAATTCAAAACATCCTGCATAATACATGAATATTCAAAATAGACGTGAATATCCAATGAAAAACATTACTACATTTTGTTTGGTTCTCCTGCAGAAAATTCTTAAATTCACAATTGCTGCGCACAGTGCACCAGAATTTGTTGCAGCTTGCAGTAGGAAATTCTTTATCCTGCTATAAATGTTTCTAGTCTACCGAGCGTTAAAAATGCAAATTTACGTTTACTGTATTCTCGTATTCCAGTAGTATGACTGTTATACATTGTTTTCAACATCTTTTAGTATTTTTAGATGTTTATCGAGAGCAAGACGTTGTGCATGAGTTGCAATGCATTAATAAATTATTTATTCATCTATACTTCAAAGTTGCGCAATAAATTTCACGCAGTAATTGAAATTATAATTTTTGTTCATTTACGTTAATAAATCACTCTTAATTACGTAGCAAGTCCTTAAAAAAGAGCACAGAATTTAAATACGTTTAATTCTGGCCTCATGGTAATGATTGCGCTTTGTAATTTAATTTAATTGCCGTAATGGATCGCGTAGTGTACGCAAAAAAGCGGTGTGTGACATGGCGTTAGACATCACCGAACTGAAATTGCAGCCTTAGGAACGTGCCACCGCTACCGATTGTTTGAAATGCACTTTTCTGGTGATGGACAATGCGCAGATCTAGCAGATTTCCGGTTTTGTTGAGTCGGTAGTAGGCAGTGGCGTAATTGAGGCTTTGTATGTGCGCAGAGAAATCGCGTAACGAGCACATTAGGTCGACACATTTTCGCGAAAAACGCGCACGGCCAATCTCTATACGTATTCCCAAACGGGTAATTCTTGCTTTTTTTCACTTTTTCTATTAGGAAGCACAATGGGCCATTGCATTTTAAGTTCGTGTCGTTGCCATTTGTTTAAAAAAGTTGTAGAGAAAACAAAGGGGATTTAATTTAAATCTGCACGTAAATGCAATTTATTTTGTAGTGTACAAATTGTTTATTAATGCATAGATTTAATATGTTTTATTTTATTTTGTTGAAATATTTATACAATAATTTTATTACTGCAGAGAATATTGTAGACATGTTAAAACAAACAAAAATTGCCTTTGATGTTTATTTTTGGGTAAATTTATTGTCATCAAATTGTTTTCACGATGTGAAAGTAATTCTACCGTAGGAAGCATTAAATTTCATGGCAACTTTAGGCTGCTTATGCAGTAAAACTGTTATATACTCTAAAAATTAAATTTTGCAAAAATAATTTCATTATTCGTAATTTTTTCAAAAATCAGCGGAATTGCTGAAACTAATCATAATATAATTATTCTTTCTTTGAATTCACAGTAAAAATGTGTCAGTGTGAATATAGATGCTTTCGTAATCTTATCGCATTAAAATTGCAGGTGTCCTGGATAAGGCGGAAGGATTATCATCTACTTACCGTCGGCCCGACAACGTACAGCAGCGACGAGCGCTTTCAGGCGGTGCACATCCAGCACTCGGAGGTAAAATTTCTATTTCATTAATACTACATTCGAACGACACCACCTACCTACGCCCACGCCTCGTAAAGTTCGCACGGGGCATAAAAAGCGCGCAGAGGCACGTTGAATTTTGCATTCGGCGCGATTTGCATTAGTGCCGCTAATCCATGCACAAGGATTTGTTGATGCCAATTGCCGTGCGTTAAGCAGCTATTCAAAACATACCCAGACGAAAAACACAATTGAAAACTTTTAAAGTTCAGGAAAAATTTATTTTATTGCAGTTTTAAATCGAAAATAAATTTATGAATAATTGAATATAGAAGTTGGTAATAAATGTTTTAATGCCGTTGTTAAATATAATTATTGATTAGAAATTACGTTTTAGAAGTTTGTAGTCACGAGGTATCCGTTTTGTTATATCGCGTGGATATAACACACAATGAAATTCGATTTGGATCAACATTCATTGGGGTTCTTCAGTTATCCCAAACGAACTCTGAATGCGCGTACTTCAAGCGGACACTCGCGGTCCCGACGCCATTATTCCACTTAATCGAATATCTAGGTATCTCCTTTCTCCAATTTCTCTTTCAATTTTCACCTACATCCACTAAAATATCTAACTAAAAGTAAAACTATTGTGTCTTTTCATTCTATTTCTGTTTTTGTGACGCTGTAAAAGAATAAAAACGCAAACGAGATAAAAATCTCGACACACACACACACCCGTTTCTCTGTGTATAATTGTGCTGATACAGAAAGTTATCAACTTCCGGCGCATTGTGCTCACCCCACATCTGTTCACGTCACCGCCACCGGCCACTGGCTGCGAATACAATGAGACGCGGTGTGTGGCGGCGCGCGGCGCGAGATGAGAAAGCCGACGACACGATGCGCACCGGCCATCACAGGATTTGCAATTGTTGTCGCAGCCCGCCAGCCCGAGTGTCAGAGACTCGAATGGGTGACTTAATTGCTTTTTCCCCATCGCAATCGGAACGTGCCTACATGTGCGCGCCGCAAAATGCCGAATAGTTTTTCGCGTCGTTTTACTGCCTTCCCACCTCATCGCACTCGCATTTCCATTTTCTATTCGTTATCCGTTTGTTTGCTTGACCATTTTGTTTGTGAACGTCGAAGCAATATGCAGCAAGGATGCATTTTGTTTCGTTTCATTTTTTTTATCCAACCCAACACGTATTTATTCACAAATAAACAGCGTTTTGTTACGTGTGAACAAAAAAAGTGAAATAAAAAGAAAACACGTGACAAAAAAATATTTATATTAAGTTGGACAAATAAAGCTTTTGTTCAAGTCCTGGGCTGAAAATCAGCTTTTTGCGATGAATGAAAAACCAGCTCGCTTAATTATATGCATTTTTTTCTGTGTTTTTTTCCAACGGGTATTCGTTTTAATTCCGACTTCTTTACGTCGACGCACAATTCTAATTTTTCTCCGCGTGTCCTCAATTTCTGCTCTTAAAATTCCTTCTAACATCCTCACGTTCCGAGTTTTTTTTGTTATTTGTTTGTTTTTTTGCCCCCGCACGTTCGCGGTCGGCGACTTTATCTGGAGCGCCGGGAGTAGTTTGTCTGCTTTTCATTAGTGAGGCTTAATTTGCAGCTAACACAGAACTCCATCGTGACATTCAAAGCTCGTGCAGGCTAGCGTTTTCAACTTTGCTGATAAAGCATTATCAGTTGCCTAACTCGTCCACTTATTTGCTGCCGCAGCTAGCTGGTTCATTGCGGTCGTTCAATTATATCGGTTATAAGCCATTCTTTGCCTTGTTATACCGAACCAGGCTTCTTCTCATTCATTTCAGTGCAGTGAAAAAAATATATATAACAGGCGAAAAAGCGTTGTTTCAGCGGATTTGCTTTCCTTACAAACTGAAAACTTTTGTTCTAAAATATTAACTCTTTAATTAAGGAAGCCATGGAGTAATAATGAATTTTTAAATTAACATCCAAGAAAAAATATACGAAAATTTCATATTTTTATAAACAATACAGAAAAAAACAAATTTTACTTAAAATACCTTTTTCTGAGGAATTTATCAACTAGTAAAAATAATTTTATATAAATATAGAAAATATAAAGAAAAAAAACTTGATACAAAGTTTTAACCTGAACTTTTCATCGGAATATTTAAATATTTTAATTTTTAATCAACCAATTTAACTTTACTCTTGCAACTTGACACCTACGTGAACACTGAAACATGACATTAGTTATAGAACTTAGTTTGAATTGAAATCGTAACGCAAAATAGGTGTTTTCTTTCTTTCAGGACTGGACGCTGAAGATCAAGTACGTGCAGCTGCGCGACGCTGGACTTTACGAATGTCAAGTGTCATCGCATCCGCCGACGAGTATTTTCATCCAGCTGAACGTCGTCGGTAAGATGCCCTTTTTACTAATTTAGCATTCGAAGCATGCCATTGCGTCGTTCGTCACAGAACTCTTCCTGAAAACTTCAGAGTTATGCGGAGCAGACTTGAATTCAAAATTTAAACTTTTGCATCGTTTTTTGTACGAATTTGTTTATTGTATATTTATTGTTTATAATTTGTGATTTGGAGTTTTGTGAGTTTTCTACGCGTGGTTTGTTTGGCTGCTAGTTGGAGTAGTAAAGATATATATTGGCGCGCACTTGGCAACGCGAAGAAGAAATAAAATAGAAAAACGCTTAAAGTAGCAGCTTTTATTTTATATTAAAGAAGTTTCGGGCGGGCGGGCGTCGTTGTCGATGGTTTTAAGGACATTACTGCGTGTTACTTCTTGTTCTATTGCTTCGGCAGCAAGTTGTAACATTAATAACGACGGACGCTTTCAACTTTCGCCCCGGTTTCGCCTCCATTCGCCCGCGATAAACAGGCAAATACCAACACACAACTAAGAAAGAAGATAGAAACTAGGAAGTTGCTTGTCGGAACGAAAACGAGTGCGGATTTAATTAATTTGGTCAGTGGACGACTTCTAAGGCTTGATGCCGGCAATTACACGCCGTGAATATCAATTAGATACGAGCAGGCAGGCAGGGAGCGAGAAAAAAAAAACGAAGCAGTAAGCCAACGCTTTTCTGAAAACGAAAGTGAAAAGTGGCCAACGCCTCAACGGGAAAATATTAAAGCTGATGCCAGCATTTGTATACAAATGGATAAACGAATAACAGACTGTGCCGCGGCGAGAGTAGAATAGCAAAGCGGATAGAAAATTCACGAGAAAATTCTATACAAAATTCAAGTCGTGTTCTATACACTCTACTTTCAGTTTCGATATCCTTCGGACGCAGCACAATAGAAAATGAAATCAATCACTGGAAAAAAGTCGATATCTGCCAACAAACAACAACAACAAGAATGTAGTAATACAGGACCGGCTCAAATATTAAAACTATGTTTTTTCTTCTGTGTTTTTTAGAGGCGAGAGCAGAAATATCAGGACCAGCTGAAAAATATCTCAAACCCGGCTCTGGGTTGAAATTGCAGTGCACAGTGCTACAAAGCACCGAGAATCCAAGCTACGTGTTCTGGTATCACAATAACAGAATGATCAACTACGACGTCGATCGAGGAATCAATGTGAGCACTGAATTGACGGCGAAGACAAGCACGCTGACGATCACCAATGCGGCGACTAGACATTCCGGAAATTACTCTTGCGTGCCCAGCAATGCCCAGCCAGCTAGCACATATGTACATATAC
Source organism: Dalotia coriaria (assembly GCF_025399875.1). Lineage (NCBI taxonomy): Eukaryota > Metazoa > Arthropoda > Insecta > Coleoptera > Staphylinidae > Dalotia > Dalotia coriaria. The sequence goes on from NW_027045451.1 coordinate 3,416,863, forward strand.
TCAATGGTAAGCAATTTAAAATGTTTTAAAATAAAAAAAAATTAAAGTTAAAAATTACTTTTGAAGCAAATTAACGTCAGAAAGTAAAAAGTTACAGCCATTCTCAATAGTGTATGTTAATTGTCTTCGATTTGCGCTGTCTTCTTGAAATATACGAGAAGACTGTACATTTGCGGTGGGCGATAACGATAAAGTAAAGTTTTAAACAAGTCGAGCGCTACAGCTCCCAATGCAGAAACAATTTGCTCCGCCAAAGACTAATAGGAGTTGAAGATAAAGACGAGTTGTAATATCTTTCCAAAGTCCGCCCCAAACGAGTTTCAGTCTTGAATTACAAACTTTCCGGAATCGAAATTTAAAATCTAAATTTAGTTGTGACTAAATACGAAGCCTTTTATGAGTTTAATCAGCATTCACCTGTTTGATCATCGTAAATCCGAGCGAAATCCGCGTAAAAACTTGTTGACACTCTTTGGTCGCACAGATTAATCCGTGTTTGTTTTTGCAGGAGAAAATCCAGCGGCGATGCAGCACGGCGGCCGCGGATTATCCTGGCTGCAGTGCAGCCCATCGTCCTGGCTGCTCATTATCGGCGTCTCACTGATCGTCGCGCATCTGTCCTAGTCATCCAGCGCTCTCGCATTCGAAACAATCAACAAGCGACAATTACATTCAACGTTTACTGTTAACATAAAATTAACCGCATTGTTCTTCAAACAAGATTAATGTTGGGCCGAGTGATTCAACTCAAGTGTAGTTAATTGAGTGCAGTGCAACAGCAAATACTCGACGAGTGATAAACTTTAGATTTGATTAAAATTAAAATATTGACTGTGTGATTTATTGAATGCAGAAAAAAACTTCCGGCCATCGCGCGTTGGATTTAATTGATTATGATTATATGTATGGTTTTAATAATACATACAAAGTTATAAACTAATCAATTCTTATAGAAATAGATTGAAATTTAAGTAAATTTAAGTAATGAAAGGAAACACATGTGGAATTTATATACTTAACACTAGCCAGGATCAAAATAATGCATGGATGCAAAACAAATGTGTTTAACTGATGTTACACTACCTGATAAGAAAGAATATTTTGTAATGAAGAAGTTTAATTGATCCAACAAACATTATATTGATAATAATTGATGTTAAACAATGAAAGCGTTTTTTTAGTAATGTAAATAAAAATTATTAAACGTGACAATTTGTGAAAGTTCAATCAAACTCATAAAGGAAGACATAACTGAAGTTTTGTGTATAATAAACATTAATAAATTTCTTCACAAAAAGATAATATGAGCTACAAATAAGAGAGACGTGCATAATTCCTAAATATATACATGTATACATGTCATTTTTAAACATTACAAAATTGACTTATCTTTAATCCATTTTAACGACTCTCATTCAGTACTGAAACATCAACCAATATTGTTTTTAGCATCACGATTGTGATTACAAAACTTGAAATAAATGAACAAATTGTTCCATGCTGCCGTTATGATACTCATCAGTTAAAAACCAAAATGGGAAATGTACTCTATGTTTATGTTTACATACTGTTAATTAATATTGATATTCGTAATGGTACTGATAACAATTATTGTGAAATGACACGAATGCCACACGAATGGATGACGAGCGGGCGAATTAAAAGAAAAGCTAAATGATAATTACATACATATATAAATATACTTTAATAAATAAATATGGATTAATTAGGCATATACGGACGTATGATAAAAGAAACATTTGATTAGTTACATTGGAAACAAATTAAAACGCGACGGACAAGCAAAGAGATTTGATTAATGAAAAAATATAATAAAAATGATAATTTCACAAAATTAATCCATGACTGAGTTTCATATGTTAATAAAATACATTATTTTATAATTGTTTATTAACAATAATAGTCGGTTTTATTTATAATATGTTTGTATTAGTTTTAAAATAATGTTGAAACATAGATAGCGCCAATTTACTTTAACTAAGACTTACTTAGAGTTTTCCAATGTTGTTAATATTATATAGATAATACTTATATAATTAATTATATACATACATTCCATTATGTACTTATAACTATTATATACATGTATAAAAATTTATTTAATAAAAAATATGTAAATATCAAGTACGTAAATGTGTTTTTATAAGATTTCCAGGTGTCGAAATTAAACGTCTACAAATAATTGAGAAGATTTCTTATTGCCATTCATGTTTAAGTATTGTTACTTAAGATTAGACGGTAACATTGCAACAGCAAAAATAATAGTCAGTAGTATATGTTAATATTTGTCCAGGACGACGAGTAATTCGTATGTTATTATATTCTTTAGTTGTCTTCGAAGAATATTTAAACAATTATGTTTTCTATCGGCCTAAGTTGTAAGATGATATGCAAAAATACACACGTTTATATTCTGGATGCAATTAGATTTGATATCTTTATATTTATATATTATTTCAATTATTGTTTTGTTAATGTACAAACATTTATGTTTTTTTTGTTTTAATTATGGTTAATGTAAAATTAGTTGATAATCTCACTTAATGTTAACTTCTCGTACCATTCAATGGAAGGACATGGAATTATTTTACCATGCTTAACATCAGGTTTATCAATATTTACATTAATTAAACGTATTGATATTAAAATATGAATTTGAAAATTATTTTAGTTTAAAATCAAAAAATTTGATTTATTGAATAATTTTAAATAAATTTGTACGATTATTATTTAAATATTGTTAATAATTTTCAAATTCATACAGATAATATCTTGTCATGAAGATTTAAAGTTAAGATTAGTCTTATTTCAATATTAGCAATAAAATTTAGTATTTACGTTGATAAATGGAAATAGAAAATCTACAACATTTTCATTTTTATAGTTTATTAGCGAAACAACCATGATAATTGTCATTTTTCTTTCATTTTTTAAGCTAATGTGTTAGTTTGGCTTAATTTGAGTTTGTTTTGCTTAGCTTAGTATAGCTCTCGTCATTATTATCCGTTTTGATTACATTCCTGGCATATTCCAGCACTGCTAGCGCATTAACATTCCATCCATTCATATTAATAGATTTAAAACGGTCATCTGTGCATTATCACAGGTAGCAGGACATACATCACCAGCAGGTGTTGTTTTTGTGTACTTTGTCTTGAAGAATGCGAGGATGTAGATGAGTTTTTGCTTCCGTGCTGCATTGCAGCTGGTTTTTCACCTAAAATTAATCAAATATTAGTGTTTATAAATGGAAATTTGTTAAAAATTTTGTGAAAATATTAAATATGATGAATTGGCCAATTTTTGCGTGTAAAGAAATTTAATATTTTGAGTTACATGCGGATTATACGCATCTGTTTGAAACTGAATATACAAACAAACACAGAGGAGGCGTACAAAGGGATAGAAAGGGATTAATTGCTATCGATCGGTCGTAAATAACAACACGAATGGTCATCATGATTTGTAATCTCATGTTAAATAAATATACTGTCTGTTACGGTGAATTATTTAATCAAATCAAAATGCTAAAAATTTTCAATAAAAATTCTATTTCTACAAAACTAACATAAAAACTTATTTTCATCTAAGGAAATTGTATAAAAATAATCTTTGAATATACAGAGAATAAAAAAGTTATCTTACTGTGAAGGACGTGAACATTGACACTATCCGGACGTGCGTTTGACGGCACGCATGAGTAGTTTCCGGCATGGCGAACTTCAGCGCTAGGGATGAGTAGCTCGCTGCCTTGCCGCCCGTGGCGCACCGCCGCCCCGCCGCCCAGATCGTAATTGATCATACGATCGCCATGATACCAAAAGATATATTCCGGCGCCTCTGTGCTACGCTTCAGGACACAGCTGAGCAACAGCGGCGACCCAGACTTGACGATCTTATCCGGTCCGCCAATTATTTCAGCGTGCGCTTCTAAAAACCCAATAACAATATACAAACATGTTTGAAATGTAAATTATAAACGTAAAAATCCTCTTTGTACTTTACCCACGCAAATATTGCTAAATATTATTTCAGAGTCCTGATTGCAAATATACCGCATGTTGTTTTATTTATTTTAAATAAAGTTTACGCGTTTTGACACCCTATTTGCACTGGTTGCAAGTTGGATTGTGATTGCACAGGGCAATGCGATGCATACGAACCTACTAATTGTAATTCCACATAAACACTCGCCGGAGGATGGGAAGACAATTGGCATTCGTATACGCCGGCGTCATCTGTGTCCACGTATCTGATGTGCAGCGACCAATCCTGTAGGGGGGTGTAGGTGGATTGTCAGCGTTCCAATTTCCATTCCAAATTCAAAGCAAACACATTCCGTGCGGATGCGACGTTGAAATCACAAAAATTCAACAACAAAACATTAATAACGCAAACACTCGCAGCCGAAAAAAAAAATAAAATATTGATGTAAATATTAAACATTACCTTGCCACTTTTACCACTGCGAGCGAAAAATCTGCTGTCGCTGCTGTAGGTCAACAGACCAAAAGTTAATATTTGATAGTCCCGTATCCGCTTCCAAGTGACCTGACGCGCAAAAAAATCTCATTAAAACTTTATTATATTGAAAAAAAAACGGGGTGGAAAATCCCGACAGGGTGGCGCGGCCAATTCTTATAATAAACGATCGTTGCTTTCACAAAGCACAGAAAAAAAGGAAAGAAGATAAAAGAGGTTTTCGGTTTTTCTATGACGGAAATTAATCGTTGTTACCCCAATCTGACGAAATCAATTGTCTCATTCCGTTTCAATAAGTTTTTAATACTTTTTGACATTAATAGCACAATGATGGGAAACAAATTAAACGAGGATTTATGAATTGGCAGCATTTCATTAGTGTGAAATATGAGTTTATACTTACCGTGCAATTTCCAATATCAGTAACTTCACAATGAAGAACAGCCGTCGTCCGTGTTTGCGCGTGAACTTTTGTGTGATTTGGACTGAGGAAAAACCTGGATGGTTTTACATCCACGGTTTGATACACCGAATTTGGTCCTGTGTCAAATTTGTGATTTTTACCAAGTGCTGATAAGAGATCATCTTTGTCTTTATCTTTATCTGAAAAATTAAAGTATATTTTGTTAGTTGCGACCTCTGCAGTGAAAATTCTGTACTGTGAAAATCAATGCGAAATAAGGACGAAAAGGAAAACGTTGGAGGATTGTTATGTTCGAAAAGTATGCGATAGATGGCGCAATGTGTACCGTTAGAGGTTTAATAGTCACGTTTATTGCAATTTTTACAGTCGGCAATAGAATGTTATTGTTTTGAAACTTGTTTACAATTTTAACACGCCTGATGTCACCTTTTTATCTCTCGAATTGGATATGAGAGTATTTGCTGTACATTTAATGTTCATTTAGACCGCCGTCGACAAGATCGTTCTATCGCTTATTGTCGTTTGCGCTGAAGGTTCAGCCACACTGTCCGCTGATAGCAATAAATGCGATTGCGTTCCGCGGTCAGGAAAAACCCTTTGCGCTACACGCCGAATGTTGTTGCTTCGTGCCACGATGCTGTTTTCGGGCACATTTTATTGTCACCATTAAGACGGTCGTTACACCAGAAGCCCGCGCACGCACACGAACGTGCACTATTTAACTAGTGATGAGGATTTTAAATGTCATGCCGCAACATACGCGTTCGAAGCCATCGAGGCGCAGAAGGAAACAATGAAATACACAAATGTTGAAAGCGCGCTGCGTGAAACACACAAAAGTGCTGCGGCGGCGGCGCGGATTAGGGGGTTAATGAAAGAGCGCTAGCCGACAATAACATATTTAATTAAGCGGTTTATATGTTTGCTTAGTTTATCGAGCGTGATACGCGAATGTACGCCAAATGCTGCTGGCGAATGCCGGTCGCGGAAATGCGAGGGATCGCAAATTGAAAAACAAGAAAAAACCGCATGTAAACACGTAGAGACAAAAAAATAAAATAAAAATAAATTGAAAACAGAATTTAAGCGTTAAGAAGTATAATACTTAAAGTATGATTGTTTTGATTAAAATTTTTGGTTTGAGAAACGACAAACAAAAGTGAAGACATTACATAATCTCGTCAGTATTGAAATGTAAATATTTGCAGGAGATATTTAAACATTTGTGTACCAACAACCATTATTTGCGCTCTAACAACGCGCCCAAAAGTAGATTACGCTTTTTATAAATATTAAACTCATGTAAACAGTAATAAATGGCTTCTGAAGTAAGAGTTACGCCTAGCACATACATATTTAAACAGAGCCAAAAAATATCTACCAACGGCATTGTCTTTCGACTATTTCAAGTCGCGGTTTATGGTTTAAGTTAGTTTATTGTTCTCTGAAGACCGAAAGAAGAGAAAACGCAATGTTTGTACAAAATATAATTCAAAATGTAAAAAAATGAACAAAAACATTTCTTGTAATCGCAAAGTTATTAATTTAGTATAAATGTGGGTATAAAATATGTAAATGTGTTCACAATTTGTTCAGAAACATGAAACACGTAGTAATTTCGTCTGAAAAGTTATATTTCTCTCGAAATTTAGTTCATGACGATAAACTTCCAAACGCCAAGAGCTGAATCATTCAAAAACAGATAATTTTAGTTTTTTCTATTAACATATTCATTTTTTTTATTGTAAAATTATTTATTCAGTGTTATGATTATATTATTGCAAATATGAAAATGTAAATGTAAAGCAATACCCAAGGATTAGCTGATGGCGCAAATGGTGATGAGATAACCGGCTGAATCCTTGCGTTGATAAGAAACGTATGCAATACCTGAAATTTAGACAATTTGCACCACCGCCATTTTGTTGGCTTGCTCTTCTCACTGCCAATACTCGAGTATACCAACCACTCTACGAAAATGGCACGCGAGCTCTCGTCGCGCACGAACCGAAAGTAATTATCGTTAATTGGCTTTACCGTTTGTTAATTAGCTTTGTGTACAGTGTGGAGATACCGGCGATGCAGGAGCCTTATCTTGTGTACCTAGGACTTGGATAATCTAATGACAATGCACAGAGTAATCAAAGCACGCCAGATTTAAAGAACATTCTTTAATCTTTTTTAAATACTGTTTAAAATACTACACAGTTAAAATTATGATAAAATAAAAATGTGTAGAGTCGTATATTGTCTTCTAAAGTGTTACAATGTGAATGGGTAAAGTTAATTATAATATTTGTCGGCGCAATTGCAAGAAGCAGATGATTTACGGACTCGCAGCGAACAATGTGCAAGCGTCAGGACTACAAATGATATGTACACTGTACATACATGGATATTCGAGTGCGCAACTTTTCCGGAATGCGCTTTTCTATAGTTGGTTCGTCGCATTATTTCTGCGTAATCCGCTGGAGGAAATTTACGACATGTATGCAACGCACGGGATGAAAATTCTAAATTTTGTGATTAATGTCACTTTGTATTTATTTTCGCTGTTTCTATGTTGATATTTACTCCAAACAGAAAACGAAAACAGGATTGATTTGCTGTAAAATTGTCCAGCAGTAAAACTAGTAATAAAAAGCGCACAAATCCTTATTAGATATGCGTCAATCCGCGCGAATGTACACATAGTCATGGAACAGTTGAAGGGAATCAATTTTGAAACGCTCCACAAACAGCCAACGACTATGGGGGTCGTTGCGAACGTCAGCGGCGACAAACTTTTCCAATTTAAACTTGCCACCGCTCGCCATTTTATTTCTTTATTCTTCGGCATGCATTTTTTAGTTCGCTCTGCATTATTTCATAGTTTCATCATAATTTAACACGCTGCCTGCCGTGTCATAAACAATTATATTTGCTGGATTTTACTAGATTTCATTTTGTATTGAAATAGATCAAAGGAAATGTTTTTAACACAACATATATAATTTTATAATTAAATTTTTGTTGTTGCTATAAAGAAAAGTAATTATTTCAAAGCTTTTTTCCTATTTTTTTGTTTGTCTTGTTGGTGCTTGCGTCAGTTTTTCTAAAACTGCTATAAAAATGTTAATCAAATACGATTGTAATTGGAAAAGTGGACAAAAATATAAGCGACGTTATAGAAATGGCAGAAATAACGTGCGCAGCGTGTTGGCATTCGGCAAACGCCTTTTTGCACGAGCCGTTAAACGTGCCCCGAAATATAGATTAGCACGCCGAAGAGCGAGATATATAACGAGTCGGTTTTTTCTTTGCCCGCCATGGCGTGAAATCAGGTAAACCCGGAGAGACGACGGCGCTCTTCCGCAAGCCGGTGTGTAACGCGACGGTCGGGCGTTTCATTGTCTGTGCCATTATTGCCTTATTGGAGCAATTTATCGCGCACCATATAATGTGTCCCGGCGTACTCTTCCGTCTCAATCAAGATCGAATCGTTTTCTATACATCCAACACCCGACGCCTCGCTATCTCACCATCGCGGCCCATCCAAACTCTCGGCTATGAAATAAAGTGCTCGCAGATATACTGCCATCAATAAAATACAAACAAATCTTTAATTTAACAACCTCAATCCAAACACAAAACAAAAATTGTTTTTATATTGTTTTTAAAGTAAAAATATTAATGTTTATTATTTTTTATTAAAATTTTTAGTGTTTTTGTAACAAACAGTATGTAAGAGTTGCCTTAAAATTCGCTCAACTGCAGAGTCACCGAATGATGGCTTCGGTGGTGGCACGTCAGTGTTGCTTCATTCTGGGAGGCGTCCGGGTTGACAACGCCATTGCTCTTCGCGTCCAATCGCCATCTAATATCTTTCGGGGGTATCACGACCGACATTAATGGAAACGTAAACGTAAACGTAAAAGGAAACGAAGCACCTCGACCTCGTGGTTCTTGCCCAGCGAACCTCCAACTGGTTCAATACGCAATCTTTATCCGAACCTTCCACCTCGTCCATTTGCTTCTCATATATCAAATATATCAAGGGATGCAATCCAATCTGTCTTGCTCACAACACGCCCGCTGACGTGCTTTCAATGCAACGCCGCGTAAAACTAATTAGATTTTTCCGCTGACGGCACAACCTTCTTCAAACCCTACGTCAAAGCTGCAAGTAATACAAGCTGCAACAGGCCACTAAACTTCTGTCTATATATTTAATCAACTTTACGCATTAGTCATGTTAATATGACAAACAAGCAAACACCACTTTAGTCGACGTAAAGTGTAAGGGTGAGCCAACATCTAAAGGACTAAGTACGCTTAAGTAAACAAACAAAAGAGGGTAATTAGAAATTTGAAACACCCGTTACAAGACTTGCACACACATTCGATGGCGTTTATTATTGGTTTCTGTGCTACAAAGGAACAAGATGCCTTAGAACGACCCCGATACACAGATGGCTTTAATAATTACAAATTACCGAAGACGATTAATGCGCGGAACGCGATTCTGGGTGCGTTGGACCGCAGAATGGCCGATTCGCACCCGCCATTTTGGTAGAATTTCCCGCTTTGTCCGAGATATTGACGCATCGCCGCGTTTACACACTTTGACGTGTATGGATTACAGATGTAGATACGCAGACGCGCCCACCACACCGAAATTAATTAATTTACGTTCGGATGAAATAACTCGCATGGATTGGGTAGAGGAAATTAATTAGTTTAAAAATTGAGCGTTTAGATGAAGCACGAATTGTTTTTTGAAATGTTCTGTCGGGAACATGTGCACGTGTCTGTAAAGTTTTCCAAACCACATCTCAAATATCATAGACAGTAAAAGTTTGAAGAGCACTTTTGAACGATGAACTGGTTTTTATTTCGCCCGAGGAGTTGGTTCTAATCTAGCTTCGGTTTCCATTCTTTTTCCTATTTTTGGTCCATGGCGTTTGGCTACGGCTACACCGAGTCAAAAGCAGCTCGGTACTACGTGCAGATTTGATATTCCGGGCATGTTTGGGACACTAGTTAGAAAACTCGCTGTCGAATCGTTCAAACTCAGAAAGAACACGAACTGCACGCCGGCACTGATCGTGACTGCCACGTCGTCTTCCTTCCTACAGTTTCTCTCCTTATCTGTCGCATTCGAAGACGTTTACAAAAAAACTGGTGGAAAAGTTAGAGTCGGCCATGTGTACGCGGCGACAAAAGTTTGGTCAGTAAGTGAAAGGATAAGAGATAAGCCAAAATTTAAGATTCGCCGCGTAGAGATGAGAAACGCGAAATCTAAGGTGCTGCCAGATCACGCCGACTGTCCGCGCTGTCAGTTTGTCGCGTCGTGAATTGGATCTGCGGTTGGTGGCCAGAGGCCAACAATGTGTGCTCCAACTCTTCGAAAGTAGCAAGTTCCGATTTCGTGTGCGCGGATTGGAGTGAGATGGCGTACAAGTGAAGGAACTGTACGAAGTGGCAAAAGCAGAAGGCGGTAAAGCCAATTCAATTGAATTCTATACCTTCCAGGAAAAATTGGGACTGGGGAGACATGCCGATGTCCGCAGCACGAAGCCCCGGACCCTTTTATTGGTGTCGGCAATATTGATTTGACTAATACAATCTATATCAATAAGCTGGAATCAATTTTGATTGAAACGATACGAATTGTGAATTTTGGTACCTGATAATTGCCATTTATATTATTTACATATGTTTTTGTTCTTTGGTTGGCTCATTCTAGAAATTTACATTGTTAAATCAGTATTTATAAATATTGAAAGCATAATTAAAATACGTATTGAAATCGTGAATGATGGCGGATATATTGATTGAAGCCAATTTTTTGAAGCCGACGTTTAATTGAGGTTTTGTGGCGCGCTGTGGTCCGCAGGGGGAAAAAGTCGAAAACTAGAATTTTATTACGCCGAATATAAATTACCTATGGCCGCTTCCCATCGACGACAAATTGATGATGACGCAGCGGGATCGCCGCATGTACATGCACTTTCCGTTTGCGCTGCAATTGATAATTGAATTTCGCTTTCGCCACGCCGTCCAAAAAAAACCGGACCGGTTTCAATCAAAATGCAATTATAAAGTGTAATTATTTCCATACAATAGAGAATTAGGTACTAATGCTAAAACAATAAAAAATTGCTTAATTGTTTTATGCTGTAACATGTCAGAGATAAATTTTGGAGAATCAACTTTTTGTCGTTGGAAAATTGACTAACATCATATATCATCCCCCGCTTGATTGTGAACATGTTTTGCATGCCGTTGGTGAGAGCGTAGTCTATAACAAGAGAAACAGGCGAAAAACCGATCGCCAACAAGCCTAATTCCAATTTAATAATTAGCTCTCCCTTTCGCCGTTCGTTTACCGTTTGCGCTGTTGGTCAGCAGCCGTGCATCTCGCCACTAAACAAAACAACTTCTAATTTATTACGGTCGACCTCATACGTAGTATAGCGCATCTGTATGCTTGGCGCGCTTAGATTGTGGTCGGCAGCCCGCCTGGGACCACAAAACTTCCCTGCACTTTTTTGTATTCACGCCTGTGTTCACCGCGCTTATTTGCCCGCATGCGGAAACTTTCATTCTGCAGTGTGCAATGGCTTGTTACGACCGAAACAACAACGAGGTGATATCCAGAAAATACTTGTACGACATATTTCTGCTTGTTTTTAAACTTTCAAGAGGTGCTTCAAGCAGCTCGAAGTAATTTAAGCTGCAGCCAAGAATTTTTAAATTACTTACAAATTTAACTTTTTAATTACTTACATTCCAGGTTTAATCACATTTTGAATTCCGTTTCAAACAAAATTTGCGGTTTGAGAATAAAATTTTGACTATGGTGGTCGATGAAAGCTTACGTTGCACATTTATGGTGCAACAATAAATTGCAACGAAAAGCCTTGCGGATTCATGCGATGTGTGGAAGTGTGACCCATTTAAGTCCACCCATCCGCTAACCGAGCCAAAAAGACCAACGTCGCGTGATCCTAAGAATGCTCGAACGCCGAACGCCGTTCTAAATCTTGTGCGAATACATTTGATTAAATTATATCTATCTATTTAAAATGTTTCCTCGCGCGGCTTGCTCAGTGCAATTCGAGATTTACTAACTTCGCTCCAAACGCTGAGTCGGGCAAAGCGTTTGCACAGAAATTCAATAATACAACTTCTTAGTACTGCGTACTTTTGGTAGTTTTGTAACTTTTTGCTCGAGATTCAATTTAAAATGCAAAAGCAAGGACGAGACGACGAATATTTCATTCGTTATGAGACCATCCGGCTGCCATCGACGCCCGATTACGCTTGACTTGCTTGCGAGGTGAATCTAAATAGTTCGACGGCTGATAGGAAATCGTGGAATTCATTAGAGACGCTTTACAAGACGTAAACGTCATTCGAGGCGAGAGACGAGCGTGCCGTGCAAGCAGCAGGTTCGCGGTTGGCTAGATTATATCGCAAAAGTATCTATAGATTAGCTGGCGGAGTGGTTGAACGTATTCATGTCAGTTTCGAGGAGTTTTCCCGGCGGGTCTCCAATGCCGCACCAGCGCGCTTCATGTATAATTTGTCATTGCAATGCAGTACGCCTGATCACTCTGTTCGATATTCATTATCTTGGCTTGTTCGAACGCTCGCGTATGGTGTTAATTAAATTGACATGGCGATTTAAACGGATTTTAAGCAAAGTATATTTATTTTCTCTGTAAAACGCTGTTATATCGATTTGTAATTTGAAACCTGGTAAAACCGACCAACACAACTCTTATACATGAATATTTGTTATTGGATATTAAAAATATTGCGTTATAAACACAAAACAACAACAACAACAACTTTACAGTCGTTGTGCTGCGACAGGAAATGAAAAATGAACGAATCAGAAACATCTGTGTACGTATAAATTAAAACAAAATAGTATCAATACGTTTGAATGCCTGCAATGTGCTTGTAACCGTTCATGTTTCACATGGTAATATATTTCTATGGTGTATTTATGTCAAACGTGCGTATTTTGTGGCTCATGCAAAAATTGATCGAATAATTCGAATTTTGTACGTGTGCAAATTGCATTTTCGAAATATTCGCCTAAATTTCCAATAACGAAGTTCACAACGTTCAGATGGGGCGCGTAAAAACGTCTAAAATAATGCAGCAGCGTCAGGTCGCGTTTTCCAAGCTTTGCGCTTATTAAATTTCCCCCATCCCGCTGCGTTTTCTTATTGGGCATCGGAAATGTTCAGCTCGCCCAACAATTTTTTGCACAACGTCACGGGGACCACGCCAGCCTGGAGAAGATACCAAGTGATTGACTCGCAACTGAAATATTAATCTTAAAAAATTCTGGCAGGTCTTTCAACTTGATATTTTTTAAGAACAAAAAAAAACACCCCGAAGCATATTGCGTTGGAAAAAAAAACACGTTAAAATTTTTATTAGCAAAAATAAACAACATTTTAAAAACATCTTGAGAATAATAGGTGTTTACCTGGAAAATAACGATTTAATCGTTCTCTCCGTCGATGGTTACCATAAATTCCACCGCAGCAGCAAGTTGCTACTATCACCGTGAAGACGATCCAACTGTGCACAGTCATGATGATGCCGAAACTCGCTCTCCCACACGCAATTATCCTTCACATGTACAAGTTTTGCTCAACAACGGAAATTTTACACGGAATTTTCATGTTGCATGCAACTTGGCAAATTGAACTCTGAATCGAACAAACGTGTTGTAATCAAAATCGTCTGCAGGACTACTTATTATGTAATGTTCACAAAGGGGTGAAACTTTGGCGGGCACACTGTTTTGGCACTTTCCAATTAATTAACCCGTTGCACACTCAATTCGCACTGACGCACGCCCGCACCGTTCACACATGCACAAATCAAACTCGCGCGCTCACCGGTTCAATCTCAACGTGATAAATGCTTGATATTTCCGGCAATTATGCAATCAGTGTAAATTGATTAAGTCATTATTTAAATATGTGCGTTGGGCAATAATTTCACACTTAATATATGAATTTCTTATGTGTTTTACGTTAATTTCTGTTTAAAAACACATTTTTTGTAAATTTGCGGTTGATATTGAGGAAAAAAAGAAAATAATTCAAAGGTTATGTGAAGAATGTATGCGTAAATAAGGTAAAATCTGGTTTATAAACTTCCCGCGACAGTTATAACCGTTTTCCGCTTGCAGATGGATTAGAAGCACAGCAAACTTCAAAAAAGAGTGTTGTACACTCAGCACGTGAAACACCATTTGCACAACATCCACAAGTTGAAGAACTATGTAGCTGGGAGTTTGTCAAAGTTTGACATCCTTGCCGCAGATTTTTCCGCGTAGTGTTTTCGACACCGTGCAGGAATGCGCGTGGCGTGGCCGGTTGCGTTCTCAACGTGACAGCGTCGCGTCGACGACTGGCATCTCGCGGCGCTGCGATGCGCTTGCGGAACTGCGTCGACCTTTTCTAACCGGCGCCTCCGCCAATATCCCCAGTCGGCGCGCCGCGAGCGTCGCCCGCGCGCTTGGAAAGTCATCATCGTTAAAGCTGGTCCGAGGCGCCGTCACCTAAAAGCCGACACTCTTCGAGTGTGCAAAGGATCGCAGCGTGATAGCGCTGATGGCGCATGGAAAGGATGCGATGCGCGACTCAAAGGGTTGCTGTCGCTTAGACTGGACGCGCCCGGCGTACATCCTGCTTGTTAATTATTTATGTTTGTTCTTAGTTTAATGTTGTCAACAAATGTCTTGGAAGTTTCTCACTCTGGGCGAAATTGAGAGCTGTCCTTGGCTCTTACGCAGGCCGGGCATTGTTTTCCGGCAGCTGATGGTTATAATGGTCCGGTTGACTTTAATATAACTCACAAACTTTTCAACTTTAATCATTCCAGTCATAAAATATAATTGACAAGGTACAATTTAATCTTGTGGCTTGTCACACATTGAAAAATATTTTTATACATTTCTGTTATTATCTTGGAAAGATTTTCACGTTTGACACGACGTCGTCAGAATATCCACCCTCTACCTGTCTCAGAAAGTGTATAACTTTGTCTGGGGGATGATGGGGACGGCGCTAATAATATCCGTGAACGACAGTGCGCACCCCTTCTTCAACGATGCGTTATGATCGTCGATTTCGCCGTCGATGCCTCAATAGACGTCTCACGCTCTCACCGTACACGCGCGCACGTGAACATTTCCGGACACGTACCATGCGCCGCCTCCCTACACGCATATTGTGGGGGTGCGCGGCGGTAAAAGTGCCGCTTCGCTCCCTTCAATGATTTCATCATTTCTCTTTCCACTCGGTGTCGGCGGACGGAGTGCCAAGTCGAAATTACAAACGTTTCCTTTGTGTATTATCGAAATCAATTTACGTCCGTGTTATGAGTATCATTCCAGACGTCGAGCGCTTAAGGTTCAAAGACAAAAACGCCGAGAATGGTCGTTAGGAACTTTTCGGTAGAGGGGCAAAATTGCCTGCAAGAAAAACAAGGAGAAAGTTTTCGACTAAAGTTAATTTCGTGTTTTAGTCATAAAAATGTTAATATTTACTGAAGTAAGGTATTTATAGAAGTTATTATAACTCATTACAACTCTAGAGCTGTAAATATATATTTTTAGTTGTGTAAATAGCGTGTTTATTAACAAAAATCATTTTAGCAGTATTATTCCACTGCATCCGATGCATTCAGAAACAAGGGAGTATCGCATTCTCTTCCAGCATAAAATCACTCAAGGGAATTGACTTTGCGATTATTTTTATCGATTGTTCTCGTTGCTGTGCAACTGTGCATCTGTGCAACTGCAGTTTTACCAACACTGCAACACAATATTGCAAATTTCAACTCGCAATCATCGTTATGCAACCGCGCAATAACTGGTTCACACCAAATATATTCCACCTCATCTTCTGGCGATCACTCAACGCCTACTCGATATTCCGCGCGTAATTGAAATAATTAAAGTGCTTCCGATCGTGTAATGAGTGTGTACATTGCATATAAATGCTCGCCGGTGAGTGCATTCTCTGGTCTTAGTAGTATTTTTTTATTTCAGCACGGCGCAGCGAACGAAGAAAAGTGTTCGTTGTGTATGGTCCGCAGAGCGGAAAGCGGAAAGCTTAGGAAGTTAAAGAAAGCACTCTTATGCATTGCTTCCTAAGCGCACAAGCTCCGGAAAACGGCGAGCGCGGTAACGCGCTAACAAAACTGATCGGTAAAATAAAATAAGAAAAAGAATCGGCATGTTGAAAAAGTGCCCCATCGGACGGAAGTAAGCGGTACTTATTATGTAGAGGAATTTAACAGTTTGTCGCGTTTAAATAACACCCAACCGGATGTGCAAAATTACACACTAAAGTTCACGCGATATTTTAATAAAATAAATTGTTGCGGATCCTAAATTATTTATTAAAGTGGCACACTCGACTCGTTTTGTTGTTCTTATAATATTTATGTGGACCTCTCCAAAAAGTAAATATTTATGATCACATTTTGGGGTCAAACTAAACAAGCCACCACTCTAAAAGGATTATAAGAGGTCCTTCATGAATATGTATTGATAGCGCGATGAATTAAGTAAGTAAATATTTGTGCAGTGTTGGGCCGTATATCAAGACAAAAATTACGAGGGATATTTCCGCGTCATCCGCATATTTTTGGTATTTAATCAACCGTGACTTAAAATATTCGAAAAATTATTTATGTGAACTTCCAAAAAACGCTGAATTGTTATTGACAACTCGCATATAACATGCGATTCGAAACCGACAACCCTGTAGCGATGCGAAACATAAAAGTTTTATTATTTCCAGACGACATGAACGCTGCCACCACGCAATTGTTACGATTGTGCGGTAAATCTGCCCGCACTCGCGCAGATGGATAGACAAGAAATATTAAAGTCGTAAGAGACAAACCGCAATTTTATCGACAGCTGAATGTTAAGTGCAATATAAGAAACGTGTGTGGTGTGTGACACGAATATAATCTTAAACTGTTTCGAGCACGCGCGTAAAAAACGTTCGCTTCGAATGTCAAAGAGTAACACGAGACAGATGAGATGAGAGTGTCAAAGGTTGAACATTTTTTGCTGTATACAACAATAAAAACAAAAACGTCAGCAAAAAATAAAATAATAGATTTTGCGCAGAATGTGTTTTCTGTTTAGTTATGTAGTCAACTTGGCGTTAAAATACATGTGAGGTTGTTTGAAGATTTTGGCGCATTCTTGAATAATTCCGTTTTGAGATTCGCGAAAACATGCTCAAGAATTCTCACGTTCCGCCGTTGAATTTTACATTTTGGTGACGAACAAACTCAGCGAGTGTAAACTGGCTTTAATTTTAGCACTAAGGACTAAACAAATGTTTGACGTTTATCGTGGAAATTGTTTATCACTTTAAACTTTCGGATGTAAAATAAAATCAAACAAGCGTCGCTGGTATCATAGATGCTACTTAACCCAAATTCACATCTAACTAGAAAGGTTTATGTTTGAGTTTATTTTAATGGCATTTCAAGTTAATACCTTTAAAATACAACCGGAACGGCTCGAAATGAAGCACTAATTATAAAACGGTTTAAATTACATTAAAAGTGCCGCGCATGGCCGCAAGGTACGAATTGCGACCAAAAAACAACGAAAACAAAAAACCGCAATGAATGGGGCGAATAAAAAACGAGCAAAGACGTGAAAAACGTATTATGCTGAAACGTGCTAGCAGAATAACGAGTTCAAGGTTTAAATTGACAAGATCTAAAATATGCGAAACACCTTTCAGCTAAAACAAGAAAAAAAAACATTTTATTTAATTTTTATGAACATTATTCAGGAAGAAGAAAAAAGAAGATTAATAATAAGGAGAATTGAATATTACTGGATTGGAAATATTTTTTATTGAAATAATATATTTGTCGTCCCGAACAACACGCTGTTGTGAAGCTCTTTTTGCAAAACCCTCGCTGCTAAATCTACTTCTCTAGTTATTTGTTTTTTGGCTGATGGAAAAGCTGGCAAAAAGGTTTCACATGAAGCGAATACTAAATGTAACTCGCACCGCACGGCATCGAGGGGCCGAGGGCAAAATGCAACCGGAGAAAAACGCGCCCCGAAACGGCGAATGTCAACCGTTGAATGCGGCGGCGAACGAAAACGCGCGACAGCTAATCTCCGATATTAAGATTTATGCATCGGGAATTTTAAATATGTTGCTGTAGCCTTAACCAGCTCCCAACAGCCAACACCAAAACACTCTTACACCTGTATGTGTAAGCTGCTACATCTGCTACACAAAGAACGATCATGATCACGAGTTTACACAAAAATATACTGTGTGCTTCCAAAATAAATCAAAAATTTAAAATTTACTTGTTATTACGACGAAAACAAAACATTGAATATTTTTCTGTCTGTAAATGGAATATAATAATTGTGTTTGTGTTTATTTTGTATTCAGATTCGCCTGTTAACATTTAGTAAAATAAATCAGTTCGTGCATGCAGATGAAGTATGGGCGATTCAGTGGAAATTACATTACGCAATATTAAATTACGTTTTAAGCACAATAGTACACTGAAAACACATTGCGCATTCAAAGACTGGTCGTTATCAGTGCTCAGGATAGCAAAACGAATTGTTATTCGCTGAAAAGTAATCAACACACATTGATAACCTCAAACACATGCTCCGCATTGAAATCTAATTCAAGCGCTGGTAGATGGCGCTACTTGTAACAAAATAAGCAAAAATATATATATAAGGCATTCAGGTGGATGGTGACAAATAAGTGTATTATATTCACATTTATAGAATTGCTCTGTTATCGCTGTGTAAAGAGAAAAAATCAGACGATGGCAGCCCGTCGAAGTTAAGCTTGTGGAAATTATCGGAAAAAATTCCCGGTCGAAGACAAAAAGAAAAATGACTCGACGTTTTCCACAAGAATGAAAACCTTGACGTTTTGCGTCAAGTCATTCCGCAAGAATGATTTTCTGAAGCAATGGCAAAGAACTTCACATTCACATATGCTGGATTTACCGGATTTACATTCGGACAGGAACCGAATGGAGATTTCCTGCGAGACTTGAAAACACAATCGAAGTTTCAGCGTCGGCGAGTGGATTTATTTTTAGTTGCATATAAATTGTTACAAATTGATGCATTGCACATGCGGTCGGCTTGGTATCGTCAGCCATGCGTTTAATATTTATGGACTGAATGACGCGGTGTAGAGTGCTAATGGCATTCATTATGCGCACATGCCCAAGTGGAAAATTTCATGCGCGGATGGGTGCGACATCAATGCGCCGCGAATCAATGCAATTTTCCCTACGAAATGCTCGTTACCGACGATTTTCTGCTCTCGAGTGTGAAAACGCATACTGACATAATTATAATCAGTCGACGTGTAAATTAAATATTTTTTTTCAGTTTTTGGTTGAATTTTAGCGAAACTTTTGAAGCACGTTTTGCTCGTTGCAGTCTGATGCAGAATACAGGAATGCGTCTCTATGCAAACGTGGAAACATCGTTATTTAATCCCATTTTCAACTTGTTGATAGTCTGAGCGGATTACGTGCGGACCATCGCCCTGGCGTTAGCGCACGGCATACGTATGTAAATTAAGAAGCAAAAGTTTCATGCGGGGAGGCAAAATTAAATATAGCTTGGTACGTAAAATTTGTGTTGTAGGTATTAAGCTGTAGGTGCTCTAAAATATTAATAATTGCGTAATCAGAACAAAAATTACGTTTTTTGCAAAAAAATTTTTTTTTCAATTTAAGTTTTGTTATAATAATTATGCTTCTGAAATAATATTTGTGGAAGTATGATTCTATTTTGCTTTTTTAAATAAATTATTAATTGTATTGTTTCTATGAAACATTTGCGGAATGAAATTAATTAAATTCTTAATTAAATTACAATACCTAATTAAATTTTCCTAGAAAAAAACTGAAACAATTTCAAGAATTAAACGATAATATAATTAAATATGTTCAGTGATATTCTGAGTTTTGCACAACGCGAACAATTCCTAGCGTCTTGCGCGTTTATGTATGACACAGAAAGCGTGCGGTGGGCGAACGGAAAAATGCATGTAATTAAAACTTTAATTGCTCTAATAACTTGCCTGCCTTCGCTGATAAATTTAATGCCATATTTTGTCGCATAAAAAGCCGGCAAGTGAGGAAATTCTGTAAAACGCTGGTATTTTTCTTTGGACTAATGTTGCTTGAAACAATCTTTCTGTTTTACGAAAATTAATTTAAACCATATTTCTGATTTTATTTTTATTTATATTTTAAGATTTGTTTTGTTGATAAATTGTGTTTTAGTGTTAATAGAGTTACTGACCAAGTGGAAACTGAAAAGTTTTGTTGAAGTAGAGATGACAGGACAAATAGTAGGCGGTTGGATCCTCGACGTTTTGCACCAGACGTTCTCTAATGATTACAGATGGATTGATGGTAAGATTGATAGGGGGATTGATTCGTACAGGTTCGATAAGACATTGATAGATATTATGTTATAAAATGGGTTAGCGCAGATCTACTAGTATATTTGAGTTTTCTTTTCAGTATATATTTTTAACCTATTTCCTAAAATAACCTTGAAATAAATTCTGATGTATACACATGTTTGAAGCATTTTTTGTTTTGTTTTCAACTTGTTCATAGCGTGTTTCACAAAATCAAAAACGTCATTTGGGAAATTACCGTTCATTTGATATCAATTCACACGGAAACTGGAATGTAGCCACGCGTAAAAATCATATTAAAGTAAAATTTGTACCCTTTGATACTCAAACCAGAAATAAAGACAGTACGCTTCGTTTAAACAACCTAAATGAACCTAAACAAAACAGAAAAACAAGAAGATATAAATAAAACGAAACGCGGTAAGTAAAAAATCATAAAACTTTTGCTGTAAAACAAAATTATCTACAACTTTCCAACACTTTTTACTTGTTTCCTCTTCTTATCTACTTGTATAATGTGTTTTGCAATTCAAAAATACAAAAAAAGAAAGAACACACCGAAAAAAAACGCAGTAAAAGTTTTGCGAAACTTTTAGTAATTTTTATTAATATAAATACGAATAAAAACAGCGTTGATAGAAAATGCCAATTAGAGGTTCCTCTAGTGGTAATAAAAGAAAAACATTTGAAACATTTGTGAAAATGATAAACTCAGTTTTCTCAGGCAGTGTTTTCGCAATAATTTTATTTTATTTTTTCTACAATTATGACGTTTCTATTCGCTTGGGTTCTTAACGTTGTGATTTCAAGTTTTCTCAACAACTATTCACTTTACCATTAAGAGCGTCCGTTTTTATTGTAACGTTGTTGTGCGGGCAGGATTTATTATGAAACTAATATAAAGTTGCGACGTTGCAATTGTTGTGGAAGAAATTCACTTGAAACTTTCCGGCTGCTTGCGTCCACAATTTTATTTATTGATATGCAACTCAAAGTAAATAAATATTTCCTTCTTAATTATAAAATAAAATATAAATAACAGAGTAGGGAAATTGAAGAAAGTTAAATGTCGATTGCGTTGCATGCCAAAGTTGTAACAAATTAGGCAATTTCAATTTAGCTCCAAGTTTCAATTTATGCGCCGTCGGCACATTCGGCGTCCCCACGCAAATGAGAAGCAAATAAGAACGTAGAGCGATCGCCAAAGAAATGGGCTATTTTATTGTTGCGCTGTAAAGCCGGGCCGAACACATGGCTGGATGTTCCCGGGAGCGCGAATTTCTCGTTTTGGTGCAGCCGGTGCTGATCTGCCTTTAAGTCACTTCGATTGGGTTGCGACGTCCGTCCGCGTTTTATGTGCGGGTTACAGCCCGGCGCCTTCACCACGCCACCAGCCTTGAATCTTCGGCAACTCCGAATACGCCAGCCGTAGAATTAGATTGATGAAGCCAACAATCTTTTAGTTCATTAGTATTCGTCAGGGCGAGCGCAATTAAATGAGAAAAGATTGGGCGGGCTGAACGCGACTGCCCACATCGCGATCGATCCGATCGTCAGTCGTATGTGTGTGCACTCGACGATCGTAACGAATTTATTTCCAAACCGAAATGCACTTTGTTTCGGTACAAGGAGAGAAGACGGTCGAGAGGAATTGTTTGCCGAGTTTGCAGTTAATGGATGCAAGAACAAACCTATGCGGCGAGGAATAATCTCCACCGAGACGAAATAAACCACCATGAAATATAAGAAAAGCTTAAGGGCAGGAAGGAAAATATTGGCTGCGATTTTTTTGTGGCCGGAGCGCTCGCGCGTCTATCGATTATCATCTGCCCTGCTGGCTGAAAAGCAGTCGGCGGCGCGTTCGCCTCATTTATTAAGTTTGCAATTCAAAACCTCCGACAATCTTTAGAGTGCGCGTGCGAGTGAGCGAAGTTTCCCTCCTTAAAAATTTCCGCCGCGCAGAGAAAAAAATAAAGATCTGCACGATTGCGGCCGCAATTACAACTTGAACTTGAATGCTAAAGACGTTACGCTGACAGGAAGTCTTAAGCACGCTGGGACACCAAAATGGAGAGCGAAGGGTTGAAAAAGTGGAAACGCCTTAAAAAGGAAATTCCATCTTGCGTATAGAAAACGCGCGCTCATAAAAAAAAAGTTTCGAAACGTTGCGTTGATTTGCCTAAACAAAGCCGACAGTTTATTATGAATAATGCAGGGTTTGTATGCGCGGAAATTTAATAAACTGATTTTTATACGCGCCTTTGTTATTCTCATTCAATTTGTGCCAATTTCACAAATAAATTTTTAGGCGTTTTAGCGTTAAAAACAAAAACACAAAAAATTCGGCTGGTGGAGTCGACAAAAACAAGTTCAAGGAGTAAGTCTCTGACGATGCGAATGTGTCTTATGTACGCACTTGACTGGCGAAACTCGTAAAGAACGAGGAGCTGCCGAACGACCGCAAATGTGTAATTAACCTTGAACGCGATGATAGCGCGCACATATAATTGAGGCTCTAGACGCCGCCGCCGCTTTGACTAATTCCCTTCATTCCGCCTTCGTTCCATCTTCCTCGACACTCGAGCTTCAGTCATTCAACGAATCCGACGCGCTTTATAGTTCGATCATTACATTACCAACAGCGAGCGGCGAATTCTGTGTTTGCGTAGTCTTTATTCAAGTCAAAATGTTTCCATTTCGAATCCGGGATTTACTCCTATTTTCACAACAAATTAAAAATGCTAGAATAGCATATTTTCAAACAATTAACCATTCACCGGCAAAAAAAAATAAACAAAACGCGTATTATGACAGTCGAATTCAATTTTGTTTATTTAATATGCAATTTTGAATTGTTCAGCAACAACTGTTTGCTTTTAATAGACGTATGTATTAACTCTGCGTTTATTTTTAGATTTGTTTGTTTTAATTTTAAATATAAATACATTTAAATAAAATCTCACGTGAAGATTTTCACTTTGTGTTGCATTGGTTTTATTTAAAGAAAAGTTTAACTTTGTTTGTTTATACTTGTTTGTATTTGCAGAAGCTTTATTCAAGTTGGAGCTTAGTTTCAATATTATGAATATAAATCTGAGCTAATGCGAATTGTATGGACCTAATGCTTTGCGCAAATAAAAGTCTGGCACGAAGAAGCGTTGCGTTCGTTGTAATAATATCAAAAAGTTTTGCAATTTAATGCAACAACATTAGCGATTCCCCGAATTGTTGCGAATTTTCGGGCGTGCATGTTTAGCTCAGCACCACGGTTGCTCAACCCTCTTAAACGACCATGCCTCGCAACAGTTTCTGGGTTCATCGGGCGAGCAGAAACTTTTGCTTTAGCAAAATTAGCAAATAATTGCGTGCTGTACAATATTAGACTAAACAAACTCATAAAGTTTTAATTTAAATTCATATCATATTGACACCAGGTCATACCAAATAATAGATACTGTCATTAACAAACATAGTCGTAGATCTTTTGTTTGTAATTATGTAAAGTTTTCCACCTTTTACCTTGGAACTACCCGACGATAGGAAAGTTTACAGAAAAGTTGAAGACACTTCCGTTCAGTTCAGTATTAATAAGAGCGGAAAATTTGCAGTAATAGAACCGCATCCCGCCCTGAGGAGGCGCGTGTATATTAACTAATTAACTAACTAAAGTTTTAATCTGCCGGAATGCCTGCGCGCGACTACAGCCAAATTCGCATGCACCCTCGGCGGTAGCGCGGCGATAATGTCTTAATAAGTTATTAGAAGAAAAGGACGATGCGGGGGACCTTTGTACTGAAAGTGTTTACCCCTCTTTATACTTTGGGCCCTGTAGGGAAACCGGAGATTCTTCATCTTTAACATTTATGAAGCTCCAAAGGTGCCAATAAGCAAATATTACACAGAGTTTTAATGTTTCCCAACAGGGCATTAATCATGGTTATTTTAAGACTATGGAAACAGATTGTAATTTATTTTTACTTACACCAAAAAATTTCTTCTATTTTGTTCTCTAGTTTTATTAGAATTGCTTAGTGGACTTTCCGTATTACCGGATAGATCCTGTCGTAGGCGGCGATGCGCACAGTGTATCTACTCGTATAGTTGGGCGTCGTTCCGCTCCGGGGCGCGAGTATTATATGAGCAGTAAAGTGCGATAAGTAATAAAGTAATCGAAATAAAAGACTCCTGCCCGGATCTCTTCTGCTACACTCGGCGCGTTCTCGAACACATATGATGAGATGAAACATTCGGTAATAAACCGGCGGCGTCGGCTCGAAGCACAATAAAATAGAAGCAAATAAAAATAAGTAAGGACGTAAAAGAAACGCAAGTGAAAAGTGGCAGCCACGATAAACCCGACGAAAATATCATCATCATCATCAGTGTCCCAAAATTATTCGTTTGGTAAATTTTTTATTTTTTAACTTTATAAATAGTTGATTTGTTTGTTTTGAGTGCCATTGTAAAAGCTGGAATCTTTTCGTCAACTCAAGCTGGTGTCGTATTATCCGAGAGTACCAGAGAAGACTTGTGCGTCATTCCGGAGAGAGCACGTAAATACAAAACGCGATTACAAAAAGACAACGACTTTATCAGCGCCGCATTGTGTGCTGTTTGTGAGCGCGCCTTGTTTGCGATAGCGGCTAATGTAGAAACGACTCTTTCGATTACTTAAGTAATCAATTTACGTGTGTTTTCTACTGAATTCAACTAGCGTTCACATATGCTATCTCTAAAGTGCATCATGAAATTTACTGAAATCTATTTTGTCTTTATTTATTTGTTTGAAAGCAAAAAAACATCAAAAAACGCAAAAAATAATTTTTTTAATTGATCTTTTAATTGGAAGGTTATTTAGACGTGATTCTGCAAAAGGTAAACTAAGCGCAAGAATTCATCCGCCCGAACATTCATCATAGTTGGTTGGCACGATACATGAAGATAACTCATTGCGTAAAGTCGACATAGTTGGTTAAGCTTGGTGAAGTTTCCCACAAACTTTCGAAACTAGTTTGTCATAGACGGAATGCATGCATGCCTCCAAACCATGTGAACAATTTTATCAAATATATTAACCGTGTTGATGAGCTGCGGATCCTCAGCGCTCAAACTTTCTTAGCTTATCATAATAATTAGTTTTTCGAAAATAATTGTCTCATCCGAGTTAATATTACTTAAATGTTGGTCCGAGTTTAAAGTTTAGTCATTGGTCAATGTCTGGCAATTTATTTCCCGGTCGCCGGTTGGTTCGATTTGTTTTTCAGACGCCGTATATTTTCCTGTCGTTTTCAGTCTGGCGAATTTTGCACACAAGATTCTGCGGGCGGCTTCGGTGGCGGAATCAGAAGCGTTCACGCTTGGACGCCGCTTTTATCTCATCAAATCACAACCGCCGCAGGACAAACCGAAAAGCTGTGCAGCCACCAAGAAAATTAACCGGATCCCCAGGACGATGCAGGACGACGCGGCGCGTGATAATAAAACGAAGAAAAAGAGTGCCAGGCGACTGCGACGCACTAAACAGGCACAAGAAACAAAAAAAAAGCGGGAATCAAGAAAAAGAAGAAAAATAGTCGAGGTGGTAGGGGAAATGTGAGGCAATGAGGAACAAAGAAACGCAAACATTCCAACCGCAACGCAAACAACACTAAGATGGTGGATGTAATAGTCCAAATTTAGTCTTAATACGTCCCAATGTGTTTCATTTTGCTTCAGGCAACCCAACTTACTTTCACCTAAAAGTTTATATATAAAAATATTCATTCTAAGCTTTCAAAAACATTTTTGATCCTTGTGAAAGTAAAAACCAAGTGTTATATATCTACTAACAGCAATATTGTACAAAGAGCAATAAGAAAGTTGCAGTGTGTTGTTGGAAACTTACCTGCTCACCGCCATATAAGCGAAGTTTGCTGTTAGTGTTGTCTACATTGCACGCTTTTAGCCGCGCAACATCATTAACGCGCCGAAGTAGCAAAACGCAGCGTAATGCACACAACTAGCGTCTTTGCAAAAGAGAAATACGAAAAACTGCAGACTGAACTTGAAGAAACATACAAGTTACCAACAAAAACATACTTGAACAAGTCTTGTTCAACTAGCAAAACACACGACTCTCGTTTTAACTTCAAAGTTAAACGCTGAGCGGATTCTACACCCACACATATTCATTGATAGTTCAAACAGTTTATTGTTTTACGGTTTGCCATTTAAACATGAAAATGACTGAGTTAAATATTTTCCTGCAAGACATTTCAAGAAGATTCTAAGCTGTGGAATGATATGTTTTTAATGAATGCTTAAAATGGTTTGGAGATAATTAAAAGAAAAATATCTTTTTACAAATGTAAATGAATGTGTAACCCTTTAAAGTTTTCATATTTTTGTTGCATGCGCTTCTGCAGTTGCAGCAAAGAAAATGAATAATTTAGAAAATATGAACTTGGCATAGCTTTCACGCTGGCGTTGACTCGAGATGGAATCCTGCAAGTTTTATATGTTTGTTAAGGTGTGCGCAGCGAGCAGAGACTTTTGAAGAGAACCGAAAGGCGAGGAATTAAATGAGTTTAATGATACACAACTTCCACCGACATTCATTTCAACGCTTTATGTAATTTAATTTACTTTTGACTTTTTATACATCTAAAATTAATCAGTATTAATATGTTATTGTATTTATTTGTAATTTTTGTTAATAAATATTTGATAAGTAATAAAATATTTATTACCATCGCGTTTCAATTACGTGTTGGAAGCGTTAGTTTCAATAATGGGCAAAATCTATAAATTGTTGGCGCTATACATGCCGGTGGCACACTTCGCCGCCCCCGAAATTGCATTCCTCATTCCATTCCGGCACGCATTTATTATATCCGCAGCTAACTGAATATTATTAACGGAATGCATAATCAGGATTATTCAGTTGCATCCTGACAGGTTACAATCAATATCCAGCATACAGGGGCGGCAAACACGCATATGATCACAACATAATACAATTAATTGAAAGCGAATGCACGTTAAATCCAATGGGATGCGCACAATGCTTGAATGCTTCGTTGATAAATAATTGCTAACATCCGGTATGCTGTGTGTGATTACTGATTACGAAACGTAATGTTAAGTATAAATAATAGATGCGCGCGTGGCACGTCAAGCGACTTGTTTTTGCGATTTTATCTCCTATTTTGGGCGCGTGGGTGGACGGGGTAAATGTTTGGGCGCGCTGTGTAATTGACTCGTTCGCTCAGCGGGCGAATTTGTGCGTTTGGTCGTTTTCATTGCGAAAAGCGGACAGGAAATGAATAACGTTTCGTCTATTTATACAGGAATCAATGGTTTTCATTCAGTGCTAATATAACACACGCAATATCCGACATGGCGCACCAAACAGACTAAACACAGGTAGATACGTACTTTGATGTCATTGTAATTAACGTATTTTCAACATTTACCTTTTGAATCATTTCACTTCATTGCAATTGAGTTAAAAAATATTTGTTGTATTAAATTTTGATTTAAAGTAAAAATTATGTAATTTTATTGATACACGTTTCATATCACGTTGACTTCTTGTATTTCATAATTGGTTTCTGATATATTATGATATTATATAGTTATTACGAGGTGAAAGCTATCAAAGAGCAATATAACATGAATATAAAACGCCAGCCACCGCCGCTACCGGATGCGACCGTCATTTCCATTTAAATGGCGCGCGCTTGCCGCCTCCAGCTTCGACTAGTTGTACAACAAAGACGATCATACTCGTCGCAGCACCGGATATTGCCGACTCTTTTCTTGTACTGCGCAACCTGGGCAAGCGAAGAGAGAATCTCGATTTCCTGCACAACTCACGACGACGATAAACGAACACCCGTCTTGAACTCGCACTCGTACGCCTGCGATTTGACAAATAGTTTCGGCATAAGCAAAACGCCTCGCTGCCGAGGTAAAGAATGATTCCGAAATGCAGATCCACAGATATACGTGTCTGAACGCGTATTTATCACGCGCCGCCGTGACATCAACAATGCGATTGTAAACTCAAGTAGAAATCGACCCCAGGTGACAATTCCAACGTTTCTCCTGGCAACGGTTTGATAGGGTTGGAAGGCGAAAAAGGGGTAGCCAATTTACACGGCGTGCGCGCGTTTAAAACGCATCCTTATCCCGTTTGAACGCAGCGGCGAGAAACCTTTTTGGGGGCGGCGAAGACGACTTGTTCGTGCAAAGGTGCGAATAGAAGGGCGATCGATCCGCTGGCTTCATAGTGCCTCCCTATTCTAATAATAACGCCGTAAGGCAAAGCGGATGGTAAAATATTGCATAATCGAAGATTGGGAACAGCGGAGGTGGCGGCAGCAGCAACGGCATATGAGGTACACGTACGCTTGTTATCGGGCGGATTGTAAAATGAGAGCGCTGGAGCTGGAGAAAAATCGTTCGCGGAAAATACGAATAATGCTAAATCCTACAAGTGGTTCACCTGCAATCGGTATTTTCATGGCAAAGTAGACCACCGAGGGCATAAAAAATATATTCCAGATAAGGGTGCGTGCAAATATTGTATGCATTTTAATGGTCTCTACAGTATTCCACAGTTTATTCACCTTTTATTTATATTTCAAAGTAAATTAACAAAATTACGAAGAGAAAAGTTTAAAAATCAAAAATTAAATAAAAATTTGATTTTATTAGTTTTTATATGATCTAAAGATTGGTCTAAAAAGTTTTTAATAATTACCGTTGATCAAAATAAAGTTCACCAAAGCCATCTATATATCTATAAATAAATCATTTCACATTTTCCGACTTTCTCTATATCCTCATCTTCGCAGCGGAATATTAAAAAAGTTTCCCGGCTACTTATGCAAACATATACATCCGTGTACAACTGTTGAGCCCACTTTGGCAACTTACTACTTCAGTTTCGTTCCAACTTCTTCATTTCTCGACTTTTTTCCGGCGCGCAGAGCAATTTCCACGTTTCCCTCTTATTTATGCTTCCACCCGTTTGTTTATTTTTTTCTCTTACATATGTTTATGTATTGCGCGAAATTGCCTAGCGGCAAAGTTATTTATAGCTCACACTCGCGAAACAAACTTTGTGAAATTTTCAATATTTCAATCTTCGATTTTCTACGCAATTTAACAGCAAATCGTTTGCGTTGCGCAAGAAAATCGAAATTAAACAAATCGTAAACCGTTTTTTGTGGAATTAATTTGGATACACTTTAATAGGGTGTGAAGATGATCTATTTAACGATATTTAATACATTTGTAATAGAATGGAGTACTTACTTAACGCAAATCTCCAAGTTTGATCTTTCCTTGAGCCTTTAAACGTCTAGACACGTTTTTTCCACATGCTATCAGATACGTTTTCGATTTGCAAAAGTTGCGCACGGAGAAACTTCACATAATCCCAGAGAAAATATGATAATCTTATCCGGAGCTGAACAGATGAACAGATGAGGAGCTAAACCACAAAATTGATTTGAATCTGCATCACAAACATTCAAAATGTGAAGTTTCAACATAGCAAAACACCCAAAACACTAAAAAATCAAACATAAATATTGATATACTATAAAATTATTAAAATGCAATAAAAAGTCTGGCCACTTTGTGTTTGAAATTATATGTTATTTCAGTTATCAGTATTAAAACTTTTATGTCTTACCGTTTTCAACTTGATATGTTAGCAAAAAAATGAAATAAAAACGAACTGAGTTTCTTCTTTGACGTGATAAACCCAAAACACGTTCCCATATTTGTAGCTATCACCCCCGCAGTTTATACGGTTTCACCCTTCTTTTTGCGACCTCAGAATGCAAGAAATCCGACAAGATACTTTACATATTTATTAAACTCGCAGACATCAGACAGACATGAATGAGCACATTAAAGACTTGCACCTTGGGTTGACGGCTTTTACGCTTTCGAATAAACGGTTCCCCCCACGAAATTAACGGATAAAACGTTTTCAAAAGCATTCTCTCAAAATGGATGCTTTTAAATCGTTCAACTGTGCAAATGTTCCATGCTACTCTGATTGCAAATTCTAGGGATTAATAAATTGACTTTTGATGCGTACTCATGTGCAACTATTTGTTAAAATAACAAAAAATAAAATTTAATTTATGAAGAGTAGTTAGAGTTATGGGTTTAAAAATCAGTTTTAGAATTAAAAAGGAAATCGTCCTTTCTTTGTTTGTTAAAATTATTTTCGGGTATTATATTTCTAAGAAGGAAATACATTTGAAGAATTAGTCCAAAGCAGATATCAAGTATCTCATCAAGAGCTATATGAAAATGGGCTTAACGAATCGAATCAGAAAGAGGGATGCTGCGCAGAGCGGCGCACAAAGCCAGTAATAAACGAGGAAATTAATGAACGAAATATCCAGAGCTGGGTCCTATCATGAAACGCAGAAATAAATGAAGATGAAATCAGAGACGCTACGAATTTGCTAAACAGAGGAGAAGAAATCTGAAATTGCTTTAAGTATATTTACGGTAATGCTAAGTCGAAAGTCACAAATGATGAAACCAAGCCTTAAAAGAATGCGCATATTTTTCAAAACATGAACGTGATTACCGCAAAAGTCTTTCAAAAAGTTTTTATGATTATTCCAGAACAAGTTTTATTTTAACAGCGAACTAATTATGGTGAAGCATAGATTTATGCAAATATTAAACCAACAACTTGACGAGACTTGCGAATCGAGCTTCTTAACTTCCACGAACGCAGCAGTCTTGAACTTACCACATCATCGCAACTCAGCGTGTAGTAACGTGCTATTGTAGACTTGACATGAAAGCAAAAATAACAAACGCAGCCTGCTGATATCCCATGATGAGTTGAGCAAGCGATACAATCAGTAGAGTGTGGTAAATGTAGTGAGCTACATGTGCGACGCAGTTTGACAGATACAAACGCAGCAATCCGTCCGACATTGTGTTTACGCATTGCAACAGATTTGCATACCTCGATTAGCATTCATCCTCATTGGTATCAAACAAGGGGCGTCATACGCATACACGCACTGGAAATTTTAAATTGTTACACAAAGAGTTCATCGCATCGAAAATGTAATGCTTGCTCAACCAAAATGGCTGCTATTTGCAGGCTCAAATTGTAAACGTTTTTGTGGATTACGCCAAAAATGTCTAAGGCAGCATTAATAATACTTGCGGGGGATTAGTGCAACATTACGCATTAATAGTTGGTCATCCCCTTGGCTTCTTTTTCATCTAGTACTTACTTTTTGTGTGCAGTTAGGGGTGGATTGATCTAGCTTGGACATCGTTACGGATTTTCTAATGTCCTTACAGTTTTTGTGTCTCCGAGATTCGGGATATTTTTCCTGTTCTGCTTCAAATAATTTCGTTCCGGCTGTAATTTCAAAAAGCTGTTTACTCGTCCTTGCCTTTATCGGATTATCGGTGCGGTCAAAGGGAAAATTAAGTTTGTATCTCTTTTAAAACCGCTAACTCCAAATAATAGAAAAGTCCACAGATATACACCAAATGTATTTATTTAAGAAAAATATTATTTTGATGGTTAAAATTAATTTAAGTTATTATTGTGGGTATTAATGGTAAATTTGTTGATAAAATAAGAAAAAGTTAAGGAAACATTCAGTATGTAATGGCATGAGCTTGAAAGCCACCCCACTGATGGCACATCCCTAATTCTAAGCTTATTTAGTGCCCGATGACTCAACCGAATGATACACACTTTAGCCTCACACCCAGACGACCACATAAAGACACCGAAGTTGGCCTTAATTAACCACCCCGTACCAGGCGCACCGCAACTATTATCGTAAATTAAACGTTCTTCCTTTTTAGATTTATCCCCTTCGTATGCTTTATACTTTCGCCACGCTCACCGCGGGCACGTGCTGGCGTAAAAAAATGAAGATCCATTTGCGTCGTCTTTTTCCTTCTCTTGCTTCGAGAGCATTTGTCTTTACTCTCGTGACTCTAACAGTCGGTGGTTGGTCGAGTTCATAAAAGGTCCGGAAGAAAAACGCTGCGCGCGGAACGGAAAACGGAACGAAAACGACAAATGCGATGAGACGAGCACTGCCACCAGAAGGATTGGGATGAGCGAAAATGTTATTCCGGTTTTTGCTTCCGGCGCGAGCGCAGGGACGACATTTATTGCATTGCATCGGATACTAAACGGGGAAATAAAGAATTGTTCAAGCCAGTTTT
This sequence comes from Dalotia coriaria, assembly GCF_025399875.1. Lineage (NCBI taxonomy): Eukaryota > Metazoa > Arthropoda > Insecta > Coleoptera > Staphylinidae > Dalotia > Dalotia coriaria. Next base: position 3,449,512 of record NW_027045451.1, read on the forward strand.
AAGTGCGTTCGAATGTCGAGCGATACAACAGGGAGAACACCAGCACAGCGGAAGAAGGGGATGTTTAACAGCCGGTTTGCTTTCAATAATTTAGAAATGCTGGAGTAATCAACTTGGAACAATCGATTAAAAAAAATATTAAAAAGTTAAAAGGAAACAAAACTATAAATCAACAGGATATTAAATAGGTTAGTTTATTAAAAACACGTGCGGATTAAATTTGCATTAAACGGTTAATTGCAGTTATTGTATGGATCAATAATGACAATGATACTGTCCGATTCGTAAAGTGTATATAAACAACACTGGGCGCGCGTTTATCGAGCTCTAACAATGTTATTTACATGGATTTTAAAATTCAATTGCTCGGAATGAAACCAAACGCGGTCGGCATTAAAATCGCACTAATCTAATCGGGAGGAAAATTTTGGGAAATGAAATCCTCGACGTGCCACAATCCGGTCGGCAGTAAAATCGAAGCGGACGCGTCCGGATCACGAGTCACGGAGTTTTACGCGCTCTGATTCTGCATCCCCTTGGCGTTTTAAAATCTATTAACGATTTTGATACTAACTACACAATTTCATTGACATGCGTAATCGGTAATCCGTTGTTCGTTAAATTGGTCAATTCAATTGATATTCTACTTCAAATCCAAAAAAAAATTTTAAATCGAAAATTTTATTTCATTTTATTGCAGTTGTGATTCCGGAATGAAAAGTTTTTGTCTCTAATCTTCATTCATTCTTGTATTTTAATCGTCCGCCGGCCCCACACTGTAAATCAACGAGCATGATGATAACGCCCAGCCTCCGTCGATGCGCGTTGCGATTTCGAGGACCGAGGCCAATCTTTTGCTTTGTCGCCCCGGCCGTCTTCCTCCTTTCACTTCCTGCTCTTCGTCTCAACACGCATGGGGGCGATCGCACACATTAAGACCACCGAGATACGGAAGCTATTATATGTCAAACGTTTGAAATGTACACTCGATGATAACGACAACGGCGGCGAGGCGAAGGATCACAAAGCGGGCGGCCAGAGCAAACGGTGCCGTATTTCATTCTTCGCGCGGCTGCCGATGTGACAAAATTTAATCGCACATAAATTCCTGATACACCAACACCGTGGAAATAAATCTTTAGCACGCGCCGCGGCGTGCGATTTTATCGCATCGCCAACAACGGCCGTTTACGCCTTCCTCCGCCGAAATAAGCCGCAATAAAATGTAAACAACTTTATTATAAGCAAACCTGATACGTACCTACATGGTTACATCACATGCAGACAATCGATTCACTTTTACTACAAGGAAACATAATTTTATTATCGTCTTGTTTAGAAAAACACATAAAAAAATTGCAGCTTAAGCACGAACTGAAAGTGAAACAGTTTGTTTCTTGATAAAAAAAGTTCAAGCCTCAATTTTTTGTTTTTTGTGTGTAATAACTTTAAAACTACCATAACTAGACGAGTATAATACTCGAAAAGTTTGCTCCAGTTGACAAAGTTATAGGTACTTCCGTGCACGTTGCTTAGTCGCGAAAACGACTCGTAATCGAATCGTGAACTTTTCGCTCGGCGCAACCCTGGCGCAATTCTGTTTTGCGCCGCCGTTAGGCTGTATCGCATTATATTATAATTGTTCCGCGCGCAAATTCCTCTCAACACAAATACGAACGCCAACATAAATATGGTCGCTGCGTCGACATCGCAGCGCAGCGATATGAAAACGTAAATTCGCCGCTCGCGCTTTTAATGCTCTTAGAAAAGTTATTCGACATCGTCGGGGGCGTCTTGGTGGTTGTCTTCGGACGACAAGCAGTGTCTATAAGAGAATAATGCAGCGTATTTTATATAAAGTGGCAAAAGTAAAGCAAAAGCAGTGCGTCGAGGCAAACGAGGGCGAATTTGTCTGAGCTAAAACTCGCCCGATTGCAATGAACGAAACGAAGCGTGCGGCGTCTCTCTAGTCTGCAATAAATATATAAAACACTTATAAACGAGCGCAGTCTGGCATACTAATAAGCTTAGCTCATTTTTCAAACTTAAATTTTTTTTATTTTTTCGTCTCAAATGCTTTTAAATCACAGTCCATTGCAAATCCACAATTTATCACATCACAAATGTACTTATTCATATTTTTTTCTAGTTTATTTAAATGCAGATAAAGAGATTATTATTGATTTCTACAGAATATGTCCTTGAATACTCAGCGCGTTTAAATAGTACTTCTCTCGAGCCCTAAGGGCAAGATCCCAGGCGAAACTTACACCCTGCATTGCCAACGCGCGGTTATATTTGATTAGGCGTCGTCGAAACTGTTGGCCATCGTTTGTCTAATGAAATTAATTTATAGGACCGCAAACGGACCGAAATTACGACCGGCCGCATTGCTCGCATGGCCGACGCCTTGAAAAATCGCGACGCGGGCCGTCGCCGTCGTCGGATAAGATTTACACAGTTAATTACCATAGTCGAGTGGGGCTGCGTGCGCGTCGCGACGCCGTTTAATGCGCCCCACTGCCGCTACCGCGCGTTTTCGGAACAAATTGCAATTGCGACAAATGTACCAACTGTGCATTTGCGGGGGAAGCCGGCTGGTGGTGCGGTTATGGCGGGATAATGTTATATTTTAACTAAAAGGAAAAAATTACGAGTTTTTATGTTAAATCTATAATATATAATGGAATATAATATTGTATATAATATGTACATACAAATTATTTGGTTATATTAAAGTTTAATATGCTAATTCACTGTTGTTGCATATTTATTAAAATTAAAGTAGGTATTAAAAGTTGCAATAAAGCGGTTTAACATTCAAGTTTACCATCGTTGCATAATGCGTCATAAAAATGTTTCCGGTCGTAAAATTTATATTAAAACTAATATCAGATAAAACGATTCATTTATTTGGTAATTTAACGTTTATTATGTACAAGATTAAAATACTTTTTGATTGGAAGAAGATAACCAACAAAAAATGCAGAAATAATTTGAAATTTTCCATAAAAGTTTTATTTTGTTAAAGATTTATAAATAATTTGGTATAAATCAAAATTGAACGCAAAATTCAGGTAATTCTCGGTAAAGAACAACTTTTAAAATATTTTCTGATGCATTACGTAATTAATTATTAAAATTTTCTTTCAAATTTTGTTGTAATAATTCAATTTTCCAAGAAAATCATAAAATTTGAAAAATGGAATAAACTTTATATTTTTATTTTTATTTTTATTTAAATGGAATAAAAGCCGATTATATAATATATCATTACTAAAAGAGAGTCATTAGTCAATGCAATATCTAGTTTCTCTTGTATGACAAAAGAAACTTTGTATTGATTATATTTTATATTATGAATGCAAGTATGTCGTAATCAAATTTTTAACATCATCAATATTTTTTCAATACACTTTGCCCTCGTCAAGTTGATGCAGTGTGACGCCGGTGAGGCTCAATGTGGATGGAAATAGCGTGTGGGGAGGAAATGCACGTCTTCATTACGCCACAATTGAATATTCATGGCTTCATTATGAATTCGCTCGATTGTGACATAATTTGTGCCAGTATACATACAATGCATTTACTAGCAATACTGGTTGTATCCAACTAATTAAAATTATATTCAAAAAGGTAAAAACCCATCACGAATTCTATATTTATTCGATTCAATTAAACAGAAATACAATTAAATGCAGAAATAATAATTGTAAAATGTCCTAATTAAAATGCGGCGTGTTTTGTATAAATTTCAGCTATTAATGTGTCTGTATGTTATCTAAACGGACTATTACACTAATACGAAATTAAACCTGTTCCACCCGATAATTACCTTCCAGTAATTTGAAATGTTTTGATACATAATCTTCTTTTTTTATTGAAAAATTACTAGTGCCACTAATGCGGAGATTAATATAAGGAAAATTTATTGGAAGAGCAATTTGAACAGCTTCCAAACGACAGCGGATTGAAACCAATTTATCCATTTGATATTCCCAGGCAGCCAATAGAAATTTCACGTTTTAATAAAATCCCTTCCGGGGCGCTCGCCACCACCGCGAAGGAGTATGGCCATCGGCCAGATTGATATTTCTCTTTCATAATACCTTCCGCACGGGCTTCTTGCAAGATTCGGCCGGGGCTATTCTATTTCAAGAGGCAATTCGCCCAGACACCTACCGTTTCGGTTCACATTTGTCTAACTTGCGGACATCTTTCGGGCGTTAGAATTTCACCTGTTTCCTGGGACACCTTAAACTACTTATATACAATGTGTCCCTGGCCAAATATAACCTTTAATAAGCTTTATATATAGGCAACCAAATATACAAATTAATATATCGTTTTTAAATGAATTTTTTTAAAGCCAAATTAAAATAAAATAAGTTTCAGAATAGATTGAGTTTGATTACAGTTACTGCAGGTATAAGTTATATATTTAACACCGGGATGTACCAAATTGCTATTACCTATCTCCATTACCAATCCGGTGTAAGAGTCAGCATGAGGTATGGTAGACATTACGTCTGGGAATGGCCTGCAACGGGGGCGGCGGGCGCGCAAAATCAAGTAGCACATATCCGGCGTCTTGACTGGTCCCATTTAAATGGAAATAGCTGTACCAATACGCATATAATACTAGAGGTGCTAGTATTGCCTTATTCCCAAGGGTATATCACCTACAAATAGGTATAATGATATTTGTCAGTTTCATGTATAACATTACAGCTGTAAATTGAAATTGGCCCGTAAAATGCATAAAATTGTTAATATTTCAAATTACATTTACCAAAAGCTAAATCTACTGTGAAAGCAACCCTTTTGAACAATTACAACGCCCATTGCAACAAGGGACAACGACAGCGGCGAAAACACTCGACTTCACGGTTAACTAACCCCCGGCAGTCAAAGGCCCATTCAGACAACGCCACTTAATAAAATCAATTCAAGATGTTACTATGGTATTACTATGGATGGCATTGAAAGAGGAGCTGAACCTCGAGTCTGTACAATGCACAAACTCCGGAATCCTTACATTTCCAACACCGCCGACATCGCTTTACGATTTAATTACGAAGGGCAATAAACGCGCCGGAATAAAGGGGTGCATATTTGTATGAACATAATAGTAATATAATTAAAGACAATAAAATAGAAAAAAATCAAAAATTATTTTAATGTTTATTTTTAAACAATTTGTATGCGGTGCAACGTTAACAACCGACTGATGCATGACATTAAGGACAATTTACTGCGCGCTGTTAGCGTAACACACAAGCATATCAAAATTAATTGTCGTCGCATGGTTCAAGGCGCAATTGTTGCGCGCACACCGTTTACGCTCGGACCGCATCGCATTACGAGTTATTTAATGCTTCGTGCATCTAATCGCTGAATTCAATTTGTAATTTGCAATCGCAATTGATATCGCTGCGCCGCACGTCAATTCAAACCGTGTATAAATTTCTCGTATTGCGCCTTTAGCGCAATTAATACCGGCGAGGCTTTTATCCACATAGCATTAACAATGCTTTTATTTCACTGTGGAATTACCGCGTTGCATTTAATTTAAATTTCTTTTTGCCAGCAAGACAAACGCGATACGCTTTTGCACCGCACAAACTGAAAAAAAAATTGCTTTGCTAAAAACTAAATTCTTTGCCGGGCGAAAAAATTTAAAGCTTTCTTTTCCGCGCTTACGCTTTTGCCGGTCGGTCACATTCCGCTACGCGAAGAAATCCACTGCGCACTCGGAAACGCACAGCCGAAGGTAAAATTAGTCGCGTAATTAAGATGGATTAAGCGTTCGTATAAATCTCCGCTGTCACCGAAGGCCCGAGCTGCATTACTCGCGCACCGATGAACTTATTCTTTTCTTCCAAGCTGCGCGTTTCTTACATTCGTGTACGGATGCGCCCTATACATTTTGCTCTATCTTGGCGCGCAGATTTTTTCCGTAATTAATGCGTTATTAAAGCATCTGCAGATGGCAAAACGCAACTCAATATCGATCGTCGCACGCAAAAATTCATTAGATACTGTGTGTGCAGAGTGGAGAAGTCAGCGTCGACTGATCATTCATCATTCTATTAGCGCGTCAATGATTTCAGCCATTTTGATTTTTCATATTTTCTCACAGCGTGCGCCGAGGTGAGCGCTTTGCGCAACATTCCACGGACAATAATTTTCGCATTTTCTCCCCGTTTCTCATCTTTTTCAACACACACTTCAACTCCACTTATTACCGACGCCAGGCGCGGCAGACAAAGGCGGCTCTGTCTTTCCACAATAAATTATGATTTATTTACCTCTCGATGAAAAAAGGCGCTAAAACACGGGGGCGAATGTGCGAATTACTCTTCTATAAATTGTAGCGGGACGCTCGCCTCCACAAACTGACGCATGCATATTTTACGGCCGAGTGCAATAATAACGAACGCATTTCGAGAGCTGCGCCGAAATTGCAAAAACAGCAGCCAGTAACAAAAATATACACACAGCAAGCAGGAAAATTGTAAGCGTAAGACACACGTAGAACACATGGGGGAAAGCGCGATGTGTTTTGAGAAACAAAACACAACACGACCGCCACCTCAACCACTATAAATGGAAACACAAACGCGCGGCGGAGATAAAATAAAAAATATGCGAATGTGGAAAGGAATGCGCGCGGCGTTCGCATGCACAATAAGTGTGAGGATGTGCGCTCGGCGGAGCAAACCGCGAAATTTCCACTCGCAAAAAAATGCGGAAACGTGTGCAAATCACAATTTTGTCTACGGCTTTTTATCCGCGTGCCGTGTGTTATTCGCATTCCACGAACGCTTCCGACACGCGCGCTACAATGGAATTTATGCAACAAATCCTCGCGATGAAAAAATCTTGATACAAACTACTAATAACAGCATGTATACATTTTCACATAGTCACATGTATCAGAATCTATTATTTAAAAACAACAAATTTTCTCCAATTTGTGACTAAACGTAATCCAAATGTACGCTGAGAATATCTAGGTGTGTGATTGAGTAGTCATTACTCTTCGCTAGTCTTAGAAATGTTTCCGGGAGCAATTTTGAAGGTAAAACAATGGAAAAATGTTTTGTACAAACAGCCGACGATCTTTTACAAATGCACCTAACTAGATTGCTCTTTTTCCCAGCGCGGACGCGTCCCGCATCTGTTTGAATCCGGAATCCGGCGTAAAACAAGAAGGCTGGAAGCAATTTGTCAGCCGAGTGAGTGATGAGGCGAGCTCGTTCATCACTCCGACTGGAATCCCGACGGTCGTGCGTGTGCCCAGCGCCTCCACCACACCAGCATGGTGTTTCTTATGCAGTACGACAAGGCGTGTTGATAAACAGGAATCTATGATATTATCGGATACATTTTCTTTAAAATAAATTTTTTTAAAGAAATGTTTCTGATTTCGGTTAAATCTTTTACGTGATCGTTAATTTAAAAAAAATTTAACTTTCACACACTTGAACCAATCTTAAATCGTAAACGACATAAATTATATCTAAACGCAGATGGTTAACGATTTTTATGAACCTTTTGTAGTGTGTGGTTATGCTTTCTTTTAATACGCTCTTTATGAATATGCTCAGCAATAAAAATTTTATGTCAGACGCAACATAAAACTTGTTTTTCTTTTGTGCTTGCGATGCACGAAGCTCTCGATAAAATAAAAAGTAATAGGTTGCAAGCGTTTCCGGTCCCATAAACGCCACGCAAATTTAAATGCACATTTGACTCAAGTGGTTTGACCAACTTTCATTCGAGCAATTCAAAATTACACAAATAAAACGCCATTGTTACAGGCGCAATTTTAATTAGTTTCGTGCTGAATTTAAACTACGGAACATTTCGACGGAACACAAACGAAAAACCAAAAAGTTGGACGGTTTTCGGCATTTTCTCGACATCCCCCAAATGCTGGCGAATGATAATTCGTTTGGGATAGTTTCGGCCACGTGCGTCCAACCTAAAAATATCGGATACACACACACATGTATACTTATACATTTATTTCGTGGTGTATTCTTGTAGAGCCTGCGAGAGACGTTGCTGGGAAAACCAATTTCGACTGCGTTTTCGTCTTCTTATAGTTCGTGTATTATCAACTCATTGACTTGTGGAAAGACGCGCCACTAGAGAGCGAAACGGAGGAAAGGACGTGGGGACACAAGGACGAAACGTTCGTGGTTTGGCTGGGAGGCTGGTTGAGTCAACGCCGATAGCAAACGCGGAAAACTGCTTAGTCGGACGAATACTTTTTGTGTTTTTAGCACTTTTCGGAATGCATCACACGTGTAGACATTCGTAGGGAAGTTTTTACGTGGGACAATATTAAGAGCGTGAACAGTATGTACATTATACATAACACTTGCAAATTATATTAGAAACATAAGAAACATAAAGTGTTTCACTTTTTTTTTAAAGTAAATTTTGTATATTTTAGTGAATATTGAAAAAAACACAGAGCGTGTTATTTATGGTTTTCCTTTTTTGTGTAGAGTATTACTTTTCACGTTAGGTCGCCACAATTTTCCGCATCAATTTAACGTCAGGCGCGACGCCTGTTTGCGCCACTACTTTCGCGGCAAAAGCCGGAAGTTTTGTTCGAGAGTTTGAAATTTATTCACTGAATGCTCTACTGCGTTATGGGACATACAGTTTCACTTAGTTATACATATACCAATTGTTACAGAAATGAATTTATATTTTTCTTTGTTACTTTTAATAAGTTTTAAAATTGTTTGTTTCCTGAAAAAAATCTACTCAGAAATTTATTTCTGTAACAAGCTTTATATTCTGAAAGTTACGCAGGTGCCAAGCGTTGGTATGATAAAAGAAAGAAAAACAGTCAAGTGGTAGGTGTAAGAATGGCATTTTGTCAAGACGCGTAACCACAACAGTTGACAAAGCGGCAAAAACAAAAAACCCTCATGTAACTAACAGTAAATTTCTTAAAGATTAAGAATTTTCAATTTGTTTCTTTCTATTGTTTTTGTTTTAAAAGAAAATCGTAATTAAAAAATTGAAAAAAATGGAAAAACGAATTTTTTTAAGATTTATTTTGTGTATACTCGTATCTATATAATTCTCGACCTCCTGAAACAAAAGAAAAACATGAACAAATTCCCCGTCACCTGTGGACGCGCATATAAAACTTCTGCTGAACGCCACACGCAAGGATTCCACAACGACAAAAGAAGTTGTGCACATGTTGTTGCGGGTAGTTTATTTACGCTCCACGGCGTGTTTTCCATTTTCTCGCCGATATCAAGTGTGTATACTCGAATAGGTAGTTGGTAGCTGCTGGTCACATCTTGGCACCGAAAACTTACACTAACTTTCCTACCCAGCAAACTGCGCTCGGGGTAAATGTTAGTGCGTTAAGCGAATTTGTGATTTAGTAAACCAAAAATGCGATATAGGCGAGTTTTGCGTTATCTTGCGCCGGTGTTCAATCTTTCAACTCCGCCTTTGCTCCGACATTATTTCTACTTAATTGCTTAAAAAGGTACTTAAATGTGACGTACGATGAGGTTATACCGAGGCGAATGCCAAAGAAAAATAACGAGGTCATTTTGAAATTTAAAGCCATTACAGCTAAATATTTTACCACAGGAAATAAAATATAAAAGTAAAATTTAAATAATTCCAATGGTTTTTGAATAATTTGACGAAATCGTGACTGCCGTCACTAGTTGCCCCCGCAATATAAAAGTTTTATATTATAGCACAAGGCAAGTAACTCACGTCGAGTTTCGGGACTTTTGGGACTCGACTCGATTTACGATTCCTCGGGATAGTTGTAATAAAATTCAACCGCCTGAACACGAATAGATCACAATACGCGCGTCCTCGGTTTCGAGAAATTTTATATTGGCTTGCGCTTTTTCACTTCGCGACGATACAAAATTAGTTTAAAGAAGGATCTAACGATAAGATAACAGATTACCGAACGCTGCGCAGCGCATATTATTGCGTAAAAGCGTGCGGATGTGCGGAAAGCTGTACGGATTTTCTTTTACGAGTCGAGTTTATACGGATTTTGCAAAATACGTATACCTTGAGTTCAAAATTCAGAATCAAATACGGAAAGTATTTTTATTTTAATGTAACGCACACATTTTCACTGGATTATCTTGTTTTGCACAAATCATACGGATTTTGTAATGTAGATGGAAGTATAAGTATAATGTTTTGTAAAAAATTAAGATTTTTTGATGAATGTTATTTTTTGGAGCAAAATTAGGTTTAAAATAAACGCATAAAAGAAAAGAGAGAACAATGTAACAATGCGTGGGGGTCGCGCCAACGTCCTTTAACAATATTCGCGCGTATTTTCGCAGCGAATACGCGTTATTATTATTCGCGCTTAATGGAATTACGCTGTGTCGCGATGTTGTTCCATTGCCGCTCCGGTTACCGCTGCCGCCGCTGCCACCGTCGCCGCAGTTGTTGTTGTTGCTGCCCGTCCGTCATGCATGCGGCTGCAAAAGCTGACGATTTCAAAGTGCAATTTAATTTCGTCGTTTCGCCCAGGCATTAATTCGAATGGCCGCGTTGGAGTGACACTTTTGTGCACAACAACAACTACACACAATCATTGTATACATAGTGTCGCACAAAAAAACACCAATTTAAATTTACCACATTTACATTTATATTTACAACTCATATTAAATAATAATTAATGTAGTCATCGTTTAAAATGTCATTCTTAATTTAGATTTAGAAAAACTAGTTAATATCAAAACTAAAAATAATTGATAAATAGGTCATGATAGAGTCTATGCTAAAAGTAGCACATGTCAGCGACAGGCTAAACCTATCTTCTCAAAGCCTTGTGAGATTTGAGACTCAAAGTTCCGCACACCCACATTCAGAAATAATGCAGTCGTGTTCCAACATCCCACACTATACTCATCTATTCATCGCAGTTGCGCATCCGCCGCAGTGAGACGGGGACGACATTTTGTGTTCTTTAATTAATCACCTTCGTTTGTTATAAATAAAACCCTTGGTTAGTCCTATTTCTATTTCTATTTCTACTCATCTGTAATTCAGTTCCAGGTATAAATTAAATTTTCATCCAATTAAAACATTTTCATTCGATTTTCGGTGATGTAAATGTAATTTTGCGTGTGGGCTGAAGAGAAAAAAACGGAAAGTTATAATGCGTACTCATGTATTCATAGGAATTTCACACTTGATGAAATCGCTCCTTCGCGTTGCTGCGTAAAAGGAAGAGGATGGGCAAATAAAGAATATGTTTGAAATGTGCTTGGCTTTTCTTCTTAGCGCCGTTTCGTTGAAAATAGCGGAAGATAGCGAGAACGCAATGACGAGATAGGATGAAACAGTACAGTAGATGGGGGTGTTTTTCTTGGTGAAGGGCTGAAAAAAAACTTGGGCCAATTTTTCTCAACTTGTGCGCAGTGCCTCATTTCGACGGCTTTAAAACGACGCCTTGGAAGCAGTCTAAACAATTTCAATGAGGGCAACAGTCTAAAACTGGTAATGTTTTAGTTTTCTTCTTTAATTTTTTTTTTAGTTTTGTTTAAATTATACATTAAATGATAATTACTATGATGAAAATAAAACTTATTGGCAATTTTTTAATGAATCTAACCCATTTTTGAAAGGTTTTGATCACAAAAATGTTTGTTTTATGTTTAAACTCACAATCTTCCCCTTGATTGGATTATCCACCTACATACACCTATCCATCCCTGCGGATATAATTAAATTACGCTTCCGTGATGTAACTCGCAGTTCCACTTTTAGCAAAAACGCTCATGTGGAATAACACATGTACAAACATTAGCGATCCACGCAGGGCGCAGCTACATGTGCATAGGCAAAGAGCATAAGCGGAAGGATAAACACAGCGCGTTTACTCTTTAGATTCTAAATTACGTTAAGACGCTGGAAATAATCAGCTTATGCGGCGCAGCGCCGCGCAGCACCGATGAAAGCGTCGAGATTTGCGTGCGTGTTTAGCGCGGATTTCGGTGTCGCCGCCGCACGCTGTATCGCATCATACGAGGCATTTTCCGATTGATATCATGTGGATACAAGCCTGCGGCCGCTGCCAGCGGGTGTAATCATTGAAATAAATCGGGCAGATGATGCATATCAAAGAGATCTTGCCGGCAAACATGTGGAAATGGAGCGGATTTCAACATGTTACTCTAGGTTAAATTTCAAACACTACTAAAACACTAAATAAGAGTTTAATTCTTCAAAAGCAAATTTAATTAGATTGCTGATTAAATGATTAATACCTGTGTGTAAAAAATTAATGTCACGCTCTACATTATTCCAGGCAATCTGAGTGTGAGTATTAAATTACTGCACTTGTATAACACACACGTCCACTCTTCCAGTTGTCCGCCATTTAAATAGCGATAACTGCCAACTATGAAGTGCGCCGGCTAGCGCACTAACCGGATAACAAGCGCTTAAAACGCCCGCAGGGTGTTCTTTTGATGGACATTATCGGCGGTAATCTGGGCGCATTTTGCGACGCGACGCCAACCGCCTTTCTACCACCTTCGTCGCTGTCGTAATGACCGTTCCTTCATTCCTTCACTTAATTAAATGAATATTCATAAGTCGTTGTTTTGCATTGTTAGCATTCGCTAACCTCAGACCGAATGTCACCTTTTAACAAATAACTGAATTGCAATTTCAGTAATGTCTAGACATCATACATTTTTATCAACGGGTTAATGAAAATGCATAAATCTTAATAAAACCATGCAGCACTCAAATAATTAATTTATTATAAAGAATGACACGAAAATTGGCAGTAAAATAAATGGTATTAGCAGGAATGACTTGACACATTCTTGTTTTTGTATGCCTTGTGTTATTTTATGTTTTTGCGGTTGTATGGTGATAGTATGTTGATGTTTTTACAGCAAATTTCCCACTAGACTTTACCGACGACCCTTCAACCGCTTGGTTGAGGCTAGTCACTGAATAAAACACTCTGCAAAAGTTTTGCTATCCTAGTCTAAGAGGGTTTTTGTCTAAAGTTAGGTTATCCTTTATAGTTTGTCACAACATTATAGTTATATAATCTATAGCAATGATTATAATATTATTATAGTATATACTTTCAATATAGGTGAATAAGTGATAAAAGTTGGTATTTATTTAGTAAATTTCGTAAGAAATGTAATATTTTATTAAAATAATAAATTATTCAAAATTGTAACACTTGGTATGATGAATGTCGGATAGCAATATGTTTGGATGGTCATAAATTTCGTAATGTACTGGGGGTGTAATGACAGCGACAATGCCCACGCACCCCAACAGTTGTTCTTGCTTATTGTAGAGCATAAATCATTCCATTTTTTTACATATAAATAGCTTTACGTAATACGTACACGTACCGAAAAATTTTTTTCTACTTTTACCTTTAAAACGTCAGTTTTTAACGATTTTAAGACACAGAAAGTGTATTTTAACACGAATGGTCAAAGTTGTGATTAAAGTACTTTAGTTACGGGCTTTAGTCACGGGGAGGAGCTTGCCCCGGCGCATAAATCGTTATTACTTCAGATATGCTTTAAAATTGTATTTAATTTAAATAATAATATCATGCACGTGATGATGTCAAAGAATAATTTCTACTTTTTCCATTGCAATTATTATCAAATAATATTCAAATAAAATGAGGCGTGTTCCAGTCGAGAAAACATGTTTCTCTCGCCTCTGTGCATCTACGTGTGTCTCTTCAAAACGTACTCATCTCGTTAGTCGCTGTTTCGCATAATTCCAAAATACATTTCCAACGTATTGTTCACCGTCAGCAATAAAGGATACAAATAAAACATTAATGAATTTGCCCTGGCCTCGGCCAAATTGCGAGCCAAATGCTATATTATATATTAAAATGAAAGCCAGTGGCGCAAACGCACCGGGAGTCTTTTGTGTGCGCTAATTGGTATTCCGGTGGCGCGGTGAACATGAAACATATCGGCGGGTCTTTTTCCATTTACAACTTGTATTAATACCATGATTAACGCCGTGATAAAATTAAACTTTTCATGTCACACGAAACCTTCAAAATGTTCACATTTTCAATTGAAATTGCGAAAACATAAAGTTAATTATTATTTAATTGTCAAAAATTTATTTTGTAACTTTTTTGTATCATTAATATTTGCAGCATTGTTGACTAGGTCGGGGTGCAATCCAATATGACCTCTCTTCTTTTCCACTGGCGTTCACGTTCGTAAACCTTCCGATGCTTGCCAATCGATAAACTTTTATTATATCTATACATTAGCCCCGGGGCACAGCGTGCACAAGAGTGACGAATATATCGTATATATTGCACAAACTGGAATTAAATTAACTTTATTGCCGGTTTGCTTTTACGATACGCCCGCTGAAAAATTATATTTTTTCATCGCTGCGCTTAGATTTGGCGCATCCGAAATTCACTCGTCTTTTACGGCGGAACATTAGCCTTCGATCTTGAGCCGGCAGCCGAAAGTACGCTTGACGTGTTTGCGCTGATGATAAGAAGACCGTAAAAAGCAAACTTTCCTAAAAATTATAACGCTAATAAAAATACGGCACTAAAATATAAATATTACCATTTTGTATCAGCGACGTCGCAAAAACTTCGTATGTGGAGTAGTTTTAAAATAAAATTTCATCGGTTTACTTGGTTGCGCAGTGAGCATTAAATATGAACGATATCTGGTCGCCTGGTGACCTTGTCGCAACTTTCAACCAAACACCCCCACACATGTGAACGTGCTGATAATACGCCGACGCGACAACTGATTTGCAAACGCGACGAGACTTTTTGCTCGTGTCTAAACCATTATCACATGTTGGCAGGGCCACTCGACTAATACTACAACAGACATTTTAAGCCCTCGTGGAATATAATTCTCATCATACATTATACAGATAAATATATATGTAGTTAATATTTAATTCAGTTTCGGAAAGTTGAGCGCGGAAAAAAATGCATTTCTACACTTTTTGCTTGCATTGATATTATTCCAAGTACCTGCCGTGTATAGTCACTACCGCAACGCATAACGAGTCCATCCATCATCGATGCAGACTCGTTCATGTTCCTCCAGGCATAGTACTTGAATCATTTTCTACCTGTTCAGCGAGTTCAACATGTTCATTCCGAACTCGAGCCGCGCTCTTCAGCGGCGTATATCATTTCAACTGCTGGCATCGTTCCGATGATAAGCACACACTTACAACACCCACTACTTACCGCCTGACTACATGTATCTGCAAATATATCTCTTTTACATAAAGTGTATCTATTGATTTCTTCGGTATGGAAACAAACTGTATGTAGGGTATTGTTATTTGATTACTACCGTGATTCTACACTTCAATTTAGATGGATTAGCGTGAGTTACAAAACTAATGTTATTAAATTTCAATATTTAGTCCTTGGTTTTATTGATATTGCATTTTACTTGAATTAAGAACGTTAAAAATGAATTTTTGTGTTTTTTGTGTTTTAACTGCTTGAATAAAGGAATATTTATTGAAAATGATATGTGTTGGTCCACATGCTTTGAATGCAACATTGTTTGCAAGTTTTCGACCACAATTGATGAGAATGTAAGCATAAACTTCAAAGCAAATCACTTGGTCGCCGAGCACGTTTTCGTTCAACGCCTCTAATGCTTGAATTGCACAAATAACAACAATGCAGCTGTACAAAGCCTGAAATTCAATTATAAACGCATCTACTCAACTACAATTCAACAGAAATATACAATTGTTACCATTCATTGCTAATATTTTCTCTGTTAATAAATAAAAACGATTTTCGAACAAATTTCTGAGTATTTATTAAACATTTACAAAAATCAGTAACAACAAAATCAAATCTTTTGTTTACGAGTTTAAATTACAAACAAGTTGATAGTATACAAAAATTATATTCTTACAATTTGTTAAAATATGCAAAATGTTCATTTTTACACGTATTTAAAAAATAATAATTAATTTTTTTACATTTCCATCTCATGCGCCATGTAGCGCGTAAATTTTTTTGGCATTCATTCCCTTGGATAACATATTAAATTCTATCCGCAACGCTTAATGATAAAACAACATTTAAAATTTTAAAATAACAGGCTCATACTTAGAATAATAATATAGGTTATTATTGTTGTTTTGTGTTGGATTTATTTTATAATACATTTACATTCATAATTTTTGTTTATTATCAATTAGCTATCTATGTACAATATCCTCCGAATGTTGATTCTCATTATAACCCCAATAGTCCTGCCCTGCATTCGTTTTCCTTCAACTATCAACATTAAAATTAAATTATGTATAATTCAACTTTACAACTTGTATCCGCTCTTTTGTTCACGCCGCTTCTGACACTGTGTTTCTTTCGTTCTTTATTCAAATGCTGTGATATTTACATGTTATTTACAATTGCTACAAGTGCGTGTTTGTCGGCGGGAGTTCAACATCGCACAATCCTTTGAATTCACACTGCGCTGTCATGTCCTTTAGTCTTTATTCTTGGGAATTTTTCTTTCGCTCGCTTGCCTTCAAATATAGCTATATGTATATAATTTGTAACTCTTGTTTTATTTTATTCATATAAATGATATATCACTTTTTTATACATCACATTCACGAGTAGTATAAACATTTATGCGTCGCACTGATGATGATGACGACGACGATGGCATCATGTAATCAGTGCGCTGGTCATCAGCGTCAGTAAGTTGAAGAGGAGACAGTTTGTTGGTGTGAATGTCGATCGTGGACTTGTATTGGCATGTTGCATTGCAGCTGGTTTTCTTCTAGAAAAGATAAAATATCCTCGTATTAATACAGGAATAAATCATCAATTTATTTTTAGTTCAGTCCGATACGTTTAGATGGCGCTCGTGGTAAAACCTGTCATTTTAAAATATCATAACCTAGTTTTAATGTCTTTCTAAGCAATTTTATGCAAAGAAAAATGATTTCCTTAAAACCTAGCAGTTAAAATCTCAGGAGAAAAAAGATACCATCAAGAGGTATAATCGTCTCTCTGTATTATTACTGGAAGGAAATAATGAACGTTTTAATAGTCGCGATTTTGTTAACTACAGACTGCTGCTACGACGAATCATTATACGTCGTGCGCTTGCACTCGCGACACTCTTTAATGTTCTATGATATAATTAATGTCACGTTTATAGTGTTAACTATTATTTTTAATTGCCGGCACTAAAATTCTTCACGATAACTTTATGTCTTCATTAGCACCGTTTTGTTCAAGCCGTTAATATTCATAGCTTTCAAGTCGATTGCCTTTCCTTAAAAACATTAAGGGAATTAAAGGAGAAAAAATGTAAAACAAGTGAGTGTTATTTTAATGTGAGTTCAGATTCAACAATTAAACGGATTTTGCATTTATGCAGGTCGAAAAATCAAACAAGACCGTCATTGCAGTTTAATGTCGCAAGGAAATGGCGGATCGTTAATGGTGTGCGACACGGCGACGCTTTTATGCTTTCGTCGATTGATCGAGTTTGCTGCACATTTTCGTTTATGACATAATTGAGTTGTAATCACCTTGTTTTTTTTACCCTCGACCGAGTAATGTCGCTTTCTATTATCACGCTTTGCTGACCTGCTAAGTGATGTTGCTTTGCGGAATTCTCGAATATTTTCGTGATTCCAACATGCAATCTGATTGTTACCCGTCTAAAAATAAGCACAAATTGCTAATTCCTTGGTTGAATAAAAAAAAACTTTTAAATGCTTAATATTGCATTTAATTATTGAAAATTTGATTTTGTGACTGTAAATCTTTTAGTTTAATATTGATTTAATTCTGCTTTACAGTAAATTAAATAGTTTGTTGTGAAAACGTAAATAAATTACCTGCGGTTGCGTTGAGCACGTGTACATTAATCGACGCCGGAATGGCTTTCGAAGGACTGCAGGTGTAATTGCCGTTGTGCGTTTTGTCGGCGTCCTGCAGCAGTAAAATGCTGCTGCTGCGATCGGCAATCACCTGCACGCCCTGATCGTAATTAATCATGCGCTGCTCATGATACCAAAACACGTACGATGGCGGTTCCGTCGACTGCCGCAGGGTGCACACCAAACGCAGCGACGAACCAGCTCTCAGGTGTAAATCAGGCGCTCCGAGAATTTCCGCTGACGCCTCTGAAATACCAACAACAACGCACTGTTAAATATATTTCGACAATAAAAACACAACATGTTTTGAGTGCGCGGTATGAATTCGAGAGGTCAAAGGGTAAATAACATGGGTAAAGACGATGTGTCAGTTGCAGTCGTCGTTTAATTACGTCGACCACATAGTGACAGTCGTGACATGGAGTTCATAACCGCCGGTCGCACCCTCCACTGCTGCCGCCTGTCAGAACTTCCTTTGAGTTGCTCCCGCATCCATTCAAGCATCACCCGCGTGTATATATCCTTGGACCACCCTCGCATATCGTGTTATATCGTAATACCAAACGCGCACCGAGCACAATACGTCATTGTGAAGATGTGTGCCCATCTGATGCGAGCTTATCCTTTTATCCACGTCAAAAGTCACACACACACACATGACGACAATCCTCTCTAATCTGGCCAGTGACGAACTCCTGAGTCCAAGCTGCATTTTATTACAATTTTAATTAAGAAAATTACTTGTCTGTTGCTTTTCAACGAAAGCTCTCGACTCGCTTGGAGTGTAATTACGCAATAAACTAGCCATATAATTACACACGAAACTTTCGCTGCATGCAGCCAACTCGAATGCGTTGAATGGGAATAAATGGAATGTAATTTTAGATGACGTGGGTAATTTGAAACGTTGCCGGTATAATCAAATGCGAACGCATACAACAATTCATAAAGTGTATTGGATTTACTTTTTATTCATTACCTAACACTTAAATATTTTAAATTAATTTTTGCTCTAAAGAAGTTTCTACTTTAAGAATGAACATCTGGCAAAACAGTTTGTCTCTCAAGGACTTTGAAGCTGTGCAAAAACCTCCTCCAATGTGGTAAAGACTAAAATGCCGCAAGCAATGAAACTAGGATTCTTGCTGCAGCGAAATTAAATGTTTTTCTCTTCCAACTATTTAATGTGGAAGCAAATTGTACCCGACAGCGTCAAATGCACTTTCTTAACAATATTAAAACATAACCTCAGCGTTCACGTTTTTAATCGCCCTTTATTCTGGGCTATTTTCGGTTTTTGCTTGGTGTGTGACCTTTTCTATATTGTGATTGGAACATTCTGAAAAGTGATTGCCCAGAGGGCAATATTTCACCCACGTGCATGACTCCAAAATCGAACAAACATGGGAGGTGGCAGGGCACTTATGAGCCGCAGTCGCCGTCCCACTTTGAGGGTGATTGCTTTCGGCAGCGCACCGGATGCACGCCGGAGTGAGGTAAATTGATTTCGGACGTGTAATGAACACGGTAAATATCAACACCGTTGCGGTTACGTCCAGTCCGGAACAAAACTTTGCTGAAAATGCAAGATTTCCAAATATAGAAATAGAAACATTTTTTGTTGTCTTTCCACAACACTTTGTATATGTGATATTTGGAAGCCTAAAACAAAAACTCAACCAACATATGTGGTTGGAAGTAAATTAGTTTGTTTTGCTTCGGCAAGGAGTTTTACGTTTGCGCTGTCTTTAATTTCTTTCCGGTCTTTTTCGCTGCCGATTCCTCTCGACTAACTTCATTGCCGCGGTCGTTTTGTTTTCAGGTCTGAGTAGCTTTTTTCGACAATGTGTTTTCGAGCGCTGCAGGCATACTTTCAGACCGAATCTATATGTGTTTAGGTGTATATGTGCTAAACGAGAAAACGTGGTGACAGCCAGGGAACGAGTGAGTGTGGCTGTGTCGTTAAATACCTGTGACTTTGAGCTCGAGGAAGATGCTCGTCGGGGGATGTGTGGAGACTTGGCACTCGTAAAGACCGGCGTCCGAGAATTGAACGTGCTTTATCAGGAGACCCCAATTCTGCAAATGCCTGACGTGTTCGACCATGAATCTGTCGTCGGCGCTGTACGTCGTCAATCCAACTGTTAATAAGTGGTAATCGTGCTTTCTTATCCAGGATACCTGAAATAAAATATTTTAAATTACCAAAAATGTTGCATTTTTAAATAAATACAAAAGTTGAAATAAAAACACTGCATTCGTCGATATAAAGCTAATGTTTTTGTTTAGAAAAGCTCTTTGCAAAGCGCACGACGAGTGATTCTTTCCCGTTTTTATTTCGGTTATTTTTGTTGGCTGGTGCGCTTTCTTTTCGTACACCGTTCATTATCCTTTGGCCTTCTGTCCGACTGACAGGGTTTCGCACAGGTCGGGTATAAAATAACAGCCCTGCGAGTACTTTGTTTTGCCCGAACAAAGAAAATTACGCCGAGCGTGTACAAATGTGGTTTCGCGCTGGACGCTATGTGTATGTGTGTAAATCAAACGAAAAAGACCATCGGAGAAACCTTATCGTAATGTACGTCATTACGATTTGTACATTTTTCAAACCAGACACACAATATACGCACGGGAGACAAAAAATAAATAAAATAGAACAACAAGCAAGCGATTGTGTGGTGAATGTCTATATTTCACACACCTGAACGCATTTTCAGTACATATGTGAAATGTGTGCCCGAAATGGAAATACGAGAACAAAAAGTTTGCAATCGAAAGCCTCCCAGAGCGCGTATCTGACGGGAAATTCGTAAAACCAACCGAGATAATCTAAATTACTTTTTGAATAAAAATTAAAATACTCAGAATTTCCATGATGCAACAAAGATTGCATTTTTTGCATCAAAATTTCAGTATATTTTTGTTTATTTTGTATAAACCTCAGGCGTTTATTGGTTTCCAAACTTCAGTTCGAAAAATAATCAACAATATTTTTGTTGAATTGTTTGCTGGCCTAGACAACAAAAAGGAGCAAGTTTTTTGGTAAACAAAAGCAAAATATTTTTTGCGCACTTTATTCGCTGGCGTGGCTTTTTTGCGACGCGCTTTCATAAATTAGGTAAACATTTCGAAAAAAGCACATCTGACCTTTGGGGAGCAAGGTAATTTATGTACTCACCACACCAGTGTTGAATTTCCTTACGACGCATGGCAGAGTAGCAGTGCCGCCGATCTGGGCGACCACCACCGTGCAGTTGTCGGTGGCGAACACGTTCGCAGGCTTGCCGCCCGCCGCCGGGATTTTCGCCGCCGCATTCTCTTTGCCTTTGTGACGCGGTGGCGAATCGTAGCTGCGTCTACTCAGGCTATGTCCGGTCTCTTCTGTGTTTGAACCATCTTCAAAGTGAAAACCAAACAAAAACAAGGTCAAGATACATCAAAAATACACATAAGTATTAATATAAATAAATAATTTCACAATTTTTTTCTTTTTGTGAAATAATCCGTATTGTTCTTCTGGATGCGCAAAGGCGAGAAACATCCGTAAAGACCGAATGAAATCATATTTTATTCAAAGAGACTGACCGACATTCAATTCCGCAATGCACTCCCCACCATTTGCGTAGCAAAAGGACGACATGCGAAACAAAACTCTTGGTTTGCCAACGTTTGCAGCAGACGTCCGAGGGCCGAACACGTGCGAGATGAATTATTACTTGCCGCTTTCTAATACGGCTCTGAAACGTCTGTCTGGCGATGGCGGTCACTTAGGTATTATGCATTATTAAGCAGCCAGCCGTTTCCGACAAGGAAATCCATTCGTTCTTCCGGTATAGATTTATCAATATAGCACAACTCATCGCAATTGCAATTGCAAAAATCGAGGAAATAAATTATTAGGCCTATTTTTTACTTATAAATTAAAATTTCATTTCTTAGATTACCAATTATTAATACACACGTAGAGACATTAATTATTGATTATAATAGTCTAAATTGTGGGACTAGTATTTGTCGCAATCATAGATGGCACTAGGATGCACTAAAAATCATAAAATCAAGTTATACGGCTTATTTTTATATTTATCGACAATCGTGGCCACTAGAATAGTTTTGTATGCAATGTTGTTATCTGCGATTCGGTGTAAACAACGTTTTTAACGCATGTATCTCGCGCGCTGTCCCTAGCGCCGGATAAACTTGCTGCATGCAGCGAAGTCTAGTTTAGTTTAGATCACACGTAATGTGCCTATTCCTATTCGCTCACAAGGTCGCGTGCCGTTGACGTGTCGTCTTTGCGCACCTCTTGCTTTCTTATCATATACTGTCCCGTCGTAGCTTACGCAGTTTCGGCATGCACTATCGGTGGATTGCAGCCAGTTTCGTGCCGATCGCTAGTTAATCCAGTCGTGTATAGAGACTTATATCATTTATTCGGATTTCAATAATCTAAATTTGTGTTATACTCGCAGATCAATCGACTATTTATTTGTTCTTTGCGACTATAGTAATTTGTTAAATGTTCGGAAATGCCGGTGTTTGGTCGCGTTTGTTATGTACGAGTATATTACAAGTCACGTGATAGTGGATTTGACAACATTCTTCACTCGACATTGTGTTTGGTGTCTCCATTTTGATTCTCATCATAAACAAAGATCCATCAGGCTCGTGTAAGTAATTTTGAACTAAACAGCACATATTACTTATTTTGTGTTGATTGTTATTACAACATAATTCAATTGTATGAAATATTTTTGTTTTAATTTATGTTTTCGTATAGTTACAGCATTCGTTGTGCCTGGTAAGTTTATAATTCAATTATAATTTTCGGTCAAATTTGCATTTGTTGTTTATAAACAAGTATTCTTTTTATCACGTACTACCTACATACCCGTGATACAAACTAGACGACCGGCACGGTCGGACACAATTGGCAGATATTCACAATTCAAAAGGGGCAAAAATGAAAAATTGCACTTTTAGTCACGTTTTGGGTCCTTTTATCCCACGAAATTAAATTACTTTAAATACTTATCAAATGCAGAATTTCAATCTTTCATAACTTTCAATCCGTTGGTTGCTATCGCTTTTAGTTTAAAAGATATGCACTATTATCGTTTATTGACTCGAATACATCAAGGAAGTTGATTTTTCTTGTTTATTTAGTTATATTGCAATTAATCGCAATTGTATAGTTGAGTCTCATTCGGTTTGTCGTAGCAGGGTGAGGGTAGCGGTAGACGTGACTCGAATTCAGGGTACCGTACAAGAGCAGCGGTAGAAGTGACTCGTGTTCAGGGCCCCGTATGAGGTGTGCGGTAGAAGTGACTCTTGTTCAGGGTACCGTACTAGGGCAGCGGTAGAAGTGACTCCTGTTTACAGCACCGCTTGAGGGTAGCGGTAGAAGTGACCCGTGTTAAGGGCACCGTAATCGTCAAAAATTAAAAAATTGAAATTTTTTGCAGTTTTAGTCGCGTTTTTAGACCTTTTACTCCATTAAATTAAATTTTAAATTTCCATCTGATAGAAAATTTTCCAATCTTTCGTAATCTACAATTTTCTGGTTGCTATCTCTTTCAGTTTAGAAGATACTTACTGTCGAATATTGCAATCGCAAATATATAAAGCATATTTAAGGATCCAGTTAATGATAAATTTAATACTTTTGTGGTTATTTTAAAATTTACATTATGAGAGTTTATGTGGGTGGTGGGCGCACCACACAAGTTCTCTAATTAAATTTTGTTTTGCAATGGGAATTTCGGCATAATACGTGACTTAGATCATTTCCATTTTCTCGGAAGCCGTTAAGCTCGTCGAAATTATTCAACCAACACGACAACGATAGCGGCATGCAAATCTTTGCATGTTCCAACTTTCAATAGATAAGATCCAAAACAAACTACTCGAATTAGTTAATATTAGTAATATTCTTTTTCTTTTTTTGCTTTTATAATAAATAAATTTAATAGAATGAACTTCCAGGTTTTGATACGGATGAAAAACACCGCGTTGTTATTTAACCGCTCACGCTGTTGTTTTCTTTGTGTAGTAACATGAATTAACTAAATCACGGAAATGGAAAAATCACGTTAAGGTTGCCACTCACGGCGTAATGCCGCCCCCAACCGCGCAACGCTAAACAAAAAAAAAACGCTGGCAATTCAATTAAGCACTCCACAAATTATCCACCTCGGGACAAAAACAAGTGCGTTGTGCAAATGCGCACAATTTTGAATAAACATTTCTAATAAATAATTGAATTTGCGTTCCTCAAGTAGGTGCCAATGGTGCTGAAGGTAGAAATAAATATTTTTCTGCGTAAATTTTTAAAATGTTTATTTTTCAAACGGATTGTGCTCCGGGATAAATTCAGTCACTCTGTTCGAACCGAAATGAATGTAAACATTGACTTTTGCGTCATGAAACGTAACAACGTCATATGTTCGAATGCGGCATGAAATCGAGTATTATTCCGAGGTAGAAAAAATCGGGTGCTGGGTTCTGAATGTGCAATCGCAGTTTTATTACAGGAGTGCATACGTCATTCAAGTCAAATAGCCGGGGATAAAGGAATGAGTGAGTTGCAAGCGTGGTTCAAATTAGAACACTACGTGCCAAAGTAATTCCGTCAAATTTTATTGAGGGTCCCATCGTGACCCATAATGTTTTCGATCGTAAAATGGTGAAATCTGATGGTTAACATTTATTACTAGCAGTATTTGCTGAGTTGTAGGACAGATATTTGCGATATTGATTTATGCATTAAGTAAGGTTAATTTATTTATGGTTATAAGTGAAATTTCACTAAAATTTCAATTTTAAAATAAAAAAAATATTTTTTTCGAGTTTAAATTGATGGCAAATTGGTTAAAATCTTTCTTAAAACATAGCCTGGTGTAGATTTCCGGCAGTAAGGAAGTTGGTTCCATTTTCCGACCGCCGCCTCACTTCACTTTCCATTACCGCTTACACCGCGTGCGCGCTACACCCGCTTTTGTACCTACTCGTACTTGTACATCTCTCCTAGAGGCGAATGTTCGAATTCCCTTACGCGGGCGCGTTTTGCATCTTAGCCCCGAAACCAAGTTGTACGATTTGTAGGAGCGCGTCGCTCGTTACGAATAAAACTAGGACGTAATGTATTTGTTACACACTTAACGCTCGCAGGCTTCACCGGCAATTCAACGCCAGAGGAAATGAATGTAGTGAATGTAGGCGAATGTGGTTAATGCGTTGAATACGTTGAAGTTGCCGGATGCTAAGCAAACACATTCAGCCAGCGAGACAGTCTTTTCTATTGTATGAAAGATAAATTAATTTTACTCATTGAAAGGATTTTTTTCCCGGTTTCAACAGTTGTAATTTTATACTGGGTCAAATTAATTCAACATAATATATTTTCTATTATTCTATATAAAGTTTAAATATATTTTTTCTATTAAAACAACATAAAAAAAAATTCTTGTTACGAGCGTAGTTAAATAATCTGCGTTTCTGCATTCTACGCCGTAAGTTTAATTTGAATTTCGCTCGCGCGCCACAAATGAAGTAATAAGCTTACTTGTGCGAACATTCCTGCATTTCTCACCGGTTTTCACTTTGCGTAAAATTGCGGCAGCTCACCTCATCACGCCGGCAGAGAAAAAAAAAAACGAAACAAAAAAATTCTTCTCATCCGCGTAAAGTTTCTTTATTTCGCCTCATAAAGAACAAAAATTTACGAGCATATACCCCGAGACAAGAAACGTGGGCGGTTCATAATTCGTGCGTTGCCTAAACCGCGTAAATCCTTCAAGGCACAGGCACTAAAAATGCCAAAAACGGACCGCGGTCGAAACAACACACAACTCATAATAGAATACCGGGTTCGTCATGCGGGGGATTTACACGAATGTGATAGATCTGTGTATGTGTGTTTTGTGTGCATGTGAATTGATATTATTTTCGCGTGCTCTGTGTCCTCCGTGCTTCGATTCTGTTTGCTCACTTGCGTCCGCCCCGAGCAGAGCGTGATTAATGATGAATAAGTGCTAAATAATGCACGGCGGCGCAAGGCACGAAAAACAAGCCTGGACGAAGTCCTGGTTAGACTATGCTTCCAAAAACACACGCTTCTAATTTCGACAACAAAGCGAAATAAATTCAACTCACGCTGAGATTCTGTTATTGTGTGTCGCTTAATTGCGCGCCCTAATTAGAACGCACGCCGTGATTGTCATATTTTTCAGTGGAAGCTAATTTAAATAAAGTGCACGCGAATTTTTTTCCTTTTTGTAGATTTTGGCAATTCATAAGCGCAAATGTTCGCCGATTTCCAGGTCTTTCAAGTTGCGAGAAAAATGAGGCACATTTATATCGAGGGCCGAGTGCGCATAAAAAAATTAAGCTCGATTTTTTTACAGCTGCGTCTGTTCAGGCGGCAGAGCACCAGAAGAAAAAATGAAGCTCGTCGAGAGAGATTTTCGGTTTTCGTGCGATTTGGAAAAGGAAGGTATCGCTGCCATAAAGAATCGACCTCATTATACACGAGCAACGCGCATACACTCCGAGGGGTTGTGTATAAAATATTTTCCTACCTCGGCATTGCTCTTCTTAGTGTTTTCGGTTCCGCTTTCACTTCTGGGGCACGCGACCGGCTTTGCATGTGTTTGCATCCCTTCTATCTTCAAATATACCAAAACGGGAGGTTATGGTTACCTTTCCAAAGAAGCATTTTCGCGAGGAACACACACGTAAATATGCACGCCGCACATATCGAGCGAAGGGGGCGGAAATCTTATTTAAATTTATATGTCGGGCTGGGGGGCATGCGTCCGAGATGAAATTATGGTATGGGGACTTTCATAATTTAGGCGTAAGTAAATTTATGTTCTCGCATATCAGGAAGACGCAACAACCACACACACTGGTCATGAATATTTATAACTCAATAAAATAATCATTTGTAGCTTAGGATAAAATTTTCTTTTCTGTGCGGAAATAAAATAGCAAAGCAATCGTTCAGTTGAACAATAATTTAATAGCATTAATAAAGTGGAAAACTGAGTTGCATTTTTTTTTCTGCGCTGCGCGATCCATTCAGGTGTACCGAGAGGCGGCAATCACGTTCGAGCCGGTTGCACACGTTCGAGGCGCGCACCGCCACAGATTGCGTGCCGCACGCGAATTTTTACAATTCACGATTTACAATGGTGGTGCCGCCGCCGCGTGCCAGCTGCATGGGGGGCGGCAGATCGAAGCGCGCGTGGTAACCTGGAATGCGGCCGCACGCCTGCGGTCGTCGCATACGTGCCGAACGGCCGGCAGTTTTGCGCCCGCCGGCGGTCAGGAAACGCGCGCGCGCTAATATTATTGTTCATGTTCAATAAGATAACGCACATTATTACACTCCCCGATATTGTTAATAGAAAACAAACCGAATATCTGTTACGGAACTTTAATCTAACCTATAATATAACCTAGGCATGCATCATAAACTTACAGATTTCTTTACTTTAACTCAGGTTATGTTACACAACATAACCTTTTATATTAAATATTAAGATATAGTGTTCCAAAGTAACTTCCACTGCGTACATGTTGAGGTCTTTCTTGTGCTTATAAATTTGTCAACCTCATGAATCCTGCCTGCAAAACGGCAATTTGAACACATGCATAGCTCATGCTCACATCGAATCCGCTTGCGCAAGTTTGTATATACATTGCACATGCACTCATACATCATGCTCGTATAAATGTTAAGTGTCCTCCCTAGTATCATTTATGCATCGCGTTCGGGAACTGGGAGCATATTCGCTGGCAGCGATGGCACGACACATTCGCGTGTGCGAACATTTATTCCGTATGGAGGATATTGGTAAGCATGAGAGACGCTCGCGCCGCGCGACATTTCGGTCCAACCCGTGCAAGGCTTACCTATTTCCACTTTAACTAACCCAACAATTTATAGCCGCTTTCCCGCACACTACTCCTGGTGAGACAGGCCTATTGTCGGCACAAATTTACAAGCGATATTATCAGCACATTCGAACTAGTTTTGGAATCGCCCGCAATGACTATTCGGAGTAAACCCGATGGAAATTGCTTCATAGATGCGGGCCTGCGTCCAGACAATAAGCTATCGGATGCAGTGTGCAAGTGCAAACACCCTGCTGGATTTCGCGTCCAGGTGGACTATGGGATCATGACTAAGCTGGATACGTAACTCGCGACATGTTTGGATATTGCCCATATGCGGACAGATTGGCGGTGTGCAGTTTGGTTCGCAAACAAAGTTTAGTGCTTCAGGTGTTTCCCAGGCATGGCAACTAACTTTCCTTTGCCGATATCGAGAAAAATGTGTGACCTATTTTGTATAATACATTTATTTCTGCATAAAAGTTTGTTTATTGAAAACTAGGATTTATACGAATTGGAAGTTTTTTCCTGTGAAGAAATAAAAATCAATGCTTGAGTTGAATTTCACGAATTTGGAGAATTAGAATTTAAGTAATGTAAATTACTCGCTGGGAGTAATCTAATAATGTGCAAGTTGGGTTGTGAAAAAATGTAGTGTCTAACGAAGCGCGAATGTTGAGAGACTAAGCCTTTTTCGCAAATATTCGTAATTAAAAAAGATTACAAAACGCGCCGGCCGCCGTTGCCAGAACAAACGAGCGCGCCGAGAGAAAACGCACCATCATAAATCGGATTAAATTCCCATATGGCTCGAATTGGAAGGATTCGCACGGTCCATGGGTCGAGACACGGGCCGGAATTACAATTGCGAGCGGCGCACGTCGATTGGACACAATGGAATAGCAATGAGTTTGTAAAGTTGGCGCGCCGGCATGTTTTAAACTGTTTGAAGCAAACGTCAAAGCATACAATTGTCCAAAAAGTCCAGCGCATTTTTTCTACAGCCAAATATCAAATATGCACGCGAATAAGAAAGAAAAAAATCGCCGAAATATGAAACGTTATTATCCGACATGGGATCTAGAGTGTTTGAGGGAGCGCGGGTGCTGTTTAAAAATGCGAAAATGAATAATGTAGCTGGGTACACCGAAGGGCCCGGAATAATAGAATCATGAAGCAAACGCGAATAAAAAGTGCGCGCACGGAAAACGGGCGGGATGTTTCGTCTCGCTGTGTAAATAGGGTTCATTTTTGTGTTAATGCGAAAATTTGATTTATGGTCTCATTATTACACTTAGATTTGCAAATTTACACGCAGATAACGATCGTTAACGCCGGAGAGGGCCCGATTTGATTTATCCATTATTTTTTATTGTTAAATTTATTTGCGTAGAGATAATAAATCGGAATTTTGAATATTCGCAAATGTGACGTATTAAACTATATTATTAATAACATCATTACCTGAACAAATCATAAATAGCGGTAGTAAACTGCATGTTTGTAATAGTTTTAAACTATTATAAATAAATGAACATTAAATGTCCAGCTAATGAAGCATAAATAACCGCGAATTAATTTTATGGACGTAAATAATTTAATTATTATCAATTGAATGGCTAGATGTGGATTAAATAATAAATGATGAATAGAGTATTCAAATAGACAGTATGATAACATTTTATGGCTGAAACAGTAAAATAACTTGTATTTCGTTAAAAATTTGCGATTTTATACTGATGCCAAAATTCGTCGACATTGTCACTGGATTGGAAACTGGTTCGGCTTCCGGACGCTACGGAAAATCAAGGTGGGAGCGGCGCGTCATTCGGCTGTGAACTCGGTTGGAAATTTCCGTTTCCTTTCGTTCGTACTTCTTTTTTTTTTCTGCCGCACATCCTATTCTTTGCGCTCGGTGTGCTTATTGCAGGCCGATGGACGACGGGAAGCTCTCGGGGCGCTCGTCGGAATGAAGATAATGAGATGTCAGGAATAAACATTAAATTGTCCAGAAAAGTTTTACCGGCAGCGAATCTCGAAACGTTTTGATTAGATAACGACTACAACCACCGCCATCACGCGACGAAGAAATATCGAAGCAACAAAACCAATGAATACGCGTCAGGAAACGTGCGGAACTTTGCTCCAAGTACGGCGAGGAGAAAAAGTTGCTTATTAAGTTTGCGGTTGATTTTCTAATAAATGAGAGACAATAATAACCGGAAATAAATGTTGGAAAAGTTGTGGATGTTTTTGATTTATATGATTTATTGTTGTTCTCGGTATAAATTATAATTTTTTTGCTCTTTTTCATAAAAAATTCGGTCAGGGAAAGAAAAATACATTTTTTTGGGAAAATTTTGGTTTGTAATATATTCCAGACGAATTAGGTGTACAAATGTTTTAGATTAGAGTGAAGTGTGTTCTCTGCCGCTTTGAGAGTAGAAAAAAACGGTGCGGAATTGGAAATCCATCACATCAAATTTAAAATATGGGGTTTTAAGAAGTATCATCGGGGCAATAGTATAGCAATCGCATTTCCAATCTCACAGGAATTGGTTTTCCAGGCGCCACTTCTTTGCCACCGCCCCTGCCGCAAACGCACAAAAAAAGTAAAGTTATGCGGACTCGATGGAAGTCGATTTAGAATCGGGAGGATACGTGTGGAATCTAGGTACTTACACACTTGGTAAGATACACCGAGTGTGTAAAAATACCTCACAAAATAATCATTATTAAATTCCTTTCAAAATTTTTTCAAAAATAAAAAATAAATCAAATTGAATGATTTGAATCTAAAAACTAGAATTTAATTAAAAAGCACACCACATCCAATTAAAAATGTCATTCAATTATAATTCTTTTGTAGTCCTTTATTGGGTTGTGGTTTATTTTGCTTCATTTTGTATAAAATTCCAAGAGAAAGGAAACGTATTAGACATCGGAATGTTTCAACTAGTTCGCGTCTCCGTTTCTATTACTTTTTGCAATGTTTCCGGTGGCACTTAAAGGCGCAGACGATGAGAAAAACGTCGTGCGGCGGGGAGCTGGTGCACGAAAGCACTACGGACTCAGCGAAACATTGGAAAACGTCGTCACAAACGAGAGATTTTCCGCGCGTTCGCTTAAAAAGTGTACGCGAATAATATTGGAATATTTCCATTTCTCTGTGTTCGGGCGCGCTGGAGCGCTTTCAACTGTTTGACGGGATCTATCAGCGGGCGAAATGAAACGGAACGGGCTTTGATAGCACCTGCAAAAGTGCCAAATGCATTCAGCATACATATAAACATAAAACAAGATCGACGTATGCGTCAAATTTATATTTATGAGTTTATAATAATGCAATATAGAATTATTTAAATTTCATATCGCAACCGCAACTTACAGAATATTCATGACCTAAATTAATATATGAATTACAAAAGATATATTTTAGTTTTGTTTACCGAAGCGATTACCAAACATAATGTATTATCAATAAACATCATAAATTTGATGCTTCCGCGCGTTTTCCACCGCTCGGCCGCAGATAAAAATAACCCTAATACAATAAATATATTTCATTCAACTCGCTCCGTCTGCTTTCGCAAAATGACTTTCCCATGTAGCGAATCGCATAACGTATAGACTATCACCGGCGATCCTTCATATAAACTTCATAACAAAAAATAAATAACTTAGAATCCCTCGGATCCAATCGAAGCGATTTTCCACACGAGTATTTTTCCAACCGTATCAACACCGCACGCATACAACACAAATACAATATCAATCCATAATCGACCACTGTTTATAGATAACCCTATTTCAAACATTCCTCCTGTGTTATTGGTTGCCTATAGTTAATACATCAAATAGGTAATCGTATAACTTACTTGCGTTTCCCAGGACGATCGACGATAGAAAAATAAACAATGCGAAGAATATTAAACACTTGGAAGCTTTGGCGGAATGTTGTAGCAAATCCATGCTTTCGGCGTTCTTCACTCAGGAGGATGCGAGCGTCGGACCCCAAGAGAACCGCACTTCAAACGAAATCCATTTCATCCGGTTTATCCATCTCATATTATTCTCAGCTCTCAGCGACTCCTCAGCGACGGCGGCGGACATTAAGCCCAAGCCGTTTATAATTCGACACTATAAAAGTCAAATTGATTCACATTAATTGAACAAACACGCTGCGGCTGAACCGGTTGAACCGGAACGCAGGAACGGAAGGAAGCAGTCGATATGAAAACGCACAATCGACCGTTGGTGGGAGGTGGAGGATTGTAATGAGCATGTGATTATTTCTAGGCCATTTCACAAATTGATAGGTATTTGTTGCATTTGACAGGCCAAATTTAATATTCGATGGAATTTTGACTAGATTACGCATTCAATTAATAAATATTTAATGCGTTTTCAATAAAAGTCAATCATTTTCGTTTCTTGTCAATCATTGTCAATAAATTTAGTGCTCGCGTGTTAAAATCTGTTAAATCTCAAGTCTTGTAACTTGCAGGATGTAGGCTAATGAATACAAACTGTTGTCGCTTAATGAAACTTATTTTCATTTGGGGAATGCAATGCATGCGAGACGCCGCCGCGGACGAGGACAATCCTCGAGGTACATATATCCTTCTTACACGCCGACAAAAGGTCTTGGGCTAATCCGCGTCTAAGAGGGACATTCATTACGACCCGCGCCGAAAAGGAATACGGACACTGGAGGGTAGTAGACCGTTGCTTAACTGGTGTTTCGAGTTTACCCTGATACGCGGAATTCGCAAAAACCTGATTTTGCTTTCGCTTTTATTTTCATATAAAAAATAAAATAAAATAAAACAAAAATTTAATTACTTATAACTTTATATAGAATAATTAAATAAACTAAATTAAAGTTTTATTCTATGCGGAAAATATTTTAAATTAAGTTATGAAAAAAGTGTTAATTTTGTGTTAATAGTTTTTATGTAATTAATAAAAAACTAAAAACATAATTTTTTTATTGGCAATTA
Organism: Dalotia coriaria; assembly: GCF_025399875.1. NCBI lineage: Eukaryota > Metazoa > Arthropoda > Insecta > Coleoptera > Staphylinidae > Dalotia > Dalotia coriaria. The sequence continues at coordinate 3,482,382 of NW_027045451.1, forward strand.
AATATTTTAGACTGGTTTGTGGCTGTGTTAAATTAATCATACTTTTATAACAAACTTTATTTGATCAAACATACTTAACGTAAACAACTACGAAAAGTTTATTCCCATCAAAACTTAATTACTAGCTGAAAAATATAAAAATATTTTTCTGTGTAACCTGCTCTACTTTAACGAGCGTCACAAACCTGAAAAACAAATAGCATTTGTTTGTTTGGTAAAACTTTACGCATAAACTAACTTTAATGCAAATTTATAACCAACCTATTTTATGTTATATATTTAAACAAACTAAAATAAGCCAAGGTTATGAAAATAATTCTTTAGATTCTTTACACCCATAATTTCAAAGAAAACAAAAACCTATTCTATTTTTATTATGATCAAACTTTTTATTAACTTTTTTAATTGGTGTTCCCGATGAAGAATTTTTAGTAAAACACTTAAATAAAATATAGTTTTCAGCTCGATTTATGGAGTGTCGATAAAATACACGCTTTAATCAGAAAACATGCCGTTATTAGCTGCGGACAAAACGAACGCTTCGAATAAAACCGTAAAGCTCGGAAAGCTAGCGGAGGCGATAAAAAAATCGGAATTCGGTTTGGTATGTATAAGCGGGCACATGTCAGGGGGAAACGCGTAATGGCACGGAATTGCTTCTGGATCACTCGTAATAAAAATGTTAACAGACTATCGCATTTCTGTGCTTAATATCTACACGCGTTGCAAAAACAGAGCAAATACAAATAACAATATTGATTTAGCAATTGCGGTATGAAAATAACCGGGATTATATTGCGTCATTAACGCAGTGAAAATATTCTTTAATCAATCATTAGAAATTTTGTATGATTTTCCTAAAATGCTCATCACGTAGCCAAAAAGTCACGCGAATGAAGTTTATCATAATCCTCGGGAGTTAATCATGTTAATTGACGTTTTAATAGACACCGCGTCGGCACCATCGAACGTTTTATACTCTATGGAGCAGCGAACAGTGCTCGTTACGCCAGTGTTAGCGGCGGCAACGGCGGCGGCGACGCACCGAGCGGAAAAATTGCATAATCACTCTGCGAACGCAAGACAAGCACCTCCGCCCCGAAGTCACCAAAGACCCAACCAAGTGTATAAATGAATGTATAACTATAGTAGAGGGGCGGCAGCGGGCGGCGGTGGCGCGGCAGTGAATCGCTTCGGTAGGAAAATCTCGCTCATCTCAGCGACGTGTACAACGCCAGCTTAATAGAGTCATTTCTCAGCGCGGCGCGTGTATTGCCAACATTCGCGTTTAAAAAATGTTTTGCCCCGCGCGCACACGAAGAGAATGAGAAAAGAGGACGAGTATGAAAACGAGCACGAAACGAGTATTAAACGAGTACACGTTGCTGCATCACTAGCTTCTGCGGTAGCGCACACTGAGCATAAACTAGTGTGTTTGATGGCAGCAAAAATGAAGAAAAATTACGAAAGTTGGCCAAAACCGCAAAGCGGCGAGTGGATTAAAGTCAAATTGAAATTAAAAATGCGCAATATTCATTTATATTTTTGGCCTGTCAAATAATTTTCTGGTATTTTTATTTTTAGGACAGAGAAATATTTATATTAATAAATAAAACATGCATTACTTGAATCAGAGTAGATCAAAACTTGCAATCCAACGCGGCACTATTCACACTACATTTTAATTAACAACAATATTCAATTAAAAACTTCCCCACCGAAACGTCCATTGTACGCTTTGTCGGCGTTTTAACTCGATTACGAGCCCTTTAATTATTTACTAACGCGTCGCAGGCAATTTCTTCGTAACTGATTGAGTTTTACACACTTTATTGAATTTTTTATTATAATTAGACGTATAACACTGTGTTTTATTCAAGAATTATTTATTTATTGTAATTACTGATGGTAATTCGAGTCTAGTTTAAAATGTATGGAATTATATAATATCCTAGTTTACGCACTGATTGTTGCTAATTAATCCACACTGCACTGTTATTATCAGAATTGAAAATGATATGTTCGCCAAAGTTTTCCTGCGACAATCGACGCGCGCTTTTGAGTGTAGGCGGAATGTGAGCGCCCCAATATTTTGATACGGATCAGATGATGGATGGTAGAACATGCGTCACCACGGCGTAAACCGCACTGAAATTCGTTCCGTTTAACGCTGGCGTTCGCGTTGCGCCGGGGCGGTTGTGTGGCACATGCGCTACACGGCGGTGCCGTCAGCGGAGGCGGCAGTGGCGGCGGGGCTGTAGTTCTACTGCCGCAGCGGGAACAAACTGGTCTCATGCTCACGTTCTAACGCTAACAAATTATCAAACTCTACAAAACTAAATATTAGGTCATATATTCAAAGTATTTTCTTTTTATTCTAAAATTTTTTATATTTTTTTGGTAAAATTTTGTTTTTTGGTAAAGATAATTTTTGCGCCATCTTCATCTCAATTTGCAGCTTCCATTGGGCATGAGTCTGATGTATGCAAATTGTAATGTCGTCACAAAAGAAGCGCCACTCGTTGGTTTGCCTCTTTTCCTTTCATTTTCCATCATTTCTTGCCGTCGTTATTGCGTTACCTATTTGCGCACGCAAACGCACTTTTATTCCTTACGCCCCGGCAAAAGTTCTCACTCCTCTTATTCTACTTCTTACACACACACTCCTTTGCGCTTTTTTGCTTTTTCTTTCTTTTATTATTTTTATTATTCCTATTATAAATTTCTTCGTGCGCAATGTGTACGATGGTGGAGGCGCCGGTTTCCTCTCCATATTTCCTTTGCTGGCAATTTTTTATATGTCGTCGTTGTTGTAAGTACGCACCGCCGAGGTTGGGCCACTTTTTTTCCTGTGTACAGCTCGAGCTTGCGATAAAGAGGAAAACTGGCAAATTGCTTCGCCCGGCTCCTCCACCAGCGCATTGTTGTCGCCGGCGCGCTGAAAAGCCGAGGACGACGTCGCCGCGTTGAGATGCGGCGTCACCTTAGATTTGCGTCGCTGGCGCAATGGCATTAACTAAATGAGTCGTGACTTTCGTACACTCGCTGTCACTCTTTCATTGCATAAGTTTATTCGTCTATTAGCAGAATATACAATGCATGGCAGTGTTTTTAAAAATTTAAACTTATTTTCTCGTTTTATTGTTGAGGTGTAAATAATTTTGGCATAGTTGTTTTATATTCACGTAAAATTTATTTATTCGTAAAAATACAGAATTGATATTGGATTCATTTTTTTTTTTCATTTTTTTTCGACCAGTGTATCAGAACTCATATTCAAAGTTGAATGTGCTATGTAATCTCCACTTTTCATACAAAATATCTCATGTTACGCAATATGTGCTGGAAAATATTGGTGCAACCGTCGAGTGTGGAGAGCTTTAAGCTCGCGTCCAGGCGCGTGATTTTTCTGTTTTCGCTGCTTTTTTCGGCAGCTTCTCGTTGAGCAGAATTTAATTTTCATCCGGTTGCGTTTATATGCGAATTGCGCTCAGGGTCTGCCACCAACTGGAAAAAATGATATGCAAATTAAGCATTGAGAACTAGTTAAAATACTTTTATTTACCAAAAAATAATCAAAAGAAAATAAAAAATCATAAATATTTAATTCAATTATTTACTTTTTAAAGTGAATTGTGATAGACTCTACATTAATTTAATAAAATTCATTCTGAAAGTTAAGAATAAAGGTTACAGTGCTAATTAATAATAATACGGGTTTAATTTTTTGATGTCGAGTTAAGGTCAAGTTTCAAGGATCAAACACAAAGGCCGAGATAGGAAATTAAATTTTCATAATAAATTAGACAGTCAGTTTTCATATTATTCTGGTTTCGCAAATCATTATTTATTCAAATTTAAAACAAAATAATGTACTTTTAGTGATTACAGACCCCAGCAAATCAATTACAGTGTACTTTCTCTTTTGACCCAAACTACTGAAAGCGGATCTTGTTTGTGTCATGTTAAAATTTAAATCAAAGGGTTTTCCCTTGTAGTACACAATAATTACAGCTTATAGTTTTACAGCTTTAATATAATTTTAAAAAGTGTAAAATTCCAGTGTTCAAACAATTTTAAACAAAAGTGATTGGTTGCACGATCAAAGCATAGTTTACGATGAAGAGATATCACGCAATCGGGCATAAACAAATAGTCGTATATCAGTAAGGAAAACTTTGCGTAACTGTACACCGCGTGAACGCAAAGCAACTAAGCTGAAAATGCTCGGAAAATTTCCGGATTGTATTTCCTTTACCATTTTAATGAAGCTTTTGTTTGCGGTGCGGTAAGTCAACAACTTACACAATGCTTTCTAATTGAATACCTTTTATTTTATAAACTAAAACAACTATAATCTAAACAATTCAATAAACACTTTCAATAAAATTTAAAATTTACCAAATTTAAAACATTTAGTTATCAAATAAATGAGATATATCTGTATCACAATAATAAATATTATTACTAGATAGAGATCTAAATTCTGAGTATAGTACCAATTCATAGATCGACTTTTCGGACTCAAATGTTTAATATCTCCATGTCTCAGAACATATTCCGTCCAGAATACAGCTTCATCAAGAGGTTTTACTTTGACATCACGATATTTCGCTGATGAATCTTTCATAGTTCTAGTGTAGCATGCATTATGAAGAACTTGTTTAACCCTTTTACAAAATATATTCTGTGAGGGGTCTTCTAATTCTTCTAAGGTGACTGTTTCTCCGCCGCCTCTTTCTCTAAGTTTTTCTGCGTTATTGATTTGATCGAGAAACAGTGGTAATGCTACAATCGGCACTCCAGCATAGGTTGTTTCCTGGGTGCTTAGGCCTCCTCCATGTGTAATAAACATTTTGGTCTTCTTCTGTGCTAAAACAGCCGTTTGCGGCGCCCATTTTACAGTCACTACGTTTGTTGGAAGTGAGAGGTTTGCAGGCGGTTCAAGTTTCCATAAAACTTGATAGTCGGATAATTCTGCAAAGCAATCGCCGAAAGATTGAAGAAGCTCTAACGACAAATATTCGCTTTTGATATTAGATCCTAGGGAGAAGTATATTACACCTTTTGATGGCTTAGAAAAAATTTCTTGGATATCCTAAAACATAAAATATTAATAATTATCTTATATTTTGTTTTAAAACAAAATACCTTCGGTAATAATTCTTTTTCTTTGATTTGCACACCACCAACAGGAATAATATTCGGATTCATAGGCTGTGCATGATTCAACGCCACATTCCAATTAACAAAACACAATGAAAACCTATTTTCAACTTCTTCAAATTTTTCTATATTCCAATTAGGAAATTTCGTCTGCGAAACTTCCACACTCACTGGTTTCAGATAAGATATTCTTTTGTAATTTGAATAATTAATATAGATAGTATTAAATAGCCGCTGCCAGAGTGTTGTGGCGATTGTAAACGGCATTATTATTTGTCCAATATACGGATATACATGGCCTCCATACAATGCTTCAATAGAATTGGTCAAACCATACGGACTAAGACCGACCAGTGGTGGATTACCAAAGCGTTCGATAACGGGATAGAGACATTCGCCAGCAGTGTGATCCCACAAGATTAAATCGAATTTGAAATCGTCTGGGTAAGATAATAATGCATCAAATGCAGGATGATTGAGATCAAATTCACACAATTCGATATTGAAGTAGTGGTTGAAGTCATCAACGAGCGCTCGCAAATTGAACGGAGTCAGAGAAAATCTCCTCCAGGAGCTTCCTTTATAAGCATATGCAAATGTATCATAAGCTCCTATAGAAAATTATATTTAAACATAAAACACAAAGTAAACAGAGAAAAAAATAGGTGATATCCTACCATCAATTGTAATCACAGTAAAATTATCCCTTTTAATTTGTGTGTAATCATGTGACAGCACGGTAACATTATGTCCTTTATCGACTAATCCAATAGCGATGGCTTCATTCCAGAAATGATGGCTGTGTGACATCAGTGTGGCCATCATTAAAATGTTGGCTTGTTCTGATCGCCCCAACAAGATACCGACGAATACCATTGACAAAATACCACGCATGGTATTATTATTTTGTGAAACTTGTACAAACAACAACAATACTAACAATAACAGAAAACAGTAAATGAAAGTTTTGTTATATATGGTTGAAAAATTTTTCAAAATTTCAAGCAATTCAGATTAAACGCATGTGTAAAAAATTTAATGCCGCATAAAACGTTCAGCGACAAACAACCTCCGATGAATTGGTGTTTTATGGCCGGCGATGTTTGTTAGTTTTTATGTAAGTCGTTATGTTGTGATCGTAAGTGTTATTGACAAATGCCGCTTGCACCTAACAGAATCAGCTGTGGGGATCATAAAAGTTAAATGGACCAATTAAGCATGGTGCAAATGGAGTGGTTAAAATTATTATCGTTAAATTTATTCAAATTTTGGAAAATTTTGAATATTTTATGCGGTTGTATACCTTGGACATAACCTTGCTTATGTTTTAAAATATTGACACCGTTTTGTTACAACAGTAGCCAAATATTGGGGTTAAAACTGCAAAAAACAGTTTTTAGTTTAATTTTCCTCAAAATAACAAAAAATTAACGAGTAGATGTAGTTATTGAAATTGTTTTATCTTTGCCTCTTTTCTTTCTTCTTATTCATATATAAATTTATAAAATAATAAACATTAAGTAAATATTTTATTACTTTTGATTTATTAATATGTCTACGACAAAGTCTTCATTTCATCACTTTGATAACTTGAATAAATTTCCGTAAAAATGTAATATTGTCTCTATTCTATCATTTAAATTAATATTTATGAGAAAACAAATTTATGAAAATGTCTACTATACTCCTTTATTATACAACGATTTAAATAATATTAAATAATAATTTAAACGAATTCCAGCCTGTTATGGCAGACAATATTCCCCAATAAAATTCACTCATCTATGCGGCATTGTAAAATATGCAATATATAAACATGACTTGTTAGTGCCGTATAAATAAAACGCCATTGACATAAATCACTTCACGTGAATTGCGGTTTTCGGTTTCGTACGCATTCAATAACCTCCGGCGTCGTTTGTTGGCTCATGAAAGCGATTTTCCGATAGTTTTCGTAATGCCGTATTTTATTTATGCACGTTTATACTGCGGCGTGTTCTGTCATTTCTTTAACAACATACCAGACTGTATTTGATTCACACAGAAAAAAAACTGCTGTTAAATGAAAATTACTGAAAGTTGTTCCTCGAAAATCATTATACTATTACCAGGATAAACATGAATTTAAGTTGAAATTTGTTTGTCTCGAATAAAAAACGGAAATCAATCATCTATGCACACGCAAGTGAAAACAAAACCGAGTATCAACTTTAAAGTCATTAAAGGCATTAAATTCGGGAGTTTGGTGCAAGTTGTTCGTAATGTATTTCTAAATTTTGACATCGATGAGGCGACGATGGCGGTTGCGGCTGAACGGCAAGCGTCGAAAATGCTTACAAATTGAAAACGTGTTGGTGTAAGCCGGTGTGCGCGCCGCACGCCGCCACCGCGACTGATAATGTTGCACACGCCATTAAGCAGACGCTATCGGCGCGTATTTGGTGGCGGTGGCGCTTGATGAAAACGAGCGCGTCGCTTTTCCGCAGCGCTTCTGCATGTATCAACACTTTTCCTAGTTTATCCTAGATTTGCGACTAGACAACGCTCAAACAAGGCGACTAATCAAGCGAAACGTCGACGTCGGCGTCGAGGCGCTCCGATAGAGATAACAATGTCGCCAAATGATTAACACCTTTATACGCACACAATGTTTGGTTCTATTCGCAAACCTGCGAAACAATCAAAGTTTTAAAACTGTTAAACAACAACAAAACAAGAAAAAACAAATTTCTATTGCGTTTATTCATTAAAAACCATTACAATAATTAAAATATATAAAAACGTAATAACGTTTTATTAATTACGATCAATTCGTTATCTGCGCAGTCTCATAAAGTCATAATCGATTAATAATGTTAATATAACATATTACATAAAGGCTTGCGTGTGTTTTTGATGTATTTTTACGCATTCATTTACTTGCACATAGTCTAGATGCACATAATGCCCATAATACGTGAATGTAAATATTTAATGTATGTAAAGCACCTTGGCCTATTTACAAATTGCATTTGTAGGTGATGCATGTGAGAGGGTGATGTATATTTAACGTAATCATTGCCTATTTGCCGCCGCCGCCGCTGTCGAGCAAATAAATGCGATCGTTGAGGAAATGATGTCGTTGTGAGCAAGCCAACGATCACATCGATCGCGCAATATTGAATATATCATTAAAACAACTTAATATGCATTTCATTTTGTTAGAAATTGAACAGTTATACAAAATATTACATTGAAATATTTATTACCTGTCTATTCTTTTTACATTAACTTATTTTAGTGTGACAATATCATTTTAGGTTAAATTTATGGAAAAGTAGTGACATCTGGTGGAGAATTATTTAATTTAGTTTAAAATTAAGGTTATGTAGAATAAATGTTTTTTTTGCGATGTAGTTTGAGTAGTTTGAAACCTAGGCAACATCACAATCAATAAATCTCAAGAATTGACCCGTCAGTCCACATTATTTTTTTCAACGCGAAGAAAAAACCGGACGTAAAGAGCAAGCAGCGACCTTAGAATTTCCTTTAATCTCTTATAATATTCATGACACGGGCATGATGGAAAGCAATGGATTGCTCGCCCGCTCGAAAAGGCAAAGAGTAAGGAAAACGAGCCGGACATTAGATTAAAAGGCGAATGAGTAAAGGACTGCATGCATGCTCAAGCACTCTTCGCCCTTTCACATACGCGTTCCTTCAACATCATAAGTCAATAAATTATTTATTTACATGATATGTTTTTTTCTAGCTCAACTTTTAGCTTCCCATTTGATTAAACTATATTTTTCTATATTCAAATAAGCAACTAGGTCGTGTATTTTTGCAGAAATTCGTTTGTTGTAATTTTCAATTGCTTGACGTCACAATAAGAAGTCGTGCGTTTGATGTTTTTCTTTGAGACGACGACTAAAAAGCGTGATTAATGAAGCAGAGCGAACTGAAGCGATGGCTTGTTAAACGTTCTTCGGCATTACCGACTTCGAGGCTAATGTATAATTGCGAGCGGGCGTAAAAAGCGACTCGCAATTCCAAAACACATTCTTTTACGATCATAAATTTGCACAACCACCGATAAATCAACTCGCGTTTAACTTAGCATCGATATACGTTGCTATTGTGTTCACTAGTTTCGCTATTTTTACGACTTTTGAACGATTTTCCATTTGCGCAGTGCAAAAAGGGGATAAAACTAATGAGAACTTTATTATCTCATAAATATGCGCCGCAATTCTGTGCTCTGCGATAAATTTACCTAGCGCAGGTAAAAATAACAGGATAGAACAAATAAATCCCAGCGGCGTGTAAAAAATTAATTTAATTAGGTAAGAAAAACATTGAGCGTAAATTATACATTCAGCAAGTTTCAAGCATGAAATTTAATTAATTACTTAGTAAAATATTTGCTATAAAAACAAGAAAATGATGCGGTGGTTTTAAAATAAATACGAATTTAACGATATTTTACGGTAGAGTAACATTTTTATAGACTCAAAATATCCTTTTAGTTTGGCATTTCTGTCAAGTCCTTAGATCCTTTTAGGGTTTACGCAACGAGTACATTTTCCGAACCCGAAGCAGAGTCGATTCGTTACACGACGCAGGGGCAGTTCTTTGTCGGGGCGTTTGTCGGCTTGAGGGCTTGCTTTTGCTTTTATTGCGACGGCGGCGGCACGGTTGACCAACAGGCAAGGGTGGTGGTGGTTCAGCGTCATTGTACCGACGAGCAAAACCAACTCGCAACAGGGGCCAACGCAAATAATTCAATTCGAAACCGCCACTATTTTCCGTTTAACCCTCATAGATCAATTGGGAGATCAAACGGAATGCGCGCGTGTATCGTTATATGCGAGCAGGCACTTCTGTATTCCCCATTAAATCCCACCTGCTTTCGAGGCTGCGAAATAAATCTGGCTATCGAAAGAAAAGCGCGCCAGAAGTAAACCCGAATCGAATTCCCAACCAAAAGTGAAATCTATTTTCGTTACTTTTTTCCTAGAGTATATCTCCTCTTATAACATAAGCTGCGATTTTTTTCTTTTGCCCATTTAATTTATTATATGTAAATATATCAAACAAATGAATAATTATTATTTATTGTTTTGCGTATCCGCACACGACGTCCCTGAGCGTATATTGCCTAGTATAATAAGTAGGTAGATAGAACATTGAATAACAAGTTTCATTGTCTGGCATTGTTACGCGGAAAAGCGGTAGCTACAGAGCATTCAAAAATTGTATTGTTATCCAGTTCGCATTTTGCAATAACACGCCGCACCGCATTAAATATGTCTACGCCGGCGCGCAGCTCTATTCAGCTTCACTTGCCCGCCCACTCCAAGCATATTCATATATTTTCAGATTAAAAATCGCCAAGCGGCGTCACATTCAAATCCACTCACTCACACACACTCACGCGGCTGGAGTTAACAAAAAATTAGGGCGCACACAACGGCGCGTAATCGACTGATCGGCAATAAATCATATTAAATCGTCGAAGGAGATATTGGAATTCTTCGATGGCCGGCCAGCCACCACCCGACGACGAATGATAAACGACAGTATAATATGAAAAATCGTGATTTTAATGAGTTTTTAAGCAGCCATCCGCTCCTGCGCGCTCGACGCCAAACTTTCTATTCAACGACCGATGGAAAAAAAGAAGAGAAGAAGTAAAAGTAGAAGCACACCCGATGTCTTCAAGGTTTGTGTGCGTGTGGGTGTGTTTGGGTGTAGGTACGTTTTAGAAAAGGGCAGAAACCGAGCTTAAAGTTTCCGATAAATCAGCGATTTCCTCGTGCTTATTATCCGAATGCATGCACAGGTTGTGGAGGAGGCCTTGGCCGTCTATATTTTAATGATGAATTATTCTGAATGGAATATTCATTTTAATGAGGTATAATGCAACGGATGTGCTTTGTGATTGAAAAATTTCCCATTTCGAAATTTATTAAAAATTCCTCACAAAAACGTGTTTTAATATAAATAAATCCAAAATAGCGCAGAATAAAATAAAATTGAACATATCTGCATTAAACAGTTGGTTGATTTAATTAATATATTCGCCGAAACGGTGAGGACGGATTCAATTACGACACGAATTACGTGTCGCTTGGAATGCAACAGCGTTTAAGCGTTTAGCTGGGATTGTCCGCGCGCAGGACACACGCTGGTTCCTGGCGGTCTGCCGGCTGGCTTATTAATGGTCAGCGCGCGTCCGATGTCATTGAATGCGGTCGGGAATTCAACAGTGCTCCTATGAAGATCCGCGCGAGTGTGTGAATGGAACACCCGGATCACCAGCCGCCAGGATGGCAGGCGAGACATTCAACTTTGAATTGTGCACGCCTATCCGCTCTCGTCCTAAGTGTGCGGAAGCGACAAAGCGAAGCATGCGAAAGCCAAAGGGATAATGGTGAAAAAGGGAAAGGATATAATTGAAAATCACGAAATGAAATAAGCGCTTTTTGGCTCGCCGGTCAGATTGGGTAGGAGAGAGGAAATAAAAGACTTGTAATAGATAGGCAATAGGATGGAGTGATTATAAAAAATTACCATTTTGTTCGATTTATTAAAAGCGGCGGTGTTATCGCCAAAAGAAGGAAATTGAACAAAAATTGATTTTTTTTTGCGTTTAAACCGAGCGGAAAATAATTTAATTGCTGTTTTCCAGTAGAAAATTTAATTTAATTCATTTTGTAACTGGATGTTTACAAATATCAATTAAAGATTTGTCGATACTGGATAATTTGTGCACGTGCCACGCATAGAAACGTCTGCTTTAATAAGAATTCTCTTTTTCTTCTGCTGATACTTTTAACCTTCTTCTTGTTTCCTCTAAACGTAATCAAGAAAGAGATAGGAAGGACGAGGGATCTATACCACTCTTGATTCTCCTGCCTATGTGGAAAAAACGTGCAAGAAGCGCAAATTTCTTCCACGTGCTGCCCTGCACCAAATCAATTTTACCGTAACGCAAGCGGCAGGAAAAAAGAAGCGAAGCGAGTTTTATTATTAAGTGATTATCGTTATCCGACTTTATCGGGTTATAATTGAAATACATTTTTTTTCGTGGTGCCGAGCTGGTGGCGAGAATGTGAGGAAAACAAATAAGTGAAAAGACACGAACTGATTGTTATTCCGCATACATTGCGGCACTAACTAGCATTCCAGCACTCAGGCTAACAAAAACCCAATGGGACACGTAGATATATTCACAAAAAAATATAAAAATAAAACAAACTTGCGTGTAAAGTGCTAGAGAACAAAAAAAAAACTAAATTTATTTTCAATATATTTATTAGCTTGATTTTTACAGATTAAATGGTTTAATTTCACGAATTGTATTGTTTTTATTAACTGTAATTCACGCAGGATTATTCCAGATGAACTACCAACTTTTCACAGCTCCCTGTTTATACCCGCATCGAAAATATAACATAATCCGATTGTGTGTGCATGCCGAACGTGCCAAAAATTCATTCGATATTTCGTTCCGTTAGTTATTTTAATCCAGTCATTCATACGTCCACTGGCATTCATTTTTGTCCGACAGCGCAGCCATGCGCGACCGGAACGCACGACATAAAAAGGTAATGAAATTGTTTATGAATAAATAATCGCCGATCATCGCCAGCAGATAGCACGAAATATCTGTGGCACACACGCGTTACGCGATCGTAATCATCGAACGAATATGTCTTTAAATGACCTTCAGTAAACACGAACAATATCCGATCAATTTTGACCGTGTGCGCGCGCTAAAAACGGAAAATCTTCGATGACAAATCTAGGTTAATTTATAACAGATGTATATTTATATTTCTACGGTTGAATATTGAAATATTATGCAATCGTGACTAATGATAGAGTTAAAAATCGACACAACATGTGAATGCTCTCTCATCAGTTGACAGGCGCGCATCGATCAAACAAATCGAATGGGCATGTAGCGCACTTAACTTAAGCAAACACAAGGCGTTGTATTTGTTGAATTTGTACTGTTTTGAATAATCACACAGAGGTATAGACACATACGCAGATCGTTATGCATTTTTCAAGCTTCGGGCTTCGTAAACTATGCCATCAACGGGTTTTGCTTGCGTTGCGAGGGTGAAAACACATTAATTTTTTTTCGTAGCAAACAATCCGGTGTAACTTTGCCAGGTGTTTGGTGGAGATAAGTGCAAATGGTTGAATCGTGGCAGGGCGATGACATGCTATCTCGAAGGATATTCGGTTTGTGAGTTTTCGTCATAACTCAAAAGTGTATCAAAACTGAATTTCGTCCTTAATTTCAAAATAAATCAAGTATTTGTTAGTATATTGCATAAAAAAGTAATACACATTTAATAAATAAATTAATCGAATACAAACAAATAAGTTATGGGTGTTTTCATGTACGTTTGTTAACGTATTTGTTCCTTTAATGATTGTATGCTCGGCGCACGGCGGATTTGTCGCTAGTGTTTGCCCAAGCCCCGGCAGTTGTTCGGTGCGCCCTCGCGTCGCATTGTTTCGTCTATTTATGTGCACGTTGCACTTTACGAATGGCCAAACACCCGCACTGCACGCCATTCACCATTCTTCATTCGGCTACCGATTGCCGGCGCGTTGTCGGCTTGTTGTTCGTTCGAGAGCTTACACTATCCCGGCTGGAATACGCTTGATGGCCGCTGGGCAGTTACGATTTAAATATTTGCTCGTTGGCTTTGCGAAAGTTTGCATTTCGAGCCGGTTTGCATTTTGGCATTCAAGATTCGCCAGGAGTTTACATTATGATGGGGATCATCGATTGTTTATGCTTGATCGATAAATTATGCGGGTCATCAAGGGTGTAGCGTGTCTGATCGGTGCAATCGCGTGGATTTCATGTTTGTATAATTTTTACATTTTGGATTTTTGAATAACTTAAACCATGGTAGTTCAATAGACAATTTTGCAAATCATAAAAATTGCAGACGTGGAAAAGGATATTAAATACTTGGAGTATAAAACAATTAATTACATTTATGTATAATTGAGGTTATGTTGTCGACTCGCTTTATATTGCCATATTTTCTCAACAACCGTGTTGAAAACATTAAACTTTTAATAAAACAGAAAACTACATTTTCAAATTTTGGTCTCCTCGACGAAATTTTAGGGTAATCTATGAAATTTCTACGAAATATCAAAATGAAATTATTTTGTCTTTGTTTTCACTTTGAACTCGGCATATCGAGATACAGATATCGCAGGTAAATTCATCCCTACACGCTTTATTTTCCTTTTGTCTCTTTGCGCAGAACGTTTCCTCTTTCGCGCACAACTCGAAATATTTATAAGCTACATATTCTGTTTGTAATTAATACGCACTGGTACGTGGCTTACCTGCAAACAATGCTCGACTAATTCGGTTGAGAGTAAAATTAATTTTAATTCTCGCCGCGTGCGGTTTTATTTAACTCTAGACTTAAAATTATTTCAAACGCTACTTATTATTTCCTCTTGCCAGTTAAAATAACGCAAAGTATGTTTGCTTATTTTTACTCAAATTAAATAACATTGTGTTAATAAATTTTAAAGCTCATTGTTAAATGGGTTTAACACCTGAAAACGTGTATTGTACTCGTTGTACGTAACGAATTGGGGAATTGCAGCTTCTGTGTTGTGCGTGGCGTAACGTGGCGCGTTAAAATTAACCCCAATTCGTGTAACTACTAATTGCGTATTCATGAGCCACTGTTTTGCGTTCTGCGGCTGAATTTCAAAGCGAATTAAGCCGCACGCCAGACTTCGATGTTACACATCTTCTCTACCATATAATTTGTGGTATAATAACTCTTTGAGACAAGTGTCGGACGTAAATAATTAAAATAATAATTGAAGGTTTATTTAAGTATCGATTGTCTGTACATAAAGCGAGTTTTAATTAAATGACACCGCCCGACAAATAAATCAAATTTTGATGTCATTTTTAAAGAAATACGGATAGAAAATTGTTTTGTTTGTTTTAATTACAGCACGTTTTTAATAAATATCACATTCGTAGGTGTAGGCCGTATGAAATCCGAATTACGTGGATGTATCTATGCAGAAAAGCGCGGGTGGAGTGGCGAAACGTAACGCGCATATAATGTCTCGAGCGGGCCGTAATACGAGCGCGTCCTTGATAATGATAGCGAGGGTGCTCCGCAGCCGCACGCCACTTGACCGCGAAAATGGAAGGGTTGAATGCTGAATGTGGATTTTGAATTTTAATCAAGTTAACGAGCTACCTGCCGCGGGTCGGCAGGTTCGTTCTACTGCGTGCGGCATTCCAGCCGTGGATAACGAGCAAAATTCGAAGCTGGCGTTAAATTAAAAGTCATTTCGCCAGGTTTTAGTCTTTTCATGCTTAGAAAGTATGATTTGTGAAAAAATCATCAAAAAAATCTATAAAGTCAAAAGTATTGAGTTTGTTAGACTACATTAACTAAATTATTAATTTTTTTGATATTTTGATATAAAAACTATAGAAAATGACCGCGTTTTAAATTATAATTGACTTTAATAAAAATGATTAATTGATTAGAATATTTTTTGCCGTAAATGCAAAATAAAACAACTTGACTTTCCATTACCCGCAGACTGCTTGTCATTAAGCACTCGTCTCAACATTAGTTTTTGTAATTCTCATCAATAACAATGAACACTCATTTATTTTCTTCAGCCTGCACACAATCACTACTCCACATTGATGACTCGTCGTCCAACAAGTTTAATAAAAGCAAAGCAAAGATTTTCGTTTGTTTCGAGTGCACACAATAAAATAAATAAAAGTTTTACTTCTGCGTTGAATTACTGGTCTCGCCTTGTCACATTATATGCAGGCATTTACATAGACGCAACGCAACCAAACCAAAGCTTACAGACGGACAGACAAAAAATGTCATATAAATTATTTCACCAATGGTGGGATACCTACGTTCAATTTCACTATGTTTCAAGCTTTGCTTTTTGTTGATGTTTTTCGCATTGCTATTCTTGCGCGAATGCCGCTGAAAGATTGTGTTTGTTGCCGTGTGAAAGTGGCAAAAAACGAATGAGAACTTCAAGTACGCTGTGCAGCAAAAAACACAAGCGGTGAAATTCGGAAAAAAACACACGCTATAGATCAAACGAGGTGAAAAAATGTTAGAAAAATGATTCTATGACTACGATGATGATAGGCATTGTAAAAATTCCAGTAAGTATAAGGTATAGCGAACGATTATAACACACATTATTGTGTTTCTTTGTACGTAGTATCATACTCGTATACTGACATGAATTATAGTACTTTATTGCATTATAGTTGTTTGCCAGTTGAGGGCAATTTGTTCGTTAGTGTACGTTGGTGTGTGTGAAAGCACTTGAAAGTAGTAAAACTGGATCAGACGTAGTAAATTGCTTTCTATAAATAAATAAACCTTTTTTGCTACTTTGGCTGGCAGGGTCTTACTATCTTTAAGATTCCACACTCATGAAAAAGTGCTATAAGAAGTGTGGGTATCTGTTTATTGATTTTTATTATGGAATTTATCAAATTAGGCAATATAAGCTGGTTAGGGTTTAAATGACAGCATTGCAGTTGACACAACATTAAAGTGGTCATTGCTTGTGTCACGTAAGACCTGATTTTGTGTGCGGTCACATTATACGTGTTGAAAATCGAATTTGCGGGTTTGTGACACATCAGATCGTAAAGTGGACTAGGTGGTTTAATGAAAAGCCGATTCGTGGACTACCACAATTCTCTCAACAGTATCTAAGCGTAGAATGGAAAAAATGTCTCAATACACACAATAATTTTGTAGTTGCAAATAAAATTATTCTAGTGGTTTAGTAACTAAGTACATTGAAGTGCACTTAATCAGTAATCTTATCTCAATGTTTCCTAAAATATCGTAAAATTATTTTGGGCCTATATATAGAATATACTGATATAATTAGATTAGTTGTTGTAAACAATCCACTCAAAACCATAGTCCAACGCAGTTTTGAATCAAGAAAAATTCCAAAATGACAAAAGTTTTGTTGATTTTTGCTTTGTGCGTTGTTGTAAGTTACTAAATATTTATTACTAGACAAAAATCACTTTTAATTAATAATCATCTTATTTTATTAGGGCACTTTGGCTGAATCTAGTCCAAAAATTGCCAGAAATGCCTTTGAGTTGATTCGCATGCAACAGCATTTAAAGTCGGTTGATGGTGACATTGCAGCTTGCGCCAAAATTCTTGCAGGAACTGTTGCTAATGCTCTTTTTGCAAACTATTTATCCTTAGTAGGGTGTACTGAAGAATGTGCTGGAGAGTTAGTTGCCCTTCAAGAAGAAATCACAATTGTTGTCGAAGGTCTTGTTCAAGATGTTGAAGAACAAATTGCCGCTTTCCAAGCTTGTGGTGATGATCAAACATGCAAAGCTGATGTCGTAAAGGAAATCGCTGAAATTATAAGTGCTACTATTAAGGACCTGAAAGAAATTGTTAATAAACATTTAACCATCTTAGAAGACAAATTTCCAGAAGCTGCTGAGTGTGCTCGTGCTTCTTTCCAAACATTTGCTGAAACATTAAAGGCAGCAGAAGAAGATTTTGTGACTTGTCTTAAAAATTAAATGCAATAAACTCAAATTATTTTGATACTTAAAACAATATTTATTAACTTTTTATAAACAATTTAATTATGCAGATGCACAAGCGATAAACTCCCTTCGAGCAGTAATTAACTGATCATTAACAAATACATCATAAGCAGCGCGTGCGCATTCGCTCACATTTGGGCAGACATCCAGCATGCCCCCTAGACCGGAGTAGATAATTGAATTGATAGCTAGTATACTTCCTTGCAGCATGTTATCCATCGATTCAACACATTCCTCTTCACATGTTTTATCTCCATTACAAGCAGGGAAACATTGCATCACTTGTGTTAACCCATAATCGTACATAGCCAACATACCAAGGGTATCACTTTCAATTAATTGAATTTCTTTTGAACACTCATTTGTTGCACATTCTGTGACAATCTTATTATTCGCAATTTTCAATTTTTCGATAGACAATGCCCAAGTTTCATGGCATTTGTTAATATCAATGTCAACGGGTTTTAAATTGCGAGGAGGACCAGCTAAAGTACACTGTAAATTAATAACAAATGATAGGTTAAACACTGGTATTGATATTAAATTTATTACTTACAGTAATGCACAAGGCTGTGAGGAATAAAATTTTGTCCATTTTAAGTTTACTGTTATTTTGTTCAAATCGTCTGAATAACTAAAGTATTTGTGTACAACTTTACCAATTTATACCTCAATATGTAATCTGAATTACTTAGCATAATAAGAAGGGAGATAAGCTTCTTTGTGAAGTGTTTTTTGGGAAAACTTATCATTGAATTACTAAGTCGTTGGGTTTTTGTTCTATTTTCGAATTTGGTATTTCCAAGTGCAAAAACTGCAAAAATAAAGTCAAAGTAAGCAACCTGGCGACTGAAATTCAGTTGTGTACACAAATATACCTTTGAGAAATCAAGCCAAACCGATATACGATATAATCAGCTCCAATCACATGCACTAGTTGCTACTCTGCGCTTGTAACTACATATCGACCATGCCAAATAGTCATTTTAGTGCAATAGATACATATTACATAGATACACTGCACGTCCGGTTTTATTCAATTTGTCTGCATATAAACAAATAAACCTGTTTTGCTACTTTGGCTGGCAGGGTCTTACTATCATTAAGATTCCACACAGATGAAAAGGTGTTGTAAGAAGTGTAGGTATCTGTTTATTGATTTTTATGTTGGAATTTATCAAATTAGACTATATTAGCTGTTAGAGTTCAAATGACAGCATTGCAGTTGACACAACATTAAAGTGGACATTGCTTGTTTCACATAAGACCTGATTTTGTGTGCGGTCACATTATACGTGTTGGAAATCGAATTTGCGGGTTTGTGACACATCAGATCGTAGAGTGGACTAGGTGGTTAAATGAAAAGCCGATTCGTGGACTACCACAACTTCCTCAACAGTATCTAAACGTAGAATGGAATAAAATGTCTCAGTAAACGCAATTATTTTGGAGTTGCAAATAAAATTACTTTAGTTGTTTAGTAACTAAGTACATTGAAGTGCACTTAATCAGTAATCTTATCTCAATGTTTGGGCTTATATGTAGAATATACTGATATAATTAGATTAGTTGTTGTAAACAATCCACTCCAAATCATAGTCAAACACTGTTCTGAATTTAAAAAAAACTACAAAAATGCGAAAAGTTTTGCGGATTATTGCTTTGTGCGTTGTTGTAAGTTGCTAATTATTTATTACTAGACACAAGTATCATTTATTTAATATTACAAATATTTTATTAGAGCACTTTGGCCGTACCGAATCTCAAAATTGCTAGAAATGCCCTTGAATTCGTTCGCATGCAACAGCACTTGAAGTCTGTTGATGGTGACCTCGCGGCTTGTGCCTAAATCCATGCAGGAACTGTTGCTAACGCCCTTTTTCCAAACTATCTATCCCTAGTAGGATGCACAGAAGATTGCGCTGGAGAATTAGTTGCCCTTCAAGAAGAAATCACAATTGTTGTTGAAACTCTAGTTCAAGATGTTGAAGAACAAGTTGCCGCTTTGAAAGCTTGTGGTGATGATCAAACATGCAAAGCTAATATCGTAAAGGAAATCGCTGAAATTATAAGTGCTACTATTAAGGACCTGAAAGAAATTGTTAATAAACATCTAACTATCTTAGAAGACAAATTTCCAGAAGCTGCTGAGTGTGCTCGAGCTTCTTTTCAAACATTTGCTGAAACAGTAGAAACAGCTGCACATGATTTTGTTACTTGTCTTAAAAATTAAATACAAAAAACTTTTATTATTTCTGTACTTCAATCAATATTTATTATTTAAATTAGGCTGACGCACAAGCAATAAACTCCCATCGAGCAGTAATTAACTGATCATTAACAAATACATCATAAGCAGCGCGTGCGCATTCGCTCACATTTGGGCAGACATCCAGCATGCCCGCAAGACTGGAGTAGATAATTGAATTGACATATAGTATACTTCCTTGCAGCAGGTTATCCATCGATTTAACACATTCCCCTTCACATGTTTTATCTCCTTTACAAGCAGGGAAACAATGCATCCATTGTGTCAACCCATACTCGTACATTGCCAACATATAAAGGATATCACTTTCAATCAATTGAATTTCTTTTGAACACTCATTTGTTGCACATTCTGTGACAATCTTATTATTCGCATTTTTAAATTTTTCGACAGACAATGCCCAAGTTTCAAAGCATTTGTTAATATCAATGTCAACGGGTTTTAAATTGCGAGGAGGACCAGCTAAAGTACACTGTAAATTAATAACAATTTATAGGTTAAACACTGGTATTGATATTAAATTTATTACTTACAGTAATGCACAAGGCAGTGAGGAATAAAATTTTGTCCATTTTGAGTTTACTGTTATTTTGTTCAAATCGTCTGAATAACTAAAGTATTTGTGTACAACTTTACCAATTTATACCTAAATATATAATCTGAATTACTTAGCATAATAACATGTGTGATAAGCTTCTTTGTGAAGTGTTTTTTGGGAAAACTTATCATTGAATTACAAAGTCGTTGGGTTTTTGTTCTAATTTCGAATTTGGTATTTCCCAGTGCAAAAACTGCAACAATAAGGTCAAAGTAAGCAACCTGGCGACTGAAATTCCGTTGTGTACACAAATATACCTTTGAGAAATCAAGCCAAACCGATATTCGATATAATCAGCTCGAATCACATGCACTAGTTGCTACTCTGCGCTTGTAACTACATATCGACCATGCCAAATAGTCATTTTAGTGCAATATATACATATTTGCTCTCAGTAGCAATACCCAGAAGAAAGTTTTTTGTTTAAATATTAATACATGTCCTTAAATTTGAATTCAACACTGCACTTCCGGTTTTATTCAATTTGTCTACATAGTCGACTTACTTGGCTTCACATATTAACTATAATTTACAAACGCTGGCCCCAAAGCAACCAAAATGCACTCGGTTGGCCAGTTGCAGTATAAGATAGTATTGCGTCTGCAGCAGCGCGGAATGTCACAAACCAAGGACTTGTACGGCGTTGCCTCAAGGACTTTACATAAACTGTCCATAAATTTAATTGTTTATTTAATATAGTACCCGAGCTAGCGCCCGACTTCCGCAACTTGTTTTCGTATTTCGACAACGGCGTGTGTGCGCCTCCGCTTTTCGTAATTGCCTCTTGCATATTACTTGCCACATTTGGAGACTTATTAGTGCCGCTATTAAATTCCGCACTCCGCATCCACTCGCCAACAATGTACGCATATTATTTATGAACTCCTCATCAAAATTCACTTCAGGCAATTATTACCTAATCAAATGGATAGTTATGCTTCTTATTGAACTTAAGAAATAGATTTAACACACCAAATTAATTATTTATAAATAAATGAAGTGAAATTTTGATGTTTTCGGAAGAAATTGAAATTGGAATACGTTTAAAACGTTATCAAACATTTCGCATTACGCAAGTAATTTGAACGTATGTAATAGATACATGTAGGTAATTCTCGTGGGCGTCGAATTTCAGGCGGGAATAAGCCAGTAAATAATTTGCTCTTGTAATGCCG
The DNA here is from genome assembly GCF_025399875.1 of Dalotia coriaria. NCBI lineage: Eukaryota > Metazoa > Arthropoda > Insecta > Coleoptera > Staphylinidae > Dalotia > Dalotia coriaria. The sequence goes on from NW_027045451.1 coordinate 3,504,239, forward strand.
ATAAGAACATGTGTGGCCTGTTATTATGTACCATGTTTCATGCGATGCGGGACGGCGCGTTCGTGAATTGTGACGAAAACAGCGTCGAACATTCCTTTGTGTTGTGTCGACTCGCATTACCTTGTTTTATTGCCAACCGCGGAATTTCGCGCAAACGCACCAACGGAAGGTGCAAAAACAAGAAACCCGCCCGCATCGTCGATTAATCATTCTATTGTCCGCAATTCAGGCCAGCGGAAACTACGCACATTAGACATATTAATTTTTAATTACCTATCATTTTTAAAAGACTTATATTTCTTACAGTGCTGAACCGTCTATTGGCACGGAAATTGTGTTTATAAAATACATAAAAGTCAATCGTAAAAAAGCGGTATTATCTTGCGTCTTTGCGGGAGATTTACCCACCTGTATTTATCGCGCCAACATCGCATTGCATTTTTAAATTATTCATAAATACTTGCTGTCGTCGTGAGGGTTTTATTCGATTTTTTTTGTCGCGTCCCGCACAATGTCGTAAATTTTTGGCGGTGAATATTATGCGCACCGGAATCATTGCCAGGTGATAAAAGCGACGGCGTCAGGACTCTATGACTCTAAAAACCAAAGCCAAATACCTCCAACTAACACTCCGACGGATACAAGCTTCTAAAAAACTCTATCACTATCATAACTTACAACGAATGCGTTTTTTCCGACGTCAGTGTCCTCGTAAAATGCAAATATTAAATGTTAATCCAAGTGTATTTTATTTCCAAAGAAAATTATTTATTTTCATAAAAAAAAATATTGAAGACATATTCATATATGGTGAGGCTGAGGCTGGGATGGCGTCAACTTAGAAATAGAGAGACTGCCAAAATTCAAATCCAGCGCACCGTGTACCTGCGTAATGTATATTTTGGGAGGCCGTTGTGTGTGGAGGCGCCTGGCGATGGCAGCGCGCCGCGGCGGGCTAATGTAAACGTCTGATAAAATCCTGATAAGCTCGGCGAATATTTTGTTGGAGGATTTATGCCATTCTGCTGTGTATGAATTTAAATGATAAATTATGTATATTTTACCGGCGGGGCGCGGACGCGTCCGCCCTACGACTTCGAGACTTCAATATTGACCTTAAATATGCATTATACACAAATTCCGAGCAGTTTCCTTCGAGTTTAGCGCCATTCTCAAGCTTGGGGAGGTTTAATAGTGTTTTTACGCACTTGTTTTTTGTCAGCTACAAACAAGATTCTTAATTTTGATAAGTTTTATATATTTTTTAAATCTGGCCAAGAATAATTTAAATATTTTAATATAATTAATGTTAATATTTCAATAACTGTGCGTTAAGTCCATGTGTAATCTAAAACACGTGAAATAATCCCAGGATACTATTCCTGATGGACCCGAACACGGTCCTCGCCCGCGGACGAAAAAGGAGACCCCAATCAGTTCATACGTGTCCTCTCGTCGCCGTTGTCTCTCATCGACGTGCGGCGCCCGAGAATATTTTACAGCGGCGACGAATTTGCAATTTACACCCTGGCGTGCCATTCGCATACGCATCCCTTTGTCGGCCGGCGTCCTTTTAGTACTTCGTTACAATACCCAGGCGTCTAGTCGCGTGAAAACTTCATGCCGCGTCCGAAACCCGAATCGCTCACACGCCCCGCGTCACCGGGATCTTTTTCGGCGTCGCTTTTGTCTCTTTCGTTTGACGTGCGCAATGCAGAGCGCTTTTCCGATGGACGCGCGAGATAAAAGTCGAAACGTAAAACTGAAGAATGGACCGGGAAAGGGAAAGCTAGGAGGGTAAACTAAACCGTTCAAAGTTAAATTTACTTTGTTTAAAATATACCGAGAGAGCGATAAAATTCCAAATGAGATTTCCAAACGCAAAGATATTTTTCTTGTGTTTTCTTCACTTTGTGCAAGCGAAACTTTTCATTTTATTGTATTATCAGGTAATTCAACAAAGATGCATCCACAGGTTTGAAACATTTTACGATTGTACGAAAATGAAGATAACGATGAAGAATTATTAACTTTCCGGTTTAATTAGTTAATGTAAGAAACAGATCAAAGAATAGATAATAGTTTATGGAACTCAAACAAAGATAACGCTTATCGTTGATGAAGTTAGTTAATATTTTTATGAGGAAACAAATAAAATGTTTTAAAGTTTATTCAATGGTGTATTAAATTTAACGCTATTGAACATGCTTAGAATCGATTCGAGGAAGTGGCATCATTAATAAATGAAATTGCATTTCGGTCACGTAGCCCATAGTTACACGGCGTTTGCGCATATTCCATTCCTTATCTAAAGTACCACAACACTTTATTGCAGACGCTTTCCTTGTCGGCCGAACAGTGGGTGCGTTAGTGCACGAAGAGTCTTTCAACCTGTCAGAACTAATCGAATTATATAATTATATTAGCCACAATGGCTACAATCATTGAATGACCCATTCGAAATGGGTCAGTAATAGGAGTTACTCATTTGGTTGTAAAATACATCATAAAACACGAAAATTTTATTTTCCTCAAGTTATTCACGTGTAATTTTTTTGTTTACAAGCGAAAAATAAGAGAATAAGATAAATTGTTGATTTTTCCTGCTGCCAAAACATATTTTACGTTGTTTTTTGTTGATTGTTTATAGGAATGTTAATGCAATTTCAGTTTTTTATGATTTTATGATTTTTTGCATCTTTCCGCTCTTTAAATTTCGAAATAATTCACCCGTTCAACGCGATGTGAATACTCGCTTCACGTTGCATGCGCTCGCCCACGGTGTCGGGCATAAATCATTTTCGCGTACTTAACAAAAATTACATGTTTGCTTACCGAAGGCCCGTTCGCTTTGTTCGAAGGGGTGTCGGATCCCTTCCTCTTTGCGTACTTACAATACATGCATTAAATTTACATCGCTGTGTATCTATTAGCAGATGTATGAGTAACGTGCAATACACCGCTCACCTTCTTCATAATTTTCGCTTTATTGCCCGGTATGTGCCGGAGATAATTACGCAATGTTTCACTGTTAACGCCCTGCACGTCTGCGTGTTTTATGAATATTACAATAATGTAAATAAGCTAACTGGGCTTGCATTTGTTTTCATGTGAGCGCATAAAAATTAATCTTTATGGTATTTATTTGCTTTTTATCTTTTTATGCATAAAATGTTCAATCAAGTGCAATAATAATTTCTAAAAATAAAATATTTAAAAGTATTTTCTAATTTTTGTATAAAAATAATGAAATGCAGGGTTTTTAAATTTTTGATCGCGTATGTAAATGTCACATACAGAAAAATGTTTTTAATATACTTAAACTTCTAACGTATGTCAACGTTTAAGAAGATTTCTTGACATGCATTTTCTTTTCACAAAATTCCAGATAATGTTCATAATACTATTTTGTGAATGCATTTAACCATCATAGTTTGTGATCTACTTTTGAAAAGACCATTGTCCAACGTTGTTCAATGATTCAGGTTTTTATTTTTGTTTGCTTTTGATTATTTACCTAATGGTTCTTTATTTCTTTATCTTAATTTAGTTTTATGTACATTAAAATAACCAAAATGTAATAATCATTTTCCTATGCAACCGAAATTGAAAAAGTATTCAATTTTTATCAATTTTAAATCCACACGTATAGATTTTAACTGTTAACTAATAAATAGTTGATTTTCGTGTTGATTACCAATTCGCAATATGTTCACGATTTTTGATTCGAATATTTTACATTTTTCATTATTTAAATCCAATTTTTAAATCTGAATCCATTAAATATTTAAAATTATAAAAGCACTGATGCAGATTTAACTACTTTTTATCATTATATAAAATCTCATCAACATTTTCCTTCCAACCAAATAAAAACTGGTCATTAAAGTGATAATACAGTAATACCAAAGCACTAATCCAGTAATAAAACTAAAATAGGCGAAACATATTTTTATATTGCTAATTTCAGTTATTTTAACTTTTAATGCGTTACGCTATTATAAATTTAGCAATATAAAGATGATATACCAATTTTATTTTAATTTAAACAAATTTTTTATTATCCTAAAACTTTTCACTGCATATTCTGATTTAAAAACTGATTTTGAAGTGAAAAAAAAGCAATCAAACGTGTTTGTTGTCTTTGAGTTATGTGCGATTTTCAAAATGTTTAATTATTCGATCATATTGCGTCGGCAGATGGCACACATACCGCATTCAAGCATATCCAACAGTTCGCATCGTTTCAGTAAATAAATACCAACGAAATGCGGCACAAGCAAACGCTATCCTAGTGCCAACTCAATATTGAATGAGTTGTTGTGCATTCGTAACCAGGCCAACTGGAAAACCAGAACGGAATTGTTGATTTTGAATTAGGTCTGGCGTAAAAACATTCAAATTAACTATCTTGCATCGCATGTTCAACTTTTTCTTTTCTTACAAATAAATATTATTTGTTTAGTCTAGTCTGTTGCGCTTTTTATACACATCATCGACGAGACATAAATCATATTACTTTTTCAACACAATAAATAAAATCAAATATACTTCTTCATATTATGATATATATTATAATAAAAATAAAACTGAGGTTTATACGTTAGCATATCAGAAAGAATTACGTCAAAATTTCCGCACCGCATCAAACTCCCATCGAAAATTTTTGATGACAAATCAATCAAGCAGAAATAGGTAACAGAGGCAGAGACTGGATCTCAAGACGACTCGCCGACGACGTATATATAGATATATCATCGAGTCGTCAAGATTCGGTCGAAACGTAATTTAGTTGACAAGTTTTTCCAATTTTATTGCTTGCAACCTTCGAGTATTCCCAAATGCTTTGCAATAAACTTCCAACTTCACTTTCCGTCTAAATTATAATTGAATATCAGACCAGAATCAACACAAATAATATTTTTACTATTTTATAAGTGTATAAGTTTATAATATAAAAACAACAAGACATTTCTCAGTGTTTATCTAAATTTGGTTTGGGATTTACCTTGTTCCAAACGTGTGTAATCATGTGCGTTTAATTTTGCGGTGTGTACGTCAGGAAGGAAACGAAGCAAACCATTCGATGGCTAGACGTGAACGAAAGTTGTTAGCCCGTACAGGCGAAATAATGTGCGTGGACGCACGCGGCAATCTGATCCGATTCGTCCAATCAACTCGAAACAGTTTTATTGCATTGATAGCTGTGACAAACAAGCGAAAAACCAGCCATGCCAGCATCGGCTCCAAGCACGTCCGACTGACTGAGTCTGGAGGATTGTGTTGTCCTTTCATTAGCCAATTATCCTTTCATAATGTCAAGTGTGATAATGTCTACTTCGCTTGAAAACAGAAATACAAGTAGATGTTAGGTTATACAATTGTGTTTTATTATCGGCAACAATGCGAACATGTAAATGTATTATGTGTTGCCTACAATTGATTATATTGGAGCATTGAATGTGGCATTCCCAATTTGGAAAGCCTATAATGGCTATTTTGGTTTACATAAATTTCGCCAAGTTTTAATTGTTCCCGCATGCATTAATTTGCATGCGTTTATCGTGGGGGTGCGTCGAACATCTACATGTGTGTTTGGGATCATTTGCATTTTTACTCGTTCGACCATTCTTTTTTGTTTCATCAATGCGTGCTATCAACATAAAATGCGAAATTCATCGAATAGCCCCTACCAATTACCGAAGTGGTGTATGATTGTACTTTATTAATTTGAAAATGTGGGCTGTTTCAATTAAAAAATAAAATTGCCAATTAACTACAATAAAAGTGCGAAAATCCATTTAATACCATTCGAATTGATTTATACAGAGCGTAAAAAACACAATTTTATGCATTAAAAGAAATAAACAAAGTCAAGTATCAAGTACACATAAACCCCATTTGAAAATCCTCTGTACTCGTTGCATGGGTTGGGCTTAGTTCGGCTAAATCTTTGTTCGCGCAACTGTGAAGCAAAGACGACGAAGACAATCAAAGTGTCGCTTTAAAACTACTCGCGTCTTGCATGGAACGATCGAAATCAAAGTCGACGGTTTTATTTTGCCTCGGCTTACATTGCAGCGCGCTCGCGTCTTGTTACTCGTTGTAGTCCTTCACTGTTTGGGTGTCGCCTTTTTAGCGACTTGTTATGTCTCTTTTACGTACTCGGAGCGCTTATTGTGCTCATCCTCTTTACGGGCGAGCGCCATCGAGAGTCCTTTGGAGAGTACTCTACCAGTCGAACACTTAGAACTTTAACTTTTAATCAATTTACAAGATTTGCTGGTTTGGTTTTCCATCGCGTATGTTACATCATTGGAAATGATTAGGTTCATGTTGTATTGTACGTATTCAGCAGTCAATATTAAATTAACAATATAGGAAGGTGCAAATATGAATTTGTATGTTTGTTACTCTTTCACGCAAAAACTACAATGTCAATTTAGATGAAATTTTGTGTTATCAGAGTTTTTCCATTAAAAAATGAGATACGCTAATTTTTATTAAAAAAAAGCATTTTTAGGGTGTAAAATTAGGGTTTAAAATAAGTATTAATATTTAATTATAGTTATAGTTATATAATTCTAGTCCAGATGGCACCAAAGGGCATTACTGGCATTCCCTACTTTCTTAAATCAAAATTTAACACTTTATTGATGAAATAAACACCCAATAATTCCAAGAATCAAAAAAAATAATTAATTAGGCTATTGTTCATGATAATTTACACGGATAAAGTCAACTAGTATTTAAATAATTGTGCTAAAACATGTTTTTATGCTTTAAGTATTTACGCAAACAAATCACGAGCGAAACAAATTAGTACCTTGTACATAGATTGAGAAGCAGCATTAACGTGTGTTGTATGCGGAGGGTGAACAAAATATACAATACAAATTTTCTCATGCCGCAATCGCGTCGAGAGCTCAAGCGCATGACGTCAGTGCTTTAAATTACTTGTATAATGCGTGCACGTTATGTTAATGGCGACTTTCGGCGTGATACATGCACATACCTAACGCTGATAATTCACCATTATGACGCCTGCCTACGCGCTTCCGTTTCCGCCATACAACAACCACCCACTTTGCTTGGGTGAAAGCATTTTTTAATATAAAAACAGAAAGTTGACGCACAGAATGCAAATATAATCCCTCACACAAAAATATTGCATTATATTACACAAGTAATATTTGATAGAAAATATATTTAGTATTTGACCTTTGAAATTGTAAATTTTACCTACATACGGACATTAACCTGTGTGAGACACAAAAAAATCCAATCTAAATCGTACGTGCTCCACAATAAAAACGTCAATTCGCTTTTTGATCTTTCATCTACATTCATAGATTCGCAAAAAACGTTTTTCCACATTTTCCACACACATATAATCAACATGCATGTAATACGACGAGGCGAATAATTTTTTTATTCGCGCGGGTTATTGTCGTTGTGTGCGCCCCTTTTTTGATATCCGACAGTGGCCATCATCCGAGAAACGTGAATTCGGATGATTGGTATATATTTTTTCAGGGGTTGAAGTGGGTGGCAAGCTATTACAAGGCGAGTGCGAGTGATCGGTCGGTAAACGTACAAAAAGGAATCAACAAACATTTGTTTTGAATTTTTTCCTTTTTTTCCCAACAACATCACTAAACTGCCTGTTGTCCTTGACCGTTTTGTTCGATCCCAAGCAAGCAGAAGTAAATTAAAGTTGTAAAAGAAGATTAATTTTTAATTAATAATTTAAGTATAAAGTTATTGTTAGTTTTGAACTATTGTGGGTGCGTTTGTTTGCATTGTATCGCGTTGTTTGTATCTGCTGTTGAAAAGCAATTTCAAGTTTAAATTAATTCGTTACCACTTTGCTGGTAGCTGCAATTTGCGAGAAAAAAGTGTTACTCTTGCGCGCCGCACATACGCGCTCGCAGTTTCTCACTTACTTAGTGCGCTGGGCGGCTGTTGTGATTAATTTCGTTTTGATTAATTTCGGTTTTGATAATTAATTAATCGCAAAAGGGTAGGTGGTGCGTGTGCGCGTTCTTGCCGCTGTCGGGTGAAACGTTCGAGCTTCGACTTTTGCTGCCACTGTGCACCGTCGATCTCGATGTGCGTTAAACACATATTGTTAATTGTAATCATACAGGATCTTAAAATACCCACCAAAAAAATATCAAAAATAACTTTTAACCTAATATTTAATAATTTACTTCTATAAATGTAATATAAATACGTAAATATGTTGAATTTAAAATTTTATTATCAACATGTTAAATTGTGGGTGTTTTCTAGGTTCTTGTAGATAGTTGAGTCGAAGCAGCAAGCATTATAGTTTTGCGGAAAGCCTGGAGGGCTGCCGATGATTAATAGTCGAAAGTCTTTTCCACTTGTTACGGGGTTAGGTTTGAAGTTTCGTTCGTGAACTGTTTGTCGAGCCGGCGTTGAGAATTCAGACGCTCGTTTTGCTCCGACTGGTGTAACTTGACAACGGTCGCGTCGTGAGTTTTACGCGCCGCCGTCGTAGGCGATAACGGGGCGAACGGCCTTATACACCCCGCAGGCTGAGTAAGTGTGTGCGTGTGTGTGAATTGCGGTGGGGCGGCAAGACGAGAAAGTATCACGCCGCTCGAGCCGAAAACGCCGCCCGAATCAGATTTATCAAAGTTGAAACACAGCCGAAGCTCTCGGCTGCTGCAAGACCGAACATTTCGACGAGTGTTATTAATCAACTCGATTTTAAAATGACACAATATGCAAAACATCACATTCCACATTTCCAACGTTTTAAATTTAGCACTCATTACATTTAAATATTGTGTAAATATACTCGAGTTAAGTTTAATGTTTAGTATGCTTATTATCAAGGCGTAGGTGTAATAATTAAATTGTGATGCTTGCAGTGCATTCTAGAGAGACGTTTTGCCATTACGTTGATTATATTCGCGTCCAGTGTGCGCGCATACTTTTTATTTTTATTTCCCACTGCGCATCTGCAGTTTTCAGCACATTAAAACCGCGCACATCTGCACGCATTGTAGCGGCGGTGACAACTGGTGTGAAAAATGCGCTTTGCAAATATGCACGAATTAAACTCTTCAACGTCCCGCGCTACGACGCGAGTGTAAATAATAAAAATTTAATAGTCAGCAGCACACGTTTCGAATTATTATTTTAATCAGCGTAAAATATATCCGACAAAAACTTATTCTTTTAAACAAGTGTAAAAATACTCACAATGTTCAACAAAATGTAAAAACACTTTTTTATTTGCTTCTATTTTATACCACTACATTACTTCTGCGCTCGATAAATGTACGTCAAGTCAAACATTGACTCTTATTAGATTTTCTACAAGTGAACACTTAAAATCAGGTTCGTAAAACTTCCTGATGCATGAAGCCCAAAATACAATCCTATTTAGTTAGCGTTCCAATAGTTAAATGCACATGTTAGCAAAAGAGGCAAAAATATCCCCGAAGGAAAAAAAGGGTTGCGCCACGGCTGCGGCTTCGATTCGCGTGGTTTTCGTAAAAGCAGCAGAAAAATGGAGGAAAAAGCGTTTAGAAGGATGTATTACGCGGGCGGTGCGAGCAAAAAGGATACGCTCTCGGGCGGATAAGGTAGAATGAAGAAAAGATGGCGCTTATCGCACATCCGCATCGCGCTCGCTTCGGTTTTGGGGCCCTGAAGTTTTTCGGCATGCGAGTTTTCGCTCAACCCGGATGTGAAACTCTCCGCGTTGTTAAAAACACATGCGTTGTATTTTACTCTACCTACAATAAACCCGCATCAGAAACAAAATATTCCAGCTTAAAAACAAATTGAATAAGATCAGAGTAATGTTTCTATGCGTATGCTTATTTTTGTAATCTCCGAGTGTGTTTTCTGGGATTTGTTTGTGCTAAAAGTGTGGAATTTGTTTTTTTCGGCGACTGGGATTGGTTGATAGATACTCTGTTTTTGCTTTTCTTTGAGCATACATTTACAATGTGCTTTGTAGCGTTTTGTAAGCCATTTCAGCCGTTTGCCGAAGCGTTTGAATCTATTTCCTTATGCGCTATTTATGTACTCCTCGGTTGCGACTGCATAAATAAGCGAGGTGCCATAGAACGACCGATTTTTCAACAAGTAACTGCGTTTTGCTGCTTTTTTTCGAAAACCACCGACGCTGTCGCTTTGAGGTGCTAGCAACGTTCAAGTGGCCACCTTTGAAATTCCAAATAGGAATAGGAAACGAGCATTCTCACGATGTTTGTCAGGTTTTAGCTTTTTTCTCTTTGCTGGAAAAACACTCATAACACAATGCGTTTGTAAAAAAACGAAAACATGAAAAGAAAAATTATATTTTTTTGTTTGATTTATGATTTTAGAACGTATAAAATTAATACCTGCAATTTTAGTACGATTATATCATTTTCGTCCTTCTTGGCAAGATCTAGTAGGTAATATAATCAAAATAGTGCCGGAGGCTATGATAACATTTGTTCGATTTACGCGACAGATGTGCTTCAAGCGAACAAATAAAAGACATTAAAATTTATAGACTTCTATGAAACGCGTTTTAATGCTAGTTTGGCACACATAACCTAAATTCTTATCCTCTATATAAACCAAATCTAAAATTATTATTTAGATTTTGCACATGATTAAATAATTTCATGGAAGTTGACAGAAAACTATTTAACGTGAAATTTTGTAAATGCCATAAATGGAAAACTCATGTAAAACAAAATTTCGTATTTAAATTGCGACACCAATGAGCCTTTGAAAATCAAAAGCGTTTGAGCGCTGGACACGTCGGAGTTGAACAATGTCCGCCGCGGTGTGTTAATGATTCGCATGTTATTTGCATATTCAACGAGTATGGTTAGTTTCAACAATGAGCTGTTAGTTACAAAACAGGCAAACACAAAACAGACAAAATCACCGGCGACCATTCCAAACATTAAAATTAAAGTCAAACTTCAATTTAGGTTACGTAGAAATTCATTACAACTTGTGTAATGTTGGTCATCTACCATATTTTATAAGTAATTATAGATTAATTTAATTTGTAGAAGCTTCTTGGAATAAGATTCCGGCTGATAGTATTGTTTGGATTTTTGTTTACGCGTAATTCGGATTTTTCCTTTGTACTTTGACTCCAAGCCACCCCGCATTGTGCGCGGGTTCAAATGTTCAAAGCTTTGGTGAATGTTTCATTGTCCCTTGAAATATTTAATCGCTACACAGCGTCTTGTTCGATCTTGGATGGGTTCAACGCGCCGCCTACAACGAGATGACTATCGTCAAACCTTTGCCGGGTTTAAACAACAAAGCAAAATTTTATAAAACCTTTTTCTCAGCATCAAAGCGGCTGTATTTCGAGGCACGTGTAATCTAAAAACAAAAATTATCTAATTTTAGTGGAAAATACAAAAATAAATTATGGAAATGTGATTTCAGATACACACATTCGCTTTCACTCACGTGTCACACATAAGAACCCTCTGATTCTCTTGGTGCGGCACACAAAAAGTGCCTTTGCCAAAAACGCAAAAAATGCGACGCAAAAAACTCGTTAATTTTCCAATTTACATTTAACGTCAACTACACGGGCCGGCCGTTCAAAAGGCGCTCGCAAAATGCTATGGCAAAGTGGTACGCAGACACACAGGACCCATTTTCCAACGCCAACTCAATTGGCCGATATCGATTCGGTTTTTTGACAGTATGAAAACGTTTAGATTTGAGACGATGCCGCCTCTGCACACTTTTAACGCAATTGTGACTTAATTACATGAAAATTCCAATTTAATCAATTTCAGCTTACGCAAATATAAATTCAACTCTACGTCGAAATATCGCGCACAGTTTCCATTTACTATTTGACTATTAGATTAAAATAGTCGTATCGATAGAAATTTACGGGATTAAATAAAGAGCGCGCGTGTAATGAGCGCGAATAATGAGAAAAGCGAATGAAGCCGTTCGCGTTTTCAGATTGGTGTGTTCATTGAGGTAAATTATTTTAATTAAAATTTAAAGTTGATTATAGGAAATCGCATTCGCCTAGTCGAACGAAGGCGGCGTATTCAACCGTGAAACTGACAGAGATAGACGGCAAGGTAAAGCAAGAAACAACGACGTCTGAAAGAAACGATACTCGGCAACGCGAAAGTGAACAAACGGTGTTCAGGGTCAGAGTGAACGATGGAATCGAAATTAGTTTTCATAGATTGCATGGCGCATGTTGGACGGAAAAGGGTAGCAGGACATCGCGATCGAGAAAGAAAAGTATAGTGCTGGGAAAGCAAATTATCGTCGAATTGCGTTGCTCTTTGATTAATTCTCACTTCACTAGCGCAGCCAACTTTAGACTACATTCTTGTTCGGGCGGTTCGGGATGTTCATTGTGAATTATCGAATGTTGGAAGTGCATTAAAGGTTAAAATTTTATTTGATTTCATTACTTTTCAAATGAGGTTAGGATGTTTCAACTCATTCAACGTATGCAACCAACATAACACGCACTGAAATAATTTTTTTTTTTTGTAATAAAACCTTTGCTCCAGATATTAATTAGGTTCATAATAATAAAAGAATGATATCTATATATATTTTTTCTATAAAACTCTCAAACATGCTTCAACAATTAATTATTCCTCAAAAGAAACGCAACTTCTTTGAATTTATCCTCCGTATGAATTATCAAAAATCGTCGACAAAAAGTATCAAGCACCCCTTGGCAATTTTTCTTAGAATGAAAATTTCATCTCTCAGATTTCCATTTTAACTAGCCTATCCTGGAGCATAGTCCGCTGGAATAAAGACGCTGCGATCGGATCTTGAATTATCTCTTTTAGTTTATGAGGATATTCGCGTTTGAAGGAAAATGGGCAAAAATTGAAAAATGTCACTTTTAGCACTTTTGATTTGCGTTTTCGACCTCCACTGTAAAACATAATTATTTTATATTTTTTTACATCTGATAAGAAATTTTCCCAGTCTTTCATAATCAGCAATTCGTTGGTAACTATCTCTTTTAGTTTAAGAGATAGCTAGATTTTTGAAAATCGTCGAAAAGAAGTAACCAAACACCCCTTGGCAATTTTTTCTTAGGGTAAATTTCATCTCTCAGATTTCCGTTTTAACTAGCCTATCATAGAGGAATAGTCCATAGATTAAGACGCTTCGATTCGTTTCGCTCTATCTCTTTTAATTTACAAAAAATGTCCATTTTTCGTTTTGAATTATTTTTTTTACGTGGTATTGTTACCCCACTGTTAGTTTTCAGATATTTGGTATAACTATTTTGATTCGTTTTTAATTAACATCCTGTTTTATACCTAATACGACTGCCCTTAAAACTGTTTGGAACTTATTCAAATACGCCATCAAAAGATCATAATACGATTCTAATATTAATTTTTGTTACAGTTATGGTTTGGCATTCAATCGACGCACTTCTATGATGGATCCACTCTCGATGTATGTGAATAATCCTTTATGATTTGACACAGCTTGCTGAATTCTGAAATAATGAGGAGCTGGGGACTGGGACCTGGATGGCGGAGGGTGCTTTCAAACCTGTCTACGAAGATGTCCAGTTGAACATGAAATGGATGAAGACGAGCCACATCTCTGTGAATAAATGGCTAATGGTCCACTCCAGAGTGGAAAACAAATTTTCATTAATTGTTACTTATTTAGATTTGTAAAATGTAGCCATTGTTTCTTACGTATAAGGATACTTAATTGTTATTACTTGAAATGATGATTTATTTGTTCGGTTGTTAATATATTTTATATTATGAATGACAACATTTGATTAATTTATTATTTAAAATGTTACCTTTTCTGTCAATTACAGGAATAAAAATAAAAGGAACTAAATTTGTATTAACTTCTCTTTAGAATTATTATTGACAAAAAACAGATTCCAGCCTAACTCTTAAAATTATTTTTTGGTCGAAGAACAGGGCCGCACTATTTACATAAAATATTTTTGCTCGAAGAACAGGGCCGCACTTATTTCGAAGAATTATTTCGGGTCGAAATAAATTAAAATTTTCAATTGCAATTTTCTCGGTAACTATAAGGGCTAGCATAAAACGGGTTTTAGATTTTGAATACCTGAAGGATTCTATATCTAATATTTAGGTAACATTTTTCCTAACTTTAACCGTTTGGGCCTTATTCCTAATTTTTCTATAAAAAATGTAAATAGGACTGTGCGATAACTAACGATATATTATAGGATATATGAAGAGCTATCTGAAATAGGTTAGCAAACAATCTAATCTTAAATATTTTAGTGTTTCCGTGGAGTTTTAGATAAAATTTGATATTTCAGTGAAGACTCGGTAGATGACTCGTGTTCTGGGCACCGAACGAGGGTGTCGGTAAAAGTGACTTGTGTTCAGGGCACCGTATGAGGGTAGCGGTAGAAGTGACTCGTGTACAGGGCACCGTACTAGGGCAGCGGAAGAAGTGACTCGCGTTCACAGCAGCGTATGAGGGTAGCGGTAGAAATGACTCGTGTTCAAGGCACCGTACTAGGATAACGGTAGAAGTGACTCGTGTTCAGGGCAACCGTAATGTCGAAAATTGAAATATTGCAATTTTAAGCAGTTTCAGTTGCGTTTTTAGACGTTTTGCCCCATTGAATTAAATTATCTTAATTTTCCATTTAATAGAGAATTTTCCAACCTTCCATAATATGTAATTTTGTGGTTGCTATCACTTTTAGTTTGCAAGATATTCGCTATCAAATATCGCCGATAAAAATTAGCAAGCATAATTAAAATTTCATCTCTCAGATTTCCGTTTTAACTATCCTATCTTATAGAGAATAGTCTGTAGATTAAGACGCTGCGATGCAATCCTAATTATCTCTTTTAGTTTACGAGATATTCGCGATTGAATAAAATAGGCAAAAATTTAAAAATGTCACTTTTTAGTACTTTTAGTGGCGTTTTTTGATCTTGTACACTTGGAAATATAATTATTTTATATTTTTATCTGATAGAGAATTATCCAATCTTTCATAATCAGCGATTCGTCGGTTGCCATCGCTTTTAGTTTAAGAGATATTAATTATCGAAAATCGTCGATAAAAATTATCAAGCACCTGCCATCAAGAGAATACGAATTTCAAACATTTTTTGTTACAGTTATGGTTTGACATTCAATCGGCTGACTCCTATGATGGATCCACTCTCGATGTATGTGAATAATCCGGGAACGGGGATCTGGATGGCGGAGGGTGCTTCCAAACCTGTCTACGAAAATGTCCAGTTGAACATGAAATGGATGAAGACGTGCCACATCTCTGTGAATAAATGACTAATGGTCCCCTCCGAATTGAAAAACAAATTTTCATGAGTAGTTGCTTATTTAGATTTGTAAAATGTAGGCATTGTTTTTACGTATAAGGATAATTAATTGTTGTTACTTGAAGTGTTGATTTATTTGTTCGGGTGTTAATATATTTTATATTATAATTGACAACATTTGACTGATTTAATATTTAAAATGTTACCTTTTTTGTCAATTACAGGAATCAATTTATTAGTGTCGGGAGCTATAATAATAAAAATGCCCTGAAAATGGTTATTTTCTTAAATTTTGAGGCCTTTTTAGTAGAAAACACTAAAAACAACTAAAATGAAAACAAGTAAATTTGTATTAACTTTTCTTTTGAATGATTAATGATGAAAACAGACTCTAACCTTACTCTTAAATTTATTTTTGGCCAAAGAACAGGGCCGCACTATTTTCATAAAATATTTTTGCTCTCAAAACAGGGTCGCACTTATTTCGAAAAATTATTTCGGGTGGAAATATATTAAAATTTTCAATTGTAATTATCTCGGAAACTAAAAGAGCTAGTATAAAACGGGTTTCAGATTTTGAATACCTAAAGGATTCTCTATCGAATATTTATTTAACATTTTTCCTAACTTTAACAATTTTGGCTTTATTCTTATTTTTTTATTAAAAATGTAAATAGGGCCTAATCGGTCAATGATAGAAAAAATCATGCATTGATAATCGATATAAAATTAAGTTATCTATTTGAATCCGAAATCAGAATTCAAAAATTCCACTTATTTCAAAAGTGGCATTTGTTGAAATAAAAGATTTCGTCATAAAAAAGTCAAAAGATTTCTCTTCTTTATGTCAAATGCAATTTTCAATAAAATTGCAAATAGGGCCTAAACAATGAGTGTTAGTAAAAGAAGTTATAGAAATAATCCATGTAGAATTAAATTGTCTATCAGAATCCGAAAACAGAATTTAGAAATTCCAACTTTTAGTTTTTAACATAAAAAAGAGAAATCTTTTGCCTTTTTTATTACAAAATCTTTTCTTTAAAAATTTTTTGTGCCATTTTTATCATTTTTCAATAAATATGCCATCTTGTTGAGAATTTTTCAAGGATCAAGAATATGAAGTTCTTTTTTTTCTAGCCGTTTTAGTTGTCGAGATAATTACCATTTAAATCTTGTAAATTAGACCATACCGACGACATGACTACATGTTTCATTAAAATTACAAATGGGGTGTAAACGGTTAATGTTATCAAAAAAAGTTACTTAAATAATCAATGTAGATTTAAATTGTCTATCAGAATCCATAAACAGAATTCAAAAATTCCAACTTTTAATTTTGAATATAAAAATGCGAAATTTATTATCTGATTATCTCGACATCTAAAAGGCCTAGAAAAAAAGAGTGTTATATTCTTGATTCTTGAAAAATTTTTTACAAGATAGCATTCTTATTGAAAAATCATCAAAATGGCACAAAAAAAAATTTAAAGAACAGATTTTGTTATAAAAAAGGCAAAAGATTTCTCTTTTTTATGTCGAAAATTAAAAGTTGGAATTTTGAAATTCCGTTTTCGGATTCTGATAGACAATTTAATTTTACATCGTTTATTTCAGTAACATTTTTTGCTAACACTAACCATTTAAGCCCTATTTGTAATTTTATTGAAAACTGTATTCGACATAATTTTTCCTTAAATTGCAAATAAGGCCTAAACAGTTAATGTTAGACTTTTTACTTAAATAATCGATGCAGAATTTAATTGTCTATCAGAATCCAAAATCATATTTTAAAATTTCTTTAATTAGAGCTAATTAGAGCAATGATTCACAAAATAACCTAAAGAAAACTGGGATAAAAATGGGGTAGATTTAAGTATAAGTCAAATATATGATTTATTATTATTTATTTACGTGTTAATTTTGTGTAACAGTTGATCATAAAAGAAAATATCACTTTGCCTGGAAAACAGACCATATTTCTTACATCTTATACATACATCTTATGCTCATATAATACTTAAGAGTTCCTTAATAGCTATGCATCTTCCTGTCCTTTTCAACCTTCTTAAAGAGTTTTAAAAATGGCTTACAAATCGACAATAATTTCAAATTTTGAAAAGTTAGTTTAGATATCAGTCTGTAGCTCGTAAACTACTCGTAATACACATTTTGTGTGTTTCAAAGGCCATGTTATAGTTTAAGAGACGCTCTACATGTTAATTGACAATAAGTACAGCATACATAAGTAGAAACACTTGGAAACATTAATTATTGCACTAAAAATCATAAAATCGAGTTATTCGGCTTATTTTTATATTTATCGACAAACGAGGGCACGAGAACAGTTTTGTATGCAATGTTGTTATCTGCGATTCGGTGTAAACAACATTTTTAACGCATGTATCTCGCGCGCTGTCTCCTAGCGCCGCATCAACTTGCTGCATGCAGCAAAGTCTTGTTTAGTTCAGATCACAGGTAATGTGCCTATTGCAATTTCGCGCACAAGGTCGTCTTTGCGCACCTCTTGCTTTCTTATCATATACTGTCCCGTCGTTGTTTACGCAGTTTTGGCATGCACTATCGGTGGATTGCAGCCAGTTTTGTGCCGGTTACTGGTTGATCCAGTCGTGTTTTGAGATACTTATATCGTGTAATCGGATTTCAATATTCTAAATTTGTGTTATATTCGCAGATCAATCGACTATACTAGTCGTATATTTGTACTTTGTATTTTGTTTAATGTTCGGAAGTGCCGGTTTTTGATAGCGTTTGTTATGTAAATTACAAGTCACGTGATAGTGGATTTGATAACATTCTTCACTCGACATTGTGTTTGGTGTCGGTTACTAAATCGGATATATATCGTCCCCACGTTGATTCTCAGCATTAAGAAAAATCCACCAGGCTCGTGTAAGTATTTTTTAACTTAACAGCACAGATTGTTTATTTTGTGCTTATTGTTAATTATAACATAATTCAATTGTATGAAATATTTTTGTTTTAATTTGTTTTCGTTTAGTTACAGCACTTTTTGTGCCTGGCAGTCCGATAAGGTGTACACTGGCAAGTTTATAATTCAATTATATTTTTCGGTCAAATTTACATTTGCTGTTTATGACGAAGTTTTGTATTTGTCACGTACGAGTACTACCTGCTGGGCCGTTAAGAGGTTTAGTTACGGCCTTAGTTGTCCGTGTTTAAATCATTGAAATATTTTTGTTTCATTGATGATTATAACAGGAATTTTCGTAAAATTCTCGTAATGTAATTTAAAATTCAACTTTTTATAATTTAAACATGAATTAGTGAAAAAATGAAAACTTCAAGGTCAGATCCAAACTTTGTGCATTCCATTAAATTGTATGCCTCGCATAATTTAAATAATTATAATACGCCTTTTATACAACACAATCTAAATATAAAACCACCATCAACGTGAACAACTTGCTCTAACAAGACGAAATGATTTAATTGCGTGCATGAATTGCAGAAGCAGGAAAGCAAGAAGAAACTTTTATTTCTGCTGGAAACTTTCTGCGAATATTCAAACCGCCCCAGGTTACCGAAACTCCAAGTTTTGTGTTTTTTTTCTTATTCTTGGCATTTTATTTTTTTGCACCGCATTGGAGCAAGTTTCTTTCTGCGATTTTTTTATTATTTGAGCTTTTGTACACTGCCTTCGGACTCAGTGTAACGAGGCCGAGAAAATTCCCTGCATATAGTTTATGATAGTTTAAAGTATTCACGAAGCGAATTCAAACTGAAGAAGCGTTGTCGTGAAAAAGACGTAAGTGGAAAACGTAATAGAATGCGGGGGAATAAAATGGAATTGTGGAGAAGTTTTCATTAGGTTTAGTGTAAATTCAAACTGAATAGTATCCTGTTTAAATATGAAAGTTTTCGTAAAACTTTTTGCAAACTCGAGTAAAATGCATTAAAATTAAGGAGATTATCACGTAAAAATGAATGTTACAAGTTTTTTGAGTGTTTTTTAAACCTACCATATTATTTGTGGCAAATTCAAAGAATTCTATTAAATTTTATGAATAATTACTTTTGTAATACTGTTTGCTAATGGCAATGCTACGAGTATTTGAACAAAAAGCCTCAAATTCCAATTTAAACAAAAAAATATTACAAAATAAATGTTTTCATATTTTAAATCATCATATACGCACAATGACCTACTGAAAATATATATACTTAAATTAGCAAAGTTACAGAAGTAATTTTCCAAACGATTATTTCCCTGAATTTTTTATTTCTCATTTTTTTATCACCACATTCTCCAACTGTGCGTAGCACTTGGCGTCTTAACTTTTTCCCTTTTCGACTGTACCTACTCTCATTTCGTATCTTTTTTTTTTCACATTTATTTTTTATTTGGGCCATTTTCCGTTCTGTTGGCGGCGCATTCCTTATGCTCCTCATTTCCGCGTTCGTCGTTTTTGTCATTTACTCAATACTCCATCAGGCTAGATATGAGGATTCTCTTATTTCGCGTATAAAATACTGCCGCACGATGGGTGTGTTCGGCGGCGGCGACAGTTGTGTAGTGCGTTAGTCCCGCCAGGTTTCGTATGACCCGGTGTGCGGGCGGTATGATAGTGAAAAAAAGTACAGCTGGCGAGCTGGCGAATTGGAACCGACGAACGATCATGTAGCTCACGTCCGGCCCGGATATAGAATTATCTAATGGCACGTCTTTATGGCTCCATATTTCAGCATGGCCGCCCGCGCGGTCGCTTTATACGTGTTCCAAGAGTGTCGCTTTTTCGAGAGGGCTTGGATTTTTTCAACATCTCATCTCTATAAACATTTACTCTTTTGTGACGCATAATAAACACTGGAGGCACAAAAAAATGATTGAGTTGTGTATTATTTGACCAAGGCAAATACTTTACTATTGACATACATAACCTACAAAACGATTTATTTACCGTTTCCGCCATTAAAAAGAAAATTTAATGCGTTTAATTTCATTTATCTTATTAACAACCTCAGTTTATGATCAAATGTTTTGCATTTAATAACGCGCTATAAAATGATATTCCCGGTGAAGAAAGCCCCGGAATATCTTATGCAACTAACGCTTTTCTCAAACAATAATAATAATTAAGCGTATTCATTTTGCAAACGTCGTAATGTTAATAACGCCTAACGAAATAAACAACCCGTGGACGAGAGAATGAACGAACGGTAAAATACGGAATAGCAGATACGTATAAACTTCAAGACGCTCGGCAGATTCCATTTCGCGAAGAATAATCTCGTTCATCGGTCAAGTGTCAGGAAAATTTCGCAGCGCATCTTTTTCATCCCGTCATTCGTCTCTACCGCGCGACCGGCGCGGTCCTCACGGACTTTAGAAAAGCTCCGCTTGATTTTTGTTGATTTCCGCTTCTTACTACACACTCCGATTTTAAAGCGTCATTAAGACGCTTCATTATTTTCAAGAAAAATGTTTTGGTATTATTAAAAGACGCGCGGTTATAAAATTGATTCATTTATTGCATTTTAATCGCAACGGAAGCAGGAAAAAAATAATAAGAATGATTTCAAATTTGGGATTTGCGTGACACAAAGCAGCGAGGAAATTGGTCAGCTCTGTGACATTTCGAACATCATTGTTTAAGCCGCCATTCATATTTTAGCGGCGCGGAATCCGTTGAAGTAAACTTTGACACGCTCGAAATAATTCTTCGGCGCGCCCATAATGACTGCGCCAGCGACATTGTCACAGAATGCGAACGTTAAATATTTATCCTGGGAAATGAAACGTGCGGCGGCGGCAATTTAGCATTTTCACGACGCACGCGACGCGTTGCTGCGCTCCGCAATGAACGAACTTTACGATACGCCGCTGCTAATCTCACTAATCGCAATTCCGTCGCGGGCGAATGGAAGTGACAAAACTGAACCAGCCATCATTTTTACACTAACAATTAAAACGCTATCGCATGATAACTACGTGATACTCTATCATCGCGTTCGGCGGCGTTGCTAGTCAATAGAAAGTCGTAAAACTTAACTGCGTTTACAATGTAGTTTGCATTTTCGAAATTACTGCTCTACAATGTACTGTTTTATTCGTATGTGCGGCAGTAAACTAAAAAAATTATATTTTCATGCATAAAACGTATCCATATTTTATTACACTGTTTTCACTTTATTTTTTAACAATAAATATTAATTTTTATGAAATATTTATGTAATTTTACTGATTTCTTGTTTTTTCTAGTTTTGTTTGATTGGAAATTAAATTTTTTAAAACTTTGTTGACAACTCGCATAAAACCGAAGTTGTGGTGTAGAAAAAAACGTTTCCTACCATTGTTATCCATATCACTTAAAAAAGGCTTTAAGAAAAATGTCCAACACGTCGACGCAAACAATTTTTAACGAGCTTTTAATGCGAACACTTAAGTGGGTGGAATTAATCGTAATTTAAACCCCGCGTCACGCATTTCATGTGCCACACATTTTTGCACGTACCCCACGAGCCTCAAAATCCCATTCGAAATAATAAAAACACGACGCACAAATAAGAAAACAAAAAACGCAAATGTTCCGACAACGCCGCCAAATTAATTAGGTACACGCTTCGCGTTCTGTTTGTTTCGCGATTTCTTCTTCACATACCTACACCAAAAAATACAAGAAATGTAGCAAAAAAACCGAAACAAGCTTAGAAACTCACTTCAGTTGTGAAATCTTATTCGCAGCGTTATTTTTATGAAACGCATATTTTTATGAAATACAATATTATGTAAAATTGTATATTGTTGAAAAGGGTAGAGCGGGTAGAGAGAAGAAAAAAATTTGAATGAGACCAAGCGAAGAATGGAAATGAGTTTCTTTGCCGCGTTTGTCGGCGAGGTAAAACGCCTCAAGAGGATTTATTACCGAAGCCGTATTGTTATACTTGAAATATTTAAGTTTGAGATGCTATTAATCATGCAATCGTCTTGTGTGTGCGAAGGAGACGGCTGAGTTACAGTCTCGTGATGCCAAAGTCTTTGGAAAATCTCTCTGAAATTATTCCAGGTACGCATCACACAAAAACTAAACAAGTTATACCATTAAATAATTAACTGTTAAATATTTCGACAAAGTTTATTTTTGAAATAAACAGATTTATATTTCAGGGATTAAATTCGCAGTGGAAAAAAAGTTGTCAATTTTATACCTCATTGAAATTCGTACCACGTATCGATAGAAATTATGCACGGATGCATGCGCACATACGTCATACGATTTTCGATTTATTTTCCTCTTTCCCTCGCACGTTCGGATTTGCAATATGTGTGCAAACTGCACGCAATTGCACCACAATCCCGCGTTGCCCTCGATATTGAGAATAACCACTACTGCAAACGAAATATCGACATAGGGCCGACGAGGTGCGCCAGTTATATTCCTGCCGCAACGCACGCGTACCCACGAAATTCGGCGCAAAGCGCAAATTTTATTATTGCACATAGGTACACGCGCATAATGCGCATTCATATTCCGCGCGGCGCATATCGAAGCCGCCGTTAGGTTGATATGTTTGTTGCCCGACTCTGCTCCACAAAGAGCTTCAAAGGTGCAGAAATTTAAAGTGTGTCTCGAGGCTTTTACCGTGTACCGGTGGCAAACGTACGAAACGTACAAATACAATAAAACTCTAGCACAAAGCTCGCGGGCCCGGAAAGTAATAGATGCAGATGGATATTAGGCATTTCAGAGAAATTGATATTGAAACCTCCAACAGGTAAATGTGTACAAAATGATGCCGGGAGCGATTGAAGATTATTGCTGTAAATTCCACAAGTTGAAAGAGACGTCGAAATAAACTGGAATATTTTCTAGATTTCAACACGAGCGCTCAATAATTTCAATTTAAATTTTTATCGAATGTCGATAAAATTTTATTTAAAATAAAATTGTCTTGGTATGTATAAACTTTATTTAACCTAAAAATAGCTTTTTTAAGCAAAAAAATACGAAATTGCGAATCTCAAGCTTTCTTAACTTTAACTTATTTCCCTGCTGCGTGCAAAGCGTGAGAAGCGTTAGAAAACTAAGCATTCTAAGCGATGTAATGTGGTTCCCTCCTCAATGTGATAAATATTCATAAGACTCGAGAGTCGGAACGATTGAATATTCAGTTAGTTTGCTTTTCTGGAAAGGTTCCGACCGCCGGGCGCTCGGCGTGCGCTTCCGGCACGTCGAGTTTTTCCATCGCGTACATCAGAAAACGAAACCGCGCTCAGAAGCTGCGAAAATTGTCACTTTGGCAAACTTTAATTAACGCTTGTGACGACGGTGATGATGGCCCAAGCGTCTAATGCTTCATGCGAGGAAAGAAATTTGTTTGAGTTGGCAACTCCATCAAAATTGAATGACCAATCTCCAACAACTTAAAAATATTTTCCATCCTGCTGCAAAACAAACATTAATATTAATTGCCTATTTGTTTAAATCAGATAAATAACAAAATTTGAAAATATTGTGAAATCAACATATGATTAGATCATGATGATGAAAACGGTAAAAAATGGCCGGTGTGCTAGATACGAGTATTCCATCCTGACAGGAAAAATGTACAAAGACGTATGATGTCCTGACGTGTTGCCTTATTACGTATCCACTGTGTGAGAGGTACGAGTATCGCCGGTCCATTCCATATTTCATTATTATGGTTCGTTCAATCATCCGCGCACATACGTTTTATGCGTTTCGAACGATGTGCTTCTTCAAGCTTATAAAGGCTGCGCCCAGACGAAAGGATAACGTCCTGCTCGTAACAGATAAGGAGTTTAATCAATCAAACACATAACGGAGATATATGTGAGTACTACTCCTTCGGTCGGTCAGAATGCAGGCAACCCACACAACAAAATCAAATATTTTTAACCAAACATTTCATCCGTTCACTAAAAGTTTAATAAACAGACTGTATGTTTACGAAATTACGTATTGTTTTGAAAATTTGCATTACAATCAATAATCGCGCGTGTAAACATAAACAACGTTAAATAATCGTTGCGCTATTACACAAAACAATTCATTTAGTCATCATTAGTAGGCTAAGTGAATAGTACTCATTAAAATGAAGTGATGTGGTTCAAAATTAATTAAATACTAAACTATCGCTTTAGTAAATGACCAAAAATGAAATATAAACCAAGTGTTGCAAAAACAATTAAAAATGTGATTGAAAATTCATTTCTTTTGAGTTTATTAGCGTTATTTTTGACAATTCCAAGTGTATTTTGTTTAATTTTCAAAAGTGTGGTTTATATATTGTTAAAAATAAAACACGGTGGAAATTTTTATGGAATGATGGACGGTGACGAGACGATATGGGCCATACAAGAAAAATCACTAGGACAAATCATCACAATGTTTATTCACACTTACGATGAAGACAAAAACGGAGATATTTTGACAGCATTTCAACAACAAGTTGATTATTCAAAGGATTTAAAACAAACATGTCCGAAATTATTCTGCAGACGTGGATATTTCATGGGATATTATTACTTTTTCCTAGATTACACACAAAAATTAGTCAAAAAAATGCGTTCGTATGATACCATAGACGATTTAAAGAAGTTATTGTGTGAATATGGCAGCAGTTGTGAACCGCTTGGTGATTGTGCTGACAATGCAATGATGCAGTTATTAATCGGAACAAAACCGATAAAATGGTCAACAAATACTTCAAAAAGAATGTATCCGGTTATAGTGCGAACGCATCATTCTTTGGGCGATGGCGTTTCGTTGAATTGCCTTTTTATCAAGCAACTGATGAAGAATCCAACCGAATTCCTTTCGGATACATACCGTACTGGTACAATGACCGACATGCGAAAGCCTCAGAAAAGACGAGCTACACACTGTAACGTGTTCAAATACTTAAAATTGTTGTACGCATTGTTGCGGAAAGAACGCTACGCGCCTCCGATTCTGAGACGGTATGACAGTCACATTTTACACGGCAGATCTTTGAGCGGTCAGAAGAATCTCGTATGGAACAATGATAAGCATTCCGAGTATGTCCAAAAGGTTAAAGACATTAAAAACGTCTTACCGAATGCCACTTTTAATTCGGTTATTTTAGCAGCGATTGCAACGACTATTAACGAATATTTTCACTTGGTAAGAGGTGAATTTATCATCGAAACACATTAATTACCTAGTGATAATTTAGGTCTCACCGAACCACGTGCCGGAAACCATCACATCAGCACTAGTCACCCTACCACAAATACCGGCATTCAATGAAATGGTACAAATTAATTCATCCGGAAATATTTGCGATATTGACATGACAAATAAATACGTAGTGTGTGCATTGAAACTTCCCATGAGAGTAAAACCTGGAAAATTATCAGCGATTGAAAAAATAAACGAAATCAATGAGGAAATTGACAAGTTAAAAAAATCATTGGATGTTGAAGTATAATATAATATAAATATTATATAAATATCAAAATGTTTAATTATAAATATTTGTTATTGAAGGTTTTAATTCTCTGCAATCGTGTAATTGCCAAACTGTTACCCGTGCCGTGCGTGAAATTATTAATGAGAGGCTTCAACACGACCTTTGGGATTTCAAATTTGCCCGGTTTTGCCAGGGGACAATTGTGGCATGGCGGCTATATTGAGGATTTGTATTTCTGGATTCCGAATTCCATCGATATCGGTTAGCGATTTCACCGCGTTGAAAGTTAAAGGCGAAATTACTTTTTCAAATCAATATTTATTTTCAGGAATTGGCATATCAATTTTTTCATCGCAAGGTCGTCTTGAAATGGGATTAATTGTGGACAAAGTCATCATTTCTGACCTAGACCAAACACAGCGGTTTTTAGATCGCATCGTTCATCATATCGACCGAATGCACCATGCGTTAGATGAACTGTAAAATAAACAATTTAATTGGTTTTTCCGTTTTTCTGGGTTTTAATGAATGCGCAAAATGAATTCTGATGCAAAAGTTAAAAATATATAAAATAGCGCGGAGTTTAAAATCATTTTTCGTTCAGTTTTGTGGCGTTTTTGACCGGATGGAGTTTTTTCTGACATTATGAATTTTAGAAATTACTTCAGGGCTTTCCAAGTCGAATCCAACGTTGGGATTAAATACGAACAAACACTGCGGAGGCCCCCAGACCATAGATTGGACCATTCTTCGGCTGCTATTCCGGGCGATACTCGCGGGATTGCATTATCAATTTCCAACTTGTAGTCGCGCGCGTTCGCATTCGATCGCGTATATTTGTCGAATCCCGTCGAGAATTAGGTCTCGTTTCCAAATCCCATCAACGAAATAAAACGATAATGAGGCTTCGCTTACCGAACCCACAAAAAAAAACGAAACAAACAAAAAGTGTAAATTCTGCATTATGTTAGAATTAGATTAACCTCAATTTTAAATATCACTTTGTTCTTGTACAAGATACAAAAGTTTAGACAAAGTTTTCCTAAGGAAATCTTAAAAACATAGATTTTTTGGACTCCGGCGTGTTTTTCAGTGCGAAAAACATGACACGTAAAACAAATGTCGCATGCTGACGACGGCCGTAAAACTTCGCAACAAGGATGACATCGATCTGGAGCGAAATTCGACGCTTCGAAGAGGTATTAAACGAACATTCAATAAAGGTGACGTTGCGCAACCGGGCCAACCGCCAATCACCTACCAGACTGAACTCATAACCCAAGAAACTTAGAAGGAACCGTAGGCACAAAACAAATATCGACTCGCACTCCGGGCGGATGCGAAGAGAAAAGAAAAACTTTCGCTGTCATTGGAAGGAAATCCATCAAAAACTCGCTGTGTGCTTTTTTTGCTGTCTTTTTGCGTTTATTTGCACTTTGACTTTCGCTCTTCTCGTGGTTTGCTACTCAGTGGGACTGCATGTCACACCGTCACTGTCATTGACGTAACTGCTTGTAGCATACAGTGCTTCCGGGCAACATCTAACCACAACATAGTCACAGCAACAACCAGCTGTACATCCGTTCATGTACAGCATCTAGATTTGAGATTGTGGTTGGTATCCGGTCGGTTCGATGTTGCCGGTTTGCGCATGCAAAGATGGCAGTTGGTTGACGTTGGTGGATTTGTTGGCTCGATGGGTCCTAGGTCGGACGGCTAATGTGTCGGCTCCCGCAATGGCAAACACCACTCAAACATCATCCACGAAACGATTATACAGAAACACATTCAAGGACGCAGAGCGGGAAATTCGGAATGTGGGTGAATGGCGTCTACCGTTAGGGTTGACACATGCAATTTGAGTAATAATTTACTTGATTGCCACGAAAATCATTTACGTCATTAAAATTGGCTACAAGTTTTATTTACAGAAATTAATGCAAAAATGTAATATACCCATTCGCAAAACAAACAATATTAAATATTTAAATTAGGGTATTGTGTATTTTTGATGTTTTACTACAACGTACGGCAATAAATAGCTGTAAGCGACATCACAATTATACAACACATTTCGTGGGATTGCGAATGTCGGTCACCTGACCAAAGTGCGTCGCTACGCTGGCAACACAACACACACACAACACACATCAACGCAACAGCGGTTTGTATGTTGGGAAACAAACTAATGACACGATGCAATCAGATAATTGCGTTAATTATGTTTCATTCTATGCGTAAAACAATAACTACAACATTATTAAAGATATTTATTGATAATTTATGGTTTACATTATACGCTTTATTATATTTGGCAGTAATTTTTTGCACTTAAGGCATTTAATATAATTAATAATAAAATTAACTAGTATTTACACCTAAAATGCAATTTGAATATGTATTGCTTGAAAATTTATGCGACACGTTTATACTTTTATGACCGCATGAACAAACTGAAACAAAATGGCGTCGCAGAACGGACGAACCCAAAACGCGCTCTCGTCCTTTATACTTAGCAACTTTATGTTTGTTTTATCACCGAAATTTGTAATGAAATCCTTCAACATCCAACTCTTGGCAGTTTTCTAATATACTTCCAGATTCATAAAATTATAACAACTCATATATTATATAAATGTATACTCACATAACCTATTTAAATTTATGAATATTCTACGTACCTACTTGAAGTTGAATTTAACCTCAAATGTAGTATTTTACTACAAATTTTATTCTGTTTATTTTGTGTACACATTGTATAGATTTCTAAACCTAAACTGTACATTCCGTCATGTCCATATCAAAGCCATAATGAATTTTACGAGTTTATAACTTCTTCATCTTTCTCGTGCGTTGCTTCCGCAACTCGTTTGAGTCTCGGTGCCGCCCTTCTTTTCGTCTCTTTATGACGACTCGCACGTAGCGTAACGAGGCGCAGTGTTCAAACTCCCTGCGCTGCCGACGCCCCTCAACTCGTAGGAGTAATTATTTCGGCAAGGCAGGGAAGTTTTTAGTGATTAGTAAGATCATTTCGTGCCATAACGAGTCATTAAATTCATTTTTTAACGTTATATGTTTCTTCTGCACCGCTTCCTTGCAATTTGCTTCGGTCCTTCAGGCCATTAGGTGAATTTTTGCTCGGCCGCATGCGGGAGTAATGTTCCAATAAAGTCCTCATTATCATTGTTATATTACGGTGCTATTACGTTGCAGAAAATGGCCGAAATGAATCCAGGTTGGGATGAGATTGTGTTTTAAAACTTTTGCGTTAATTACAAAATTAAATTTTGCTTGCACTCTTTAGTATTATGGTTACACAAATAATTAAAATTGATTTTTTTCTACTACCACCTTTAAAGCACCAGTTTTTCTTTGGTTTTAAGGCACAAAAGGTGATATTTTATACACGGACGGCCACAGACCGTGAATAAAGTACTTTTGTTTCGAATTTTAGTCACGGGGCAGAGCTCTTAATCAATCTCGTGACTAAAACTTCTGTTTAGCCACTAAAAAACTTAAATATAATACTTTTGTTCGGTACATGTATGTCAACTCAAACTATAGCAAAATTTTATAGAGTAAATGAAGTGCAAATCATGAGGTTTGCCGAGATTTAGAGATTTGTTTATGTACCTGACCGAAATCATTTAAATGAACCAATTGTGCGACAGTAAATTGCAAACTCGGATACGTTAATCACCGCTATAGCATTAGAGAATAATAATTTGATGAGTGTTTGCAGTGATCCGCTTGAAAACGTGCGCGCCGCGATTACTGTGCATCAAATGGTAATTAACGCAAATACGTCGAAAAATTAGCGAAATATTTGCACGCGAAATTCGCAACTGCACACTTTGCAAACGTACGGCTTACGAGTAGGTGCACCCACGTAACGCATGCACTACTATCAGCACAACGAAATTCCAGCGCGAGCTACAATTTCAAATTAAACGCAATCATTTCAAAATTACGAGTGTAACCGATCTCCACATACAAGATGTATACTAAAACGCAGCGGTTAAATTATATTCAATATTATTGCTGTGTTTGATTGCGCGGTTTTAATGCAATGTAGCGCTATAATAATAATGTGTCTATTTCGATAGCGGTTAAAGTGCATCGTCAGCACACAGGCGAGGTGGGTGCTGATTATACACAAACATAGTTGCAATCGTGTTGCGATAACGACCATAATATTGTTGCGTATGTAGGTATCACGACATAAAATGCACACAAAGCTTCCATCAAATAAAACGGACGATCGTAATTAGATTGAACTCCAAGCAAATTACATCGATTTAGAAGAATACTGTTTGTTTTGGTGGATATTGAATAATAGTGTGTTTGTTTTTGTTATTAATTAATTACTGGAACATGATTAGTAGCTTAATAATCATTCCTGATGTAATAAATTCTTATTTTGGTCAATATTAAATTGCAAATTGATATTGTTGGTTAATTATTGTTATATTTATGAAATTTGCCTCAGAAAACAATGTTTTCCGCATCAGAGTGTGGAAAACCGCGTAAAACAGCTTAATAGACAACATAACCTACAAATTTTCAATATTTTTTATTCTTAATATGTAATATGGCCTATTACAAAATATAACATTTTTTATTAATTGCCTGTCATCACAATTTTGCTTTATAAATAAATTGCATCCATAATTATCTTCTAAATAACATTAATTTAATATTTAATATGATTTTTATACACCATAATTATTATATAACGCTCTTGAGAGTCAACGATCTGCTGTTTACTATTTTTTTATACTCACGAATCTAGTAACGATCGATAGATGGTGAAATTTGAAGTCGAACAGAACGCTGATCGCCGAAATGTTGCATAATGCGGTAGTCAACTGTTTTTAAGAACTAACAACATTAGTACCGTAGTCCAACAGCACGCAGACCCGAATAAAAGAGAGAAAGAAGTGAAAAAAGAACATTTCGGTGTCAAGGCCTTTAATATTATACAACTGCAGGTTAACGTAATAAAAATAAGAGTGCTTTTTGTAATTTATATCTGTAAACTTAATACTTTATTTAATTATAAAGACGTTTGAAGTGATTTTAAGACGTAGAAATTAAAACTTTCTATTTTAATTTAAAGATTTGTTATATTTTGTTTATATAAGTGATAAAATTAAACTTTTAATAAGTATTAGATAATTTTTAGGATATTTTCTATCCGGTCGAACAGAAAATTGACTTTTTGGCAACAAAAATAAAAAATATTTTTTTAGGTTGAAATAGTGACAGTTTGGAAATGAATTCGCCAGGTATTTTCAATTTTTGTTTCCAAATTTGTATACGCACACATAGTTGTTTGCAAACTAGTGAAAATACATTTCGGGTGGCTGGGATTAGTTGACGATGCATGATTGAAATTTCTCGGCGTTGTTCTTGTTTCGCACGGCAACACCATCTGAAGCGCGTTTGGGAGCTGATGTTCGCGGCTGACTGATTGCAGACGTGATGTAATAAACGCAAAAGCAAAATTTCCCAAACACCAGTGCGGGCAACGCGCAGCGGCGCAAAATTTCCACGCAGATTTCCCGTTTCAATATTTGTCCAGCGGTTTGTAATTAAAACAAACGACATTAAAAACGCAACAGTGAAAAAATAAAAACTACGCATATACAAATTATTCAAATTGAATTTTATGTAATTGAGCACGTCGCTGATATTTTTTAGCAATGCAAATTATCAAAAAGGTTTGATTAGGACACTGGGTAAATTTTGTAAATATAAATAATTGAATCACACGACAACCCAAAACTATCCCGGCCAGTCGTCTGTATTTCCACGTCGAATGCGATGCAATTGTGAAACTTTGCTGTCGCATTAGCAGTTGTTGAAGATCCCGGACACGATCCGCATAAGCACGACGCTTGCATTGTGGTCAACTCATTTGCAATTCACACAATTCCGGACGGACGAACGGACGGACGGACAGCCCGGGCGAAATCCATTGTGGAACTCGCATATTTTGTCTTCTTGTTCTTGTGCTTCTGGCCTCCGCAGTCGTCCTTTATCAACTGACGAAGAGGTGCCTCTGCGAATGCAGGATTAATTGCTTCGATCGTTGTGTCAACCGTTTTCGGGCGCTCTGTTCATAAATTCATTTGGATAATCTGCACTTTCATCTCGCCGAGAGTGGTCTAATAGACCAGCGTCTAGTTACGCAAGTCGAAATAGTAAACTTTTGGTACACGCGAAGAACTTTGATCGTGTTGTGTTACTATCAAGCCGGTTTTTTATTCGCTGTGGCAACGTTTGTGCGTGCATGCAAACGATTACACAAATCTTTTCGGCGTTACGTGATAGATACACTTTTACTTTATTTTTGTGAATCTAAGCGTGTCGCCATTTCGATGTGATTCTTCGGTTGTTTCGGTCGCGTTTTGCATTTTGCACTTTTAAATCACTTAAAACGCACAAAAATGCAACAATTGTGACCCAAAGTCCTACTTTAAGTGCTTTCTCATCATGGAGGTGATAAAATATTTTAAGTACGTTCTTCTGGTGACGATCGCGATCACATTTCCGGTATTGGCTTGCTTCTTCCTGGTCTTCCGCGGGCTGCTGCATTTTTATCTCAAGTTAAAGCACGGCGAAGACTTTTACGGATTAATGGACGGATATGACACGGTGTGGGAAGTGCACGAGACGTCACGAGGGCAAATAACTATTCTGGGGACGTTCGATTTTGACGAGGAGAAAAATGGCGACGTGTATGACGCCTTCGTACGGCAGATCCACCAACCGGAACTGCGTCGTTCATGTCGTAAGGCGGCAATGCGCCGCCGCCACCTACTCGGATACAATTACTACATCGAAATGGATCCCTACGACGGGCTGGTGCAGAAAATGCCACCGTACGAGGATGAAGAAGACGTCAGACGCATGCTGAGCGCGTGCAGCAATCAACCGATCGGTCCGCAAGACGATAAGATGCTCGAGTTTCTCGTCGGCACCAAGCCGATCCGCTTCGCGCAAAACGGAAGGTTCGAATATCCGATTATAATGAAGATGCATCACAGCCTCGGTGATGGAATCGCGCTGATGAACTTCTGCATCACAGGTCTCGGTCGCGATCCGGCCGCTTTTCTCAAGAAAACCGAAGAGGATTTCCGCAAGATGTTTAAAATTAAAAAGAACGATCAGGGCAATGACGCCGCACGCCCGGAAGACGCAGCAAATGAAGCGGATGCAAATGCGGAAGAAGCCAGCACAACGCCAAAGAAGGGCACAATGCAATTAGGCAAATTGTTACGTAAAGTAATGACTAGCAAGTTTTACCATCCACTCTTCGGCAAACCCGATGCGAATTTACTGCACGGTAAAACGCTCACGGGCAGGAAGAATTTGGTATGGAGTCGCGATATGGGCAGAGATTACGTGCGCGCGGTGAAAAATATTAAAAGCCGCTTTGATGGCGTCAGCTTCAACAATGTCCTATTTGCGGCGCTCGCGGCCAGCTTCAGCGAATACTATCAGAAAGTACGTGCCGCATATATTTATCTTTATGGTACACATTTACTAGCAACACGCGCCGAAACAAGAGGAAAATATCACCAAACCACCACCTGACACACTTCACCCAAGCAGGTTAGGCGAGCTTTTAAAATGGTAACGCTTTTGAATTATTTTCAGCACGATCCAGATAATGTGCCCGATTACATCGTCAACGGCATAGTCCTGTTGCCTTTTATTCCCAAGTTTGAGGACATGGTCACGATCGTTGATGGAAAAGTAGAAGCGCTGGATTTGTCGAATAAGTTTGTTGTTGCTTTCTTGAAACTTCCATTGATTTCCAACGGTTCTGTGGAGGCAAACCTACTTGATTTAGTTGATCGTGTTAAAAGAGAGATTATCAGTTTATCACAGAGTCTTGATATTGCTGTGAGTAAATAATATCCACTCATAAATATTATTTAAATAAAAATTAACATTTTAGCTCACAATATTCTTTATGAAATATTTCGCTTACATAATGCCGTTGCCACTGGTGAAATTTATTATGAGTTATTTCGATTCCACAATCTCTGCGAGTAATTTACCGGGACATGGACGTTTGGAAATGTTTCATGGCGGACATATTAATGATTTATACTTTTGGATTCCTAACATTAAAAAAATAGGTATTTTTTATGTTTTTTTTTAATAATTAGATGATTTATAGGGTTTTTTGTTTGGAAGGAATTGGCATTTCTATGTTCACATATGACAATCGATTGCGAATTGGTCTGATCGCCGACGAAGCACTGATTCCGGAAGTCGACAACGTGCAGGAACTCGTCGACAACGTGTTCAAGTATCTGGACGTGATGGACAAGCTCAGTCAGACACTCGTCAACAACAACAACGAGTGCACCATCCCAAACAATAATATAAACCTCGACGGATTGGTTTGTAGCGAAAAAATGCAAAAAATTCAAATTAATTCGTAGTTTTCGTTTAAACTTTTAAAATACTGTGATTATATAAGAGAGATTTATCTTTTACAACACTTTTTTGTAGAAAATTTATATTTTATTTGTGAGAAAATACTAAAAATGTGTTTATAAACGCAAAATGGTTTAAATTTACAAACTTACGATGTATTGAAAGAGAGTGCATTGTTAGTGAAAGTTGCAGTAACCGTAAAAGCGTTGCAAATCGATTTGAATGCACTTTGGAAATCTTGTTTGAATCTCAGATGCAAACCGCCATCGCCATTGTTCTATTTGTTTCCTTTCTACTTTGAAAATGTGTTACGACCTAAATAATCCCGCGTACATTTACTGTTTTTCGTGAATTTTACATTCGCATAAACAATTTTCATAAAACCTGAACTCGAGGTTGAACCCATTCAAAAATACTTAACACTTCGGCTGGTATCACCTCCGAAAAAACTTTCTTTAAATTTCTGTTTGTCTTTATTGTTCTTGTTATTCTCCAGGATGCGCTCTTTCAATGATAATTTCTTTTTTGCCTTTTCTTTTTATTCTTGTTTTATATTCCTATTGTCGGAAACTTTTTTCTTTCGCAACGTAACATTTACGGAGGGTGCAAGTAGGC
The DNA here is from genome assembly GCF_025399875.1 of Dalotia coriaria. NCBI lineage: Eukaryota > Metazoa > Arthropoda > Insecta > Coleoptera > Staphylinidae > Dalotia > Dalotia coriaria. Next base: position 3,539,068 of record NW_027045451.1, read on the forward strand.
ATTCGCAGTCTGAATCACAGCTTCAATCTGAGTGCGCTAAATGCCAAGGAGTTGTTGTTGGGTCTTAAAATAAAGTAAGCTCTATTAGCTCACAGTGAAAATGAACAAACAAGCAGAGAAAAAGAAAAATTAAACTGAGTTTATGTGATAGAGAAATACCTGCGTCATGTTACCTGACAAATGTGTGTTTGTATCTGAACGTTCTTCATGTACCTATGAAGCTATCAAATAATCAGGTTGTGTGCGAACGTGCAGTGCCATAACGCGATGAGCAATGGCGCTCCCGCCCGGCGCCTCCACCCGGCGCCTCCGCCACTACCTAATTCTCATTCCTATTCACGCGCCGCCAGGCGACCAGAGCGGCTTGGGGTGGTTTTTGGGGTGGCCTCAGGTTGCCCGAATTCCCGTTCAGTGTTCCCGCACGACAAGGACGCGCGCACTCACACCGCTTATTTTAATGCAGCCGGGGATTCTGGGATTGAGCAGTTTCACCTCGGTCGTCACGTATTAGCCTATTGCTCTACACTCCACCCAGCTACCCACCGACCCATCTACCCCAGTGCACTTCAATCTAATCTAATACACAGAGTGTCAACATTTTTCAAAGGAAATTCTAATATTTTTAAGTTCAAAACAAAATTTCCACAGAAAACATTTAATACTATTTTAAATTGAATATATCTCAGTGTCTAATGTTTATTTTTATGTCAGGTAGGAGTTTTTGTGTAGCACTTTCCGTTGTTATGTCTTGTGCGGAGTTTCGTGAATTTTGGGGAATTTTTCGAATTCCTGCCAGCCTCTCAAGGTTTGGTTTACGATTGCCTGGTGCTCCCTTGATAGAAACGCACGCGTTGTACACGGTGAATATCAATATCTTAAGACGGTCGCAAACGCAGCCAACCTCCGAAAATAACAGAGACAGAAAAACCTCTCATCAGAATTGAAGATGTGTATACGTTCGGCAGACGTGCGCGCACCGGCCGCGCTTTTCGCTTCAATCATATCAGAAACGTGCGCCGAAATAAACAAACCGAATGTACATAAATCACAGACCGTCTGCTCTATGCGCCCGGTATTCACAATTTACATGTATGATTTTCCAAATATGCAATCTCCGTTTTCAGCATATGCATATTCAATATCGACATGAAAGGGAAACGGTACTAAGATGCAAAAAATATTTCTTGTTATAGTTTCGTTAGCTTTTAAAAAAAATGCTACTTTCATAGTTTTAAGAAATAAATTACGAAAAACTATTTAAAATTTAAAAATTAAATTTAAATTTAAAATAAAAATTATGATAAAATTTTTATTATTTTAACTTAATTCAAGTAATGCTGCCGCGACTATAGATTTTTTCACGCTGTGCATATTCATTTGCTTTTATATTAATGCATTTCTTGATAGCTTATCAAAAATTAAGCAATTTATCAAAACACTTGCTCCAAACGAAAAATAAAAGCAACACACTCACTTTTCTGGCGTGTTCCATTCGATCAATTGCAGCACGTGACTGAAATTATTTCATAATCGAAAAAATAATCTACATACATGTAATTTAATATAACGTCAGCGTAATTATGTAAATATTAAATATTACGAATTAAAGCCCACTTTGAAAATAATCATGCTCTTGCTCGCTGCATGCGATTCGATTATATTTTATTAATTGATTCGCAATTTTATGGCATTTGTTGGGGTTTTGTCGCTGGCATTGATTACTGATAACAATGAAGTTACGATGCCGGCGCGGTAAATTAATTAACTAATGGAATAAATTGTCAAATCCAATTTCGATATCTTTGCTTTTTAGGGCGTCGCAATTTATTGCAACTGCTCTCCAACAGCAATATAATGCAATTTGGTGCAATCACAACGATGAGTTGAACAATCGGTGTGAATGGCGGTTTCCGGGCACGCACAATGCAAACATACACACAGATTCGGATGAGGATTTATGTGGATTGTGCGTCTACAATAAAGCCGATAAAATACCATGCTACTTGTTAAGCCCGAATCAATATTTAATATTGTTAATAATTATTATTTGCATATTGTTATCGTTTGATAACAAATCTATTTATTTTATCACCACCGGCAATAATTGGTAATTGAAAATATATTCGAGAGTAATATTCAAAATTCATGTTTTGATTGAACACAAAAATTGATCAGTTAGGTAGTTTTTGTTTTAGTTGTCTAACTTACTAAATGCAAACAGGTAAATTGTGAATATTTTCAGTGTTGAAATTTTATTGTCGACGAGGATGACATACAAATAGTTATTGCCAGGGCCGATGAGAGGGGGGTCAAGTGAGGCAAATTCGCCGGGGCCCGTCTAATCGCTCTTATATTGCAAACACCAAAAAAAAAAAAATAGCCAAACATTAACGATTGCCGGGGCCCGCGAATTTTCCCCGGGGCCCGCACTGGTTTTCGTCGGCCATGCCTACCTGTGACAAAAATTAGACGACCGGGACAGACGGACACAATAAGGAGATATTCGCAATTAAAAAGAAGGACAAAAAAAGAAAATTTGCACTTTAAGTCACGTTTTTGGCTTAAATTATTTTAAGTTCTTATTTAATGCAAGATTTTCCAATATTTCAGAACTTTCAATCCGTTGGTCGCTATCGCTTTTAGTTTAAAATATATGAACTATTATCCTTTATTGACTCGAATATGTCAAGAACGTTGATTTTTCCTTGTTTATTTAGTTATACTGCAATTAATTGCTATTGTATAGTTGAGTCTCATTCGGAATACCGTACAAGGGGGTCGATAGAAGCGACTCGTGTTCAAGGCACCGTATGAGGGTAGCGGTAGAAGTGACTCGTATTCAAGGCACCGTACAAGAGAAGCGGTAAAAGTGACTCGTGTTCAAAGCACCGCATGAGGGTAGCGGTAGAAGTGACTTGTGTTCAGGGCACCGTAATCGTCAAAAAATGAAAAATTGCAATTTTAATCACTTTCAGTTGCGTTTTTTGACCTTTTACTCTTAGAAACATAATTATTTTATATTTTTGTCAGATAGAGAATTATCCAATCTTTCATAATCAGTAATTTGGTAGTTGCTATCTCTTTTAGTTTAGGAGATATGTTATTAATTAACGAAAATCGTCGATAAAAATTATACCAAATGCCATTACTTTTAAAACTGCTGGAACAACTTCAAGAACGCCATCAAAAGATCATAATACGAAATTCTGAAGTTATTTCTTGTTACAGTTATGGTTTGACATTCAATCGACTCTCCTATGATGGATCCCCTCGATGTGTGTGAACAATTCGGGGACGGGATTTGGATGGCAGAGGTTGCTTTCAAACCAGTCTACGAAGATGTCCAGTTGAACATAAAATGGATGAAGACGTGCCATATCTTTGTGAATAAATGACTAATGGTCCCCTCAAATTGAAAAACAAATTTTCATGAGTAGTTGCTTATTTAGATTTGTAAAATCTAGGCATTGTTTTTACGTATAAGGATAATTAATTTTGTTACTTGAAGTGTTGATTTATTTCTTCGGGTGTTAATATATTTTATATTATAATTGATAGTGTTTGATTGATTTATTATTTAAAATGTTACCTTTTCTCTCAATTACAGGAATCAAGTGCTGCTTATTTGAGTCGGGAACTAATAATTAAAATGCCCTAAAAATGGTAATTAACTTAAATTTTGGGCTTTTTAGTAGAAAACACTAAAAGCAACTAAAAAGAAAACAACTAAATTTGTATTAACTTTTCTTTTGAATGAATAATGACGAAAAACAGACTCTAACCTAATTCTTAAAATTAATTTTGGCGTGAACAGGGCCACTTTTATTTTCATAAACATTTTTAGCTTGAACAGGGTCGCACTTAATTCGAAAAATTATTTCTGAGTGGAATAAATTAAAATTTTCAATTGCAATTATCTCAAACTAAGGAGCTACTATAAAACGGGTTTCAGATTTTAAATACTTGGAAGGATTCTCTATCTAATATTTATTTAACATTTTTCCCTAACTTTAACAATTTATGCATTTGATAATCATTATAAACTTAAGTTATCTATTAGAATCGATATCAGAATTCAAAAATTCCAATTATTTCAAAGTGGCATTTGCTGAAATAATTGTTATACTTCACGTTCAGTTACAGTATTATCCATCTTATTATATGATCTCAGTTCATGCTGCCATCTTCTCGACCCTTTTCGGCAATATTTCTAAAATGAAACACAAATCGACATTATTTTCACATTTCAAGGTTCTGGCTAATTCATTTTGGGACTAGAATCTGGCAATTGCAGATGGCACTGGGATGCATAAAATCATAAAATCAAAGTTATACGGCTCATTTTTTGTTTATCGACAAACGTGGGCACGAATAGTTTTGTCACAATGTTGTCTGATTTGGTCAGCGTTTTTAACGCATCAGCATGCAGCGGAAGTCTGGTTCACCGGTGTGTGCCTGTGCGCAAGGTCAGTCTTTGCTGCGCGCCACTGTCCGTCGTTGTTTACACGCAGTTTTGGCATGCACTATCCGGTGGATTGTGCCGGTTGCTGGTTGAAATCCAGTCACAGAGACTTACGTTTATTCAGTTCAATAAATCAGTTATCGAAGATCAATCGATTATTGCTGCAACAATTTGTTTAATTCGGAAGTGCCGGTTTTTGAGGTCGCGTTTGTAAAATTCACGTGATGAGTGTGTTGATAACATTCTTGCCGACGTTGTGTTTGGTGTCTCCATGTTGATTCTCATCATTAACAAAGATCCATCAGGCTCGTGTAAGTATTTTTTAACTAAACAGTACAGATTGTTTATTTTGTGTTAATTGTTTATTATAACATAATTTAATTGTATGAAATATTTTTGTTTTAATTTATGTTTTCGTTTAGTTGCAGCACTCGTTGTCCTTGGCTGTCCGATAAGCTGTACGCGGTAAGTTTATAATTCAATTATACTTTTCGGTCAAATTTACGGTATAAATTTCAATTGAAGGCTATAAAACGCTTCCGCTCGTCAAAAATAGAGGAAAAATCCGAAACTATTATTAAGTGTATTATATTGATTCATATCAATATTTTATTATCAACTTATTTTCCGAGTATTTTATTTGACTTTAGACAAATTTTCTCATATTGCGTATCAATGTTCCTTTTTTCTTTAAAATAATCTGGTTATCCCCATCAATTTGTGAATCCTCGCAATGATAGAATTTGAACGCAGAAATTACTGCAGCAGAACCGACAGAATTAGTTTAAAGATGTAGCTAAAATGTAGCGTTGGACGATAAGAAGCGAATGCAAAGAAATAAACACGAGACAGAACGCGCTGATAATCTCGTTATTTGTTTCGGCGCCGAAATTCGATAAAATACGAAATGAAACGGTACGCAAATTTCGCCGGCAAGCCGGGAGCGACGAAACGGTGAAACGGAAATCTTAATAAGTGGCGTGACTGAATCTTGGAAGCAATTTTTACGTTGATGTTATTCGATTTGGGGATTATTCACTTTCAGCGTTTCGCTTTTTTTTACCCGGCATTTTTTCAAGGTTTCAGCCGAAATGGGTTGAACACTCCAGAGAGAAATGTGTCAATGTCAACTTGAAAATTACGTTAAAGTTGAAGCGAATCCAATTAATTCCTCTGGAATATTATTTTAATGTCGTTGAAAGAATAATTACACAAAGAAATAAAAAATATATATTTTCAATGATGTGTTTATCGTGCGTTTTAGTACTGAGATAATAATGTACACAATGTACTCAGCGGATATAATTAAATAAATTCGCTGGAACAATTCGGCGTGCGTGCCTTTATACCTCTATTACATATTACGGTTTTTTTTATAACATTTTTTCGCCCAACAGATTTTCCTCCCTTGTTTGGCGCCTCGCTCGTTTGTGTTTTTTATACGTCTGTTATTCCACTTTTCACACACATTTACAACTTCATTTCATACCGGGTCAGTTTTAACTGCTCAGAATAATGATGATAACATTCGCTGGATGGAAAATATGCAACACCTTGTATGCACTGTTGTCGCACGTAATCAAAAAAGTTGTTTACAAGGGTACGGCGTCCTTCTGCGCGTACGTGTCGGAAGATTAGAAGAGGTAAATCCGGGATTATATCAAGACCAACCGGGGCATGTTGTTAGTGCGGTGTTGGTGCGGGTCATGCTCGAGCTTTCACTTTCACCCGGGGTTCTGGCTTGCACCACAGGCTCTTTGTGCGCGCAAACCGGAGGACACACATAAACACTGCACGCCGAGTGCTTTTCTTCGGCCGCTTTTCTTTTTGTTGTTATTGTGGCCGGCGAGCCATCAACATTGGCATTAGATGAAAATCGCAGCCGCGCACAATGGCAAGAAGGCTACGAAGAAGTTAATCGTTTCATAATGTTTTCCCATCGGCGGAGCTTGTTTTCTAATCTCGTGTCGTTTTCTTTTTTTGCGGATCTCAGCGGGGTTACTTAGTGACGGGCGGCGGACATAAAATCTTATTGCTACGTTTAATGCGCCCTCTCGCGATGAGTACAATGAGCAGCGATGGGGAATCATTATCGCCAGCCGATGAGCCCTCTCAGACGAGGCTGAAGTAGACAAAAAGTACCAACAAAAAATAAAAAGCGTCTGAGTCAAGTGTGTTTGCCACTTGTAGATGAAACCAGTCGAGTCAAGTCAAGTAAATAAACAATTATATTAAGTGCTAATTATTATCATTGTCAGACGGTTAAATTGCAAAATACGACAAATAGTGATATGCCAAGGATTAGCAATTAACATGACTTAGCCCGACAGACGCGTAACAGCATAGATGATTGCATCGGCTGTTAATTAATTGGATTAAGCGCGCTGCATCATAAAGCTCGAAGAGATAGGCGGCCAAGGATTGCTATCCAACACCACAGCAAGCAGATGATTTGATAGTGTGCTGCCGGGGCATCTATTTGCAATGCCTCATCCTTCCGAAGGTAAATTAGCTTTAGTTGAGTATGGGTCGCGTATGCCATTTCGCAAATGGATATTCACCTTCGATCCGTATTTGCCGGTGGAGCGCAAACATGTGCATAGGATAATGGCCGTCCTTCTGTCCGATAAACCGCAACCACTCAAGACCCGCTTCTCATCTTAGAGATACAAGTAGGATATTCATCTAATCATAACCGTAACATATATTTGAACAATTCACATTAAAACGTTTAATTGGAAAATTTTAGTAGAAGCAGGTAAAGGTAAAGTTGTTTATGAGTTTATTTATCATGCAACACAAACTTGGGTAATTACCAAACTATAATTAGAAATTTCAGTGGTTTAGACGTCAGTCATCCAAGGAACAATTGACTTTTCACTTGCACTTAGCAGTTGATGTTGTGCAAAAGATTAATCAATTATCCAAGTTTAGATACAAGTGCAACTCGGCCCAACTTTGTTCGGATTGTCAGATTATGCCCTACAAGCAAACAACTAAAGCCGCGCGTATCACGCATAGCAAATGCGCTAGTAATCCGTCAATATTTACGCAAATGTCACATTTGAGACTGATATGACATGTTTCATTAATAGTTATGTGGCTTACCGATTGTTTGCTACCGAAATTCAATATTTAGAATCAATATCCATCAAAATAATTATAATTTCAAAAGAAGTAAAAAATAAGTTTAGGAGATTCGTTTGATGCTTGATTTTGTTACATGCTTTAAAGTGAAACTAAATTTATCTTGTTAACATGCAATATAGCTTTGATCTGACAAGGTTTTTATACTACTTTTTAAAATAAACTACTACATAAATTTACAAGCTTCTGAGTTAAGTATAACTGGATAAGTTTCCGATCGTAAATTAAACGGTTTTTTTTTATTTTCAATTTTTCTTTATTTTAAAATTTTTATACGGAAAAAAACAATTAATGGCTTCTAATATTCAAGAAATGTCACACCTACATTGTATATTGTGTGGAATGTTGAAAATAAACCATCCAGACGTGCTCCCTACAAGCCGCAGTCACTCGCCTCCCTCATATCATATTTCATACAACCACGCTTCGAGCATAGACGCCGTAGAAAACGTATCCACTATATCTACTCTTACACTATCCACTATCACAACATTCAACATCTAAGACTAGGGTATCATTTAAAGGCGCGTCGCCCTCAGCCAGTGTGTGCTCACTTTATAGCCTTGTAGAGTATATTATACTTAGTTTATGAACGATATAATGCAGCCAAGAAAAGGACCAAAAAAGTGCTATCCCGGATAATAAGGATAATGCATGCTATAATGCATAGTCTGATCATAAAAAGAGAAGACGAGCAAAAAGTTTTAAATTAGAACGCAATTAAAAAACGATTAGTCGCAGTGAACAAGCATGTTTAAGAGTGTTTGCGGTTGAATTTTTTTAGGTTTTTCGTTTATAGCATAAAAAGATTGTTGATCTTGCTGCGCAGAAGACTTTAATTACTGTGCCTAGTTTATTAAACCTGAGCCTAACTAAAAAAAGTGCAAAAACAGTATTCTGTAGCTTGAGTATAAAAAAAAGGTCGACGCTTACTGAAACTGAAAGCTGGAAGATAATGTGAATTAAAACAGCCAACTAATTGAATGTTGTATACTGGTACGAGTGCAGTTTATAAAAAAAACACTACCAACAACGTTGGTAAATTAGCTACGGATTAGAAAAAGTTCCACGTTCGACGCTCTCGAGGATTCTTTCCTAATTAAATTACGAATACATTTTGTCACAGAGCTAAGAATAAATTTAATCTAATCAACAAATTTAGTTTCAATTACTAAAGAGTTGCAATAATAAAATTTACTTTGATGTGATAAAAAAAATGTGCGATTGAAAGTATAAATATGTATGATATAAATATATAAATGTAATTTAATAAAAAAACATATGAAAAAAAAAGTCATGCATATTCCAATGTGAATAGCAAAGCGAGGAATGTAACATTTTTAAATAAAACTGTGGAAACACCCCCGCAAGCTGGCATGCTTCCAGTATTGTTTATATTCGTTTAAATGCCTCGCATATATTGCTGATGTGAAGGCATAAAGTTTTTTGCAGCAAGTATGCGGTCATGCGCGGACATAAAATGCATGAAATCGCAATTAGAAAACATCGGAATGCTATTTTTTCGCGTTTAATATTACATTTAGAAGAACACACTCACACGCGTGCTTCTTGGCTAATGTTCCGCGTTTAATTGCGAATTCAATTAGAAAAAACGGCTTTTCAACGCAAACGTTCGAAAATTACGTATCATTATAACCGGAAATTAATTTCAGCTGTGCGCTTCAATTAAAATAATGAATTTTTATTTGCATAGTTGGTACAATTCGCGAGAATTGTCTCAGCGCGTCGCCGCTGCCATTGTCTGTAATTTAATGCATCAATTGTGCTCTCCCTTCGCTTGCTTATGCATGCACACCCTTAAAACAAAGTTAATCGCGTCTAAGCGCCGTAGCTGCAATAATCTCGTTGATGCGACGCTTATTGCGATAATTTCGCGCGCGATGCGGCAATAAATTCATCAAGTGCCTCCCCGCCTCGCATCTCTTTGACTCGTGTTCGCGCGCGCTTGCAGCTTTTTAAAACGGCGTTGCGCGTGAACTAACAAACGAACCGAAAGCGCAGCGAGGCCGAATTGCAGTTACGTTTCCGGCGCGAATGAATGAACAGCGTGCTTGCAATCTGAAAAAGACGCCCAAGTCTCAAAGAAAACGAAATGCAAGGCAAGGATGAATAAATTGAAATTTGAGGAGATAGAAAAAGGCGTTGCAAGTTTTACGCAATGCGCATTTCGCTTAATTAAGAAGCGTTTGCATTTACCATTCACGCAAATTTACGCAACGCAACGCAACGCGCTGGTAATTGAGTTAAATTTTAAGTGGCGAGGTTTTTTCTGCAAAGAAATCAAAATTAAGAAAATGCAGATTACGTTAATATTATTTTTGAATATATTTACATGCATTTAAATGGCTGTGAGTCACAGTTGCATAAATTTTCACTGCAGACAACTGAAGTTGCACCCTGCGTCCCTTTTGCTGTCGTCGGTGTCTTGTCGTCTTGTCGATGTCGACTTAATGTTGGGATTCGGCAGGATTTGCGTGATAAATTGATTTACAAATGACTCTCCAGCGTTCGCCCAGAGTTATGTGTGTAATTCCACAACGCCGGATTGAATGCGGTCGGGGCGCACAGCCATTGATGGAAGACTTTCGTGCGTCCCTTTCGCAGGCAGGAATATTAAGTGCATTAATCCGTAACGAATCGAATTTTGTTTTATATGACGGATGGAAGTCGGCAAGGAAAGGAAAGAGGGTTGTAGGTTTGTAGGGTGGCAAGAAAACATTTGTGGCGTTTCCAATGATGTCTGTGGTTGTTGGATGGATCGAAAAAGTTTCCTGTTCTACACGAGTTGACATCATGACACTCCAGCTAATAATATCATCTTCACAACAATAAATCCGCCCAAAAGTTTGAGTTTCAACAAACAGCAACGTTTTCTTTGTCGCCGGAATTGGGTGGAAATGAATTAAAAGCAACGTAAAATGAATTACGAATGCTCTTTCGGAGTGAAAAATTAAATTAGAGCCGAAACGCGAGCGAAATTTACGAGAGTCGAACGAATGGACCGGAAACATTCTCAGACGACCACCTGCAAAAGCGAAGAAAATGTAGGCGTGTGCGGGAATGGCAAGCGCTTAAACTTTGTATTGATGTCAAGTGAAGCGTGCTTTCATTACCGAGCCCGCGCGCTCTGACGTCGCACTCTATTCGCGCCGCATGCCGTGAAGGGAATCCTCGAAACCATAATGGAAACGAGTTAATCCCGAAGAAAATAAACTTAATTGAAATTGGGTTGTAAAATTTTATGTGCGCTGCTTCTAATTCGGCTAGCTTCATTTGCAAATTTACAAATTTCTTATTACAACGCCATTCCACCGAACCTAACCTAACATAACCTCAAATAAAAATAAGTTTTACCCTACTTAATCAAATGCGTGCTGAATTTGAAACCCCACCGGAACAACTAAAGCAGAAAGCGTGAAAATAAGTCAATATTTATGGGCAATCAGTGGCAGCCCAATTTTTATTGCACGCAAACCATATTTGCCTTTCTCATTCACCCCATGACAACCCTCACACATTAAAATACTTCTTTTATTTACAAATCGACATTTTCAAGGTCCCCATGCGTCAATTTTCATCCGAGGAACTTTTGGGTGTCTGATTCGTCACCCTAGTTGGCACACACACCCTAACATCATGCACATTGGGTGTCTCTACCCGTTTATCAGCGGCGCGCAAACCCCTCGCGAGTCCTCTTTTGTCCAGGCCATTAGGCGCACAATAATCGTCATGTTAATGCAGCAAATTTGCGGCTTTTGTATGCCATTCATCCATTCACGCGCACGAATTCTATCTGGGTGCCATTTGTGGCCGGCGCGTACATACATACATTAGTGCCCTTGGTGCACCCTCGCAATCAAGTATTAAACGCATCTCGGATTTCGCGTGCGACGTGGTGACGTCTCCTATATTTTACCGCAGTCGGAAGGACATCAGGGTCTTTCTTTGAAATCAAATATATGCGCTAGGGTAGTAGTAGTGATTCAGCAAGCTGGCCGAGGTGTCGTTTAACATGGACGACAAATGTAATCTCACATATGTATGCTTAACCGTACGAAATAGGGGAAAGAAATGTCGGAGGAGAACTAATGTGACTTATGTACAGTTCGGAGAGACAGATGGATGCGGAACTAAACGGACAACAAGCGTTTTGCATTTAGATTTACGTACGCGGTGAAATTTACTGAAATGTTGCTTCAATTTTGAAAAATTGTTTAGGACTACAAGTTTGTCAGGAGGTATAATATTAAATAATGCCTCACATTCCTCAACAGAAACTATGAAACTAACTAAAAGCCGCATTTGTAAATATCTAATAAATTATGCGCTTTGTAATAAATTTACCTTGCACAAGATTTTCTCCTCCCTCTCTCCACGTACTTTTTGTGAACTAATACAAACAGAGTTTTGGCAAAACCACCAAGTTTTACTACATCACACATCCTTCTGAAATCCAGCGCCGCAATTCTGCAATTGCTGGTAACTGAGTTGCGCCAGTATTGTGGCCGTTGTTGTGCCTTTCCTTTTTAAGGTAAACTAATCGAAATAGTTTATCATTCCGGCGTGGCGGCCATAAAAGTCAGCTATTTAGGTATTACTCGCGTTCAACATGCAAAATAACTTTCGATATTTATGGTCGGTGCATGTTCCTTCCGCCTCGCCGCCAGCCAGAAGCGCAGCAGTGGAGCATCGACGTTTTCCTGGCGCGCCGCTTGGCGCGAAGAGTTTCGCTAAACTGTATCAGCGTTCTTCGTGCAATGTGCAACACTTACTAGGCTATTGGCGTGTGGTGGATCGGGGGCATTGTGCCGACTGTGAGGGTGACTTTGTGCAAGCTTCACGACTAAAGCGGGAAAAGCATCAAGATGCAGTGAGTTTGCATCGACTTTCGGATTTGCAGAGTTACGGAATAATTTGTAAATTATATCCAAATCTTTCCCAGAATAAAAATGCACAAGAATAAGTTAATAATATAAATTCTATCTTATACAATGTTATTTACTTTTTTTGTGTTTTTTTTTTGTTTTGTAGAAAAATATTGTTAATGAAACGTTTGAGTTAAATCCAAAATCGTAATCGCTTTGCTTTCGCTCAGTGTTGGTTTGATTCAACGGAATTTCCATTCGAATGGCGATTAAAGCGTTGAGCAAATTAACGACGAGCGTTAATTATTCCGGTACGTCCGCAAAGCGCGAATCTTCCACGCTGTGCACTCTACAAATCGTTTATTCAACCCACGAAACCGCACTTTTGAAAATGTTTCGACATTAAAACCCAAACAAACAAAACAAAAAATACAAAACATGAAACTTAACACCTACAAATCAAATTTCAATAATATTAACAATAAGTGACACGTAAAATGCTCGCGTGAATAATGCGTTGCATGCAGAAAACTTAAATGCAGAATCGCACCATCAATATAAACATCGATAACCGAATACAAATTATCATTAACACCCAAATCGTTTGCGTTTATTTGATAGCAGGATGGGTAAGTTGGGGGCGGTAGCTGAAATAGCATTCGGCATGTCCTTCGCCTGAATTTTGCCACTCGCAGGCGGCTATTAACTATTAATTTTCAGCGGCGTGCCGACACATCGCCCCCGCTAATACCAGCGTTATTATTCAAAACGAACGCGCACTGTGTGTAAGTAATGTAAGTGCGCCAGCCCGCACCACAGTCCAGCCAATAAATTATAATTACCCGCGCATTGTAACGGCAATAATGCCAATAGTGTTCTGGTACCGATGAACCCCTTTTAAACTAATTTAGTTGATGTTAACAATTCAAAACGGGTGCATAAAATGATATTTTAAAAACGTAAATTTAAAAAATATGAAACAAAATGTATATTTGTATGAATAATTAATTTTAGACAGATATAAATAGTTGCAGGTTTAAAAAAGTTTTCATAAGTTTCAGAACACCATTCATTATGGTAGGTTACAAAATACTTTAGACAATTAAAATTTATTTTTTCGTTTTGCGTTTTTAGAATTTCTGGTTGCTGGGATTATTATTAGTGATAATAACTTGCGGATATGTATCCACACAGGATACTTGTCTTCAACCCCAACCAGGAATTGGTTATTTTGAACCTTTTTACACGTTGGTCAATGATTTATTTCAAGCTAATACAAAAGTTGTTTTTACTATGATTTATACAACATTAAATTGGCCATTCTAATTTTTGAAGAAGAAAAAAAAAACATTTTTTAAAATTTAAATAAATGTATTAGCTACTTACGTCAATGCAAATTTATTTATCTGGTAATAACATAAATTTGACTTGTATATTTTGACATTGGTATATATTTCACAATATTTTAAAAAATCTATCAGTCTCAAAAAAACATCAAAAATGGTAGGTGCAGAAAAAAATTTAAAAAAAAATTACCAAAATATAAATTTTCCAGAAAATTATTTACGCCCTGCTTTTGACCATATTAATTGGTATTGTAACATGTCAAGAAAAACCTAATGAGAAACCAATTTACGTTGAACCCGAACCTTTAACCATTGGATACTTTGATCCAATATTCCAATATTGGAGAGAATGTTACATGGCCCACAGAAAATTCTTCTGGACGTTATTCTACCGCTGTAATCCTTATCTAGTACCAGTAACTGAGGATTAACTCTTTGATTCCATGATATGTAATGAAATAAATAAAATAAAATATAAATAATATGCATTCAATTATAATATCATCTTTAGTAACAAGCAACAGTCAAAGATATACATATTTAGATGTTTATTTCTTTATTTTATGAACAATTGAATTTATATTTAAAAACGAAGAACTTAAATAGCTTCGGAGATGACAGCAGCGGTGTCGACCACTTCCTGGGCGACATCAGCAACTTGCTGCACGCTCTCGGTCACTTCGGCAGCAATACCATTAGCGGCCTGGATGATGCTGGCTGCTTCAGGGGTAGCCATATCCTTGGCGATGGTTTCCTTGGCAGCGGCGATCATGGCTTCAATGACATCCCTGGTCATGAACTGGGCGTATTTCTGGATTTTCAAGGCAATTTCCTTGAGTGGGCCACCTTGACGGATGATCCTTTCAATAGCTTCTTGGACGAGTTGGATCAATTTGTCAATACGGTCAGCGCTGGGCAGAGTCTGGGCTACATTCTCAACGGTGTGCAGAATGTTGGAGATGAAAGCAGGGGCATTGGAGTGGATGATGGCGGATGCCTTTGCGGTCTCTTCGGTGGCAGCAGCGTATTGGCACACGGCCAGAACAACGAGGGCGTAGAAGATTTTTGCCTTACAAATAACAAAACAGAATTATATTATAATTGTGGTTTTGGTTTGGGTTATTACGGAGCTTACCATTGTTGCAAGTAGATGATTACTTCAATGATGGTTGGGCTATAGTTTGCTAGCTTATATACAAACGTCAGGGCACTTTGAATAAGTTTTCATGCAAATTTTGGTTTTGGTAACTTTGCATACAATGAATATGCAAAAATAATGTCTAACGCACATGTTTTTCGTATGGTTATTTATCAGTTTTGGCGCGGCGGCAAAACATTGATAAAGAAAATTTTCCAATAACAAATTTTACTAACGGTGTGAAGTAATATTTAAATTGGCGGCGCAGTTTTTTTTATTATCGGGAAATTTGCAATGTAGAACACTATTGAAATATGATAACGATTTATTTATTTATTTATTAAAAAGCTACAATATTCTAGAAAAAAATTACGACTAGGAAAGTGAAATAAACTAGTGTATTAAAAAATATTAAGTAATTAACAATTTGACACTTTATTTCCATTAGTTTTAATTAAAATGGTAAAAAGGACCTCAACCAATATAAGAAATTGGCAATTTGAGTATACACGAATGACATAAACATACTGGTGTAAGTATAAATAAATATCACCAATTCCGAAATTTCGTTGTATATGAATATTATTAGTGCAATGATTGCTTCCTTAATAGTAATGTATAAAGTGTATACCACGTGTCTAATTGTGGTTGAGAAGGTGAACACAATACTGCTCACAGCAGTGCCAATCATTGCTTCAGTGGTATTAGCGGCAATAGTTGTAAAAAATCTAAAAATGAGCCCACTGACTCCGGAAATGATATCAGTAAGTCTTTCACTTATCCACTGACCCAACGCAAGACTCGATTCTATCATAGTTATAATTCCATTTCCTAACATTACAACACCACTTCCTAAAGCGCTAAACATCAATCCTGCCCCTGTATACAATCCGTTTGCAAGCATGCTTGCACCGCTATACATAGCATCAGAAACGAATGATAACCCGCTGCTGAGGGAGTTGTAGAGACCATTGTAAAGTATAGAAGTGGCACTTCCTGCAAGGGAAGAAAATGTTGAGACGCCATTATATAACGCGTCTGTGAGTCCAGAGGTTACGAATTGGCCCAAATTAAGCCCACCGGTGATCATAGACGATAGGCCGTTGGTGGTGGTTGATAAGGCGGTGCTCAAACCGCCGGTAATAGCTGAGGTACCAGCTCCTAATAGATTACCGACAGCTGAGGTACCTGCTCCTACTAGGTTGCTAGCTGCTGAGGTACCAGTACCAAGCAAGTTGCTGACAGCTGAGGTACCGGTTCCTACCAAGTTGGTAGCAGCTGAGGTTCCTGCACCTACCAGGTCACTAGCAGTTCCAATGGTCCCATTGATGGCACCACCAATGAGACCTGTTAGTCCGCCGCCTAACCAACTTGATTGGGTATAGGCTGGTGACAATAGACATAGAATGGCTAGGCCCAACAGGACCGTACTTATTTTCACCTAAAACATAATTTATATATTAGCATATTTAATAGGAAATATTTTAAAGACTAAGTCCGTACCATTGCTCAAGAGTTGTGATTTTGCGGAACCCAAACTTATGAAAGGGTATTCAAATACTAACCGAGAAGTCTTGCATATTTATACGGATAATAGAGCTCACCAGCACGGACTCCATTAGTATATTTGCAATTGGAAATGATAAAGTTTTGTTTAGTTAACCAATACGATAACAAGGAATAAATTTGCCTACATACAATGCCTGATTAGCACGGATCCAAAAAGTCCTGGTTTCATTACAGTAATACCAAAGTGTTTTATGACGTCTTTAGTCATTTTATCTTCAACTGAAGGAAATTATCGATACCGACACTCCAGAATAGATAGATAAGCTTTTACTTTACATTAATATATAGGTAATGTTGATTGATTTAATTAAAATACCTAAATATGAAGGTAATAGTTGAAATACGTCAATAGAATATGTTTTATATTTGGAACCCAGTTAATTTTTATCTGTGAGGGTCGTAAAATTATTTTCGGATATAATTAACTTTGGACAAGTAACGATAACATGTTTAAAAATGTTTAAAAATTAAAATTTACAATGTGCCAACATGTTTTCATAATTTTTATAATTTATATGTCTAATCCTGCTCAAAATAGGTTAAATTTTAGGTTAGATTAGTTTATAAAAAATATAAATCTAAATGCAGTGGTTTTATTACCAGAAAACAATTTTATTCGATGACATTTTGAGATATTTTTAACAAAACAGAAATTGTTACATTATTTACTGTTAGTTATTGTACATGATTAAGGAATAAAGGGATGTGAAAAGGCTAATCAATTGTTCAACTAAGGTAAGAACAATGGCCCTGATGACGCTAACAATTGTGGCAATAACAGTTGAGAAGAATTGTACAACACCTTGAATGAACATGCCGCTGAAGATCTCTCCAAACGAGGTGAAGACAGTACCGACTGCACCACCAACAACGGATATGCCTGCGTTAAGGCTCGTATTGACGATATTACCGAAGGTGCTAGCACCGTTTTGAATCATTCCTACGATGCCTCCAGAAAACACACTAGATATAGCATTGGTTATGGTACCTGAGAGTCCACCGGTGAGAACATTTGCAATTGATGACATTCCACCAGTAAGCATACCAGATACTCCACCGGTGAGTGCATTAGTGACTCCACTGGTTACCGAGGAAATACCACCGGTGATTCCATTGGTTACACTACCGGCAAGTCCCCCAGTAAGTCCATTTGCAATTGATGTAAGACCACCAAATTGACCATTGACAGGGTTGCTCAAGTACAAGACGGCAGTTGCAGCGAGTAAGAAAGTGAATTTACCCTAAAATGATTTAAAAATCCTTTAATGAAGTAGGTACCTTTGATTTTGCTATTATAGAATTCTTACCATTTTGTTGCTGTGTTCTGAAAAGACCTGCAGTAATAATGTTCTGCAATTTTTTTCTTATATACCAATATGGATATGAGTTGACTTCAAATAATAGCAATACATTAGACATAGATAATAAAAACAAAGATAAGTGTTATCCTTAGCAAATGGTAACATAGCTTCAATTGACAAATGGGTGACGCGTGTTTTAAGTGCTTTACAAATGAATATGATTGGACTAATGCGTAACTAGCACTTTAGCTAATTTGTTTGCAAATTGCGTGAGACCATGACGTAGGAATTAATTATAAATTGATATCAAATTAAAAGTGTCCAAAGGTCACAATATGAATATTAGCAATAATTATGGATAACAAAAGCTTTCTAATATGGAAACCTCCTACAACCTTGATAAACACACCTTTAAAGAGAAAACTAATAAGATTTTTGGAAAAATTTCATACATTTATTTATTATATAGCAAAATATAGTTTATTTATATTATAGATTTGGTAATTTACAGTCTCACGAGAGATAAAACTCTAAAAAATATAACTTTGCAGATCCTTAAAACAATAGTACCAATCCAAGTGAACAAAAGTTTAACACCGGTAATAAATACATTATTTAAAAATTGAATTAAACCAATCTGGGGACGGTCATCTGATCCATTAGGATTATTAACAACAACCCCACCATTCAATCCTCCCACAATTACGGTGCCTAAGTTGTTTACACCACCAATATTATTTGAAGTGGTAGTGACTATACCACCACCCAAATTTGTACCAATATTGACTCCACCTCCATTTATTGGTGTACCTGTATTTATTGCTTCCCCAACAATATTTGGGGTAGAAGGTGTATGAGGGAAACCACTGCTTGTACCGGTATTACAATTGGCAAGTGCAATGGTACTTTCAATTGTGTTGGCTAATCCACCCCAAATTTGAGCATTGACTTGTGTATTTAAATGCAAAATAATAACAATTGCAAATATCAGATGAGTTTTTGTCTATAAATTACAATTAAATAATTATTATGGTTGACATTTACAATATGCAGATGTCTTACCATCTTTTAATGAATTTAGATAACAGTAATTTGATTAAATAATCTGTATATCTAACTTACTTAGGTTCTAAAACAGAAACTACCACTAATCACACCGTTACCTGGTTTTATACTAGTATGTAGATAAGCTTGAAGACAAATTTTAACAAATTTAAGCAATATTACGTGCCCTATGATATCATGTTATCTTTTTGCAAGTGTTCAAATACATTTTTAAAAATAGCAAAGCAATAAATTGTAACAAATTAATGCAAGATTTGCCTTCGTCCTTGAATAAGTGGGCTTTAATTATTGATTTCACATTTACATGGTATATCAAGTTTATGTAGATATAAAATAATTTTACAAGAGCATATTAAGTGCAAAACCAATCAAAAACACTTGGAGACCAGTTAACATACTGGTAATGAGTGCAATTATTACTGCGAACATTACTATGCCAGATAATCCATTAACCATGTTGGTCATATCACTATCTACAAGATCATTGCCAATGTTGATTACACCTCCAATTACATTGTTGCCAACGTTGACTACGCCACCAACAATGACGTTACCAACATTGTCAACTATGTGATTAACTTGGTTGCCAACATTGAGAATTGGAAATGTAACGGGATCTACAACCATGCTGTGTTAATAACATCATTCAACCTAATTCAATGTTATCCTTTTACCGGTACACTCACCAGGATTATAGCAGGTAATAAGCAGATTTTGGAAGCCTGAAAATTTTTAACATAAAATAAACTAAAATCAAAGTATTTTTCATAGAGTAAGTACATACCATTTTGATTAAATTTAGTTTAAATTTTGATGGTTTCTGAGGTGATAATATTATAAACCACGATGTTACTTGATTCTAATGGTTAATATCTTTAAGGTTTTCCCCCCATGGTAATAAAGCGTTATCTATTGCAGACATGTTGGTATGTAGGGCATAAATTTGAAAAATAATGATTTTTAAGCAAAATATGTTATTGAATTGCTAAGGCACTTACGTAATAATTACAATGATGAAAATATAATATGCCCTTGCATTAGTTTTTAATATATCACATGAATTACTTTTGTTGTTGCTGTAATTTTGGAAAATATAAGTAATGCTCTTGCTGCCCTAAATTAATTGATAGTAAAACCGCATGTCAGTTTTACCGCTTGCGTAGCCTAGGTATTTAAGCATTTAGAAAAACAAAAGGTATGTCAGACCGACCATAATAGCAGCACCAATAACTAATGCTTGAGTACCAATCATGCTGAAGAATACTTTCATTGCAGTGATTATACTATTAATAAGTGCTCTGATCATTATGGACATGAAATTGCCAGTCAAACCACCAACAATGTTGGTAATTCCCCCAATGGTACCTCCTATGATGCTAGTACCTGTATTGACCGCACCACCGATGACGTTGGTTCCTGTGTTGATTGCTCCTCCAACGACATGGGTAATCATCGTCTATGCTTGAGGGGTAAGTTTCAAACATCGCACAAAGAGCAGATTTGTACTCCGAAAACTTTGTATTTACGACATCACATTGTAGGAAACCTCTTCAACTACGGTATTACCAGCATTGACTACGGACGAACCTGTATTGACAGCACCACCAATAACGTTGGTACCAAGATTTGCTGTAGCATTGGCCGCGTTTGTAATGGTACCAGTAACACCACCGACTACACTGCCCAATCCACTTCCCCATCGATCTTCCCATTGACCATTGACTGGTGTACCCAATGAGAAAATGGCAACAGCCGCAACTACCAAAAGAATCTTCGCCTGCAATAGGAATCCAATAATAAAATAACATTAGTTCCACTATTTAAATGGATGTTATTATACATACAAACCTTCCGAATCACTCTATCTATTAAAAAAAACGGCATCAAAATCTGTTGCGTAGTTTCAAACATTTAAGCGAACAAAGGGACCGGAAAAAACAGCGACTTAACTTTTATACTATGTAGTGATGCTTGCTTCCATAAATTAATTGATATTTATTGGTTGATGTAAGTTTACAGTTTGTTGCCTTAGGTATTAAAACATTTAGAAGAAGAACAAAAGGTATGTCAGACCGACCATAATAGCAGCACCAATGACTAATGCTTGAGTACCAATCATGCTGAAGAAAACTCTCATTGCAGTGATTATACTATTAATAAGTGCTCTGATCATTATGGACATGAAATTGCCAGTCAAACCACCAACAATGTTGGTAATTCCTCCAATGGTACCTCCTATGATGCTAGTACCTGTATTGACCGCACCACCGATGACGTTGGTTCCTGTGTTGATTGCACCACCAACGACATTGGTTCCTGTATTGATTGCACCACCAATTACATTGGTACCTACATTAACCACATCGCCAATGACATTAGTTCCCGTAATAACAACACCAACAATCACATTATTACCTATGTTGGTAAACGCCCAACTACGGTATTACCAGCATTGACTACGGACGAACCTGTACTGACAGCACCACCAATAACGTTGGTACTCAAGATTTGCTGTAGTACTGGCCGCGCTTTTGGTAATGGTACCAGTAACACCACCGACTACACTGCCCAATCCACTTCCCCATCGATCTTCCCATTGACCATTGACTGCGTACCTAATGAGAAAAATGGCAACAGCCGTAACTACCAAAAAGAATTTTCTGCCCGTATTAGAATCCAATAATAACAAAAACATTGACTATAAATTATTACTAACCATGTTTTATGAGTTTGTTGTAGAATATTGTGGTTCCCAATAGAAACTACAACAAAACCACGCCAGCCGTTACTTTGTTTTATACTCATATGTAGATAAGCTTTGCTGGGCCAACAAAATTGGGCTATATCACTTCAAATGATAAATACCGTTCCTCATTGCCGTAAATTTGAGTGTATGTTGCATAAATTTGTAAATCAATGAAACGGAAAACTTGTTTTGTTATTTTTTTTAATAAGTTTATTGTTATTCATTTCCATATTTGCCATATTAAATATAGAAACAAATATATAGAGTAAATAAGTAGTTACAATTAAAGATTTACTTGCTTTATTATTATTCAATTTCAAGTATTTGCACTTTCAGTACTTCTTTAACAAAACGCGTTATTTTATATTCTGTACAACAACCAAATCATAGACTCAAAGAGGAGCGCTAAGATTAAAAGTGGTTGTATAAGAAGAAAGGTAATTGGTTCAGAGACTGCGTATACAAGAATGGTTGCAAGGCTGTACAAAGTATTTTCAGCAAAATCAAAGACAACAAAGTAACTGTACTAAAAAAACTAACTGTATTCCTAATGGTGGTAACCACTAGTTTGAGGAGAGAAGTATATGACTCGGCTAGATTTGTAATCATTATCATAACCATTGACTGGAGTAGGTACTCAAGCGCAAAACGGCCAAAGCCATAATAATGATTAGCGAAATCTTTGCCTGCAATGTAGGTATAGTAAAGAAATAAATTTTATACAGGTTACTTATAATACAAGATACGAGTATACTTACCATTTTCAATGTCTTCAATTCAAGCGTGCAAAGTTTCAAACTGAAACCATGAACGAACTTGTTATCGCTTTGTTTTATACTGATATGCAGATTTATTTGGTATAAATTAGATAAGATAAATTTAGCAAAAAATGTGCTAAAATTGCTTTCGTTGTTTTGCGTGGTATGCATCCGCGTCAGCAACAAAAAAATAATTATTTTTTGTATTAATGCTGCCGAACCTACTTGACAAAATGATTTTTCTTTTAATCTTCAAATCACAAATAAGCCTTTTTTATTAGATTCATAATATATAATTAAACCAAGATACATTTATCTTTTTGGTAAATTAACCTTGACATGAAGACATTTATGGTCTGTAAATAACATACATGAACAGTTCAAGGAATATGCCCATTGGCAAAAAGGACTGAATAAGTACCTCATTACAGGTAGAACAGACATTGTAATATGCTGAATACTCTGCTAAGGTTTACTGCTGATGAAAATACGTTGCTGATACTACTCGCAACATTTCAGTTACCCCATTGGCAATACCTCCAATAACTTGACCATTAACTGATGTATCAATTGAAAATGGCCAGAGCCACAAATCCAGCAAAAATCTTAGCCTAAAATTTGCAAATTTAAAAACTGTTATTAATGGTATTCTACAAATGTTACTTACCATGTTTCAAGTATCAAAGTTAAAACATGAACGAACTACTGTTGCTTTATTTTATACTGATATGCAGATTTCTTTAAGCTAATTATTAGCAATATTTAAGCATAACATAGGTTAAACGATAAGACGCTATCTACTGCCATTGTATGATTATAAATTACATATATTTCCACATTGCATGAGATTAAAAACAATTGTTATATATTGTAAATGTTGCAAGTTTTTGTAAAGTCAAATTTAAACTTAGGCCAACTGCTTAAGCCATTTAGTAAAATATTGTTAGATAGAAAATGCAAAAAAAAATTTAAAACACCATTTTTAAAATTTAAGGTTATTTAGAGTTCCATGCTGGACATTAACATGTTTTCCGTCGAAATAATTAATTATTAAATAATGTTGTAAGTACATATTGCTATTAAATATCAAGGTCTACAAGGCAAGCCCTTAGTACCTATATTTGATCAAATAATGGTGTATATATGATTTATATAAGCCATATATAAACCATTAATTATAATTATATTTGGCGCCTCCACCAAATTTATATTTATTAATTTATTTTTTTATGAAAATTGAAAATCAACCTTTTTTATTTATAAGCATCAAAGGAAACAACTTTACTAGTAAAAACTAATAACTTTAGGGGTATGGAGCATAAAAACATATGGTAAATGTAAGTTATAATGTTAGGAAGTCTTTAAAAATATCTTGTGGGGTAATTCAAAATACCGATTAAATTATGCTACTTAGATTTATTTAAAACATGTTTGCTCGTCCTTATTTGAGCTTATATCCATAACCTAGCCCAGTATTGGTAAATAATCACTGGTATATAAACAAGCACCTGGAAAACTACCAGGAAAGCATATTTAAGCCCTTCCAGTATTCCACCACTGGAACCTTCAGCCCTGATTTCTGTAGAAGGACCAGCGTTAACAGCAACCAGGCAGAATAGGGCAAGAGCCGCAATAACTAAAGTAATCTTTGCCTGTAAAATTCAAATAAAATAATTTAAATTGACTTCTTCTACTAGTTAAACTACATGTATGTATTTACCATTTTGTAATGGTTTGGTGTGCTCGTTCTACTCTTAGCAGACTTAAGTGCCAAATAGAAAAAGTTGATTTGTTATATAGTACCTCATATCAGATCTGTTTCTGTGGAAACTTTCCCAAAATTAAAATATACTACTACAAGATAAGAACTTTACTTACTCGTAAGTATTATCAAAATATGAGTATAAATTAGGTAAATTAGCAAATCAATTTGTTGAAGTACCTACCTGTTTTTGTTTTTCACTGTTTATTATATTGCTCTGATTTAAATATTATACGTAAACAAATTCTAATGGAAAGTTTAGAAACCCCGTCTTACAAATCACAATACATAATCATTTGTGAGACGGGGTTTCTTAACTTGTTAATTACTCACAGTGCAATCAAATGGTGTAAATAAATCAACTGCCAATATTAAATATGTTCTAATGAAAATACCATAAATGTGATATTTACCATAATTGCGTAAGAATTGAAATCGATAAAATTTTTACAAATGACCAAAAAATCAAAATTGAGTTTTGAGAGATATTTTATTGAAATACCAATATTTATTACACAAGCATGGTAATTGCGGCTACAGTAGCACCAATAATGCCAAACCAGTAAATTGCATTAGCAAAAGCACCACCAGTAACAATGCTGGTAATACCACCAACAAGAGTGGCACCTGTGCTGACAACATTTCCAACTACGTTGGTACCTGCAGTAACCACATTACCAGCTACATTAGAACCAACATTAACCAAATTAGCAGCAACATTTGAACCAGCATTGACCACATTACTAGCAATGTTAGAACCAGCGTTGACTACATTACTAGCTATATTAGAACCTGTGTTGACCGCTCCAGTTACTACAGTGGTACCAGCGTTAAGAACATTGGTCCCGGATGCAACCGTGTTTGAAACTCCACTGGTGATACCAGTAACCACATTGGTACCAGCGTTAATGGCACCAGCCAAACCACTCAAACCTTGACCATTAACTTCTACACTTAGGTACAAGGTGGCAAAAGTTACAATAACAAGAATCTTAGTCTACAATTTTCATATAAATTAATTCCAAACACTATTATTATAAAAAAACTAGAGATTGACACTTACCATGTTTTATGCTATTGAATTTTGTTACTGTTGGGTAGTAAATACTAAGTACAATTAATAACTCCACACTTTAATTTATAGTCAAATATTGATCAATTTCTGATTTTGAAATAACTAACGTAAATATATACGATAACACATTATCAAAAATATTGCTTTATTTATTTAAAAAACAAATGCGAAGTATTGGTTACAAATAAATTTTTATTAACATTATGAGTTATTACATCAAATTTCAAGAGTTATTGTTTTATGATATTAATCGAGAACAGGAAAAGCCGACATGACAGCGCTGGTAAGTTGTCCAATTGTTTCCCACATGAATTGCCACAATGCAATAGCTGTAGCCACAGCCTCATTGTACATTGCAATAACTGTGGCTCTAATCATAGCAGATATAGCACTGATTGCTGAATTTATCATGGTTTGCATTACACCGTTGGTTAAACCTCCAATGATACCTGTCACACCTCCCATCAATCCGCCTGCAACGTTACCAAGCAAACCAGTACCGGTGTTAAGAACACCACCAACAACACCTCCTAGGACGTTGGTTCCGGTATTGAGGGCACCACCAATGACACTGGTACCTGTGTTGACCACACCACCAACAATGTTGGTTCCAGCATTGACTGCACCACCGACTACAGTGGTACCAGCGTTGACTGCTCCAGTAACTACATTAGTGGTGGTGTTGACTACACCATTGACCACTCCTCCAACCACGGTGTTACCAGCATTGACCACACCACCAACAACATTAGTGGTTGTGTTTACAACTCCCCCAACTACTCCTCCAACTACATTTGTACCAGCATTGACTACGGACGAACCTACATTGACAGCACTACCAACAACGCTTGTAGTAGCATTAGCAAGTCCTCCAACTAGACCACTGCCAACACTACCTACACCATTAACAACACCACCAACTAAACTTCCTAGTCCCCATTGGCATGATACAGGGGCGGACAATTGCAAAATTGCAATGGTTGCCACCAGGATACTTATCTTCATCTAAATCAAAAGAATTATATAAATTTAAGTAACATTTCTTTTTCTAATGGCCTACCATAATGTTAGAATCTTCTTGTTAAGTAACAAAGTGGAAACTAAAAAATTGACAAATAATAAAGTCTTATATAGTAAGACACACTTAAAAAACAATTAGATAATTATTTTTAGAGATAAAAAGCAATCAATATATTTTTAAACGCGAAAATATGAATTTTTAAACTAAAACTTGCATCATAAGCTTTGCAGGGTATGTATTTTTAAAAGGAATATAATTTATTGTTAAATCATTTGCGTCACCTAGACCTAAATATGGAAATTTCTGTATTTACCGTTTTTACATAGAAAAAATGACTTCAAAGTAATATCTGTTAATTTAAAAGCTTTTAAAATGTATGAATTTAAAATATGGATTGATACTAACGTATAATAGTGTATGCAGTATCAAGTGGCTAAACGGTAGTTATAGTCATGAAATTGATTAAGAGCAGCAGCAGCGTATACTTTGATTTGTTTGACTGACGTCGCATTGCATTTAATATGGTTTTGTGCAGCACCGTAAGCAAATGCGCAGGCGCAAGCTCCATCCGTAAATAAAGCCCGTGACTAAAGTACTTTAGTCACGGTTTTGATCGCCCGTGTTTAAAATACTATTTTTTGTGTTTTAAAACCGTTAAAAACTGGTGCGTCAATGGTGAAAATAGAAAAAAACTTTGATTTAAACATAAAGTTGTAGCTACGTTTATTGTTTAAGTAAAGCTAATCAATCATAATACAACTTTTAACCAGAGGTGGTAACTGGACGAAGGTTGCTAATAAATTCCTGGACATTCGAAGTAATTTCATTGACCAATTTATTACCTTCATCCTTGATAGTAGTAACTGTCTCCCGGACCTCATCAGTGACGACCTCAACAACTTCAATAACAACCTTTCTGATCGCTGCGATCAATCCAGAAATCATTCCGCTTGCGGCGAATGATGTGATGCTATTAACCACCTGATTGACTTCGTTCAGCGTATTTGAAATAGTTTGGCCCACACCACTGGTAATCACACCTACCACGTTGATGCCATTGCTAGCTGCATTTCCGGCGTTATTTGCAACAGTGGCAACTACATTACCCACATTAGTGGTAGTGTCAGCAATAACGTTGGCAACGTTGTTGGCAACGTTGTTAGTGACTGTAGCTGCGTTGATAACACTGCTGGTAACAACGTTGGTGACACCATTAGTTACTTGGTTGATCATACCAAAAATTCTTGGTTCTTCTTGACATACTGCAGGTGTAGCCAAGGCAAAAGCAGCAAGGACTGTGACAAAGAATGTAGGGTTCACCTGTAGACAAATATAAATTAGTTATGGTTTAAAGAGGGTTATTAACCCAGGTACCATTTTGAAGACAAATATTTTACTATTTTAAAAGGTTTCCTGACCAAATCCTATATATACGTAAATAATAATCTGTGCAAATGTATATATTCGGTATAAATTTGCGTAAGTGTTTAAAAACATGATAACATGTGTAAAATTCAAATTTGATGACGTTTTGGGTTTTTGGTCGTTTTGCTAAGGTTTAGACTAATTTTTGAATATTTATCACAAATTATGTTATTTTTGTTTTAGCAAATAGAATTCATAATTAAATTAAGAATATATTCAATTTATCTAACACAGGGTCTGTATATTTTTATAGAAAATTTTTATTTAAAATATAAATATAAATTTCGATGATAAAGCATAGATTTTATTTTTTAGGTTTTCAATTTTCAATTTTTTCAAATTTCAGAATTTTTATCCAGTTTGAACCACAATTCTAAAATTACTCAGAAAAGTAGTAATAACTCTGATAATTTCATTTTGCGTAGTAGTCAGGAAGATAACTATCTCATTCCTGATCATAATAGCAGCATTGTATACAATTCTACCAAGAGACCCAATAAACGTAGCGATCAAGTCGCTACCAAGGAACGTCACTAGACCTTGAAGCAAAAGTGAAGTTGCTGCTCCAATAATTCCAGTTAATCCATTAATCGTTGTAGAAATAGCATCGGAGACTGCTATGACTACACCTCAACCATATTACCAATAACAGATATACCAGTACCCAAAATAGTACCACCAGCAAAAACAACCGATGCAATTGTTTCACTTGTTCCAGTAATAGTAGCTCCTGCAAGTTGATATGCCGTAATGATAGCAGAACCTA
Organism: Dalotia coriaria; assembly: GCF_025399875.1. Lineage (NCBI taxonomy): Eukaryota > Metazoa > Arthropoda > Insecta > Coleoptera > Staphylinidae > Dalotia > Dalotia coriaria. The sequence continues at coordinate 3,567,535 of NW_027045451.1, forward strand.
ATTGAGCTAGTCCCGCAGAGATAGCGCTTTGGATATAGATGGCGGTGTTGTATAAAACGTCACGGATATTATAGAAAGCGTTGGAGAGGCTTGAACCAATATATCTGATAAAAGCCATGCCGTTGGTCGTAATAAAGTTGATGGTGTTAGTAATTCCAGAATAGATCATTCCATAAACACTGCTGATGATATCACGTAAATTGGTTATCAGATAAACCAGGTTAGAAGAAATTTGTCTGAATATATCAATGGTGTTGCTAATAAGTGTGGTTAAACCTGTGGTAAGAGCTGTATAGATGAATCTGCCAATATTAGTGGTTAAATCTCGTAGATTAGTAACAATTTCATATAAAATATCACTAAGGTTGTTGGTAATGATATTAGCAACGGTTGCAGCTGTTTGTATTCCAGTGCTTATTCCAGAATATATCATTCTGATAATTGCTTCCAATATTTCACGTAAATTTGTGATGACATAGCTGAGACCAGAGGTGAGTGCTCTATAGATGTTTCCAGCTATACCAGAAAAGAAATTGTAACCAGCTAATGCAGCGTTATACAAAATTCTAACTAATCTATCAATAGCACTTCCAAGATTTAGAAGCGCATTGTAAAGATTTGTGTTGATATTTCTGATAAATTCAAAAATATAACGGACGACGTTTCCTAGACTTTCCGTGAATGTAGAATAGACAAATCTTATAATTCCATCTAAAATGGTCCCAAAATTCGTGATCAAATAATATAGGTTATCTGTGAGTTGACTGATGCTTGTAGAAATGAATGTAAACACTCCACTTAAAACTGCTGTAAGTCTGGAATAGATCATGGTGGCGATTGTGGTAATAGCTTCCCTAAAGTTGGTGATAAAGTAGTAGATATTTGAAAACGCTCCTGATATCAAACTCATAATATTACGGGTTACCATATTCAGAACTTCTCTTATATTTGTGACTATGTTGATTCCAAAGTTGATAAAACCATCAATGATCCCAGAAAAATTATAATAAATCATTGAAACAATATTGCTTACAATATTTCCCAGATTTCCAAAAATATTACTCAGATTTGAACCAATCAGACTTAGAAATTCATAAGTACTACTCAGGAGATTTCTTATTACTGAAGTAAATACTGAAGTTAAGTTTCCAACCAATTCACGCATATTAGTAATACCATAGTAGATGTAACTAGAGAATTCAGTGATGAGTGTGTTGATGGTACTCCCAATACTACCAACGACATACATAACACTGGAATAGATCATACTTCCGGCTTCACGAAAATTGGTCAGAATAAAAGACAGCGTAACACTGAATTCCCTGATGATAACATTCGTAATTGTTTCCATGTTGTTGATTAGCGCAATGAGGAGATTGGCGGTTCCTGAAATAGCGCCTGTGAGGGCATTTGCAATACCCAGATTAACCGTAACCGTGGTGGATCCTGTTGATCCCCCTTGGCCAACTACTGGCATCGAGAGGGCCAACACAGCAATTGCTGCAACAACAATTGTGAGTCTAGCCTGAAAAAAATCACATTTATTTATAGAATTTATGAGTAATATTAATATGAGTAATTTAATAAGTACCATGTTGTTGATACTCGTAGGCAGATCATTCACAACTATTGGACTTGTTCTTTGGAAAAATCTTATATACAAGTCAATAAACACGATTCGGGAAAATTTGTATATTCTTTCATGAATATGCGTTGATTTAAAATGTGATAATACAAGATAAAATGTAAATTCAATGGCGTATAGGACGGATAATTAGTAATTTGTATTAAATTGTGGTAAAATATTGAGTGAATTTTACATAATTATCATATGTTCGGGTATTTTTTTGAAAACATGAAGCTCAACATTAAATTATGTTTTATAATTTTTAAAGTGGGTTACGTATTGCAATTTGTGCACTATTTGATAAGAAATACGTGTCAAAGCATGAATTTGGTGACATTGAACTTATTTGTTCTAATTGCGCATACGCATTTGCATTAGGAATAAAATCTAACCTATTTTTAGGATTTTTAAGGTTATTGTAAGTAAAATTTTAATTTTTTGTTTTTTAACTTTTTTTAGAAACTAAATCTTTGGAGTTGCATAATATAATGAATCATATTTTGTAGTAGCGCCTGCATATTGAATGAATGCACTTGAAATATTTTGTCAGCGTGCCTTGCACCATCGCATTAGTGAGGTGTTACGAGATTCAATTTTCCGCGGCGCTTTCCAACCGAAACGCGAATTGCATTCTTCATACTATTTTACCCGTGGCCTTTGTGCCGCGCCACGCTAGTGCAACTTGCAAAATCCGCTATTATTGGAAAAGTTGACACAATCACAATACAGCTTTATGGCGCGCCTTGCGATCGGCAATTTCCCGCACGAGACCTCGCTTTCTGCAACAATAAAGTGCAAAGCTCTCAGCGTTGAAATTCCGCACAATTCCGGATTACATTTTCGATCCTTAATGGTTTACTGCAGTGCAATTATCACGTCACATTTATGTGACATCTAGATCAGCACTGGATTTATTTTTTTCTCCTAACGAAGAAGAAAACAGAGGTGTTTGGGGACTAGCCCCTTCAGTTTTTCGACGTCTTGGTAAATAAACAACACAAACCAAAGTGAATGAGTTTCGTAATTAACAAAAGAAAAAGTTTCCAAATTTCCGGCCAAAGAAAAATACGAACAAGTAAAACGCGAAGAGATGCACTCAACTAAAACTTTCTTTAATTTATAAGAAGATTCGTCGAAAAATGTCCAGATTCAAGATTAATCACAAAAGCTTTGTTTAATTATTTATTAAGCGAATGTCTGTAGACGCGTGTTGGGATTTCATCCTTTCATCCACTTACCTTTTTGCGCGCAAATAAAGCCAACACCCATGGCCAACAAACCGCAGGATTGCAGGACCTCTAAAAGTGTAATATATTCGAGTGTCGATTTATTTATTCCGTTCGAGTCCGGGTCAAGGACTCACTTGACGATTCTTCCAATTCCGTGCGTTGCTACCGCTCCTGATCATGCAGAAGAGCAAAAAAAGCACACATACACAAGAAGAACAGTGCGGCGAGTGCAAACGAAGCATGAAGAACTGAATAAAACGAATGCTGAATATCAATTGAGCTTTCTTTGAATTTGCAGCGATATCAAAGAGTTCTGCAACAAAACAATAACACGCAAAATGATTTTTATGTTTGTCTGGCTGTGAGTGGAAATTTATTCAGGAAATAATATAAAACACACAATAAATGAATGACGCTTTGTTTATAATTCTCTGTATTAACGTTAGCCTATTTATGAATAATAAATTTACACTTTAATTATTTCAATAAATCACAAACGATACATAGTACAAAACAGGATAAAAATATTTTAAATATGTACATATTTTATTTTACAAAAATAATTATGTTTAATTCCTTGATTTAATAAAAACATTATCGTTCACTATGGATTCCAACCCTTATAAATCCGTTTAAGTATTAAATTGTTTAAATTTTATCATTTTTAAATGGCTTTCTGTATTTATAATGCTACATACAATCATTTTATTACCATTAAGCCATTAATGATTCCAAAGAGATGTAATGAGATAGATTACTGTATAGATATTGTAATTACTAAAATTTATGATTACGTTCCGACATTTCTAATGTCCATCATATCATCATATCACTTTTTTTCCATTCAAAATTTAATTTTTTATTTTTTATTTAAGTTTTATAATAATAGTGAATTATTCAACTGTTGGATACTCTTCCAATGAATATGCTCATCATTGTAATAATGATGTGGTAGAAGAGGTTCATTGTGATGATGGAAGCTCCATTTGCGTGCAACATGGCCGCCGGATTCTCCTCTGTAAACAAACATCACAAAAACACTTTTAGTCTTACCTTGAGAATGAATCTCAATATGCGGGAAAGTTTTCCCAGTCAGTAAACATTCTCTTTAACTAAAGCGTTAAACGTTGTACCTAATGACGATGGTATCATTACAATTATAAGGACCGACGTCGACGGCCTGACATGATTGAATTATTGCGCGCCGCGAAACGTCTGGGAATGCTGTGGCGTGCCCACGGGACGGGTCGGCAATGAGGGTCTTACCTTCGGTGGCGTTCAGCACGTGGACGTTGATGTGCGCCGGCACGGCATTCGACGGCTTGCAAGTGTAATTGCCGTCGTGCGATTTGTCGGCGTCCGGGACGATTAGGACGTTCGACGCCGAATTAGTCAGCGCCTGCACGCCCGCATCGTAATTGATCATCCTGTCCTCGTGATACCAGAACACGTACTCGGGCGGTTCGGTCGACTGCCTTATCTGGCACGCCAAGTGCAGTGTGGAACCGGCACGCAGATGCAAATCGGGCGCGCCCAAGATCTCCGCGTAGGCTTCTGCGCACAGAAATCGCTTAATAAAATCACACGTAATCAATCCGGGCACGTCCGGATTCCAGGTGATTGAAATATCATCATGATGAAAATTGATTTGTAATTTTATTCAAAATACGTACTGGTAACCTTCAAATGAATGAGGATAATGGTCGGTGGATGCGTGGAAACTTGACACTTGTAGACACCCTCATCCTCGACGTGCACATGCTTAATGACGAGCCCCCAATTCTGCAAGTGGCGAATGTGCTCGACGTAATAGCGATCGTCGGCAGTGTGCTTGCTGACGCCGACGGAGAGCAGCGTCGACGGCGTCGCCGATGGCCATTGACGTAGCCACAATACCTGAGTGCACACACAGCTCCAAATAACATCAAGAAACCATGTCAAACACACCGCACAGATCAATAAACTCTAGCAAACTCCAAAGCACTTACCGTTCCACTATTTTTTTTCACCACGCATGGTAATGACGCGGTGCCACCAATTTGCGCCCAGACGATTGTTGAGTTCTCAGTGGAGAAGACATTTGATCGACTGTTCTTTTCACTTCCCTGCTTGTCAAAGACTTTTCCATTTGTCTTCTCAACATTTTTTCGAGTTTCACTTGGTTTGGCATCATCAATACTTCTTTCTGCTCGAAATTCTATTTTATCTGTGAATTAGATTTTAAAAATTGTTTTTTTTTTGTTTTTTCATTCAAAAAACAAGAAAATTTTAGTAAATTCTTTTTAGTTTTTTTTATAAGTTGTCCGCGTGTGCTACAAATTAAAAAACCGGATGTCAGCGACGTTGGAAATAAACTCAAAGCGTTTTTTCGCGTGGCGCGCCACCAATTTCTTTGAATAAAGAAAGAGTTAATGCAGGAACTCGCCAGCGTTCCGAACGTATAGGTAATTCATTAATAATAATTGCACTTTTAGGTCTGCCAACCAAGTCGTAGATCTTTGTCGATAGTGAAACATTGAATGGCATCAAAGTCCCTTCACCCCTTACGCCCGTAATTTACCAAACGTGTTTTCCTGCCTTTTCCATGTCGCATAAAAAAATTCGATACATAACTCAACCCGATACGAACAATTTTTCGCTCCAAGCTGCAAACTTTTTTACAAGCTGAATAGTGCAACGCGCAACCCCGAACGGAGACAACTTTAATGTTTGTCATTGTTTCAATGAATGGCACCGCGAATAAATTAAATTAAAACTACGCGCGCACTGCTCTGAATAAAACAGCAATAAACTGTCAAAGTATTAAACAATAAACATTTATATGCCGCGCCAGAAAGTTGCCGCGACAGACAAACAAGTTGGTTGCTTTAGAAAAGCAAACTTCGGTTTGCACATACAACTGGCATCGCATTACATTCTTTGCTTGTTTCGCTTGTTTCGCAAAGTTACGGCCGCGGCATAATAACGACTAACTTGTGATTTAACTTGGCCGGGGTGGTATTCTTGTTAGGTAAAACGTGTTATTGTTTTCTTCGCCGCTGCAGGCGGAGTCCTCGGAGATAACAAGAGGCGACGCGCATTAAAAGTGTATTTGTTTTGGTGCCCACACGGTATTATTTCAGAGCGCTGCTGGGGAAAAAGTATTTGCTCGCAATTTGCAATAAAACTTAAAATTTTATTTAAATGAAGTCCGCGTCGACCGCAAAGCACATAATACTCGAAAGACGGCAAAGAGCGAAGACGAGAAGACCTTAAACTGCAAACAAATAAAACAACCAAACGACAAATAACTGCAAACATGAAATAAATGCTGAAGGAAATCTGAATGGAAACAAAGATTCAAGTTGGATGTTTTATCATCTTAAACATTTAAAAACGTCGCATTTAACTTTATTCGTGAAAATATTTGAACAAATATGTAACTGGCAAAGAACTCCAGCATTGACTACAAGTCCACACTCCAGTAATGTTGTTACGGCAATACGCGAATGCAAATTGCCACTCGTAAAGTTTGTTTATTCGTTTATTTTCATTTCGTTTTGCTCTCTTTGTTGTTAACGTTTCGACGGTGGCGTTTGCGCGTCTATTTCCGTATGTAAATGCTGCGTTTGTGCGCTTTTTTTGTTAAGGCGGTGGTCTTAACATTGTACCCTCAACTTTCTCACACCCCGCCAGCCACCAGGCTGAATTCATATGCTTTTTAGCCGAGTGGCGGTGGTTATTTTATCTCTGTTTGCGCGGTGTGTAACAAGTTGCATGAATAAAGAAAAGCGGGCGATGTGTGCGCGACGCATAAATATTCGATCCAATTTAATGCCGAAGAAAGAATGGGCTAGATAACCGAAAAGAGCATCAAACGTCGTCGACAAAACTAACAGTCGAGTCGAGTGCTGGTGGCTGCACGAAGAAGTGAAAAGGGTGCGCGTTGTTTGAGGCCTTTGAAAGTGCGCACAAAGCTGTGGAGGAAAAATGTATGCGAACGGGAAACGGAACGTAATACGCAGAAAAGGCGTTCGGAAATAAAAACAAAGCCGAACGTCTCGTGACATTGCAGGAGAGATATGCGAATGCAAAAAGGGTTTTTTTTCTGCTGGATTTACAAAAAAACATTGTTATCACAAAGCAATCTTAAACACCAACACAAGATATTTATAACAAATTATTTAGATAGAAATGTATTGAATTTTCATTTATTTTAAACGCGGTTTATAGAATTTAGCAAGTATTTCACCTAAGTTGCCAAAGAATAAACTAGACGATGTATAAAGTATGGAAACAATGGAAAAAAGAAAGAAAAAATAAAGAAAAATTTATAGCATCCTATAGGCATCTCCCCTCGGATAGAAAGCCGTTGTGTACATGCATGTGTTACAATCTTGCAATACGAGAATTTGGGAACGACCCGAAATTCGTAGAGCCAGCCGACGCCGACATTATTGCAAAGAAAGGATGCCCAAAGCAAGACGAGCAACACATGCGAATAGAAAACATACATTGTTTCCAGAAAATACAAGACAGAAGCGAAACAGAAAGAAAAAACAACGACCAACAAGTATCGGTCGGAGAGACACAATCTCGAATCTCTAAAAGAAGAATTATAAAAACTGCTGAACGCTGAACTTTTCCAGATTTCGTAAAATCTATTCCATGCATTTCGCTTGTAATCCCAAATAGATTCGACTGATATTTTAACCGTAAGCAGGAATTTTATTAGAATGTGTTGTGGTGTGTTGTTCATTAACTCATGGATTAATTAGATTCATGACCCCAGCGAGCGTCTTCTTCGTATCCAAGAAGTTGGAGTCGCCCGCGTCGCTTTTCGGTTCTTCGAGTTTGGGTTTCGGTCTGGTTGAGTAAATTTCACCACCGAGATGAAAGTTGAGAGCAGCAGCAAGTGGCGCTGGAGACGAGGGTCCTCTCGCTTCGCAGGACTACGCCCAGCACAGCCGCGCGCGGGCGATATTAGTGTCCCTATTTAACTTTTATGGTAGTTTAGTAGTTAGCCGATGTTTCTTGTTATATTTCCTGTTCGCTGAGTGCAACCTCGGCTTAAGATATACAGATAATACAAGAAAACTTTTATTTTTACATAAAATATTCAATTTTTCAGAATAAACTAATTGTATTAACTAAATTTGATAAATTTTAAGTTTAAATTAATTTATTTTTATTTTTTTACAATTTTGGGAGAAAAATTTATTACATTTTTTAGATTTTTTGACTAAAAATTTTAAATTTTAATAAAATTTTATGTTTTGCAACACCCTGTATGTAAATACAAGACATTCGGCACTTTTCCTTGATTTCGTTGGCTGGCTCGACCCCAGACGTTAACTATATATTTACTTCTCTGATGGCATTGCTTGGAAGACTTGCTCGTTTTTGGTTTTGTGGAGCATCAGCGAAGCGGAAATGCGAAAGAGCGGAAAACTTTTAAACTAAGTACATAAACTCGTCTTCACCATTTAACTTGTCCTAAAACACGCGTTTCTGCATCTTGGCTGTCGCCGTGCTCGAGTAATTGTCCGTAATATTTGTTGCGTTACACTTCAATTCCATCACTATTTACGCACGCACAAAACACAACCTAAAATATATTTTAGGTTATGTATTGAATATACCTATATCAAAACATATCGCATGTAATATTTTACAATGCGTAAAATAGGAAACTAATAAATGTTTTACTGAAGGCATGAAAAGCATGGGCTCAGTTCCCCATCGGCCCTAGTCGCAAATAAAAACCGCGACCTTCCATCTTCCAGTCCCCATTGCGTCCATACTTCACGGCGACGCCATAACTCCTCATGCAACCATCCTGTTGTCCCCCATTTTATCGTCACTTCTTATATCACACTTTATAACATTGTCGTCGCGAACGCGTAAAAAATGTTTGAAGAAATGCCCGGCGGCCTTAAATTTTAGAACACGCGTATGAATAACAACACCAGAAGCAGAAGATCGATGGGTCTTCATTTTATACTCCACATCTACACGTCCCATCTCCCCATACAAGTTTTTAACACTTCACACTTGTTAAAATTTTATTTTATTTCAAATAAAATCAAAAAAATAAAATCAAAAGAAGGGTATGAATCCAGATTGCAAAGCTAGGAATATAGAAGCTAAGAATGCTGTCCGAAGAATAGCCATCGAAAAGAATATCTAAAAATAGTGGGAATGGTCTCCGAGAGAAAATTCGCCGGATCAGTGAAAACCTTCCTCGCACGTGACGCCAATATGTCAACCAGAATCATAACGTCGAGGAGGTTTTTTTTTTCTTTCATAACATAAAAGCGAAGCGAAGTTCTTTACATCCTATAATACCATCCGATGCTCTCTATTTCGCTCGGCTTCTTATATCCCACGGTTAAACCGAGGGTTTTACAAGTATCGCTCGTAATATACGACGGTTATATTTCCGCTTCGTGCACGCTGTATGTGCCAATTCTGCATCTCGTTTTTCACGCACGGCTTGCGCCCTGTACTTGCATAAATCCATTCTGTTTATGAGCATAAAACCCAACTAACGAATTTTACACCTACCTACGCACCGAATTAAATTTATGCAGGAATAATATCTTCTTCACTTGAGGAATTATGATTCATAGTACTAAATGTTGAATAAATATAAGTAAAAATAGACAGATTCGGTTGGGATGGAAGTGAATGCAACATTTGTAAGAAAAGCAATGAAGATGACAGCAAACAGGTGCACATTGCAGAAGATTTACGCACGATACACGCCTTGCTTGTTAATGCGCAAGGCGGTGTCCCCCCATTCATATTCTTCGCTCATTGCGCTTTCGAGTCTTCGGCGATGCGCGTCGTCGCCCCCGCACGCTTACACTTTTTGCATGCATACTCAATTTCGCCGGCGGTTTTTGTTACTCTCATCATTTACTCCCGCCTGGATGCCTCGTATAAAATACCACTAACAAAATTACTGCGCAATGTTGAAATATTGCACACGTCTTGACATCTCATCAGCAAAAAACACGTTTTGTGCAAAATTCCACACATAAATGTATTAAAATTTGACTGATAGTTTTTGATTGCATTTACCTGATTGGAATCCATGATAAAATTTAGTCGTACTCGTGATTGCGATGAGATTGATGACCATCAACAACAGAACGACATGATTGACGGACGTTGCAACACGAACCATCATTGCCTGGGTTTTTTTCCTGCCTTTGGAAACCCTCGTCAGTTCAAATAGCGACTTCTACCAAGGCCGCTCCCATTATTTTTCACCTCCTGCTGGCAGTTCCGGGTTTTTCTGAAAGTCTGAAAGCAGAGGAAGAAAAAAACGTATGCAATTAATACCACATTAGCAATGAATTAATCATCGGGCAGAATTTGCAATTAGCGCCCGTTGCGGTGGTTGGATCCAGGGGCAAGAGAGGCGAATCCGTGGCGAGTTGATTAAAGCACATTATGCGCCTCCCGGAGTACCTTTCCGGTATGTGCGCGATGCACAAGTATAAATCACGTCGCGCTCGTTCGCGGATATCTCGCAAACCCCTCATTTACGAATTATTTGCCAAGCGGCGCGCCCGCCCCCGGTGCGCTAAATGGGCTCGAGTATGAATTCGAAATGCGCGTTGGGGAAGCTGCACGAATTCCTTTCTTGCAGTGCTCGAAACTGCTCGAGAGCGCCTGTCTATTTGCAAACATGAATTATCGCGCGCGGGCGAAACGAAGACGCGCCGTCGACTCAAGGGATAATAATTAATCCTAATTAAGTAATAATACTAATCCGACCCGAACATTTCGAGCATCAGCATTAGCACCCAACTACTTCCATGTGCCGCACGCCGCCATTCCATGACTGACTGCCGCCATATTTCGCTCATCTTGGACGTTACTCAGCAAATCTACAGATTTGCGAATGGATCCGAGTGGAAATCAAGAAACGAATCATGCTCTGTCAGAATTAGCACACTAAACTCCAAAACTTACGAATTACGGTTATTTTAGACTAGTATACAGAGTGTTTTTGAGGAAAATTTAAATATTTAAAAAAAATAATAACATATTATGCTATTTTATGTCTGAAATAATTTTATTTCTATTTAGAGTCGGGGAAAATGAGCGGAAATTTCAACCAGATGTAACAACGATAAAACTTTGACCTCGACTCATGGAAGATCATTTGGGTTAATTAACGTTAATCGAATTAGTATAATTGCACCCAGCCCTCGAGATATTACCAGATTCTTGATTAGTTTCCAACCAACCAAAATGTAAATTTTACTTGATTTCCATTACTATTTCTAATAATCACAATAAAATACTCTACCACTACTAAAACCCATTTATTTCCTATAAATTAATGTAAAAACTCAAATTTTCAAAAATTTTCATGTTAAATATTTCATTTTCTCAACATTTTCAAATGTAAAACCCTAATGCAAGCCGTAAATCATCTTGTTAAACGCTTAAAAGCTTAATATCTTTCAACTTACTTAAGCAATAAAAATAAACTTTATGCGTTTGAGTCAAAAACATTTTTGTTCCCCGCTAAATAACTCGACATAACAGATACATGACTCCTGGAAGTGTTGGGCTTGTCGCAACCAAAGAACGGATAAAGCGAGCCGCGATTCTAAATAAATAATAAAATGAAAATAGAAAATTAACACGCGGCGGTAGCAATGGTGCAAAGTGCCGACATTCTTTAATGTGTCGTGAGCTTAATGCGGCTGCATGTACTCGATGTGTTTAAATTTAAACACATAGATATAAGAGATTTACGAAGAGATATTTAGCTCTTACATTCATTCATCCCTATGCCAACAAGATGTAAAAATAGATTTCATTAAGTTCTGTTTTTTTTGTTGAATGTGAATGTTGCTACCTTGGGAGAAATAAAAGTTCCTTTAACGGCTTTTATTAATTACACGTTTGGAAGTCTTTTGAAAGCCTTTAGAAATAATTAGTAATTGATGTTCGACTGCGTCATTACGCTGTTGGCGATATCATAAATTATTGAGCAGACAAAGGTGCCCTCCGTCCCACGCCGGAAAGAATGGAATTATTCATGAATTATTAACTTCTTCGGTATTAGTAATTCCATAATAGTTAATCGGGGTGATCTCGCGGAGTTGATTGACTTTGGAATTTTCACTGCGGAGGATTATAAAGTTGAGCCTGCGAGCGCATTAGCCATTCTCAAGCATCATCATCCAATCGATGAAAGTTTTAATTTCATAATTGAAAGCTTAGTTTAAAGTTTAATCATTTAAATAAACTCCATTAGCTGCGTTTGAGTCTATTAAAACTTAATGCGATGCGGCACGCAAACAGATTTTCATATTTTTAACCAAAAAAAAATTATTTTATTTGTAAAAACAACTTGTTTTATGTTTCGAGCGTGAGTTTTAATGCCTGCGATTGCAATTTAATTTAATTTCGGCTGCTGGTTGTCGTTGCTCTTTCGTTTATTTTTTCCGGCGCAAGGCGACGTCTTCAAGAGCACGGAAATGGACTTTGCGACGAGTTTTATTGCGCCACGACTTTTGATTCGTCAATTCATTCTTTACGCTCGCGAAACGCAACGTACATTTAAAATCTGCGACCTATAGAAAAGCAAGAATCACCTTCATTAGAAATTCTAATTAATAATATAAGAACGGGCAATTAATCTTACAAAAATCTCCATTTTACGACTCAAAATATAATAAACTCGCTTTTATGACAATAAAAATGTCAAATTTAAATTTTAGTTCTATAAAACGTGATAATTCATGTGTGGTGGCGCTGTAAGTCAACTGTCAAAAACACCGTTACGCGCGTTTTGCAGTTTGTTCTGACCTCTTGGTTATGTATAAAATTACAATGTTTCTAAAGCATACAGAACATATCCTATCAAAAGAAGTAGTAGATATTCCCGTTAACGAATTTAAAAGGCAATTTCTGTTTCAACTCTCTCACAATTCGACACGAAGCAATCGCAGAATGTTGCACTTGGGGCTATAAAACCGGCAAGTACTAAAAAATGTTTTCCAAGCAGAAGTTCGGTGTGCCCTGAAGAGTGTATTATGTTCTGACCTAGTTCACCATACGTTCAACTACGTGTTGTCTCTTAAAACAAGCGTGAAATCGTGGAGTGCATTCGTCTGCGGTTCAAATGTGGCACGCGAAGAAAATTACAAGCAAGAAATTAGCTCCAATTACGAATACGTCGAAGCACTTTTTCAATTACGCGCAGCAACATGAGCATGTTAGACTAAACATTGACTTAATCTTTGTTTCCAACTTTGATGTTTGTGAAATTTTCTAGAGTTGAAATGCGCCCGCATTTGTTTGAGATTCTGGGATTATTTTTCTATACACGAAACACAAGCAGGTCTTGCTCGAATAGACAGACATTCAGGTTGGCTTGCCAGCGTCGAGTTTATAGAATACTAGAAGCACGTATTACAATTTTCCGGCGTGCAGTTTCGGGAAAGTTTCTGCAATTTCAGTAGGCGGACGCACTCGACGTCGCAACTTGGCCCCGAAACTACGTGCGCATCTTCAAATATAAAATATAAAATGGAATATAGAATAAACCGAGCTCGCACGAATAAAAAATGAAATTCAACGCTTTATATTGAGTGTTGGAAGTTGGAATGTCGTAAAAATTCCAATTTCACAACTCGTAAAAACTTCAGAAATATATATGAAAGCATTCGTTATAGATAATACAATCAATACATTACAATTAATCACGCATCTGATAATAATACGGGTATTCATAGTGAGTGTTCGTTTCGGTTCGTTATTAAATCCATTAATATTTAAATTCATTCAAAAGCGACGTCGCGTGTATGTTCGATCCTTGCCAGAGGGCTTAAAACTTTTCCCTGTTAGCAATATCGCAGAATGCGATACTAACAACAACTATAATTGAATTACTGGCACGCAGTTTCTGCATTCCACATATCTCTATGCGTTATTCTCAAGTTGGTAACATGTTGATAATAAAATTTCCAAGCGTGACTTTGACTGAGTGAAAATTGAAACAAAAGTTATTCAAAGCAAAATATTATGGTAATTCCAATACGAATTATTCAAGTATATAATTTGGTTTCAATCTTTACATATTTTCGTGTCTTAGTTGGTGAATAATTGTTTAAATTTATAAATTGTTGTTGATTCTAGGATGTTCGTAATTGTTGTGTTAAAATTAATAGAGTGTTGATGGAAACAATACATTAAGATGTAATTAGTGTGAAAAAGTTTAAAGTGTACATCAAAACTATACATTTTGCAAGTTTGGCGTGGTATTGAAGTGAGTATTCAGCAAACTTTTCTAAATTTTCAAGCGCATTGATTAACAACCGTTCTAACCTACAACTTTACTTGTGTTGTGAATTGATTTCATAGCAAATTTTTAAATTGTTTTTAACGTGTGAGGTCTGCTAATACTATTGTATAAAACTTTAAATAAATTTTCAACGTAGTAAAAGGAAAAAAGTTGAAGACGCTATATAACGAAAAAAACATACGAGATTGGGTGCAGCATGCAGAATATATGAGGCAAGTTGAAAAGGATTGGTTTTATACACGAGCAGACGGACGTAATAAAAGCATGTTAAAAACTATCACGAGCCTAAAATGTTGTTGAAAACGTTGAGAAATTAGCGAAAAGGAGGAGTGAATACATAAATGAAGTCTTGCTTGGTTTTATGAGCGCATCCTGCAGCGATTATTATTTATTAGCAATGGTACCTGCGTAGCGAGTTCAATGAATTTTAATCATTATATATATTAATAATAGATTTATCCTCTACCACGGCAGATGAAGGTAAATGAAGTAGTGCGTTAGAAAGTTTTATTACTACCAATTTGTGAGATATCTATGCACTGGCCTGGCGATATTTTATTCTTCATGAATGATTTAATATTAGTTTATGTTGAAAAGTTTTTGAAATGTTGGGAATAACAACTGGGAATTTCAGTTGTAATTCTCGAGTATATTTAACAATTTAAGCTTTTGGTATCATCAGCTCAATGCTCAAACTCGTGAGTTCATTCCAATTTTCATGCAAGCTGCAGCGCATCTCGAAGCTTACAACGAACAAAGTCTTGTACTTCAAACGTGCAGGCGCAACATTCAATGCAAATGTTGGAAAGGCGAAACCGTGCAACTCAGGCGCTTTATTTGTGTTTCCTCTCGTCTTATTCGCCGGGCGCGTGTTCATATATTCGTGCGGCTCTTCAGGCTTTGTGCACATTTGCGTGGTGCATCGTAGGTAAGAAATACAATCGTAAGAGAAAATGCACACCACTCTCTCTACTTACTTTCTATTATCCTGCCAATATTGTGCAGTCCTTATATTTTGCTGACGATGCGGTAGAGTCGTCACAACAATACGACGGACCAATCGTCTCGTGTAAGATGCATTCCTGCGCTCTCATGTTCTCCAGGATTCTTCCGCGCGATTCACATAGAGGTCTGCAAAATTGTTGGGTTTTAAAAGTTTTATTGCATAAAGGCAAACAATTCAGAAACTGCACTTTACTTTTTATTTTTAAACTAACTTAAAATAATTTTAAACAATTTTAAAGAATATTTTCTTTTGATTTGTGCACTGGTGCGGTAATTATTAATATCAAGTTCGGTAATATATTATTATCTATCAATTATATCTTTGTCTTTGTCAGACGAGTAGACTCCTTTATGACTTGTGAGCGTATAATGCCCTAGTCTGTTGCATACGTCTTCATTATTTAACTAAGTTTACAACAGTTTTATGAATCCCTCTTCTGACTTTCGGCTCGTGCCTAGTTTCAGTTCACGAGAACAACAGCGGAAGGCGGTCTGAATTAGTTATATAGCAGCTATCTGTCAGAGTAGCTGGAATAGCGAAGGAATGAAAGCGGGCATTTTGATGGATTACATGAAAACCTTAGAGTTTTAATTCATTAAAAATAATTACTTGTCATCGTTCTTTTCATAACACATATAAAAGTTTAAAAAGATGTCGTAAGTTAGGTTAACTAAATGTAGAAATCTATCATAACTTTAAAATTGTTTGGTTTCTAAGCGGAAATCTTACTATTTTAAAAATTAATCAAGATTTATGATGTTTCTGCACCTCAAGGTGTAATTTTGTAAAAAGCCATGACCCACATCTATTCAAATGCACTCGCCTCCGATTGTTTCTCTTTGCAAGTTTTAAAGTCTTTGAAGTATGCGTTCGGATTGCATTCTTTGCGCACGTCGCGCGCTCGCGCGTTCATTTCGCATCCTCGCCGCCGGAGCAATTGAATGCTCTGTTGCGCGCTCGCACGAACAGAACGCTTCCCGTGCTTCCCGTTTTCCTACCCGCTTCCGGCCGCGGGGTGCACAAAAAGGCACTGTCTGTCCGGGCCCGCGCAGACCCTCGTCGCAATCTCGCCATTCAGGCGCGTTCCGCATTTCGACTATTCCACAATTTCTAATAAGAGACCCTGCCAAATGCACGCGAGCCGAGGGCCACGCGAGTTATCCGCCGAAGAAGAACTACTTGGGCATTTTCCAACTGCCATTCCGTCGACGCGCTGACTTGGCACTCGTTGGCGGTGCGCTCTAGATTAGCTCAGGATGGAAGACGTAGCGCGGATATGAAACGGAAATGTAAATGAGACAATATTGCAGCACGGATTATGCAAGGTAGGTACACAAGAGACCGCTGTGAGTGTGTGAGCAGGAATAGCGGATGCATTTTCCAGCTTTCTACAGGTTCACTACAAGGTGAACTGCTTGAATATTTCAATGACAGCTTACACAAACTGAAAGTGGTGTTGGTAGAGCAGCCAGGCAGCAAATATTGCGGTGTAATTGATTTTTGTTGGTACACCATACGTTACACAACTCAGGTGCGAGCATAAACCTGCTCATTGCCTCAATTTCGGTTTTGCTGAGGAATTAAAGCAGTTTGCGCGCGGTACGAGCATAACATTCGGTATATCGTAAAAGTAAATCAAGGGTCGGGAGTCGGAGACGTCGGAAAGGTGCGAAATGAATTATTTGACGTTTACGTTCTCTTATGGCGGCGAGATTTGCTGCAGACATAAACTATCCAAATACATAAAGATTCAAGAGGGAAGGAAGCACGGCGCGCGGGTAAGCAGTTCGGGGCATTAAGGATTTAAGGCAACGTGCGGAGAAAAATTGGAGTGTAAAGAATGGGCAATTCGAACGAGCTCAAATGGAAGATTCTGGTACCTTCTAAATGATTTTGTGATTTAAAATTGAAAAAGAAACATCAACTTTTGTCGATATTTTGTATTATGGGGTAGTTACCTAGGAAATACATATAAATTTCATTTTAGGATAGTTTTTTTAGTAAAAACATGCAAAATATTATCAGGAAATGTTTTTAAGTGCAAATTTTTACTTTTTTTTTTCATTTATTTTTACTTTTTATCAAAAATTCGCTACTTTTTACATGATTTTCTGATTTAAAATTGAAGAAAATTCTCAATAACTGAAGAAAGTGAGCAAATTTTCTAATTTTGATTGGTTTTGTTGATAAAATGATAACAGAACTTATAAAATATTGATTCTTACATTTAATTTATCCATAAATTTACTTTTTCGATTCTGATTATTGATATAAACCAATATTTAATTAATTGATTGGCAAATTCGGTATTATTTCTATATCTAAAATAATTTCATTGTTGTTTTGGTATAAATTTTCCAACTTTAACAAAACAAATCATAATTGTCTTCAACAAAACCCCTCACATTTATATTTAATTTCTTCGGCGCAAGAAGAGTTCATTCCGCTTTAATAAATCATCGAAATTAGCAAAATATTACGACGTGTATTATAACAATGTAATAACTACTAAAGTTATTCAGCCGCTCCTCGATATTCTATTCCATTTAGCTCATGTTTGCGCCCGCACCGACCCTAAAATGCAAAACCGTGGAGTCTCCAAGAGTCAAAACCCCAACCCCGCAATGCCGCAACGCTAAAATGCTAAACGCTAAACGCAGAAGAAATAAGCCAAACTCTCGACGCGTGTACTACACTCGAAGGCGTTGTTTGCATAGAAATTTACTTCGCGCACACCGACATACCCGCACACAAAGCCATCCAAACAAGGTCATGATAAATGTGCGCAAGTGTATGTGTGTGCCCGCCACCCCCGCCGGCATCCACACAACAGAGATGGAAATTAACTATTTCCATTTAACATTTAACATCTCGGATCCATTCGAAAAGCGTGCGTATCATCGAGCTGTGCTTAAATTGAAAACCCCTCAACGTCGAGTTCATGTGTAACAGTTGGCAATGTTTGCAGAAGCGAGGAGTAAACGAGCAAGACGTAAACTTTAATTGTTTTCTGCAATTTTCATTATATCTACGCGAACAAAAACAAGCGTAGAGATAAAATCACTATATACCTATTTCCGCAATTAAGCAGGCTGTATATTATTAAAATGAATTTTTGACTGAGTGACACGACATGTCAACGAACTGTTTATCTAGAGTGTATGTATGAATGTAAACAAAGTCGACATGTGATCAAATGAGGTTCTGCTAATATTATTGTTTCGACTTGCAAGTAGATCAATGCGTCGAGCATCGCGCGAGCTTTTACTTGATTGCCAACCGATCCGAACTAAGCACGATTACTACCCGTGGCAATTGTTTATTTTACTGCGATCGCAAGCAAAATTTCGACTTTTGAGTGAATATAAACAGTGCCATTAAGATTGTGGCAAAAATTTATTAAATTATTAAATAATTGATCGTTAAATACCTTCACAGTGGCAGTTTGAATATTTGCAAGTTGTTTGCCGATAAATATTTACGCTGCGCGCGGTTAAATCCAAGTTTTGTTTTAGTTCTTCGCGTATCGTAGGTCGTCGATTACCATCAACGCACACGCACATATAGTACACTCATACACGTGTGTATGCTGAGGGTTAGCGTCGGCGGCGGCGCGATGCGAGCAACGGGCGTCGCGACGTCCGAAGCATTACTGACGCCGATTCGCTGACAGCGCTATATCGCGGCGGTATCTGTAAACATCCCCTTCTTTCGCTTCTTCTGCACGAAGCAACACTCATCGTTCTTGCACTCTTTCAATGTGTCGTTGATGGATGTGGATTTTTCATTTTCGGAGGGGTGCTAATTACCGGAACCGAGAGATACGCTTTTTAATTAATATAAATGATTTATTTGTTTTACGAATAAATATTTTTAAATCATTGTAGGCAACCAAAGTAACACAAAAGCTTAAAAATATAACCTATTTTATGTAAACATCAAAATTTAGTTATAGCACATTAGAGAAGGATATAAATAGGAAAATTCTGAAAACTGACAGTTATATTTACGATCACATCCTGAAAAAAAAAGGGTCAAACATAAAAATAAACCTAAAATCGAAGCGTGTTTTTTACAACCCTAATACTTTACAATATTATCCAATGAAACGCGCGGCGATTTTATTTCTACATTTTCGATTTATTTATAGCAGCACTCCATTCACGTCTGAAATATTTTTTTCATCGCGTCTATTTCTATTTTTTGCTCACTTTCCCATCAACTTGTAGCATTAATATTTAAGTTATTGAACTATTGACTTTTAAATGGACTCTCGGGTCTCCCACATCGAAAGCAATCAAGAACTAAGCAAAGCTTTCGATGTTAGACCTATAGACCAATGAATTTGGGTACCGTTTTCGTGTTCACATACGCAACTAATGAATCATTCGCCCGCGGTGCCTGGCAAGATTACGCTGACCCGTGCCGCGTCGTATAATTCAATTCTATATTAATAAATCTTAATGCGTTTGCGGGCGCGCACAGAGCGTAGACTTGTTTGTTGCTCCGCGGCGGCAACGGCGGCGGGCGTTTATTGGTTTTCGCTGAAGTGTGTTTAAGCGCGGGGTGCTCGGTCATTAATAAGCGACACTTTGGGTGGTAGTTGATTAAATACGAAATTTATGCGTTTACTTTTCGGCAGAGCGGCCGCCAGCTGAAATTTCGAGCTCCACCTGTTGTTTTGCTTGTTTCCCGTAATTGAACAAATTTACACTGAGGGCATTGTTCGAAATTGTGCTATAAATTTTAGCAAACATAAGTCAACATCAAGGTTTACTCAATTAATGACAATATATTTTAGAAATAAATCATTTTTAAGATTTAAAAATATAAAAACTCATTTGTAACAAAATTTTTTGTTAATATTTGAGTTACAAGTGTACCTAACCTATCTTCTTTGCTAGTTCATTTTAAATTCGTTATAAATGTTACTAAGTTACAATATTAAATATATTTTATGACGTAAAAGGAGCCACTCGGCAGCATATTAATAAATATATGAGCATTTTTTAATGAAAAACTTCCTTTCAGAGTTCATAATCCCTGTTCATACGATATCCACGCGCTGGCTTGAAATAAAAATCCAGGTCTATTCAAGTCCTCTGCACGTAGTAACCACTTTGAACGCTAAGCACATAAAAAGTTCTTCATTAAGTGATTCCAATGGAAGTATGTAGTATCCTAATAATGAAAAGCAACAAAAATTATAGAAAGTTTCAAGCTTTTTTTGCCTCTCGACGTACAAACTTTGAACAATTTTCAAAGCACGCAAAAAACCACGCCAGACCAGAACGTATTTCATTCTTGCGCATTATACATTGATGACTTTCACTTAGCGCAATCAAAAAGAATGGTAAAGTTTAAAGTCATTAAACTAGACTTACCAACTAATTTAGTGTATAAAAGCATAAAAAATAAGTGCTTCATCAAAACAACTCACTTTGAAATTTAGTAACAATATTGTATCTATATGTCAATACTTTAGCAACATTTAAATCTGAAACGGCTAATTTCTGTATTACAAAAGTTTACTTTAAGCACTCGCATCGTAAGTGCGCGGAGCGATGAATTAAATTATGTTTATATGAAAGAGTAATTAGTATTGCGCACACATGCATCCAGCGCCAGATCCATTTGTATAACGATACAAGCGAGGACGGCAAACGAGAATGTGGTGACTAGATGTGTCTGTAATGGAGTATTTCTAGCTGAGTGGAAAGTACGAGCAAAAGTGAAACATATGCTTGTCTCAGAATATACTGCCAGTTACAAACCACACAATTACTAAATCTTAACAATATACCTTTTAAAATAAGATTAAAAATTAATTTTTAAAGTTTTGAAGTTAAATTAGGTTAGAATAGGTTAAGTTAACCTAATTTTTTACATAAATTTATTTTTTATTTATTATTTAATTACTGTAACATGTAATATTATTCTTTCCAGTGACCCCATGCCCTAAAATATGTTTGCGCTGCTGATGGTAATGTAGCCCGAGGCACCTCCACCTCGAAGGACACACATCCTGGAGTGCGAAATGAAGCATGCCGCTGCGTCGCAAGGACATTAACTCTTCGCAGCGGAGTAGTGGAGTGGTTGGCTTTGCTGGTTGTTGGCGGCCGTGGCAAATTGTAACTCGCGTAACTCAAACACGAGCATGTCGGGCACAAAGTGCAGAAAGCTGGGAAAGCGCGCAGTGTGTGCTCTCGGATACATGTACGCTGAACCTGCTGAGGGTGCGGCCATGAGGAGGTTATTTAAGACTTATTTGTTGCTTGATGGTTTCGGTTATACTATTAAGTTACTCCGGCGGACTCCCGGATAGTGGTTGCTGGTTAGTACGGTGGTGTTGTCGGTTTTGCAACCAAAGTCCGCATGGCTATGTTCTCTAATACGCCGCTCTGCATTATCCACTTATCCCAAACCATTTGCACCGCATTTGATTTCCACCGAGTGTGAACGCAATACACCTTCATATATTCATATGTTAATAATAGGCAACCCAATAATCAATTCAACATAACCTTACTCGGTATGAGATAACCTAAGGTTGGAAAATTAAACTTGATTACTTATGCTGTGGATTTTACGCTTGCATATAATTTGATTCGCGTCTGCTCTCTGTTGATATTGAGATCTTTGCTCATCTAATTGCAGTAATTTCTATTTCTATTTGAGACTGCGTCGAGTCTGTGAGCTTTGCGTTATTTATCCCGTCTACTTAACGTCGCACACTGCCGCCCCTGCTGGATAATTAGAATTTAAATCGCGAGCAAACTAAATAATGCAAAATATGTTTATGTACATTTAAAAGTTGAGACCCGGCGCGCAATAAATTATGGTAAGCGGGATTAGAGCACTTTAAACCGCAACTTAAAATGGCTTTACCGTCACGTACAGTACGTTACAATCAAAATAAATTAGCGCAATCTTAGCCATTCCTGCAATTCAAACATGTGGGGAAAGATAACCGAATGTGCGGTTGAGAAAATACTTCCGGTTAATTATTTCTTTGTCTGTCGCGGTTTGTTTAATATTATATTATTTGTATAGTCACTGATTCATTGCTAATGAAATTATTTTAGAGTAGAATGTCTAAGATATTTTTGTTTTTTGAAAAATCAAAAAGTGAAACATTCTTTTATAGAATTCACTTAAAACTTTTTAAAAAACGTAAGAAACGACACGTGTGGATTTCTCTCCAACTGTTTATTAGTTTAAAACTAAATTTAAAGTTTGATTATACAATTAATTAAATCTGGTTACCTTCCATCATTAGTAGATCTGATCTCTATGTTTCTATAAATAATTATTTTAACTTTAATTACACGCGCGCCAACACGAAATTACCGAAATTTCAGCATCGATGAATAAATCATGAAAAATCGCCTAAATTTAGATCGTAAACATTCGCTTGGAAGATAATCTCTATGAAAAATCGTTGAAAAAAATTATCAAATTATCTCTTTTAGTTTACGAGATATTCGCGATTAAATAAAATGGGCAAAAATTGAAAAATGTCACTTTTTAGCACTTTTAGTGGCGTTTCTTGACCCTTTACTGTTGGATATATTATTATTTTATATTTTTATCTGATAGAGAATTTTCCAATCTTTCATAATCAGCAATTGGTTGGTTTCTATCGCTTTTAGTTTAAGAGATATTACTTTTCAAAAATCGTCGAAAAAAAGTATCAAGCACCCCCCCTTGGCAATTTTTTTCTTAAGACTTAAAATTTTGTCTCTCATATTTCCCTTTTAACTGTCCTATCTGATAGAAAATAGTCCGTACATTAAGATGCTGCAATCAGATCTTAAATATCTCTTTTCGTTTACGAGATATTCGCGATTGAATAAAATGGACAAAAATTGCAAAATGTCACTTTTTAGCACTTTTAGTCGCGTTTTTCGACCTTTTACTGTGGGAAATATAATTATTTTATATTTTTATCTGATAGAGAATTTTCCAATCTTTCATAATCAGCAATTGGTTGGTTGCTATCGCTTTTAGTTTAAGAGATATTAATTATCGAAAATCGTCGAAAAAAAGTATCAAGCACCCCCCCTTGGCAATTTTTTCTTAAGACTTAAAATTTTGTCTCTCAGATTTCCCTTTTAACTATCCTATCTGATAGAGATTGGTCCGTAGATTAAGACGCTGCGATCAGATCTTATTTATCTCTTTTAGTTTACGAGATATTCGCGATTGAATAAAATGGGCAAAAATTGCAAAATGTCACTTTTTAGCACTTTTAGTCGCGTTTTTCGACCTTTTACTGTAGGAAATATAATTATTTTATATTTTTATCTGATTGAGAATTTTCCAATCTTTCATAATCAACAATTCGTTGGTAGCTATCTCTTTTAGTTTAAGAGATATGAATTTTTGAAAATCGTCGAAAAAAAGTATCAAGCACCCCCCCTTGGCAATTTTTTCTTAAGACTTAAAATTTCATCTCTCAGATTTCCTTTTAACTATCCTATCTGATAGAGATTGGTCCGTAGATTAAGACGCTGCGATCAGATCTTATTTATCTCTTTAGTTTACGAGATATTCGCGATTGAATAAAATAGGCAAAAATTGCAAAATGTCACTTTTTAGCACTTTTAGTCGCGTTTTTCGACCTTTTACTGTAGGAAATATTTATTTTATATTTTATCTGATAGAGAATTTTCCAATCTTTCATAATCAACTATTCGTGGGTAGTTCTCTTTTAGTTTAAGAGATATGAATTTTGGAAAATCGTCGAAAAAAAGTATCAAGCACCCCCCCCTTGGCAATTTTTTCTTAAGACTTAAAATTTCATCTCTCAGATTTCCCTTTTAACTATCCTATCTGATAGAAAATAGTCCGTAGATTAAGACGCTGCGATCAGATCTTATTTATCTCTTTTAGTTTACGAGATATTCGCGATTGAATAAAATGGGCAAAAATTGAAAAATGTCACTTTTTAGCACTTTTAGTCGCGTTTTTCGACCTTTTACTGTAGGAAATATAATTATTTTATATTTTTATCTGATAGAGAATTTTCCAATCTTTCATAATCAACAATTCGTTGGTAGCTATCGGTTTTAGTTTAAGAGATATGAATTTTCAAAAATCGTCGAAAAAAAGTATCAAGCACCCCCCCTTGGCAATTTTTTCTTAAGACTTAAAATTTCATCTCTCAGATTTCCCTTTTAACTATCCTATCTGATAGAGAATAGTCCGTAGATTAAGACGCTGCGATCAGATCTTATTTATCTCTTTTAGTTTACGAGATATTCGCGATTGAATAAAATGGGCAAAAATTGCAAAATGTCACTTTTTAGCACTTTTAGTCGCGTTTTTCGACCTTTTACTGTAGGAAATATAATTATTTTATATTTTTATCTGATAGAGAATTTTCCAATCTTTCATAATCAACAATTCGTTGGTAGCTATCTCTTTTAGTTTAAGAGATATGAATTTTTGAAAATCGTCGAAAAAAAGTATCAAGCACCCCCCCTTGGCAATTTTTTCTTAAGACTTAAAATTTCATCTCTCAGATTTCCCTTTTAACTATCCTATCTGATAGAAAATAGTCCGTAGATTAAGACGCTGCGATCAGATCTTATTTATCTCTTTTAGTTTACGAGATATTCGCGATTGAATAAAATGGGCAAAAATTGCAAAATGTCACTTTTTAGCACTTTTAGTCGCGTTTTTCGACCTTTTACTGTAGGAAATATAATTATTTTATATTTTTATCTGATAGAGAATTTTCCAATCTTTCATAATCAACAATTCGTTGGTAGCTATCGCTTTTAGTTTAAGAGATATTAATTTTGAAAATCGTCGAAAAAAAGTATCAAGCACCCCCCCTTGGCAATTTTTTCTTAAGAATTAAAATTTCATCTCTCAGATTTCCGTTTTAACTATCCTATCTGATAGAGAATAGTCCGTAGATTAAGACGCTGCGATCAGATCTTATTTATCTCTTTTAGTTTACGAGATATTCGCGATTGAATAAAATGGGCAAAATTGAAAAATGTCACTTTTTAGCACTTTTAGTCGCGTTTTTCGACCTTTTACTGTAGGAAATATAATTATTTTATATTTTTATCTGATAGAGAATTTTCCAATCTTTCATAATCAACAATTTGCAGATTTCTATCTCTCTTCGTTTAGAAGATATTCCCATCACATTTATTGCACATTTATTTTTATGAATTAAAATTTTTTGTGTACGTGTACATACACAACACATTACTGCATTAAACTGCTCGATATGGAAGACAGTCTCGATTCTTCACGTGGTGAATTCTAAGGTGGATGACTTCAAAGCACTGGCCGATGACAGCGAATCACAAACAATAATCCATCACATTACCAGATTTCCATGCGGTACATGAAAGCAATACTTGCATCTCCCGACAAAAAGATGATTGATACGAAATCCATTAAATTATGTGCTAATACATTCAAAGCACACGCCATCCGAACGGATTTGATGTGTGTTTAATTTCTGCGCAAACAAATAAATATTTGTGTTTGTTCAGTAAACGAAAAGCAGCCAAATATGATTACGTTTGTTTTCGCCATTGTCGGGTGAAAAACTGGGTGGTGGTCGTGGAAAAATAAAACAATCCGCCTGCACGGCGGATTGTAAAAACCGTAAAAGTTGTAATTGCGAAGCTGCGAAACTAAAATGTAAACGGTCACAACTTTTCGCATATGTCGACGCTGGGTACTAGAATGCGTGAAAAGTTTAAACGGGAAAAAAATTGCCGGCAGCCGCCGCCGGCACGAGAGATAGTAGTAAAAATAATAAAAGTGTAATAAAAATCATAAAAAAGGGATGTGGCGACCCTCGGCTGCTTGTCGCATTACGCTGTAACTGTTATATTATATGGTGAATGCTCCCCTCGTATGCCGGCTTGTTATTAAAAGCAATAATGTTTAGTGGTTCTTTGGTGCGTATGTATATTGGTGTTTGCACGAGGACAGTCCGCACTCCTGGACGAGGACGAGGTTGTGCGGAAAATGGGCGAATTTTATGTAAACTAAGCGAAATGCCGGAATTCTAATAAAACGGACCGTGCAAAATTTCATTCGGATCGACGGACGTCGCGGAGTGGACAAGTGCTACCGGGTAATGCGTCGTTTTCGCATATTATTGCGATGTGGGGGCTGGAATTTTCATCTTTAACCGTTTTTCAAGGCAGAAGCGCAATCATAAAAAATGAAATAATGAAAAATCAGAACCAATCAAACATGATTTGATTTTTGATCAGTTAAACAGAAAATTTTATTTTTAACTAAATTTTCTTACATTTTGTGATTTAAAACTAAAATATTTTGTTTTTAGTGTTTTTAACGTCACATTAAATGTCTATCAAAATTTTTTGTCAAAATTACCAAGTTCTCTTTTACAACTTTGAAAAACGTTCATTTCTGTTTACCACAAGTATAAAAGCATCATTCAAGCACCGTTTTACACAATAATATAATATCCTTACGAATATAATCTCGCTGCAAGCCGGGGAACATGAATTAATTTGCAGCCGTTTGTAATGCAATGCCTTCTCCAGTCAACAGCGTACATCATCAGACAGCACACCAGTCTCACCCCTCTCAGGCCATAGATAACTCCAAGGATCGAAAGACTGTCCTTGAGAGCCATGGCTACTTTCTCGGCAAAACCATCGGCTCAGGCTCCTATGCCACGGTCAGGGTATGAACGGCTAACTACGCTCCGTCATCTTCCATTGAGTTCGGTAAAGATTTGCTTCTTTTTTATGCATTTTAAGATGGCGCACAGCGAATTACACGGAGGAAATGTAGCCATTAAGATCGTCAGCAAATACACGGCACCCGAGGATTATTTGAAGAAGTTTCTACCGAGGGAAATCGAGGTGGTCAAAGGATTGAAACATCCTAATTTAATTAGATTCCTTCAGGCTATTGAAACTACTCATAGGTATAATGTACATATATTAACTTAATGTTAAATGTTAAATTTATTTGTGATTATTATGAAGAGTTTACATTGTGATGGAATATGCTGATAATGGCAGTTTACTGGACATTATTCGGAAGGAATCTTACATTCCCGAGGGTAGGGCACGACGCTGGTTCCGACAGTTGGTGGAAGCCATCGAGTATTGCCATGACCGAGGAGTGGTTCATAGGTAACACAAAGAAGTGTTAATATTTGTGTTTGCGTGAGTATAATTTGATGGGTTTGGTTGCCGGCTTGTTTGTAGAGATATCAAGTGCGAGAACCTCCTCATGGACGGTAATATGAACATCAAAGTATCGGATTTTGGCTTCGCGCGCTCCTACGTCAAGCAGCAGAATGGCCATCAAGTGCTCAGCGAGACCTTTTGCGGCAGTTATGCGTACGCGTCGCCGGAGATCTTGAGAGGCATTCCCTATCAACCGCAATATTCGGATATATGGTCAATGGGGTTGTTCTTTACGCGATGATCTTTGGTCGACTGCCTTTCGACGACACAAATTACACTTTACTGCTGAAGGTACGCGAATTGAAAAGAACCAAAGTCTAGTATGAATTAAATTATATTTTTGCACGTCTGCAGCAAGTGTCGAACAAGGTGACCTTTCCCAAAGACCCAAAAGCGTCGACGGCGTGTAAGACCCTCATCAATAAGATTCTCGCGCCGCTAAAAACGCGCGCCCGCATCTCAACTATCAAGAGCGACCCGTGGTACAACTATTCGGGCGAGAAGCCAGGCAGCAGCCGCGAACAGAGTTCGGTAAGCCACTCATATTTGAAATGTTTGCATGTCTATCTCAGCTTTCAGCGCCTAATTTCCAAATCGCAACGAAATATACCTACAAGATACACGCCATATCACAACGTAGTGATATGTTTGACGGTTTCAGATTGCGGGCGAATACAAAATTTTCAAGTCAAACAAAACCAACACCGAGGAACTGCCCCACCAGATCGCGGCGATCCCCGCACGCTCTACCGACTACTACAAACCACAAGCATATCACTACTAGTGCCAAACAAACAACACTATCACAATGGCAGTGCACAAAGGTGTAAATCATTTTGTTGCTCTTAGGAGTCGGAACAATCGCAGGGCAAACTCGCGACGATCTCCAGCAAGGAGGAAGCAGTTGCCCAACTTGTGACCAAAGAACAGCTTCGTGCGAAGGCTAAAAAACGTGATAAGAATGTGTACAGCACGGATGAGGAGACACCGATTGGGCAGCAGTTGCCGGATTCATCTGATGAAACCACCACGAGGAATCGAAAATAACACAAATCGCGATAATAAACAATAAAACTTGATTTTATGCTGGAAAAGTGAGGATAAACATTGGATATTGTGTATTTTTGCTTAGGAATAAGCAAAATGTGCATTGCAACACCATCATTCATCACAATTCATCAAAATTCATGTAAGTACCACTATAATTCTTTACCCGATCGTAATAGAATTTACTTATTGGAATTAAATTTAAATTTCCGTGAAACATATTGTGTTATTACCGCGTATTGCCTTCGCTGAGTAATTGGTAAACGAGATAACTAATTACCCGAGAACTTTTAAAAAAGATACTCAAATAACATTTTGAAGGCCCACAAAAAAAGATTGTTTTGTTTCGTTAAGAAAACGAGAATAAACAAAATAGCAGAAGTAAAACATCCAATTACCAGTTTAAATAATTCTGTAATTCTCGAGATAAATATTCGTTTGCGTATTTACATTAAAAACCGATACATTGTTCGTACATAAGTTGTCATATTATGGTAATACAATGAAAAGAGTGTAATAATGCGTACATTAGCGCATTCCATTCGAAAAGTAAAGTGACATAACTTCCCATACATATTCCCAGCAAACAGTTTGGTTTGTAATGAATGAATATTAGTATGTAATAAATATAGAGCCCTCGTTGGCGGCGTAGGCAACATAATGGGTCGCGCTTGAACCGCTACCCTCATAAAGGTTCATTTTCCGGGCAGCATATGAATAATTAATGTTTACTTGTTTCCCACATTCTGCTTACAATTACTTTGCAATAAGAGTATATATTGTCTAAATATGTTTCTGCCAGTGTGTGTGTGTGTATGTGATGTCATCATTGACGTTTCCGCTTCTTTGGTGCTCTTGTTTACCTGGATCTGAATACACAACGAAAAATGGCACATTCATATTACAATAATATGCTAACTTCACTTTTTCTTCCGCTAAATTTTGCCAAAAACAACGATGACCAGATGCTACAAAATAGTTATCACATTTTTCTTATTCAGTTTTTTAATCGTACGCACTTCCAGTTCAACGTAAAATCGAAACGCGTTTTAGATTCTATTTGTTACAAATAATTGTCAATTCTATTCTACTAGCTCGTAGAAGCGTAAAAATTAATTAAACGTCTGGGATATTTACAAATGTACAACTAAATTATGAATCGAAACACAAACCGCTAATTGGAAGCGGCGTCCTGCGTGCCGAGAAGTGGCAGTTCGGGCGCCTGCTTCAGTAGGGCGTACGCCGGTGAATTAACCGACGTGGCTAAAGTTATTCCTGATGAGTACGCAGCAGGAATGCGAATATGCGACGTGTTTGTGAATCCCTGCCGTAGTTCACGACTGTTCTCGTGGACAACATTCGCTACTTGACCTGAAAGAGCAACACAATTAATAACATTATCAAACATTTTGCCAATGCACTTACCAACAACATTTAATCGCTGCCATCGGACATCGTTGATTCGCATCAGATCCGGCAAATCCGTATTGAAATTCCATCGTGAAAGCACATCACTCCGCCGAACCATCAAAACAGATTCAGAACAAAGCTGCGGCCATAACAAACCCGCCTCCACATGCTCCATCGGATTCGTCAGATGAATTCCGATTGAATCAACGCCGTAAATCATCTGATGATGCCAAGCATCCGGAATTGTTCCTACGCATTTCTGCAAGTTTAACGTAGCAATGGGCACAGCACCATTTGTAATCCAAAAACCCAGCCATTTGTACAGATTCACCACGCGCTCAGGATACATATGAAAAAATCGCGCGTAAATTGTACCATTAGAGATCTCATGCAAACCATCGATGAGATCTTTATGCGTCGAGCCAGCTCGACTGCGCGACATCAAATATTTAGTCAGCGGGCTGTTATTTTCTCGCATGCGCGTCGTCACGAACTCACGAAGCTTCTCCAAGGAAGGCACCGGAAACCGCAGCGCGTTCAATACGTTTAAAACAGCTGTTGCGCCACATGATGACGGACCAATCTGCGTTACCTGCTTGAGATTGGCTTCCTCACGAGACCAAATCATAGCAGGTTCCTCCAATGATTCCGGGCGGACCATAACAATCTTAAAAGATGTAGATGGCACCTCACTGGGTGATATTAATTCGCCGCGCGAGCAATGCACGCGTTTCGTATAACGCAGATATTTCGATTTCGTGCGTTGTGCGAGCGTGCATGACCAAGGCATTACTTTGCCTTCATCAGGTGTCATCACAGGAGCCACTGGGAGTGGTACTGAAGCATTATTTTCAACCCATCTGTAAAACAAATTAAAATTAATACAAATTCTATTTTCGTAGGGGGAAAGTGCTACCTTTCAACATTTGCTGCAATTTCCTGCAGAGGACTTGCATCACCAACATTTACAGCATTAAAAGTTCCAGTTGGGTTAACATTATTTAATCCACTTGTACTTGCTTCTACATCTTGTAAATTATTTGCAGTTTCTTCTTCATTGTGTGGACTGGCTTCCTCTTCTTCCTCTTGCATTGGCATCTCATTTTCTGAGGCAGAATCTCCATCACCATTATTAGAAGGATCAAAATCCATCTCCAGATAGTCCATCTCTGGACTTGAAGCATCCTGCCTGTTCACCACCTCTTCAACAGCAGGTTGGTCTTGTTGATTTTCAGGAATCTCTGGTGGTATATCAAAGAATGAACTTGGAAGGTCTGCATTATTATCACCTTTATAAGTATAAATACAACCATCCTCTGAGACTGACAGCAGTTCAGTATCAGCATCACTATCATTGTCAACTGCATCACTATCACTTGCTGTATCTCTTTCATGCACATCAAATTTGCAATAAACATCTCTACTTGAACAAGAAGGCTCCAACAAATCATTCAAGTAATGATTTGTGCATAGGCCATTGCTGGTAACACCATTAACTTTGGGGACTTCATCAGCAGTAGTATTTAGTGTTGACATGTTCTCAATGTTGTTGTTTAGTTTGATGTTTTTCTTAGATGTTGATGATGCAGATGACACAGACTTCATTGGCTTTGTGGAGCCTGTAGGCAGAGACTTTGTTTTCTTCGGGATGGCACCGCGACTGGTGTCTCTCAGATTAGCATTTGGATCAGGAGCAGGTGTGCTTTCATTATCCGAGCAGTCATTTATGATATTTGATGGTAAATCTTCGGCCGAATTCATTGTGTTCATTCGATGGTAACATAACCAACAAAATGTGCGTAGCAAGTTTCGATTGAGAGAGACCTTCAGGGCAATTGACCATCAGTACCAAGTTGCGATGTAAGTTGTTCAACTTACATAAGTTCACGGTGTGCGAATTGATACAGTTGGGCATGTGTCCATTATTGGCAAGTTTTTATTTTCAACAATTTGTGACAGCATTTAAACGCCATGTTTATTTGTAAAAGCATCTGTCGCGTCTGTCGATTTAACCTTCGAATTTTTATTACGGCCCGCTAGCGCCATCTGCACAGAATTTTAGTGCGTAAAATGGAACATTTTTCAAATAAAAATAGCGCTAAATAAAGATTTTCTTATCAACATTTTATTATTTCAAGAAATTTATTATACTAAATAATTATTCTATAAAGCATAATTTAGAATTAACGTGTTATTGACTGAAATTTGATATGATATTAAAAGTTATACTTTGGCGCCGCCGTGAATTGATTTGGTACTAATAGAAGGCCAAACATACTGATCATAACCAACATACCATCTAAAGTAATCGGAACAATTTCAAAAACATTTCTTAATCGGCATTCTGCCGTTTGTCTGCTAATTAATCTTCACGCAGTTTACCGTATGAGAGTTTTGTGTAATGCCGGTGTAGATATGTCGGAAGGGTGTAGTTTAGAAGTGTTGTCGCACACCAGTGATTCGCCGTTACCATCCGATGAAATCTTGGATTTGCAAGTGGACGAAGCATCGGATGAAGAGAAATTGGTCATTGAAACTCCTAAGAAGGTAACTAGAAAGAGAAAGGTAATCGATATTTCAGACATCGATAAGCAGCTCCTTGAAGATATTGAGGAAGAGTTTGAGAATGCTCTTGATGAAAAAGCTGCTAAAAACAACTTGAAGAATGTACAAGTCAAAAACATTATCAGACAGGTTATTACCAATGAACAAGTTATTGCATTTGTTAAACATGCAGAGAACCCTACTGAAGAGTTTACCATGCAGTATGAACCAAAGATTACAAGGGCAAAAGCCAGGTAAGTGAAATCTATGTTTTATAAATTTATGGTTTCCAAGTAGATCATGGAGTAAAATTCATTAAAGTTGTTATTTGATTCTTTATTAGTACCTTTATTACTACCAGAGTATAATAACTAGGTTGTTTATAGCAGTTATGAATTGATTTTCAAGATATAACAAAGTAGAGTTTAATTTATGAATAATTTGAATAAATGTAGAAAGCACAAACAAGATTGTTTTGCTTTTGAAGGGAATTGTCAGTTGAAACACCGTTCTGGCCCAGAGACTCCGACGAAGAACCATCTGAAACTCATGTTTTAATTAATGAAGAATTGCCAGAGGAAGATTCCTCTGAAGATGAGTATGTGCCAGTTGAAGAAGTACCCACAGAAGATGTAAGTCTGTATTATTCCCTAAAAAAAACATGTATTCATTGCATTGTTAATTTCTTAAGAGTGAAGATGAGCACAACTTATCCTTTACAAGTGAATCCACACAACCATCCACACCAATTCACTCAGCAGATTGCAGCACACAAACCAACTGGACAGAAGATGGTGCATTCAAAATTCCTCTCGACAAAAACGATGCACATGCCAAAGAAATCGAAGAAGCGAACATCGCACGCCGAACTAGATCAAAACTATGTCTCAGCAATACACCACTGGAAGACATCGAATCCACCTTTATTCCACCTGATATCACCACAGATATGTACGAAATGGATTACGAATGCGATGAGGATTGGAAAAACTTCCTCAAAGGATTCACACGACCGTTGGCTGAAGTGTCAGCCACAATGCAGGAAGATGAAGACCATGATCCAGAGTATAATGTTTTAGCAGACGAGGAAGTTATCGATGTCGAAGAGTTGCGTACGGATAGGGCCGTCAATATTACCCGCAAAGAGTTAAACGATCTCATCGGTGAATTAATGGACTACGCTGACAATTTTAACAATTATTTTCCCGAACAGGATGAGCAGCCAGAGGAACCTGAGAAGTCTGACAATACAACCGTGGAGTATTCATATCCGCAGTTGAATACGACGTTGAGTAACGTTGTGATAATAGGTTATAGTATGTTTATAATGAACGAGGATCAAAAGGCGTTGTTTGAACAACAATTGCGACAGCACATTCAACTTTTAACGCAGGGTTTTATGATGACTTTTCAGCATCCTGAATTGGATTTGATTTCGAATAAATTCGAAACATGTTTAGTGAGTTAATTCAATGAGTAAATAAATAAAAAATGCGTTTAATTAATTTTAATTTTACAGGATGATTTACAGGAGTCTGCTTCGGGGCAGACATTTTATGATTGTTCAAATATCAGCGAAGCTTTAGCTGTTGTAAACGACTGGAAAGCGAAATTTTCGTGTGACACAACTGTGATAAGGGAATATAAACAGTAAGATTTAAATTGTGAAGTTTTAATGAATGTTATTTACTAAATTGTTGTATTTTAGGCAATTGGCAAAGACTATTTCTGAAGCGTAAGTTAAAGAAACTTTGTTTTTCTTTTTGAGGCATTTTGCATTGTTTTCCTCTAAGTTTTAATTATAACAAATATTTAATTGTGTATTAGGAAACAAGCCAAAGCAGCAGGATTATTCTACGTTCCAAAATTTCCAAAGTTATTAATGGAGACTATTTCAAAGAGCAACCTGTTTGTCTACCCGAGTTTGCTGCCGAGAATTCAATACGTTGAAGCAAACCCCAAAATTATTGGTTTTACTTCATCTGAAAATGAGTAAGAATATTTTAATGAATATTTTAATGTATGTATATAAATCTTATGTCGGCAATTGTTTTAGATTAATAGCATTAGGTTTAGATCAGTTTACGCCGTATCTCAAACAAGATGAGTACCATTTAAAGAAAAATGGTGAAGTGAAATTACATGACGTCTGCCACTGCATTCGAAAGTTTATGATGCCTAGTAAAGATACTGATAGATTATTTAAGCACGTTTGTGCTTTCCGCTTCTCGAAAGATCAAAATCCGATCAAATTGTACTTTGAGAAGAATATCGTCTGGCCTACCACACATTTTGTCGTTCCTGCGAAGGAGTATTTAAATATTCCGCCTTGTAAGCGTAACCCCAACGAACTACCGTATTTGTGGAGAGACTATATTCATCCGGTGTCGGCAACTGTAAGTGTTTGTAGTCGTGTAGAAAACAATTCGGTACGTTTATTACATCACGCCATTCATATTTTGAAAACAGCTGTCTCGCGCCATCTGGTGGCGATGACACTCATCACTAATCATAACTCCAACCTAAAAGCGAATGCCATTGAAACAATTGTAAAGTTTGTTACACAAATCTTTTTTTGAAAACTAATTATTATTTTAGGTACCAGTAACTAACTCACAGCCGATTACGAAGGTGACTAAACCACCTGTGTATAACAAAAAGTTTGCGCGTCGACGACCAACACAAATCACCTCCAAGGTACAAAAAAGCCCCAGACCAAAGCTGCAGGAAGTTTCAGTACAACCCAAAAATAATACACCATACGAATTTTTTGTGGGGGATGAGCTTTATGCATCCACACCAAAGTGCAAAAAGAGTTTATTTAAACTTGCTACACCAGGAGTTAAGAAAGTCATAAATATACCTGAAGCTGTATTAAAAATCAAGTTTAATTCATCAATATTTAACAAAAAATCTAAATCTACAATGTCTAGCATGCCAAGTTTAGATGTTACAACTGCTGCATCCAGTACATCAAATTTATCTGAATCTGAATGTAGCCCTAATACTTTAGATAATGATGAAGAGGAAAATAATTTAAGTAATTTGAATGAAGATTTAATTGAAGTTTCTTCATCTACAAGTAATGAAGAGGGTATTATGGTTGACAGCACAGTATCAGAGACTACACTTTGTGATAATATTTCAATGGCAGAAGAAAAGGTAATTTTGTTGAAGACTTGTATAACTTCAATCTTGATTAAATGATTTTAATTCTAGGATAATTTAGATGATATTAATGCATTGGTGGTGGCCAGTTCAACGATTAAATCGGTAGTAAAACGTCGACCTACTGGTTTGGAAAAGAAGCGCGCTAAATTAAAGCGGGATTTTGAGGACAACCTTCGGTTATTGACTGACGAAGATGGGGATGTTATCAAAGAAAAACGTGATCGTACGAAATAATTAATTAATATGTAATCAGCTTCTTTATTTTTGCGATTTTACAGGTTTTATTCAAGCTTTTTATGATAAAGTGCAAGACACACTCTCAATGGAAGATTTTCACAAATTTATGGCGGCGTTAAATGATTTTGACGAACATCAAACTTCACCAAAAGTTCTCTACAATCAAGTGTCAGAAATTATGGGTAACAAACATCCTGATATTATGGACGAGTTTTTGCTGTTTTTCGATAGCCTGCAGGCGAAAACTTTGGGTAAACTTGTGCCGTTTTTAATTATGAGTAACATGTCACTTTTTCTGCGCAAGTTAGAATTGTTTTTCCAAGATCAACCGTCACAAGTTCGTAAAATATATAGGGCTATTACTGATTTATCAACGCGCAACGACGTAACAATGGCGCAAGTTAAGAGTTCCGTTTTGCCGCTTTTGAAAGGTATATTAAAAGTTACTATTTGAATTAATCAAGCGCTTGAATTTTACTTTTAATTGGTAAATAGGTAATGGTTTGTTGACTGATTGGTTTTTACAAATATTTCCAATGGAAAAACCACCTGCAAGACTGATTAACGGCGCGTGGGAGACAATTTGCTTGAGTAAGGATACAGATGACACTTTTGAACATTTAGTGCTGCCTGAGGTGGAGGATCCATATGGAGGGCCAAACTGCATTTGTAATTGTCATAGTGTAGAGGATGATAGATTTAAAGCAAGGTCGCAACATTGTACACCCTGTGGAACTAAAGTAATACTTTTCAATAATATTCTAAAAAAAAATTAATTAAATCATAATTTATAGTTTATGCAAGGACGTGTGTTTCTTCAAACCGGTAAAGGTCTCCGTCCAGCTAAAATTACATTTGAAGATACAAGCGTGGACCACAGAGCGCGACTTTCAGGCTCTTTGAAAAAGCGATCCGACACCAGTCCGGTGAAATTAATATCGCCGGGTAAAGATAGTCAAGACGAAACACGCCAGAGCAGTGACGAGGAACCCCCTGAAAAGAAGCAACAACGACTTGTAAAGACTATAAAGAAACGAAAACCAAGGAAGAAAGTAAATGTAGATAGTAAAGATGTTGAAAAAGAATCGTTGGTTGCCGAAACCAAAATGATCATCGAAGATTCACCGAAAGAGACGACTGACCGCGATGAAGAAGAGATTGTTTGTCGACCTAGGACGACTTCTATAGACGTTGTGGACGTGACACCAATGCTTTTAGCGGATGAACCTCAAGAATGGGACTGTAACACATCAATGGATTCACTCGAAATTAGACTAAGTCCTGAACCATGTCAAGAGAGTGCTGAATCAGAAAGTGGTAAGTAAAAATTAACAAACAGAATGATTTTTATGAGTAAATAATTGCGACAAATTGTTAAAACTTAGAATGCTGTGAAGAATTTGAAACTTCTCAAGACAACAACTCCGATAGTGATGTATCTGTATCTGGCAATGATGGTGAACCTATAAATACAACAACAGCTTCATCATTAGAGCCAACAATCCAACCTTGGACGAGGGAAGAAGATAAAGTCATTCTGGAGACGTTTCAAAAAGAAGAAGTCATAGACATAGCATTCAAACGCATTCTAGTACAGTTAAAAAATCGTACTCTGGATCAGGTCAAGGAAAGATTTGATGTGTTGATTAATTTTCTTAAAAAGATGAGGGACTCTCGATAATCGCGATAATAAATGTCTAGATAAACAGTTCAAATAACAATTACACATAGTTTTATCAGAGACAGCTTTGATTATTCAAAATGTCAAGAACACAACAATTATCATTTAATTAACGTTACTTAAGTATGGAGGGCACCGACGCTTTGCTGATGCGCGTGCTGAAAATTCACTTCGAAGACCGTTTACATATTCTCTATGGGGCTTTGCAAGCAATTAAAGAATATTCCAATAAAGATATGTCCACACACAGTGAATACGATGAAGTCTCGTTGAGCGCAAGTGAATTATTTTGATTATTATTGATTTACGTTGCATTATTTTAGATCACGGCGACTTTGAAGGGAATGCTGAATGATTTACCTGAAGATATTCTGAAATACTTCCTTACCTTTGTTCCACCGCCGAAATGTAAGGAAAATTTGTCGTTGAACGTTTACGATGCAGAGGAGTAATATATTTTTATATTCACAGTGAAGAATTACAGGTTTTGTAAAGAACAACGGTTTACATTTGAAATAAATTACTTATTTCTGTTTGCTGATCTTTACAATGCCGGTTTTTCTGCATTGAAACTTCTTGCTTAGATAATTTTATTGATAATATTTTCATTCAGCATTAGAAGTGTTTTGATGAATTATGTTAATCGGGATGTATCATCCGCGCCATCAAAAATTGTTCTGTCTAAAGATGTTGAAACTTCCACCGTTGAGAAGAAAACGCGAAGTTTGAAGAGAAAACTACCTGTAAAACGGCGTTCGGGGCGTTCCAAGAAAACTCCACAAGGCAAGTGATATTAATATAAAATAAATTAAATTAAGCTGACGTTAGTTCCAATTAGAATGTAAGAAATTGTTGGATATTTGTGCCGAATACATTGTAAAGAATCACACCGAGATGTACAACGAATATCAGTCGCAGAAAGAAGAAGTATGGAGGCTTTTAGAAGAAAGTAACCGGTTTAGTGCGGAGGAATTGAATGCGCTTTATGTTATTGGACGCGATTTGAATAAGAAACTGAAGTGGTTGCGTCTACTGGAAGCTGAGGAAATTACAGACGAAATAATCTTGGATAGTTATTATGACGAAGATATTTTAACCAAAGAGAGTGAGCTTCTTCCTCTGCTCACTGAAGATCCGTTTGTGGTTAGCAAGGAACTAGAGGCTTCAATTATGAAATTTGTTTCAGCTTAATATATAAATATATAATAAGTACCGGGTATTTCAACCCGGTTTGAGTTAAATTCCCCCTTTTGGCGCGTTTATTTTTGTCAAGTTGGAAGCCTGCATAGGGCATATCGATTCGATGCGCGGATTGGTTGACGCTTGGCATAGTAAAAATCGACCAATAATTTCACTCGGCAATCAGTATTCAAAAAGATGGCTGCCCTGCCGTCGCCGACACAGGTACTCCTGCTGATTTTTCGCCATAATTTCTACTCCACGCGATATTTTGCCTAAATTTTAATTGCATCCAGTGCGAGTTATTTTGTACCATCATATTCTGTGAATTTAGCAGCTCGGTTGCTTTCCTGCACGGCGCAAAACGCAATTGCAAATCTGCAACTAGTTGACACTTTGGTGGGCGGCGTATATTTCGATATTTTCATTGACCAAAATCAAAGTTAATTACGTGTTTCTTCAATCGCCGTGAATAACTCAAGACGATTTACTAGTCACGCTTGATCGGGAGTTGTTTTTTGGTGACGCGTGGTCAACTGTAGGATTTGGCAATGTTCCGTGTTAGAAACGTCAATAAATATTTGTGTCAGTTATGGATTTGTATCAAAATTCCAACGTTTCGGGTTTTCTAGCCTACATGCGAGCTCTAGTAATGCAAATAGATATGAACAATTGCTTGTGAATTCCGCGCCGTCTTATCTTTTTCTATTGCACACTCATTAGCCAAGTGAAGTATGTAACAGTGTGTTTGTGTTCTAGGTGGCTGGAAATCATGGTGCCATATATGAAGCATATTACAATTTTGTAAGTTGTTTGTTTACTCAGTTAATTGCAACATCATGGTTTTACAAGTGGCTCATTTTAATTGTAGGTTGATCCAAATGGGGGAGGGACCATAGGTGCAATGGAGGCAGCCAGATTTCTGAAGAAGTCTGGCTTGAGTGATGTTGTTCTTTCAAAGATTTGGGATTTGTCAGATCCGGGTGGACGCGGCTGCCTGGACAAGACTGGCATGTACATTGCTTTGAAGTTAGTGTCACTTGCACAAGCTGGTGATTCTATAAAAATGGCTAATATTAATAAAGATATGCCACCACCCAAAATGGTAAGTAGATTTGTTCTTTTCTTAGGAAAACAATTCTTAAAAGTTATATTTTAGGGTGATATACCAATGCCCAAACCTAAGAAACCTCCTCTACCTTCACACGCACCTTTGATCACATCACTACCAACCAGTGCTGTTGATTGGACTGTAAAACCTGCAGAAAGGGAAAAGTATGAGAAACTGTTTCATTCCCTGCACCCAGTTGAGGGAATGATTCCCGGGAATAAAGTGAGTTTGCAGAAATTGGTTAATTAATTAAAATCTTAACCTTTTTTGTACTACAGGTTAAAGGTGTTTTAATGGATTCTAAATTACCTCTTGATACTCTTGGCAAGATTTGGGATCTTGCTGATCAGGACAAGGATGGAATGTTGGATAAACATGAATTTATTGCTGTGAGTAATCATTTTTGTTTTTGTAATGGTAAAATCTAATTTTATAATGTAATTATTTTGCTTATAGGCAATGCATTTGGTATATAAAGCGTTAGAAAAGTACTCGATTCCAAACACGCTACCGCCAGAGCTCATGCCTCCGGCGAAAAGAAAAGACTCTGCATCAATGAACACCTCGCTCATTGGTAATCTTGACGGTATGAAGCCGCGAATGCCGCCGCCGCCAATGTCTTCTATACCGCCGATGACGGCCATCCCACCGGCACCGATAACCGCGCCTCTTATCCCTACAACACACGGCGCGCCACCGCCTCGACCCGTACAAAGCGTACAGCCTACGTTCAACTGGGTTGTCAGCACTGAGGAAAAGGCCAAAGCGGATGCCTTATTTGTCAAGAGCGATGTTGATAAGGACGGCTTCGTATCGGGACAGGAAATAAAGGACGTGTTCCTGCAATCGGGCGTGCCGCAGAAAATCTTAGCGCACATATGGTGAGTGATAACACGAATAATGTGTTATCAATTTATAATTTATGTATTTTTATTTGTTTGTTTAGGGCTCTGTGCGATATTAATCAAAGTGGTAAGTTGAATAACGAACAATTTGCTTTGGCGATGTGGTTCGTCGCTAGATGCCTGACCGGGGTGAATCCCCCACCGATGCTCACACCCGAAATGGTCCCGCCAAGTTTTCGCACCAACAAACCACAGGAACAGTCGTCAACAGTAAGTCAAATATTTATTTTAATGCGATTATTTCAACGCAGCCGCCGAGTGTTTCCGGTTCGTTGCTGCTTTCAAAAATACATACGCGAACACCGACAATATCAACAGCATTCCGAACAGCATGATATGGTGATTGAATGTTAGTTTCATTTTGTTCTCGACAATCAATCGGACTGTTCCGGCTAATTCGTTGTTTTGCCAACAACTGAAACAGAAAATTTCACACCATTTGCGCAACTTTTCGTTTAAATTTACTCTAAGCCCACCTGTAGAGATTAGAATCGGAAACTTTAGACTTCTTGATATGAATGCGTTCCAACAAACTTATATAAATTCGACCGTGTGACTCTTCAGCTATCACTTCGGCGATAATCTCTTTGCCTTGGACTAACCATTTTATCGGCGAATCGGAGTTCAAATTACTATAATTGTAAAGTATTTCGTTACTCGTTAAAAGTCAGCGCCGACGAACTGTTTACCCTGGACAAACTATTAAAACGTTGGTATCTCGTTTCTCGTACTGCACGACTCTTTCAACTTCAGGAGTTGTCGGTGGGACGCCTTGCAGTGTGGAGTAAATTCCCGCCGAGTTGTTTGCGCGTTCAATTTCGTGGCCGTGTTTGTCTTTCACCACGAATATTTTATCTTTCGGGCACGGAATCTAACGTGAGAGCGGATCGTAAAGTTTGTGTTTTCAACCAGCCTCAAGTTTTCCGTGCTTACCTTACAATATCCAACCATAACTTCATTACTGCGGTTTCGTACTTGTTCCAAGTTTTTGATGCTTTGCGGGAGGATGTAGGAAGAGCATGGAATGCCGTATTGAAATACTTTGACAAGCTCGATGTGCATTGGAAGCACAGAGTTGTTTTCTTTTTTCATTATTTTTGGCGTATCAAATGTAAAGCTGTCGTTTGTGAATGCCTGAAAAGCATTAAGTGTAAATATCATCAGGATATAAGGCAGTCGCGCTCGGTTTGAACCCGATCGATAACACAACAATCGGTTCATTAGCCTCAATCTCAACAACGAGACGTTTAATCAATTATTCCATTACCTGCTTTATTTTCCCG
The DNA here is from genome assembly GCF_025399875.1 of Dalotia coriaria. Classification (NCBI taxonomy): domain Eukaryota; kingdom Metazoa; phylum Arthropoda; class Insecta; order Coleoptera; family Staphylinidae; genus Dalotia; species Dalotia coriaria. Next base: position 3,609,491 of record NW_027045451.1, read on the forward strand.
AGTACAGTATCGCGTTTCTTCACGTTCTGATACAGAATATTACAGTAGCCTAATCGATGGCGTTTGCCCACCTCCTTACATCTGCTACACTCAGACCAATCGCCCCATTCCGTGTCCAACACTAAATTATATTCCGACAGAGCTTCCGGTTGTTTTGGATATGGGCCTGAAGTTGCCGACGGTGTGTGCACTTCAAGTAGCTTGCTTTCGCCGGACATCACGTTCAAATAATATGGTACTGTGGCACTGTCGCCCAGTATGCAAACGTATTGTCCTAGAAACACGCCAATGAATTAATCATTGCTCTTTCAAATATAAATAAGTTTGGCTGTTACCCGAATGCTCTTGCTTTAAGTTATAAATGTGTAATGTTTTGTCTTCGGGCGAGAGGAGTATGTGCTCATTGTAGAATACTATAGAAAGATACGACTGTCCGACTTCTCCGAAATACCATTCGATTGTATCGATTTTTTCTGCTTCCGGTGGACTTAAGCAAAAATTGCATTGGAACTTAATATGGCCGCCTTCGAAACCCTGTGTTGCTTCGGGAATCGGAGTGCCATGTTCGCCAATACTTTTTTCTTGTTCGCGTAGACAATTATAATAATCTTCCCATTTGGCTGCGTTTTCTTGTTTGTATTTGTCGTTTGTTCCGGGGTACAATGCCGGATCTTGTCCCATAAAGTGCCATTTCTTCTCTTTTTTAAAATGCTTCTTATACATGTCCTTTGCGCGATTTTTTAACTTGTTTACTTTTGATGAAAAGATGGCTTCCACCGAATCATCCTTGTCGAATAACGCAAGATAGAGAAGCATGAATATTATCGCCAGTTTCATGTTGTGTTTATTTTACAAAGTGTAAAAAATAACTGTCATGTTATTTGTTTGACAGGATAATAACAACACAACCTTTTCAAATCCTGAGCTGGAAATGGTCAGCAAGGACATTCAAGAATTGGCAAAAGAAAAATACGCTTTAGAGACCGAGATCAGTCAGAAGGAAATCGATATTCGAATCAAGAGCGGCGAGATAAAGAGCTTACAGAGTGAGTTGGATACCCTGGCAGCCACTCTCAAGCAATTGGAGAATCAAAAAGGCGAGGCAATGAAGCGGCTTGGCGATTTGAAAGCCCAGGTGAGTCAATTGTACAAATTGTTAAAACGTGCATTGTATACGCTATTATACATTATCGTCTGTCTGCTGCTCCTCATTCAGTTACGCTTATTGATACTAATTGATGCTAATTTGCCGAATCGATGCGTTGCACGTATCAATCGTTTTCGTCGAGTATTTCACTTTCTGATTGCACACATTTACACTGTTGCTGCGTGCGATAATGTTAAGAACTAAGTATAGAGCGTTCATTCAATACTTTAAGGTAACTTTTAACTACTTTGGCAGTTCATTCGCTTGATTAACGGAGTGCTTTATTGGTTGTTTACTTTTCTTCCGTACGATTTATTATTTTTCGTTTGTTGGCATGTTGTTTTCCGTTTCGTTTCGGGTATTATAATTTTATAATACTTAGAAGTCCTCTCTTGACGATGAGTTGGAGGAAGTGCAAAAACAATTAGATGAGCAAATATTGAAGGTAAAATTCATTTTTACATCATTATGTTTTGCAACAAGATGACAATATTAATGTTCGTGGTGATTGTGGTGACAGTTCGAGCAACTATTCTGTTTAGAACTTTTGAAAATAATTTTCTACTTTCATGTCAGGTTGATAAGTTGCGTACACAAGCCGCTGAGCAAGCAGAAGTAATTTCATCGCAAGAAAGCGAATTATCCAGCAAGAAGGAGCAACTGGAGCAACTCAAAGCAGAAGAAACGCGATTGGAACAGTTGAAAAACGACAATACGAAGACAATCGCCGGTCTTTCGAATAAACTTCAATCTACCCAGTTGACTATTAGTCAGGCGAAGGCGATGATTACGCAATTGCAGGAGCAGTCGCGTCAGATAAAGGACGCCATCACCGATTGCGATACCGCGATAGATACGAATGATGTCAGCGCAGTGCCCGACACTGCGCTGCGAATTCAACCCGAATTCCGAGACCCCGAATACAAGCGCATTGGAATGGTTAACGGCGACTCGCAGAACGGCTTCGGTGACAAGCCAGATCCGTTCAGCAATCAGAATGGTCATAACGCGCAAAACCCATCAACAGGCTTCCAGAACGATCCGTTTGCTAATGATCCTTTCAAAGGTGGCGACGCCTTTGCTAGCGACCCGTTCAACAACTCCGGCTTCGGCGCCTCCACCGGTGATGGTTTCGGTTCGGATCCATTCAACAACTTCGGAACGACAACCAACAAGGCAGATCCCTTCAACGCTTTTGGTGATAATAAAAACACCTCTGTTACTCCCGAGGTAATATTAGTTTTAGATAATAACTATAAGAGATATTTTTATATTGCTTATTTATTTGTAGCCCGATAAAGACGCTTTCGGTTGTGATCCATTCGCTGTTCTACACGCGCCTACCAGAGACGGCTCCGCGCCTGGCCGACCCACAAGTCCCAGTCCAGCGCTGCCGCCAAAGAAAGCAAAACCACCACGACCCGCACCGCCACGACCCCAACCACCAAAGTTCAACGCAAACACCCAACCTGATCCATTCAGTTCGAACGCAGATCCGTTCTCAAGCGGAGGGTTTGCAGACTTTGCAAACTTTGATTCTAAGGTAAGATACTTGTTGCAAATTGAAGCAGTGTTTATAATTTGATGTTTGTACGTCTAGTGTTTGCATCGTAGTTTTCTACCGGACATTAATTATGCACTTGTACGATTTCCTAATGTGTGCCGACCCCCAACATCCTTTTATGACCCCTCTCCCGATCTGATTGTGGTACGATTTTTATTCATTATTTTTTTCTTTTGTATTTTGTATTTACTTGTAAATTTCAGCACCGAAATGAGTTGTTTCACGGCATGGAACGTTTATTTTTGTTTATTTTATGTTCTAAGTAGGTTTCGTTTTTGTTGGCCAGCGATAATTGGCGAGGGATTTCCAGAGGAGCGTCTACTAACACACGTTATCATTTACAGCCTTAATAACATGTACGTCTACTCTTCAGTTTTCCGAGAAATCCAGCGCGCCGCCTACGAATCCACCGATCGCCGCCCCCAGGAAACCGGAGTCTGTAGGCAAAGCTCTTGAATTCACAGACGATCCATTCCGCAACTATAGGTATGAAGACCCATTTAACATCGCGTTCGATGACGAAGATGAAACGGACGACAAAGGAGGCGCAACTGAGGATAAGTTTGACCCGTTCAGCCTTGGCGGGCGGCAGTCGGTGCCTCTGCCCGCATCCGCACCAAGCGCAGCCAGTGGCCGCAAATCGGCACCGCCGATTAGCAAGAACAAGCTGCCTGATGAGAGCGAGCAGATCGCATGGGCCGCGCAGGATAGTCTCGTGCTGGAGGAGCAACGCAAACAGAGACAATTACAGGAGCAAGCCGATCTCGAGTTGGCGATAGCCCTTAGCAAAGTGGATAATAAACTGTAGCATATAAGTGTTATTGTATTAACCTGTGAGTGCATTTGTTGATGAACTATTTTCAATTTCTAGCTTGTTGGTAGCGTCAGGAGAATGACATATCATTATCTTTCGGTTGTCCATACTAGTTTTGACGTATGAGAGAAACCAAGCATTTCACTACTCGGTGTTTTTCATTTGTTTAGCGTACGCTTCTCAACAGACTCGGTAACAAACACATGTCACCTTTATTTCAAATATCAACCAACCGCACTGATTCTTATGATACTAACACACGAAGGTGGAAATTCATACATACTTATTGAAATTCATTCCAAGTCATGTTGATGATAGTCATGTACATAGAATGTTATATTTTTTTTTTATGTTTTAAAAACTTATTATTTAAGAACAAAGACACCTCTAAGGCCTAGTATTATTTGTCGAGAGAGATTAGAGAGATTATGTTAATGATATTTCCGAATTTTAATTTGCGTGATACGGCTTCCTGAGAATTAACATCGATTTGAAAACGTTTTCGTCAATGGTGCCTATAACATGCCTATATTTAATCAGTCTTTTTCGATGGTGAAATTATATTAAAATTGAGATTTAAATTAAACCAAGTTAACGTGAAATCGCAACACTAAACTTTGTAACGAACTTTTTCCAATATGATGCTTTATTATCATTTAAATTTTCTTATTCTGTGGTTTGCTTTTGCTGACTTTCATCGTTTAGTGCTGTCATTTCACCTTAAAATAACAAATTAGCAGATATCGCTCGCCCAAAAATACTAACATAATAAATATTAATAATATATGATAAATATAGATATTATAAAAATGAGATTATAGCTTTTTAGTCAATACTCGACCATTGATTGAGAATTAAAATGTTATCTACCGTTCGGCTGTTCACATTCAAGCATAAACCACCGACTCGAAATCTAAGTGTTCCGGCGAAATTGGCGATTCCTTATTTTTCTCAAGCATGTAATTAATATTTAGCGCAGGAACAGCTGACTGCATATTACGTACACACATTACTATGTTTTAAAAGACTATATATACATTATTACTAGTTAAAGTGCGTGAACCATGATACATATAATGATAATGTAACATTACGATATAATAATTATACATTCATATTGTGAGGCAAAAGAAACATTCGAGAATTATACCAAAAATATGAAAATTGTATGAAAATCCTGTACAGTGTTGTTACTTTTACTATTGTTATTTGGGTAGATTTGTTAAATTGGTGGCTTGCACTTGTATAAAAATGAAACAAACCATAGCACAATTCATAGAAAGTACGTGTATAATTCCTACCCTATAATGAGAATGGTAACGACAGTAAAAATGAACTCATACTCTATATGAATATACTCATCTTTAGAACGAACGGAACAGGTTAATTATTGTAATTTGTAATCAACTATTTAATTAGTACATACTGATTTTCATAAGTTCCGCAACGCTACGAACTTGTTCACTTGACTTGATTTGAATGTCGCCTCGAACTAACAAACGACGAATTATAAAAGTAAGAAATTAAGTTCATTTGAAACAATGCGTTTAATGTAAGCTGGCGAGAAACGATTCACAATTGGAGCGACCACTAAATGAAGAAAGTAGATGTTATTATACTAAGAGGACAATGAAATAATAATTGTTAAATGTTACTTAGCTTGTTTAGGATTTATTTATTACGAGTCATAAGTTCATTGTAAGTATGCACTATTGTCATCAAAGATAACACTATGTGTCATATTTAATAAATCAATATAATAAGGCTATTATCCTACAAAATCTGCGTGTTTTTAGATCTTTATGCGACACGTGTGTTCTCTAATTACAATCTGCGCCATTTTGTTTTTGGTAAAACCTCTCTAGGCTTTAGGAATCATAAATTATTATCAAACCCATTAAGCTTAATTGAAATAATAAATATTTTACAGCTTTTCCAATTTCAAACACTTTTATGACTTGGTTTATAGTGGATTTTGTTGAAAGTTATTTATTAGTGCTTATATTGCTTATGATTGATTAGATAAAGTTAATTTTCCAGCCTATCGCATTATATTTTGTTTGATAACATGTAGGTATAATTTTGTACAATATCAACAGTTAACTTAATCAATTGGCGTAGTGTTTTACTCCGCAGTTAAATATTAACAACAATCATGTTTGTTAAAGTTTTTGTTGCCGTATTGGTCGTCTTAGTTTTTGCAAATATATTTGCAGTTGCTGGTAAGTGCCCAATAATCTTTTAGAACACGTATTAATTCTGTTTTCTTTTCAGAGGTCAGTAAAGCTGAAAATGATGAAACAGTGAAATTGATTTTCAATTTTGTGGAAGGTTACAACATTAAAATAAACGTAAGTTTAAAAAGTCGTAATTGCCAAGTCCAAACAAAGTGATTTATAATGTATTGTTAGCAATTTTATGGACATAAAATTAAATTTTATATTAAGAGTAGACTTGGTTTGTAATTGGAGCTTAGGGGTTTAAGTTTTACCGATTGTGTGAAAATTACTAATACACATTTGCTTACACCTTATTTACTAAAATTGTTTATTTTTAGAACAGGGAAGCAGTCGCTAATGATTTATTAAATATCTTGGAAAGAAATAACGTGAAAGAATATGTTGCATTCGCTAAAACTTCGTATGAGAATTTGATGGATGGTGTATAATCTATCAAAAATGGTCCTCGCCATTTTTATGCATTTCTGCAATACATAACTCCCCAACAGCGATAACATGCAATTTGCCAAATAAACACATAAAATATCTAATCCAGAAACCATATAATTGATCAAATATATTAATTTTTATCATAATTGTTGCAATACACTGCATTATGTCATAATCCAAATCGACGATGAGAACAACATGTAAAAACAGATGATATAATCACAAGCTTGTGACGAACTCTAATGGGTCGCCGATGTTATCCAAATAAGCGAAGACAATTATTGATAACGGCGTTAATTGCTTTCGTTTGTCGCAATGCTCGCGGTGTGTTTCCATGCGATGCGTGAACCCCACTCGCACATCTCTGCAACAAACACATTTATCTCCGTGTGTCCGTGAATGAAGAACACTGACTGATATTTTCGATAGATTCGCTGATAATTGACCGTGGTAAACAATGTGCGCCCGGTCGATCCTTCGATAAATCGTGTATTTATACGTGCTGCGAGTGCGTTATAGAAGCGTTACATTACACGCTCAGTTGTATCCCGACACTTACGCAAACGTTCATTTAGTTATTACGTTTGTTGCTCCGTTGTTGTTGCTTGCCCATAATCGGATGAGATACAAACAACCGAAACGGGCGCTTTACTTTCCTAGGGCCAGTGTGGAGTACGCGACAACTTCATAAATACATACGTCGACACCAGTGCGAACGTGCGCGAATCTACGTAACCGAATTTCTTCGTTGTTGTTACCGACCAACGATTTGTTTCCAATCAATACGACTTCTAGTGTGAGTAGTTGACTTGTAGTTGAGCCACTTCTTATCTTGTTTTGTCTTTGCGCGGTGATAAACAAATTTTCCATTCGTCGATGAATATTTGCATTTTTAATTTACGCAAATGAATTGATTTTTTTACAGGATTTGCCACTTTTAGTAAATCGACTACGATGATTTTCTTTTTGACAAGGTGAGCTAATTTTTTTATAATTTATTTTCTCAAGCGGTGCGTTCGTGTTACGGAATTGATTAATTGAAATGACCGTGGTGTGAAATGAAATCTGCGATGAGTTGTGTGTTGGCATGTGTAACTACAATACGGCTTCGAAGCGATGATAGAGAAGCGCTATAAATATCTCAATTAAATAATTGTTGAGCATTTGATTGTTCTTATATGCGGTAAGATTTACCCTTTCTTCTGACCGTTGGTTTTTTACTATGGGATTATTTAAGGAAACAGATTTCAAGGCAATAAAACATATGGTTAATTGAACATTGCTGTTTCGTTTATTGTGTGATGCAAAGTTACCTAACTGATAACGCGACTTTAAAGGTCCAAGTGCAAGGCGTTAGATTGCAGCTGTATTTGAGTAGTGAATAAGTTTGGTAACGAGCGTGCGAATTTGGTTGCCTAACAATTATAGGTACGCAAATAAAATATAACCGTTTTTGTACCTAGTTTTTGGATTATTTACATGTTTATTGCTATCTTTTTATTAGATTTAATTTTCTTTGGGGCGTCGTAATGCAATTTACAATTTGTCACCATAAAAAGTCACTTGGCAATTTTTAATTTTAAAATATTTGTATTTTTTAATAAGGTGTGAATTAAAAATGGCTGCCGCACTATGCCTTTTTTAAAAAAAGTAAAAAGGCAAAAATTTAATAAAATATGTCACTTAATAGTTCAGTTATACGTTTTGAAGAATGTTTAATAATACCATACTGCTTTCTCTACTTTAGTGGTTTTATTGAAAATTTAATTTAAATTACATTGGCTGAACAATAGTTTACTATTTAAATCACGTCCGTTTTAGATAAAGCAATATACTCTCGTCGCATTATACTCTTGCGATAGTTGTAAAATTCCATACTGACTCAACTACTTAGATTACATTATGCACGTAATCAATGTTGTTTTTGTAATACGTGCTATGGTAAAGTTGGCAACAAATAATTTTTTAATCGCTGGCGACGTATAAAATGTGTGTCAGTAATAAATACATATATTCATCTCTTGCTACCAAAGCTACGTCACAATCGGCTGCTTAGGAATACGTGTAGGCATTTGCTGATAAACTCTTTTTTTCTGACGATGTTTGTAGCTAAGCCAGTGTGGCTTAACGCAGTAGTTCGGATCAACATAGGAATTTGTTGACCAATCGCATCTGCCAAGCGCTGTCACTAACCGACTGCGGTAATCTTGTTTGTAAAAGGGGGCTCGTCTTATGTGACACTCGCGTGACGTTGCATTACCGGATATTACTACTTTGCAACTGGGTAATTATCTCGGATCAAATTTCAAGGAGTTGAAAATAATTTGGTTTATAATTGCACCATTTTTTTTTCTTTTATACTTGCTCCTTAAGAGCTATCTTAGTTTTTAATTCATTTTTACAATTTAAGTGTAAAAATACTCTTTGTTCAGAATTCTGGAAAAACAGCACTAATTTTAATAATATTTTCGAAAACGTGCCTTTTTGATACAAGTTAAGAGATAGCATTCTTCTTTGTGGGTATAAAAATGATTATTGTTAGTCTATTATAAAAATTGAAGCATGCATTTTTTTAAATATAGACATGAGACTCATGCTATTTACGTACATTATAATATACAGATAAGTCAGCAGTTTTCGGATACTTCCCTAATCTAAAAATAATTAATAGACCGCATATTTAATTAATCTACAATTTGGGGGCTCGTCTCGCATCTCGCCTGCGGTTTCGTCAGCCTGACATAGTAAGCCAAGATAACAAATATCCTGTCTGATTTCTCAAAAAGCTACAGAAAAACAAGTTGATGCAATCGCAAGTCATATTTGCGAATATAAAAAATGAGCCATTTCATGTAAATATTGGCCAATATAAATCTCCTAACTACCAGAAAATATATCAACTGTTATTATTGGAAGCCGAAATTCGTGCAAAACATGTTTGATAACTACGGGGACTTCTTGTTTTCATCATTTCTCTTAGTAATAAGATAATGATTTCTTGCTGTGTTTGCTTCGATACCAAACGTGACGCGTCGAATACAAGTGACATGATGTGACGAAAGCAATCACTGACGTGACGACTACTGATTCGAGTCGAATCTGTTGGTTGTGTGTATGAAATTTGCGCACTGATTGCAGTATCCATAACAAGTTTTGAAAGGGAAGATATCCTTGTAAACAGCAACGTAAAATTTTTATCTGAGGCTACATATGTATTTCGACACTGCATATTGCAATTTAATACTTTGTAATTGGACTTTGAAATAGTATTATCAAAGGTACACTGTGATAAGATGCACGATGTGTACCTATTCAGCATGCAACATTATTTATTTCAGTAAAATTTAAACTTAGTTTTGGTGGGCCAATGGTGAAGCTATTTATGGCTATTTTTCCTTCTTCTTTATTGATCACATCACGCCACAATTTGATGAATATTTAACAACATAAAACGATAAAATACAAGAAAAACATGCGAGATTGTAGTATTTTTGTAGTAACTTGTTTTAGGTTGCCATGCAGGTGACATTCGCTATTTCATCCAAGTTTTATAGTAGCTACTTTTTTGTTATCAGAATTTATTACTATCCAAATTCAAACCTTATGCTAAAAATACATGTCACCTATAAATCCACCTTTGCGATTACGTAAGCACGTCGTAAAAGTCAGTCCACGTCTAATTAGTACCTAGATACAAATCAAAGACTCATTAAGACTGTGTCTAATAGAATTATAATATCAAACTCAAAAAAAACATTCAAAAACTAGTAACATTCGGATTTGTTTTAATTTCATTTAAAAAATAATTCACCACGCTTGACGGGCCCCTTCGCATTCACGTCACGAAGACCTGTGACAAAGGTAATAATTTTTTCAATCCTTGACCTTCTCATAATCGACCGCGTCGTTCGCGCCATAATGGGAACAACCGAACAACAACTGGTTGCCGTTCACGCTCAGCCATTTCGTAAAATTTTATGGGCTCGCTCGCTACTCGCGATTTGATTGGTCGAGACGGCGGGTGTGTGAGCTGATGCAATCATAAGTTGTCGTTGCTATGCTGACGAGAGAGTTCATATCGCGCGAAATTGCGAAATATGCACACGCTCACAATCAATAACCGACTTTACAAATGCTACCGGCGATAGCAAAACATTCAACACACATTCATTTACTACTATCGCACTAAACCAATACACAAACAACCTGAGTTTAAACTATTACGCATTTAATCAAGGTAGAAAGGCGCCTATCGTACACAATGATGTAATACTGCTGATGAAGGTGTGTTTCAAATTGAAATTTGAAACTTTCCTTATCAACTTATATTTCAATTTCATACACACAGGATGTAGAGAATCCGGATTCATTTTTCAGCTTCAAAGTTCAATTATATTGCTAGATTATGGAGTTTGATGTGCGGTATCACAACACAAAATTCAAAATAAACAATTCAAAGGTACTACAAGTGCAATAGTACAAAAATCCGGTACATGAATATCGTACGTACAAATATGATTCATTTTACTATAATTCATTGTTAATATGCAAGTTTAAATGCCTCTGTAAACTTGATTTGTGAACTGTATTCTAATGTAAATTGACTTTGTCGAATATAAGTTGAGGTCTTTGAAATATCTCGTCTCGAGGTCCGAATAAAGTACAATCTCGATAAAGAAAAAACTTTGGAATATAATATTATAACACAATGGCCTTTGCGGCCAAATTCACCGAACTACATTAGGGAGAATTTAGAATTTATGGCTGTAATGGAATTTCGGCAATTTGTGGGACCATTTTTCTACCTGCACTGTAATTATCCCAAACTATCTCAGCCATCTTATCCCTAAACAGAGATAGATGAGATTTAAATGTTAAATAAAAGAAACTATGGAAAATTTTGCACATTTTTCCGTTTAAAGAAAAGATTTAAGATTAGAAATATTGAATTATTTCATATTTATTTAAAGTCAAGATTTTACTGGTTTCTGGTTAAACAGTTTAAAATAATTCTAGTTATAAACTAAATATTTACCAATTATTAAATTAAATCGAAGCAATTGTAACTAATCCAACTAAAACCAGTTTAAAAATCTTTGACCAAATTACCAAGTAATTTGATCAAAATGTAATATAGTATTAGTTATCAGTTGAATTTTTTAATGACAAAGTCGAATCGCCAAATGAGTCTCGCGATAAGACGGAATCCCCGTTGTTTCCGCCCCACTCCAAACCGGAGTCTCCTGACAATGTCCAAACCGCTTTTCAGTGTATAAAAGCGGGGCCCATTCCTCATCGAAGTCAATTCAGAGTTGGTTGTCTCCAGCGAACAAGCTGAATAAAGTCTTCTCCAATTAGTCAAAAGATATTTACACTGGCGAACGACAAGCGATTACTTCGACTCATTCCCAAATATCATCGAACTAATTGTTTCGTTTCGAACTTCAAGCAGTACTACTTGCAGTTTATCTTCGGGTTTTATTCTATGTACCATAAGAGTTACACTTAATTTCAACTAAGTGTAATCTTCCGAGAGTAGTGAAACAGTATAATTGAAATTTTCGTGGTAGAAAAAGTATTCAAACAAATCACTCACAATGCCTGATATTGTTGACAAAAAGTCGAACACGTAAGTACTTTAATTCTAAACATTTAACTATTGTTTTAAAGTTGATTAGTCAATTGATTGGAATTTGTTATTAATGTTTTAATGTTTAATTTGCAGATATTCCGCTGACTTGGGACGTTTTGCCAAGCAATTGGCCCATCCAAATGTGGGTCTTTTCAATCATCTCCGCGGCATCAGCGTTGTCCATGGCGATTTGAAGCATTTGACACCCAAGGCTAGAACTTATCTGGAGTCGAATGTGGAGCTGTGCCAACCAGAACGCATTCACATCTGCGATGGTAGCGAAAGCGAAAACAAACACTTGTTGAATCTTCTTCAACAGCAAGGCACCATTGTTCCTTTGCCCAAGTATCAAAACTGGTACGTTATATTCTATTACCTATTACTATTTATTATTGTGTACAAAATATTCGATTTTTATTAATTTTATTTGTTTTCTTTAGTTGGTTAGCTAGAACCAACCCTGCTGACATTGCCCGCGTTGAATCCAAGACCTTCATCTGCACTGAACGCCGTGGTGACACCATTCCAACACCTAAAGATGGAATCAAAGGAACTTTGGGCCACTGGATGTCCCCTGCTGATATGGACAAGGCTGTTAAAGAACGCTTTACTGGTTGCATGCGTGGCCGTACCATGTATGTGGTACCCTTTTCGATGGGTCCCATTGGTTCCCCGCTTTCCAAGATTGGTATTGAGTTGACTGATTCCCCATACGTTGTGTCTTCTATGAGGGTGATGACTCGTATGGGTAAAGCTGTTCTGGATGAACTCACCACCTATGATCAATTTGTCAAATGTCTTCATTCCGTTGGCACACCTGCTAACGGTACGATTGAGATGCCAAGCTGGCCTTGTGATCCCGAGCGTACCATAATCTTGCACAAACCACAAGAGAATGAGATTGTCTCTTATGGTAGTGGATACGGTGGTAACTCCTTGCTGGGCAAGAAGTGCTTTGCTCTCCGTATCGGTTCTACTATTGCCAAGCGAGAAGGATGGTTGGCGGAACATATGCTTATTTTGGGCATCACCAACCCAAAGGGTGAGAAGAAGTACATCGCTGCTGCTTTCCCATCGGCTTGCGGTAAGACCAACTTGGCCATGATGAATCCGTCTTTGCCTGGGTACAAAATTGAATGTGTGGGTGATGATATCGCCTGGATGAGATTCGATGAAAATGGACAACTGAGGGCGATCAATCCTGAAAATGGATTCTTTGGTGTTGCGCCTGGTACTTCCAATGCTAGCAACCCGAATGCCATGAAGACCATCTTTAAAAACACAATCTTTACCAATGTTGCGTCTACAAGTGACGGTGGCGTTTTCTGGGAAGGCATGGAGAAAGAAATCAACTTTGATAATGTTAAGATTACTGACTGGTTGGGCCGTCCCTGGGTTAAGGGAGAAACCAAGACACCTGCAGCTCATCCTAACTCTAGGTAATTGTCACAATCAATGATTTTATTACTTATTATGAAAATGGCTTCTTTGTAAACATGTAACTAACTTAATTTTTGTTCATTACAGATTCTGCTCACCTGCTGAGCAATGCCCAATTATCGATCCTGCTTGGGAAGCATCCGAAGGTGTACCAATCTCTGCCATTCTCTTTGGCGGTCGTCGTCCAGCTGGTGTACCTCTAGTTTACGAAGCCAAAAACTGGCGTCATGGTGTTTTTGTCGGATCAGCAATGCGAAGTGAAGCTACTGCTGCCGCCGAACACAAAGGTAAAGTGATCATGCACGATCCCTTCGCTATGCGACCTTTCTTCGGTTACAACTTTGGTCAGTATTTGTCTCACTGGCTGAGCATGGAGCAACGTTCAGACAAACTCCCAAAGATTTTCCACGTTAACTGGTTCCGCAAGAGCAGCGAAGGTAAATTCTTGTGGCCTGGATTCGGTGAGAACTCTCGCGTTTTGGACTGGATCCTTCGAAGGATTGATGGCGAGGAATGTGCCAAAGAAACTCCTATTGGTTTAATTCCCAAACCAAACACTTTGAATCTCGAAGGTATGGATGAAGATGTAAACATGGATGAGCTCTTTGACATTCCCAAAGCTTTCTGGGAAGAAGAAGCACAATCAATTGACAAGTACTTTAAGGAACAGGTTGGTGAGGATTTACCTGCTGCAATTGATGCTGAATTAAAGAATTTGAAGAACCGCATTGACAACATGTAAGTGTATTACCTTTATTAAGGTAGCTCATTACTATTAAGTTTATAATTATTTATGTGATATATAAATATGCCTAATTGTATTTTATAAAAATATACAACTTATTTTTAAATAACATTTTGCTAATACGACTTAAGACGCATATACTAAATCTAATTGCGTTAATGTTTTGTTTTTCGTGTTGGGCAAAACATAATAAATTATACTTATGCCAGTAAACGTGCAAAACGCAAATGCTAAAAATATACACTCGTGATGAACCAGTTCGAATAGATACGGCATTGCTTTGACAATCACAAACAATGTTCCAAACAGTACAAATGAACTCAGTGCTCCGCCAATTTCCCTCAGAACTGATGGGTAAATTTCCCCACATATTACCGTGGGCCCTGGGCCTACGCCAAGTCCAAAAAACATTACATTTGCTATTATTAAAACTAAACAAACAACTGGATAATGAGTATTCTCCGGGTAGACTCTACTTAAGTACATAAATAATGAAAAATTGCCTAATGATAAAGCTAAAGAGTAACCACTAAATATTAACACTGATCTAGTTGAGAACCGATTAAACAATATGGTACTTAAAAATGTAGCTATGACTCTAAGAGCATTCAAAACTAAATTTGAATAAAACTGCGCGTCTGCATTCTTGGTAATGGTTTTTATAATATTTGAAGTATAGAATATCACAGCACCATCACCAGAGAGTTCACTTGTGAGAAACAATAACGACGTTAGCAGAAATGGTTTGATGAATGACATCTTAAAACATTGTTTGATTTTTTGTTTGACTGAACTAATCTTGCAAATTTCCATATCTAAGATTGACAGAAATTCTGATTTCTGTGTATGTCCAGTACCTCTGAACCACGTAAAAGCCTTTTTTGCTTCGTCAACCCGATTTTTGTTCAAGAGCCAAACATATGAGTCTTTTATATATAATAAAATTGCCATATTAATTACCGGTAATACGCACACGAGCATTGCTAGTGTTCTCCAATGAACAAAAGAGCCCAGTAATTGTGTCAGCATTATTCCCAAATTGCATCCAAATGGGACACTTGTCAAACATTGGGGACGAATTTTAGGGTCGGTTATTTCGGCTAGGTAAACCAACATAATTGGATAAGCCAAACCTGTGTAGATCCCTGATAAGAGTCGACTGACAAACATGAGCTCGTACGTTTGGGAAAAGAATAACATTGTCCATGATATTAACGTGATGATTATTGTCAGTGCCAATGCAAAACGTCTCCCAATCCAGTTTAGTATCCAACCAGCAGTAAGAACCATTGGAAGAATGGACAATGTTGGTATTGATGCTAAACAATAATAAAGTTTTAAAATATTTTTGGAGTATTTCAAAATTACGCACCGATCCATGAATATTGAGTTGTGTTAAAGGAAATTTCTGATGTTGCCAATACAGAAGAGAATGAAAATGCACTGCCAGCACACAGTGACTGGAGCATGCAAACAATTGCTAAGAGGTACTAAAATATATCCGGTTGTACAATACTGCACATTTATTAGATATGTTAGTGAATTATTTATTACCTGGCGAAACTTGTAGTGATAAGAAGCTCTGGGTATTTCTTTACATCCAATAAAAGGTTCTTCAATGTCGTGCATTGTTTATGTTTAATATTAACTCGTTAAGCTGCTTACAGCTATTAACTTATATTTGGTGCAGTAAATTCTTATATATATATATTCTTTTTGCAATTTTGTCGCGGAATGTTAAAAACATTATGCAATGTGGTATAAAAATAAGGAAATATGCGGTAAAAGGTAAAAGAAAACACAGAGTTTGTAGAAGATTAATTGTTTTTTTGACTTTCATCGTTTTAAACAACAAGTTGTCAGGAATATCCTATTGCACGCGCAAGTAAATTATAACAACGCGTCATTACTTGTCTTCCAAAGTAATTAAATTCAAAGGAGAAAAATATGGCAAAAATATTGATTGCTTTAAAATAAACATTTGCTTTTATTCCAATCGATTTGTGCAGTTTATAATAAATACCAAACTTAAACAATATTTATAAATATATGAGAGGGAATGTTTAATACAAATAATCTCTTAAACTAGTAAAAAATTTCGTATGATTTCTTCAAGATTCTTTAGCTGAGACTCTCCTTCCCATTGACAATTGAGAAAAAGTACTTTTACTAGGTGGAGGATTCAATTTACTGGTCAAGTAAACAAAAGATTCAAATAAAGTAGACTGCTGCATAGCTGAAGCACAGAAGTGTTTGATTTTTTCAGCACTGCACCAGTTTACTGCCTTGTTTAATGTGTTGTTGTAGTCATTCATATCTATCTCAGCAGTCTTATTGCCTATCACCATGATGGTCACCTCTTTCTTGTCCTTGTTCTTATCAATATCTTGCTTTAAGTTAATCAACACCTTGAGAGATTCAAATTTATCAGTATCATAAACAAGTACATATCCATCAGCCAGTGCTAAATAATGCCTTGGCAATTGTTGACTTGTGGTGCCATTAGCAGTGCTGGTTTGTGCTTGTTCTATGCCAGCTGTGTCATAGAACCTTACTTTTTCTTTGGTGCCTCTGTCAGTTTCAATATTTGCAACATAAATATCTTCAATTGTTGGAAAGAAGACCTAGAAGATCATTGTTTTTAAGCAGTGGAATTAAGTGATTGTTGTTTTGCAATTATTTACTGTTGCAGGTGAGATATTGCCATAGATTACTTGTTCCAGTATTGTTGTTTTGCCTACGCCTTTCATGCCACAAATTACAACTTTCGCGCATTTTCCCATTTTGTTTATTATGAATACAGATTAGCAGTTTTCAGCTGAATGTTGTCGACAACACAGCAGCTGGTTGTAACATTACGTTCGTAAGTGCTTGCGTGTAGGTAATATAGGATCATCAACAGAAACGATTTCTTCATGGTGTTGTTCTATCAACCTGTTTACTTTTAAAATTGATTGATGATTTAAACTAATTATTTCAAGTTTTTTTCAAACGATAAAATAAAAACGCAGGATATATCGATGAAAATTCATCAGGCATGAAATTTTACAACAACAAACAAAGTAAAGTACAATTCAAAGCCACTTAAGGCATCTCCAATTCTCGTACAACGGTCGGATAAATTTTCCCATAGATAATGGCGGAGATAGCCACAAACGAATTCCACACTTATACAATAGCAAATCATTGAATTTCATAATACCAACTATTTAAATACTAAAATAATACAGAATTTCTCAGTAAAAATGCTGATATAAAACTAATTAAAAAATGAGCATGACAGTGTCGCAACATCTTGCAGAGTATATAAAGTGAAGTTTTAATAAAACTGGGAATTTTCTTTATCAGTTACAATTTTGATAAAAATAGAGTACCTAAGTCTGTCATTGGAAACTCCTAATCTGATAAAACATTTTTAAAATTATAAAACATAATTTGTTATTGTCTAACAATATACATGGAATATAATTGGTTCGATAGATGCATTTTGCGATGTTATTTTTCAAATTCTGAATACTTTTCTCTACCATATATGCAACATCCTTTTGTATATGATCTTTCCACCCTACTACTTTACTAAACTGCATTGTAAACAGTGCAATTTTGTCTATAATATAATGTTTCAAGTTTAGACATAAGTATGGTATTGATGTAGTGATGTTGCTGATAATTTAAATCATGTTTATTTACTTCACAAGTATATACAATACTTAGATAGTGCATATTAATTTGTGTCTGGTTGGCACTTGAAAGTGAGGTTAAAGGAAACTGAGAATAGTGTAATTTAAGTGAGTTGACTAAGCCTGCCGACTGTGTTATCGTTATTATTGCCATTACTGCTGGTGAGAAAACAAATATTCCATACTGTTGCCAACGTACAATGAAGTACAAAATCTACCAATAATAATATGGTTGATAATAAAATACATGGATGAAAGGTGAGTTTTATTGAGATCCAAGAAAGCAAACTTATTACAAATGTCTTTATTTCAGTGGTTTTGATTATGAAATATTGTCATTGATGATGGATCACCAGATGGAACTCAACATGTTTCCAGCACTTCAGAAGATTTATGGTGAATCTAAGATTGTACTTCGGCCCCAGAGAAAAGAAACTTGGTTTGGGAACAGCATACATTCATGGGATAAAACATGCAACTGGTAATTTCATTGTTATCATGGATGCTGATTTAAGTCATCATGTAAGTTTAATTTTTTGCAATGAATAACTTTATATGTCCAGCAAAACAAAAACACCATTTGAAATTTCAGCCCAAAGCTATTCCACAATTTATAGAATTACAACAAAAAAACAACTATGATCTTGTTTCTGGAACAAGATATGTGGGAGATGGTGGTGTTTATGGTTGGGACTTTAAGAGGAAGTTAGTATCCAGAGGTGCTAACTTCCTCAATTACATATGACCAGGTACAGTGACCTGACAGGTTCATTTCGTTTGTACAAAAAAGATGTTCTTCAAAAGTTGATTGATAATTGTGTATCCAAGGGGTATGTTTTTCAAATGGAGATGAGATTATCTGCGCCAGACAGCTTAATTATACTATTGGGGAAGTCCCAATCACATTTGTTGATAGAGTTTATGGTGAATCAAAATTGGGTGGGTCTGAGATATTTCAGTTTCAAAGGCACTTTTATATTTGTTTGCTTACTACTTAGGAATAATATTAATTGTGCATTCCAATATTATATTTGTAAAGTACACTTATCACTATAGGCTGAAATAAAATAATTTTGCTTATACAAAACAGAATTATAATGAAGTCGGCAGTGTTTGCATCAAAAAGTAGGTATATGAATGAATATCTATTACTGTAACAACATTTCTGTTAAATTTATGCTTAATATGTGTTTTTGTATTCTAGAATTTGGCCGAGTCGTCGAAGTCTAGTCGTTTCCGATTCGAAATTTTCGAGGATTACGGATAAATTACAGGTGTGTATATAAATTCTCTATTTCCTTACTTTATTTATTTCTAATTTGACTAAAAACCTGAAAGGATGTGGGACAAGACTTCTTTTACTTATATTAAGGTTCGTATAGTATTATTTATTTCCATATATTTATTGATTTTTTAATTTAAAAAGAAACAAATTAAACTGACAAACAACTGACAAATTCTCTACGTGCAGCAATTATCTTCTTATTGACAAATATATCGTAAGCGGAGCGAGCGCATTCGCTTACTTTAGGACATGTGTCCAGCATTTTACCGAGACTCATATTGATCATTACGTTGAGGTTTATCACACATCCTTGCAGTAGATTGTCATACGGTAGCAGCGCAGCTCTCTTCGCATTCTTTATTTCCGTTGCATCCTGGGAGGCAATCAGTATTCAATGATATACCATAAATGTACATAGCCATTAAGCCTTTCGTTTTCTTGCTCGATAGCTTTGATCTGTTCCTGACAGCCTGTGGCTGCACATTCTTCCACTATTTTATTATTGGTCATGTACTCTTCAGCAGTAGAGTTTATCAAAATTTCGAAACAGTTGTCAAAGTTGCTAATTGGCTTCACATTTGAAGTGGGCAACGCAATCGAGCTCTATGTAAAAGTAGAAATTATAGTTTTAAATTGGTATTAGTTGCAAACTTTTTAACTTACTGCTATGCACAAGGTTACAGTGAACAAAATATTTGCCCTCATGATTCTAGTATTGTTTGGTTCAACTCGTCAGAAACACACTGAAATATTTTGAGTTTAACAGCGCAATATATATCTAATTGGTATTATTATTAGCTTAGTAACTCATGTGATAAGGTTACTTTTTGAGTACTGTATTTTTTGAATAATTTGGTGATAAAATAAGGTAACCTGTTAGCAATTGGAAATTCTGTTGTGACAAATATACTTATAAATAACGCGCCAAATATTAATCTAAAATGGACAGCATGGATTTGCATGGATAGAGTTTCTGAATTTCGTGAATTTAAATATATCATTAATATTTCTTATTAACAGAAAGATATAATTTTTGCACAATCGTGAACTAATCTTTGATTAGTTTTAGGGACCTAGTTAAACGTACTTCACACCACGGTAGTACATACTGGTACATCATATTGTGAGTATTGACAGTTTCAATCATATTCATAAATAATATGTGTGAATATGTCTCTTGTGTATTGTTATTTTGCGGCTGTTGTGCGGTTGAAGAATTGCCACGGTTGTAACTGGGTTCACAGTTGGTGTTTCTGTATTTTGGTAGCTGCATTACAGTTTCCTACTTCATAGGTAATTAGGTTGTTGAGGCCTGCGGCACTAGGTGGCGCTAGTATCGCACCTTAATAATTATCGTTATTAAACATTTCGGAATATCACAACTAGATGGCGCTCGTTCATTAATTTGAGCTGCAAAACTGTAACTACTGTTTTCTTGCCGGGATTTTAATTCTGTTTCCTTCGAATTATAGAAAAAGAATTGTTAATTGGACTATATATTGAGGCATTCTAAGGTTGAAAAGTGTCATGAAATCGTTTTCAAATTCCAGCAATTTTGTCATTTTGAGAAAACTTATGGTGGAAAACGGTCTCTATTTCGTGTTTCCTTGGCTCGATTTTAATTTTTTTTTAATCATAGAAGACGAGTTGTCGAGAAGTGGCGCAAATTTTGTTTATTTTCGATTAATAGTGGTTGTAAGATTTTCAGTTATGGTGCCGTAGAAGTTTTACCAAGTACTTTAGTAGTGTTAAAACTGGCACTGCTATGCATTTATAGTTTAGATACGATAAATATTTGTATGTACACAATTTTTTGTTGCAGTCTACGAGCGTATCGCAAGATTGATAGTGACCGCGTGTTGTTGCCGTTGGCTGTGTGCAGTGCCGTGCACATCCAGTTCCATTTCGGTCACCGAATGAATCGCGCGTGTTCATTCCGATAAATTCTGTCTCTTCAGATTATAATTAAGTGAATTTATATTCATTAAACATTCGCGGACATATCTGACATATCGATCGTGAGCTGCGGCGTGGTGCATTATCGCATTTCTTGTGATTTTAAGTCCGTACTTGAATTAGAAACGGTCAACAAAGAAAAGATTTAGAATTACCAGACAAGTGCGGCGTATAGTTATTGAGATATCGTACGTCCGGAATTGCAAAATACGGCTAAGTCGTCTAAGAATTCTTTTGTGGTTTTGTTTTGTGTAGTCATTAAATTATTAATTTGAATGAGATTTCTGAACCTTTACACCCTGAATTTTAATTAGGTTTTTGTCTTATCTTATATAGAATATTTCGAATTTTTATAATGTTTAATCCTTTGGTTGCTAGCGCTTTTAATTTAGATGATATTCGTTACCGAAATTACTCAAAGAATATGATGCGGCGATATTTTTTATTATTAATTTTTTTTCTTAATTTTCAAATTTAATTATCTTATCTTATAAATGATTTTTTTAGGTTTAACGTTTTAACGAGACCTTACGGATATCTTGGACCAGGTGTGCATTCCATGTTTCTTCCAGAAGGATTCAATAGAAAATGGTAATTTCCGGTAAAGCAAGAAACATCTTCATCGATTTCAATGATTCTATCAAATTTTGACTGGCCAAGAGGTATAATTTATTTATTTTTATTTTGCACGGTGTAGTATTGCAATTATAACACTGTAACACTGAAATGGAAATATGTATAAGTTTACTGACATTTTAACGTATTTTATAAAGTGGAAAGTACGCTTTACAAACAACATGTGTGTTAACTAAGCCTCAGTAGGTTGACACAATCGACACAATTATACATAAAATATAATACATAAAACATAATAAATATATAAAGTTTTACATTTGCCTTTATTAAAATAATGTTATAACTTATATAATTATTTATTTCAATTTTACAATGTGTAGTGTTACAAATATATCACTGTAGTACTGAAATGGAAATAAGTATAAGTTTACTGGCATATTAACGTGTTTTATAAAGTGTAAAATACGCTTTACAAACAACATGTGTGTTAACGAAGCCTCGGTAGGTTGACACCATCGACACAATTATACATAAAATATAATACATTAAACATAAATATATAAAGTTTTACATTTGTTTTTATTAAATTAATGCAGTAACTCAAAGTTCAAGCTCAAAAAACTAGAAATTTAGAAATTGCATTTTAAAACTCGGCTTTTTAGATTTACCTTTTTTACTGGGGAATTCCATGGATTTGGACACAGCATCAACATCTTACATTTTGTGATACACAGAGCCCAGAAGACTGGGTGAAGAAGAAGAATGAACACTTTCAAGCGTCCATAATTTTTTCTGCTTTTAATATAATTGGACAAAAAAAAACAGGGCAAAGCTTGGGTTTCAAATTGAATTTGGCTAAAAAAGAGAGTGCAGAACTAATGTTATAAACTTATTACACTTGCTAAAGGCAACACAAGACTATTTTATTGAGCAAATCAGTAAAAATATTTTAAATGCTCCGCCAAGGTGGTAATTTATAGACAATTTGTTAAGTGATAGTTCTCATGTTGTGAAGCACTTGATAAGCTGCTTGCTATTAATTTAGTTACAAGTCACATTGTATTGCTGAAGCAATAGAAGTTTGCTACATATGTTAAATGTTATTTGTCACATAAATTATGTTTTTAATACTATGTGAAGACATGATAACTTTGTTAAATACTTGTAAATTGTAATTTTACATAGATTGTTTTCATTCTTAAGTTAAGATTGTTGGAAGGACTAATTCTTGCTTGTTGTATAGGTTTTGCACCTAAGTCTGACATCATAGAAGGACCATTCTTGCATCCGATTGTAAGTATTTAATTTCATTATCATTTTCCTAAATAACTTTTGTGATTATCTCACAAATTCACTCCCAAAATTGCATTTTTATGTTTGAAGGATTAATTTTTATTTGTTTTAGGGATAGTGCACCTGAGTCTGACATCGTAGAATGACCATTTTTGCATCGAATTGTAAGTATTTAATTTCTTTATCGTTTTCATAAATAAATTTTGTGATGATTTCACAAATTGATCTCCAAAATTGCATTTATATGTTCGAAGGACTAGTTTTTGCTTGTTTTAGGGATTTTGTACCTGATTCTGACATCGTAGAAGGGCCATTCTTTTATAAGTATTTAATTTCTTTAACGTTTTCATAACTAATTTTTGGGATTAGCTCATGAATTAGTGACGAAAATAGCATTTTTGTGTTGCAAATGACTACTTTTTGCTTATTTTAGGTGTTCTGCACCCAAGCCCGATATCGTCGGAGAACCATTCTTGTATCAGATTGTAAGTATTTAATTTCTTAATCATTTTCAAACACATAACTTTTATGAATAACTTACGAATTAGCGAGAAAAATTTACTTTTTGCTGTATTTCAGCTCTGATTTTGGTTTTCGAGGTTTAGCACATGAACGCGTCATCCGTGGCCTCAGCGTTCGTTTTATTAAAAAAGAAAGAAGAATATACTGTTAAATATAATTAATAAAGCATAATTTAAAATTTCAATCGCATTCACATTTCTTTTGTGATATCCTTTTTATCGTTTTCAGGATAAGCGTCTTAAATATATTGCGTATATGAATCTTGTGTGTGCGTGAAACGTGTACAACATAGCTAGTCATGTGTTGTTGTTTTTTAAAAAGTTGAATGATAGAAACAAATAGAGAAGAATCAAATATTAATGATAAAACACTCGGTGGTCGAAGTGAAACGATGCACTGCTGGCATGCTAGCAGGTACGGATCGAATCTCCAGGTAGAGGCTTTTCTCAAATATAAAAATATCAAGGTGTAATTTGGGTTGCATATATGAATTCACAACAAGTATAAGAGAGAAGTTGCAATACAAGTGAAGGCAATAAGAGGAAGTAAGAAAGTAAGTGGAGAAACGGAGAACAGAGAAATAAGAGAAGTAGAAGAAGGAATAGCCAGAGAAGGGTAAGAAGACAGAAGGGAAGAGAACAGAGAGTTAGAGAAAGGGAATTGGAGATAGAAGAAAGAGCAGCAAGAAATTGGATCAGATTTTTTAAATTTTTTGGCACGTGTCGTTGCTCAAGACAGTCTGCAGTCGATCTCCCAGAGCACTTACTCGGCTCTAGTCGATACTTTCCACTGCTTCAGTCCTTCCATTGTCCCGGCCCATCCTACAGCTACGATGTCTCTGCGCTTCATCCCCGAGTATCAGGCATATCAACGAATTTTTTATGGTGGGGATTACCCCCAACATAGAGAGGAACTCCTTATAAGGACAATCCTTATAAGGTCTTGTTCCAAATATTTCTAAGTTTTAAGTCGCCTCAAGTGAGGAGTGACACTTAAAAATATTCTTACAAGTTCTGACCTGTAGCTGAAATGAAAGATGGAGCACACAATCACACAGGATACCTTAACAATTTTATAGTGGGGATCATCCCCTGAGAGAGGGAACTTTCTTAGAGACCTGTGCCTGTAATGATAGAGGGTACCGCACAAATCAAAAGAAGTAAATATATCTTACTATTTCTTTATTAACAATAGAATACACGTTTAGATTTTACATGTCAACAAAATACATGTCGCCATATTGAAACAGGACTTACGACCTGCTAAGCCTCGCACATATAAGCAAGTAGCACTTTGTACAGTTCTACCGGAATAATGAAATTAGCAAATATTATTAAAATGAAAATAAATATACAGGGTGTTACAAAGAGAAAATTTAAGGGGCAAAGAAAAAACTCAACACTAGAAACGCCGCTCGTTTTCACTCGACGATCAGAGAAACTAATATACAGGGTGTTCCAGAAAGAAAATTTAAAATGCAAACGGGAAAATCCTAAAAACAACAGCAAAAGCAAAATTTTTACGGACACAAAAGAAAATATATATACAGGGTGTCCTAGAAAGAAAATTCTATGTTAAAAACAGTGAACACTCAAAACGCACAACTAAAGGTGATTTTCTACGTGCTATTCGGAAAACGAATATACAGGGTGTTACAAAAATAAATTTTTAGAAACTACAAAGGAGTTAATAATCACAATATGCAGAGCGAACTTGACAAATTAACAATACTAATAAAAAAATCAGAGAAAACATAGAAAAATTGCAAAAGGGTGCTACAAAAATAAAACACTTACATTTGAATATATTGTGAATAAATATTTATTAATTGATGGTAGCATCAACTGTATAAAGAGAATATCCGGCGGAAAACATTTAAATCAACAGAAGGCAAGCGACGGCGCCTTGCAAACACAGTGGTTAAAAACGATGAGATTTTCTATCCTTAACTATATTCTATTAACTGAAAACTCGCGCAGGGATTAACGGACACTTATTTCTCGCTTAAGAAGATTATAACCGCCATAAATCATTAAACAAAACACACACAATACGACCGTCCCGAATATTTAGCTGATGGCCGAAAGAATACACAACGATTAATCAAATTAAAACCTCAAAACGCATGGCGACTAGAGAGACACGTTCGCGGACCACGCGGTAAAACGATTGCCGTGTACGTCGCGCGTTCAAGGCAGGTACGCAGCGATAACACGCGTCACTCTAACAAAAAAGTTGTTTCTACACAAACGTACTGATAAACACGTAGTTGAGAATACTAAACTAAAATTTACAATATTGAAATAGGACATATACACGAAATCTACTGTTACTTTCAATATTTATCGGCTTAAGAATATTCGTAGCTCAACGAGTACAAGTGCGTATACACACAAATATCATTATAACTCGCGTTACGGAATTTTCTCGCAATAAATTTTGATACAGGGAAATAAAGAATTAAATTCCGCATCTAGGAAAATTATTCCGAACTAAGTTGAAGACCGCGTTCGCGAGTTATAATATAAAAACTACAATTCCAAGCGCAACGAGTACAAGTGCGTATACACACAACTATCATTATAACTCGCGTTACGGAATCAATAAACTTTAGAACAGAGAGAAACAAAATTAAATTCTGCATCTGGGAAAATCATTCCGAACTTATTGTGATACCGCGTTCACGTGTTATTCTAAAAAAACTACAATTCCTAGCGCAACGAGTACTACGGCGCACACACACAACTTTTAATATAGCTCGCGTTACGGAATTTTTTAGATATAATTTTTCATACAAGGAAATACAGAATTAAATTCTGCATCTGGGAAAATTATTTCGAACTTATTGTGACATCGCGTTCGTGTGTTGTACTAACAAAAACTACAATTCCTAGCGCATCGAGGACTACAGCGCACACACACATCTTTCAATATAACTCACATTACGGAATACGGTGCCCTGAACACGAGTCACGAGTCACCCTCATACGGTGCCCTGATTCCTAGCGCAACGAGTATTACGGCGCACACACACAACTTTCAACATAACTCGCGTTACGGAATTTTCGTTAGACGCAAACGCGGTCTTACTGTAAGTTCGGAATAATTTCCTTAGATACGGAATTTAATTCTGTATCTCCCTGTCTCGAAATTTTTTGCTAGAAAATTAGTTGTGTGTTTACGCACTTGTACTCGTTGCGCATGGCGCGGTTGGGCGACCGCCCAGGGGCGCCAGACTTTAAGGGGCGCCGACTCGCACATGGCCGGTTTTTTCGTATGGGTTTGAATTGCAGTTAGGGGGCGCCGTAGAAATCTCGCCCAGGGCGCTGGTAGCTCTAAAACCGGCACTGATTATCGAAATAAATAAAAGGATGATGCCGGGCGGCGTACAGGTAAAAACAGACTGAAATGGTAAAACGTTCGTAGCATGAACGCAACATTGCGCGTGTTTATCGCGATACAAAATGTTGTTTATACACAAACCCCGATATGCACGTAAAATTGAAATCGAAACATTTTTGATGTGCACTAAAATAAAATATAATATAATGTTTCACATTCAGTTATAAACTTCGACGCAACTTTACAAAGAGGATAAAAACTATTAAGATACAAACTGAACCAACAGATTCCGAGATACAGCCAGTTTATAATAAAAAAAAAGAGAATTTATCAAAAAGATGACACACTTTTAAATATAAATATTTATTAAAATTTATTTATAAATATTTGTAACAGTGCCAGTTGAAGTACGAAATAAAACGTGCCCGACGGATCTTTATAAGTACCTATGCAGTCACTGTTTATCATACTTGAAAGTTATCAATAAATACCTCATCAATTATTGATACAATACGAATAGATTCAGCAAATTAGTGATAGATAATTATCGCAACCGTATCATGCTTTGTTGGAGAAAGCCTGTAATACAACTCGTGTAGGAGCCGACAATTTTCCGATTAATTTTACATACATGGTAGCTCTTACCTTTGCTAATTGAGGTTTGCCATCAAAAGTCTCCACCAAAAAAGGTCAAAATCCGAAATTGAATATAGACTTAAGAGCACTGCTTAAGCCTTGAAGGTGTGGCAATCCATGTGTGGTTATCCATGATTACTTCACTCAAGAAACAACATTTACACTCTACACTTGTTATCACAAAATTCAAAATTATTATTGCCAGCACCGTCGCGAGGCGAGAGACGTACGCGTGACTAAGCCGACGGTAATACTGAACTGTAGATCTGTGCGTTGAAGACAGTGACCATGTTTTACGCGGTAATCAGCAACACCTGACAACGTTGCGCTATTGCACTGCACGTTGAACGCAAAATAACAAGTTTGAACATGTTCGTATAAACACAAACACATGAAAAGCAAATAGCCGATCTTGTTTCCGTCCGAATTAATTTTAGTAATAAATATATATATATATATATATATATGATAACACTTTGTTTTGAATGACATTAATAAAATGGTTTTATTTATTTGTTAGTACAAAATATGTGGAATACAATTAATTATTTCAATAGTAAAAAGATACATTAAGTTTTGGTGCAGATTGTGATTCAGCTGTGCAGAGTATGTATACAATAAATATAATCAAACAACATACAACCAGAGTCAATCTTAATACATATTCACAATCGAGTATTTTTATTGAATTGGTTTGGTTCACAGTACGTCTGTATCATTTTGATGACAACGTATGTCGCTCAATTTGATGCGCAATCCTCTATTCGACTTCAGTGGTACATCATGTCTGTAATTACAATTATATCGTATAATACTGTCGAATTCTGATATAAAACAGTAGGTACAAAAAGTCACACACTCCACAAATATCAATATTATCAATTTCTTTATCTTCCATATCGTGTAATTTTATAAATATTCATATTTGGTTTTATCCTCAATTTGTATTTGTGTTTTTGTTTAGTTTTCTGTTTTGAGGGAGCTCAGAATACGATTTAGTTTATAAGTAATGCACAATAGAATAACAATCGTACAATCAGATGAAGGTCGTAAGTTTAAAAGTGCATTCATTTTCGACATATGTTGGTATTACTTATAAATACGAAAATATATTCATGTATTCTCCACCAAAGACTTAAAGAACTAATCAACATTAAACTATAAATAAAATTGTCAACAACATGTAACGACATCTCTAAATTGAAAATATGTGCAAATAATCTGTTTGTTTTTGTGTTATTAATATAAAAACATTTACATAGAAGTAATTTTAATTAAATGCATTTAAGTGAATAAAAATACATTTTGCTCAAGTATCAAATATAGTATTTAATAAATAAATGCAGATGTTATTGAAATTATTTATCATTCTATAACATTCGCTCACAGTCCAATTTGTTTTTGTTTTCTGCCAATCTGCTAATATGTTTGCCATTATAAATTACACACTGTATTATTGTAAACATTATCATATTTTAAATCCACAATATCCATGAAGTTTAATGTATATGTAATGTTTTTTTTTGTTTAATTAAATATATTTTTAGTGCTTTACACAGTTTTTGTCTTTATCAGCGCCACAAACAATTTTTACATCTTTCAATTTGAAATCTAATTCAGAGCACAAAACTAAATAACAAATTTCGATAAGTTTGCATTGTGCTCTTTTATAATAAATAAATTTTTAAAATGTACTCCATATTAGATTTCAACATTTCTTGTCCTTATCATCTTAAATTTCTATTTTTGCCACAGTTACTTTAAATTCTTCATTCTTAATTCCTTATTGTTGTTTACCATCATAACATATTTTTGCCTCAATTATCTCTATCACTATCAATTTTTAAACTCCTCCCCTTAACATTCGTTAAATTTTCTGCCCATTCCTTCTCAACATTTCTTTCAGCTTGAAACCAAATGTGTAAATAAATACCCCTCGTACATTTGTTTACGTTTCTGAACACATCAAATTGACATTTTATATTAATAATCGTGTTTGTTCTTGTTTTGTCACGCCAATATTTACCTACCTACACTTGCATTAAAATGAAAATAATAAACGCTCAAGTGAAATAAATCATTTCATTTCATACGTTTTCCAATTGTATTATTTACTTGATTACGTTCATTACGTTGGTAAATAAAAATTGTGGAGGGCAATAGGTTAGTAACAAGTTACTTATGAGTTCTTGCTCGTTTGGATCGTGGTGTCTTTCTATCAACAAGGCGTTTTGTTCAGTTGATCGGTATGAAGATTAAATTGAAACAATACGTGTCATTCCATTGGATGGGCGTTCGAAAATCGTCCCACAAAATTAATAAGACCGCTTAAAAGCACTTTATCACGTATTCAAATATGAAATTTACATGTTTCACAAGTTTTTTTCATTGTATGGTGCATTTCTTATGGTGAGTTTTTACAATATTATACAAAGAAATCATAGAAAAACCATAACTAAAAACGAAAATAAAGTAAAAACTCAACCAAGATGCATCAAAATCCAATCACACAAACATGGATAATTGTGAAATGGATTTGGAGGTGTACTTAATATTAAACAACACGGTCTTATTATGATCGATTTTCGTAACGCCCCGCGTAAAAGATTAATCGTTACAAAGTGTTACTTCGATAATTTAAGTATAATGCATGTTTATATTAATAGTAATGCCCCTATCCGTATAACAGTGGATGCGTACATCGTTAGCAATAATTCTCGCATAAATCTAGATTATAATCATCGCAATCATCGTAAAAATGTCCCAAGTATCAATTGTGTCCGGATATCAACGTTCATCACCTTCAGGATACAATCATCATCACACAAATGTGTATAATAGTGTTAAATACTATTTTAGCGACGTATCCAGAAACCTTTCTATAAATAGTCAAAGGTTTTCGGTAATTGTTATCGTAATCGTATTTTAATTTCTAATCGTCATCGTAACCATACCTAAAGTAGGTTTCCAATTGTTGTGTTTATCTTTAGATTTACAAGTTTAATTAGGTTTAACTTTTGCTCATTCGCAGTTAGTCAAACGTTGTCATAACATATTTGGTTTTGTATGTGGAAAATTTAATAAGTAAGTTGTATGTTATATAAAAGCTCGTCTTTTGTGACAATTAACAGCTCAATTTATTTGCCAAGATAAGAAAATAGTTAGGATAAGTTACGTTGAGTAAGATTAGTATAATGTTAAGAATTATTACATTGGAGTGTGTAAAAGTTCAGGGTGGCCGAATGTGGTTTAATGGTCGTAGGTGTTTGCATGACTAAATTACGCATCGACTATTTCAGAATATTATATACTTTGTAAATATTTTGGTAGCCTACGTATTTCCTTCTTCTTGGTTATTGTTACTGTTTACTTCAGTTATTCATAGGATTACAAAGTTGTATCTTACAGATAATTTGTGCTTGGTACATTATTTTTCTCCTTACTTCACGTTTAAAATGTTTTCGTTAATGTTCAATCATACAACAGAATTTTAATTTTCCTTCCACGAAGAGATAATGGGGTTTTCATTTATTTACTGATTTACGATTATCATGATGTTTGGAATGTTATTAGTCGTATTATATTCGTTTGTTAATTGTTTTAATATTAAAATGATTAGTTGAGCTTTGATTAGAACAATAGTGTTGATGTAGGTAATTTAATAAAAGAATTCATCTGATGAATATTTGGTGCAAAATAACCTTGTAAAACCAGTATTGATAGACGTTGGAAATGCTTGTTTGTGTATGCGCTGCTAGATGTTTTCGTATGTTGTTTTCGTTCAGTTGATTTTATTTGCATATTTAGTTAATGGTGCTCCATCTAACGATAAGTTATTGAAGTTCAGCGCCTAACTAATAAACACCGTAGTTCTAGGTATATTAACGCCTTCCTTGAAGTACTAGACAAAATATTTAATTAATAAGGCAAATGTTAGTTGTCCTCTTTTATGTTTCACATCCATTCAGCATTTTACTTCCGTATTTTTAATAGGTCCGTCAAAAGCTAAAATTCTGAATCATCATCATCATTCACATGCACACAATCCGTTTATCAATGCGAATGTGTTTGTGTAATTAGTTTTAAAACGTTATATTTGCTTTGTGTATTTGTTTGCGTAATATATCAACATTCTGTTCAGTCTTCGACAGGCGCATGTTTGCATTTTGTTTGGTTTTTGGTATTCGCAAAAAGTAGTAATAGGTATAGGTAATAAGATATATAGTTAAAGTTCAAATTGGTGGTTGTTGTTAGTTGCTTCAAAACATCGCAGCGTCGCACTCACCTTCGTTGGTTTCGATAATCCAGTCGTCATGGTTCAATACAAAGAAGTCGCGACGCTCGTTGGTAGCAGGTAAATGATATGTCAAGCGGGTGGGCTATGACCGCACCAGGACGTGCCACCGGCAAATCTGCTCCTGCTGGAACTCCTTCATGTCCATCCAGTGTGCCAACTCCTCGGCACCGCTCGAATTCAATCCGAGACTAAACCAACCAACCATCTCCTTCTTTTTGGTCACGCCCCGCCGATTGTAGATGGAGACCATTAGTGTCACGTCCGCCAGTTGGAACAGTGCCACCTAGGTTCGAAATTGGATGGTTATTTAGAGATTTGTAAGCAAAACAACCAAAAATCACCAATAAGGACAAGAGAAATAAGCCATAAATATTGGACATTTTCTATAGGAACATTAGCAGTGGTTTTGAAATTTGGAAGAATGTCAAGAATACAAAAAAGTGTATTTGTAGTGCACTTACTTGAAAAACAAAGGTCTCCTTGAACAATGGATTGGGTTGCCCTCTTCTCACTGTTGTTTTGCTCTGCGCCAATTCTTGCCCAGTGCTACTCACCAGATGGAGTTTCACGTAGGTATCCGGTGCACGATTCAATGCTAAGTTTCTGCAACCCAATAAACAAGTATACATCAATTTCAAGATGAGAAAAGTTGATTGTTGAAGGTGTTTACAGAGAACACAATAATAAAAGTTTGAGAGTCTAATGTCACTTGCAAAGTATAGTGTTACCTGAAATGCGATCCTTTTACGACCTCGACGCTGAGACGTCCCGTGGTTGCGTTATAGCACAGTCCCAGGAGAAGTTCCGGAACACCGCCATGTTGCATGGAATGCGTAGATCCGGTGCTATCCGATCGGGCCAAACTCATGAGCTCCGCCGTGCAACCACTGCTCAACTGAATATCCCAACAAATAAATCAATACCCAACTAATAAAACTAAAAAGATGGAAACTTACTGTAGTATTTGCACGGGGTTCCAAATTAAGCCAGAAATTATTCTCCAACTCCAAATTGATGTTGGCGAAACTGACTATGGCTTCACCGATGAGACGTTCTCTCTTCATGCGCTCGCAGCCGTACAACCGAAGACGCACTCCCATTGAGTTGACGTCCTCTGCAAAACCACCAGCCTATTACGTACAATGGCGCAGCATAATAAAAGCATACATGCACGACATACACAAGCAGGCCCCAAACAAACAAACTTATAACTCGCTCAAACCAAACCGCAATGGAGCGGAATGAATGGAATATTCAGAAAAGCGAAATTGTAATTCTCAGAAATGGATGTTCATAACGCAGTAATGAAATTAAATCAAAAACCGTTTGTTGCTCATTTTAATAAGTCGTGCTTCAAAAAACAAGCACGAATTAATGGAATTAAATATAGAAATTTATAAATATAGAAACAGTATTTCAGTGCACGCACCTGGATTTACACGATGAAGCAGGAAACTTTCCATATACTGCGGATTATCGCCGGAGCGGATTTTCGTTTTGTGCTTCTGCTTCTTACTGGGCAGCAGTATCAACCGCACCTGCAGGAATAAATCAGGCACATAAAATATTACGAGCGTCATAGTTTTCGGCATACGCTGCAACATTTTTCCACATTTCGAATATATTTATTTCCGCCGCAAAAACGTACAACATCAAATTGCACGATTATAGGCGTGCGTGTATATTCATATAATCTAGTAGAAGGTGAAAATGTAGCCAACGTTGGTTGCTTTTATTGCTCGTTCACGACGTACACATTTTTCATTTTCATTTGCGCAAGACATGCGAGCGGCGTGAATTTTATCGGCGCAAAAAATCCACGACGGATTCCTTGGAGGTTTTGCCCGCAGAATAGCGTTTAATGAATTATTTATTAAAGCCGTGGCGCGTTTAAAAGAGCAATCGATTTTCAGTTTAACGTTTCGTGGCAATTTTTACATCCCCTGAGTATTATATTATAATAAAAAAATAGTATATCAAGTTAATATTATTAATTGAAACAGGGTAAGATTTTTGCTTATCGGATTTTCCGTATCATGCAAAGCTTTTATTAAAATAGAAAAAGCAAAAAGCTATTATTCAAGAGTTTTTAGATTTATGTTTGTGAGCGGTTCACAAATTGATAAATTTTATCGGAGCTAATATTTTAAAACCCAGCGTGGTTTCTTTCAAAATATTGTTGCTACGGTTGCCAATTGGCACTTTACAAAGTGGGCGATAAAATTTCTCCCAATACTCATATACCTACCGCATAATTTGGCTTTGAAACAACCTATCTATTCCCAAATGACATGACCTTTGTGAAAATTCAAGTTTAAAAACACCGCAGCAGCCATTTTTAGGCTTCTTGCAATTTGAACAAGAAGCAAACACTTGAATTCCGTGTAAAACCCGTAATTAATATGTTGTTTACTCGCCGCAACGCGCAAACTTGTTAATTAAATTGTGTACAAAGTTACCTCCGCAAAACAAAAACATCAAACAATAGAGGATGTCGAGTACTTGACTTTGCAGCAGCCAACCTCACACGTGCGAGTTAATAAGCTCATATGAGATGTGAGCCACAAATAGACTAGTTAGTCTGAAATTATGATCATACGAAAGCGTCAAAGCGGCCAGCTTACCTGCGTGTGTGTGGGTTGACCGCGATCCCGGCTGGGGATGTCGCGCGCCTGCAATACATGTACGGTCATCTTCCGCATGGGCGCGTCGTACAGCAGCGCGATCTCCAGATGCCCGCATTTACTCAGCAGTTGTGCCTCCGGTTCCGACCCCACACAGGACACCAACTCGCTGCCCTCGCCCTCACCCATGACCACAATGCACTGCGGACAATACAAATTACATTGTAATAACAAATGTTTAATTAATGGTAAGTAATGGATATTGGGAAACATTCGAATGTGGTAATAAACTATTCCGATGCTTACATCTCTGTTGCTATTGATGTCGGTAGCGTGGTGGTCCATACTGACCGGGGCATTGTCTATTCTGTGCAAGTCCTGATTGTCGATTTTCGTTTCCCGCAATGTACCAGTTGGTGTTCTATAAATTACATAAATAAACTATTATAAACCATTTTCTAAGTAGAATTTTCTTAGAACAGAAGGTAATTCTACTTCTTGTTAATACATTTTTTGTAAATCCTTAGAAAAGCCAGCTTCTGAAGGTAATTAGCAAACTTTCTTACTAAACAAACTTCAGAAACTCATTATCTCTCAGTTGTGGTTCATTTAATCGCAATTGTTTTTGCCCTTTGTCTGTTTAGCTCAATTGTGAAGATATTTAATTAATCTTTTTATACCTCTGTAATTGCATCGCGTTGACCTGCGCACTGGTGACTTTCGTCGCTGGGACGCCATGACGCTCTCCGACTGAACTCGTCGTTGAACTGCAGCAGGAGCTGTTGCTGCTCACACCAACACGACCCTTTTCCACCAGCGATATCAGGTCGTGTACCTGTCGTGGCGGATAGTATGGGCCTGTGGCACCTGAAGGCATTTGATAATTGCCTCGAGGTCCACCCATTTCCGATTCACTGCTCGAGTCACCTCCATCGAAAGAATATTCTTTAACTACAAATCAAAACATTATGTAAACCTAGCTTTCAATAATAGATATACAAATCAATAAGTATAATAAATTTCGAATTTCCATCACCCACTTATCGCAGATGCAATAAATTAACACACATCATCGAAACGACCATCAAACAGAAAATAAAATGACACTTACTTGGAGCGAAGTAGGGACCATAAAACATTAAAACAGTCAAAGGAAAGCGCCGAATCGAACAGCCCTTGCGTGTTCGTGGCAATTAAATTACGGACAGAGATCGCAAATGGTGGCACTTAGAATTAATTACGAATGCGCGCGTATTTTAGTCAAATTTCGCACAAAGCAAAGTGTTTCAACCACAATGCGTGCAGGTGGATGGCGAGCTAACGACTGGTGACACACACGTCGAGGATAGGATTATTTTCAGATACCAAACGGTCGAACTGGCCTCCAGTAAGTAATTTTCAATCAATATCTCAAAGTACGACGCACACAGCATACAGTGTCGAATATATTGAATGTTTAATTTACAAATTAAACTCGAAATTGATAATAAACAAAAACAATTAACTAAATAAAAGCCTAAATTGTTTTTAAAATACAATAAAAATATATCAATTGTTAATTGATTTTCAAATTTAACCCAATTTAGATTTAAAATTGTTGTTAACACCCTGTATATAAGTCAACATGAAAGAATCAATCGATAAAATAATCGGACAACGACTAAATTTTTTATACTGCCCGTCTAGCAGTCTGAAATAGTATCGAAAAGGTCGAAACTTTTTTCAACTGCAATCGAATAGAAGTAGATTGCGTCTAGATACGTTGTAATTAGCATTTTTAATCGAATTAACAACCACTCATGAATGAAACATGCGGAGACAGCTATTGAATTGTGGTTTATCGGCAATAGATGGAAATTCGAAACTTGGAAGTAATTACCATGCACGTACCTAATTTGCTCGTGGGCTTGCCGACGTTGGGACTGGTGACAGTGCCGCCGCCATTGAGCGCTCCGTGCGGAAGTTGACTCGAAGGCACTGTGGGGGATGGCACCGGGCGCGTGGACACTGGCGGGCAATTTTCGTCGCAGCAGCTTATCGCGCCCACGCCACCCCACAGCCATTTTTTGTTTATATACAAGAGAAAGACTAACAATAGCACGCCGAGGCCAGCGATTGCACCCAATACTCTCCCGCCATCTGGACCTGTAACAATAGGAGATAAAAATTCAATTTTTTAGTTGTGAAATGTTGAAAATAATTATTGCTTGCTAATAAAATTGTTATTTTGTCATAAAGATAAGTCCATCTTAAAACTTTATAGCGTATTCGCATGATTGGCTTACTCGTATAATATAACGCCCTGTTGCCTATTGAATTAACGCGCAATTTCGTTGG
The DNA here is from genome assembly GCF_025399875.1 of Dalotia coriaria. NCBI lineage: Eukaryota > Metazoa > Arthropoda > Insecta > Coleoptera > Staphylinidae > Dalotia > Dalotia coriaria. The sequence goes on from NW_027045451.1 coordinate 3,646,050, forward strand.
ATCTCATTTGCCATTTCGGAAAGCGATCCGCTCGCATCAATTCATCCGTTTAATTACAAATCTCTTATTCGTAATTGAATGACGAAACTTTCGGGGAACGCTTCGCAAAGGGGATTTGAAACAAAAATCGTCTCCGATCCAGCCATCAAGGGCGTAATTTCCTCTTGGGTTGCTCTCCGCATTCTTCCTTGCGTCGATTATTATTACAGGACGACCTTGCCCGATTACCTTTCACCCTCTGTTTCGTACTATAGAAACATCATACCCACCAATCGATTATGTTTACATTTTCGCGTTTATATTTTTGTAAATTTTGTTGCCTAGATTATAATTTTATTTTTATTTTCCATTGATATGTGACGATTATTGTTTATATTTTATAGCGCATGGTAACGCGCCTACGGTTTGTCCTTGCTTCCGCATTGTCGCTTCCAGCAGCGTTGGAACACGGCAGAGAGGCAAAAAAGGGATAAAAACAGGAACGCGTGCGCTAATGGCGTGTAAACGCGGGCACGCTACAATCGGGAAATCTAGGTGGATGCGTGGGAGCAACCACTTGTTGTCGATTGTTATTGTTGGCACTAAAACCCGACGCCAAAACGCAGTTAAAACGTCTGGTTATCTTTGCATACAAAAAATATCATGCTTTGCACACAATACTTTTTAATAAAACATTAAATGGTTATATATTTTATTGCCAATAAATCGATATCGCAATAAAATGTATTTTGATTGTACCTGCAATAAAGTGATATTGCATTTTGTGTTAACTTTTCATTGTATTTTGTTATTTAAAAATGTTTTTTGTGAGCACATAGATGCAGTAAAGCTATTTAAACAAGCTTTTTATATAAAATTCTAAAAATATTCAATATGTAACATGTCAAACCATAAATGAAATGCACTAAAACTATAAATAATGCAATTTAAAATTAATTTGCTCTTTTCATCAACAACCCAAGACAAACACGTATTCAAACATCATTTTAATTCTTTGAAGTCATGTTATGAGTAAAACATTTCCCACATGAACTCTGACATTACCAAATTTACCATTTTCCCGCAGCTACCGAGTTAGTTAACCCGTTGTGGTAAATTTTATGAATAGATTCATTTTGTGCCTATGTAAATAGCGGTTTAGCGGATTGTATTAGTGGCGCATTGCAACGGCATAATTTCTAGCCGGTGGCGGCGAGTTAATAAAGTAATTGCATTGGCCGCGGCCGCCCTGGATAAGCAAACGGGCGCATTGCGTGCTGGATGGCATTAAATTTCTTAAAACGCCCGACTATTGGAATCACTGAAGGAGCGCAGAGCAAGCAAAATGAATGCGCCATTCGGCTGCAAACTGCATTGAGTCCAGTTGGGCATAGATATACACGGGATAAGCTTTTAATTTCATTAAAGTTGAATATTCATTTTGCATAACTTGAATTTGCATTTTGCTGGTGGCATTTGTTTTCACACGTCGGGTTAGAATATTTTAACTTTTTGTTCAAATATAAAAGTTATCACATTTACCTAGAAAAATATATTGTCACATTTTATTATTAAATTTTAAAAACGCAATTTTTAAAATTTTTTGAAGTTGGATGCATAATTTGTTGCCTGCATAAATAAAAACATACTTTACGAGATTGTGTTGTAAATCACTTCATCTTAAATCAAAAGTTATTCACATCTTTTGTTGTTTGCGCAAATCGTGCGCGTGCAATACAAAAAAAAACTCGCTGGAAATTTATAATTTTATTCGTAAATAAAGTTGCGTCGCGTTCGGAGAAATATGAGATTATGACCCGAGTAAACGTGCTTGCCATTCGTCGCTCGCTTCAACTTTCCGTCAAACTTTTAGCTTGCTTATTCAAAGATTATCGGGCTTTGTGCAATCAGCGTAAACCTCATAGCCCTGGGACTCATGCTATTATTGCACCAATTCATAATTACTATAAAGTTTGTGCATAAAAATTGGAATTTCAGCTTGTTTACTTTCTGAAAATTATGACCACAAAATTATTTTTCTGCTGTACATTGAATGAAAATATTAGATTCAAGGTTCTGCCGCAGGTTGTTATTTATTTTCATTGTAGAAGCCAAAGTTCAAGGAAAAATCATTTCGCTGAAAATTTGTTTTAATTTTAACATAAAATTAAATAAAATATAAAAACACCTTGTATTTAAGAAAGAAAAAATTCTATATAGTAATAAAAATAAAATTATCTTCCTTCCACACAACGCAGGAAAGCCATCATACGAAAATAAAATTCTTCGAAGATTTTCCCTTGCACAGGATATAACCATTGATGCGCACGAGCGAAGCACGTGAAAATTGCCGCCATCAAGTTTATAAATAGCCCGCATATCCTTCGACTATACGTGCATCCGCGTTCGCGAATAGTGCAGTCCCCAGTCCACCGCCCCTCGATGCAGGATGCACACGCAGCGTCGGCTGTTCAATGAACCAGCCGCCCCGCGCCGCCCAAAATCCGGAGCACGAGTCAAGGCGACCGGCAGCAGCCTGGAGATCGATAGGCAGAGCCTGCGCGAGTTCGGGTGGGGGTAGGAAAGATCCATTTTGCGTGGGCGGCCGTCTCGTGGCGCGCGCGTGTGAATCGCGGGACCGCGTGCGGCGTACGGCGGCGGCGGTGGCGGCGGCTCCAGCAAGTGGTCGCTTCCGACGCGTATGGGGCGCATCTGCACATGTAACGAAACACCAGGGCGGCGAGAATGCCTGAAATAGCGGCAGGCACATGGCGATTTACACGTTTATTGCTGACGTTATTCGAGAGCATAGTTTCACGTTTCCGTGCACGTTTTTTTCGTCCTGCTGGGGACATATTATTAACGTCTAAATTCTAGATATTAAAATCTACAAAATACGATGGTTGCTTTTATAACCGACAAATGGAGCTACAAAATGACTGCGTTAGCAGATTTTTAACCTCAATTTTTCATAAAATTATTAAAAACTTAAGAAATTATCATTTAAAAAGGTCAAAAATTGTATTCTTTACAAATTTTTCTTCATATTTTTATAGTAAACTAATACCTAAAGCTATTTCTTCAAATATCTTTGCATGACGTACATATTGACCTACTACATTTTCATAAATAACTTCAACTTTTATCATTCTATCATTAAACTTGCCTTCATTAGTTTTTTATACAACAAACGTCATTCCCCAGCTATAACTATTAAGTATATCGACATTTATCTATTATCCTAAGATGTTCGAACAAATGTAACTAGATAATATCATCAGACGACAGACTAATAACTTGAACATGCACACAATCGTGAGTTGTACATGCTATCGATTTTCCATTAACTAGCACGCTGCAGTCTGCAATTTAATTAACACAATTAACACAATTTATCTGCCCCGAACGATAATACCTCAATGTCATGGCGTTAGCGCATTCTGTGAAATGGAACCCATCCGAGCCTTATACCTATAAGCACTATCGGTAATAATACTCACTTCAAACACACCTTTGCTAATTTATTTGTGGGCTTTTATGGTAGAATATTTAAAAAACATATTTGCTTTGCAATTAGCGCACAATTTCCAATATTACTCATTTTATTTTATGATTTGTACATATGTAGATAACATGTTTTTTGTGGTTTTTCGTAAAACGGCCTCTTAGTAGGCGTTGTTTATGTTTGCTCAACACTGGTGACGACGTCGCGATAAAAACTTAAGCAAACTTGAGTAATATCGAAAAGTAAACACAATCTCATGCTCAGTGGGGATTTATGCTAATTCGCAGCATATGTGATTTCATTATGCAATCAAAACATTGTCACACATTCGTACATGAAAGTACTAAGTGAGTGTGAGTCACCGAGAGTATAAATAGTTCAGCATTGCTTCATACAGGGTCATAACGTTGTTATCAGTTGTAACAGCAAGTATGTATCGCACACCGCTTATGCAAGTAAATACAACCGGAAACAATTTAACCACGTCTACCACAAGTGCGTAGTTATATTACTTTAATACTTATTTTATTTTTAGGTTAAGTGAAATCAACGTAAAATGAAGGGCACTGATTTTATTCGCGCTGTGGTTGTGTGTTGCACGTGAGTGCAGTGGAATATACACTGGAAAACTATCCAATGTCACCGTCACTATGACCCAAAAAAGACTCGAATGGCAAGGTACAATGCGTAGGCAAGATGCTTGTCACATATTATGCCGTGCAAGCATCCCGGAAGCACCGCGATGCATTTTGTACCCAGCATCCGGTAACTGGTATCACCACGGTGGTAGAGGTTAGCGGTGGCATCGGATGAAGAAGGAATATCACGCAGCAGAAATGGCCGATGAGAATACGGAAGAATGGGCGGCGTACAGGTCAAGCTCGATGAATACAAGAAAACGCTCAAGGAATAATAATAAAATATATAAATATACAAATATGTTGCTGATGCGATGATTAAATAAAGATTATTTTTGGGTTATTCTTAAAATATATTCATGGTTTGCACCTTTGGTAGAATTAATTATATGTAGGCAACCAGTTTGACTTTTAATTGGAGTTGAATGTACTGAAGGAGGTATAATGAAGTTAATTGAGAATAACTGTTTAATTTTGTGTTTTGACAACTGGACCATACAAAATAAATTGTGATTTGAATTCATACAAACTTAATTTGAAATTGCTAAGAAAGTTGGTTTTAAATTCTATTAACTTAAGTTTTCATTCAAATTTAAATATGTACATCTCAAATAAAAATAATTGCGGAATAGTCACGATTTAAGATACTATTTAACTAGCACGCTTTATTGTACTTCGTTCCAGTTGCGTATTGCTGTACACTTTATTTTCTGTAACACCCTGTATTTCTTTCCATTTTCAATCACGAAGAAAATTTACTTTTGCTAATTGCTTTATCCCACTAGAACTTCACTTGAGTGGTACGCGGTTGTATGCCTGGCTAAGTAGGTCGTAAATCCTATTTCAATATGACGGCATGAATTCTGTTGACTTGTGAAATCAAACTTGTATTATTTTACATTGTATTTATTAATAAAGAAATGTTAAGTAATATGTCTTATGCTGAATGTACCTTCTATATCATTTCAGGTACCAGGTCTCACAAAAGGTTCCCTCTCTCAGGGGAGGATCCCACTATAAAAATTGTTACGATATCCTGTATGATTTGTGTACTCCATCTTTTATATCGAAAGCTACAGGTCAGAACTTGTAAGAATATTTTTAACTGTCCCTCTCTTGAGGCGACTTAAAACTAGAAATATTTTCACAAGTCCTTAAAAGGATCTACTTATAGGAGTTCCCTCTCTCTAGGGATGATCCCCACCATAAAAAATTGTTGATATGCCTGAGTATTTCGGGGTGGCTGGGGGCATGTGTAGCTATGGGATGGGCCGGGGCAATGGACACATTGGTAGTGGGCCTAGACTGTCTTATAACGACACGTGCCAAAAAGGAATTTAAAATCTGATCCTCTCCTGTTCTCTTTCTTCTATTCTACTCCTCTTCTCTACATATTCATCTTCTATTTCTCTGTTGTTCTCCCGTTTCTCCACTTGCTCTTTCTTATTTCTCATATTACCTTCACTTGTATTTCAATTTCTCATAGAATTTCGTTTACTAGCTCATATATGCAACCCAAATTACACCAGATATTTTTATATTTGAGAAAAATGCCATTTTATACCTGAGATTCGATCCGTGTCTGCTAGCATGCCAGCAAGTGCACGTCTCCCACTCGACCATAGTGTTTTGTCATTAATATTTGATTCTTCCTATTCATTTATATTTATCATGTTTTAAACAACACAATTTAAGCAACAGTTAGTTATCTTATACCCGCTGCTCACACATAGGCTTATGTGCCATATTATTTAAAACTAGAAACGACAAGAGGATACCACAAAGAAATAAGTACTTTATAACAATACAATGTGTTTTATTGACAGCATTTAAAAAATACATATATCATTCAAATAAAAAAAACATTGACGAATCCACAAATCTCGTAACAGTAAGACTTACCTTAAAAACTGTACCAATACTTCTTTCGGATATCCGCAGATTATGACTCCCATACTCAAAAACTGGGCATAACGTTGTCTATCAGCAGGAATTAATATTAAATCAAGTTTTGCCGTATTCGAGAAAGACTGCCGATGAACACACATGGCATACATAAGAACCAACACGGTTTGCAGATAATACCACAACCGAACGGATAATTGGTAGGGGTTTGCGCCACATTTACCCTGTAGATAACTTTTTGTATTTGTGAGTATTATAACAATGATTGGTTTATTAACAGCAATTTGTGCAATCTGATACTTTAATAATGCGTGTGGTAATTATTCTCGCATTGATGAGCTGCCTGGTGATGTCTGCTGTTTCGAAAGACGAGTGCAATTGTTATGTCAACGAAATACCAAAGAAGACAGCCGATGGCTTGCAGTGTGCAAACGAGAAAACTGGTGCTTTAAGCCCTTGCAAAATAATGGTTCCACCACCAACGCTGAATATGGGACCACCACGATTTCATTAAGTAAATTTTGCATGCTTTTTTATTGTTATGAATAAAATGTTTTGCGTGTGAAATTAATTTCATTTTTATATTCGATTGTAACGTCCGGTTTTGATAATGCAAAATAAAAACTATTGTGTTGTGACATTTATAACTGCTTAATTTAGTTCAAAATTTTACAAATCATAAATCATCCGCTTCCGTTTCACCAAAAATTATGAAGTTTATAATATTGTTCCTATTAATATGCTGTTACTTTGTGACAATGTTGGGCAAGAAAGAATATTCGTTAGAGAATTGTACGTGTACCAAAGATTATCACCCGCATTTGGACGCTGATAATAAAGTGCAATGTTATGGTGTTAAAATAACGCAAACATATCCGTGTGGATATCTGAAACGTCCTGCTTGCGTTTGCTCAAAATACGAGCACAACACTTATGTAATTAATCCGTATCATTTTGGATGGTGTATATTAACTATAATGGAAGTTATAATTAGACGATGGCCATGTGATAACGAAGAAGAATGGGAAAGATATAGGGCATATAGACGTGAGATAGAATAAAAGCAAGGTAAATAAAAAGGAATGAAAATAATAATAATTGATATTTTAATTAGGTATTAAATTGTAATATGAAGATCTTTAAAATTAACTGGAAAGTCGCACGGCTAAAATATTAAACACTTTAAACGCGTATTTTATTTTTTTCTATAATTTAATTTGAATTGTGTTTTTGTATTCAGGTTGAATATGTCAATGAATGGAAATATGGCCGAAATTAAAAACCTAAACTTATTATTTCTACCATTTTTAATACTAGTTTTTATTCTTAAATTAAACTTGTTTCGGTTGTTTTTATAGTGATTTAACAATGTTTAATTTATTGATTAACTGCTCTTGAAAATCACAATTTGTGCAATCTGATATTTTAATAATGCGTTTGATGTCTGCTTTTGCAAAACGAATGCAATTGTTATTCAAACGAAACACCATTGATGACAACCGATGATTCAAAGTGTTCAAACGTCCAAATTCTTGTTTTAAGCTCATGCAAAAAACGCTTCCACCATCATTGCGAAATATAAAACCACCACAATTTCATTAAATAAATTTTGCAAACCTATTTGTTGTCAAAAATAAAATGTTTTGCGTGTGATATTATTTTAATATTCCTTTGTTGCATCCGGTTTTGATAATGCAAAATAAAAACTATTGTGGTGTGTCATTTATAACAGCTTAATGTAGCTTAAATTTTAACAAATCATAAATAATCCGCTATCGTTTCACCAAAATCATGAAGTTTATAATATTTTTACTGTCAACATGGAGTTACTTTTTGGTAGTGTTTGGCACCAAAGAATATACGTTTGACAATTGTACGTGTATAAAAGATTATCACCCGCATTTGGACGCTGATGATAAAGCGCAATGTTATGGTGTTAAGGTAACGGACACATTACCGTGTGGTTTTATGAGTTATCCCGAATGCAAGTGCACAAAATACAAGTACAACAATGTTAATATTTTTCCTGGTTATGTTGGATATTGTTTGTACGTTTTGAGGGATGTCACATTTAGACGATGGACTTGTGAAAACGAAGAAGAATGGATTGCGTTTAGGGTATATATGCAGGAGGAAGGTTATTAAAAAGGTAATAAAGAGGAAAAAGAAGAAAACTAAGCATTTAATTATTAAATTGCACAATGCAGACCTTGAAAATTAATTAGAAACTCGCACAACTTGCATAATCAACACTTTAAACACGTATCTTGAATTATTCTATAATTTAATTTTAATTGTATTTTTGTATTCAGAGTTAAAAGTGTGGAGTGGAAATATGGTTCAAATAAAAAAAATACCTACAAGCATGAACCAAACTTATTATTAGTGCCATTTTTGATATAAGATTTGTAATTCTCCTTTAAAGAAACGAGAATTATTAATAATGCACTTTCACGCCATCTCGGATTCAATTATTAAGATATAACTATAACCAAATCTCTAAAATACTTTTCATCCCTTATTTAAAACCCTTTAAGTCATAATATTTGATATATTAATACTTATTCTGCTAATCGGAATAAAGACAAATCCAAAAAAGCATAAATCATCAAAATCTGTTCTCTTGTTCTTGAATTATGAATGTTGTAACTAACGCAACTTTGTTTTGTCTATATATAGTCCTAAATCAAATTTATTTCATCCAAAGATAAAATTTTAATTAAAAATCAACTGTTTCCCATTATTTTGTTTGCTTGCCCGGTTCATCTCAGTATCGATAGGTCAAAGCGCTAATCTTGACAAAGTCTCGCAAACTACCAACTACGTAATCGCCCAGTTAATTGAGATTCCACGTGCGCGTGACATGCCCGCCATTAATAATTCATAGAACCACACGGCACGCCTGGTGAAAAATGATCGAGCCGAAAATTTCGATTGGAACCGGCTGTCCCGCTAGCTCGCTAGGTGCGCAGGAAAATCAATAATCGCGGACGTAGACATTACATTCCCCACATGCACAGCATATAGGTGCTATACGGTATCAAACCGAAGGTACTATCAACGCGAGTCCTGAGGGTACACGTACAAGTGGTAAATAAATTGCGCTCGCATCGTGTTACTTACATCTCCTTGGGTAAGTCACATTTCAGGCAAAATTACCCAACGCTATTTATATTTCCTCTTCCAGCTCCTTTTTATTTTTCAACATTTATCACGTTTTCACGCGTCTTGAATTTTCGCTTCAAGATTCTCACCATTTACCATCATCTCGGATGGAATAATAAATGTGGTTTAAATTGGAGCTAGTTTAAACTGTATGTTGGTTTATCATTAAAATGCTATACGCGTGTTCGGGATGCATTTTTTGTTGCACAAATGTTGACTTTATGAGAATAACATTGCCAAGAGCAGGAAAAAAGCGAGTTCAATGTTGGAAGTCTTCCAGAAGGTCATCATTAAATTTATAACCATTGTTTGTCATTCAAAATTAATGCATTCTCATTTGTGCGCGTGGAATGAGGCAAAGTTTCAATGTTCTTTGCACGCGCTATGCTTCCCAAACGTCTCGGGACAATCGATCCGGACAATCGTGTCCAAATTCTAGACGAGCCATGGGAGGATACGGCGTAATAAAAAGATAACTTATTTATCAAGGACAACAGTTTACTTTGCAACATAATTACTTTCAACTTGGTATTCAGGTTTAATAGTATAATTATCTTATTGTTAAAGTAGATTTAAATGCAAGGATAATTTTTGGTTGTATTTATATATACTGCTATAGTAGGCAACCAAATATACAATCATGTAGAAAACTATTAGATTTATTAGAGTTTTAGCTACTAATTAACCTCAAATTTAATATTTTAACAAATATTGCACACAAAACAACTAAAATTTTATGTAAATCAAAAAATTTCCGACTTAAACTTAAAATATGAACCTTGTTGAAAACTTAGAGTTTAAATCTACATAAATTCTGTTCGTTTTGTGCTTTATACGCTCTTATATTAATCTATATATATAAAATTTGCGTGTCACAGTGTTTGTTTCCATACTCCTCCGAAACGGCTTTACCGATTTTACCAAATTTTATATGCGTATTCAGTAGGTCTGAGAATCGGCTAAGTGATAAGGGTTGTTCCTAACTTTTTTTAATTTTTGGACAAATTCTTTTGTTTTTATTTCTTTTATAATGTATTTAACAGAATCCTACTTTATCTTCTTCAAGATTTTAACGATTAAATTCACCCTTAATTTTTTTAAATTTTGGTATTGAGCAATACCAAGATAGAAAATACTTCAAATATTAAATAATACTGAATACAAATTCTACAAATCACTGGTGTACAATTTAGACAATGATAGGTCTGTACCAACCATCCCCTATAACATTTCACTATAAATTTCAACAAAAACTTGTATTTAACCTACTTTTACTTCAAATACTCAATTGCAGCTGCTATTGTTAATAACGCGCTTTGTTTCAAAAAATTTCTATACATTTATGAATATAAAAGATACAGAATTATAGAATAACGTGTGCGTTGTCCTTGTTATGCGCATTATTGGTTTATCGAGTCGTAGATTCGTGTCCAGCTGAAGTATATCGCACGCGAATGACCATTATGCATGCACGCTATTTTATACTTGATTAAAATATAATTGTGAACGCGTTCGGCTCAACAATAGGGAAAAAATCGTAAACAGCAGCGCGTACACACGCAGAACAATAAAGTACCAGCCGACGAGGTGTCATTAAAACGCACAATTACTCGCGCAAATACTTCAAGCCCTAGGCTCAGAAAAAAACACGCCAAGGGTGAAATTAGGGAAAATCTAGTGGACAACAATAAAAGAAAGCCAAAAAATACAATTAGTTCAAGGTATGAATAGCTGTTATTGTAATAGAATATAAATTATTATGAAATCAAATGTATAAACCATATTTTTAGTCAAATCAAATTAATATTTAATTATTTATATTATTAATTCAAGAATTTGGAATAATATTCGAATATTTTTACTTTATTACCAATTATTTGGTTAAAATGTAAATTTAAGATCAAAAAGTTATTTTTGATTAAAATCGTTCGTTTCGCTTTCGCTTTGTTTGTGCGCTGGATAATTTTCATAAAACAAACATGAAACACAACGAAAATCAATGACAACAATGGCAGCAATTTAAAAGTTTCCACCCTGAAAGTTATCCATTCCGACATTGAAAGATTTCCACCATTTCCAAGCAAAAATCATGAATGTGTTTTCATGAGTCATTCTTCGAAGCAAAGCTGAATCAACGCCGAGCGCGAATAAGTTCTACAGGTAAGCGCCCAACAATAAGTTACCGATACAAATAAAAATATCGATTTCAGACAATAAGCAGCATGATTTACATCGGACACATAGCTTATATCAAGGACGTGAGGTTGGCACCGACCAACACAGAGCACAATACCACAGAATATCCCACAATATCGCATTGTGCACGGCGATTGAGGAAGCAGTGCGAAGGAGCGAGCGCTGATGTTGTGTGTATCGGGGGGATGGTTGATTTTGACCTATTTTCGTCGGGATAACGCTGCGCTCGGTGACCTACATTCAGTACGGCGCAAACTACGCAAAGGAAAATCAATTGTATCCTTTCGCGCGTGCAGGAGAACAACTGTAGAGGACTACTACAGGAATTCCACAGCAAATATTTTATAATAAAATAAACTCTTTATAATGAAACACAAATAAAAAATAGAAAATTGTTTTAAAAAACTCACCAGCGATGTAACTGCTGTTTTCCGACGCGGCCAACATAATTGGTCTTCAATCGGATAACAAATTTAAGTCTCTTCAATATATCCGGTCATAATCTGTATGTGTATTGACTTTTATTTAATCCTCTAGAGTGGAACGATTGATAAACACCAAACACGATAACAAAAACAGTGTGAAAGAAAAGAAAACAGACAAACACGCACTACAATGTCTTGCAAATAACAAACGACGCACTGCACCGTTTTATACTGCAGCTAGCGATTGTTTATGATGTGTGGTATCACTAATTATTAGTCGAATTGTTAGGGTTACGAAGGGTCACTACGAATCGCCGAGCGTTGCGTCGTGTACAAGAGTTTGTGTGTTGTGAGAGGACGACAGGAACCTCGCACGATTTTCGGAATCTACTGACGGTGGTGTGTGTAGAATATGTTGCGTGCTCGGCGCGCATGCGGATCGAACGCCACCCGTCGGCAGCCGGGGTAGCACGAAGCTGAACCCCGGTCACAGCCAAGATAAGTTTATTTCGCTAGCGTTCTCGCGGCGTACTAGCGAATATATTTCTATCTAGAATATTATCTAGAATGTGTTAGAAAGAACTGACAAGACTGAATAGAGTTTTGTTTTTGTCTGTGTTGTTTTATGCTATAGGTTTTTGTTGTATTCAGTATGAGGATGAATACACGACCTGCACAACTTGAATGCTCTTGGAAAATGTGTTTACATAAACTTCTTTAGAATTTAAAATGAGGATAATAGCAGGAGGTAAATAGCACTGAGGTGTAGTACATTTAATATTAATTGAAAGTGCGATCGAGAATGTTATCAAGTTGCATTAAGTTAAAATTATTATTTTTATTCTGTGGGGATATATCATGTTACAGAATAATCACTTATTAGAAATCTCGGGTTACGAAAGGAAATTGGACGCTCTTGTAATTTATGCGGAATGGTACTCCCGATTGCCAACGACTTAGACCTGACTATGCACTGGGGTGCCTGCGTGAGGCATTTTATACCTGCGTGTGATCCCTAAAAAAGAGGGGGGGTAGACCCGCCCGCAAAGTACACCTCAAAGGGTACCTTCCCCCACCCTTACCCTCCGCCCTTCCACTTTTTGGAGGTTGTCCGCAGCTATAAAAGGGCAGACGTCCAGTAGTTCAGTTGCATGACTTTTGTGTTTTTTTCGTTTACAACCTAGTTCAGTTGCAGGTCTCCAGGGTCCTCTCTTTCCCTTCTCTTTGATTTACTAGTAAGGGTCGCGCATAGTTGTTCGATTGCGAATCTGATATCGTAAATTTGTTCGTTTTCTGTGTAAATTTAGCAAAGTAGATGTTTATTAAATTGCTGCTGAAACACCTTACGCCATCTGCGGGATTCAAACTAAAGACTGTCTTATATGCTTGATAATCAACAAGTTTAACGAATTTAAAACTATTATTGCAAGTATAATTATTGATAGTCGTATAATAAATATTAAATTACGTTTATTGGTATAAATTTCAAGTTGAAATAAACTTTAAATCTTTAAAAATCAAATATTTACGTTAAAAATGTCAAAACTCATAAAATTTTGAACACAATTCATTTTAATGTCATTCATATTTATAAAACACATGCAATTATAACGCTTCGTAAAACTCTCACATAAAATTTACATTTTGCAAACTTTTCAATTCCCCACATCGTTTCCTATTACTCTTATTTTAGCTTTGCATGAGTAAAATCTTTTATGTTTATACGCAGTCATAAAAAGAACGCACAAGGACGCTATGCGAGACTCCATGGCACCGAAATTTCGGTTGCTAACAACAAACCGCAACGCAGTGTGCGCTGTTGCTCGCCTTTCCACATCAAAACTTTGCTACTTTCCGCGTTCGCTCGCATTAGATATTTTCCAACTGTTCAATGCGTAATCGCCTCGCCGAGTAAATACTGCGTGAAGCATCTGAATACACATATATACAACTGCGCGGGCGTGGCTTTGCCGATCTCCCAGTCGTTCTAATGTCGTAATAATATCGTGATGCAAGCGGCAAAACGTTAACGCTCCTTATTATCCATCGGCTCGCGATGAGATAATCATTATTTTTACATTTCACATGGCATACCTTCGAAGCAATCAACAACAAACAACATGCGGCGTCAGTCAACATTTAGTTAAGTCACTATCAACCAACTAAAAACAGTTTACCAAAGTTGTTACGTTTGTTTTAAATGTTGTTAGTGTCATTAATGTCACTTAGTGTCGTTAGTATCGTTGTGGTGTCAAATTCAAAACATTTTCGCGTGTGATTGTAATTATAAATATGGTTTTGGATCAATATTGTCAGATCGTCCAAAGAGACACAGCGAGTATTTCCGTTCTCTGGAAAGGTAATTAAAAGTCATCGCCATATTAATGTAAACAATACCTGCATGTTAATAGAGTTATTACAACAACAATAACATGTCGATAAATGGAAATTACACCACAAAGTTATCACCTAATTAATAATATATAATGAGATATATATTGTGATGATCTCATTAACATATTAAATTCTAAACTTACATTGTTTATTTCCAGCGTTGCATGTACTATGTCTCTTGACCGCTACAATATGTTCACTGATAACAGCTCTGAACATAATGCGTATCATAGAAGTTTTCGGATTTAATTGCATTCTTTACGCAAATTTAAAATTCACTGATGTCAATGCCTACGAATCAGCCGGACCAATCCCGGAAAACTTTTCGTTTCACAATCCGCTCACCATTTGGGGCAGCGACAGTGTGTGCTCATACACCAGGGGCACATATTTATTCTCAATGATTGTCGCGATGATAATGTTGGCATTCGTTATCGTGTTTCCTAAAGGTGGATATGCCAAAAATAGAACAGTGTAAGTCAATGTTTCTCTAAAAAATCATTTAATAATAAATATAATGTAGTGATGTAGAAGGATGGAAGTTGGTACCATGGGCAATCGTATTCTCGAGTGTGATGGTAGTCTGCATTGGAATAGCACATGCATACATAAAAAATGGCTTGTCGCATTTTACAGATCAGATCTATGCCAAACTGAAAGAAGAATCGTATGTATTAAAATAGTATAATAACCATTTAAATTAATATTATATTATTTATATATAGTGATTGTGATAGCATGAGTTATATACCTACAATGGACCCATGTCACGCAGACATAAACACTTTCACTCTCATTTTCCAACCGTCCATCGTCTGGATATCCAGGTACATTGTCAGTTTGAAGGTCACTGCAACCATCGTCTTTGTAGCCTGGATCGTTCTAATTGGCACGCTGATTTTACGAATTATAGTGGGTGTTGACTTTCGCATTGTTGTATATAACTTAAAACCAGTAAGTAACAGTTTTCGTTCAAAAACAGCAAAAAACAATTAATATTCTAACACAACATTTAATTTCCATAGGTGGTGAAAGATGTTGATACCGGAAGTTCCGTAAGTGAAGACAGTTTCTCTGATGATGACAACCGTATCCAACCAAACAAGAAACTTGTTGCTGGCCAAATCCACACGGATAACACATACAAAGTATCAGATGCGTCAGATACTGTTGAAACCTTTATATAATTATTGTTTTTTATATTTTTTATAAAAACTGTGACTCCCTTTAAAACTTTACATAACTTATTTAAATAAAATCTAGATTAAAACATAAAAAATAATTTATATATGAAAATCCGGATGTTGTGTGCGCACATGTTTATTCCTATCTCCCTTCTGCCGGAAGTTGCGTCCACACACCATACACGGATATGGCCGTTCATCTGTATGAATCCGTCGGTGATTATTCAAAGCGTCCGCGCGGAAAAATCTCTTCTCACAAATCTATTAACAAAAAAAACATAGCACAAAAATAAGGTTAATGTTTAGTATAATTACATCACAAGCATATCTTCGATCGTTTGTATGAATAAGTCGATGCTGATAATACACCGAGCCAGTGAGAAAGCACTTATCACAAACAGTGCACTTGAAAGGTCGCTCACGAGTGTGGACCTTTCGAATGTGATCCTTGAGATCCGGGCGTATTGTATACCGCGCTTCACATCCTTCATGTGGGCAAGCAAATGGTTTTATACCTACAACAAAATACCATTTTCACCATTTTCCTTTAAAAGTAAAATATTTGTACCTTGGTGAAAGCGCATATGTTGCCATAAATGCGACGTCTGCGAATAGCACCGCTTACAAATCTCGCACACATACGGTTTGAGACTTTGATGCGCCCGACTGTGGATCATCAATGCCTTGGAGCTATGCACCACTTGATCGCACTCCTCGCATTTATAGTTGGCCGGATGTTTCTTGTTGCGATGAACCTCCAGCTCCATCACGTTGCTAAACAACGCCACGCAACGCTCGCATTGATACTTGTATCCTTGGGCCACCTCAATCATATACTTCTTTGATTTGCTATTTTGTGACGTTGCTTTTCGCTTGCGGCCGCGCTTCTTTTGTTTCGGCTCCTCGGTAGCGTCGTCCGACACGCCCAGGCTAACTTCGCTATTGATTTCGGATTTAACTAAAACGTTAGATTTATCGTCATCTTCTAAATTATCACCGTCTTCGTCATCATCAAAATTCTCACTTGGACAATCCGTACCTTCGTTTTTTTCTACTTTACTAGATCCCAAAACGCCTTCAATGAGTTGAATAATCGTAGTTTTTCCATTTTCAGCATTTTCAAGAGTTTTTATTTCTTCTTCAGTTTTTATTTTTTTAATTGGCCCAGAATCACTATTAACATCATCATTGTTGATGGAGGAATTACTACCTGATTTCATACTGCCAACATCCACATCTTTTTTGATCGGTTTAATCTCAATTTTCGGTTCGACTTGAAAATCATTTTCGTCAGTATGTTTCTTGGGTGTGTAATGCTTCTTTTTGATTTTATGCAAGTACAAAACTTCATGGGATTTAAATGTACGATTGCAGCATTTGCAGAAAATCAACTTTGGTAGAAAAAATAAATTCGCTTCATTCGTGCAATCCGTCAGCCAGTGTTTGGCAGCGGACGTGTAAGACTCAAAATTTTGATCACAAACAACGCAATTGTAATTGACAGCAGTTGTATGTGTATCCTGATGCCATAGCAACGATTTCTTATTGGCATATGTACGATTACAAAACTCACACTGCAACAGCAATTCCGTGCGCACTTTGTCAACATACTGACTTAAAATGGCCGCCTTGGGTTCCCCCTTCACATCCATCACCTCAGCAATATCTTCATTTGCGTTTTTAATGGCTACCGGATCAGTTATAAGATCCTTACATGTTTCTGCATGTGTACATGCATATGTATCAGATGAAAACACTTGGTAACATTTGATGCATCTCCAAACCGTAACATCGCTTCGATAAAATTTACTAATATCCCCAGTTTTCTTACAATGATTCTCCTTATGAATTCTTAAGCGATTCTCGCTAACAAATTGTTTATTACAATACTCACAGATGTTAACATTGTCTTCATCATGACTGGTCAGGTGCCGTTCAAGATTATTTTTACTTACAAAAAGTTTCCCGCAAGTTTTGCACTCAAACTTCATTCGTAATCCTTTACCCACATCTCTTGCATCAACATTTGGCTTTAGCACTACTTTATCAGCATTGAATTCACATTGATGGCGTTGAAATTGATACTTCGTAGGAAAGTTAGTGTCACAGTTTTGGCATCGAATCATCAACGGAATATTCGGCACTTTTGATTCACGACTTTTACCCAAAAGTTCACCATAATAATCTTCATTTTGTTGTTCGTCACTAGGATCGCGCACTTCATTTAAAAGATGGAGGGTGTCAACGTCACCGACGCGTATTACACGCACGGATGAATCTTTGAAGTTAATTTGGTTGATTTTTTTCGGAAATCTAAGAAAGATGTCCTCAGTCTGATCCTGAACCAATATCTGGGATGGTTTGACGTCATCTTGTGTGAAATCCGGACTGACTGGAACGCGACTAATCGCTTGATGCGATCGATGATCTACGGAAAGAACTACGGCCGTGCATAATTCGGATACATCCGGAATGCGATGCACTTTTAATAGGTAGGCGCATTCTATGCGACTCATCTGAACTACTTGATATTGCGATTTATTTTCACGTGCATCAAAACAGCCCTGCACCATACTGCTACTTTGACAGGAAACACGTTTGATTTAAATGAAGTATCAAGTTTTAAAATAAAAGCTGAAAATCAACAAGTTTCCTGGTTGTCATGACAAAAGAAAAACATGGCCTGCTATGTTTATATTCTGTAAATATTTTATGCTAAACAAGCATGCACAGAAGAATTAATAGTAGAGTAAAAGAATTGTACTCACGTGAACACACTAAGATGATAAATAAATATTCGCATCGTATCACCAAGGTCTGTGATAAACACAAGAACCGATGTAAACAAGTTTAATCGTAAAAATGTTCATATTGGTACTACTAGCGCCATCTTCAATAGAAGCTACTAAAACAAGTACTAAATCAATTGCAACATTCAATTGTTTTGTTAAATGAAGCATGAAGTGCTCCTGAACGTCTCCCAACTGCTCCCAACGTGACGGACATAGATTGTATGCACAGACAGTCACGTATTATCCATACTACGCACAGTATAGTACATGACACTGCACGCATTACTTGCATTATTTTAATCAATCTCGTATTGAATTGCATAGTACATTCCAGTATCAATTATAATGTCTAATATTGCTATTTTTGGTGCCACCGGCATGACCGGCTTATGTGCCTTAAAGGCAGCTGTAGAAAAAGGTACGTTTTATTTTTAAATAATTAATTCAATAAAAGTTCAATTAACCAAATTGATTTCAATTGTTTCAATACACCAGGCTTAACTGTACGAGCATTTGTCAGAGATCCGGCGAAAGTGCCTGATAACCTGAGATCACGCGTGGAAATCGTCGTGGGTAATGTTTTAAATGATGCGGACGTGCTTAAAGCCGTCGAGGGAATGGACGCGGTTGCTGTCGTTCTCGGGACAAATAATGACTTGAAAGCGACGACTGATTTGAGTGTAGGCATGCAGAACATTGTCAATGCCATGAAGCATCACAATGTTCCTGTTGTATCTGTCTGTTTGTCTGCTTTCCTCTTCTATGATGTCGACAAAGTTCCGCCGGTATTCAAAGAATTGAATGCTGATCATCAGCGCGAGTTTGATATTGCCAAAGGGTCTGGTTTGAAATACATTTGCGTGTTACCGCCGCACATTGCAGGTAAATAATTTATGAAATCAAATATGGTTTTGTGTCATTATAAGACTTTTTTCAGACCAACCAAAATCTGGCTACATAATCGAATTTGATAAGTCACCAGGCAGAGTTGTAAGTAAATATGACCTTGGTGAATTCCTGATTGATAGCTTGTCCAAACCGGAGTATTATGAAAAAGTGTGTGGCATTATGAGTAAAAATTAATTGTTTTTGTATAATATATCGGTAAATCTGCATTTTTAGTGTATGCAAATTTTATTAACTTTAAAATAAAAGTAAATTTGTATTAAAACAATACGTATAAGCACTTAAACGCAAATTTGACAGCGACACCATTAGACCCTTGATTTTCCACAAATCTAAACAATTAACAATTTTCTGTTTCTTGTGATCAAAGAACATGCCAGAGGGCTTAACAAGTCATTTTGAAGTCTGTGGATGTGCTAATTGTACTTGACAGGAGACGGTATTAAGTAACTGTGCAAAAAGACAAACATTGTTCATCACAACACCTTACTCATAAAATTCTTCTTTTTGGGATCTGCACCATTGTATAATTCTGGTGGAGGAGGAGGTGGCGGTGGTGCCGGTTGCGGTGTCGCCGCACAACCGTTTTTACCTATATTTGGCGGCATTGGTCTAACAGAACTTGGCATTTGCGTTCGAACATATTGTCCATATATCGAAACCGGGCCACACATATCATAGCCTAATTTCTCATAAAATTCCACTTTGTCTTTGGTTGATAAAAATATCATGCGCAAACCTATTCTTCGGCAATGCTCCTCAATCCGATTCATCAAATATTTTCCATATCCTTTGCCTCTTAACTCCTTGTCAATAACAACTGATTCCAGAAAGCATGCATCTGGCATGGATGGAATTACTGAAAGTTTTGAGTGGCCAATGACATTTGCTTCTTGCACAAGGACTAAATTCGTGGGTAGCTTGTCACAGGAGCTCTCAAAGCTCCGCATCCTCGCAGTCCGGCTGCGCTTCCACTCAGAATTCACCAAATCACAGCACTGATCAACTAACTCTGGATAATGATGTAGTGCAACCACTTGCATGGCTGAAACCAAAAGTAATTCTAAATTAGTTAAGGATGCTTTAAGAAGCTGTGCAGTTAGTTATAAATCAGAACAAACCATCAAGTCCATAGTTAATTTTAAAACTTGGTTTGAAACCATATTGTTGGGATTGATAGCGCTTAGTGTCAACAATTAGCTGTTTCATAAGATTTTGGACAACTAAACACGGAAAATACATAGGGACACTCATAATTTTACAATCGCGTATTACTTAGATTCATTTACTTGTGATAATGATAATTGAAATAATGATTTATTGAAAATTAGTGCAAATGTGAATTCTGCTTCAATTTGTAGCACTGTCCAAAAGGGTTAATGCATTATACTGAAATTTGGATTGTTTGCATTTGACAGTGGAGAAAAATTGTTATTTTAAAAACAAATTATTACTTGGATTGTTGAATAATCATGAATAATAAAAATTATTCGGTTTACCTAACCTAACTATTTTCACATTGCAAATGCTGCCTGCTGGTCTACTAAACACTACTAAAAATGAAGCTTGGCGCGTTTGTTGCACGGACGAGCAAATTAAAAACTAAAAATAAAACTACCATACTCTGTAATGTAAACATTTGTAACTTGAGTATAAATAAAAAATACTCTCAAGAAAATTAATAATGGCCTAAATAAAAAAAATATTGATTTTGTAAAAATTATAAAAAATAAGAGTTACTGAACAAAAATGCCGAATATCAAATGAAGAATGAAATAATTGTTTGTAATATGACATCCCAAAATGTATATTGGCAGAATTACGCCAATTTTTAATTCACGACTTGCCAATAGCAACTTACTTTATTAAATTAATTAAAATCCGCTTCATGTTTTAAAGATATTTTCAAGTATTATTAAAGGTCCTTGCTTGATACCATCATAATTACAATTATAAGATAATCAATAGGTTGTAGAAAAAATAATTAATCAGCAGCTTATTTCGGATGCTGCTTCTCCTTCTTCTGTGCTTCGGCCTCTGCTTCAGACTTCTCAAATTCGGCGATCAACTGCTCAACTTCTTTATTCGTCAAAATATGAATGACGGTTTTATTGTTTACGCGACTCAACGTTGCCATTTCAACTGAAAGTTCAGATTATTAGATAATCGTTAGTTTTAGAGTTGATCCATTAGTTGTTTTACCTTTCTCTGCTGTCAACTTAGTCATGTCCAAAGTTTTGCTCAATACTTTAACAGCCAAAGATTTGGCATCTTTCAAAGTAGTTTCATTTTCTTTGTATTCCTGCTTTAGGCTTGAAACTGCAGCCTGTAAGATATTAAATTTATTTTTATTTGTTTAATAAAACTAATAAACTTATTTGTTTAAGTTATAATGAGGTCTTACAGAACTGTTGTTTCCAATACAAGTTGCTTTCCATCCACTGTAGTTTCCACTTGGGTCAGATTGATACAGTTGGTAGCCATAATGTTTGTCCCATCCCATGTACAAGATAGATACGCCGAACGGCCGTTTGCCACCATATTGAGTGTAGGCTTGCTTCACGTCACACAACCAAGAAACCAGCTGTTCACAGGGAATAGATTCTCCATATTGTAACAAATAACGCTGGCCGATTAAACGCAACTCATTAGTGAGCACATTTGCATCTGATGTGATTCCAGCAACACTGCACACCATGTCCCTAATTTCAAACATTATATTAATATTATTTATAATAATATAGCAACGTATTTTTCATGGCAACTATTCATTTATAATTCTTACTCATTTAGTTTATAGATTTTCTCTGATGAAAACACTTCATCCAAGAGTTTGTTGGTGTTCCTCCTTTCTGCTGCCAGCAGAATTCCATCATTTGCCAGAATACCTAAGCAGGTACCTGCATGGCTGATGGCCTCCATGGCGTACTCCACTTGATAGAGACGCCCTTCGGGCGAAAAGATTGTCGTTCTGGTATCATAACGTCTTGCCTAGAGAAGAGAAATACAAAAATTTGTTAAGATGACATTGCATTTGATTGAACACATAACCTTAGATGCGGCAAAACAAGAAATGTATCACTTTAATCGGTGAATAAACTAAGCTAATGCTGTATAATAATGTTTGGGGTAATAATTGAGAAAATACTATAAATAAACGTACCATTTTGTTAAATTAAGTAGAAATCTAACACTTGTAACAAATATTATCGGTCGGCAACGGCAAAGCAACAATGAATCGCCGAATGAGAACGGAATGATATTCCAAGTTTCTGGTTACGAAGATGGCGCTGCTCTAGATGTAATGTTGGTTGCATAAATTGAAACAAACCAGTACTTGCATTGCTAACAAGTTAATATTAAAAATCTAATTTATCCATTAAATAAAATAGTCTAAAATCCTCAGAAAGAGTATAAATCAACAGATAGATGATATTGTAATTTGATGTAGTGAACTCGCGCAGTATTAAGAAAAATCATAAAATAAAGAGAGTATATTTTGCAGCACTTCCAAAAGAAGTGTTAGAACCAGGTCAAAAGAAAATTGGTGTAGCCACAAATTTCTTAAGCAAGCTTTGTTTTACAAAATCATAACATACAAATAATAATTAATGATGTTTATTCATTATTTATTCTTTACTCTTACAAATAGTGTTCAGGAAATTCGAAGGTAACTTCCCTTCCTGTAAGTTTCTTGTAAACGGCTGCGAATGTGTCCACCTGGAGAAGATAATTTTTTTTATTAACAAAACACGTCATTTAAATAAGAGAGAACAGAAAGTAGTACCTTGTGTTCAATTGTGGTCTGCTGATTTTTGTCCAGATGAACCTTGATCAGCTGCGAGCCGTCCAACTTCACGCGGATGCGTTTACCCACATCTCAGCTGGGTATACCAAATCCTCCAAGATCGCATCGTAGACGGCCGTCAAGGTGCGGGAGCGCGGGCGCTTCTGCTTGTTCTTGGTGCGCGTCTTACGTGTGGGCTTGGGGAGAATCTTGCGCTCGCCAACGAACACAACGTGTTTGCCGCTGAACTTCTTCTCCAGCTCGCGCACCAAACGCGTCTGCACCTTTTGGAATTGCTTCAATTTCGGCTTCGGTACATAAATAATGATTGACTGCAATAATAAAAAAAGAGACGCTTTAGATGTGCAACCAATCAACAAAAAAACAAAACACTTACTTTCTTATTATTCAGCTCAATTTCTTTAGCTTTTGTAATATGCAATTCCCTAAGCTGTGCTTTCAAGTCAGAGTTCATCTCCAGCTCAAGGAGGGCCTGAGCAACTTGTGTTTCAAAGTTGTCAGGCTCAGCGCCTCCAGGCTTAATAATCTTCGACGACATCTGCAAATTCCAACAATAATTAATAACATGATTAAACTTACTCAAATCTGCTAATATCCTAATAGACACTTTCACATGTAAAACTGTACAAGGCGCTATAACCTCAACTGGGCAAAACTATTCCTTTAAATTAAATTACTCTCATAAAAATTTTGTGATGAACACGAAGAACTAATATTTAATCTTACAGTAATATATTGCTGCTGAAATTGCACTACTAATTTATGAAAACACCGAATTGGCTAAGAATGCACGAAAACAACACCGACTACGGAGCCAGAAAATATCCAGCCGACAAGTCACTCTATCTTGAAATCTAGCTAAGAAAATAACACCATCTGGCATTAAAATCGACGCACAGCACAGAGGAACTAACGCTGATGACGGCCCAATTGATATTTTTCGCTTTTGTACACTTTAACACGCTTATTTTTCAATATTTTTGTCGAGAAACTTGGAAACAAAACGTGTACCTTGTTGTGTCTTGAAAAAAGGAAGGAAGAGTTCGCTGCGAGCACGCTCGCCGTCAAGTAAGCACTGTTGCCAACCTAACAAACTAAATGCACCTATATTATAACTAAGACCTTCAAATTTAAAGCTATGTAATAATATCCGCAAAATATTGTTGAAGTATTGTCCTAATTTACGATAATTAATAAAATATAAATAAACAACAATTTATAACATATAGTTAATTCATTATATAACTTAAAATTCGTATGTTTACATTTTGTTTTCTGGTAATATTAAGTGTGGGGTAAAAGTCACTAACTCCGTGAGTACGACCAACCAGAGGGCGAGAATTTGACCACGTGACCCAAATAAAGAAAAACCGCGGGGTTCAGCTGCCCCATAGTGCAACCTAACCAGAGAATCACCAGAAACAATCTAAACAGGGGCAGAAGCATCTGTTGCGCTATCACCTAAGGTTAACAAGATAACAAAATTGTGCATTACTTTGTGAGAAGTGTTAATTTTTTAAATACATTTTTTTATTAAGTGCATTTCTACTTAGTTTAATAAGTAAACGCATATAAGGTGAGTTATTTTACTTTTAACTTTACTAATTTTCTAGGCTAAAGTCGAGGGAAAACCGTTGGGGTTTTCGGAAATTTTCGCGCTCTTTTTTAGAAAATGCTTAGGTGGGTTAGAACCCTAATAAGCCCTAACTAATTACAGTTACATTTTAACTTACGGTTCAAATTATGTACTTTACTAATATTTATTCGTTAAATAATTAAGTAATAATTATTAAAGTGCAATTTATTTTATGTCGCGTTGCGAAATAATTCGATAATGAATACAACTATAAACAAAACTTAATCAGTTATGAATTCGTTGCATCATCAAATATTTTATGCAATAACTTCATTAATTTCGAGGTTTATGTGTAAAGAATAACTAAAGTTATAAGTATATACTGCAATTTATTTAAAATTAACTAAAAAATTAAAATTTTCTATGATCAAATAAGTTTATTGAAAGAAATATATAGTTTTGCAACGCGTTGAGTTTTTCTGTAGGCAAATATGGCTACAACAACTCAAAGCACATCACAAACAAAATACGAACACACCGAGAAAATAACCGCCCGCCGAAAGGCGTTATTTCCCCACCGGCAGTGATTCAGGCAGCGACCTAGGCCACATGAGCCCAATTCACAGTGAAAGCTCAAACTTTTCCGAGAACGCTTTTACCGCTTTGGAACACGAAGCGGATCACCAATTCCGTAAGTTCTTCAAATGCAGCCTCACCGATTATGTTCTACTCGAAGACGATGCCGAAA
This sequence comes from Dalotia coriaria, assembly GCF_025399875.1. Classification (NCBI taxonomy): domain Eukaryota; kingdom Metazoa; phylum Arthropoda; class Insecta; order Coleoptera; family Staphylinidae; genus Dalotia; species Dalotia coriaria. The sequence continues at coordinate 3,671,271 of NW_027045451.1, forward strand.
TTCTCACACCTGACCCCTGCTCAGAAACTAGCGTACCGCCGTTATACCTCAGTCCAATGCAGACATTGCTCTCTACACCAATACTATACTCTCCAATGCACACAACCAAAATTGTAACTCCTCTAAGCAAATCTCCCAGTTCCACATTGAAAACACCACATGACACTTCCACAGTAAAAGTAAATCAAAAACAAACCAAGCGCAAGTTGGTCACTGATACGAATAACGATCCTCAAGAATCTCAATCTCCTAACTCCAAACAAGCCAAATTTGATTCAAAGTCCAAGGTGCGTACAGCACTTTTCCCCGAAGACGAAATCGTCTTGCCTGTTAAAACTTTTTACCCGAAAGAAAACAACACTTTCAACGTGAAGGAAAGTATTAGCGCACTTCTAGCGGCTAGTAAACACCGCGTAATGAACGTACCTCACGTGAAGCGTGCGCAGATTAAGAACACTGCTGTGTTAACCTTGAACAAAAGGCGCTACGGTGAAATCAATGCCGGTGTGCGCCACAAGATTAGAAAACCCAAACAGAAAAAGGTCACGCAGGCCAAGATTGTGAAGGCAACAATGAAGATTATCGAAAAATCACCGCTCACTGAGTACCTGGAAGAAATGACCAATGTTAAGAAGACTATTAAACCGCTACCACTCAACAGTACAATAAATAACACCTCAAACAAGGAAAATAATTCGGTTAACATGAGCGACACATTGGCTAATCGCAAATTCTTCAAAACACTGCGATCTAGTTTTAAGCAGGTGATTGGAAGTCCCAAGAAACAACCACTTCGCAGTTTAAACAAAACAAAAGAAGCATTACAACCGAATAAACGCAAGTTGGACGTCGCTGAATTTGAATTTTCGCCTGAAAAAGATGTTGCAGTAGTGCCCGAAGTCGATAATCTCATAAATCAACTCGATAAAGAAGTGGCTAAAACTACAGCGAATCCTAATTTGATTTTCTCACCAACTGCACAGATGTGTAACATGGCGTCTGCTTTGGATTTGAACAGTCCGAAGAGAGCTAAAGTAAATATTAGCAAGATGTTGAATGACAGCACGCTGAAACGTCCGAACAACATGACTTCATACACAGAGAAAGTCGAAAAGTCTGCTAAATTGTTTCCGTTGTTCTGCGCGGATAAAAACAAATCGATGACCTGCAACACAAATCAGAAAGAAATTAAGAAAGGACCCTCACATGCACATAAGAAGTTTAAAACTGTTTCGGATAATCAATTGTTGATCGATGCTGGACAGAAGAAATTCGGTGCAATTGTTTGTCATGAATGCTCGTTTGTTTACGAATCTGGCGATGCATCTGATGAAATGATTCATCGGACTTATCATAAAGCCATCAACACGTTTAAATTTAATGTAAGAACTTTATCTTTATCAATAAGTTTAAGTTTAATCACGTGATTAATTGAATTTTTTGAATGAATTAGGGATGGAAGAATGAACGCGTTGTTACAAACATTGATGTCAACACGAGGATTATCAAAATTATCCCGGGTGATATGAAAATCTGGTGGAAGAAAGGCGTCGAACTGATTGATTATATCAACCGTGAGATGGGATTCTACGATATGATTCTACCCTTGGATAAATCTCAAGTATGTTAAAATTTTAAAAACAAAAAAGTGAAAATTTCTTTGTTTTTTGGAGGAAATTACTAGAATTCTATGTTTTATGATGTTTCAGATGTATCTCTACGTACAAAATAAGAAAATCATTGGTTGTCTCACCGCTGAAATGAAGCAAACTGCATACAAACGTCTGCCAACTGATTTGGACATCGATCTGTGTTCAGAGGAAGCATTCCAAGTCCGTTGTGGTATTTCTAGAGTATGGGTTGCACCTCATCATCGCCGTGCTGGTATTGCCACGCAGTTGATGGACACACTACGACGTAATTTCCTGCATGGTTATTTCCTCCAAAACAACGAAATTGCGATCAGTTCGCCGTCGGATCTCGGCCAGAAATTCGCGTCGAAATATTTCCAAACCGACAGTTTTCTCATCTATATGAATTAAATTAGATATTTTGATATACGTAATTCTACAATTGTGCCTCAAGAACGATATTTTTACACTTTTGAATATATTTTAGTATTTATTTGAGTTTTCAAAAGCTTTGGAAAGTTTTTAAATTAATAATGATGCATTTTAATATTTTAAGAATATTTTTTATGGTTTAGATGTTTGCTTTTTAATAAATCTAACAATATATAAATATTCGCCCAGGATTTTCTTCTCTTTGATAATCTTATGCTGAAATCCAAACTTTTCCAAAATGGCCGCCACTTCGTCCGGTTTGTTTTCTTTTAATAATAACAAGTAAAATATACCTGACTCACTTAAAATGTTTTTCACTTGTGGTAATAACTTATCTATTATTTCCCTACCATCAATACCACCAGCCCAAGCTCTACTCAAACCAGTACCAATGATTTCTTCTGAATCAGTCACTACATACGGCGGATTAAAAATTAAAATATCAAATAAGAATGGTCTGAAATGACTAGCTAGATCCATACACACAGGTTCCACTTGCACTTTGTTTAACAATCCAGTGTCTCTAGTTGCATTACATGCTTTAATGTTGATATCAGTTGTAAAACAAGTCAGTGACAAGTGTGAACCTAAAGCAGTTGTTATAACTCCACTTCCAGAGCCAATTTCAAGCATATATGTTGGTTTTCTTGCTTGGATAAATGCTAAATCTGCTTCTAATGCATCAATAAACAGGAATGTGTCTTCACTAGGCTCATAGACATCAACCATTTGTTTGATGTTATAATCAGGAGTGTTTAATGTGAAATTATTCATTTTTCTGATGGGTTTGGTGTTGCTGTTTCTAAAGTTGCTTTCTTTTTCAATGCTTCTTTTTCTACTGATGTATGAATCTTGTCAAGTCTTTCCTGAGTGCTTTGCAGGATGTTTGTTAGCACTGTTACTCTGTGTTTTGCACTGAGTAATTTTTTTACATAAACTTCTAAATCAATAGAAGTTTTCTGTGTTTCCTGAATCTTTTTGAGTTCTTCTGCAAGGGACTCAATACACTGTTTTAACTCCAACTGTGATATTCTGTAACAAAAATTTGTTACATGTTATGTTAAATATTAAAAAACACATGACTTACTTTGTAGCTTTAACTCGGTCATCAAGTTGATCTACTGTTGGTTTTATCAATCCCATTAATCCCTCGGCGAGGGTGTCACGCGTTGGATTATCACAAAAATTTTCGGTGTTTTCATCCAGGGAAGTCGCTGTTGATTCACTATCAATGTCCATTTTAAAACCAGTTTTATGAGAAGTCTTGCGATTCTTACGTCTTTTGGTGGTTAGAATCGTTTGTTGCTGATTGTATTGCGATTCATTGGCAAAAGAGGGCGCTAGCGGTACCATTTGTTTCTAATTTTGGCTTATCACAAAGTTGAAAACAACAATAGGTGACGCTCGGTGTGTGGATAAAGAATAAAATTCCTGCATAGAATAACTCATTCGTAATAATATTAACATCCCATTCTAATTATATCCATAATTTAATAACTTTTATCACTTTTCATACATTTTCCAGATTACCAGATGTAGGTACAACTGCGTCTTAAACAAAAAGTTTAATTACCCACCAGAAAAAGAATCATATAAAATCAATTGCCAGCTCAACGTCTCTGTTTTCATTACCCATTGATGTAATCAAGTGTATTTATAGATTGGTTTATATGCTTTCGGACATATGAATTTATAACGATACCTTGGCCGATTAAAGATATTCATAGCTTCAGATCAGCGTCCCAAACTCTCTGTTTTTCAACCAAACACATAGCACGTCGCTGAGTCACACTTTTATATCGTTTATAATCATTTTTGCGCGAAAACAGAGCAACCGAGTTAACAAAAAGATGTTGACCTGTTTATTTCATTCACATGTTCACCAAAGTTACATTCCACGCTTTTAATCAGACCAACAATGTTGCAAATAATATAACATGTTACACTCTAGCAGTTTCTGACGGTTAAATTTAGAAATCTCAGTTGTCACGGCGCAAAACGTGTAAATTTGTTGTCATCATGATGTTGCGCTTCGCAGACGTTTCAAATTATTTGTTGCCTCATATTCATACTCAGGGGCGAGATTCTAGTTAGGTACTCATTTGTTTGTTATGGTTGGACCACTGGACGGTGGTGGGCATCAATCGTTCTAGAATAGAGAGTGTGTGTAATTCAAATGCGCCGTCGTCGTCTGCGTAAAAAGTTGGCGGTCGTGAACGTGACACAAACACGACGCGTGCTTGTTTGTTTGCCATCAGCAAACTTGCGCCCTTTGGGTGCTTTCGAAGGACTTGGCCAGCGACGTGATTACACTTTCATAGTAAAGATATTGAGAGATAAAAGTCTTTAAATGGAATTCACTGTATTTACTATTGAATTTGATCAATTGAAAGAGAAAAATGAAGTTTTTCTTAAAATTTGTAAACAGGAAACAGCAAATTGTTTGGAAAATTCGTAATGTAACTTAGTATATACAAAACAAAGCAATTATTTTGAGTCATTGAACAGGAATGATTTAATGTTGCAGTTGATCCTGGTATCAAAGAAATGTGTAACAACTCAATCATGTTTCGGTTTTCTATAATGTTGTTACCTTTAAATAGTAAAGAGACGTAGTAGTAAAATTATAATATGTTTTTGACAAGATTAAAAAGCTGAAAATTATAAAAGATTCATGTTATGACAATTAATTTGGTTGAAAATACCAATTTTGTAAAATGTTGTACTTCTTATTGTATTTTTTGAGAATGCGGACCTGTTCGGAGACGTTATTGGCATGATATTTCATCACAGCTTGAAAATAAATTTCAGAGAGCAAATTTCGAGAGCGGCGCTAAAAATACCCGCACGCACGCCGTTTTCTCTCGCTTTGCGAGAGCTGTGCGCTTCATGAGTTGTGGAAATGCCGAATGTTGGTCGATGACGTGCCCACGTGGGGTGGGCACTCGGAAAGGTACATTAGCGGTGGTTTTAGGCATCCGGCCAGTTCGCGAGCCGCCACATCATCACGAGACGCCCGTAGTCGCGAACGGCATTAAAGTTTCAAATTTTCATTCGGTCGGACGGACGGTACCCAGAGTTCAATCCGCATCCGCAAACGGTTTTCAGTTCGCCTTTTCGACTTTTTTCATCGACCCAGTTCGCCAATAATCGACCGAGATGGTTTACGAAACCGACTTTTACACCACTCGAAGACCCTACAGGGCATCTCCGTCGCTCTCCACGTACACACTGACGGTAAGTAACACGCTCATGCGCAGAAACGACAAAAAAGGTTCTCAAATATTGAGCCCACCAGAAAAACACTCTCTCTGGCCATTGTTGTTGTTTGCATTTTTGACAATGTGTTGTGTCGTCTTCTTTTCTGTTGCCCCACGTTTCTCTTAAAAAGGTCCTTAAACACAAAAGTTAAAAAATTAAAATTTGATGAATTTTCGTCGGTCGGTGACGTTTACATTTGTGGGTTTACAGATTGGGCGTATTAGGTAGCAGTCGCGTAGTTAGCTTAGCTAGGAGATGAGCAGGTGTGATAAAGCACGCGTGTGTTTCCGGTTTTGGTTCCAGAGACGTGAAATACCCTGGGAGAAGGTGCCGTTCGTGCCCCGTCCGAGCCTGGTGCCGGATCCGGTGACGGCGTTCGGCAGGCGCAAGCAGGAGCGACCGGCGCTCGCCGGCGTCGATAAGATCGCGATAACGCCACTCGAGCGGGCTGAGATCGCGCCGAAAGTGCGCCTGGAGCCGCTGAGACCTTATAAGTCCGCACGCGACCAGACCAGGGAGAAGGTGCTCGGCGCGCTGCAGAAGCGCACCGAGCGCGAACAGAGTGGTCCTGCTGCGCTCCTGCCGCAAAAGGACGACGTCGATGTGCTGCTCGCCAAAATGCATAAAAATTCCGAAATGTACAATCTCCCTTACAAGCGGAAATTAATTTTGGCGTCGTACCTCGCCTAAACACAAGCTTTTTTTATTAATTTTTGATATCACAACATTTTTTATCTAGAAGCTATAGGTTTAGGTTTGAGCATTTTTCTAGCACAATGAATCAGTATTTTTGAGTATTATTAGCACACACACATTTTTAAACACACACACACATGCTTTGAATAAGCTTACAAATGAATTTTTATTGTCTGTGCTTTGATTGTTTTTATCGCACGTCTATTTTTGTATATTTTTGTGATATCTCGCTTTTAATACCTGGAAACTTTATTATACAAGATGGCAGCTTGCAGAAAATAAATGTACTTATAAACTATTTCACAGTAAATATTTCTATATATAAATATTCCACAATGCCGATCCACGAATGTATAAAGTTACCGAACACGAATACAATGCATACAATATAAAAGTATAACTGGTTGCATATAGTTCGGAAAAGCTTTAAAATCTAAAAGCTTTCGATAAGTTTGTTCAATGCCAATTGTAGCTTCACTTAAACTTTCCTACTTATCGTTCTTATATATTATTTATTTCAATAGCATCTACTTGTTGATAAATAGTTAAAACCCACAAATTTGCCTTGAAAGTTTCATCACTGCACTGTTGTCCATCTGGCGGCATTCAGTTTCAACTATTACACAATTTCGTGTTTGTTTAAGCTCGTTACAGTTTGCAAATCCATTCTTCTTGTGTTAGTGTTTGTTGGCCTTCTAAAACTAACTCTACAAACATTTGAATTCATACAGCTAGCTGGAACGCGCTCAAAAAGACGCGCTCGGCACATATAAATCCGTTCGAAAATAAATTCGAAAATAAAAGCGAGTTGAGAACACATGCGCACAACGGACGCACACCGGACACAACACACAGTGCAATTTGTGTGCGTGTGTTTTGTGGGGAGCCCGCGAGAAAATGCGTAATCCTGAAATTCAATACGTTCACTCAGCAAATTTCGGCACTAAAAATAAGCATTTTGCATCACACGTCTCGCGGCATTATACTAAGCATGCGCGCCACGCCGAAAATAAACTCATTTGTAAATATCCGACGAGTTATCAGCGAAGCGCGGAAAATATTTCGAGAAATTGCTTTGAAAACATCAAAAATAAAAATATTTAACTAATTTTTTATTCCATTATTCTTTTCTTGTTTGTGAATTTCTAGTAGGTGTGATATCAATTATATCGGAAAGCACTGAAGATTTCTCTCGAGGCATTAAACAAATATAATTTTATTGGCAAACAGCTGAACGGCGAGTCGGCGAGAACAAGTGTTGCGAATAAATACCACCACGAATTTTCATTTCGTTAAAGTTTACACGTGCCAACTGTGCCAAGAATTCAGTTGCGCGACACGAATGTGTTTTTCGCAAAAAGCACGCTGATTAAAAATAAAATTCGAAAATGCCCGCTCTGCGCATGTCATCCACACGTCCAAGCTGCAACCATTGAAACGATTTGATGTCTCATAAATTATTTTTAATACGCGTATCTTTGCCACGTGCGATAATTTCACGTTGCTTAAATTAAATAATAAAATCACCTTAAATTTTTTGCCCTTATTATAATGTATAATATGTTGTGTGCTTTGTGTTTGACTCCACCCTGTGTCCGCCCACATTCAACACAAGCCACACCCGCGTAAATTTCAGCATGTTAAATGTCTCCCGATCGATTAGGTAGATCATACAAAATCAAACAAAGACAGTAAGAGCAATTTCGAATATATTCGTCGTGAGATATGAGTAATCTACAAATCAATTTTCTTCTTTTCTTCTGTTACAGTCGTCGTCGCCGCGTCACTATCCAGTGCGTGATTCGCCCGAGAGGTCGCGTCGCTCGGAAACGAGTTATACTTCCAGTTATACATCGTCAACTGAAAGGTCCTCATCCTCCAACGATCCGTACTCGTACCGCCCGACAACTCGCTCGTACACCACCAGTGAGACTGTCAACCGCTCCACTGGTTCCGGTCCAGGCGGATACAGTTACTCTTCGGACCGCACTTCGCGTTCTTCCGGTGATGGCCCCGGCGGATACTCATCCAGCTATTCGTCAACTAGCAGCGGGCGTCTCCCAGGCGGTACCTCATACCGCCATTACTCTTACAGGGTCTAAACTTTAGACTCCAAAGCGTTTCAATCACGCTGTATTTGTATGTTGTGTGTTTGCAAATATTTATTGAATTTTGACTTAGATTTAGTGATATGAAGCTTATATTTGTGCACAGATAAATTTATATTTTTCGACTTTTGTGATTGTATTGAATAAAGCTATAAAAAGCACAAAATTTTCTTGTGTTTGATTTTTAATTTTTAATACTGTTAGCTCTGTTAAACGCGTTTTCGTGCGCCGTGAAAAGTGTCAGAGGAAAATTGGTTAATTGACTTTCGGGGCGACGCGTGTAATTTTTAATTAATGCACTCAGGCTGGTAGCAAATTAATTAATCTCATGTTTTATTCTTTCCAGTCGGAGCCCTCGCGACAAGTGAGAATCCTGCCTGGTTTAGGAAAGGTAAGTAACCTCTTGGCGTCTCAAGACGTCTCAAGACGTCCTTTATTTTCCGCTCGGCTTTCGATTATGTCAAGGTTGACGTTGACCCACGTTTTCCTCCAGGATTTTTTCAAATTGAAATTTATTTATCACGAAAAAACCACGATTTTTTTGTTTTTGCAGCTGATTTTAATTTTAAACGTCTAAAGTTCAGTTTGACATTGAAGATTTAATTGGCAGCTCATATATTGTCTTTCCCGGACGTTTTTCCGCTTGTTGCGCAAGGCTGTAGCTTCTTCCTCTTTGTGGAGTGGAGAGAGGTTTTTAATGTTCGTCTTGCAGGTGCACGTTGTGCATTCGTACGACCGCATCATCCCCTACATCGGGCACAAGCGGCTCACCGTCGTCACGCCAACACCGACTGTGGTGCGGGTGCGTCCGTCGACGCTCTATCGCGAATTCGACCGCATCGAAAACAAACTTAGACCGTACACGTACAACTCGTACACCAACGATTACCTCAACTCCGATAGCCATGTGGTGAGTGTTTGCGCGAGCGAATGTCTGGATGAAATCGAAACCGGACGTAAATTACTATCCTGCCAAGGTCATGCGAATGATGAATGACAGTCGAATTGAATTAATGAATGAATCTAGTATAAACCAAACCAAAAACAGCACGAATGAAAGTAGAAAGTAGAAAATAGAATTTAAAAAGAAAACAATCTTATCCTCTTCATTTTAATATAATTAAAACTCAATCAAACAGAAAACTTTGCACAGCAAGAACTGTTGAATTTGAATTTAAGCGGCTAAAAAGTCTTTAGCTTCTTTACTTAAAGCATTAGATTAGTATCGAAGCAAAATTAATTAAAAACTAACTTTTTCGATGCTCATTCAAAGTAAAACAGAAGATTTAACGGCGTTCGCATGCAATTAGCCGTTTTAATACTTGGAAAATTTTAATTATGCTCCGCCCACTTGTTCTCCTGATATGTATGCAACTATATTGACAAATTTCTAGTCACTTCACCCGATAGGCAACTGTAGTTTAACTAGTTATATCGTATGCCTATATGTTTTGCAAGCTAAATGTTAGCAACTTTCGTATTTGCTTGAATGTTTACTTTTGGTATTGCTTCGTGTTCTGGGAATTCACAAATGAAACTTCCATTCCACCGTTTCCACCTTGCATCAAATGGCAACATGCCAATTAGACTCATGGCTGCATGTGCGAAAATATTTCACTAGTCACATTCCTCTTATTCGAGAGCGTTGTAAACTGCAAAGCACTCAAATTTTATTTCAGCCGCAAAATTGACCGCTATATAATTCTCTCCATCAATATTTATTTCAATTGTGCGTTAAAATGATGAAAATAACATTTATTTATTTATTCTATCTCTAGCTATTGATTGATTTTATGCTGTGCAAAATTTTTATAAAATAAAATTTTCAGATGAAAATATGATATAGGCAACTTATGATACATGTATACGAAGTTGCGTATGTTGTGGGATTCACATGATCAATAAATTCTCACCAAACTAACAATTCAACATCGTGAATATGTAAAAAAGTGTAGTTTAGCACCTGCACTAATATCATCATCATCATCATTCCATGTGTAATGATTTAATGTCATTTTGGTGCAGTTTTGACACTGAGACTTGTTTTTCCAGAGGATAATCTATGTAAGAAATCCGATTACCGGTAGCTTGCCAGTCTATCGTCCTTCGACCCTTTATACCAGCCGTTATTACGATCCTTACTATATCTCCGCGTCTACTATCCTTCTCGTACCTTGACTACACCCCTACGTACCTTCGCTCGCTGCTCCCGGCGACGAGAAGTTATTACTACTCGCATCTTAGTTTATATCCATCGGAAAGATGGTTGATCTATCTCTGTACCCGTCCTGGCGCCACACCATTACGCACGCGTAAGTATTTCCGCCATTGACACGGAAACGTCGCCACATGAGATCCTACCAAAAAAAATTTTTTCACATTTTGGTAGTCATGTAATTTTTGTAGCGTTTCTTTCAAGCAGCACGCAGCACATCATCTCGTTCACTGACCAATGATTAACAGACGCCATTATTAACCAAACAATTAAACAAAAACAAAAAGCGAAGCGTAAAACAAACCAAAACCAAGTATGGTATGCTCACAAAGTCTAAAGTGTTTGTACGTTGCGGCGGTGGTGTTTTAGGATGGAAATCATTTGCGTTTGCGGCTTGTGTTTTAGATGTTCGATGATGAAACGAGAGCGATCCGGGCGCAGATCAACTCACTGTCGAATCAAGTGCACCTTCATGTGCCACGCAAGCTCAGGCAGATGCCATTGCCCTACACACCCTACACGAGCTACTCTAGCAGGTAATTACTTAATGTATGCATGCTATGAATATTCATTGCTGGTAATGTGCGGACTAACAACATTTTCACGTCAAAGTGAGCAAAAAATTAAAGAGTTGCGAGTGTTTCAAGCGTGAGTAATAAAAAACTAGCTATAACGTTATCGTGATGAAGGACAGGTTAAAAAGTTTGTATAATACACGATGCATATTCAATTTTCATTCATTTTTTACTGGAAATCCAATTTAGGAAAATTTCTATATGAATTTTATGAAAAGATTAAATATTTAAGAAGTTTAGTTCAATGATTAGTTGAGTATGAAATCAATATTTCAAGCGTGAAGATTTTTGATGAGTTTTCAACTTAAATTGAAGCTTAAATTGATTAATTTTAATCTTTGGGCAAAATTAAATCATAGAAATATACGAGAAAGTCTTAAGAAATAAATTTTTAGATTTTGTAGGATTTTATTATGTTTATTTCCTTATCTGACGTGTATCTGTAACTCGATTTATTTGATTTGTCGCAACTTCGCTTTTGCTAAATTAATTCAGCTTAGACTCTGCTATCATGTTATTAGATAGTCCCTTTCACAATCACGTTAATTTATAAGGGTTCTGCGCGTAATTAAGGGGTTATATTTATTCGTTTTATTAAAAGTAAACATCTAAACAAATTTTCATATAAATGTGTAATTTGGGTTGCCTATATTCACGATTTACATAATTACACTTTTATGCTCTGTTTCTTCAAAGTATTATATTTACCGCTTATATTTGTGAATAGATCCCCTTAACGGCTGAAAGTTCGACGAACCAAAGCGTAACGCACAAAAACATCCACGGCGAAAAGTAGCCAAGAACAAAATTACCAAACTTACGCACAAGTTGTGAAGGTTGTAAAGGTTTCGTGAACGTACGTATGTTTTGCGCATTTTGTGCATTCACTCGTTAGAACTTTCTTAGGCCATATACATTTAAAGTTAGCTATTCTGATATTCCTGGCTTTATTATTATCACATCATAACGCAAACTAAAATGTTGAGTATCAAACTCAGGAATAGTACGCAATCAATCAATATTCTTAATACCAGTATAAATACTTAAGTTTTTATGTGAAAGTTTCGATAGTTTATTTTTCTCCTATTTTAATTGGTTTTTGTAAAGTGTTTATCCACCTGTATCTGACTATAATGGCTTATTTTGCGCAAATCTCCAGGATTGCGTGCAATTTACTCAGCGAAAGCTTTCGTGCAAACACTTTCGCTGGTTTCATTCAGGCGGTGAAATCCAGTATTCTATAGATTCGATTAGCTTGTTTCTAAGCGCCGAAGCCGTCGGAATATATGTTGCGCCGACGGCACCTGCAGCCTCGGGAGAGTGCGGCGAAAAAGATGGACGTTGAAAACTATTATCATTTTACAGCACTAAAGAGGATGATGGAGTAAATACCTAAAGATATTAACCATAAGAAATATAAAAAACACCTAGCAAATAAACAAGACATGTAAGATAAAAAGTGACATTAGGGTAAAAAAATAATATATGCAACACGCAAAACATATTTGTATAAACACATGGAAGAACAACAAGTTGCCTATTTAATCAATTATAAATATTCACGTTTTTGTTAATATCTTGACTTCTAAAGGTAAAAATAGCCTGTTTTTTGTTTAGAACACAAACAGTTTTATTTACCAACTTCATTTTATTCTAGTTTGTATTTGTCGATCCATTAAAAGTCCTTCCACGTCTTTGTAACTTAGTCAACGTCTTGAAACTATTGTTAAATAGTCTAATGACTCTCAGTGCGCGCTCGATACGCTAGCTGCCGACGTAATTTAATTAATTAACTAAGTTGCGCGGTAGTAGTTAACATTAATGTCGGCTTAATGTTAACTACTCGTTTCTTGCCTGTTGCTCGATGCACTTTGATTAAGTGCTAGAGATTAATGTACTTACATTTCGCAACGAAGTAATTAATTTCTTTCTGTTGATTTGCGAAAGATATGAGGAAGCACCGGCCAGGTGGTCCAACGACAACTACGTTCACAAGATGATCTGCTCTACACCATCGAACTCCGCTGAATATACTACTTACTGGAGTGATCCTGTCAGGAGACAATTTAGTAAGTTAAAAACAACTTTTTTTGACTTAAAACTTTTTATTTTGGTTTATTTTTGTTTTTAGGCTTATCGTAAATTCAATTAATTTGTTTACCTTTTTTGTAACTTTGGATTATGTTTGTTTGTTGTTTGTTTTTTGAGTACAGCCCGCGGTTAGGTCCTTTGTCAAATCAAGTCAAGTTCTTCCATCGACCTTTTCGTAATCTGATACTGTCTGTTTCTGTGTTTGTGATGTGATTGTTTCTGTGGCAATGCAGACAATGGCCGCCTCGCATGTGTGTCCATCGTCGGCGGCAAGGCACAACCACGCCGCAAGAACATCTACGTCTACCACGATGATCCTGTAAGGAGCGACATTCAACTGTTGAGCTACTACATCAATCGCTTCCGTGAAGAGAGAAACATCAAAAAGCCCATCAGCGTCCGAGGTAACTTTTATTTCTCTTTATTTTTTATTTATTTTAGTATTTTAGTACGATATAAATTTGGATTTTGAAATTTTTTTCTGTTTACGCTTTCGAATGATTCCAAATTTTGAAAATGTTTACGCGCTCTAGATTGTAGAAATGTTAATATTGCTCTCATCAAGTTTTATTTCTTCAAAGACATTTTTATCGTCGTGTGTATTTCACAGCGTATTTCACGGCTTTTTTCTCATTTAGTTTCATGACCTGCTGTATCATGCTTCAGACGCTTTTTTTCCTTTTTGAGGTCATCCCGTTTTTCGCTTTTGCTCTGATTTTGGCTTTTCGGCTGTCAAAATGCGTTTGACAGCTTATTACATGATGTTATGATCTTTATCGTCTTAGAATATATATCTTGTAGCATTTCCACGTATAAAATAGATTCTGCAAAGGATAACTGTTTGAGCAGGTTGAAAAGATTGAACTAACGCTTTTCATCCTAAGCTTGTAAGCAAAAAATAAACACGTTAAAGCAAATGTAAACTTAAAAGCAGAAGCGCTCGCAAATAAAGGATCATAAAATAAAGCACATCACACACATCACATGACCCAACATAATGTCATAATCATCCGATTGTTTCACCGTCTAAATCCGTTCAGTGTTTATTTTCGTCCAACGTGTTGTTTGTTCTGTTTTGAACGTGTGTTTTCGTTGATGTTCGTTCGTTATATTTCCATCTTCACTATAATCAAATGTAAATTTCATTATATTAATAATCTTTTTGTTGCTGGAATTAATTAATTGGATAATTGTTTAACAAAGATGTTGTTAATAATTTGTTTGGCGTGTCGATGTGTTCTGATGCGAATGGTTTTCTCTCCTTACAGCCGTGGAGAGTATTGTTGAAGAGAAACCTGTTAAACCAAAAGTAGAAGAGATTAGTGAATAATGCAACTTCCTTCTACCACATCACCAAAACAAAAACCACACACATGAACACACACAACACCGCATTATCATAATACACAAAACAAACAAATAAAAACAAATCAAATAGATTTAAATCAATTTGAAAGATGATGCACGAATTTACGCACACGATTTTTTGCACATAAGTTAAATTTTGTGTTTTTATTTTCAAGATTGCAAATATATTTTGTTCAGAGGCCTAATACTTTAAGTAAACAGAATTTATTTGAGATTTTTGAATTTTGCAAACTGATATAACACAAAATTACAAAAATAAATTATTTTTTGATTGTTTGAGGTTATGTCATGTTGCAATGCAAGTTAATTCATTCAAATGTTATTATTACGACTAACAATTAATACTAAATCAATTAAAACATCATCAAATTTGATTGAATGGGTAAAACTTGCAAAAATCTCAACTAAACACGCGCGAGTTTTAAAAATAGTTTAAGAGAGTTTATTTTTCGCCTATAAAACGCAAGATTTTTTAAAACTTGAATCTTAAATTATTGTTATATAAATTAACTTAAATTATTGTTGTTGAGAGAATAAAATATTATTTTGTTTAAAAAAATACAGAAACAAAGGATTTAAGGTGAAATTTTATCAAATTTAGTCACAATTTTAACATTTTTTTGTAGTTTTTGACTAAAAAGTGGTTTATAATTAAAATTGTGATTAAAATTCTTAAAATAATTCTATGAATCCTTCTTAAATACCTCTTGAAGTTGATTTAAAGAAGCATTCGTCATAAAAATCCTTCTTCACTCCTTTGATTCTCCAACAGGACACCAATTAAAGCAAAGTGTCCGTTTAGTAAAACAAAAGCTACGTTGTAAACGCAAGAATTATTTATTGTACAAGTTACATACATAATTGATTTTGTATTTGTTTGACTGTAAAACAAAACCACGTCTAAACGGAATCTAAAATAAAACAAGCGAATAAAATACCACATCGACGAGATGCAAACCTGATGCCCCAAATGGTGACGATTGGACCGAATCTTTAAATAATAAAAACTCCCATTAAATAAAAAGTAAGTCTCTGCTGACTACATGGTTGGGCCAATATGCAACATAATATTAGTACCAACATCTGTCATACATCTCAAAACGAATCAGAGCTTCCGCTTGATAGTATTTTAATGACTTTTGATGCATCTGCCGAATTAAAAATCTCCGAACAAAACTGTAATACCAAACACTTTTACGAACATTTTTTCTTGCATGTTCAATGTTTGTATGTATTAAATGTTTTGTATTTTGTACCATATATATCTTTTTTGTATTTTGTATTGTTTCCAAAACACTATGTGCATGTGTAGGATTAAATAAAAGCATACACTCTGTACACAACCGTTTTCATTTAGTGTCTATCCAGGCTTAATTGATACTTGCGTCATTACCGTAAAACCATTTTCAGTGCGCGTAATCTTACCCCACTACGACCTTCTCGGTTTTCTCAGTACCACGCCCACGGAGGACGCGCACATGGACACTGAGGGAAGTGGTTCAGATCAAGCAGGAACGCTGCACGTCTGGCCAAGCTCAACGAGATCAATCCGGCTGATATTCCGCAAAGGTTGATGTTAAAGCCAAACTTGCTGGTATTGCGCATAAAAATCTCTACTGATTGATGCATGATGGTTCAATGGTTTTATTTGTTTTGTTTCTTTATTATATGTTTCAAAAGAGTATGACTGCGGTTCTTCAAAGAAGGCCGCAGAAAGGAAGAAGAGAAGCTGCTGCAAACGCTAAGCCGCCGAAGAAGCTAAAGCAAAGAAACAGGAAGCTGGCGTTGCAGCTGCCGCTGCTAAGAAAGCTGCGGAGCAGCTTGGTGCAGCCGCTGAGGGGTATGCGCTAAGAAAGCAGCTGAAGAGGCTGCTGCGCGCTGAAGAAGAAGCCGCGAAGAAAAGCGGCCGCCGTAGCCAAAAGCAAAAGAAGATGCCGCAGCGAAGCTGCTGCCAAAGCGCCGCTGAATTGAGAGTTAGCTGAAATGTAAGCTAAACAAGAAGAATTGGCTAAACAGGTAATAACATAACCTCACAAAACTTACTAACTTAAGTACTTCCTCATGGAACTAATAAACCAATTAAACCTTCCATCCAAAGATTGATCTTGATATGCTTCGTCTTCAGGCTGAAATTGAAAAGGCAAAGAAAGAAGAAGAAGAACGCGTTCGTTTGGAAGAAGAAAAACGTCAGGCGGAAGCCGCTAAAGCCGAAGAAGAAAGACAGCAATTATTACGTCTTGAAGAAATAGCGCGTCAAGCAGAAGAAGAAAAGGAGGCCGAGCTCGCACGACAAGCCGAAGAACTTGCCGAAATGGCGAAGCAAGAGGCCGAATTAGCCGAGAAAGCCAAAGCAGAAGAAGAAGCAGCTGAACAACAGCGTAAAGAAGCAGAAGCTGCTGAATTAGCACAAAAAGAAGCAGAGTTAGCCGAGTTGGAAACCAAAGAGAAAGAACTCACTGAACAAGCCGAACAAGCACGTGCGGAAGCCGATGAAGCAGCCGCTGAAGTAACACCAGCTGAAAACGAAGCAAGCAGTGAAGAACCACTGGTTGAAGAACCTGAAAGCCCAGCGCCGGCTGAAGAAACAGCTGCGGAACCAGCAGAAGAGGTTCCAGCGGAGGAAGAAGTTGCTGAGCCAACTTCACCAACCGAGGAGTAAATTCAATGCATTATATAATTTTGTTTATTTACAAATAATTTTATTTAGTTTGCATTTAATTTTTAAAAGATTTTTGAATATCAGCACGGGAGATATTGTTCATATTTATTAAAAATCAGTTGGATGTGTTCGAATAAGACATGAAAGACGAACATAAACAGAAACAGAAACAAGCGTTGTTGTTGTTGTACTTTTGTGTAAATAACTTATTTATTGTAACTTTAAAAAATTGTATATTAAACAATTAAATTATCACATTAAATTGTTATCTATTTTAACAAAACAAATTGTATTCATTTATTTACTTTAAAGTTAGAAAATTTTCATTGTTCGGTGATTGTACCGTAACTCAAACACATAGGAAATAATTAAACTGACGTGTCGCGCCATCTAGCGGTCTTAAATGGAACTAATATCTATAAAAGCGTATTCATTACATTGTAATTAATAACAAGTATAATTAATATTAATGATGCTTTAATTTCTGTGGGATAATTAATTACTCTATGACATTACGGTTCAAAAATCAACATACAAGTTGAGTGACTAGCACAATGTAACTAATATTTATGTGCATATATAAAATACTGCTTAATGTTCCCATATCTACGTAAATACACCAAAAATATACTTTTCTCTTCATCAATTGACGCAAACGCTGTTTTTTCTAGTGAAAAGATCAACTTCATTGAAGTATTTCAAACAAATTGAACAAATTCCACTTGAAAAGGAATTCGCCGAATGCATAAATTAAACAAACAGTTTTCCAAACTGATTACATAACATTTAACAACACGAATTATGTCCATGAGTCCAGGATGTTGATGAATCATTAAAATACTGAATGCATATTTACCAAGTTTGCATATACTTCAAGTAGATAATTCGGTTTTAATAAAAGGTTAACGGTGAGATTCAATAATGTGTTTAATGTACATATGCACATATGCAGCTTCACGCTGTATGTACGCGTATGGATTATAATCTATTATAGCTTATCCTGAATTAGCCGAATGACGAATGACGCAAATTATTATTACGCTCGTTGTCATTATCGTCATGATCGTCGGCGAGAGCCAGCAGCCGTACAATTGAATGATTTGAATAATTGCCAAGCGTGCAGACGCAAAATGCGTTAAGAGGTTACTGTCGACTGAGTCAGTCACTCAGTCAGTTGGTTACAAAGATAAAACATTGGGTAACGGGGGAAACCTATGAGTTGGTTTGTAAAAATAATGTTTGGGGACGATTTATCATCGTTGTAAGACCGTTTTTTATCATCCCAACAAAAAAAAAAGGAAAAAACGACGCAAAGTTTTATAAATTACTGTTTTAAGGTAGAAATGTAATAAAGTTGTTTTATAATTTATCAAGGGACCTCATTTTCCTTTAGTTGTGGTTGGTTTTTCACAAAGTAACCTCAAAAGTTTTTTTATGTTAGGCAACCAAATTTACATCACACTATAAAAACCATATATGTTTTACTTTAGTGGTTTCTGATTATTCTATTGAAAATTAGTGAAGTGGCAAAGTGGCAAATAGCACATTGTTTCGTCGAACAAAAAGAGCGTCGCCGTTCATTACCGTCTACGACGCGCGCTCGCAGGACTCTCAGCGACACACTTACGAACGAAATTAGTTTGCGTGCGCGCGTTGGCTATTTATAGCGCAAAATCGAAACGAATTTTGGTGCACCGATCGCTACACCACGCAATTCTCACGTGCACACGAACCCGCATACACACACTAACCACATAAATGCGTTAACACCTTTCAACGTGTTGAATTTAATTGAAAATAAAATCGACTTGAATTTATAACCTATTTAGACAACTATCGAACAGTGTCTTAAAGTAACATTTAATTAATAATTATATATTGATTTAAAATTATGCTGTAATTTAATTTTTACGATTAAAATCACTAATTAAGTTTAGCGACGCTCAACTACAAATCAACGTTGATGTAATTGGCAGTAAGGTATAAACAAAACAATTAGTGCAAAATTGCTAATTTATCATGAGTCAACAATCTATACATTTTTACATTTTTTACATTCACCTGAACCGAGAAAATGTTATTCTACAACATAAAACTTAACGTCTTATAATTAATATTGGTTATGTTCATGTTGTGGTGTATTGTGTGTTGCCTACAATTAATAGCAAATAAAGAAAATCACGTTTTCTATTACTTTACGAAATTGATATGCGGGTATTTATTCAAAATGAATCCTTATAAATTACTGTTGTTGTTGTTTGCGAGTGTTTACGTTTCTTCTCATTTGAATGAAGCGAGTCAACCAATAACAACACACTCATTCAAATTTACTAACACGCTTGAAATATGGAACAATTTCAATGTTCTGCTGTAATTCGATATTTCATCAAGGGGACGGCTCAAAATTTCCATCAGCGTTGGTGGTCAATCAACTCGTAAATGTGCGCAGTATGGAGTAAAAAGTGGAGTAAACCAAGACGAAAATAACGAAATAAAAGTAAAGCAATTCGAAGCGATGACGCTGATTGAAATTCATTAAAGTAAAACGATAAAAGCGAACCAAGAATAAATCACCAACTGCATGTTACGAAAATAAAAGAAATAAATATTTATTGACATAAAGGTGTTAAATACGTCCCTGGTGTTATTATCATGCGCCTCGTGTAGCGTTTAGTTTTAATCAATGTATATTGAACCTGTGCATGTTTGTAATGTATCGCATTGTGACGAAAATACAACGTGCACCCACTGGGTGTTTAAGAAACGAATAAAATCGCGAATTTTGTTGAAGATATTGATTGAGGGTATTTTTAATCCACTCACTTTTTGAAGTATACGGTATGATTCATTATTAAATTGCTGCATAAATATCTAAACAACCGAAACGAGGCCTGGCAATACCGATGACGCTGCCGCTGAGAAGTTGGGAAGTCGAAAAGTGTTACAGTGTGCGACGGCGGCGGCAAAGGTGGCAACTCAGTGACGAGGAAGAATTCAATAGCGATATCGCGACCGCCCCCCCGCGCGACTCACGTCAAACCGTTCTCGCTGGCGGTCGCGTGTCTGCCCGCCACCAGTGTTGGTGTGTGTGTGTGGGTTTCCGTTCGTCAATTTTAAAACACGTTCGATGTGTGTTTGCTTCATTCCAGTCCATTCAAACGAACTCGCTCGACACACTCGGCACACGGGCGGCCGGCACAGTGGCACGAAATCGAACCAGAGGCGGCGCCGAGACTTTTTTCCGCCTCGCGGCTTCTCATTAGAGCATTAGAGCCGGCACGGCCAGGACCTTAGACACACGCCAACGTGGACTTGAACTTCGCCGCCGAGCTGCGAGTGACATTCAACTTCAAACTCAATCGTGCGCCGCGCCGCATTCGATTGCGCTTTCGATTTCATTGCTCGCGTGCGCTTGCCGGAAGTTAGTGAAGCGCGAATCGGTGACTTTTGTTAGAATCGCGTACATCTTCCGCACGTGGACGAAGAATTCGGCTCAACATGGACAAAGTGTTTCAACCGGAAAATCCTCAACGGACTAAATCCATGTTAAGGTAAAATTATTAAATATAATTCAATAAAACCAAAAAAAAAGTTTGAAAGTTGTTTATTTATTAAACCAAAGTGCTGGTATCTTTATTTGATTACATTGATTCGTTATCGATTGAAAACGCGAATAAAAAATGAAATATTACCCATAGACGACTTTTATTTCACTTTTTAATGTTTAAAAACATCAAAGACATAACAATAAATTTAATTTGATTAATATTTTGTTCGCAAGATGTCGCAACCGGATGCGTTTGTGTTTCAGCCAAAATTCCATGCATTTATGCATTCTTTGCTAAAAATAAAACAATTGAATTATGCAATCGCATTACACAATGATTTTATTTACTCCGCTAAAGGTTTAGAGCAATATTATGCAAATTAATCCACCAAAATGATTTTTTCCTAATATATAAAAATAAATGTATTGTTTAAATGACATTTTGTTATAATCGCGATTGCTGCCGACCGGTAATCTTTATTTTTTGTGTGCATGCGTGGAAATTATCACCGTTTCATTAAATTGTTATTGTGCGCAAAGCTTATCGAGTTATCGGTAATAAACAATAGCCAATTTTGGCATGCCGAATCACAAATACAATGCGTAACAAAACATCAATATTTAATTAAAGAATTTGTTTACAATTGTTTTCGTAAACATTTAATGTTGATTAGTCACGTTGAAAAGTCAGTCAGAGTTTACCGTGCACTTTGAGTTTTGACAACAAGATAATTATAACTACCTGCAAATAAAAAAAAAAATATAAGTGGTGAATTAATCGCCGCTACGTGTTTTCCAATTACTGCGGTGTGTGGCACACAATGTTGGCTAGTAGCTAGGCAGAAAATCGGCACGTTTCGAGCGGAAATCTGTTTTATCACAAGCCACCATTTTAAATCAATTGCATGTACGCCGCGCAATAATTTATTCATTTCGGTTTTCAACAAGCGCATACATCACTAGATTTTAATTCCGCATATTACTTGAATAACACTAAAATTTAAATTTTAATGACGTTGTTGGTTTGTTTGGAAAATTCATTGAAACCAAATCGTGAATCACGTTTCGATTTTCACCTTCGTTACGAATTCCTTGACGTCGCCGCATTTATATTGACGCAATCGCAATGTGTTTTACGAACGTGGATGTTTCCTTGACGTAATAAGGATCTAGTTAATGCTGCAAAGTGAAGGACTATCAAACTCTTTCAATTCTTTTTATTTTCAATGATCAATGTCAATGACGTCAAAAGAAAACTTTTGCGCACGCCGGCGCGTCCTATAAATAGATAAATATCATGAGTGTAATTTATTGTTCTAAATCCCATGTGAATTCTTGTCGTCTGAGTGTAATTGCAAAGAAAAGTAATGAATATTAGCCGTATTGGTTGAAGAAGTAATTGGAAATGTAATTTTTCTATTTTCGGTGCGTAATCATAAATAAAATTGTGTGTAATCGTGAATAGAGCTAAAAATACATTTTGAATACTGCAATGTTTAAATTCAATGTAACAATGGAGAGAGGAAATGTATAGTTATGGAGTGGACTGCATCGCTTCAAATATTGGTATTCTAAATATAAACACGTGAACGCTTTCGATAAAATAATAATTCATCGTTTCGTGCTGTGCACGAGCAAAACAAATGGAATTAATTCAAATTTCCATCTAATCTAGTGTATAACATAACAATGCCCAGACTGAATTTAATCTTAAAAAGAACACATTGAAGTTATGCAACTTTTTATGCATATATTGTATGCTGTGTTGTCTAGAGTCAATTTAATCAAAACTTACTCAATTTTTACACTGTTTTTGTTAAATAAACCATAATTACCTATTATATGTCTATTATTTTTTAATGTTAATAATTTAGATGAAGTTTCCTTCACGTCCGGAATAAATTTGTTTACCAAACAAGTTTTTTGTCGCGCCACAGTTGGAAACAAATTTCTTGTGTTGCACTTTTTCACCTTTTGCATTAGCCGCCGCATTTGCATTCGTGGTCGCATTTAGATTAGGCTTTACATAAATAAAAGGTTATCATCCCATCGTAGTTCATACCTATGCTCATCTACACGTTGGCTCAACAATGTTGCAATGACTTTTCAAAATGAATTGGAGTTTTTTACGCGCTTAAATCCGACAACCCGGACTTTTTTGTCCGACCGAACAACATTACATATTCAAGAGGCGAATGACGCTTCATCTTCGGACGAGTTTGGAATTCTCTGCAATTTCTCTGAATATTAATGCACCAGCGAGAGGCACAAAGTAGAAATGAAGATGAAAGTAGAATTGAATTAAATGATACAAAAGGTACGCGGAGTACATGCACTTAAAATTTGTATTTTAAAAGCTTGCACATTTGCAATATTCCTGAATCGCGTGGGTCGGTTACTACCCCCGTGATGGTGCAGATAATACTTGTCCTTTCAGTGTTTACCATTTAGCGCGCACATCTCAACGCGATTAGTAATTAGCATTCTGCAAAGTGCTCGCCGGCGACGAGCGCTGATGTGAGGTTAGGTGTATTAGAAGCGACGCGTTGACGGACCTTGAACGAGTCGTCCGTCGTAAATGCCTAACGCTAAATTATTTAATGCCCGACAAAACTCGGGGATGAATTACACTCGAGCGAGCCGGACCAAAGCCACGGCTAGACGATATAACATGGAGATAATGCGACAGCGCCACATGCAAATGAACAGACACTCAACTCATTCACACAAGAACAAACAATTTTAAGATCTTTGTTGTGAATGTTTTTGTAACTAATGTGGCTGCTGGTATTTATTTTACATTCTATGAGTGCACGGATTTGTTGAAAGCGGAGAGCTGCTTCATGATGCTAGTTAGCGAGTTTCAACGCGCAACGATGTTGATTTTGGCTTTGGGCTTTGGGTTAGCGGAGAATGATTAAAATTGCATAAATCAGTATGACGCACAACGTCGTTACCAAGCGAATGCGCTGCCTGGATGTTATTCAACCTGCAGTGCACACGAATTACCTATACGTGCTGGTTGGATTCCGGCTGGCATTGATTTTTGCGTTTGCGGTCACGGTATACGTGGGCCAGTGTTTATTTTAATTGAAAATTAAATTTGTAGAGTTTTGATTTGCCACTACAAATTATCCGAGTGTTTTTACTGTGATTTTTATTTTATTTATCAACATATAGATGGCGCTGTTGTATATACTGACAGTTTAACCTATTTTGTGTAAATTTTAAACTGATGTGTTTTGTTACAGTATTGTTGTTGACGATTTTGATTCCAAACTGCAGAAAGAGCACGTTGAAAAGGAAAAACCCTGCGATGATCACCTAGAAACCTCAAACAAACCGAAGGCGGAAGAATCAAAAGGTCGAGCGGGTACTCCAGATAAATCCATTCAAAAATCCTTGTAAGTAATAAATTTAGTCTTTTCCTACGCTGTTTTAAACAAATCCATATTAATTTATTTAAAAAATGTTTGTATACAATTAGAAATTAAAAATTGTTGACAAGCTGACCGGAAAACTCTTTGTTGCGCACAATGCCTTTATTATCCTTCTCTATATCAAAGAAAACATGTTTTCAACTTAAAGCTCTTATTTGCATTCCCCCGAAGCTTATTTGGTTGCATACGTCTTTACGTTGCACTATTTATCAAAAAATCTCGTCTTAACCTCATTTCTCCAACATTTTCTTAGAATATTTCCTAATATTACTACGATTTATTTGTGCAGGATGAAGTCGAACACCGCAAAGATGAGTTCCGAAAACTACTCGACGAACACAACGCGGTCATTCAGAATCTCAAGAAGATTGAGAAAATAGACGACTCCAATCTAAAGGACGCCACCAGCAAGTCCAGCACCCTCGCAAAAACTCCCATTCCCATATGAATTACACACTAGACAATAAAGAAACACAAACGGATCAAGGTAGCATCCAGCCACACAACTCAAGACAATTTATTAATTATGAATCATCATCAAAGTAAAGTGTAAATTGTAGGCACAAATAAAACTACTAGCATATTTATTTCGAGCTGGCTCGGTTGTCAAACAGATCTCAATATCGAAATCTTGACATTGAAACAAGCAGTATTAAAACAATAATTAATAATTGCCACAAATGTTGAATTATTAATTTTGTTTTGTAGCAGATAGTCAAATTCGATAAGATTAAAGATTAGAACTTTAGTTTTAGTTTATAGAGATTAAAATAGAAGTGCCACATAAAATTTTATAATCAGTCAATAATAAAAATGAAAATTTAGTTGTAAACAAAATTATAACGTGAAAAAGAAAGGAAAAGAGTTTAAAATGTGATGAGATGTGAATTTAAGTAAATTGTATACTTAATGTGTAAAATGTGACTTTTGGACACTCTGAGTGTTTACTAGTCATATTTAAACATGTTATTTAATTTTTTCTACGATAGATGTTCAAATCAAGTGGATAAACATGTTGCGCATGCGCATATTTACCCACGTCAACGATTCCAATACAATAGTAGCAACATCGCCGCATTATCGTAGAAAAAATATAAACATTTACGAGTATTGTGAAGAGAAATGCAAAATATTTTGTAAACATAGATTTGAAGCATGAAATGAGGCAGAATGTTAAATAAAGTTTAAAAAAACTAAAATTAATTTTATTCCCGTAAATATTTCCATGAAAAACTTTGGTATGAGATAAGTTGGCTCATCAGAATAATTAATATTTTTTGTGGAGCTTCATGATTTGAATCGTTTTATTCGGTGTTTAATTCAAGCTGAACAACATGAAAATGCACTCAATGCTTGAATAATTACCAGTAAAAACGTAATTCAACTTTTATTCACGAAAAATCAAAGCTTTTAAAGGTGTTTCCGCAGAAAATATTTGGAAAATAAAAAGTTCAAAATTGCTAGAATGCAACGGGAACTGCTGTTTTTTTTATCAGAAAAACTTAAATAAAAATTTCACAGTTTATAATAATTTATTTAATTTTTTTCTTTAAATAATTACATAGTAGCTGGAAATGTTCCATTACAATCCAATTCTGGAAGTAAAAAAGTAGGAGTAGTTTTCGTCCGAACTCATTTAACATTTGTAATTATAAATAAATTGAACATATTTATATTTCCTGAGATAATATATCTCTCCGTCATATCACCAACATCCTTCTAAATACGTCTACTCTGTTTATATCTTTTATCTATAAATAATTCTCTATATATTTTTGGTATTATTCTTATTCACAGCATCATAAGCACATTGTATCTTTGGTTCTATTCACTTATTTAGCGCACAATTGAATTCTGACTTATTAAACCATAGAAAAAGTTCACTAACGCATAAAATATAATCTTTGGCACCTTAAATTAAAATTTATAACGTTCAACAGTCATTAAGTACAATAATTATTAGATAATCTCTTTATATAGTTAACATTTATAAATGTGACTATATTGTGCAATCACTGCACGCATATAAAATTGATATTTATTTAACGTTAATGAGTGTTTGGGAGGTTGAAGGTTGTGAAGTGGAATGATGGTAGACACCTAAGTACAGAATCGCACATCTTTTCGTATTGACATTTGAATTTGAATGCGAAATTGTTTAATTACTATAATACAATTTAGTATTTTACATGTGCGAATAGTGGAGATTCACCGGTTGCTAACCAATCGAAGTGGCGACACCTACAATCGTCGACCGGAACCAATTTTTTTTCAAATGTTTGGTTAGAAACAAGTAAATCTCCGTTATTAATAAGAGATTCTATACAATAGATACTCTGTAGTTTTGTTTGACAATTTGACATAAAAATTACTTTAATTAAACAACGATTTGTTTACAATTAAAAGTGAACATTTAGAATAGTCCATTGGGTAATTGATCTGATAAATTCTGTCTTCTCTCAATATTCTTAGATATTTTTTCTTTGTATAAAAATAACTATAGTAGACCTTTGTTTAAGTACTCTGTTTGTTGTTTCGTATTGACTTACCGTCTTCTCTAATGTTAAGTTAACTTGGTGTTTCGTGTAGCTCACAAACCTAACCTTCATGCAAATGTTAAATTGGTTGCTTACCACAACAATTTATGTTCCCGTGATTTAAACAATGCTCGCACCGTTAATCATCAAATTCTTGCCTTTGAATATCCACACATCTGTGCCATTCCTCAAACCCGCAAAACTCTCAATCATACTTTTAGATCCCTTCAATCCTGGCCGATTGTAGCAATTCTGCGCTTGTTTCTTGTCTTCTTTACACTCCTTAATCTCATGTGTTTCTTTTGCTTCTTTTTTATCCTTCAATTCTTTAAAGTCTTTAATATCCTTCACGAAATTGAAATTTAAATGCGTGCTGAGATGTTTTCGATTATAACGCTTCTTGCCGACTTTTGCGCACTTGTTGTTCTCACCATGCAAATGATTATTATTCAACGACCGGCCACTGCTGTTCAAATGGTTGTTATTGAACGTTACATTGATATTTTTTACACTGGTACACTTTTCGTCGTCCAGAGAGAGGAAACCAGACGATTCCGGTTTGGCCATCGGCACTAATAGATACTCATCATCCGGATTCCAGCTGTAGTACTCACGCTTAATGGGCGTCTGTTTTTGCGGAACGCACTCGACCAAATCGAGAGCGAGTGGATTGTGTTGATGATAAAGATGGTTGCAATTCGGATGGTGGTTGATTAACGAACCGGCGTCTCCGGCCGTTGCCGCTATACTTGGTGGCACCACGTGCGCATCTGTTATCGGATGGCTGCGATAATTAAAGCCGAGTAGAGTCAGCACATCGTCGACGACTTTTTGCACCGCGAGCCGCAACTCGCCATTTCGATAGCCGTAAATCCACGGGTTGAACGCGCTGGAGGAAACGATTGGTAACGCCAGGTAGATCACGATCCATTGTGTTAATATTTTTGAATCTGTGAAGACATCGAGAAGCATACAAATCTGCAAACAATAGAAACATAACCTTAGAATCATCAACATTCTAAATTTACTATAGGCAACCAGTTTTACACTTCCATGTATAACCTAAAGTTTCTTTTTACCATGTAATGTAATACTCATGTTAAAATATTGGGTTTCATAAGATCTAAGTACATTTAAAATGAATGATGAAGGTAATCAAAACATGTTACGTGTAACAACTTTCAACGCTTTCCAACTTATATTTTCATACATCATTTTTGCACGTAACAAGATGATGCATAACAAGGAGCCTGGCGGCAAAAACGATCGTAACACCACGTCGTCCTTCAAACCTCCAAAGCACCCCACAAATGACACAAATAACCTTCCTGAAAACTTTATCTAAACGATGCTTAACGAACTGCCAAACGACTATGCTATTTTCCTGTGATTTTCTACGTCGATGGTCAAACGTATCATCAACAAAAAAGTCTGCCGATACTAATAAACAAATAATGTAATAAATAATGATTGTCTTGATCCTTGAGCAGTCGAGCGTGAAGCCGCACGTGTTGTGCAGACTGCAACAGCAGCCAACACAGTTTCGTTAGCCAAATGACGCCCGATATCGATTTACACTTTTCCACCGTTTGCCGCCGCTTGCCGCCGCACGCGTTCACGGTTAGCCTAGGCTCATTCTCTCCGCATTTACCTTCGGCCGCCCTTCAACCCGATTGTTGCTCCGCTTCGTTTCCCACGCTAATAGTCACAATAACTTTCACGTGTCAGAGATGAAGACGAAGCTGAATTAAAGGGTAATTTGGTTGCCTACATTTAGTCAAAGATGGAATTATTTACTAATTCATTAAACATTGACATTAAATATTAAAGATTTTGGTTAAATTACAACGCTTTGTGTTTTATTATTAATTTTAAGTGTTAAACATTAAAGAAAACGATTAAATTTGTACAAAATAAAAAATTAAACAATTCGTTTGTTGAATTGTTTGAATTATATATAAAAGTAACAGATATATTTGTGTGTGCTGTTAAATATTTCATCTTGGTACACAGCATGGCGTTCGTATTTGTTCAGAATTTATCGTGGTCGAAGTCGTGATGTTTACTGAAAACGTGACCTATTTGTAATTTTTCATTAATGTTCACCTACCGATGGGAATATGAAAGAGCTCATCGCTCGTGCACGAATATAATCAACGTATTTGCGTCTTTTTTTTTTTTCGTGCTAATGATTTTAATTAATAAATTAATCCGCTAATTAAATACTACATCTACAAAGGAATCTAAAAGAATGCTAATCAGTGGTATTTTAACTCACAAATACACAATAAGTACAAAATAAATACAAATACAAAAGTATCGATATCAAAAAATTAAAAATCTTTTTTTTTTCAATTTCTAATCAAGAATCCTCAATAAACTGTTCACCTCATAAAGCAATAGCATTGCGCGTTGCTTAATGAAAGTGTTAAAACATTTGAAGAGCGCAGAATGTGCGGAAATAACGCGATGCAAATTTATTCATGCATTCATTACGTTTTCCGCTGCGTTGTTGTACAATACTTTGTTACGTTTATTGTTGTGAAATTCTTGCGCGTTTTTTTCTGTGGTCGCGGCTTTTGTTTGTTCTCTTTCACTGGAAATTTCCGTTTGTGTTTTATTTTTTCGACGTGAAAACGTTTTTACAATTCCTAATAATATTTGATACGTAATTGGAGTTTTTGTTAAGTATTCGGTTAATATACTTTATTGTGTATGCTTCAATTTATCACAATTATATGCTTGAATACAGACAGGCATCGTTCAGGAGTAAAAGAAATTTCATGGCTTCAATTTACAAGCGTGGTGATTTGATTGCGAAATTGTAGCCAGGAATAACCCTGCCACCATACCGTGGAACAAGCAATTAGTGGCATCCTAGAGTCTGATCAAATTCACGAGAATTACATTGCTCATTATTAGAATAGATTAACCTTGGAAATGCCTAACCTAAACCAAGTTTCTATTATGTATAATGGAAAGTATAACTAATTAATTTAAAAATGAATACTAACGTGTCTCCTCTCATTGCAACGCGTGCTAGAACTTAATGTAATCTATTCATCTTAGCATCGTGTGCAAAGTTAGTAAGTTTCCATTTTAGTCTCTATTTACATTTGGGTCCCAGGATGTAAAGTTCATATTGTCCTTATTCCATACAGTATTTGTGAAAACAAAACCGACGTCGCTCCATTATAATTTGTTAGCTTCTCGCCGGCGGTAAAGTTAAATTTAGAACGTCGAATTTCGTTAAAGTTTCATCGCTTATCGTGTGTCGCTCCAAACCAATTGCGACATTAAACTTGTTCCATGCATGCCGCAGAGATATCGGCATTCTTTAAAAAGTATCAACTTAACCACGCTATTAATATCGTCGCTTGAAAAAATTCTCTTATGTGTCAAAGCTTTTACCCAACAAAAGAAAATGAAAAGCTCAGTATCTAAATTCTCACACGTGCTACGCAATTTATGACCTCGCTTTGTAACATTTTTCTGTGCACTTTTTGTTCTCATCAGAGTTTGCGAATCTGATATGTACTTTTTACTCTTTGCTTTTCGTGTGTGCTGAGATGGATTATTGAAGCGCGAATGAATGAAGAATACCGAAAGATTCGGCGAATTCGAAGAAAAGACGACGTAAAACTTCGGACGCACACTGAAAATATCAAAAGCGTGCGCGTTTCTGTGAGTGAATCTTGCCGATGGAGGATATATTAAGAAATTCACTGGTGAGCCTTCCACTGTGTGTACAATACCGGTTTCCGTATATAGAAATCGCTGTCCCTGAAAAGCGATTCAACTGGCGCGTATGAACAGTTTTAACATTAATAAGTTCATCGGAAAGCCCCCGATGAATGTGGTGAAAAAGAAGCTCCGTCTTCTCTCGTTAAGCGAAGAATACGATATGAATTTTATTCTTAGTAACACGGAACCAGAAATGCCAAACTTAAATTAATGAAAGCAAACATTAAGAAAGTAATTGTTTTCTGCGTGCTGCATAAAGATTTATTCTTAGAGCGGAAAATTTATAATTAAAACGTAGTTGTTTATTTTGGAAGCCACGTTATGCAACCTAATATCTGCTATATTTTGTATTCGTGTATATGTATAGCAAACTTCAAATTAACTAATTTAATCTGGTCAGCCTAGCATATTTTCAACCAGCGTTTAATTAAACTTTAGACTATACGTTGCCGGTTTGGCACGTCATCGAACCGCAAAACTATCTGCAACAATCTTGCATTATCCTTCTTCCTCAAATTTCTATCAACGGTCACGCTGTGACGTGAGAGAAAGTCGATTTGTTTCTGCAAAGCGTTCGCCGGCTTCCCTGCATCTCCGTTTAATTAATTTCTAAATTGGGGAGTAATTTGAGGAATAGCACGGAATATCCACTAGTAATTAACTCTCGCGCTTGATTGCTCAGTACCCCATTTCAGATACAAGTAGTTATTACTCTCGTGATTGAAAATCATTTAAAGAATACCAAGCAAATTGCAAATCACTTTTGAAATGTTGGTTTGACTTGCAAGCAATTTTACGTCAATCATTATTTTTTCTAGTAAAATGTAATTAATTTTTTACTTTCTTGTCTGGCATGTATCGATTCCATCAAGAAGATTTGCAATTTTATTAAAAATAAATAAAAATACTAATAATGCATTTTATACACCAGATTTAAATAATTAACTATAATTATGATTAAATTCCTATATCAATTTTAACACCTTATTTAACACCTTTCAGTGACATTTTTAATGTTTTATTAATTATTCTTCTATTTCCAATAAATACGAGTCTAATAAATCATTGCCGATCAAAAATCTGTCAACTAGTTCTTTGAGTTATACACGTTGTAACTAACAAAACTTTGTTTTTATAAAAATAAAAACTTTCTAAAAAAAAAAACTTTAATTCCCTAATCTCTGACGCGCGTAGCCTGGAGCAGATGACGCAGGCAATGCTGTCGTAAACAAATGCGTGTAAAGAAAAAACGTCAACTCAATTTTGGAAACGGCAGCCAGAGCGTGAGGAACATCCCTGTCGCACGCGAGCGCAACCCTGTAGCGCGGCGCGCGCGTTCGAGCCATGTCCGTACCGCAGCGAAAGTGACGCACCTCGGTGATGGCACGGCAAGCGTGCCCCCCCGCGCCGTTCTGCTTTGTAGATATATAACCATAGCACACCACAGCAGTATGAACGCCGACGGCTGTAAACGGCGCAGAAACATAAACAGCTGGATGGGTCGCGGTGGTATCAGGCTGCCGAACGAGCAAAGTGGGATGATCTGGTAAATTCAAATAATTTGGGTTTACGTAAATAAGGCATCAAGCATTCAAATTATCTTGCAAAATATGCTACGACGCAGAATTTTTCCGCTGATTTTTTCTCTTGCTTTAAAGAGGGAATAATATTTTTAGTATGTTGTCTTTAATTATGAAACTGCACCTGAGCTAGGGAATCGTATATATTAGAAAATAGAGAGTAAATTCTCTACGTTGCGAATTTTGATATACGTAAATGAGGATATAAATATTGGTAGATTATTTTATGTAATGTTTTATTTATAAATCGGAAATTGACTACTAGTAAACAAACTAATGAGGTCGCATTTAGCATAGAATTTTTAACATATTTTGACTGGAACGTAAATTTTATCCACATTAAAAATTTGTAAATATTCACAAAATAATATTTTACATATCTAAAGAGAAAAAAAAAAGTGTTTTCCACACTGGAAATGTAAATAATTGTAAAAAAATTGTGTTTTTAACTAACACCGTATAATTTGATGTATTTTGCGTATTTGTTCAATTCTTCAATTTATTTTTCAATTTTTTATTTGTCTGTGTGTTATCACTATAAAATTGTAAACAATCTCTGAAATATTACATTAAAGTAGAAAACAAGTGTTTTCTACACTTCAATGCGTAAAATTTCAGAAAATTGAGTTTTTATCTGACACCCTGTATAATACTGAAGTATTTTCTTTCGTATTTTTTCAATTTTTCAATTTATGTTTCAATTGTTTCTCTGAATGTATCTTATCATAATATAACAGTAATTCACGACCGGTTTTACACCCCATGTAAACTTTCCACCATGCAATGTTAGATTGTTAGACATTTCACATAAATTTATTACCTAGCATCACATAAATAGAAATATCAAACACGCGATCAATACATAGCGCGTACTCTTGAAAAAAACTGAATATAAAACTAAACGTTATTAGCCAGACAGATTAAATACTGTTGGTTTGTTGGAATGTCAAGGCACAGAGATCAATGTCAACGCAATATCGATTTCCGGTCCGATATAGCTTCCACTGCAACCGTTGCTATTCCAAAATTAAATCTACAAAGTTTTGCCCCGAACAGCAACACTCTCTCCAACTTGTCATGTAATTGATGGGTACATGTTGATAGCCGAGGATGTTGATTGTAAATTCAGTTGCATACAAAGCAAATTCCGGAAACTGGGATAATTCGCATCAAATTGGGCGCGTTATCGATTTCCTGCTTGGACTTGCTAACATCTCACCCAGCTGCAAATTCTGCTTCACATGGAATGCAACCCATGTGGGCATACTCGTACATCAATCGATCATGAGTGTGAGGTATGAAAGTCAAGGCAGTTCATCATCTGTATATGTGTATGGTGTGTTGCTGTCATGGTCAGCATGTTTCAGGCTTCACATGTGTCTGCAACCATCACTACACCCACCAACCAACGCTAACTGAACTAAGGTCATAACATATTAATGTGTTTTCACTTTTATTATCGGACATATCCGACGTCACAGTTTGTTTTATTGGGTTTTGTAATGTTATACGCTTTCCACGAGGATAGAAATCCTTAAGATTGCGTTCTGTAATATTTATATCGCTTCTATTTATTCTCCCAATTCTCCTTTGTTTGCGGTGCGTGTGTGTCTCGCATTTCGAGGCCGGAAGGATATGACTTAAGTAAAACGGATGCGATAGGATGTTGTAGGCTTGTTGGATCAACAATACCGAATGAAGATTTTTGGTGTTTGTGTCCGGGGTCGAATGAACTCTCTCGGAACTTCGATCGCCGGTGTGAACTTGAACTTTTATTGAATGATTTATGGCTTTGTTTTCTCAACGCTTTCTTTGACTTCTGCCTTGGGCGTTTTGCAAATCATAGATATTACATTTTTTTATATGTGCCCTTTAAAAGGTTTCGAGGTAAAAATATTTTTTTCAATCAAAAAATAAAAAAAAATTTTTTTAGATTAAAATTTCTTTACTTACTGATAATTTGGCGTCCCATAAAACATGTGATAAGTAAAAGGTGAGAAGCCAACCAGAGCAGCATAAATCCAAAACACCGCGATGTACCTCTCCATAGCGGTGTGCGTGATAAGATTATTGTACCGCAGGGGTCTCGCAAGCGACGTGAAGCGATCGACGGCGATGGCGACCATCACCAACACCGAGACGCAGCAGAGCGTGATGGGCACGCCGTAGTTAAGTAGACAGAGCGCGGCGCCGGAGGGAGCGCCCGACGCCCCGCCGACGCCGCACAACTCCAGATACATCCCGACCGGCGTGTATATCCCGACGCCCAGGTCCGACGTCGCCAGCGACATCACCAGGTAATTGCTCGGCGTGCGTAATCGCTTAAAACGATAGATGGCAATCAGTACCAGTGAATTACCGATGATAATTGTCGGCGAGAAGAGGAAGACCAGCAGGACGGCGGTGACGAGTGCCGCCGGCGATGCCAGCTGATTGATTGCAAACAGGCGAGCTACCTCTTCTTCGTAGGAAGCGTTGTCGATTACACTCAGTGTGTACACCAGTGCCTGCTGGCTGTTGTTCCATGCCAGCGAGGTGAGATTGGTGAAATTTGTTTGATGATCCATTAGTGTGGACTGGTACTTGATTTTTCCCTCAAACGCATTTTTGGTAAATTTGTTTTTGTATTAAATTCACATTTTTTTATTTTTAAATTTTTGAATTGGATTTTTTTTTTGAGTGATGAAATGCACTTTCGATTGTTGGGTAGGACCGGTGTGTGGTGAGATCGGACGTCGGGATCGGGTCGGTGGTGTTGTCGACGCGTTTGCGGTACGTTCGTAACTGTCTGCGTCGCGACGCTCACGCGTCTACGAACTTCGTTTTGCCGGTTTCTTCGTTGGGCGGACGCGCGCAGGCTTTGTCCTGCCGCATGCGTTCCGCACTCTCTGCATGTCAGCCACGCGTAAAATGCAAAAAAAACCTCCCTCAAACATATTTTTAAATTATTTAAATTTTTGTTTCAGCATTAAAGTACGCATTTTAATTATTCTCATCTCACTGCTCGGATTTTTATAAAATAATGCGCACATTTGCAATTATTTCATCTTTTTTAAAATAACATTTTCAGTAAAAATGTCTTTTTGTACCAAGAAATAAAATTATTCACACTACTTGATACTACTTGAGACCGCAACCAATATTACCACCACTTCAAGGGAAATATCACTTTTTGCCACCGCTTTTATCCACGATCAAGCAAAAAATTGCTGAAATATTGACGCGACTATAAAACCGACAAAACAAATATCTTTCTTCAGTCCCAAGCCCTCAGACTCTTCGCCAGCGTCAAAAATTGTAGGAAAAGTACAAGTGTGAATCGAACGCACGGAAAGTAACCGCAAGGCAATTAAATTTTGCATCTTTTATTCGCGTACACCATCGACGCCGGAGCGTTACTTGGAAACACGTTGTACGCCAGCCGCATTGAGTTATACATCGGCACGAAGAATGGATTACCTCCTGAATCAGTTTTCCTTCAGGGAATTTAAATTTGCAGCCACAGGAAAAAGTAGCAATTGATGTGTTTGGAGCTGCGAATTGGAATTCAAACAGTAAAACTTTATTTTCATCGATTTTATTTTTATTTCGAAAATTTGAAAAAATTTAATTAAATTTAGTATTAATGTATATTTATGACCTTCAATATTTGAAAATTTATTAACTTTCATAAATAAGTTTCGATTATATACGACTACAATATTTATTTTAAATTTTTTGGTTTCGCCGCATTCCAAATGATTCTATTCCAGGAATATATGTTTATTTTTTGTGTCAAATTTTCGAATTACGTCAAACACATTACGCTGAGAGGCAAGAGAATATCTACTACAAGTCAATGAGCAGATGTTCTATTGCATGCCAAAAATTTGCGATCGTTTCCAGTGAAATTTAACGCTAAATTTGTAATTCCAACACTTCGCGGCACAAATCACAACTTTCCGCACTGTTATTATCCAATTAAACGGCATTTAGCATTTTGGTTTCGTAGTACCGTAATGATGCAAACAGTGTTTGATATTATTGCAAACGCTGTGGTTGTGTTACCTCATTCCGGCAGCGATCAAATATTTGTCACCGTTAAATTACATCACGCCTCCTCGCAAACTAACAAACGCACAAGTGTTGACAGCATTCGGTGTCTGCTTTCAGCCGGCACTTCGATCAACACTATCAACATTATCAACACTATCAAAACACAATGAACCAACATGCGCATGTATTTAGAGAAGTCGGAAGCAGGTAGTTGTCGAAGAGGGATAATTCTACAACTACCTGAAAGCGTGTGAATGTGACTGTATGACAGTGTGACGAAGGACGAAGGACAAACCCGCCGAGGCGGTGCGATGTAAACAGATTCGGATGGCGGACGGAAATAGGGCGAACAGAATAAAAGCAAGAAGTAACAAACGGGTAGAGAAAACTTGTTTACATTTTGTCTGCATTTGTTCGCCTTCATAGAAGTCGACAGGGATGTTAAATTGACTTTAACGAGTGTTTAATTTGTAATTATTTCATTATACGAATTGCACTTCTTGAAACAATTGGACTGTAAATATTTGCTGCTGCATAGAAAATTTAATTGGTTTTGCGTTTTAGTTATGCGCGGAGTAGGCAACCAACAATACACAAAGAAAAATACGTCTTTCAATTTATTTTAATACATTTTTTTAAACCAAAAAAGAAAAACATTTAATTATAAAGTTTAAAAAACGCTAGAAAATAAAAAGAAAAGAAATAAATAAAATAAAACTTTTACTTTGTTTCTACAGTCGTAGAATTAGTTATTCTCGCATTAGGCAACCAACAGTACACAAAGAAAAACAAGTCCTTTATTTTATTCTACTACATTTTATAAAATAACGTTTTACTATTTTCCTAGAAGCGTAGAATTATTGAGAAGTAGATACGCGCAGATAAAGCAAGAGTATAAATGTCAACTCGAGTTACCTTCAGATTGTGTTCATTTATGTGACACGTTACTCGCGATAACTTGCATTAATTTAGTAATTTTCCAAGCCACGAGCACACCCTCGTCGCCCGCTGGCGGGATGTGACGGCGTTAAACCCATCTGCAAGTTCAAACGCGTTGCATGCGCATACTCGAATGAAAATGTGTGTATACAAACGACGGACATTAACAGGAAGCTGCTGGGAAAATTACAAAGCCATGCATAAAGTATGCGCGAGCGCAAAATGTTAATCGCTTAATGAATGCTTTGACGTGACTTGTGCGCGAATCAAGTCCAGTATATACTAAATTTTGATAGGAAACATAATTTCTACGAATGAGGTAATAATATATTTCATATTAATATATTAAAGCGATAAAATAAAAGTGAATTCAAAAATTTACCTGAAAAATTGTTCTATTGAGTTAAAATGGTAATATAGTGTTAATTTAGTGGAGTTTTCTATTCGCTTGGGCATTGGTGTTCCGGCGCGATGGTCAGAATGGAAAAGCCAACCCGAGTGAGCAGAGTTTAATCTCGTGGGATTTTATTATATGCTTTATACGTCGCTTACAGTGTGAGCGGTGTGAGCGCACAAGTTTAGGTCTGCTCCCTGCAATGAATATGTTTCCGAGGGCATCCGCATGCAAATGCCGAGCGATGACACCCAACGTGCGCCGGAAAATGATGCAAATAAAGTTGCCTTCCTACTCACGCGGCATGCATACATAACCCAGCATAACCTTATGTAAAACCTGGATTATAATAAAACTATTAGGTTATGCATAAAATATATTGTTAATTACGTAGATTAAAGCCATATGGTATTATATATTTTATCCAATTTAAGTAAAAATATTAAAAATACAAATTTTAAATTGATTTATGTTGAAATAGATTTTATTATTAAATTTTATTACACTAAAAGCAGAAAAAGGTTGTTTACGCAAAAATATCACAAATTATTATTGCCATCAAGATAATATTATATAAATCGGTGGCGAGTCACGATATTACATTGATTTTTCCACTCGTGGTCCGTTTCTGCTTCCATTGGGGCCGGAAAATAATACCTGTTTATATTTGTTCTCAAACACGAGCGGAACTATACCTATAATAACGTTGGTTAATAAATACTCGCCAATTCCAAGAAATCGTTATTAAAGTAATCGCTATAAAAAGTATTACAAGTATTTTAGTATAGCCGAAGGTATTCGATATGAAAGTAGTGGTTAGTGTTTATTTTTAACTTGACTTTTGACATTTTTCCATTTGCTAATATGTACTCAATCCCAGCGCGGTTGATTGTGCAACAGGGGCGCGTTTCCGTTACTGAATGAATTTACCAACACGCTGATATTTATTCAAGTTACCCGAGTCGCTAACTCGTAGATTGCTTACTTTTCTACTTATTCTTTAATCATACGATCACCCATGACTTTTAGGTTGTGCTCGTTTTATTCGGAGTAAGATTAAATGATTAAACAATTTATTTCGCTATTTTTTTTTATTTTTGGTGAATGATGCAGTAAATATTAACTCTGTAAATCAATTTTTGCATAAAGTGCTATTTCGGATACTCATAAGTTTCGTATGAAATGAAATGCGTTGAAATTACGACTGGATGGATGAGTATCGAAGTGGAATTCTGCGATTTCGGTTGTTTTCAGTGGCTATTTATAAAACCAGTCAATCAATCATGGCCGCCGTCAACACGCTAGATGGATGTGGAAAATAGCGCAAGTTAATCGTTTGTTGCGGCAACATAATGGCATGACAGCAACAATAAATTCAACAAATCAAAAACTTATCAAACTTTCCAACTCAAAGCAAGAGAGAGAAAAAAAAAACAAATTTCAGATATAACTCTGGGAACATTTAGATTTGCTTCGATATTAGATAAAAGGTGTACGGATTGCATTTTCACAATGTAGTAAAACGTGATGACAGTTTTGAAACAAGATTAAGTTTTATTATAGCATAATAAAGTGTTTTTTATCTTTCAAGGGCATTTGGAGGCTATGCATATAAGTTGCATAGGTTATAATTGAGGTTACATGTTTTTAAAATTTAAAAACCTTTATTTTCATTCAGAAATTGTTTTTCGCTGTAATAATGTTACGTTTTATGCATAATATCATGTAATTATTAGTGGGTATTTAGTTATTCACCCCAACACGTCTCAGATGTTTTGCCCTGCATCAAATATCACGTGTTGATTCCTCCTGCACGTGCGCAACTTGTGACAGTTCAGCGGTCACGTAACATATGTAAAACGGATCATATTTGCAATATTGTCATACTGCACGTGCCGTGTATTCGATTCCAACGCACTTCAGCGCAATAACAAGATTATAAAACCATAATTTATTCCTAAATTTCATCATTTACTTATTAGATTACACAATGCTAACAATATTACTCCAAAGAAACATAATCTAACCTCAAAGGTTACATAACCTTAGTTTAAAACACATCATCTATGACAGATTATGTTAGGTAACGTTAGTTTGAATACATTGTTTGTAATAAATACGTCTAATTGGAAGTTTTGAAAAAAGTACAAAAATTAATCGCTCCATTGATTATCGTCTTCGTCGTTGTCATCATCAGGATTATTCTGACTGTGATGATGTTCCACGCCAGTTTTTACTTCGGCCACCAGAGGCGCTTCTAACGTTTCGAGTTCTTCTTTCTGCTTGTAGCCGATCTCGTGGTAACGCACTGGATACGTAAGCTGATTGCCGCGGTCCCATGTGTACAACTCCTGCATCAATAACAAATTGTATAACACAAGAAGATTCAATTACTCCAGTGTTCAATTGTGTGCCACAAATCAGAAATCACTACCATACATAATTCAACAAGCAGAAGTCGAATTCGAGGTTAGGATTTAATAAAACCGGGTAAGTAAACCCTGAGATTCGTACATTATGCATGAAATAAAACGCACCTTATATTTATTGTTGTATCCGACCATTGTGGTATTGCGGAAGGGATTGGTAAAGGGTAGATTCACATCGAGCAAATTGTTGGTATAGAGATCCAAGGCGAATCGGATTCGTGAATCTCGATCGGTGACGCTGTCGACCGCATACAACACGCCGCAAACGACGAACATCTCGCCGACTTTGTGATGGTTCAAGCTTATGTTCCATATGTATTGAATGTGCAGGCTGTTGGCATCCACCTGTAACGTAACGGGGGCGTTATTATAATATTTATGCATTCAAAATCGCAATTTTGCATTCCGGGAAATTCGCATTTCAATGCGCATGATGAATGGGGAATGCAAACAAGTATGATGAATTGAAATTGAAAATGCACACATTTTATCAAATATCTCTGGTTGGTTTATGATCAACCTAGTTTAAGGAATGAAATATATTTCCAAGGAGTAATGTGAAGGCATAACCTTCAAATTTAATAATGGCGGATTATGTGGTATATGTAAGTTTTGAGGTTAGATTATTTAAGCCGACCTTAATTGCCACATACCTTCATAACGGCCGTGTTATTACTATCCGGAATGCCGAAAATTACCCACAGGCCGTTATCATCGACATTGAAGTCCATATAATTGTTGCCGGTGGTGTACAGGTAATTAGAGCCGTTGGTGGCTACTAACGGCACGTTCACGCTCTGCGTGCTCTCGTTTGCTAAATTGAGCTTGACGATTTTCGGCTTATCGCGCTCGTTGTAATAGAAAGAACCATTGAACACCACGTGAGCGTTGCCTTTGAATGGATAAATCAGCTTATATTCTCTGAAATTCAATTTTTCGGGTATAAAGCAGTTTTATATTTAAAAAAATTAAAATACCTCGACGGGGTATCCTTGCGGAAAAGCGTTTTGTTATCAAATTGGAAAAGACGATAAGCGTCGTCCTCTTTCGTAGTGTAGTAACGATCCCCAGTCATTTCCAAAGGATCACGCATCCAGCATCCTACTGATTGGTTCGAGTAACGGATGTAAACTGGTTTTCCAACAGCGTAGAGCAAACAATCTAAAGAAAAAGCAGAAAAATATAAAAAACGAATGAAATTTAGTTTTAAAAAGTAGAATTGAACATAATTTAGTAGATCTCCTGTTGTGTTGCACTGAAGTAATAAACTTCATACTTAGATGGCGCTTTAAGTCCTTGCAGGATAAACAAAACTTACATCAAAGTCCAAAACACTCGATCCTTTCTCTGTCAGATTAATTTACTGTAAAAGCTTTTCTGACGCCATGTGTAAAACCTTCTTACCTGTCTGTCTGTCGGGAAAGCCAGGATATGTCGCATTTCCAAACTGGCGAATCTCCCATTTGCCGATCAAATCGATTAGCGACACGCCGGAATCCCTGCACTTGAATTCGTTCGGATTGAGACATTCTGGGCATTGCACCGGCGGCGGGCAAATCGATTCCTGCGAGACGCGTTTCGGCGGCCGCTGGCCAAACTCGATGACGCTGGTATCATACACAGGCGGCGGCGTCGCCAGGTTGGGATCCACCGCTAAACATTAACATAATATCAACTAAACACTCTCTCACCGCAATAAAACGCAACGACGCAACAACAAAACGAATGTGCGCATTAAAACACACACCAAAAACCTTTTCCCCAAGTTTTACAACTGATATAAACCTAAATCCCCGCTGCCGCACACGTCTTATAAGATTTTCAATTCTCGCCGGACGCTGGCGGACCGAGGGAGTTATAAAACTATGAAACTCATAAAATTTTCATCACGTCTTTCATCCGCGCGTTTGTTTCAAACTTTTGGCTTAAACTGTGTGCTAACTCCCGCTCGTTTCATTATCGCATCGCGCATATAATGTCGTAAAATGTATAAAATGTACTCACAATACAGTTTGATGATGCCGCGAGTTTTGCCCTTTTCATTCTTTGCCACGCAGTAGTATCGCGTATAATCATCGGGTTTAATACGAGTGATGTTCAACTGCATTCGTACTTTATAGCCATTGCGACGGACATTGTTATCGATGTGATACCTGCCGTCGTTTTCTAGGAGACGTCCATCATCACGTTCCCAATATCTAAAGATAATATAAAAATTGAATTAAAAATAATTGAAAAAAAATAATTAAATTTACCTCAATGATTCCGGAAACGCTTCAACTTCACATTCTAGCATTCGTGTAGTACCCATGGGTGCTCCTACAGCATCCTTCCAGAT
Organism: Dalotia coriaria; assembly: GCF_025399875.1. Lineage (NCBI taxonomy): Eukaryota > Metazoa > Arthropoda > Insecta > Coleoptera > Staphylinidae > Dalotia > Dalotia coriaria. The sequence continues at coordinate 3,713,290 of NW_027045451.1, forward strand.
GCGGATTAGTGGAATAACTAAGAAAAAACAATTTATTTAGTAAAAAATTGTTTTCAACGAAAAAAGGCGTAAAAATAGTTTTAGGCAACCCAATATACATTATAAACTTTACATAACCTATTTTAGCATTATTATTTTTAGTAAATACTCACAATGGACTTCAATGATGAAAGATTGATTAACATGTGGTGGTACTCCGTTATCAGCAACGCATTGATATGTCCCCATATGTACGCGACTCACCATCGTAATGTTTAATGAATGTCCAGTTACAGAAAGAGCTAAAAAAAATTTTATTTAATTAAAAAAAATAAATTTCTAATTATTTACATTGCCAAGGTCCCATAGTAATTGGTTGACCATCTGTGCGCATCCATACAACCTGAGGATGCGGAGTTCCGATAGAAGCGCAGCTCAAAGTGACATTATCACCTTCGGGAATAACCGACGGCCCAATCGGCCCATCTCTCTTATCTGCAAACATTCAATGAATCAGTAATTACGTTGAAAGTCCCTAATTGCCAAAATTAATGATCTTTATTGTGTTTGAACTTGCTGTTGATATTTATTTATAGTTAATTAAGAGTCAAGCCGACGAAGAAGCGAATTAGCAACGCGAAGAACACGAATGCGAAAGTGAGGTATAATTTGAGTGCGGCACGTCGCGAGTCACCCCGCCCGGAGCGATTGAACTTAATTTGAACTTGTGCAAAATGGAAGTTATGCGCACGCGGGGAAATGCCTTTCCGTGTGCGCTCTCTGTGCAAACTTTAACTATCGTCACGGTGAAGAAATCGACTACGCATGCCACGCTCCAGAAAAGCGGAAAGATGCAGAACGGCGTAACGGCGGCGGATGAAGATGAAGGAGTTGCTGAAATTTTAAGCGGCCACGGAATCCGATAAAGTTAATTAATTAGAGAAGTCAATTTGAATTCGCATTAATCCACGCTAGTTCGAAAACAGAACGTGAAATTTACGTAAATTACAATCATTGCAAGTTTAACTCGTTGATAATTTTAAGATTCGTCGGTTTCTTAGCCTCTTAGCCAAACGTTAAAACATCCTGAGCTCGAGTTCGAAGAGTTTGCAAAAACTTGAAGGGGCTTCAAAGCGAGGTTGTGAAGAATAGACAAGCGCAATGTAATGTAAATCGCTCCAAGCGCAACACAAAGCGGAAAATCTTGACGAGTGCAAAGTTTTCTGAAGCGAATACTTTTCACTAGTCTTTGCGAGTTCTCTCCACTCGTGCATTGTTCAATTTTACATTACTCAACGGGCCAAACCACGGCTCTGTACTCAGTTGAAAAGCGAATGCGGAGGGATAAACAAAAGCAAAACAAATGCAAGTTGTAAATAATCTCCGTTTAATGTTTGATTAAAGTCGAACGTCGAAATATTCTGTGATTTTAGACTCGTATTTGTGTAACGATCAAACAACGATCGTTCATTGATGATTGGAGGTTTTGCGGTGATATCGCCCACGATCTACGAATAACAGTTCCGAACCGGAAATGAGAGTGCATAGAAATTGAGAATACCAATACGATAGCTGCAGTGGTTTCGGTCGTAAAGCGACGTTATGACAGTTTTTTCATTTCGAAAATAAAAAAGAGACGAATTGGATGAAATCACGCAAAGTTGATGACATATGAAAGCAAATGAAGAAAATAAAGCAAACAACATCGTAATAAGTAAATATACGAGCCGAGTTCGTGTTTGTAACATTGCGCAGTGTTATAAAACACGATTTCATTCTTCATTCAGTAAACGCAAGTTTTTCACTGAATATTTCCATAACATTTTCTATTTTCTCGGATGGGGATTTTCAAGCATGCACATCACGTGTCTGTAAGCTCTATATGCGGAATTGAATTTCCGTTTTTTATTCACAGGCGAACAAATCATAGATATTTACGTATCAAGACATTAAGGTAATAATTTTTTGAAAAATATCAAAAAAATAAAGTGTGAAACTTGAAAATTAATATTTTGTAACTTACCAATGATTGAGGGCGGTATGAGTAATTCGTTGGTGCCATTTGCCTTGATCTTCCACGCGTTGATCCCAGGAATCCCAGGCGTGCCATTCGTGCCCGGTTTGCCTGGCCGTCCGCGTGGACCAGTTAAACCTGCGCAACAAATTATTTCACCACCAAATTCCCAAACATATAATGGAAACAAGCGCAGTCGGCAGTTGGCAAACATGCGAACGAAAAAAGCAGCTGGTTATGGCGCTTATTGCGTTAGATTTTAATTTAGTTCATTAAGACCGGCGTGGCGCGCCGCAGGAAATTAAATTACTGCATTACCTTTCAGCCCCATCGGTCCAGGCGGTCCTTGTGGTCCTCGGTCACCGGGTCTGCCTAAAATTATAGCGCACGTGAAAAATTGCCGTTGGCAAACAAGACTATTAAGTGTTTCAATTACTGGAGAAAAAAGAAGGGGAGATATTCGAGTTGGTAATTAGCTGAGCTCCAGAAAGAAATTAAAATTGAAAAGTTGATTTTTCAATTAGCTAATACTTTTTCATCTTTTAAGTAGGTAAAAGTTTTAAACTCTTAATACATTGAATTTGTTCCAAATTCTATTCACGGAGTCTTTTGAATAGAGAGATCTATTGATCTATTTACTTTGCATTACTGTAGCAAATTTAGAACATTACAAGTGATTTTCAACTTCAATCGCCACAAACTGTTTTAATGTCTGTTTAAAACGAAAGTTTTCCTCTTGAAAAGCTTTTTAAGACCGAGCTAAAAATATAACTAATACTTGACCCATTATTATTACCATCAGTTCCATTTCGTCCATCTTTTCCTGACATTCCAGGCATACCATCACGTCCATCCCTACCTGGGACTCCATCCTGACCATTTCTACCTGGACTACCATCCATACCGGGTTCACCTGGTACTCCGTCTCTTCCGTCTAAACCTGGACGGCCTTGTTCTCCTTTCTGACCGTGATGTCCAGGTGGCCCCATTGGTCCTATATTTTACAAGAAGTGCATTTGATGTTTATGTTTGTAAGGAAAATAATTATTTCCTTTTTGAAAGGAGTAACACCTACCTTTGGGTCCCAATGAACCCGGGATGCCAGGCAATCCAACTTCTCCGCGTTCGCCGCGTGAGCCTGGAGGTCCTTTGGGACCTGCCGGGCACTCGCTTTTCACAGCGACGCAGTATCCTTGTATCGTCGACATCTGCAAACAACACCGCAGTACATAAATGTTGATAAAAACAGGCACTTTGAGCGATTTATTTTTATTGACGCAGATCAGACGAGAATAAATATCATTTACAAATAGGAACAAATTCAACAGTAACATAATATAAATTGTTGTATACGTAGAAATTGAATTTTATCAAAATATCAATATTTTCCTGTCGGAAACATGCAGAAACTTTTAAGTCCAATATGTTTGTAACAAGATATAAACGAGTTTTACAAGTGTATTATGGCAGAATCGACGTTAACTGAAGTGATTTGTCGTCGGCGAGTGGAAACTCGCAAAATGCGAAAAACCCCTGTTGGGGGTGGCCAGATGCGACCGAAGCAGTGCGGGAATGAGCTGTCATAAGAGTATGTGAAGACATAAAACGCGCACTTCAAAGAGATCCAATGGGGAAAACGCAATTATACTTGGGCTCGTACGTTAAGTGCGGACAAAAAATACGCGAGGAACTGAGACAAAATTGCGCTCATGGGGTGAAGCAATTTCACTGCAAGCAGAAACTTTTCTTTGAAGTTAAAAGGATGCATTCACTTGACTTGGTGAGAAAATAGTTGTTTTATAGTTTTTTTTTTGTTATGACAACGTAAATATTTAATGTTGTAACGTGAAATCAAGAAAAAAATCATTTTTTTCTTAAAAATACGAGCCACACAACAAAAGAAACAGGTGTTTTTATGTTGCGTCATTAGCCACCGTAAATTATCATGATAACAGGTACTTTTTTGTATGTTTCCGTTTGCAGACCAACAATACCTAAGATTTTAATCAGTTAAACATAAAATATAAACATTATTAAGCAATAATTAGGAAGTTTACGGTTTCCTGACTCATAAAAATATTTTTTTAAATATTTTATAAATTTAACAAACACTCACCGATACTCTAGCATAATCAGCCAACCAAACCCAGTCGGTACCATCAGGAGATGTTCCCTTCCCAGTCTTTTCTTTCTTCTTCCGGTCTAGCGCCTCCAGTTCAGATCTTTTGCTCGGTTGGAAGAAATCCACTGTCAAGTCATCCAAAGTATTATGTGAGCTTCTTCTTGTTCTTTTTAAAGCAGGATTACTGTCCGAATCGGTTCGATTCAAATCTCTATGATCGTCGTCATCTTCATCTTTGTGATAGTTTTGCGATTTTTCGCTCCTCTTTAACGCTTCCTCTACTATCCGATTGATCTCTTCACGGCTTCTTCCACTCCTTAGATTGCTCAAGAATACCTCTTCTACTTGATAAGTACGCAGATAGTTATCGCGCACCTCGGCGTTAATCAGTCTGTAAACGTAGTGTGCCAGACAGATTTCAGTGAGGAAAATGAATAATACACAGCAGACGATACGAAGGGTATAATTAGGGTTTTGTTGTGTGTAGGGTAAATGTGTAAACTGCATGTTTCTGGTGTTAAAATCGCCTGGAGCCGCAATTGCCGAAAGGGTTCGCACTTCGTTTACATCTTTTGATTTAATTTCGGTTTTCTTTTGGCCAGCTAATTCCGACATGCTGGCCATATTTTGTTTATATATTTTAAAGAGAAGGATTATTTTTATATAATTTTTGAGTTTTAAATTTTATCTGCCGGAAAGAAATTGCCGCGCTCGCGCCGCTCGGAGCTTCCGCGTCGGACTGAAAGTTTGAGCGCCGCGCCGGCAGGCTGAAACTGAAATCCTGAAACGCACTCGAACAGATGTCTGAGGCGAACGCAGGAGAGCACAGACATTTACGCGTGCCTGCTCCGCACACTTTACGCTTGTCGTTGATTTAGCTTAACGATATATTATTGTGTGGCGAGCTTTCCACTTTGACGGTTCCTGCTGGAACGACCAACACAATGCCTTCACACGCACAGAGCGCGCATAACATTCAGTAGCAGGATTACCTACACATACGCATACTTAGTTCGAGTTGATTGTGTGACGGCTAGTAAATAAATAGACTTTAAATATATGCGTGTTGCCGGCGCGGGTTTCATGGGTTCCAGTCGTACAATCTTTTAATAAAGTCTTGTAAATCGTCCGGCTGTACGACTAGTTAAAACAAATGCTGTTGAATTCATGTGGGCTACTTAATCGCTAAATCTCGGTTGTGTTTTGTAAATATTTTTAGATTATGCTAATGCGTGCTTTCTTGATTGCAGGAGTGAATATATTACGTTTATGCGCAAATTACGCTGAAGACGTTAATCAAGTAGATTACTTATGCTAAACAAAATATAATTTATTACGACAAGTACATACGTATAAAAATAGTAAATTAAGTTGTTAAGGAGGTACGCTTTTTATACTTAGTAGATTTATAGTGAAATTGATTGACCATTTCCTTAAATATCACCACCATCTCTTTTTCATCCATTGTAGTATATTTTCTTGGGTTTTGTGGTAATATATAATTTAAAATCAATATAAAGAAGAACTGGGTAATATATTACTCAATTTTAATTCTTACATGAAAATTTTTTCAGTTGCTTAAGTTTCCGCATGCTCACGCCGTTTAGCGACTCAACGAATTCAACAAGCAACGGTCGAAACAGGAACCAAAGATACGAACACATGAGGGTCACTGTGTGAACGGGAGAACCTGTTATTTGAATCTGCTTTTGCATGTTTACATTCCCAGCATTGTGATTCTCGAGTTCTGTGTAGATTAACAAAACCTATGGTTACCATGGAGGAATTCTGCAAATCTCTACCGAAAATTGTAAGTACATCTTAAAAATTCTAACATATTTCTGTAAAAGCAATGTTTAAAGCTAAAATACTTCATGCGGCATGTGATTAGGTTAAATAAACAAAATAACAGATTTATTTCGTATCTTCTAGGAGCTGCATGCACATTTAAATGGCTCTTTAAGCACAGAAACTCTTGCTTCCCTGGGCACACTTCAATCAAATGTACAAGAATACCAAAAACTCACAACAATACTAACTAAATCCCACAGGACACTTGATGAATGTTTTCAACTTTTTAATGTGGCTCACCAAGCCACAAATAATGTCCATGCTGTATATCAGGCAACACAGAGTGTGATTAAAGAGTTTCATGATGATGGTGTAATATATTTGGAGCTTCGTACCACACCTAGAGAAGAAACAAATATGAGTAGAAAGGATTACATTCAGAGTGTTGTGAAAGCAATACAAAATTCATGTAATGAATTATCTATTATTGTAAAACTCATATTGTGTTTGGATAGAAAATTTGATGCTGATTTGAGTAGAGAAGTTATGAATTTGATAATTGAGATGCATCAGGCACATCCAGATGTAATTGTTGGTGTAGACTTGTGTGGAAATCCAAAAATTGGTAACTTTTCAAAAGAGGAATTTGTAAGAGCAAGAAATGCAGGGTTAAAAGTTACACTGCATTGTGCAGAGGTAAAGAGTGATAGTGAAGAGTGGGATATTTTGGAGTTTCAACCCGACCGTTTGGGCCATGGAACTTTTCTTCATCCAGAAAAAGGCAACAATGAAAAAACATTTAACATAGATATGCTGAAAAACATTCCATTGGAAATCTGTCTTAGTTCAAACATCATCTGTGGCACAGTAGATGATTACTCCAAGCATCACATCAACAAGTGGATGGAACATAAACTGCCATTTTGTTTATGTGTAAGTCTTTTGAATTAAAAAGATCAACACAATAATTTTTAAGATTTCTATTTAAATTCCAGACTGATGACAAAGGCGTGTTCATGTGTGACTTGTCCAAGGAATATCTCCTGGCCCATCAACACTACAACCTCTCTGCTGAAGACCTGTATAATGTAAGTATCAAAACCATAGAATATATTTTCTCAAACGACGAAATCAAGCAACAATTGCGGGTAAAATTCGCAGAATGGAAAGCACAAAATTTTCTAAACAAATAATGGTTTTATTTACAAATACAAAAAAATAATACGTAAACAATTCGAAATAAGAATACACATAATGCTGGTTTTTTAGTCAATTATGAACATTTCATAAATACTTAACAACTAATGGTAATAAAAAATAAAGTATGTTGAAAAGCATGTTCCAGTTTAAAAATCAACTATAATAATAGCTCTCTCCTAATCATATATGTTACAATATATTTTATGTGGCGTTATGGGTGATTCGGGGTGGTCCGTTTTTGTTTGTCTTCTACTCAGTAGTTATTTATTCACCCTAATTAACTAGCACTTTACTATGCAGTGAAACTATATAAAAAGAACAACTAAGGTTGTACGTGTTATATGTATGTACTTTGATTCACAGTGGAATAACACCTATAAAGGGATTTGGATTTAATTTATACATTATTGCTGCTTGCAATATTTATGTTCTCAATCAATCAATATTATTTGCATGTTAACGTTGAACAAGTTATACCCGTTTTGGTTATGATTGAATGTGCATTACATTGCACTTTTTGCACCCACCATGAGATTCATTCGATATCAGGCGCGGATTAGTAAGTGATATTTGCTTTTGTCTCCTGCCCTCAACACATTTAATTGCCATTAATCGAAGATGCAAATGCGTTGCGTTATGAATGAATGTGCGTCATGGGTTTTCGTTAGATGAACATTAAAAGTAATGAATATTTTTTGATAAAACCCTGTTTCGTAGTTTGCTTAGGTTTTCTTTTTAATATCGTTATAATTGGATGAAACATTTGTTTGATTCAAGCGTTAGTTTAAAATTTAAAAATATACAGTATAAGAATTGTACAAAGTTGCCTTTTCATTCTGTGACAGATCTGGACGAAGGATAAAAATAATATTGGAATCATAAATGCGTAAAATGATACTAGGTTTATTATTTTGATTGTTTATCAGAATCAAACAATTTGCGTGAACATGTTTAAATAAAAATTTAGTCCTTCGTCTACACCTGTCACCGAATGTGACTCTTGCGCATAAAAATCAAATTTCGAGATAAGCGCTTCGTAACATATTAATGAAAATATCGGGAAATGTTCATAAGAAGATGTAGATAACTTAAAAGTATAAAACGATTGTAAATAGTCGTTTAGGATAGATGTTATCGACAGTTTAAGTTCAGCTGCTCGAATTATTGCGTCGTTTTGCCCCACGTCTCGCGTGAAAGCACTCAGAAGTAGTACAAGAAGTTGATGATTACATTCGCAAGCGCACTGCAAGTTTCGTTTCACATCTTTGGCATTTGCGTTACTAAACGATTTCGATTATGCAAGAATATAACAATATTTCTCATTCGAATGGTTCAATAAAATTTGATAATAATGTCCCAGACACTTAACAACAATTAAATAGAATTTATACTCTGTATAGAATCTCTTCGCAGATTGCTCGTCATTCACACTCACATTCACATGCACATCCACACACTCGACACGATTACTTATGTGTGAGAAAACAATATAAAGTCGAATTCATAAAACTTCAACGACAATATACACATTTGAATAGATATAATGGTTTCAAGGTAACCGTTACCTATGACTAGTATTGCACGCGAAACACTGATCTGGTCCAGCAAATCTGATTAATAAATATTATTCAATAAAATCATCTTCAATTAGAGTCGTCTAATTGGTCGTTCAATCATCTATACCAAGGCTAATCACTATAATAACTTCTTTGAACTAATTGTTTGTCGGTTTGTTTGCGTTTTTGTTTCCTGTGCCTTAGATTATTTGATTGTAGTGCACATGAAAACATTGATAATCCGTTTTTAGTTTATGTTTGTTTAGGCATTATTGATCAAATAATCGAATAAAATTAATAACTGTCGTATTGTGCGTCATTCTGAAGAGCGAGGCGTGCGTCAGCCTGTTGTAGTATTGCTTTAATTAATATGGTACTTGCGTTTTTAGTAGAGTAATTATCTCGTTAGGTAATCATCAATAAGTAGTACCATTTTACCTCCCCTAGCAGTTTGGAATGATTTGGATTTTGAACATAATTGGAAGTTCGAACACTATTTTAACAGTTTTGTTCGCTGGTTCCCCGCTTTTGTAATCGAACATAAAATCTATAATATTATGTCTTGTCTTGTGCTTACTTCAATCACACATTTTACGTGCGTGTCTAGGAATTGCCCTGATGATGGCGCTTGCGTTTGAAGACGAGCGCAAATATGCTCCGCAGCCGCCACCATTTGCTGTGGCGATGCGGTTTGCGCTCGCTGTTTGGCAGGCCGAGTTTCGCACGCTCTTTTGCGCGGATTTCACGCACCAGCGTATGGAAGGCGTCATCAACGTAGGTGCGAAGCGCGGCGGATGTCTCGTAGAACGGGCAGCCGAATTGACGCGCGAGCGATTTACCTCGTCGGTTGTGACCTTGCGTTGCATCTCCAGGTCGAACTTATTGCCGACGAGTACAAGTGGCGTGTCTTCAGAGGCGCGTACCTTTTGGATCAGTTTGCGATATTCGAGCGCTTCCTGGAAACTGTGGCGGTCGGTGACGCTGTAGCAAATGAGGAAACCTTCGCCGCAGCGCATGTATTGGTCTCGCATGGCAGTGAATTCCACCTAAAACATTTATTTTGGTAAATATTGACACAATATTAAAGACTAAAATACTTTCAACAATTTTCTTTCAGGGTGTTACTATTAAAATTAAAAAAGAAGTCAATTTTACTTACTTGTCCAGCTGTGTCTAGGATATCAAGTAGTGCAGGTTCACCATCAATGACTGCTTGTTGCTGGTATGAATCTTCTGCAAATTTGACAAATATATAAGAAAAATTCAACTTTGCAGGATGAAAATAACAGCATACCAATAGTGGGATCATGATAGTCTAAGAAGCTGTGACTGACGAACTGAAGCGTGACCGCCGACTTGCCCACGCCGCCGTCGCCGAGCACGACGATTTTGTACACGCGTATGCCGCCCCGCGTGGTCTGCGCGCCGGCAAGCCCCACCGACGAGCGATCTGTGTCGATGTCGGAGTCTTTGCCGCCCGACCTGCTCGAGCCCTGGCGGCACAGCTTGCTCCGCTTGCGGTTGCCGCTTGTGCACGCCTCGCCGGCCATGCTGGCGCTTCGGCGGCGGTGGTGCGCTCCGTCGTCGCGATGGTTCCAACGGGGTCGCTCTTTTTGCCTGGAATTACTTTAACGTCGACATCCTACGCGGCTCGCGCCTACCGTCCCGTCTTAAACCGATGGACGATTCGCCCTGACTGACACCAGCCCCGCGCACAACACCAACACAAGAGATTGACAGGGCGATCATATGATTGTCAATATTGCATACCGAGATTTTCATTTACAGTTTGCTGCATGCATCTTTATCAGCATAAACAATATGCAGACTTTTAAGGTATGATAGTTATTAAACAAATGACTATCAAGTCAAGTTTGTATCGTTTTATACGTCGTAGTTACTTTGCAGGTTACGATATTACATTTTGACATGCGCGTAATAAAAATCAAACAGATATGAACGGCTAATTTATCATTATTATTTGATAAATAATTTATGTTACTACTTAGATATTTGCTCAGGGAGTTAATAACTACTGTTAATAGTTTTATAATTATTTTTCATCATAACATTTTAAATATCAGCTGATTTTTGCGTGCTGGTAAACGCAGTGCTTGGGAACTTGTCTTATAGATGTCACTACAGTCCTTATATACATAGGTATATAATATAAATTAATTGTTGTAATTCTTAATTATGTCCAGAAATATAAGTTTTTGAATCTTATTAAATAAAAAAATTATTCCACATTGTGCAACGTATTTTATATTCCATTTTTCGTTCTATTTCAGCAAACATTATATCAAATATTTAAAATTACTGTCAAAGACGCCTTGTTTTATATGTATCAACAGGACTACATAGACTATTGTGTTATTATATAATAATTAAAGAGTCATTTTATCATGTGCGTACGTTTTCCACCCTTTAAACCCCAAGAAATGTCTTAATATGCCTTTTAAACATAGCTGTCTCTTTACTATTTTTCAATTTTTGGTCGAAAGACAGGGTCGAACTTACTTTCTTAAAATATTTTTGGTCGAACAACAGGGTCTAACTTTTTTGGTTAAATTATTTTTGGTCGAAAGGCAGGGCCGAACTTTTTTGGTTAAAATATTTTTGGTCGAACGACAGGGCCGAACTTTTTTGGTTAAATTATTTTCTGTCGAAAGACAGGATCGAACTTTTTTGGTTAAAATATTTTCGGTCGAAAGACAGGGTCGAACTTTTTCAGTTAAAATATTTCAGGTCGAAACATCGATGAAAAGATTTTGCCATAAAAAAGGCAAATCTTTTCTCTTTTTTATGTCCGAAATTAAAAGTTGGAATTTTCAACTTCTGTTTTCAGAATCTGAACAAACGATTAATTCTTATCAATGTATCCTAGTAAGATTTTAAGTTATCTCTCTTGGTTTAGGCCCTACGATGAATTTAATTATTTCATTTAAGGTAGATTTATGCACTTTGAATTTAGCTTATATCTTTTTAATCTTAAGTCAAATTACAAATATTTATTAAAATATTTTCTTAATAAAGATGTTTTCTTTGATAATAAGTAATAAAAAGTATAAATTTTTTAATTTTTTGGAAAATTGAATTAATTAATCAAAATTTGGCGGAGGTGCCTGACATTTTAATTAGTGTTTGTAAAAATTATTAAAAACTAATAATACCATTCTGTAGAACAGCTTATAATTACCTTATTTACACAACTTCCTGATTAATAGCGCAAAGGGTTTGCCCTACAAACGCATTTACTTGTAACATGTACTTGCCGCAATACTTTAATTCTAATTATCTCGGGAACTAATGAAGATAATGAAAAACGGAAAACGGGATGACGTTCAGCATGTAATTATACAACAGATGTGATATAATAAATATATTTTTCAGAGAGTAAAAACTTGTTTTTCCAACGCGATTTCCTCGGAAACTACAAAAGTTACAATGAAACTTTCTGCATTTTCTTCATGTCATAACAAGCGTCTACAAAATGGCAGATATAGTTTTTTGATTCTATGAAGTTGATCAAACACCACTCAAAAATCATCAAGAGGTTACACTTAAGTATTTTGTGGTCTAAAAATTAAAAGTTAAGCTAGAGGAAAATGGAAAACGGCGTTCGATAGAGAACTGCAATGGGATGAAAGATATCCAGACAGTTTTCCAATAATATCAATATTTCGGAAAAATCGGGTGAAAATCGGTACAAGCAAAATTGAACGACCACCCGGATTTTCTTGAAACTTTCCAATTATGTGCAGAATGATGCAAGGAATCCATTTTTTCAAGTTTTGTTCCAATATCTTAATTAGTTTTGGAGTTATTGACCATTTTCATTTATTACATAACTGTTGATAATTGATGATATTAAAGTGCTATCTGATGTTAAATTTTATCCTTTATTCATATGTGAAAACCGTTTTTCTTTAACTCTATTATTTTTCACACTAAGTGCAAAAAACTGGATTATGCGTTTCCTCTAACATTTCTTAGACAAAAAATAAAATTCGTATATTTAACTTTTTTATTACAGAATATTTAAGAAAATGTCATTTAGAATACTTTATCTTAATAAAATTTTGTTCTAAATTGTATTGTTTTGATAATAATCACCATTATTGATATCGTTTTCGCCTGAAATTATTTTTGGAAATATTTGTTTATAACTCCTAAATTGTAAATATTTGAATAAAATTGTACTTAAATAAATGAATTAGCATTAGACAAACCACCAAAATTCAATATCAGACCTTAAAAATTCAAATTTTTAATTTTCATCATAAAAAGTCTTCTTTGTGAGAAATCTTTTATTTCAGCAATTGCAGTTTTTGTAATAATTGGAATTTTTAAATTCTGATTTGGGATTCTGAAAGATAATTTAATTCTAAATCAGAAACTATCAACACAATTTTCTGTTAAGGCCCTATTAGCCATTAAAAACTGTTTTTTTAAATTAAAATTGCAATTAGGGCCTAAACGATCAAAGTTAGTTAGAAACGGTTGGATATATATTAGGTGTAGAATCAATTTTAATTAAAACAATAAGCAAATTGTCACATGAAAATGCATTTATTAACAATTAAAATAGCATAATTTACCATTTACATACATAATTATTCATTATCATAAAGTTTGTAGTGTTTCCGTGCGTTCTTCTAAATCCTTTTAAGTAACCAATTAATCAACGCTCTGATTTGATCATAAATTAGAAATGAAACTCTACTCACATCATATTTTGTTACACACTGTGATTATGACATAAATTGGCTTGCGCACCACACATACGCCGTAAACTCGCATAAAAGTGTACATTTGTAGTAAAAGAATATATGCAATCGTTTCACGATTGGAAAGTGGGGTTTCTGGGAGAGTAGAAGAAAATGTCAGTCAGCATAGATTTGCGTTATACACAGATGATTCGTAATTGATTAGTACATCGTATTTACACAATTAGATTAAAATGATAAATGATTGAGTGTTTGATTGACAAACAGCAGTTCGAAAAATCGTTAGTAAGTTAGCCGGTGGGTCCATGTCGTCTCTTGCATTTTTGAAATGTCGCTGAGTGTCGAGCATCCCTGGTCGTCCATCTCCTTCCAAGCAAGATAGTTCTTACGCATATTGGTCACCAACTCCGGCATATCAATAAATGCTAAAAATACAAATTTATATTAATTTCTCCAAAATATTAGGAGACATCAACTTACCATGCCAAGCATCCATCATATTGTTAATGATAAAGTCCATAAACCCAATTTGAGCTTTGGGTACCGAGCAGGTTCCCCTGTTGAACAAGGGCATCACAACCGGCAAGCTTTTCTCCTGCTCCTCCTCCGTCTGCTGGAAGTATTCCTCCGCGATGCGCTTCGACCATTCGATGCACAGTGGCAAGCTGCGGGTGGGGTTGGAAACGTCCGCACATTTGATCATGATACGTTTAATGAGAGTGATGTTTTCAGGTGCCGATAACACCTCAGGCAGTACTTCTTCCAGTTCTTCCGCAGTTTGTGTGCAGAATACGTTTACGAACTTGGCGAGATGTTCAAAATGCTTGGTCATCTCGGTAGCGAGAATCATGTCCACAATGTTGAATCGAACGAGATTATAAGTTTCGCGGTCCAGCCGCTTGAAAATATTACACTTGTCATCATCTGCAATTTACAAATAAACGTCATATAATAAAATGGTAGAATTATCATCGATATTGAGTGGGACTTACTCAAAGTCAACTTGAACGTGCACGCAGCATGATGCGACTCAAGCACAGTGATATCATTGTACAGAATTGCCAGAGGATTGGCCGAATTAGCGAGAAAAGCACTCGAGCGACCAGGATGATCGACATCGTGAGCAGCCGCCGCGATCAACGCAGTGGCTTGATCAATTGGATCCAACACCAGTCGCAGACGGTCTTTGGTCAAAAATACTGCTACGGCCTGCCGGGAATAAATAAAAAACATGCAAATTCATCATGCTGCTGTTGCAAGTTTAATCTGACGAATAAATGAATAAATCACCTGCAGGACATCGGCGGCGTGCGCTGAATTATGATAAGGGTTGGACGAGTGGTAATTGGCTTCAATTTTGAGCAGCCAATTATACATGGTACGTTCGTCGCATCCCAGCGTCTTATGTACGTCGTAGTGGGACATAATCTGCTCGCCAAGATTTACGAGCGGCCGGTGCTCTGTCAGCGACTCAAGCTTGAACACGTTGAAGTCCCAATCGAGGACGTTCTCCAGCAACTTATCCACCTTCGGCTTGATGCGAAGAGCTTTGTTCGTCGCTCGATAGATACTGGAATCGTTGCTGCTCCGCCGCGAATTCAATCCCATGCCGGATGCGTGCTGCTGCAACACAAATTTTACGAAAATTAATATTTGTTGATGTTGATATAATGTTTCAACTTTGAGTGTAGGTTGAGAAGTCGTCTACAATTACTTAGATCAAGCTTTACAACTTGAAACTTGGAACTTTAAAGCTAAAGTTTCATTTTGTTTGGAAACTATTGGAAAACTTTCAATATTTCTTAATTTTACGTGGACTCAACTATCGAACAAAATTTTATTTTAATTTTTATTATACGCTGTGCAGAATTATACTCAAAGAAAAGAAAAGAAGAAAAATTGCATTGTTAGAATTCTATGAACTTACAGACAAGAGCGCTTCGATCAAGTTGGACGCAACAGGTTCCTCGTGCAGCCCCTTTGCCTCCTCTTTGACGCTGGGCGAGTACAGCTCAGTGCACTTCAACATATCGACCACCTTTTCAAGCATTGCACCCGCCACCGGCGAGCTTTGTACTTGCACGTCATAAATTAAATTAATAATCTGAAATTCAATCATTAAAAATCAAACATTTTTATATTTATTGATATACCAACCTTAGTAATAGGTGCTTCAAGTGGTAACTTTGCAAGAGAAGTCCGCCTGCCATAGTCTGTGTTCTTAAAGTCCACGGACGACTTCCGCATTGAGTTTATACTCCCCCGGGATTGATTCATATACCCCTCGGCCGGCCCGAATGTGTCTATGATCAGCAAGATGTGTGTTGGTGTGCTGCGGCAAATAAAATCAATTTCAATAATTCCTAGAAGCCGAAAGGATCTTACCGTCCGGCGCACACGATAGGAAAAGCTTTGCAGGTCGTGTTCAGCGTGTCCATGGCTTTCCGCTTGAACGCGACTAGACCCTGCCACGTCTTGCCCTTCGTGACGGCGCCGATGAGCGTCTGGATTTGATTTGGATCACCAGCCAGCTGCGTCTGAATAGTTTTTCCCAGAGTCTCCTCCACACGATAACCGAATAACCGCTCCGACGCACCGTTCAAGTACTAAATGATATTCAATTCAATTAAATAAACGCAAATATGCATAAAAATAATAAATATTCATACCTGCAATCGGCCAATGTCGTCCATCACAATCACAGGATCGCGCGTGCCATTCATGGCTTTGTACATTATCTGATTGGTGCCGATCTGCATCGCATTTCGGCAGTCGCTCGTTTTCAGCTGCATCAACTCGTTATACCAAGATATTACGTTTATCGATTCAACTAGACACTAAAAAGACATCGCCAGACAGATAACAGAATGTTGTTTACAATTACGGAATTGTTTAGTCTCATTTATACTAATCAAATCGACATGTTACAGCTGCCGAGGGTGATTCAGTTTTAATGAGGCATGCAATCAAAACGTTGACGTAATTTAATAAGAAAATGTAATGTAATTACCCTATTGAAGCCTATCTCTAAGTGGGACATAATTAAGTTGTCATCCTTCTCGAACGCACTGCAAATACGCAAAAAAGAAACGCATTTTAATAATGTTGCTATGCAGTTTAGTAAAACATGCTGGAACTCAGGTGTTCAACATTTTGCAGAAATTTTAAAAGTGCAAAACTTCGGAACTTGCATTAGTAAAGAGCTTAATTTTGTTTAGATTGTTCCATTAATGCTTCGTTTGGGCATTGTGCGCGTTGGCGAACTTTGCATATGAGTAGACTATTAGTTTTTTGTACCTTTTTTTCACGACGGATGCGAGGACAATGTGTTGACTTCCTTTTGTGCTTCGAATCGATCTGGAAATTGAAAAGCACAGAATATGCGAATTAAAAATGGGAAATTAAATGCAAATCACAAATACGATTACACGAGCGCTGAGAGCAGAATTGTGAAATACCAGGAGGAAATGTTCAATAGAAAATGTCGGATGTTGTTCATAACTTGCAGATAACACTATTCAAAGAATTCCACGGCATACATATTTCTATAAACGTAAAACACGTTTTTAAAATCGAATTGTGTCTCGTTTTCAACTTCAGTAGTCACATTTTTATCTGTTTTTTTTTCTCGATAATCCGGTAAAATTCCACTTGAGATAACTGAATAACTGCCGCACAATGCTGAAATGACTATTTTAAAACGAAAAAATAAAAGATTATGCCTTAACAATAGGTCCATCATCAATGAAACACACGAACAAAAGAAACTGGTTAAATGATGAATTTATCTGTTATATTTCTGCAATTGTGTGAGACTTGTCGCGAATCTATTTATGGAATTCATTTTAAATTTAATATGAAAACGATGCGATAAATTCTGAAAGCAAACTGTTGCAACTGACCCCATCGAAGGTACATAAATTCATAGATTTCTTTCATGTTTGTTGCATACATCACTCACGTGTAAATCCTTTCGAGCTGGCTTCTATTTACGCCCACGCATCAAAACAGCTTTGCAACATCGAACCTTTTCAATGCCCGATGTTCAAACGCTGACTGAAGCATCCCTTACTTTGTTTGCTATCCTTTTGAAATAATTTATACCCTCAAAGTGAACATCGAAATATTTCCGAAAATATCAACATGATCAATGGAATACGTTTGCAACTAATATTCATAACTAGATAAATTTATAATAGCGTATTTACGTGTATGCCCACCCACATGTAAGCTAATGATTCAATTAAAAGATGCATCAGCTGCGTCATTCTCTTCTCAAGCGATATAACTATTAACAATGTATGAGTATGCGTTTACTGCCGGAGTACGAGTATAGTGAATATTCCAGTCAAGTTAGCAACACGCTCACACGCCAACTTGTTGATAGTTGACAAGCAGGTAAACACCGGGTGGGGAATTAAAGTTCTTCGCCTGAAAATTTCATCAGGGGCAGTAAGATAAATAATTTAAGGCGAAACCAACTTTGCTCGTGGGCACGCAGCAAGCCAACCACGAAGGTAGCTAAATTAAATTCAAAACTGCTGCGCAACACGGTGTAGCAAACTGCCACGAATTTTATAAAGGATAAATTGAATTTCGGGGCAGTGCTGTTGTTGTTGTTGTGTCATGATTAAAGCAATTTTAAAGTAGATAAGAAATTAACGCATTCAATATTTAAATTTGTGTAATTTTCGTTGTAGTTATTTGTGCATTTACAAGCACAATAGGATAATACGTTTGGGTAATGCGCGGAATTCGTAATTCGCGTGTGGTGTGAAAATAATCCGAGCGTGAGAGGAACAACAAACACCGCCACGAAGACAGCAAACAAAGCAACAAGGGATGGAATTCAAAAGCGCATAATTTAAATAGCAGGCGTTGTTGAATTTGCCAAAAACAAAAAGGCAACATCATCTCAACATGCTTCCTTTCAAACTTTTCGCGTACAATAAAGAGGGAATTTGTTTTTTGTGAGCATGTACACCTGCATATCACCTGCAGAATCATCCCTTCGTTCCCAACATGTGTAAAAAGTTTGTATAACTTTAGACATGGACCTGTTTTGTTTATTTACAGATAAAAAAATATGGGAATAAAAAATTCATCACCAGTTCCTGCAGCTAAACACAACTTTTTATCTATATTTAATAATATACTAGATAGTGAAGTAAAAAAAATTAAGTACGTGTATTGAATAAGCCACGGAATTAGTTTTTGAACCCGGAAATAGAAAAATCGCAATTTCTCACTGCGTGAAACACCATTATTCTCCATGCATAATGCATGCAGCAAACAAAACATGCACGAACGCACGCATAAAAAGGACACAAACAGGGTGGATTTTTCCAAGCATAAAATATGAATAGTCTACAGATAAGACGGAATATAGTTACAAGAGAAAAGGTATGAAACTCTACGCTGGTGGCACAAGGAAACTAACGACTTTGTTGGATTTGCTCGGATTTTCTTCCGCTTGCATTATTTTTTCATCAATCTTCTCATCATTTTTAATTAGAATCATGACAAATTATAATTTAAAACATAAATTTGCATAAACCAACAACTAGTGCTAAATTAAAAGAGGATTGCGTAATTTTCCCTTCGTTATTATTTTCATTAGCCTGAGTACTCAATATTATTCCGAGAATTTTCTTGCTACCGTCTTTAATGGAATAAATACACTGGCAGTTTTCACAAAATAATTGTATTCCTTCCCCGAGATGAGATTGTATTCAAGACACTCACTATCCTTTTATGTGAAACGCAAATGTGTATTGTAAACAAAACCTTTTCAGATTTTATACTTCAATCTCCCTTTTATACCCGGTATTATTTTTACTATTTTTGAATTCAATGATCAGAATTTAACAAATTGACTAGGTTTCAAGAGGAATTTATATTCGCTGGGTTCTAGTTTAGCAATTCAAGTTTATGAGCAGATATCTATTTAGGTTGCGGGCTAATGATGTGGAAAAACATCGATTTTTGTTGCCCGTCGAAACTGATAGCCTGAAGGCAGCCGTAAATAATAGCAAACATCCACATCCACCTGGAAATGTTTTCGGTTGTTCTCTATGGATCTATTGATTCAGCAGTATTCAGGTGCCGCCGCATATTGTGTATATTGGGACCCGCCAATGAAAGCACAATAAAATTGTTTGTCACAAACCTGCAGAGCGTGTCGAAATCCAGCGCTTTCGACCGACTGTCGATGATAATGAGATCCTGGTGAACGGTTTGGAATTCCTCTAAAGCCTTATCGTGCGTGCAGCAGTTTTTCACATCGAAGCCCAATTTCTCGGCGGCGCGTTTCAGCGCGTCAGCCGTGCCCTCCATGCTCGGAAATACCATTAATAACTGCAAACGAAAATATTATTCCTGTTGGCGTGGATAACTCGACGCTCGTCGCTTAGCTTACCTTAAGGGTGTGCGTTGGTGGAATGATGAAGCCGTACTTCTCCTCCGGCGGACATTTCTACAAAGAAAACAAAACCAGAATAAGAACAAACAAATGCGCTCGGACAGATAGCCTTGAGTTCAGTACAGGAGGCGTCACAAAATTCGGGCATTGTCGAGCAGCCCTCGGGGGAAGACAAACTTTCACTCCTGTCGTAACAACACACTTGGGTGAATTGTGAGTATTGGTTCGCGCAGAACAAACGATAACTTGGTCAGTGGTCTGTTTACTATCCGTAGATGAGTCTCCGAGGTGACCGGGACATTTAACTAGCTTGGGTTCAATTTGGGGCAGTTGGTTTTGATGCACGCACGTCGAACGGTCGACACGATTCACAGCATTATTGCGCCTCTTCACCAGTCGAACGCGGCGATTATCCATGATCGTCCATTCGACGATCGCGCGCAGCCACCAGAGGAACGCGGACAAGGGTAGTTCGGTCTGATGGGTCAAGTAGCTAAGAGTGGTTGCGTACGAGGTCACCTTCATAATTCATTAATAAAATTGTGTTCATATTTTTAATGAAATCAAAGTCAGGGCTACAAAGAAAAGAGGTTAGTGGTAGCAGAATGCGTAATTAAAACTGTTTTACAATGTGGTTATAACAATGGATTGCGCTGAGAACACTTTAATTAATTGACTTTGTAGAGTTTTTGATGAGTACCACACGCGTTTGCGCGCAAAATATAATCTTGTTGCGAAGATAACCAAAGTGCATTCTAAAGTCATTTTTGACTTTTATTTCATGACATGTGAGATGTGACATTTCACAACTGAAAAGTTTTTAAAATATTTAGGAAACTTTTAATATTTTAAGCGATATTCCATTTTCTCGTCTGTTTGTAGGAAATATTATGTGCTAATGACATAAGCGTGCCGTAACACGTAACGGAAACATTGTAATCGCGATTTAAAATGATTTCCACTAGTCCTTCACCTTGGATTACATTATCAACTATAAACTATTGTACCGAGAAGATTAAATACGAAATAATCCGTTAAAATATTATTTTTCTTTAGAAATACTATAAGAAGCTCAATAAAAACATCGTAATCAACTTAAATTGGTTATCTATCATTCGTCGCGGCTGTTAACAACTTTATTATCATTTGATATCGGCGATAATTCGTCACCTCAATGACGCTATCAGGCGCGGTGTCCTACTGTGTCATAAACAACCAACTTGATGAGCGTTGTTTTGTTTTCCTACCGAATCTGTCCGAGAGAGCGATCTGTGCAAATAGTAGTACACTCCAGGCGTGATCTTCGGCGTGTGTCGTCTGTATTGTGACAACACCACCTCGCCGTTGAGACTCCGGCGACTGTATCTCGGTTCGGCGAGTTTCTGCATCGCCGCACTGACCACCACGTCGCTCACGCGCGCACTTGGTTTCGGATTGTTTTCAGTAATTTCACGGTAACGGACCATGTCCGCCACGCCATAACCACTTGGTCGTTTCTGTTTGTAGACACCCACGTCATCCTCACCACTCGCGGCGCCTCCACCCTCGTCATCCCGCTGGGCAAAACCCAAACATCGCATAATAGCGTCCTTCATTTTTACAGCCACAGTTAATTACTCACAATCACTTAAATTGGCTTTTTTGCGCGCATGTTGGCGGAGATTGTTTGAATTTAAAGCCACTCGCCGCACGACATTCGATAATTTTGACGAAGCACGTAGCGAGACGCAAATTGTGCGAAGCGCGGCCGGTTCGCGGATGAAAATCGCGCACGATTATCTCGACGCGAGCGCGCATCGTCCTACCACTGTCAGTTCGGTGGTTTATCGCTAATCCCGACGGCTCGCCTGCCTGCGCTATGTTAATAGATTGTAAATTATCGCCGGAGCTGACGCGGCGCGCGTTCGTAAATATCGCGAACGCATCATTGATTGATTTAAGACAAAACCCAGCTTGTGCTATAGTCTAAACAACACCGCCTATTAATAACCAAAATATATTCTCATTCAGCATATTACAACGTTCATAACTTAAAAAGATATATTTGTATCATTGGCAAAGGTCAAATCATACTTTAACGAAGCTTTAAATGCCAACATTGTATTTCTATTATTTCAGAATCAATTCCCCGGAATATTTCCACATTTTCTGCGTTAACGATGTATGTATTATAAATCCAGCTTAAAGCTCTGACGCATAACTCCAGAGAAGAAACCCTGGATGTCCGCGTATACAAAAATCACACTCTCGCATATAGAAGAAACATGTGGGAAGTAACAAGTCGAAAGTATACAACTTCTTTGCGACTCTTATTGGATCCTGCGGGAGCGACCGTCGCTGCCACCATCATTTTCACCACAGCGCGCTTCACGTCCTAGAATGGCGTTTGTATGGCCGAGTGCACTTGAATTATTTATACGTCGTTTATCGAACGTGCTCTTCGCGCAGCGAGAACATGAAGGCCGCTAACAGCATCGCGACCGTAAAATATTGTAATAAAAATTGGAGTGAAGGGATGAAATATGGTCGTTCGCGACGCTTTGAGAAATTGCTCCGAGTGAAATTATGACAAATGCAAAGAATAAAAATGAAAGAAAATGCATTTTAGACTCTTTCACAATGGATTAACTGAACAATAAATTTCGACCGGATGTAAAATTGTTTTTTTAAGGTTAATAAACAGGTGTAGCGTGTTACTTTCAGTTTTCATCAAATTTTGCATCATTCTTTAGTGCCTTGGCACTGATTTTCAAGGAAATATCGCTTTTTCGTTACTAATATTTATCGAAAACGTGTGTAAATATTTTGCGCGCGCCACGTCCGATACACACGTTTGTAATGTTTGTGTAAACATTTATAGTATGTAATAACGTGCGGCATCACGCTCACGGCCCACAATTCAAAAGCGTCGACGTAACAACTCGTATATATCTAGTCCCTGCAGTAATATGCACTATAACATGCCATAACACTTTCAATAAGCAATAATTTTATCATTGAAAAAAACTACAGCTATTATTTATAAATAGAGAACTTTCTTATCAGTTATTACGTCGATAATACGTACGTTTTCAAAATAGTTAAGGTGTGTATAATAATAATTGTAATTAGATTGCGGCGGTATTCTAGTACCCACTTATTAATACATATATGAGTGTGAGGTGTGGCGAAGAATTTCCATTAATGACGTCATTGGAGAGCGCACGTGTAATTTCATGTCATCAATGCGCGGCTGCCTTTGTGGAAACTTGCTAAGTGGCAATTGTTGTATGAGGTGCAGAAGCTGGGGAACGCTGGCGAGCAAGCACGATAACAATAAAGCTTCATTGAAATTTATTAAACATTTGCTCGCCATTATTATAATTTATTTTGGTCGTCTATTTTGGTAACAGTAAAAAACATTAATTTTATTATTAATAAATTTTAAAGAATTTTTTAAGAAAAAAAAATTTAACTAAATGTTAGAAATGAATTTCATGCTTTGTGCAATTAATTTACATCATAGTTGTCATTTCGAATGTTACATGAACTTTAATATAAACTATTTGTTAATTAATAGTAATTTTACACGACCAAAGCACTCACACGTCCGGTCTCATTAGACCCAATTTCATCTCTAATTAGGAACCTTGGATCTTTGCTCAATTTCAAATTTAGTGTCATATAATCAATTTCATATACAGTCGGTTCAAAACCACAAATTTGATTTTATTTACTTTTTTATGCCAGTTTTATATATCTCTTTTCCCTCGGATTTATAATAATGTTATCTCATTCGTCTCCCGTAGAATTTACCTCCCGACTTGTCACTCCTCACTCATTCCTGACAAGTTGCCAGGAGGGCTATGCCACCAGGGGTTACGCGCCCTTCAAGCCGCCAATCCGCGCATGCCCCAATTAAATATGGAAGCGGATTCATAATTTACACACTCGGTATTTATTATTCATCGAAATCGAGTTTGCCTCATGGTCTGCACACACCCACGTTCACTAAGCTAGCTGGTAATAGCTATAACTATATCGAAACGTTCACAATTAAATTATAATTGGCGTGTTCGTGTGCTCTCGCGTATTTTCTATCGCGCTGTGAGACAGACAGCCGAACGGCAAATGTGCGTTAATTAACCGGTGGGCGCGCACCGCTTTATCGCGATCTTATCGTAAATATTAATGTGATCGAGCAAACGAGTTTAATAATGCGCCTATAGACATAACTCAGAAGCGTGCGTCGGTTAATAGTTGCATATTAAAAGTTTAATAAATTATTTCAACGCGTTGAGACACAAAATTTGCTAAAAATAAATTCATAGAAAAATATAGTTGAGATAGAGATAATTTTATGAATAAACATGAAATCTATGCCGACACTTGTTGACACATTTTCTGACCGTAGTGTGTTCATTCATAAATTATTACCGCGATTAAATAACTTGATTTTCGAACAATTTTAATTGATAAGTCAATTCCATTCAGATGTGTTATCGGTGAATACACCGATTTAACATTCCAGCGTAGC
The DNA here is from genome assembly GCF_025399875.1 of Dalotia coriaria. NCBI lineage: Eukaryota > Metazoa > Arthropoda > Insecta > Coleoptera > Staphylinidae > Dalotia > Dalotia coriaria. The sequence continues at coordinate 3,737,619 of NW_027045451.1, forward strand.
GCTATTTTCGAATTAAGTAGCTAAATTTACGTTTTACATTTATTTTTGACCGAGTTTTCAGAAAAAGAGTCGGCCTAATAAAAACCAACGACTTGCGGTGGTAATACCGGTCAATATTTACTGGGAACGTTGAGTGAAATATGTTTTTGTTGAATTTGTGTTTATTCCACGGACTACTCGCATTATAACATGAATTTAGTTCGAAACTTCGAAACATTTAAATACACGATTTTTCGTAACAAAAAATATTTACTAACGAAAATCAGTTTATTTTTAGTCTAATTATATTCATTCAAATGCAATTCATATTCGAAATTAACCCGTAGGTGTCGGCGTAAATTCCGTTCAGTCTTCAGTGTTTGTTGGAGAACTCTTCAGACTGATTGTGATATTGAGATCGAGCGCCTCTTGACGGTGTTGATTATACTATATTGTGTGCGCGAATCTCGCGAAACGTGATTGAATTAGTTAGTTTAAATTCAATACGAAATCGAATTTGTGTTAATGAACATCCACAATTGCCGAGATGGCGCGCGTGCCTTCATTGTCCGCTCATTTCTTTTAATGTCGAACGCAGAGGCGCATAATCACAGAAAATTGAATATTTGTTTAAATTCATCGTTGAATTCGATTAATGGCCACAAAGCTGTCAAACACACACGTAATTTATAAAAATTTGAATAATTTAACTATACTTTTGTAATCTGCACGTTCATTTAATTAGAATATTTTTGTTCGGCGTGTTTAGTATGCGCGGTTGTGCGTTCATTAGGGTGTTGGGCATTCGGCGGCGTTTTGTGTTGGCATTACCGTCCATTATTTTAGCCCCGCAGGCTTTTAAAACGTCGTAATCGTTTTGTACGAAACCATTATGTTGTAACCTAATTTTTATTTATACGCAGAAAGGGCTTGAAGCAATGCGTACGTTCTTGTTAATTTCTTTTCATTTTTATATTTATTGCTATATTTCTTTTGTGTTTATCGAATTGCTTCAATTTATATCTTTACTATCGGAAAGCATTTGGGCCGCAATTTCTTGACCCCGACTTAATCCGTATTTTCCAAATGCGGACCTTTCCAGGAACTAGGTACTAATCTTCTAGTCAGTCTCTCGCCCTCATAAAACAATTAAATCTCAACCAATCCTGTCCATGCAAACCATGTCACATGATCAATTTTCTTTCCTTAAGTACCGCAACTTTAAAATTTTGAAAACAGTTCTCAGAGAAGATTCTCACAACTCGTCACCCTGACCGAAGTGAATTTGTTTGTTAAATTATTTGTGCTTGTGTTTCTTGCGACCCCAAAGACATGAGCATGTGCAATGACCGCGAGAACGATTTAAGCACGATGGGCGCAATGGCGGCGAACATGCACCACCGAATCTCGTTCAACATGGAAGAGCAAGAAGATGCTAAAACATCAACGTCACCACGCAAACATGTGAACTTGTTTAGAGATTTAGTCGAAATGTACGAAGCACTCAAAGAGGTTCAGAAGGATATTCGGCCTGAAGAGATGGATAACATTTCTTACACGACCTTACAAGAAGAATTGGCTATGGCGGATTATACTGATGAAGACACTGATGAAGATACGGATGAAGATAACAGTTCTTACATGACCTTACAAGAAGAATTATCTATGGCTGGTTACACTGGTGCGGATAGTGATGAAGATACGGATGAAGATAATAGTTCTTACATGACCTTACAAGAAGAATTATCTATGGCTGGTTATACTGGTGCGGATAGTGATGAAGATATGGATGAAGATAATAGTTCTTACATGTCCTTACAAGAAGAATTATCTATGGCTGGTTATACTGGTGCGGCTAGTGATGAAGATACTGATGAAAATACTGATGAAGATAACAGTTCGTACATGTCCTTACAAGAAGAATTATCTATGGCTGGTTATACTGGTGCGGCTAGTGATAAAGATACTGATGAAAATACGGATGAAGATAACAGTTCGTACATGTCCTTACAAGAAGAATTATCTATGGCTGGTTATACTGGTGCGGCTAGTGATAAAGATACTGATGAAAATACGGATGAAGATAACAGTTCGTACATGTCCTTACAAGAAGAATTATCTATGGCTGGTTATACTGGTGCGGCTAGTGATAAAGATACTGATGAAAATACGGATGAAGATAACAGTTCGTACATGTCCTTACAAGAAGAATTATCTATGGCTGGTTATACTGGTGCGGCTAGTGATAAAGATACTGATGAAAATACGGATGAAGATAACAGTTCGTACATGTCCTTACAAGAAGAATTATCTATGGCTGGTTACACTGGTGCGGCTAGTGATGAAGATACTGATGAAAATACGGATGAAGGTAACAGTTCTTACATGACCTTACAAGAAGAATTATCTTTGGCGGGTTATACTGATGAAGACACTGATGAAGATACGGATGAACATAACAGTTCTTACATGACCTTACCAGAAGAATTATCTTTGGCGGATTATACTGGTGAGGATACTGATGAAGATACTGATGAGGAGAGTGGACATGGTGACAGCTTACGTACTGATCAAAAGGGTCAAGGGTCGAGGTCAAGGAACTGCTGCCCAAATATTTAAGTTGATTAGATTATAAAATTGATTAGATTATATAGCAAAAAAAAGAGAATAAAAAATCATTTGTAGCTTTAATTTACACTTTTTACTTTTTACCTTCTTAGTTCCCACAATAATAATTTTTTATTAAAACCAACAAAGATATAAATACATAAGTACTCTCTGTCCACATGATGCTTTTTGCAGTGCTTGTTATCCCATCGTTATACAAACCATTGTAATAATCAGTGAAGAGCTTTGAATGGATCACGCTCGTGCTTATTTAGTACAAAGCGTCCCGGTCAGGACGATAAAGCCCATGAAGGACGTTTTAAGCCCTGTGTGGGCTGACAGCGCTGTGATAATTATTGTCCAAATTAAAATATGAATCAAACATGCTGTTTGTTCAAATACGAATTCAAAAAATAAACTAAATTCTTTTGATTTATAAAATAAAATAGTTCGGAACAAAATTCATTAGGCTTTGTTTTTTGCCAACTAATCCTTCTATTATATTCGCGCCGGGATTAATTTTAACTATGTACCTGCCGGATGTAATACCTTTTTAATCAAAAGGGGTATGTTAAATGCCAGCCAAAGTTCACGTTGCATCACAATCGCGAAAATTCGCGGAATTCCAAATTAAATCAGCCTCACTCGGAAAATCATATTTGCCCGCTTGCATTTTCACTACATCAATCACAGCGCTTCTTTCGAAACGTCACTCAAAGGCTCGAACACCGCGCAAGACTTGCCAATAAAAGTTTCTGCATATTTTTCCCTGCCTCGTACGAGAGTTGCCGCTTTGTTTCATTTTTGATGGAAAAATGTCTACATAATGTACACTGTTTGTTTGATTTTCCTTTCCATGCAAATTTTCTTCGTGGATGACTTTTGAACATTCATCTTGTTAGTCATAAAAGATATAAATTACATTCTTTATGGCTGAATTTATTTTATTCTAAATAATAAATTAAAAAATAGTTTTTTTTTTCAATAAATTTTGTATTTCAACGCAGATGAAAATGTGTTTCACTTCAAATTCTCCAATGATTTTGACATTTCAATTTCGGCCGAGTTCACTTTCACGAATAAATTTCGCATCTCAATCTTCGTTTCATATTATTACATTTCCACCATTCGGCAGCTGTGTTTTCCCCTTGTTTTCACAGGTTTTCTTATTCAATTTTCATTTTTATTCGCATGTTCCATGAATTTACACGCTGCCGTTGCAGAAAAAAAAGTAGCAAGCTTCAATCTGTTTACCCGATTGCCTCTCTCTATGATTGAAATGATTCCGTTTATTGACATGATTGAAGTGCTACGTAAATATATCACTGCGCTGTGAGCTGTGAGTTAGATTTCCAACTTCTATTCGTAAAAGTCTCATCGTCGTCCTTCCGAAGCTTCTATACAATTTCAAGGTCTTGAATTTGCAGTGTCACGCGTTGCCAGCATTTCAATTTTGCAATAATGAGAAAAGTACATAGGTGGAGAGAACTTCGGGTTGATATCTATTTCGCAGTTGTGGTGTAAGACGTGAAGTTATTGAAAATGATTTCTGTCTGTCGATACAGAGCTTTTTCATTGAATTTCTTTTGTGTAGAACTAGTCTAAGGAATTGTAAAAAAAAGAAAAATATTTCCAGCTGGTGCGTTTCTTTAGTAGAAAAATAGAAACCTTTGACTTCAATAAAAATACATAAATATCTTTATCAGAAATATGGGTGTTAAACATTTCTGATGAAAATTAATCCCAAACTCGATCGTAATTAGTTGGATTTTCGAAACTAAGTTTTATACGCCAGTCAAAACAAATGAGCTTAAAGAACGAAGTTCCGGCAGCGCTGAAACAATGTAATTACGTTCTAATTTGAATAAAGTTTTGACAGTTTCTCAGAATGGTTTTAAGGGAAGAAAAATAATTGTATTTCGATTATATAAGACCGGGACAGCGCGTACGCAGTCCCGACTACCAAAAATTGCGCGCCCGAGTTATCCACATTAGGGATAATCGCAAGGGTCAGCCCCACCGTAGTGCAATGGAAGGGCCTCACCTTGGAGGAACCGCCTTGTTGATCACGGTAACCTCTACGCCAGGTAAGTATGCCTTGGAGAGGTAACACTGTAGCATATAACTTGTTTTCTTAAAGTATTTGCTTAAGAATTACCTGGGGCGCTATCTATACTTGCAATTTATAAGTATTTATAAATTTCTTTTATAAACATTTTTATTTATAAAGTAACTAATTTTTATTTGTGAATTTATCCCTGTATTTTTTAGTAAATATTTTATTAATTTCTATTTTTTTGTTCAATCAAATTTGCAATTTTATCTTTAAGAATTGAGAAATGCTAAAAATGCAAATTAACGCCATCTAGGATTAAATTATTAAACTATAACTATAATTGAATCTCTATATCAACTTTATTCCCTTATTTAACACCCTTTAAGTTGTAATTTTCAATATTTTAATAGTTATTCTGCTATTCCAGATAAATACAAATCCAAAAAATCATAAATCATCAAAATCTATCCAGCAGTTCTTGAGTTAAAAATGTTGTAACTAACGAGACTTCCTTATAATTAAATTAAATTAAATTCATATGAAACCAATCAGGAAACTTGGTACAAATACGAAGAAATTAGACTCCCGCTACGAAATTTAACACTAATTAGAAAGTTTCTTATCATTCTCATTGTGAATCGCATCAAAATCAAATGAAACAAAACGCGCTTCCACCGTAATGTTTGCACTCCTGCCGTTTGTGACATACACACACATACACGTCGCAGCGATTTGGGGGACATTGTAGTACATCGTTTTAATGCATCGAATAAATGCGCCGCCTGCGCCTCACGACTAGCAATCATGCGCGACATAATAGCGCAGAATTTAAACGTTGTGTCTAATAACAACAACCGCGTTTCATATTGCGACGCCTGCATTCGCAATGGATTATGGTATGTTGCGCTTCATTGCGTTTCTGATTAAATTCGCCATCGCTTAATGTTCGCGAGCGTACACACGGCGCGCGTATAAATTTTAATACATCGATAACGCGGGTCTAAATTATCCCAACTTAACGTTTATTGGAAACTGGCTGCATTAATGGGAAATTATTAATGAAGCGAAATAGTTTCCTATTACAACGTGTAAGTTAAATATTTTTAATTGACTTCCGGTTAGTGAGTAAATAAATTGAATTTTTTATGTGTTTTTATGCGTTATTTGTGTATAATTATCGAATTTTTAATGTTTGAAGAGTGATGAATTGTCCTTTGTAAAGTTTCATTCACATGGCTATTCTAAAGGTCAATCTAACCATCCCTCAGGGCTTAGTCCACATCCGCCCACTGTAAATTTAGTTCGGTTTGTTTTCCTACGCTACCAATTTGTGTACATAACCTCTACAAAAATAGCACCACATGGATATTGATTAAAATTACTAAAAAAAATCACTAAAAGTATTAAAAATATTAAAAATGTCACTGGTTTTCTCTAAGGATTTTTCAGTTTGACACTTTTTCTACAGCAAAAAGAAAAAAAAATGAATGAAACCGAAAGTTTAGCAACTTGTTGCGATTCGCCCGGCGCTGTTTTTGGTATATTGGATACCTGAACCATCCAGAGAGTGCTTCTACTGATTGCACACGAAGGAGCCAGCTTTCTTCATTTTATTTCGTTTCGTTTGTTGCGTTTATTGCGCGCCGCGCGTTTTTTTTTTTTTTACTTTGTCGTCGTTTGTCGTTAGCTGTGCGGGTGTACAAACTCCGTAATGAAAGCTTTTTCGCTCGGAATTAAAAGATAGGTCTTAATTACGAAGAGTGCAAAAAAACTCTTTCAGAAGTTTGCTTCGAATGTAAAGTAAAATCTATGCACTCAAAGTTTGATTATAATATACATGCAACCGGGAAACAGCGGTGAATTTATCGTGAGCACAGCATAAATCGAGGCAGGTGGATATACGCAAATAAATGAATTTATAAGTGTAACTTGTAGCGCTTTCAGTGCGCGTAGAATTGTTCCTGTTTGCTGTTTTTACGTTTTAAACATTTCGATCCGCCGCGTGCATGAGCTTGCGCTCCAGAATTTATGAGCGTAGCAAAAATACGCGATGGGAAAATAAACTTCTCCACGGTATTTCCACCCGTGGCGGAACAGAAAACGTGGAAGTTCAAATTTGCGTAAAGTAAATACAAACTATTCGTTGGACACACGCCGTAAAGTAACATAAAGTGATAAACAAAATTAAGTTGATAATTTACGTTATGTCGGCTAGACTGTGAAATGTTGCAATCCACTTCGATAAAATAACTTAACGCAACTATATATTCACTGCGCATGCGTAAATTACTTACATAGATATCAACGTGTTCCTCTTCGGGTGTCGTCGCCAACGAAATCTTGCGGTTCGTGGCGTTGTTTGCCGCCATCGCATTATTCGCATCTGCAACAATAACACAACACAATTTGTAACAATACACTTTGATAGAGTAGCAATTACATGCTCATTGAAAAGCACGCGAGTAAATTATTTTATTTACACTATTCTGGCATCGCATGTGCGCGCGGTCGCGTTATTAACGCAACAAACTACGCGGAACGATTCGATTTAATTGGTGGAATGGCGCAACGAAATTAATATTCGCGCAGCGCATCTCGGACGATTTCCAGTTACCCGCGCACATTGTGTTTGCATGCGCAAATTTCCACGTTAATAATCGCTGGAGTGGTTCGTCCGGCGTAGATGTAAACAAGAACATAAAACAAGTCGCTCCTCGAGCAATATGGATCTTATGATTTTAATTACTGTTCGGATCATCGCTACTATTATTAATATTTTCAATATTTGCGCATTGTATCAAGCATTCGTTGGAATACACAACGATTTTAATATATTTTCCAAGATATTTATATTCAACGTCTTTAGGAGACAATTATTATAGGTTATATAATTTTTTTCCGTTTGAATGCACGCAAAGTACGCGAAACACGCGAATGACGTCAAAGAAATAAATTGACAGTGTGTTATTATTTATAAGTATCAAGTTGCAAGGGAATAATTTACAAATATAGCAAATTTAAAGTCGAGAATTACAAGAAATAAGTTCATTCGTGATTTTTATGCAAATACGTGCAGCTAGCGCTATCTGGATTCAAATTATACAACTATAATTATAGTAAAATCTCCATATCAACTTTCATCCCGTATTTTCCACCATTTAAATGATATTTTGAATTCCGCACTACACCAAATTTCCAGTTGAGCTAATTTGAAGATGTCCTGAAAATTTCAACAAAATCTGTCCACTAATTTCGAAGTTTATGAATAACACACATACAATTTAATTTAAACTCTTAAAATACGCGTAAAATATTAAAAATCAACCAAATTTTAAGTTACATATTACAAAATGTCATTCCTTCCTAATTAAATTGTGAATTCTGGCTGAATGTTTGCAATTTGATATCACCTGTAATATCCAGACCACAATTACCACACTACACGTGGAATATAGATACTCCAGCATCCTGAATCGCTTCAAACAGTCACACACAGTTCAATGAATACGTCGGCACAGCGGCCGATTGATTAGAGCTGGCCTCTTGTGTTTGACGCCCAAAACGTGACTGATAATTAGTTTTGATTTAACGCGAATTCTAATTAATGGCCATCCTTCGGCATGTGTAGGATCATCCCTACAGCGACAGGCACTTGTAACTTGACAATATGAATTGAATTCCCAAGCGGAGAGACGATAGAACAAACTAAATCTCTATTTTTATTTTATTATATTTTAACTTTGCTATGTAAAAATAAAAGTATGTTTAGTTTTGAAATGTCGTAAAAGTCTTATTGGTGTAATTTATGACTTGTTTTCTTCAAGTTGAATTAAATTAATTAATATTACATTTTTATAGACTCTTATATCAAATTTATATATTATACTAGAAGAATAAATCAATATTGCACTGCCATTCCAATTATATTAATCTTTTTCAACCCAGTTGGATGAATTGAATGATTGAATGCTATTTTTGAAATTATTTTATGTGCGATTTCATGAATAAAAAATGCTTTCCCAATTCGGAGGCAATAAAATTTAATACAATATTCGACTATTTAAATAACGACTAAACAAAGCAAAGATCTTGATCCGAGCTGCGTTGATATTTCACATCTGATGCCGAAAGAAAGTGACAAGCCAAAGAAACGCCGCATTTCGACGAAATATAAAACGACATTTACGATAACTAACTTTTACGACTTTTTTATAGCCTTATGAAACCGAAATTTTAATTTTAAAGTGAAAATCTACACCGATCGCACAAAGCCGGTGTATTTTTGCTGCCGAAACGAATGCGTGCACAACGCATATCGCCGCCAATTGGTAATTAAAACATATTCAAATGCAAACATTCGAAAACTTCTCTCGTGAAAATCCGAGAGAATTAAAAAATAATAAAACGGATTGTGAAACGTGAATCGTTTTAAATAACGTTATAATCATACGCTATTTTTCTACCTCCCACGTAGTGTTTTGAAAAATGATTGAATTCAAAACTAAATGAAATTGATTCATCGAATAGCATATGACACTCGGCTTTTACACTTTATAATTGCGCAATTAGAAACTGGGCGAGTGTTCATTATTCGGCAAAATCAAAACGTGGTCGAAACCAATCAGTCGCCACTTAATGCACCACTTACATGTCTCTTGATTGCGCTCAAAGCGCGGTCAAAACATTTACGAACAAAGATGTTGCGCAAACGACACATAACCCGCAGCATTTTTCGACTTCCACGCAATTTAAACTAGAAAGAAACAATCACAATAACTCAATTTAGTAATGTCACTTTTCTATATTAAATATTTTTAAATTATCATCCAAAAATATTTTTCGCCCACTTTTAAACAATATTTAACTGCCCTAGAGCTACAAAACATTTTATTGCTTCTTTGCGAGAAAATATGATTCTAAGTAGGTGGGCGAAAGATATTAAACAATTTGTTACACGTTTTTCAAATGCAAGACGCGAGACTAATAATAATTACACACCGGGAATGAATAATACGAAAATTATAATTTCAAGAGTTTGATTTATGAACACTCACAATGAATATCTACGTTTGGATGAAAGCAATAAATCGATCTCAGCTTATTCGGCACTCGAAGGTAGTAAACCCGAGTGATGGTTGAAACATTTAAAAGGCAAACCGACAAGCGATTTATTTGAGTGTGTGGTTTCAACACCTTCGTAATTAATAAACGACCGCATGCCAATTGAATCATTTTTATAGCGACATTAAACAACACGTCATGCAGTCGATGTATACTCGTAGATACGAAGAAAGCATTCGGCGTTCGGTGTTGTGATTCCTCTACTCATGTACGAGTTACATGTGACATGTTTATGCTAATGCATGTCAGCGGGAGTGCTAATCAATAAACTTGTTGTTCTTATGTAATGAATAAATTAAATTTTGGACGTGTGCTCACTACTCACTTCTCAGGAATGATAAAATTGACGAATTTATTAAAAATAGAAATAATCTACAAATGTGGTTTTAATAAAAGTTCAATTATATTTGTGAAGAAAAAAAATGTTAAAGTGAAGAGATACGGCTTGCGGTTGTTTGTAATCCTTCATAGGTAAACAGGAAGCCACGCGATGAGCGGCCAGGGAACAAAATCCCATAAAACCGCTTTATTTAACCGCCCCAGCATTTTAATGCACGTTTGCGGCACGTAATCTACACGCTAGTGTTAATAATTAATAGAATACATGAGTTGAAACCATTAGCAACTGGAAAGCCTAACATGTAAAACAAAATGTTTGTATTTTTCAATTTCAACAATAACAAATTCTTTCATATTTTATTTAGTAATCCAGAAATATCTTTGATAATTACGAGCTAATTCCATCTGCAGCTTTTCTTATAACCCTTGTAATTACATCAGTCTGAAGTCAAATTACAATTTAATTTCCTTTTTACTTTTACTACACTTTTTGCAACCCTGCTCGTATTTGGGATCTAATAAAATTAGTCGTTAATTAATTATATTAAGTTTGTCGCTGCGACTTGCATAAAACATTTTACAACTTCAAAAAACTGCTACGCGTATTTTATGTACAAGTAAAATGTTGTAGTTTATTTGCTAAAATGCAATTTTCATCAATCAACAAGTGCATATAATACCGAAACACAGTGTCAATAATGTGTTGACATTTGAGTATTCATTAATGCGTAATTTATTATTAATTTAACATCAATTTCGAACTGATGCATTTCGCGCGACGTGATGATAAATTGCATGTTAATTTGACGACTATTATCGACAGTTATCGTCATTCTCATTATTGGTTATTATAAAAGATGATTAAACACTGCATTCAGTTTAATTGGCAATTTACACGAATATTCAACTAAATTTATTGACTTTACATAAATACTGTTTTCCAGCTCTTTAATAACACGATAACAATAATAAATCTTCTTATTTTCATCCGTTTGTGAATTAATGTTTTGTGAAAAGTAAGTGCAAGCAATAAAATCGATCAATTAGCAGGCGGCCATTTGATTAATGCGTTTGATTTTAAAGTCCATTAAATCATTAAAAGAGTTACGCAAATTTCAAATCCATTTTGATTTAATTGAAGGCATAAAACGTGTTTCACGACTAAGTTAATGAAAGGAAAAACTCGTTTATTCGTTGTATTCTGTTCGCGCTTGTTAAAAATGCAGATTAAGGCATTATCAATATTTAATTTAAAAGTAACTTATGAATATATTATTATTCTGCAAAAGATTCAAAGCGTTGTTGGATTAGGCCGAAGTCAGCCAGACTACGTAATGTTACAAAGAGGAAAACAAAGGAATATTAAAAGAGGCGGTCTGCGTGATTAAAAATTCTTCCTATTCACAATTTTGTCAGCTAGAATATTATGCATTTTTATATCAAAGTTGTGGGATGAGTAGGCAACTCACTATATTTTTATGCACTTTTTACGCTTGTATTGTAATAATTTTTGCTTAAAAACGAATGTTTTCAACGTATTTCTTTGTATTTCATGCTCGAGTGCTCTTTCTACTTCAAAAAATCTAAAAGTGTTAAAATTAAAACGTTTTTGAAACTCATTGTATTTCTGTATTTCAAACGAAATGTCAAGAATAACGCTCATCATCACCTTGCGCCTTGTTTTGGTCTCTTCAGCAGTGCAGCTTTTGAAATTTTAATGCTGCTTGATGGAAAAAGCACGCAGAAGCAGCAAAAAAACACATTTCGCCCGGCAAGCTTCATCCGGCAACGAGTTATAAAGACATAAAATATAAAAGCGTGAGTGGCCAAAAAATACAGCGACCCGGAGAATGACGAAATTGGAGCAACAACGCAATGAAAAGAGAAATTAAACGAGGAAAAATCAATTACGCTCGCCAAGACTGTTCTACGCTTATCTTATCTTATCTCGCCTTGTCCGTTTCGTGTCGGTGTGGTTGTCGCTGCATTGGAGTTTCACCCTGTTTTGTGTCTCGCGACGCAAATAAAAGAAAGACGTTTCTTATGTTGCAACCCGGCGAAGAGAAAGAAGAGTGGAAGAAAAAGCCGGACTTTATTATCGCGCAACACATGGCCGCAAATTGAGAGTCGATATCCGCTTCGGTCGCTTCTGCCATTAATGCATTAACGAATTAAATTTCGCTCGTTATTGCCGCGCTGCATTTGGACGCGTTTTTATTGGTGATACAAAATGTTTACGGAAATTGCAGATCGGTAATAATATTACCAATAAACAAATGTAGTTCATCAATAAAAAATGCAATAAAATACACCCACACATCCTGTATTTATACTCATTTTGATTAAAAATACAGAAAAATTCAATTTTTGCGTAAAACGCTTGAAATAATTAAGATTTTTTAAAAATTCAACTAAAAAATATTAGATTGTGAACTAAAAATGTAAATTTTGAAGTTTTACGGATTGCATACCCAGAATATTTTCATCTATCGTAATTCAAGCATTTTTATTGATTCTATGCCACATTTTTCATTCAAATAAAATGTAACATTCAGTATATGTAAGTCGCTGTCATGATAATTGCATTCGTTTCGCGGCGGCACTCGCAATTTGCAATTTCGTCGAATAATTCACTCAATTAACCTCGCACGGTAGCCTCACTTTATTCCAGCCGATGCGGCGTCGCTCGCAAATTACAACTGCGATGTTTGTGCAAAACAAAAAGACACACAGCGGCTAATTAAGCATATAGAAAGTAAATTAGTGCATTATCACTATAATTATCCAGCTAATAACACTGACTCAATTATTTTTACATAATAATTTATATTACTTATCAGTTTAAGACATTTAGAAGCATTACTGTTTCGATTTTTATTTGCAGGCCTCCTTACAATCGACAAATCGAAATAAAAAAAATTGCTACTTTACGCTACGTCGACGGGCTTTTCGGGCTTCAGAATTGCGTAACGATTCCAAGGATGCAGCGCAATTACGATGTGATTACATTCGTTATGAAGATTATGACGATGATGAGAAACGCGAACAAATTAAATTTTTTATCTGCGCTGGTATTTTTTACCCGCATTTCATTTTATAAGAAAAAATATCTGATTTAAAAGTACACCAATGAAATGGTGCTAAAAACATCGAAAATTTATCTAGTTAAAAACCGCAACTTAATGTTTATTCATCTAAAATTATCCGCGACAATTTGCGTGCATAATCTGCCAAGTACGGCGCTAAAAACTAAAATTAAGATTCATCGATTTATCCACTGCAAAATTTTTGCATGCTTTGTAGCGCAAAGATTAATTATGTGCTCGGAATGACCCCGGGGTCGAGGAGCAAGTGTATAGCATGTCACAGGTTTGAACCAGCGCGATCCAGCCGATCAATCTTGCAACTCAATCTCATCTTCGGAATCAGTTGCGGCGGCCGCGCGATGGGCGATGGTGGTTATTGAGCGGACGGCAAGTGCGACAAGTGCGTTCCGAGCGGCTGGTGCGGCCGGCCTAGAGAGTCGGTTAGTGGCACTCGGACAAGTTGACGTAAATGGGAAAATTACAACTTTGATTCGTGTTTGCTTTTCGCGATTGCGCAACGCTTCAACAAGCGAGCAGCGAGCAACGATCGCTTGAAAAGTAAAAATTCCTACTCGTATCATCAACATCAACATGTGAAGCGGTTTTTTTTATAAATAAAAGTTTATTTTAAATTTAATTTTTAATGTAATCATTAAATTCCTTTTTTGCATTTTATAGTTTTATCATGTTGTGATACATTTTTAAGGTCTGCAACAACACGATAAAAATTTTTGGTAATATTAAAACTCAAATTTTAATAAAACAAATTATTCGATCATAAATTGCTATTAGAAACATGATAAAACATCAAAGAGACTCTATAAAATGTATATTTTCATCAAACAACTTTTCCTGATTGATTAATCACTTAAAAACCAATGAAAATACCATAAAATATGTTAAAACACGTTTTTCTTCAAAAGTAATGAAGCAATTTAGTAAATTTTAAATATTTTGTAAATATAATTATAATTCTTCTTAATTTTTAAGTAAATTTAACAAAAATCTAATTTTACAAGAAATTTTATTTAAAATTTACTAAAAATTGCTTTCAATCCAATTTTGAAACAAAATCTTTAAACAATTCACATTCAACATTGAATAACTTTAAATTTTTAAATTGATTTAGCAATAATTTAATGATTCCATGCTTTTTAATGGCGCACAAATAAGAAAAACTATTTCGGTCAGCCAGGGCCGTAAACTGCGGAACGTGCCCCGAGCACAGTCGTTTCACCACGTTTTCCAGCCGACCGTAAAAGTTTACGCGCCGACCATTGACGCAAGTGCGGTTGATTATTAAGTTACTATGACAACATAAACTAAACATTCACCAGGCACCGACAATTATAGTTTCACCTTCCACTCACGTCGCTGCCACCGCTGCGACCGGGGCACGTTTTCCAGGAAATATTACGACCGTATAAAGAGAGGAAAGTGATAGAAAACTAAATTGAAATTGAATCAACGAATATTAGTAAGCTGCAGTAACACAATGGAGTGGCATTCATAATTGTGCTGCCATAATAGGTTTCATTAAGGACCAGAGATTCTATCAGTGTCGAAAGGATATTATTTCAATGTGGCAAACAATAGATGAATGGTTTATTTGTCTTGGAATTTATTATTGTTCTATTTTTGTATCTTCATTTGTTGTTAAGGAATGTGCAAATTAGTCAAAATGACAAATGTCTAATTTTAGAATTGTTTTTGTCATCGATGTGAGTTAAAAAAATTGATTAATGTTTGTGAAGCTTTCACGGATATACCATTGAAGTTATTTTGATGAATTCGGGTATAAGAATAGGTTAAACCTAGGAAAATAAAATAGGATTCTTTTTATAGCAAAAATTTTACTGAAAGGATGAGAAATAAGGGATGAAAGTTTATATGAAGATTCAATCACAGTTATAGTTATATAATTCACTCCCAGATGGCGCAAAAGTGCATTGTAACCATTTATCATTTTTTAAAATTAAAATTGAGAATATTTTCGCCAGATAAAAAATAATTATGCTATTAATTATTAAAATCTACGCAGGCAAACACTAATATTAAATAAAATCGCAAAATTTGTTAGTTTTTAATTAAAATCAAAAAAATCAGAATTATGAAGAAAATTTGTTGCTTTTGCATAGAATAATCCAATAAAATGTTTATGAAAAATATTAAAATATAACCTGAGAACATAAACCTGTTGTTGAATTTTCTCAAAATTTCCATGAATAAACCAAAAATATGAATCCCTTACGTGAATTTTTAAACCATTGTTCATTTCTCTTATAATTAATACATTTAAGTACAGCTCAAGTATCATGCGGCTAAAGTTTAAACGCTTTTCGCTTGTTTGGCGTTGTGTCGCTGTTTGCGCTGTGCGCGCACCAAAAAAATAAAAAACCGCAAGCACACATGTGAAAAAATTACCATTAGCGCTGACTGCGGCGTTATCGTTGACGTTGTGCTGCTGGTGATGATGTTGTTGCTGTTGGCTGTTGTGTTGACTTTGGGATTTGTCTATGGCATTATCATAGACTTGCTCCATTGTTATCGGTTCAATGATAGTCATCGTCCGTACGCGCGCACAGCGATCATTAGTTCCGTTCAATTGCGCTCGCAATATTAATATATTTTTTTTTATTATTATTGTTACTTAGCGCAAGTAATGCCGCACACAAAAATTAATCAAATCCACGCACGCACATGCTTTCACTATCACACACCTCTACATTATTCCACTGTTTGCTAGAAACAAAAAATAAATATTTTTAAAACACTAACCAATTAACCTTAGGTGTATTTTTGCGTTAACTAATTCATTGCAAAAATAATTTCCAACGTCGAAGTCGTAATTTTAATTTTCAGGACGCGTCGACGGCCGCACGTACGGTGCGCAGACGGGTACTACACGCGCCGCACGAATATGTTAACAATAATTATAACGTAACAACAAATTCGTCGCTCGAACGTAGAACGCGCTGCTTTGCTTTTTTTCGGTCGGCTGTATAACGCAATTGTACCGAGAGAGCATGCGGCGCACGGTGAATAATTGCGCTCGCTAAGCGTTTCACCTTAACATTATTTGTTTTGTTTATATTCTGAAACGTCTCTTATTTGTTGAATAACCAGCGCATTCAGCGCACTAATTAATTTATCTTTAAGTGAATTTTGTAATTAGGAAAATTAAACAAGCTATAAATAAAATAATCATTAAATCACAAAAAGTATTTTCTATCAAATAATTTTCTTACAAAATTTATTTTTTATTAAATTATACGCCAAATTGTTAAAGAATTTTGTTAAAAAAATTATTGCAATCAAAGTTATACACAAATAAAATTAATTTCAATAAAAAATCATAAATTTCTCTGTAACTTTTGATTAAATTATGTTAAAAATATAAAATCGATTTATTTAGATTCAAAATTTAATTCTGAGTGAATTTATATTAAACATTTTATAATAAAGTAAAAACTGTAAATTATACCTTGTAAATGATTGTTATTTCACGTTGAAGATGCGAACGCGACTGACAAGCTTCATAGCAACTGATTTTCCAACCACCCACGACGAGAGATAAAAGTATCAGCCATCGCGGATGAGCAAACTAATCGAAAATTCCGATAAGTGCGCACAATGCTCGATAATGAACTCATACGCAGGATAAATCCTGGCGCGGTGTTAATCAAGCCGTCGATATCAAAAATTTTGCGCTAAAAAACTCGACTTTAAGGATGGTTTAATCCGCATATTTATCAGCACGCGTTTAATTTTAATTTTTACCAAATAAATCCCAAATAAATCCAAGCTTAATTTGTATTAAAGTATTGAAATAACTTATTAAAACCGATATCGTACCCGGACCTGCTGCAAAAATAAAAGACCCGACGAATTCACTCTCTGATAAGATAAAGACCGCAAGCGATTTTAGTCGTTTTAAGCGCGCGTCGCGTTCTTATGCATATCAAGCATTTTTTTGGTTAATAAATACACTCTTACTATTTTGTGTCATGTTGCCACATTATTCCAACCTGAAGCACGTGCATGTGAATGCTGTGTGTATGCATGTGAGTAACTGCACTAATTTTTAATTCTTTTCACGAGCTGTTACGCGGCTTGTTAGCCTCGATCGATGTGTAATAATTGTCGCGCTATCGGTCACGATCCGCCGAGTGCGAGTGTCCATCGACGGACACACTGCCGCGCTGACTGACTGACGAGCTGATTTGTGGCAGGCGAGAGAGTCCGCGGAGAGTCGCCTTGCGATTATATTACTTGCGAGAAACAACCAAGTAGTCACTGACCAGCTGCATGCAGGCGGAGCACATGAGTAGCTCAACGTACACCTATGAGAGATTGAAACTGAGACACAAATGGACACAAAGAAAGTAAAACTTCCAATGTTTTTCAAATTAAATTTAAAATGCGCATGCGCTATAAATGACAGCTTTTTGTATACATTAACCCAACTTTTGCTTGTTTTTTATTAAGTTTTGGACGGGTTGGATACAATCTTGTTCTTTAAAGTGATAATCGTAGTTTCTTACTACAAAGTTTTTAGTATTTAATATACGCAGGCGTTAAAATTGACAGTATTGCTATATATACCTACATTAATCTAACTTTTGCTGTTTCTTGGTAAGTTATAAAAGGTTTGGATGAAATATTGTTTTGTGAAGTAAAAATCGAGGCTTCTTGCCAGTGTTTTTACCAAAATAATTATGCGCATGCGCTAAAAATGACAGCACTGTCATATAACCCTAACTTTTACTGTTTTTCTGTTCTGTTTGAAAAAGTTTGGCTACAATATTAGTCTTCGAAGTGAAATTCGTAGCTTCTTACCACCTGTTGCGATTGCCTCACAACCGCAAGCCGATGAAAACTGAAACATGCTGCTTTCAGCGTAAGTATTCTCGATGATCCAAGTATCAGACAACTTAATAAATCCAATCTCACGCATGTGCTTGTTACCGCCCATGGCTTATAATAATTCTTGCACGTTGTAGCCCACGAGTAGCATAACATGTGTAACATGTAGCGAAACACAAATATTGCGGCTTGCGCAAGCTACGACATTGCGCATGTAGGTACTGCAGCGAAGGAGTGGTGTAAATAAATATTTACCTCAAGTGCGTCGCGTCACGTCAGGCTCGGGAATGGAATAATTAATTAGCTTCTTCGCTGTGTTGATTCGTGAGGGCACCCGACACGATGGAAAGTCGAGTCCGGCGAGTCGCGTGTTTCGCCGGTGTTTGATAACAATACCAGCGTCGAGTGGACGGCGGTATGAACATTATGCGATTGTTAATCGTCAACATGTCAACGTAATTGAATTAGTTTATTCATAATATTAGTGATATTGTAATATGAATAATGACTGTGTATTAACGTCAAGTATGTGTAAACAATACTTGCGCTAGTTTTCTTATAGCTACGTCGGATATATTTCATTATTAACTTGAAAAAGTTTGAAAAAGTTTTTAAAACAAAGATATTAGTCAAAGAAAAACTTACCTCGTTTGAGTTTCTCATTGTTGTCGTTTTTCTTGAAGGTATTTGGTTGACCAACGCTGGAGCGATGAATGTGCTCAAAGAGCTGGCTGGGGGAGCACCCCATTAGACGCGCGGGCCTCCGCCGATGCTGCGGAAGCTGGGCGGCTGGTGATGATGGACGGACGCGCACCCAAACAATATGCGACGCGCGAATCGGTTAATTCACGAAACCGACATGCCGATGCTGATGTATTTTTAGTGTCGCCACGGCCGTGACCGCCGCACCGTGCCGCCAATCAATTAATTGTTGTTATTTTTATTTACGTGCGACATCTCCGCGCATCGATTGAGATGCACAATGCGACACTTTGCAACAAATGTGCGTTTGAAATATTCGACGCAATTTAATGGTAATCAGTTTAATTTTATAAAATAATATGTTTGATAACAAATTAGTTTGCGTTAGTTTTTGTTAGTGTTTTTCAAAGCGTTTTTCACGCGACGAATTAATCGAGTGTTGTGACGGCGCGCGCGAGGACGACCACGTCGGCGGCGGCGACGAATGCGATTGCGACGAGCGCCTGTTGATTCTCGAGACGGGAGCGACGCGGCCGCCTCACAAGAATGTGCAGCGACGTCGGGACGGCGGGGGCGGTGGGTCGGGGGCGGGCGTGCGCGCCGCAACGACCGTATCGACGCGCTTCGGCTAGGAATTTTTGGACGCGGTGAAAATGCGTTCGGTCAATGCGGCCTCTTTTATATTCAGCATTTTCCAACATCAAACAAAACATTGTTTTGTTTTCAAATAATACAGAGCGTGCAAATATTTAGATAAATTATAATATCTAATATACATTCAAATTTCATACAAATGAATTTTTAAAATTGTATTATTGTATTTAAATTTAATGAAAAGAAATTTGTTTATAAATTTTGTGGAGTTAGTTGAAATTATTAGATTTTTTTCATTTTGCATCAAAATTTAATGAGGCGGATCAAATATATGTAATCTCATACATAGATCAACGTTTGAAACTAAACTATATTATGATTACAGGAAGAGAATGATATAATTTTAAAAAATTTGTAAAACAATGGAATTATTCATGCAATCACAAACGTTCTCTACACATTTGATATAGGCAACCCAGCAAACACGCACAAATTGTTTTGTTTGTGTCATATCTGTCATTTGACTTTCAGAGCATCGCTAGCTTGATAAACCTCCAAAATATTATTCTCTAATGTTTTACAATTTAATTAAACACAACATTGAGCCTAACACGCTGCTGAACATTGTAAGTAATGAAAACTGCACTAATATAATCAATTTATTTGATTTAATATGCTCTTAACATCAATTTACAGATATTGTTATTGATTGTGGTGTCATCTTGGTATCATGCAATAGTCTTGTCGCGATTTTTCAATAAATCTTGTTTGAATAATTGAAATTAAATTTCAAAATGGCATTTTCATCAGATGCACAAGCCGCACAGCAAGTGCAAGATCGTTTAAATGCTCTTTACACATTGGTGCATGAAGTTGAACAAAAACGCCAACAGAGTGAAAATGGCCTTATACCTATCATGAAGATGCAAGATGAGAAAACACAGCACAATCAGGTGAGTTCTCTGATGTCTCTTCCACACTCACAAAATATTGGTATGCATTTTCCAAAGAGGTAGCAATAACCTCGTAAAAATACTGTGCTATTTCTATTACTCCTGTCATCCCGACATTCTCCTGAGTAGCTCTAGAATTTGAAATTGTTTTAGTGTTATTCTATTATTTCTTTTGTATATACTTACACTATCCACATATAAACAACCATGAAATAATAAGAATAAAATTATTATAATTTTGTATTCCATGTGAATTAATTTGCAAATGCCATTAATTTGCAAATTTGCAAATTTGCAAATGTATCTGTCAATTTTTAAATGTTTGCCTAATTTTCCAGTCAAAATTGAAAGCTCTATACAAAGCAGCACTGAGTCACGCTGAACAAGAAGAAGAACTTCTGCGCGAGGCTTTAGAGAAAATTGTGGAAATTCGCAACATAAAGAATGAGCGCCGTATTAAATCACGCATGGGCGGTAATAAACAAATGATGCGTAAAACATCGTGCTTCTCGATGCTTCAAAACCACGCGGAAACATTACCGTTGTATGTTGGTAAACCGGGAGAGAAACCACCGCCACTTTGCGGAGCTATTCCAGCAGAATCAAATTATACAGCTAAGGTAAATAATAGAATAAAAATCACTTCTAAATAAATGATTAAACATTCTTTAACCTAGGTTGGCGATATGGTTGCAACATTTGTTGATACTGCTGACATGAATGATTGGATTCTTGCTGAAGTAGTAAGTTATCAACACAGTACTAATAAGTATGAAGTAGATGACATACTGCTGGAGCAAAACCAGAAAAAACGCCATACAATCAGCAAGAAGTTTGTCGTACCTTTGCCTTTGATGCGAGCGAATCCTGAAACTGATCCAGAAGCTCTATTTCCGCAGGGAACTATTGGTAATTTATATCTTCAATTAATATTTTTCATATTTACTGAAAATATACTTACTTCTGCAGTTATGGCTTTATATCCTGGTACATCATGTTTGTACATTGGTGTTGTGCGCAAAGCGCCCCAAAAGCATACGGATGAATACGAAGTATTATTCTACGACGAAAACTGCACGAAGGGTTACAGCTGTCCGATGTCGGTGGCTCAGCGTTACATAATTGCCGTGAAGCAGAAGAGTAAATCATGACAGAATCAATCGGATGCGAATTCCGAACCGGATGAAATTAGTTTCTAATGATAACACAACGTTTGATAACTTTATTTTTATTTCTTGCACAAGTTATATCATATAGGCATAGACAATTCGGTTACGTTTCTCTGTTTTTAATCCTGGTCAGGTCGCAATTGCAGAAAAAGTCGTAGCATGTACCGAAAATGAAACAGAAACCACGCATGATTATACGTGGATCTTGAGAAGTGGGCTGGGCCGACTGCTAAGGTTCCAAATGAATTATTTTAATAAATAACATGCTTGGTTCTTTATAACATAGAATACTTACTATAGAAACATTGATGAGCAGTAAAAAGAGTGAAACGAACGTCGCCATCATTATACTTGAAACTACGCGTTAATAATGTCGAATTTGCTTATGCATTCTTAAATGATTTGATATTGGTGTGATTCATATGTTTTATGTTTTGAGTAAATTCTTTGACAATAGGTAATTAACTTTGTTTGCGATAATTTACGATACCAAGTAATTATTAACGGCGAAAATGCTGCTTAGTTGCTTTAAGTATTTCTTTTAGGTGCTTGAGTTCGCAGTCACAAAGGAAATTGTAACATTGCTTAAAAATGAAACAATATCCAGCCAAGGGTGATGTTTCGACACTGTCAGAGTTAGGATTTTGCAATACGACCGGTGAAATCTATAACAACAACATAACAACTTAAATTAATAACAGTATTGTTTTATTATCTTAAATATATTTACCATTAGCGATATAATCAATACGGAGAACAATATCTGTAGTGATCGTGAGCTCGACATTTTGAATTAAGGCGGATTCAAGAATGAACGTGTAATGCGGTTGCATACCTTTCTTAAGTATGGTGACACTGACAGTTGGCAACCCTGTGGGAGTTCACCGCACCGCTCGTTTCTTCATGACACGGCCGCTTGGATTTTTGGAAACACCGGCTTGAAGCATCATTTTGCTACACGCGAATCAATTTTACAAGTTTCGTTACTAGACTGAACGTAGGTCATAAGTTATTCGTAGGTGAGTATTTACACATTTGTGCACAGCTATCACGTGCAGCTCTCTTGAAGATTGCATTCATTTTTATAAGTTTGACGCGTCCCAGAAACTAACCTACCCGCGATGGCGAAACAACTAAGCGTGTTGTCGTTTTTAGGTCATGGCTGATAACGAAGATCTAGGATTAGGCGCCGAAGACCAGTTGGATTCGCTGGACGATAAAAATGGTATCATTGACGAATCGATGCTGAACGACACAGACGTCGATGGCGGCGGCGGCGATGACCCAGAACTGGAGGCAATAAAGGCCAGAATGCAGGAGATGGAAGAAGAGGCAGAGAAGTTGAAGCAGTTGCAGACTGATTTGGATAAACAAATGAACATGGGTAGTCCACCTGGTCTCAGTAAGTTGGACTTTGTTGTATTTGAACTCAATTACAGAATTTATTGCAATTTACAGCTAGTCCTTTAAATATGTCTATTGAAGAGAAGGTAGAAGTTGATAATAGAAGTATTTATGTGGGCAATGTGGACTATGGGGCTACTGCAGAGGAACTTGAGCAACACTTTCATGGCTGTGGATCAATCAACAGGGTTACAATCTTGTGTAACAAGTTTGACGGTCATCCAAAAGGGTTTGCATATATTGAGTTTGGAGATAGGGATGCTGTGCAAACAGCCATGGCTTTGGATGAGTCATTATTTAGAGGCAGACAAATTAAGGTGAACTATTAAGATGCCCTACAGAAACAAAAAAAATAATAGAAAAATGTAAAAAATTTGTTTTGTTATCTTAGGTAATGTTAAAAAGAACAAATCGTCCCGGCATGTCATCGACGAATCGCCCGCCGCGTGGGCGTGGATCATTCCGTGGAGCTCGAGGAACGACGCGTGGCTTTTACGGCAGTTTTCGACCTTTACGAAGGCCAAGGTAGATTAATCCTACTACCCTAACCCGCCAAGATAGCGATTTTATCTGGCTTAACTCAAAGTTATTCGAAATTCTAGAAGCTACGCCCGCCGAGGTGGCTACTACGCACCATATTAACACTCGTACGCGGTTCTATTCCAATCCGAGGAGCCCTTCATCACACCCACGCCGACAGCATTCCAGTGCAGGTTTTTATGCCTTTCACTGTTTATTTCTTATACAGATCATTTCTAAACAAAAAACAAACAAGTTCGAACGTACACGCTTTGATCAGAGAGAAAAAAAGAAAGAAAAAAGGATCTGCTCGAAAAAAACATACCAACTAGAAGCAGCGCTGCGTTAGACATAGACATAAGCACTAAAAAAAAAAGAAAAAGATTATTGACAGAAAAAAAAAACACAACAAAAACGCAGTTAATAACTAAGACAAAAATTAAGGTTAGAATTCGGTTGGATGTGATTGAGGGATAGGAATTGTATGTGCGTGTTTGCGTGAGTGGAGTAATGAATGAGTGTGAATTTCATATTTACAACAGTAATCGAGATGAGTTAAGAGCTTAAATCTATTGTATAATGGAGATGATATTATTTCGGTTCATTTACAGAACTACATGCGAACGCACTGCGCGAAAGCTGTGTTCGATGATGTGTGTTGAACATTATGCCACTACATTATTAATTGTTCATAAGCTTGCAGGTACATCGTCTCCCACTACTAGTAGATGGGTTCTGCTATCGTTATTTTTTATTTCATGTTTTTATTTTTATTTGCATTACGTTACCTCCTCTTTATTATATTATACAGCTTAAAAAACGAAAATCTAAAAAAAAGTACTGGTAATTGTATAAAAAAGAAAGAGACAAAAAAAAAACGTAAAATAGTGCAGTTACATTAAGTTACTTTGCAAAAAAAGAAGGGAAAAAACTTTGTAAAAATAAGCAAAAGAGGTTTAGTTACAAAATTTTGATGTCTTATACATGCGTAAAATATTCAACACAAAAAATACAATTTCAAACAAAAAAGATCTTAACTGCGGTATAAAAGTACTCATTTGTGTTTTTATTAATTGTCACCATATTCCCATGTGTTAATTTACAGAGTCTGGTACATACACAAATTCCATCATTGTATGATGCATTGCCTATGGTGAATATACATTTCTACATTTTACAGCATTTCAGAGATAGTGTGTTTATTAAAATGTATAGTTAAATTTCAGTGGGGCCCATACACAATTGTTTACACCATTTTTTGTCACACAAATGATACGCTGTTGATATATTCTGAATATTCTACTCGATCCAACACGAAACAGTAGCATTCAGAATAACTAGCAACTTTCATCTGATTAATAAGCTCAATTTCAACGCCAGCGAAGCGTAGCGAATTTATGCCGCCGTCCGTTCCTTTCCGAATGACTGCATTCGCAATGTCAAGCTCAATCGACATCATGCGCCTATGAACTTGACACTGGAAGACATGTAGAAAGAAGTAACACGAATCTGCATAATGTGAAACTCTACGATCACACAGGAATTATTTTCTTCACGCTGTTTACGACCGTTTGAAGCGTATTGGAGTGTTTGAAAGCTTTTGAAAATATGGAAAGTGCGATACCCGTAAAGTTGCACGGCGCTATCACGATAGCTGCATACCGTTATTGCGTGGTGGCTCTTTTAATGTGCGCTATAAATATGTATAAATAAAATATACATTTACAGGCTTAAATGTTTGTCAATGGAAACCAGCAGCGAGTTCAGTGATGAACACGCTAAACATGGCACGGTGAAAGTAGAATTGTGTTTATGGACTTACCTATGCACATATATACATGATGTGTTAGGAAAACGTAGAGTTAAAATATTATTTTAATTAATTTATCGCATATTTGGTAATCCGCTTTAGTTAGAGCGAAAATTTAAAGTGAATCCTTCAAATTTACTAGTTTCAAATGAGTTTAAAGCGGATTTACTTAGCGAAATTAGTTTGAGTTAGTATTACTTATAGCTGTTACTTAAATTTTATTCCTTTTTTAGGTTTTTAAGCATTGTTGACGCTTCAGTGAATTTTATTCAAGTTTTACTTTAGTAGAATCTACTTTTATTATCATAATAATTTTCATTTGACTTGTAGATTTTTAATGAAAGGTGAAACCAAATTTTTGGCTGTTTAAATCAAAATTAATGAAGCAATTAACTTGATTTGTCGCCCGAGTGGCATGCATTAAATCCTAATTATCACCGCTGCGATGAAAGTCACAATCGAAATACAGATAAAAGGAAATTGAAACTGGAGCCGAATCTCACAACGAGAAAAGGGAAAGTCAGACAATTATTTCGATGTTTTGTCTAGATAATTTATGAACACATGTACCACACACAACCTATGAATACATCTAAATGTATTTACAATGTAGTAATGTAGGGTAATTCACATTTAATATTCGGATTGTTTCGAACCTGCTGGTGAAAACCTTCAATCACCAATTTTAATACGTATACTCTGATTCAAAACACTCATTAACCCTGAAAATCGAAATTCATTGACATTCTGTACCATATACCACAAGCATCAAGCATGTTCTGAATGTGAAACAAGGATACAACTAGTTAAATCAACCGTTCTGTGGAGTTGTGAACATGACTACGGAGAAACACATCTAGAAATAAAAAAAAATTCAAATGCGAGCGATAATCCTTGACACCTATACATCGGTTGAGCATAAAAATCAACGTCCACGGTTCATTTTTATCTCGGCTTCATTGATCACACATCTAAACCGCGATTTAAGAATGGAAATAATCACGTAATTAACAATTTGCAAAGTTATTTAAATACAGCTTCACTTACATACGAACGTTGAGACGTGGACCATGAATCATTATATGTCCTTAAATTCGGTGGAATTCACCGTGTTGGATTGAAAGGCGACTTGAAACAAGAACCAGATATTTGTGACCCAAATTTAAACGCAGAGAGAACTGCACGGATCAATCGTAGCAAGCAGATATAAAGGAATATAAATATTCTCAATAATCAACATTTTATTTATTTTTTATTTTGCATTTCTTGTATTTTATCATAACATTTGAAGCAATAACATGTTATTACCACGTTTACTTTTATCATTTTTAAACACAACATAACTAAAAAAAAACATCAACAAATTTCGAAATATCAAACGCACCACCTCGCAATATTCCATCGTCAATTATAAAATTGTAAAATAAATAAGAATCCTTCCACACATATTTGCGGCTTATCACTTACATTAGGAATTGAAGGAGTTTACAAAGAGATACACATTAAAACATAAAATATCGTAATATTTAAGTTAATTTTAAAACGTTGGGATCATAAATAAATTAAATAAGTGTTAGAGAACGCGAGTGTCACGTAAAGAGTACCGTTTACGTATTTATAAACATTTGATCATAATAATGATCATGTAAACAATTAGTCAAGAATAATTAAACTAAAATGAATGATTTAAATAATAAATAAGAGAAAATGATAACATTAAGGCAACTTTTGAGGGAATGTTGAGATAATCTAAGCCTACTGGACGGAGAGTTTTATACTTAATTGAAGCCATGCATAATAAGATTTAAATAAGCAGCCTGCATCGACAGTATGCGTTGGAAATTTCCCTTCATGCTTTCTAATTATTTAGTTTTCCATGAAATTCATTCATTAGGTGTATAAACGCGCGCGCTTCTTTCGATCCAGCACGCACGCACTGCTTTAGATATACAAATTAACATATTGACGCTCGGGTTATAGCAACTTGTTAAATTTTTCAAGGTGAAAGTTACTTCTAAACCATGCGCGAAACAAAGACGCCGCGTATCTTGAAAAAAGTCGCAAACAACAGAATTGAGGTCAAAATGTAATTTATCAGTTTATTGAATGGTTCGCGAAGATTTAACTTTGAAGGGTTCGGATCGTACCCGTTGTTCGGTTGTAAGAAATAAGAAAAATGAGCAAACGAAAAGAAAAAAGAACGGAAAAAAACGCCACGAGAGAAATCATTTCGACCGTGTCAGACTTCCGATCATTCCAATCTCGTGAGTGAATAATATTCAGTGGATATGCGATTCGCTTACGAGTAGATCGTCCCCAGCGAAGGGCGATGCTGACGGAACCCCTTGGAGCCATCGGGGCCCTTCGGCATACGCACCACGTTCTCGTTCTGGAACGCCATACTGTTGCTGCGGGACCGCGGGGAACTGACGTCCGACGCGACGCTGCTGGTCGACAAGCGTCGCGGGACGTACTGTTGGTATTGCTGGCCGGCGGCGGCGAGCGCCGGTGGAATAGCGCCCAAAACGCCGCAACCGCTAATTGAAGACGCCGCCGAACTTGTCGAGCTGTTGCTCACACGACGTGGAATAAACAGGCTAGACTCACTCGAGTCACGGCTGCCGTATGAGAGGCGGCGCGGCATAAACATAAAGTTAGCCTCGGTGCTGGAGGCGGACAGACGGCGTTGGAGCCATGCCACTGGTTCGGTACACTTGGGTGGGTAGTTGGAGGAGCCGCGACGCATCCGCATGCGCGGATCCGCCCTCAGCTTATCCTCTGCCTCCGAGCTGCTGGGACACGTGGAGCATTCGGTATCAGTGGGCGCGTAATTACGAGCTTTCTTCGCTTGCGTCTTCTTCTTGCGCTCGGGATGCGGAACGGCGTTCAGCTCGTAAACCTTTAGTTGTTCGTAGGTGGTATTCAGTTGTTGAGCAGCACGTGCGCTTTCAGAGTTGACAAATTCAACGAGGGCAGTTACGACACCCGCCAAGGAAGGGTTCTTGTTGATAAACTGCCTCACATCTGCGGGTATCGGATTGCCGGGTCTTAGAATCCTAATGAGCGAAATTTCACCGCAAGCGCGGAAGAGCTCAGCAACATTTTCTATAGTTGGTTTTTCAATTGGTAAATTAATGGCTACCACTGTACGTGATGGGGTTGTCTCGTCATATTGCGGGAGCGGATCAAGTCTACGCAACTTAGTACCAGCTTCATTGATCTCCAATTTAGTAGATCTTTCAAGAGCATGCGCCACAACGCGCCAGTCCTTGGTGATGTGCTTGACGCGCTTAAAGCTGGAGATCAATTTCAGGGAGACGTAACCCTCCTTGTTGCGCTTGACGTGCTTGAGCAGAAACGCGTCTTTGGTGATGTTAGCATCAGAGAAGTAAAACTCCACCTGCTGGACAATCTTGTCAGCCAGCTCCTCCGACGGCGGCGTGAAGAGCTGCTCCGACACTTCGGGCGTCACTTCACAACCAGAATCTTTACCGCCGCCACTCGAACCAGTGTCAGAGGCACTGTCACTCAGATCAGCCATGTGCGCACCTTCATCTTCATCCTTTTCATTCTCAACGCCCAACTTCTTTTTATTATCAAATGATAACGAGACGTCGCTATCGATGCTAGAAATACTGTCGCGTGTTTCAAGGCATTTCGGTGGTGGCGGCGAGTAGCTATCGCGCTTTTCTTCCATAATCACCACCGCCTCCATTGCCGCGCTAATTTCCTCTAGTGGTTCAGGCATTCTGGAACAATATCTGCAACACAACAATTACAACCTCTTATATTTCATGCGCAGTATAGTTTCACACACTCAAATTATTTTATTTATTTTATTCCGTAATTAAGGCGCAAAACTCAAGCGAAACTCGTGAAAGCGCATTGAATTCAGAGCGCGCGTGGACGACGCAGACGCGCTCCAACAATAATAATAGGAGCAAGTTTCTAATGAAATTAGGCACACGTGAATTTCAACAAAATTGAACGCATTCAGCGCGTTTTATACATGACAAGATTTCACTTAGTAGGTACATATTTATAACACTCACACCAATCACCAACATGTATTATACATGCGCAAATAAAACGAAAACGCAAACAATCGACACACACGCGCTCCGAAAAAGCATTACAATTGCAATCAGCAAATTAGCAATTTATTCCGAATTTATTTAGCATAATAACTGCGCAACAATGATAATTGTCTTGTTTTCAAACTTTCATTTTTATATACGAATGTTGCTAGGATTATTCATGCTAATAAAATTTCATTTGATAAACAACCAAAGTCAATCACATCATTTGAATGCGCAGTTTTCATCGTCTTGCATTAATGTCATTCCATGAACTACAAACATTAGTAATACACGACATAGATCTCATTAAAGGTCGACAAATCTCATAATGTCATATTGATGTAGATGCACGAGTACAGAGAACTCGTAATTCTTAATGTAAGTTGAAGTAATAATATTTGCAATTGTGTCATTATCCAACATAAATTAAATCAGTTGATATATGTATTGTGCTCATGTCGTGAGGATCAAGGTTATCAACCATCAGAACACAATTAATTAGACATTTAAAAGTTCTTAAAATAAATCCGAAAAAATTAATTTTTTTCACAAATTTTTCTTTAATTTAGTAAGAAAATGCGTAAAATGATTTTTTATGGTTTTTAACTTTCCTGGAATAATCTGTTTACTGTTTTTTGCATATAATCTCAATTGTTAATAATTCCACGAATATATTTCTATGTTCTAACAAATTAAAGTTAATTTTCTGCGCCATCAATAATACGAATTCATTCAAATATCAGCAATAACTTTACTTTTAGTTCACGTGTATGCAAATTTAGTTGTGGTGCATTTATTGCTCATAAAATGTGTTATTGTTTACTGTTTTGAAATCTAATACAGACCGGTAGTACGTAAATTTCCCGACTCAGAAGATATCCTCGGAAATATCAAGGCAAATTACCCAAGAACAAAATGTCGTCTATAAACATAACAATTTTACTACTCGAACAAATGTACGCGGACATAGCGAGCGCAATTGCCGGCATGCATTTCAAATGTTTAAACTTTACAATAAACAAACGATTGCAACTTCCGCACGCATTACCTACTCTCGAAACAGTACGCTTGATAGAAATTAGCATCTTTTCTCACGTGTCTTTCTCGTCTAATGAGTGATGCAGAACAAAAAGAAGCAACGGTATATTTTACGATTTTATCTATGCCAATGGCCGACTCACGACGCCACATCGCCATTGCCACGAACAACAACTCACTATATATTTCTTTTAGTGTTTAAACTTGATTAACACTCAAGCCAATTAAAGTTAAACGCATAAAATGTATGTTTTTCATACCTGGTGTAAATGCCAAAGTCTTCAACTTTCTTCGCAAGCTCTGCAAGTAAAATCTCTTCCTCCCAGCGCGAAAAAAGCCGACGACTCAAAACCGCGTAACCGATTCCAAAACAAACAACGATTTTCTTAAGTCTAGTATCACAATTTGTAATTTTTCGCCACGCTTACAAAATCCCAAAAATTATATATCAAATAAATATCACTGAATCGTTACGTCTCCAACTGGAAATTCAATCGTCGAAAAAAGTTGTTCAATTCTTCAGTTTCAAAGATGTTATTAGAGTTGTTATGGTTGGTCGTTCGTACAGCAAAAGTCCTTTACACGCAAATCCGTGCGATGATCACACGCATTGCCACCGCGTTCCCAAAAACCCGTCGGGAAGAGAGTCCAGTTCCAGTTCTTAACCAGCGCGCGAGTTATCTTCGTGTTTATATCTGTGTGTATGTATGGTGGTCGGAGGAATTGGGTCACAAGGAACACGTGGATGCGCTACTGCCACGACTCGAACGTCTGGTGACCTAGCTTTCTACTGTACTAAACGTCGGCGCTGTCCGCCGCGCTCTTTTATACCGCGACCGCGACTCTCAACTTTTTTCGCGGGCAGGTGCGCCCGTGCGTGTGTGTGTGTGTATACCGTACCGGATGGTTTACAATGGCCGCGACGTCACTGTGATATTAGTCCCCACTCGAAATTACGTTTCGTTTCGAAAACGCGTAGCGATCACAATCTTCTTGCTGATAATATATAGCTCCAAATTTTTTTGTTTAGCGTTTTCCAATTTCAAGTTTTTCTACGTCCACGCACACCAGTAACTACACTGCTAGCAGTTTATAAGTTTGGTTATGTATATGCAACCTGTACGGTCCTCCTGGAGTCCTATACGCGGGCGGAGAGAGGTTATGCTCTACTTTCGAGGATATATTGATATCGCTGCCAACCTTCCTCTGTGTAGGTACAGATGGTTGTATCGTATGATATCCTTGATAATGCAGTCGTCCTCCTCCTCTTGTGGTATCGGCTCCTGGCACCGTCAATTCGGTTGCTGCTAGTCTTCGAAGGTAGTCTGTGGCGTGCGGATGGCAGCGTCACGGCCAGCTAATTCCCTGACCTACCGCAACTCGAATGCACCTCCAAGAATAAACTCAATCAAAACAAAGCTAGTCTGACATTATCGAACCGGACGGGACCCTTTTTGGAAAAAATATGAACGTGTCACATTGTTTTTACCATCGCTAGGTTTTGTTTTCGTCTATAGCCTACTATAACTAAAGTTTTCAGTATATCTAATACAAAATGGCCGCTGGAGGAGAATTTCATGCAATGACTTAAATAAATAATCATTGTGAGGTGTTGTTTGATTTGTTTCGTCTTGTGCGCAAATATCAACATCATTTTATTGAATGTATGCAATTTTACACTGTGCCGTCCGCGAATGTTGTTTCAAGAGTACACCATTGTGTGCTTTGTGAAAGTCAAGTTGAAAACCGTGCGGTCGTTACTTCTGCGCGTTCCATGGCGTTCCATTCGTTTGCTGCACGTTGGGAGATTCTCGTGCAAGACTCTCATCGACACCGCGTTTGCGTTCTTTTCGATAGCTCAGTGAGCACCGCGGTCAAACACCCGTTTTTGGTATTATTGTAATTATACATAAACATACCACCCATGCACACTTAGTATTCATTAGATTTATTTTATTTATACTAATAAATTATGATTTCAGTCATTGTGCGCATGCGCGTCACGCATATACTTTTAAATTCTACCGCAGTAGCTCTGGTGGTGTTTTTCCTAACCTGATATAACCTATAAACTAAAAAGTATTATTAATGGTGTCTATTTTTAAATTGTACAAATTAAAAACATTAAGATGATAAATGTGATTGGTACAATTTAAACATTTCACACTATTTCCGTTCTACTTCCACTTCTAATCACTTTAATTCAATTCCCTGGTCAATTATTGAGTGAATCAGACTTTCAACAATTTAATGTCGTATTTTTGTGCGTACGTTAATTTTACAATAAAAGAAAGTATTTAAATGACACAAACAAAAAGAAATTGCAATTTTTATGAAGAAAATGTCGAAAAATTACATTTGAGTATTCATTTGATGAGATTTAATAGA
Organism: Dalotia coriaria; assembly: GCF_025399875.1. Lineage (NCBI taxonomy): Eukaryota > Metazoa > Arthropoda > Insecta > Coleoptera > Staphylinidae > Dalotia > Dalotia coriaria. The sequence goes on from NW_027045451.1 coordinate 3,770,329, forward strand.
GTCAACTTTTTATTGGTCCTTAAATGTAGAACAGCGAGAGTGAATCACTCTCTCATCTCGTCAACTCTCATCTCGGCGATTTACCTACTCATTTTTTTCGTTTTCGTCACACTTAAAATTATAATAAGGCATAGAAATTTAATGACAATTCAGAATTCTACACTTTAACTCGTGTTCTTTTTTCATGTTGAGAAAAATATTGTCACTTTGCTGGAGGTCGATCTTGTACGTTCTACTTTTCACAGCTACAACAAAACTTGCCGATTAAAGTTTCTATAATTGTTCAAATGTTCCACTAACTGATATAATTATACTTCACGAGATATCGTTTTATAATTAACTTATTCATACATTGAATGACGTTGGATCTGATAGCAAATATTATTAATCTTCATAATATACTATACGTTCGACAAAAGTCGACCTCAAGCAAGAGAAGTCGAAAAGAAAAAGTTAATTGTTATAAAAATTGCTTTCATAATGAAAATAATACATTTACCGATGTGTTTGATAATTGTGAAATTCTTTTTTCTTCCTTGTTCTCAAAAATTGAGCATAAATAGAAGCGGAAATGCGACTTAAATTGAACAATTATGAGAGAATGAAGAGGAGACTGTATAATTACTTCATTTATTTTTTCACGTCGGGAAAAAAGTGTTGAAAGAATGAAATCAGGGCTTCTGGCGTTTTGTTTCATTAATATAACGAGGAATATTATTAGAAAGTGTTTTGCGTGTGCTCGTGCCATAATGTCGATGGGGAACTTGAACTTGAACAATGTTTACAACAAATTGCATGACTTCTTTACTACGCTTTAGTTTTTTTCGTGATTTCACGGTTGATTTAACAAATTTAACAACTCAACCACTCAACAACTTGATCAATTTATTCGATAATTTAATAATCATATTAAAATTTTGAGATTTTAAACTCATTTCACTTACTTTTATGAAGAGAAAAAAATGAATCCTTATAGCTGATCCTCTGACGCACTTATCTTGTTATTGATTTCCTTGAATTCACTTTCTAGCCACTTGTAGGACTTCTGATCATCCCTTTATCAGGTGATTCATGTCCGCATACATAAGTTGTTGCAACTTTACATTTTATTTGCGTGAAATTGGTAAAATTCCAGAAAACATGCTAAACACATTAACAGCCACACACGACCGCAGGAAAATCACAACAAACCGACTTACATGATGCAAACTAATCTGGCTGGCGGTGTTATTTTCAAGTACAATATGTGTGCCGTTCAGATGTGATAATTCAAATGGCTGTCCGCATGTGCGAGTGTGTGTATTTATAATTAGCACGCGTTTAGTGTCGGTGAGCGTTTGCTCGTGCGGCGTCCGTTTTTCCGGACTGGGCACCGATTGGAGGTTACGCCAATCTGCCAACTCGATTAGCTCATATTTACCTTGTGTACACGTGGAATTTAAATCGATTTCAGTTTGAAAACAAATGAAAATTAAATGCTTAAATTCTATTGAGATTTCAAGGTTAATTTTGAAGATTTTGGTTTTATTCAAGTTGCTATAAGTTTTTTATTTAATTGACTATGAGTTTTCATTATATATGTTATCATTTTAAAGTATTTGTGCTACTGACACATCTATTATGATAATCCACAATAATCCAGGACGTGTAGCAAACAATCAAACTACGTGAACTTGACGACGAAGGAAAACCGACGAATACGTTTCGAGGTCACGACGGAAACGAATGAAATGCGCGCATCAACGTTTTACTTTCAATGGCAAAATGATCCGTATCAGTTCATCACAGCGCCGCATTAATAATTATCTCCTATATATTTAACTACCATCAATAAATCGTTAAATTAAAATAAATGTCAAAATCTACAAAATTTGCTGCCATCTATAAGAAAGTAGCTGATAAAAAAAATTTTGATGCCTGCCCTGTTATAAACTGGTACAATCATATAGGGCAATGTTTCAAGATCATCACCGCAAACAATACTGCTCAATTAGTGATGAAGGTGGACGACAAATTCGTTCCGTTTTATTTGCCGTTTAAGTGTTTCCACCCAAAGAGACACATGCGCGTATTCACACTTATTATGGTTATTATATTTGTTACGTGCGAGATACCTGTAATTTACATACGTTTTGTTTGTTGTTACTTGACCTAAAAAATGGCCATTCCATTCGAGTGGTTGGGAGGGACATGTTCATTTGTGATACACGCTTTACGGCCAGAGCGAGCAATGCAAAAAGTATTGTCTGCTTGAATGAATGTTTATTTGTTTATGTCCAAGTCGTATTTGTTCGCTAATCGATGGAATGATTGATACTTCATTAAACAAACGTTTACGATTTTATTATGTTGAATGTATCAGTGATTTATGTTTAATTTATTAACTTACTAATATTTTGCAAACCCGTTCGTTACTTATATCGCAACTCCAACATTGGAGTAGTGAAGTATAATTATTATCTTATTTTATGTGTATGTCAATATAGTACTATTAAATTTTGTTACACATATCCGGATTAATAAATAATCACAACCTTTTCTGTAAAAATGAAAATGTCACTTTTCAAAATTAATAAATTACGATTTTTAACTTAAAAATAAAATTAGAAACATTAACATTTAGTTTTAGTGTTTTTACAAGTTCCTGTTACGAATCTGAATAGATATATCAACAAATTAGAAAAAACAAATGAACAACCGATTAAATTACAAAATTCATAAAAAATGTAAACATTATCTAATGCGAATATAATAACTGGTATATAAAAATTCCCATAGATTTAATTTTTAACGTAAACTCGGCAAAACTAATTCAAAAACATTTCCAAACCCGGATTTACACTACAACCAATAAATATTACGAGTATCTACAGCAAACCGCGTAAAATTTCATATTTGTGTAACATTTTTATAAACTTGCATATTTTGCATATTGTTTTATGCATAAATTTATGTTAATTCAAAATACATTAATTGAATCCATCAATAAACAGAAATAATGGTGTTACACGTTTAATGGGGAGTCATGCTGGGCAATCCGGTTACATTTTACATAAAATGTAGAATATTAACAATAATAAAACGTGATTCATAGAAGAGAAATCCTAAGTGTATTTAAAATTCTAATGTAGTTCCTTGTAGGATGTAAAAGTTGGGTTTTGGTTATTAAACTGCAGCCAGACAAACCAATGAGTCAAATTTTACTTTTACTTATCCGAATCAGCTGTTATATCATTTATTAGTAAACAAATAAAATTTGTACTTAAATAGGAATTGATTGGGAAGAGAAAACTACTCGTAAACAAAAACAAGTAAATTTCTATGTTTCTTTTAATTGTAGGATATCTTTAGGAACATCCTTTATAAGTAGTTTTAGTTTATGTGAACTTGGTCATGTGTAAACAAACTTAGTGTTCATGAACGTGATTTTGAGCATGGCAAAATTATACAACGTTTTAACCTAACGCAATTTCCTGTTTTTTTTTTTATGTTGTGTGCTTAATGATAGAGGATGGACTTTTTTAAGAAACCGAAAACATATTTAACTATTTACCTACTACCTGCCTAGTTTACTACCAAATTAGTACATGGTTTTCTAATTTCCAACTTTCTGAGTGCTAGTTTTTCTTTAGTTTCATTTTATAATCTACAGTGTGACATAGAAAATTATCAATAATTATCTGCTTTTCTATAATTTCATTAAAATACATTTGATTTAATTTTAATGCATTATTTTAATATTTTATTTAAAAATGTGTAAACTTGGTTGCCCAATATTCGACGCACGAGTTTCTGGATTACATTGCACGTGTTGTTTGTAGTTCAATTGTATTTCAGTGCATGTTTGTGTCTGGTTGTGTTTGGTTTGTTGTGTTGTGAATCGACTCATCACGTTTAATTGCCCACGCAGCAACAAGTTCGTCGAAGCCCCCAAAAACGATAAACACGACTTAAATTAAGATAAGTACAATAACACATACATTGTCACGATTTTATAACATGTGGTTAGATGTTCGCTTCGGTGAATACCTATTTTGCACGTTTTTTGTTACATTTGATTCATGAAGAATTGGAATAAATGTTGTATCCGCAGTAATACTTTACATGTTACATAACTTAATTGCCACGAGCCATCCAAACGATTTACAGAAATAATAAAAAACACTAATCTATTACGAACACAATATTCAAGTGAAAAACTGTTCTATTCAACTTTAAAACCTGGAATTATTGAGGAGGAAATATTATGTTTCATATGTTACCCACGTGTTATTTGAATTATGTGTGAATCGAGTCAGGAATTGGCCAAAATATCAAATTGTATATTAAAAATCAAATCAATAACATACTTATATTATATTGTTGATTATGGTCCATGGTTAGCTGAAAGTCAATAGTAAACATTATTAAATAAAAAACAACGTTGAAATGAATTGGTCTATTAACCTTGCCAATCATACGATTCGTCAAAAGTAGAATATGTGTGCAATAAATTATATTGTCGAGAATTCTAGGTATAATTCCACGCACAACGTAAATATTTATTAAACCTTTTCATTTGAGTTCCGAAAATTTCGGTGTAAATATTTTGTGTGCTATATTAATTCCAAATGTAAATTTAATGCATATTTAAATCAAATATTAGTTCATTGGGCACACAAAAACAACATCACAATGCATAATAAATGTTTTCATTGTATAATCATCTTAAAGAAGTGATGACTCGTTCATCAATCATAACAACAAAAAACAAATACTGAGTGTCTTACAAAAACCAAACAAAAATTAAAAAAATATAGTTTAATAAAATTTATAATTAACTTTCATTTAGTTTCATAAATGTGTAAATATTTAATTTTATCAATAGTTAATTCAGGATCATGACTAGTACCTTTTATGATTTGAACTCGTAGAGTGTTGATTCGTACGAGAAGTATAAAAACAATAAAAACGTGCGTTTCGATCGTCGATCGTCGATGAAGCGGTTTATTCATAACACTGTCTGAACAGTACAAGCCGTTGGCAAATGGGTCAAGAATATCCACTTCGTTCATATTTATATATCCACCAATATATTTTATATGCGAACTTACGAGAAATGCTTCGAAATGCTTCAAAATGCTACTAAAACCGCAGTCGGCGACCACACGTTCAAATTGTATGCAAATCTCTTTGGTCCATATATCTTTTCGATTTGCATTTTTTTGCATTGCAATTTCATTGCTACATTTTGACATATTTTATGTTAATTATCAAGTTAGAAATTGCAGAATCACATCACCATTCGGCACACACGCACATGCGGAGTGTTGCTATGGCAACAATAAACAATCGCTGCAAATTTGATTGCGATACGCTCTGTACACTTAAATATGAAATTAAAATAGTAACGCATCAAATATTTTTACATTTGCACGCAATTTAAGAGTAATTACTTTGTATTTGTTCTTGAATTTCTTTATTTTCTATTAATTTCTAAAGTCGTTTGTCAAAATTAATGAAAATTAATTATCTTACACCTTAGTTGACACACCTATACGCAATTAATTATTTTGTGACAGCCTACAGAAATTTGTTTGATGAAACATAAATAATTGAATTAATCTTGTTTTAATTAAATCAATGGAGTGCAAACACTTCTCAATGCCTAATAATGATAAACGTACTTTAATCGGATTTTTCCTTGAAACACATAATAATTGTGATTATTGGCCACGAGCATTTTATGGCTTTTTCTTACACGTATTATTATGGCGCGCAGATTTTTTATTTTGTTTCACTAGCACGTTGTAATGTGGTAATGTTAATTAGCAGTTAAGTATATGACTTTAGTGAGTGATTTTAAGCGAGCGCAATTTTCCTTCGACGATCAATGATGATATCAATCACATGAATCGAGTGTTTAAAGTCTACAGACCTTGATGAAGGGTCATCCATGTAATATTTAGGTCAGGTATTTCACTAGATATAAAAATTTAAAATAGCGGATTTTTAATTTTATAGGAACTAGGAAATATTAATGCAATTAAAGATTGTTTCAAATGAATTTCATGATTTCAAGGATGATCACAAATTAGTCTCTTACAATTAACTTAATTGAATAAACAGTTTATGTCAGTCATTCATTTACGTTAAGAAAATAAATTCGGCATTAGTCAACGAGTCATAACCGTATGGTAGGTCGTGCTAGCGGAGTCAGTGAAGCGTGAAAAACCAGGAAACATTTGTTGTCGCTTTGGATGCTCTGCGTTCGAAGCAAAATGCTTTACTCTTGGCATATTGTTCTCTCCTGACAGGCCAATGTCAACCGGGGCACGATTCTATTCACGGCGAAAAGGAAATAAATTCAATTCTTGAGTCTTGTTGAAAACGGAAATATTACTTTCCAGATGTGGTGTTTGGTTGTTTTCTTTTTCTGATTTCTTGTTCTTCCTTTTTAATTCGTCGGTAATTGTATGTTGGCCGTGACGATACTGACAAGACTCTCAGTCACATCTTGCCCGCCTTGATCTAAACTTCCTGAGGTCGTCCGGCTTTCGCACATTTCATTTCCTGACCGCCCGGATCCGATTAATAACATCCGCACTCGAAATTCTACTCATAATATGTGCGTGTGCATGTTCTGAGAGGCCTGCTCGCCTCGGGACGAGATGGCGGCGAGGAATTGCACGCGGAATGAAATTGACTTGACCTTTATCCTATTAACCCATTGATCATGAACGCAAACAAACTAACAAAAACGTGTAGGAAGTTATAGCTCTCATAGGAAGTAAAAGTTTATGTTTACATTTTTAATTTTTACTCTTTTAATGTACTATAAATTAAGTAAAACAACATTTAGGTTAGATACCCAAAATTTTTCTCTATTTTTTTTATTTTCAAACGATGAAAATTTTTGTTTAATTTAATTTAAGTCTCGGAGAAAACAAATAAATTACATTTAAAAATTAAATTCGAAGGTCCTACATACGGAACTAAGATATATGTAGGTAAGTTTGCAGGACAAAAAACGAAAAAAATATTGAATTAAACAGCATGATCACGATCCGGGTGGTAAAATGCAGTCCTTGTCCCAGTTTTAATAAATACGTACTTACCAAATCTGCTCACTGATCGTGAATAATTTCAATTCGCACCCAGAACAAAACAAGTAACATACACACAGGATCGCATTAGACCAATTTATTTCAATCAATTTTTGTATAACTTTCAATTCAATTCAAAACTTCTATCTAACTCCAACCCTATTGTGACTAAGACATAATATCTTCATAGGTGACCAAGTTTATTCAACATTTGTACATATGAGTAGAAATAGACTCGACTGTCTAACAGCTTGACACTTTGAGAATTAATTGCAGTATTACACGTTGCGATTTAAGCTACTTATAAAATAATTACACGCCCTGACTGCCGCCTCTAAGCGAATGCATAAACATTGCTCTCGTTAATTTACATCGCGATCATTTAACGGCTGGTGCAAGGGCCGGAATTTGTGTCAATTATAAAAGGACATAGTCATTCATCTTACCGAACGAATATCACACGTATCAAGGTGAGTCCACCACGACGGGACACGGAAAAAAACCGCCGACTTAATTTGCGCACAACAAACTGTAATGCGCCACGCGACGAGATAATTTATCTTGACATTCTCTCCAAAAGAAGGGCAGCCGCGGTTCCCCGCGTTGGTCTTTAATAAATGACAGGAGTTATTAACTAAACGACGCATACACGACATCTACACGTGCTTTATTATAATTTATTAGTGAATACGCGGCGATTACACGCCGCTGATTGATTCATTCGCCTAATGCCGATTGTAAATTCGAATTAAACGCTGGACATTGTCGCCAATGCGAAATCGCATGTGCGACCCAGTTCTAGTGAGTTATAAATGTCGCATATACATTGGTCACTCAAGGGTGCAAAAGTAACGAGCGAGTTGCGGTCTTAAATTAAAGCCAACGATCGCATAAATCAGCATAATTAATTTTTGATATACGAATATTGACATCAATTTTACATTTGGTTGCATTTATCTTGTGAGTTGTTTTTGTGTGATAGATTGTTGTGCAATTACCAAGATAATAACCTTCAATTATGTTCATTAAAAAGAATTAAACGCATTAATGTTTGCAGATCAACAACAGTAAGTAAGCAAATTAATATAGTCATGTAACACTAGACGTAATAAGGTAATAACACGCAGTCGTAACGATGTTCCCGTTGATGGGTTACTGACTGCTGGCTTCGTAGATTATACTGTTCCTTGGCGGTCGATGGAACAAAAGCAAAAGACGCGCAGACGAGGAAATGAAGGAAGCAAGAGACGCGTGCCGGCGCGCGACTAATTGTATCGCGCTCATGTTGAATACGGTTCTTGCTTCTCGCAGTGTGCTATTATAATTTACCTCGAACTTCGGTTTTACGCTTGGATGCTCTGCTCTTGAGACATGAATATTAAATACAGTGTTGTAGACAGGACTGCTAGACGGATTGCGATATACTTATTTATATTAGGAAAATTATAGATGCTTAAAAGAGAGCACAGGTGAAAGGATTTATGCGTGGGATATGATTTTAGCAAAAAAAAAACTATATTAAAAAATGTTTGTTTTCTTCTATATTAATTAGGGAATGGACGCATTTGGACGCCTTCGCCAGAACACGATGGATGTGCCGCCCAAGAAGCTGCAAAGTTGCTGAACAGCACGTTCGTGAGTAAAACATGTTCTGTAAATTATTTAAATGCCCACCAGTATAATTGCTTCAGAGTTATACATGTTTAGCAAGTTAAACATTTTTAGTAACATGTCACAATTAAATTGTATACATTCCTATAAACTATACATTCAAACAAGTGATTATGTCCAAATCTAGTTACAGATTATTATACTATGGATAACATAGGCAACTTCGTTTACATCAACTATTTCACTTTTTCGTCGCGTGATGTCGCTGCGGGCGCCTTATTTGCGATGAAGCAAAAGTTTGTGTCGTGTTTATTTAGTTTTGTTGGGTTCGCCGTGTAGCACGTGCGCATTCCTCGTGGTTCGCGGTTGTTATTTAATCGGTATTCAATCCTAGCCTTAGATATGTGTAGCGATATAGTGGTGAGTTTTTAAATAAATTATTTCTAGCGTCGATATATACGAGTACGCGTAGATTTTGCGTACTCGAATTGTCGTCGTTTCCTTTTGTGTGTGCTTATCAGTTTTAGTATGTAAACAATTTTTTTGTGATCGTGTTAAGATTTACACTTGCAATTGCAGTCAGGGCCGATGAGAGGGTGGGTCAACTGGGGTAAATTCCCCGGGGCTCGGTTGTTCACTCTTAAATCGCAAACACTTAAAAAATAGCAAAAAATTAACGATTGCCGGGGCACGCGGATTTTCCCCGGGCCTCGCGCTGGCTCTCGACGGCCCTGCCTACCTGTGATACAAATTAGACGACCGGCACGGTCGGGCCCAATTAGGAGATATTCGCAATTTACAAAAAAAGACAAAGCAAGAAAAATTGCTCTATTGCTCTACGAAATTAAATTATTCTAAATTCTTATCTAATGCAGAATTTTCATAACTTTCAATCCGTTTGTCGCTATCGCTTTTTGTTTAAAAGATATGCACTATTATCCTTTTTGACCCGAATATGTCAAGAACGTTGATATGTCTTTGTTTATTTAGTTATATTGTAATTAATCGCAATTTTATAGTTGAGTTTCATTCGGTTCACCATAGCAGGGTGTCGATAGAAGTAACTCGTGTTTAAGTCACCGTATAAGGGTAGCGGTAGAAGTGACTCGTGTTCAGGGCACCGTATGAGGGTAGCGGTAGAAGTGACTTTTGTTCAGGGCACCGTAGGAAGATAGCGGTAGAAGTGAGTCGTGTTCAGGGCACCGTATGAGGGTAGCGGTAGAAGTGACTCGTGCTCAGGGCACCGCACAAGGGCAGCGGAGGAAGTGACTCGTGTTTAGGGCACCGCACAAGGGCAGCGGTAGAAGTGACTCATGTTCAGGGCACCGTACGTGGATGATTGAATAGCTGTCTCCCATTTGCCCAATTATTTTTATGAATTAAAATTTTATCTCTTCTATAAGCATTTTAATTAGCTTATCTTATAGAAAATTTTCTTATAGAAATATTATATTATAGAAATATATATCTCTTTTAATTTACGAGATATTCCTAATTGAAATAAATCGCCGAAAATTGAAAAATTCCAATATTTAGCAGTTTCAGTCGCGTTTTGAAATGTTTTTACCCCATTAAATTAAATTATTTTAAATTTCCATCTGATGATGATGATGATTTTCCAATCTTCTGTAATCTACAATTTTCTGGTTGCTATTTTTTTTTAGTTTAGAAGATATTCTTTGTCGATAATCGTGGAAATAAATTATCAATAGAAATAAATCACATACGCGCCGCGGCAAATAAAGCCGTTGAGATTATATGAGTATATGAATATATAATAATTCAAGGATTTATAGCTGCATAGAATTTAAATATATGATTTTTATTTACTGATTTGGTTTGCTCCGCTTTACAAGGAAAATATATCTATATATGATGCATGCGATTGTAATTGTATGGACGATTAAATAAATTCAAACTGGTCAATTATATTCTAATGTTTCTCTTTATTTTATCCGAATTAAAATTTAATTGTTTCGAAGCAATTTGAACACTTAAGAAAAGGTAACAAAATGTTAACAAACATTTCTATTTCATTGACGAACATACACGTCCAACGTTTGTATGTGGTAGTGTCTAAACAACCTTGCGACCTCACGTCGCGCTGAAATTCGACCGGTTTATTTTTATCTCTTATTGTCAGGTGATTTGTGTACGATATTCGTGTATAGTTTTGTACTATATTCGCGACCGTGTGATGGCGCCGCGTGTATCGTTTGCTCATGCTGCAGGAATAAAATTAGTTTCGCCGTATCCGACGGATGGTTCGCACGCGGTCGTCGCGATTCTCCTTTCTTCAGATTTAATTCGGTAACTCGTATTACTTTTGGTGTTCTTAGTGATTATTGCTGACTATTGTGTATCGCTAATGATTTATCGCTTATAAGATGTTCGCGAAATGCAAATATTGTGTATTTGTTCGTGAGCGGGGTGCCGACGGATGCTGTTTACGATGTTTTACAGTACTAACCAGTAAGTAACTTAAATAATATTTTCAAGCGCATTGATTGATTATGTTTCTGCCGTGTGTTATTCTTTATTGTCATATTTTCATAGTGATTTTGCAAATTTTTGCATTTTAGTCATATTTTTGGACCTTTGCTCCAAAGAATAGAATTATTTTTCATTTTTATCTTATATAGAATTTTCCAATCTCTCATATTCTTCAATGTGTTGATCGCTATCGCTTTTAATTTAAAAGATATGCACTATTCACGTTTATTGACTTAAATATGACAAAAACGTTGATTTTTTTGTTAATTTAGTTATATTGCAATTAATCGCAATTGTATAGTTGAATCTCATTCGGTGTATCGTAGCAGTAAAAGTGTCTCCCATTCAGGGCGGTAGAAGTGACTCATATTTAGGGGACCGCATGAGGATGATTTTTTCTTCTCTTAGATTTTCAATTTAACTAGCTTATTTTATAGAGAATTGTCCGTAGATTAAGAATCTGCGATTCGTTCCTTTTATTCTTTAATCCGCCTTATTCTATCGAATTAAATATCGCTACAATAATTTGTGGCAATTCGGGCAATTTTTCAGTATAAGAAATCTGCATTACATAATTCGGATTTTAAATTTTTATTAATTTTTTTAATCCAAATTCCGGGACTTCTATTTACACTATTTATAGATGGCACTAGCATTAACAAAAATTGTAAAATAGACATATTTTATTTATTTCTATAGCTATCAGCAAGCGCGAACATTCGACACGAGAATTTGTTTTGAACACTACTTTCTTATCGTATTCGTAGCGAGAATGCAACGCATGAGATATCCCTTCACGCCACTTATTGGCGCATCTTACTCGTAGTTTAGTTTTGATCGCCGGGAACGCGCCAAAGCGATTCGCGCGCAAGGTCGCGTGCCATCGACGCAGTGGCTATGCGCATCTTTTGGTTTCTTATCGCGACGTTGCTTGCACAGTTTGCAGCCAGTTTCGCGGCGGTATCTGGTTGATCCAATATTTTACGCGACTCATATTGTTTTTTCAGACATCTACTTTCCAAATTCGCATTATATTCGATCATCAATCGACTATTGTAATGTTATTTACTGTTTGTGCGTTTATTGTCCATAAATGACGGTCAAATGTATCGCATGGGGGGCGATGATTTGATATTGTTTGTTTTTCCGTTGAGTGATTATAATATTATTAAATTGTATTAAATGTTTTTGTTTTAACTTATGTTTTCTTTTTTTTTACAGTATTAGCCGTGCCTTGGAGTCCCATGAGTTCTGCATTGGTAAGTTTATAATTCAATTATATTTTTCGTTTTAATTTTTGCGTCCTCCGTGAGTTTGTATTTACGTTGTTTTGATTTATCGCGTTCCATCGCGTGTTGAAAATATATAAGATAGTCCCGTACCCGGCTGATTCATCTCAAAATTAACTGTTTAGTTTTTCCTTCGCTTACAAAAGCGCAAGACTTGTACTAGAAGAGGCAATTCAGCGGAATTCCGCCTTATCCATCCCTATCCACTTTTTGTCACGCTTTTTTAAATTTCAATTATTTCGGATTGAAGATTCCAAACTTTTGTAAAATTCTCTATAAGATCAGGTATGCAAATTGGGAAAATAAAAGAAATTGAAAATAATTTATAAATACAAATTTGCTAAGGACAATTCTTGTTTCATCTCACTGAGAGGTTTTTATTTCCATTTTTAGGTGAATTTTGGAAATTTGTATGTTTTTAATTACAGTAGGTATAATTCATAGATGTGACTAGCATCAAACAAAAATTGCTGATTTATCAACGTTTGTGTATGAACAACAATTTTTGTGTCGCGTTGCCATCTGCTCATATCGCATGCATATTTTAGTTTAGTTTTGATCGCATATACCCCCATGGGACAAAATTATTTTTAATTTTACTTGATAGAGAATTTTCCAATCTTTCTTATTCTTTGATCCGTTGGTCGCTTGCGATTTTAATTTAAAAGAGGGCAGCGATAGAAGTGACTCGCATTCAGGGCACCTTATGAGGGTAGCGGTAGAAATGACTTGATTCAGGATACCCCCCCTTGGAAATTTTTTCTTAAAAATTAAAATTTTATCTCTCAGATTTCTGTTTTAACGATCCTATCTTATAGAGAATAGATTCTTATAGAGAATAGTCCGTAGATTAGGACGCTGCGATCACATCCTATTTATCTCTTTTAGTTGACGAGATATTCGCGATTGAAGAAAATGGGCAAATATTGAAAAATGTCACTTTTTAGAATATTTAGTCGTGTTTTTTGACCTTTTACTATTGGAAATATAATTATTTTATATTTTTATCTGATAGAATTTTCCATTCTTTCATAATCAGCAATTCGTTGGTTGCTATCATTCTTAGTTTATGAGATATTATTTATCAAAAATCGTCGAGAAAAGTATCAAGCACCGCCCCAGGACAATTTTTTCTTAAGAATTAAAATTTTATCTCTCAGATTTCTGTTTTAACTATCCTATCTTATAGAGGATAGACCGTAGATTAAGACGCTGCGATCAGATCCTATTTATCTCTTTTAGTTTACGAGATATTCGCGATTGACGAAAATGGTCGAAAATGGTCAAAAATCGAAAAATGTCAGTTTTAACTAATTTTAGTCGCGTTTTTTGACCTTTTACTATTGGAAATATAATTAGTTTAGATTTTTATCTGATACAGAATTTTCCATTCTTACATAATCAGCAATTCGGTGGGTGCTGTCGTTTTTAGTTTATGAGATATTAATTATCAAAAATCGTCGAAAAAAAGTATCAAGCACCCCCCCTTGGCAATTTTTTCTTAAGAATTAAAATTTCATCTCTCAGATATCTGTTTTAACTATCCTATCTTATAGAGAATACGATATTCTTTGTCGATAATCGTGGAAATAAATTATCAATAGAAATAAATCACATACGCGCCGCGGCAAATAAAGCCTTTGAGATTATATGAGTATATGAATATATAATAATTTAAGGATTTATAGCTGCATAGAATTTAAATATATGATTTTTATTTACTGATTTGGTTTGCTCCGCTTTACAAACAAAATATATCTATATAACATGATGCATTCGATTGTAATTGTATGGACGATTAAATAAATTCAAACTGATCAATTATATTCTAATGTTTCTCTTTATTTTATCCGAGTTGAGATTCAATTGTTTCCAAGCAATATGAACACTTAAGAAAAGGTAAACAAACATTTATATTTCATTGACGAACATACACGTCCAACGTTTGTATGAGGTAGTGTCTAAACAACCTTGCGATCTCACGTCGCGCTGGCATTCGACCGGTTTGTTTTTATCTCTTATTGTCTTATTGTCACTATATTCGCGACCGTGTGATGGCGCTGCGTGTATCGTTTGCTCATGCTGCCGGAATAAAATTAGTTTCGCCGTATCCGATGGATGGTTCGCACGCGGTCGTCGCGATTCTCCTTTCTTCGGATTTAATTCGGTAATTCGTATTACTTTTGGTGTTCTTAGTGATTATTGCTGACTGTTGTGTCTCGCTAATGATTTATCGCTTATAAGCTATTCGCGAAGTGCAAATATTGTGTATTTGTTCGTGAGCGGGGTGCCGACGGATGCCGTTTACGATGTTTTACAGTACTAACCAGTAAGTATATTAAATAATATTCTCAACCGCATTGATTGATTATGTTTCTGCATTTGTTTTTCTTTATTACCATATTTTCATAGTGTTTTTGCACATTTCTGCATTTTAGTCATATTTTTGGACCTTTACCCCAAAGAATAGAATTATTTTTCATTTTTATCTTGTAGGGAATTTTCAAATCTTTCATATTCTTCAATCTGTTGATCGCTATAGCTTTTAATTTAAAAGATACGTACTATTCAAGTTTATTGACTTAAATATGACAAAACCGTGGATTTTTTTTGTTAATTTAGTTATATTGCAATTAATCGCAATTGTATAGTTGAATCTCATTCGCAGGGTGGCGACCCGTCTTGTTCTATCGAATTAAATATCGCTAAAATAATTTGTGTAAAATCAAGCAATCTTTCAGTATAAGAAATCTGAATTACATAATTCGGATTTTAAATTTTTATTAATTTTTTTAATCCAAATTCTGGGACTGCTAATTGCACTATTTATAAATAGCACTAGAATTAAAAAAAAGTGTAAAACAGACATGTATTGTTTATTTCTATAGGTATCAGGAAGTGCGATCATTCGACAGCAGAATTTTGTTTGTTTTGAACACAACTTACACTTTCTTATCGCATTCGCTGCGAGAATGCAACGCATGAGATCCCCTCACGCTACATGTTACATCTACATGTTACATGTACATCTTAGTTTAGTTTTGATCGCAGGGAACGTGCCAAAGCGATTCGTTCACAAAGTCGCATGCCATCGTCGCACTGGCTATGCGCATCTTTTTCTTTCTTATCATAAACTGTCACGTCGTTGCTTGCACAGTTTGCAGCCAGTTTCGTGCCAGTATCTGGTTGATCCAATATTTTACGCGACTCGTATTGTTTGTCCGGACAATTGGCAATAGTAATGTTATTTAATGTTTGCGCGTTTATTGTCTATAAATGCGGGTTAATTGCCGGTTGATTTGATATTCATTATTAGGAATGACCCATTGTGCTGGTATAAGTAACTTTTAACTTAACATCACAGATTGTTTGTTGTTCTCCGCTGTGTGATTATAATATTTCGAAATAGTATTAAATGTTTTTGTTTTAACTTAAGTTTTCCTTGTTTATTTACAGCATTAGCCGTGCCTTGGAGTCCCATGAGTTCTGCATTGGTAAGTTTATAATTCAATTATATTTTTCGTTTTAATTTCGGCGTCCTCCATTAGTTTGTATTTACGTTGTTTTGATTTATCGCGTTCTATCGCGTGTTGCAAATATATAAGATAGTCGCGTACTCGCCTGATTCATCTTAAAATTAACTGTTTAGTTTTTCCTTCGCTTACAAAAGCACAAGAGTTGTACAACAATTTTTGTGTCGCGTTGCCATCTGCTCATATCGCATGCAGTATATCTTAGTTTAGTTTTTATTATTTTTAATTTTAACCTGATAAAAAATTTTCTAATCATTCACATTCTTTGATCCGTTGCTTGCTTGCGATTTTAGTTTAGTTTAAAAGAGGGCAGCGGTAGAAGTGGTTCGTGTTCAGGGCCCATTTTTACATTTTACCCATTTTTTCTTAAGAATTAAAATTTCATCTCTTAGATTTCCGTTTTAACTATCCTATCTTATAGAGAATAGTCTGTAGATTAAGACGCTTCGATGCGATCTTAATTATCTCTTTTAGTTTACAAGTTATTCGCGATTGAATAAAATGAGCAAAAATTGCAAATTGTCACTTTTTCGACCTTTTACTGTAGGAAATATAATTATTTTATATTTT